>NC_061802.1:11405358-13805358 GCF_021462225.1 Girardinichthys multiradiatus | reverse complement strand
GAAGACATGGGCTACAGCTGTCACGTTCTTTGTGTAAAACCCACTCCTGAAACAGTGGCAACGTCTGAAGAATCATACATTGGCTAAGATAAATATAGGACTGTATTGTTGCTGTGGGGAAGGGTCCTCTCTTCAACTGCAAATTTTGCATTTCATTTGGAAAATCAAGGTCCCAGAGTCAAGGAAGAGTGAAGATGCTGTTATTATTTGGCGAACCATATTGTCTGCTGGTGTTGCTCTACTATGTTTTATCTGGTCCAAAGTCAGAAAAGATGTCTACTAAGAAATTGTAGAGCACTTCATGCTTCATTCTGTTGAGAAGCTTTATGGAGATGCTGATTTTATTTTCGATATTGCCAAAAGTAGCAACACTGTGCTGGACACACCAGAAACCCTGTCCGACCTTAACTCAAGAGAACCTGTGTGATTTAGCTAAGAAAATGAGAAACATAGTAGAGGGTGACACGGGAGTGGATTTTCTCTCCTGTCCCATCCCGCTCCCACAGAAAAATGTCTTGTCCCATCCCAATCCCAGGCCAGCATAACAAAAAAAATCCTGTCCCGTCCCACTCCTGGTAAATTGACTCCCACTCCTGTGCCACTCCCATTTTTGTTTTCTTCATTTAGTCTTTTGGCAATTTCTTTCTTTGAAGGACCAGTTAGGTCCCTGTTTTTAGCTGTAGTAAAGGCCAGTTAAAGTAAAAATAATAATAATGAAGAAATAATAAAATATTAAACAAGGAAACAGACCATGTCTATCTTAGCTGAATAAACAAAATGTACATAGTTGTATTTTACTTATTTATTAAGTGACTGTTTCCTTTGAACAATGACATTACTTTTATGTTTCAAGTTGCTGAAACGAAAGAAAAATACACCTAGTAAGAGAACTGTACTTGTTGAACAAAAGGCCAAAAAGGCATTACCTTCACAATTTAGAAACTGTACCTCAACGGTTCACAGCCCTGGTCCTAAGGGACCCCTTCTCTGCAAGTTTTAGATGTGTGTCTGCTCCAGAACACCTGATTTAAATTCTGACATGACCTCCTATACAGGCATCAAGAATGGAGGGTCAAACTGGACAAAATTAATACAATAAAATCATCATAAAATAAATAAATGTTGTGAATGTCCCATAAGTGAAGTAAATGTAACACGAAATAAATGTAACATTAAATGTGCCATTAAATTAAAAGGTACCATTTATTTATTTAATACATCATTAGAAACAATAAATGTACCATTATATCATGAAATGGACTATTATGCAATTAAATATGCCACTGAATAATTAAGTATAATTTTAAAGACGACATGATGTAATTAGTGGTACACTTAATATTTAATGATGTATTAAATAAATTGTACATTTAATGGTACATTCAATTTTTTTTCTATTTCACAACATATTTATTTAATATCTTCCCTTGATGAAGCCTTTCTATACGGAGCCCGCGAGGGGACAAGGGGGGATTTTTTTCTTTTTTGTGTCCCCACGCAATAGTCTTTGCGTTATTTCGCAATACTTTGTGGGATAGTTTCCAAACCAGATAACTGCAAAATTGAAACAAACACTACACCCGTTTTGAGATTTATTGAGTTTTATTTTGAAATCAGCATTAAATAAAATTATCTTCAATCAGACTAAAAGACAGTTTTTATCCACAAGCTGTCAAACAAACTACTGAACTCTGGACCATAAAACTGCACGAAACCACATCTGTGACACTTTATTTCCTTATTACTGCTGCATGATGTGTACTTTGTTTTGTACGCCATTAGTGTTTTTGTTTTTATCGTGATTTGAACGGTTCTTCTTATCCTAAGCATTTCATCACATTGTTTACTGCGTGTTAACCTGCAAATGACAAATAAACCATATCAATGACATATCAGTGCTGTTTGTTTTATGAGCAGTTTGTCATCTGTGCTGTTGCTCCAAAATGCCGAATGCAAAAGTATTGAGTCGAGACGCAAAAGTAATAAATTTCCCCATGTCCCCTCACGGGCTTCCGTACCTTACCTCTTAAATCTTTAGAGCACATGCAGCAATTTTGTTGGTCAGATGAGACTTAACACATGTTGGTACTTTTGCTTTGATGAATGAAGAGACGCAGGGCTGATTTAATCCAGAATCTGCCTTACAAGTGTCCCTTAATCACTGGTGAACTTGATTACAACTAAACACGTTTTACAAGCAGCAGACTGCGTGTTAAAACCGCTACATTCAACTCTCCTGACTTTCCTGTCAGCTCTATGAGTTTAATAGATAAGTCCTTACTTCTGACTTTACGTTACAAATCCAATTTTACCACGTCCAGTTCTCCACCTGCGTTTGTTCCTTCCATCCTGAACGCAGGTGGAAAACATCGATCAGAAGCACTGTTGGCTTGTGGGTCGTGTAGTTCGTTTGACTCACATTATAGTATAGGCTTCTTGGAAAAAAACTACACAATGGCGGCGTCGATCCAAGTTTTGTTTTTCTGAAAGTTTATAACAAAGTCTCAGTTTACATTTCCAAAGACAATTGATCCTAGTTTATTTTCCCTCCTATTGCTTAGCTCCCGCTCCCGTTCATGTTTTATCCTGTACCGTCCCAATCACGTGATCTTTACTGAAGCTGTCTCTCGTCCCGCGGGTTTCCCGTGAGAATCCCGTGACCCGTGGGACTCCCGAAAAAATGTCAGCCTCTAAGACATAGAGCAGCCTGCTATTAGATCAACCAGGGGTTATTTAACACCTAAGTAGCCTTATCACCTCCATGCCACACCTCATTTATGCAGCACTTCCTGCAAAAGGAGCTGCAAATTTTAATACAAACTCTATGAAGTCTTATGAAAGACTAATTGTCACTTTTTGAATTGAATTACTGAAATAAATGAACTTTTCCACAAGTTTCTAATTCACTGAAATGCATTCTGATTTTAAAATATCAACAGAAAAAAATACACAGTTCCGAAAGACAGAAATGTGGACAAATGCATTGGAACCTGAGAAAGGACTTTAATTTATGTTTATCAAATAATAATATACATCTGATGTACAGGAATAAAAATATTTTATCGTATTTAGGCTCATCTGTAACCATAAACACTTGACCTGCATTGGTAATTCTTTATCAATGCATTTCTCTAGTAAACATTCAGACAGTCGCAGCTTTTGCTCAAGTCACAAAACAAAACAGATCAACTTTTCCCTTACATATATGTTGGTCTCTACTATTTCCCTGAACAGCAGCAGAGTAAAGGGTGTATTCAAAAATGATTCACTCTTACATGTTATTATTTCTAGGTTTGCCAATTCCAATACATATTAAGGTTTAAAGTATTTTCTCTTTGAATTTTGCAATTCAACAAAATAACAGAAAAAACTGAAGTGCATCCAGTGCTTACTACTTAGATTTTAAGATAAAGACTTTAATAAAATATTACACTCATAAATCACACTCCTTTTTCTCCATCTCTGTGAGAAAATACAAGCAAACTAGACATCAACAACATGCTTGGCTTTGATAAACGAAGAGCATATACATGCTCAAAGAATTCATAACCTTTAGCATCAAATTGAGCAAAGGTGTAAATACTAGAGGATTTAGAAAGACTACAAAAACGGTTAGTCATTTAGAGGATTCAAAGTGTCCACTCCCTGAGCCCTCGGCAGCACAGCAGGGAGAACACTGCTCGATGAGGGGCAACAACTTTCCTTGCTGATGGAGCTGTTTGGTGTCAGAGCCGCCTCCGATGCAGCTTCCATTGACAAAGACTCTTGGCACCTAAACAAATAAACAATATGACAACATAAGAAGATTGTAAGTGTGTCACCTTAAAAAAATAAAGTGAGTACAGCCTTAAGAGACAACTGCCAAAATAACTCTTCGACATTTACAGAAAAAACACACCCTTTTTGTATCAACCATCTTCTGACATATTTCTGGCCAGATATCGGACTACTATGCTTGAAAGAATTGGTCGAGTTCATTTAAATTGTGTGGTTAACTGGGGCAGACCTGGCTTTTAATCAATGTCCCCACATTTTTAATTGGGTTGAGAAGAGGGACATTCCAGAAGCTTAATAATTTCCAGATTTTTCCATTCCAAACACCCAATTGTCTCCAAGTTCCAAACATCTAGTAATTTGGGGTGAAGCTGAATAATTTGGAAGTAGTGATCCCCCTTTGTTTTTCCACCAACCTGATGTGATGTTCTGGTATTAATGGCAGTTAAGCAGACCCTCAGCATGATGCGTGTACCGTTATGCTTGACAGGTACCCCTATTATTAGGTTTGAAATCCCCACCTTTGACCTTTCCAAACATGCTTCTTGTCATTGTGACTGAGCAGCTCAATTTGTCTCGGCTGGAGATTAAACATTTTCCCAGAAGGCATTTGATTTGTCCATGTGTGCAACCATGAATTTCAGCTGACTTTGAAGGTTGCATTTCTATCTTGGTCAGCACCCACTCAGTTCATGGTAAAGTAAAACTCGCATCATTTTGGTGTGCACCAGTTCAAAGGAGCTTTTAGTTTACAATAGGTCTGAGCCTTGTTGTTGCTGGTTGTTCCTGAACGTCCTTATTTAGACTATACATTTTACAAATATATTGTCATCACAGTATTAATATTGCAATAGTTTGCAGTAATCAAGGCCAAAGTATTCCAAATGACATGAATTCAGATTTCATATACCTATGTAAGACTCAGCCTCACTGAAGATGCCCACAACAGACACAAATTACAGTGCCTAATTTCATCTGGCAGTAACAGGGACAGATAGTTGATACCTGGACATAGCAGGGATGTTCCAACAATCATCTTAAAAATATATGAGATTGGAACAGATTAAGCAGATTTTTTGAATTGTCCTGACCTAAAGTCTGTTGAAAACTTGCTGATTATGCTGAAAGCTCGGGACTGTGCGAGAAAACTAACTAATCTGAACACATTTTACTAATTTGGCCAAAATAAATCACAGTCATAGATTGTTTACGCCTACACAAAGATGTGTGGTCGGGGAAAATCTGTTAACGGTCATTGAAACAAGGTTTGCTGGTAGTTTATTCATATATCTGAGGCTGTAGGTATAATTTTGACACTGTGAGGAGTAGAAAATCCAACTAAGATAAATTTTAAATAAATTCAAATTTTTGTTGTCTATTCTTATTTCTACAAAATATTTTTTAAATGTGGGGTAATGACTCCACACTGGAAAAAGACTGTGCAAAAATGTGCAATAAATGAAGAACAAGGTAAATGTGCAAAACCAAGTAGTAATAATAGAATAAAATAAAATAAATAAATAAAATACATATAGTTAAACCCAAAACCATTCATACCCCTGACAGATTTTTTTTTCGTTCCATGTACATTTATGTTTCTAATGGAAATATTATTGCTGACATTTTTTTTTTGGAGGCTTTCTACCACCTGCCCAGTCTTTAGTTCCCTTCACAGATTCTTTATCAGATTCAAGTCAGCACTCTGGCTGGGCCACTTCAAAACATTAATATTAAAAGATTAGTTTTAACCCAAAATCTGCCAGGGGTATGAATAATTTTGGGCTTAACTGTAGTTGAAATTATTCATTTTTTATGACCCTAAAGTTAAAGTAACACACTCTTCCTTAAATTTCAGCGTTTGAAAATATAACACTCTTACTGTTCTGGCACCAGTCATCTGTGCCAAGGCCTCTTGAAGTCTCTTCCCATCGTTGTGCTGGTCCAGTTCAATCACCTTGTAATTGGCACCAATTTCATTGAACACATTTTTGGCCATTCTGCAATAGGGACAGGCGCTTTTGGAGAATATGACAACACAGTTCTCTGACACCATCTCCTAAAAAAGTACAGAAAAATAGCAGCTAGTCAGTAAAAAGGCTTTCACTGAATAGTTCCAGAATTCATTTGGCATTTAGCAGACATTAAATACATTTCCAACAGTATCACTATTAGCCTTTTAATATATATCAACAGTTATGTAAGTGAAAGGCGAACGCTATATGTAACTTTTAGTTATAATTACAAACTGAACTGAGAAAAAAAAAAAACTTGCCATAATTTGCAAGACCAAACTGACAAGAGGATGTCCAATATTAGAGGATGTTATTTTATAAAAAAAAAAAATATATATCCTTGAAAGAAAGGAAAAAAGTTATGAATGAAAAGGAGCAAAAAGAAGTATAAACGTATAGTATTTGCCCCTATTCACGAAAAATAAAAATAGAAATCACTAACTCAGAGGTCCATCGGTAACACACGGAAAAACCCCATTCAAAACACCAAGACACATAAAAAAAACATAATTTGACTTAAATGTCAAATTTGGAGTACACACAGTTATTAGTAGGTTGCAGAGGGAATCCACTACACACCGTTATATTAATAGTAATACGACGAAAGCAGAAAGTATGTTTGTAAATATCTACTTACCTGAACAAGCTGCACACAGGCTGTACTGGATAGACCCCCAGTACTGAAGGAGGTAAGATTCCCCATTCTGGGAAAAAGAAAACATAGGTGCAATTTGTCTCAACTAATGGACAACATTTTCTTAGACACAGTAAAGCATAAATTCATTAAATAACCTTAGAAATTGCACAATACCAAAGGAAGGGTGGAAGAAAAGGCAAAATATCGGAACAAAAAAGAAATGAAAATAAACCATCACTGCAGCTTTAGTAGTCTACTGTTAGAGGAACATAGTAAAACTGTGCATTTACTACTGCCACTTTACTTAATAGCCTTTGTACAACTGCAATGAGGTTTAAGCGACCGATAATCCCGGATTATCCACCCCACAGCATGGCTGGCACACCAGTGACCATGAAGATCTGCTAACACTAAAGTCTACTATCTGTAAGATTCTGTGGCTTTCTGACAACACTTAGCTTTTTATTGATTTGTGGAACAAACATACTTGTTTGGAATGTAAATAAAGACAAAGTTTATTTTTATGAAAAAAAGCAGTGGTTCATATGTATGCCCAGGTTCAATTACACAGTTGTAATTACCACTAACTATATTTATATCAGTGAACAAAAATTTAACTCAAAGGTAAATTACTAACAATGTAAACAGAAAAAAACTGTAAACTTGACTGAGGAAGGGACAAGGTTGTCCTGCTTGTTGAGAGCCACGCTAAAGCTTCCATTTGGAAGCTTGGATAAAAAGCTATTTCACAAATTTTATAAAATACTGTTCCAAATCATCACCTTAGCTGAAGTTTACCTGTAAGACCTGAACTCAGACCTCGTCTAGCATATTATACCCATTTTACATAAACGTCACAATCTAGTTTTTGTGAAACCTTTGAAATATTTAATATAACTTTTTAAAGCAGAATTAATCTAAACACACAGTCTTTAACATTTCGTTCTTTTTTTTTTAAATCTCTACCGTTTTTGTAAACATAAAGAGCAATTTAATTATTTTTTTGCTGGTAATTATCTATGTTTAAAAGAAATTGCTGTAAGTGTGGCACAATCATGTCCACATTTGACTGGTCTAATATATGTATATGTTTTAGAAGGTGGACCATATCAACATGTAGAAAAAAGAATTGTAAATGCTTTTCTGGAAGTGTCACGAATAGAATCAAAATCACAAACTGTGTTTTAAAGCAGCCGTATGGGCTACGAAATAATGTATACCTTGTTTGACCATTTTAAATATATTAGATTTTCTAATACTGCCTGTCAAAGGTAGTCAAGCGTCCTTACAACCAGTGAAATAGTCTAATCAAAGTTAAGTTCGGCGTGACGGACACCATTATTTCCCAAGATGCTTAGTGGTTTGCTAATGTTAATGTTACAGTTATATAAGGAGGGACATTTTAAACAGAGAAACGGGAACGTTTTTATTAAAGTACTTGAGTTGCTGATATTGAAGTAAAACATGCGGTAATGACCTTCGACAGCCGGTCCATACCACTCTACGAAAACATTCTGCGCGCATAACTATGGTGAAAAATGAACAAACGGCAAGAAAACACTCGAGTTTTTTCACCGAATGAAACATGCAGTTAGTATAAAAGCAGCTCTGGAGCAACACAGCACGCAGTCTGAAGCTTTTCAACTGCGTTTGTACTCTTAATTAGACTGCAGCTATCTGGTTCCCACCTTCCGTAACAAACAGATGGAGCGTCCTTCTTCTTGTTATAGATTAGGGTTGGGGAATCAGCTCAAGTACTCGCTACCGCCACCAACAGGACGGAAGTGAGGCAAAACGTTACTTGGAAATAAAGAACAGTTAAAGAATCCCACAGTAACTCCAAACAAACTGCAGATTCATAGCTCAGGTGAGAGAGTCTGTTGACAGGATAGCTACTAACATTGTATGCAATAAATCAATTTTTTCTGGAACAGTGGCAAGAAAACAGTAATGTTTGGAAGAAATCCATAAGAAGTTTGATTTGTTATTTGCTGCATGCCATGTAGGGGACAAAACAAATATGTGCAAGAAGGTGATCTGGTCAGATGACACCAAACTTGAGCTTTTTTTGATTTAAATGCAAAACACTATGAGCGTTGCAAAAGTAACTCTGAACATCTACAGGGGTTGGACAATGAAACTGAAACACCTGTCATTTTAGTGTGGGAGGTTTCATGGCTAAATTGGACCAGCCTGGTAGCCAGTCTTCATTGATTGCACATTGCACCAGTAAGAGCAGAGTGTGAAGGTTCAATTAGCAGGGTAAGAGCACAGTTTTGCTCAAAATATTGAAATGCACACAACATTATGGGTGACATACCAGAGTTCAAAAGAGGACAAATTGTTGGTGCACGTCTTGCTGGCGCATCTGTGACCAAGACAGCAAGTCTTTGTGATGTATCAAGAGCCACGGTATTCAGGGTAATGTCAGCATACCTCCAAGAAGGACGAACCACATCCAACAGGATTAACTGTGGATGCAAGAGGAAGCTGTCTGAAAGGGATGTTCGGGTGCTAACCCGGATTGTATCCAAAAAACATAAAACCACGGCTGCCCAAATCACGGCAGAATTAAATGTGCACCTCAACTCTCCTGTTTCCACCAGAACTGTCCGTCGGGAGCTCCACAGGGTCAATATACACGGCCGGGCTGCTATAGCCAAACCTTTGGTCACTCATGCCAATGCCAAACTTCGGTTTCAATGGTGCAAGGAGCTCAAATCTTGGGCTGTGGACAATGTGAAACATGTATTGTTCTCTGACGAGTCCACCTTTACTGTTTTCCCCACATCCGGGAGAGTTACGGTGTGGAGAAGCCCCAAAGAAGCGTACCACCCAGACTGTTGCATGCCCAGAGTGAAGCATGGGGGTGGATCAGTGATGGTTTGGGCTGTCATATCATGGCATTCCCTTGGCCCAATACTTGTGCTAGATGGGCGCGTCACTGCCAAGGACTACCGAACCATTCTTAAGGACCATGTGCATTCAATGGTTCAAACATTGTATCCTGAAGGCGGTGCCGTGTATCAGGATGACAATGCACCAATACACACAGCAAGACTGGTGAAAGATTGGTTTGATGAACATGAAAGTGAAGTTGAACATCTCCCATGGCCTGCACAGTCACCAGATCTAAATATTATTGAGCCACTTTGGGGTGTTTTGGAGGAGCGAGTCAGGAAACGTTTTCTTCCACCAGTATCACGTAGTGACCTGGCCACTATCCTGCAAGAAGAATGGCTTAAAATCCCTCTGACCACTATGCAGGACTTGTATATGTCATTCCCAAGACGAACTGACGCTGTATTGGCCGCAAAAGGAGGCCCTACATCATACTAATAAATTATTGTAGTCTAAAACCAGGTGTTTCAGTTTTGATTACCTGCCTTTGACTCTCTCTGTATATTAGTTGGTTTTGTTCCATTGTGTTTTGCTGGTTTCTTCGTTCACACTCCGTTCTCTACCCTACGTTTATGTGCCTTGCCTGCAGAATCAGCTTGAGTAAGTTTTGGATCTGGACTTTGTTGTATCTGCAGTACCTTGCTTCATTTCTTTGTAAACCTCTAGAATAAAGACTGAAGTCTTCTCACAACATGCGGCTGCCCAGCTCTTGTCTGCATTTTGGTCCGACCCAAAATCAGAACGTGACAGAAACAGCATTTTTTAGGAGTGAAAGGA
Source organism: Girardinichthys multiradiatus (assembly GCF_021462225.1). Classification (NCBI taxonomy): domain Eukaryota; kingdom Metazoa; phylum Chordata; class Actinopteri; order Cyprinodontiformes; family Goodeidae; genus Girardinichthys; species Girardinichthys multiradiatus. Next base: position 13,795,257 of record NC_061802.1, on the reverse strand, counting down.
TAAATGCATCATCTCAGAATGCATTTACACTATCAAATAGTTTGGCTATAATGTGGGTGGTATCCAGACAAACAAAATAGCCAGGAAGCATTTGGGTTAACTTTGACTGATAGGTAGCAAACTCAGTGTCCATTAAATACTTTAGATACAAAGAAGTCTTAATTTTGAAATCACATAGACTTTAATGGTTAGCCCCACACTTTACAGACTGATACAGAATAATGTTTAAAGCAGATCAAGTCTTTTTAAGTGCTAGGGAAATTGAATCACAAATATGGGTGGTTAAGGAGCAAGAGAAAAACTGATTCTCTGTGATTGACTAAAAAGTTGCCGTGGTAATGATCTTAAAAAGGCTTACACTACCAGCTTCAGGCATTCATTTTATGTTTTTAAACAAAAAAATAATAATAATAAACAGCTTCTATTACTGGACAAATAAAACATCAGAGGCATGGTAGATTATTTTACTGTATATTTCTGGCATTTTTATTTATATACAGCTGTGCTAAGACAGGGCTTAAGGTAAAAACTACTGTTTAATATTGTCAGACAGAAAATAGTTTAACTGGCCTTAAAACCTTTAAGTGATATGAATGCAAAATAGCCTAACTTAATATGAACTATTAGAGGCGAGGCACTTTCAGGAAAATGTGCTCCAGTTCTAAAATATTTTGGTAATGACGCATGCAAAAACATTTCAAGCTGCATTGTAGTGCTGACATGTCGAACTGGCATTTGGTGACAAATTGTTTGTGGATGTATTTGCACCAATGAACACCACAGAAACACCAACACATAATAGAGAGGCAAATCATTTATCACACAGATGTAGATGATGTAATGAATACTAATTTATTTTCAACAAGCCCATTGTATATTGTGTTATTGTAAAACTGTTGGTGCAAGATTATACAGAGAAGACAAGAGAGGAACCCAAAAATGTCTAACATTACCCAGAAAATGGACTTTGCACTGTGGATTTGTCTATGGGAAAGAACCATTTCAGCCATTTGAGCGATCTATATCTTCCATTTCAATGTCATTAGTCCTCAGATGCTTATTTGTGACAAATGTGTGGGGTAAGTTGTTGACATTGCTTTGTCTGGATTGCATTATTCACGGTACAAACCTGTGAAAGACATTCACAACGTCTCGGTGGACTTCATTTATTTATGTCCTTTTTTATATGTCTGGTGATATGGGGCTGTACCAGCATTCAAAATGCAGACTATCACATTCACTCTTATCACCAATTCATTGCCTCAAATTCCCCTGATTCTGTTTGTGTTTAAGCATAGCTGGAAAAACCCCACGCATATTGCACATACTTATTCTCCAAAGGGATTGTAGAAAAGCTCCACATCCTCTGTACCACGAGGATCCTAATGAAAATCAAAAAGTTGTACAGCTTTTTTATATACCCCCACTTTAATAAAAAAATACCCATCAGAATGAGGAAATGAGTTATCACTTTAATAAAATAAATTGCATTAAAGACTGTCTGAGAATAGAGGGATTCAAAACCACCCAGTAAATGTACCACTGTACCAGTGTGACATCCAACATACCCTGCTGTATTCCTATAAAAACATCAATTAAGAATTTTATAATGCAAACTTTGATCCAATAGATTAACACATTTGTCTTGCACTGTAAACCAATTTATAGTCAATTATAAACAATACATAATTTGGTGGATTTTCTTCATGGATCGCTGTTGGCATAATGCTCATTTCCCAGAAATCTTTATTCTATCTGTATAATTAAGTTTTAGACTTATCTGCCCAAAGAAAATTATTCCAGAGGTCCTGGTCTGAAGTCCTGGTAAACTTCAGTCTGGCCTTTGTGATTTTCAAGAGAACAGAAGTTTCTTTTTTGCACACCTCCCCTAAAACTTGCAGTTGTATAGGAATGCACTTTTACATCAATGGTATAGACTGCTGTTGCTCCCATGATGACATTTTTTTTTTTTTTTTTTTTGGAGACTTAATTTATAATCTTGTATCCTGTTCATTAGATGAGGAGCAAGGAGGAGTGGCAAGACCTGAGCATTTTGGTAGTTATTTTGAACATCATTTACTTGCACACTATTTTATAAACAGTGGAATTAATGATTTCAAACTCTTCTGAAACCTTTTTAAATCCTTAACCACACTCATAATTCAGTATCATTAAAAGTGAAAATAAAATATTGTGTCCAAATATGTTTGGACACAAAAGCCTTTATAGGGTCTGCTATTTTTTATATGACTAGTTTAAAAAAGCATTTTAAATTGAGTCTACAGTAAATTTGAACTCTAACTTCTTTCTTAGTTAGTGTTTTTGTTAGTTTGTTAAATTTAGAAAAATTATTTTATTGTTTAGTCATTTTCTATACAGCTTCTTCCATAGTGGGTCGCAGGGAAGCTGGTGCCTATCTCCAGCAGTCTATGGGCGAGAGGCTGGGTACACACTGGACAGGTCGCCAGTCCATCACAGGGCAAAACACAAACAACCACGCACACACTCATTCATACACCTAAGGGCAATTTAGAGAGACCAATTAACCTAACAGTCATGTTTTTGGACTGTGGGAGGAAGCCGGAGTACCCGGTCAGAACCCACGCATGCATGGGGAGAACATGCAAACTCCATGCAGAAAGACCCCCGAATGGCAATCGAACCCAGGACCTTCTTGCTGCAAGGCAACAGTGCTACCAACTGCACCCCATAAAAATAAGCCCATAAAAAATAAGTGTTTTTCATTCATTTAAATAAGGGTCTTAAATAAGGGTATTTAATTAATAACACATTATGTATGCTTCACCACAGTTTTTAAAATACTTTTGTCTCTTTGGGTTTACAAAATGAAGTGCAAGTAGAAAGTCTTTCTAGAAAGTCTTTTATATAAAAGTTTAAAAGAACATCTTTTAAACTTAAAGTTGCTTGATTTCTGTTTTTCTGCACTTTATGGTGTTTTCTATAATTACCCACTCCTTTATGCCTGAAAGCTAGAAGAAAAATTCCAATCCCAGTCTCCATTGATCAGAGTGTAGCTTGTGGCCATAGCTTGATTGAATGCTGCTGAGTTTCTAGTTAACAGGCAATTGGGAAAAGACATAATATTTCATTTTTGGTCAGCTATCAATGAACAAATACTAAAATCTATAACGCTTGCTATTCAGATCCATTAATTTCGTGTCACTGTGAGTTTTCAATCTCTGTGAGTTTCAGTCAGGAATGGATCCTAACTGCAACTTTGCATTATGTTAGATGGAGATTCTCTATTCAATGTGTTGATAATACTGTCAGTTAGGAGTGGCTGCAGATAGGAGGTTTTGTACTGAATCCCATTTTGGCTGATCAGGCCTGACAGTTTTAAGACTGATCTGCTGCTAGGGACAGATAAAATTCATGAACTATTAAAAGGTAATGTTGGATATAAAAACTTTAGTCTGTTTTTTTAAGAATAAAATAGTGTCCAGCTATTAATTTTAAAAGATTACTTCAAGTGAGTGTGAATCTTTGCGATCTATAATTTGCTATTATGGACACAAATGTACTCTAGAGTCTTTAAGAGTAAGATAGTTCTAGCATAAATAAGATTTCTGCAAACTGAGCACAAAATGCTATGAACTCAAATGTAACAATACCTGAAGCTTGAGTTGAATTTTAACTGCTTTGTTTTAACTTAAGAAGCTGTCCTTTAATTCCTTATCCATTAAAATTGTTTGTTAGATATTAAACAGTATGTTGTGGCTGTCTGTTGCCCAGCCCTATACATTAGTTATTTTTGTTCCTTTTAGAGTTCACATACTTTACTGGTCAAAGTGTTAGACCCACTTTCAATTTAATGGTTTTCTTTATGTTTATTACTATTTCCATTGTACGTATATTCTCACTGAAGGAATCAAAACTGTGAATGAACACATATGGAATTATGTAGCAAACGAAAAATTGTCAAAGAACTTTAAATGTATTTCATCTTTTAGATTCCTTAAAGTAGCCGCCCTTTGCTGTGATGACTGAAATGTTAACCTTTGGCCACCTCTAAATGCACCTCTGGGAAGTTCTTTTAAGACTCTTTGGAATACAATTTTCATTCATAATTTTGTTGCCTTTAGTGAGAATCTACATTGTAAATAGTCATGAAAATAATGACACCCATTAAGTAAAAAGTGTACCTGAATCTTTTAACTGGTAGTATACATTAAGGGTCAAAACCAGTTATACCCCTGGCAGATTTTGATTTAAAATAATTTTAATTCAATCAAGACGTTCAATCAGGCATCTCCCATAGTAAAATGTATAAAAGTTGACCACTTATGAAAAATTTACATTTTAATGAAAATGACTTGTTGTAAATTATTTATACCCCTCGCAACAATCAATGTAAAAGGCATTAATGGCATTACAGCGGTAATGGTTCACCATTAATTCTTTCAATTCCAGCAAGCAATGACTGGAACCACTTCTGCCAATGTTTGTGCCAGAGCTCAGAAATACAGGGTGTTTAAAACTGCAGGTTTTGGGAGCCAGTTTATTGATTGAGAAGTGATACAACAAAACCCAGGGTAAGAGTAAGGTATCTTATTGTTTTATTCAAGGATTTTTTCAGTCGTTGGAAGCTGGCAAACCTCAAGGGCCTTCTTCCATTTTGAATTCCTCACTTTTTTCTCTCTTCTTAAGCATCCCTTAGACTTTCAGTGTTTAGTACTTCCCATTATGCACAAAAAACCTTGAGTTTAGCATTCCCATAGCGTGACCTAAATAGACATTTTGAGCTTTTCAACTATGATACGGTAAAAGCTCATTCCCTTTAGAACTTCTTAAGTTGCCTTCATGTTTGTTTTTCACATTAATAATCATTGAAATACATTAGTGAGATTACAAATTAGACAATTATTAATTATATTTGTAAATTTGTAATTCCATTATAACCATTCAATTTCTGAAGTGTTTATGTTGTGATTGTGTTAATAAATAGATGTTCAAAATGTATTCTTGTCATTCCTCTATTGTCTTCAGTTTGGGCTTGCTGACTAAGAGAATTTACCCTTCACAGAGATTTTTGATAGATTATGAGATAGATTGGAAAAAATATTTTGTTTATAATGAGAATGATTTCTGATTCATATATTTATCAAGAACACTCACTTGCAGTGCATGTTTGGTTGAAGCAAAGATCAATGTGGATGAGCAGTTAATCTTTTTGGTTGCTTAAGCTCGTTAGCTTTACATGACACTTAAACTTGCATTGATTAATTTGCTAAGTATTCACTCTGTAAATGTATTCTTTGCACCAATGAAGGCAGCCCAGGTACCACCAGTGATATTTGTGTAACCAGGATATCAAAAAAAAAATTGGTTAGAATTATATAAAATGTGTTCTGTCACCAAAATAGTTAACATGTCTGAGTGTACCTGAAAGTCACTGTCTATTCAGAATGTGAGGCTTTAAGTTCAGGCTCCTCCTTTTCTTCATTTCTTCTTCTGTGATATTCTGCTGTAATATTTTTTTTGCATCTCTAACCTGCCCTCCTTTACAATTCTTTCCTGTCTAAGAGGTTTCTGATCTTTATTGTTTATCAAAACACATTCAGTTTAAATATATTTTTATTTCCATCACCTGTATATGTTTCTGTTTGAGTCTGAAGACTGACAAGGCCCCTCCGTAAACAAAATTTGCTCCCTTTTTAGCAACTCCTTTTGTTGCCTTGGTTGTATGTTTTAGTTCGTTTTCAAGATGGAAAACCCATCCACAACTCATCTTCAGTTTTTTGGCTGAAGGAAAAAGGTTTTTGTCCAGGAGTATGCCATGAACATGAAGATGGTATTCTTAGGGTCAAACACATTTTTTTCTTCAAAAAGGCAATGTTGAGTTGATGCAATAGAGCTCAATTTTGGTCTCGTGAACACAGTAGTCTCTCCGAGTCATTTAGCTGTTCACTGGCAAACTTATGATCCCTCCATATGTCCCAGCAAAAGACAAGATTTCAATCCATTACTGTATAGTGTGTATCATCTCTCTAATGACCACCCTAACCCAAGGAGGCAATGTTTTGCTTTGAGCTACAGACTTTGTGATGCTAATTTTATATTTCTTCCATTTGATAATAATTACAAGAACAATACAATTTTTTATTAAGCTGCACGTTAATGGTTCTGCAGCCCATTCCGGCCTTGTGGATATCCACTATATTGCCCATGATGTCATTTGGCAGCTCTTTGGTCTTGCCCATGGCGATGAAGAGGTTGGAATGCTAGAAATTGCTTTAAGAAATAAAAAATATATCAGTTCGCATTAGGATCATCGGTAACTGGTTGGTTGGTTCTAATTTGTTTGCCGCACAGAAATATTCCCAATTATGGGGGCGAAAGATCTGGTTTAGTTGTAGGGAATCACACAGACATTTATCAATTTTTTAAATAAAAACTACCAAACTACCAAAAAAATATATATATTTTTTTGTACATAAGCAAAGTTTCAATTGGCATCAAACTATAAGATGCTAAATTTGTTTTTATCAGGATAAGCCACTTCATTGTAGAATTAGCTCCACTATTTGGCTGTAGTAGAAAAACTTGGTCAAAATTGTCAGAAAAGCATGATGGCCAGCAACTCTCTCACTGCCCAAAGGAAAACCTCAATGAGTGTGTGACAGAGTCCGGACATTCAGGCCCAAGGGGCGAGCAGTATGTGACTGGAGTCCGAGAGCACCAGGGCTGGACTAGACAGGCTCCCTTGCTTGCTTTGGTCCTCCTCTGTGGATTTTCATAGGAAAAATAAGAAATAAAAATATCTGGTTTGGAAATGGAAAAAAAATTAACTGCTGGGTGTTTCTTTGATCTTTTAAATTGCCAAAAATTTCAATAATAAGACTACAAAGAGTTTTTAAAAGGTCAATTAAATCCCTGAAAACTCAAACTGCCTGAAGTCTGGTTCAGCAATTTGTCAATTTTAAGGGTAAATGGTTTTCTTTAATAATCAAAATTGGCTGACAAGAATGTACAGTTATGCCTTTGCCTTTGGACAGCTGTTGAGAGGCAAAATTATTATGAGGTCAAGAAGCACAGAACAAATAGTGACCCAATTTTGTAAAATGAGTCAGACCGCAACATGTTAGAAAATGGTCTAGGGAACAACTAAAAATAGAGGCAATTTTTGTGCAGGTGGCAGAAAACACACTGCAATAGCACACAGGGTTAAAGGTGAAATGAGATAACGCTTGCAGATCTTTCTGTATTGTTTGGGCTCAGGGAATGTCATTTCATATCAACGTGTTTTAACGCTTCTGGTTTGCAAAATCAATCCAGGCTCTTATAATTTCTCTGGATCTATATTTCATTGCTGAATGAATACCTAACCACTGCTTTCAAAAAATACAATGGTTTCCAAATGCAAAACAACTGCTGCAATGAAACAAAGTGTGAGACCATCACTATTAACCATTGCTGTGAAAGTAAAAATCCCCTAACTAATCTGGAGCTCGTATAGAGTAAAGTGTACATAGAGGTAAGCTGTACTCGGATTTAAACCCCAATTGTTCCTATATTGGCATTTGCTGGTGTAATATTTGTTTGCCACATGCATTTGCTAGGAGCTGTAATCAGTCGGCAAGGTCCTGGGAGAGGCTGCCATAAATTGTGTTTCCAGCACTGTTCTTTCCTTCTCTCCCTACCTCCTCCAGTGGACAATCAGCTGTTCCTGATTATACCCATGTCTCAGGTTGCAGATTGGTTGTCAGGGCGCAATCATGCATATGTTATGTTTAGAGGCAGTATTGTCTCAAAAAATGGTGAAGAAAGAAATAAAAAACAATTTATGATGTTCTGAGATGCAAATTAGGATAAAAAAAAACTATAGAAATTATCTTAATGACTTTGGTGATTCCCTATCATTTGTTTCTAGTAGCTTCAGAATTGCAACTCTAAGTAAAATGTCTGGGTGTTGGGCACAGTACCTTAAAACCTATTCATACCACTTAATCTTTCACTTTAACTCAATTTATTTGATGTGTTTTATGAAACAGATCAACAAAATATAGCGCATAATTGTAAAATGGAAGGAAAACACGCTTTTAAAAATCTGAAGAGTATGCGCATTTCTATGTAGCCACTCTGAGTCTATACTTTGGAGATTGAAGAAGCACCTTTCACTGCAGTTACAGACTTGACAATGCAGTGTTAGTTTTCTTTAACATACCATATCATGTCTGTTTTTATGTTTGATGATGTACGGTTACCTTAAGTGTATTATTTTGTTAGCTAAGTCCCCTAAACCTCTTGTTTCAAAATGAAAACAAGACTTCTTGTAGCTTTACTGAACCATTATTCAAACACCTCCACTCAACTTTAATCCGGATCTGTTTGCTGTTTTCTTTGTTTCCATGATGTTGTTTGTGCGATGAAAACCTTTAGATAATGTTCTTTGTCCAACACACCTGAATCAAATGACTGAACTACTACCTCCTCAGTATGCAGTCAAGTTCTGCACAGGCCTGGTTCTGTGTTGAACCAGGGGAACATCTTCTAAAACGAGGTGGGCCACTTCAGTCCTCAAGGGGTTGTTGTCTTACAGGTTTTAGATGTCTCTCTGCTTTACACACCAGAATCAAATTTATGGCTCATTTCAAGCCTATGCAGAACTTGCTGAATAACGAGGAGGTAATTCAGCCACTTGATTCAGGTGTGTCTGACCAAGAACACATCTAAAAGTTGCAGGACACCAGCCCTCGATGACTGGAGGTGCCCACTAAAGCCTTCTGAGAACAATTATATTTGTACTGAGATTAGAAATGACATTTATTTAGAAGTGTCAGTTTAAAGTCGGCTGAATGCAAATGCACCACACATTTCTCAGATTTTTATTTGTTAAAACAAACAGATCATATTGTTAACCATGCTTTGTTTTCCTTTCACTTCCCAATTATGTGCTACTTTGTGAAGATTTATTCCATAAAATTCCATCCATCCTTCCATCCATAAACCCCAATAAAATACATTGGTGTTTGTAGTTGTAATGTTAGAGAAAGGGAATAAGTAATGGAATCACCCCAGTCTAATTGTCTAAACTTGAAATCCCAGTCTTAACTTAATCTACTTTTGATTTTAGGTAGGTAAAACATGCAACTATTTTGGAATACATTTTACAGTAGAATCACTGTTTTGGGAGAATCTACCTCAAAGTTTTAACTTTTTCAAATGCAACAAAATGCCTAACCTCTATAAATCACAAGTCATTCTGGTTTTGTTATGGGAAACATGCCCCAACAAAAACATCACAATGTTTAATTTCAGAGAGATCCAACCTGCTGACAACCACATTTAGCACCGCACCAAAGAAAATCGAAACCATAAATCCTCTGTCCTATTTGTGGAATTTAAATGAATTTTGTGCTCCCATCCCACTTATGTGTCATCTCTAGTTTTCAAATGTCTCCGCTGAAAGACCGGACATTGCATTTGTCAGCTCAGATGTGCCAGGCTATTGATGCTGACATTTGTTTTAGGGAAGGCTTGCGACAATGTGGCGAGTAAGTATTCTCCTGACTGCTGTCAACACGAATTCCTGTTTTTGTTCTTGTCGTCGAGGTGATGGGTTGAAGGACCACAGCTGACACAAACTGAATTGGTGGCATGTCAGGTTAGGGTTTAGAAATTTAAAAAGGACAGGACCGGATTCTTTTTGACTGTGTGTGTGAGAGATTGTGTGTCTGGGCGTGTGTGCTGGGCTTGAGAAATGGTTTGTGTTTGAGGGATTTAGGGGAGTTTTTCTCCTTATTATTCAGGATGAACGCTGGCCATAGTGTGTTTCTGTGATAGCAGAGACGACACCAGTTATTTCAGATGCTAAAGGCGTCAGAGGAGATTTCACAGCTCCTTGAGCACGGTAATCCCGGAGCTCTTCATACAAGATGGCAAATAAAAAGGCCCCCTGGAAGATGTTGAGACACTTCCTGATCCCTATTTCCCCTGATTTATAACACTATACAACATCAAGTGCTTGGTCCTTTACAAATAAGGTCAACACCACTTTGTAATGTTGTGTTGTTGTTGTCCAATTGATGAATTACATTGCAAAACAAGCTTAACCTTAAATGATACGTGGCAGATCTTAAATAATGTTTGATTGTGCTCATTGTGCTGCGAAGCCTCACAACATTTACACATCCATACAAGGAGGCAAAGTGTTGGTAGTAAACTTGGGGTTCAGTGTTTCCCACCAAAGGACACTTCAAGACATTGTTACGTGACCCGTCTTTCAAAAGAGGTATTTGCTGTGAATATTTTAAAGTCTACCTTAAAACTTGCTTCTCAAATATACATTCATTATTTTTTTAAATACTTGATTAATCTTATAAGACATCCCAAAGGTATCAAAAATATTTTTTTTATAACTCAGCTTATTTCACTCTATCACATTAACTTTATTATCCTGCCAAACAAGGTGTATAGTGTGCAGTTTTGATTTTTGCCTGAAGAGGTCAGGGTTGTGTTGTTCAGTATGAGCCACAACGTTTAACATTAAAAAACTAACTCTTGAAAGAAATCTGGTCAGCTAAGAGTTTAAACCTTTATTTGCAATTTAGAGCCAATTAGAACCCCTCATGCTATTGATCTCGTTTCAGATGTATAGTCATCAATTATTTGCATTTGTTTGATTTATTACCCATTTTTCAGTTTTGACCAAAGGCTTGTCTGCCTAAAGGGAGCTTAACCTAGCAATTACTAATAAAGCAATAAAACCTTGCAGTACCACAGAGTAACACCATACATCAGAGTGAAATGCTACATTTATCTCTAATAATCTTCGACCCCCGAGGCTCAGTAGGCCAAGGCAGATAAGTAAACAGCCTGTCGCTGCTGCTGTTACTGTGTGGGTGGTCCGCAGCAATCACAGATGACGTCCTGTTGGTCCTAGAAGCTGCCGATCCATCTTTCTTTTTCTTCTTGTAGTTCTTTACCACTCTTATCTTTTTTTAATAATCCATCTTCTTGTGCAGTTTTTATCTGCTGGCTTCAGAGTCCCCCAAGCTGAGCTCCCGGTCTCTGCGTGTCACTTTATTTGAAGCAGCAGTAACGTTGACCTTGCAGCAACTTAAACGCTTTATCAGAGGCACAATAATCTTCTTCACGGGAAGGCACATTAGCAAAAGAAAATAGGCAAGTTGCGGGTTAGCGGGTGTCCGGGTTGGCGCTGTGGGGTTACACCGCTTTTGGCCAGAAGTCATAGACAGACAGCCTTCAGCATGTTGAGACTCATTGTCCTCAAAGACACAGTAAGATCGAAAGAGAGAGAGAAAATATATTCTTTTCAGCAGGAGCTTTATTCACCCAGAACTGCTCACAAATGACAAAATATTAATTTATGATTTTGAGAAATCAGGTAGTGGATGATAAGTGTTCTTTCATGCATTTTCTTTATTCATTTTGGAGGAAAAAGTGTAACTGCTTTCGTGGAACCTGCTTCTATTTTTATATGTTTTGAAAGAGGCTGCTTTTTTTTCGATTGACAAGCATTTGATCAGAATGACTGGACGCCACAGTTTGGATGCCCACTGATAGCTGACAGCTATTGTAGCTGTTACAGCCTCTCTCTAATAACAGGTGGTGGAAAAACCTCAAAAGGAAGCAAAAATCACCATATCGCATTCTTTTTTTTTTATGGACAATTCTTTTTGTATCCGCAAACAGTCACTGTATTCATGTTGCATATAAAATAGATGTTTTTATAAATACATTTTTCTTCTACGGTACACATCCATTCATATGCAAAAGTGTATTGTAATCATGTCTTAAAGACATTGATTGGGCCAGCATTTGCTACTGAAAAATAATAATAATAAACTAAGAAAATCATCTTATTGCACTATCAATAACATATTATGTGTTTGAGTCTAGAAAAATACTTGTTTAGTTTCTAACTGTCTTTGTCTACAGTAGAAAAACGACACGTTTTGCTGCCTATTAGAAATGTATACAAATCTATGTTGTAAATAAGATCTCACAGTGTTATATCCTCAGGGTTTGTGCAGATTTGTGTGTTTGTGCTTCACTTTTTCTGATCGCAGGGTGTGACAGGCAGGTGTGTCCGTGCAGTTGGACCTCATTCGGGCTAATTAGGAGCTTATGGAGGGATCGATTCAATAAGACAGACGCCAGATAGTTCTCACTCTCATGGTGGTACTCAGGCCTCTGATCTTCGTTTCATTGTCGATCTTATGATCCTTTGCTTACCTCTTGTGTGTTCCAGGAAGAAGCATTACTCGAGTCTGCATTACTCTCTCTGGTTTTCAGTCCTATGCCTCCTTGCTCTCTGAAACGCCTTGGTGGTCTCGTCTCTGGGTTCCTGCCAGAAACTCTCCTTACTGCTCCTCTGGTTACCTCTTGCTCAATCTACTGTCTGGACTTCACCACAACCCTCCATCACTCAATTGCCTGTCTACCATTGAACAATCCTCCACTCAACTGCTGTCTCAGTGTAACCTCCTGGACTAAGTGAACAGCCATCATCAGGAACCGCTCCCCACACATTCAACCTGTCAATCTCAACTCCTGTGGATGTTCTCACCTTTACCCCTTGGATCCTCGCCATCTACTCCACAGCAAGCCTCTGCCTGACCCGTCCTGGACTCTTTTCCTGAGCCTGGAAGAATCACTATTTTTCATTTTAATAAATCATTTAAACCTGTATTTGTTGTCCATAGTTGTTGCTTGCACCAGGGTCTCAATAACAAATACCATGACAAGTGTAGGAAATATTTAACTACAACTAATCTAAAAGAATAGTTTCTCTATAATTACTGTTAAAGCACTACACAAAAATTCAGCCATTTCACAAAAGGGCCAATGAATAATTGAGCAATGACTACTTTCCTTACTCTGCCCTGCAGGTACAGCTGGCATCTTGCATGTTTACCGTCTTTTGAGCACTGCTTTGTGATGACCTCAAAAGGCAAAGTTTTGGAACATTTGTCACAATACTGACCTTTAACATCTGTCTGTGTTAAACATTCCAAGCTATTGATTGATTTACAAGAACACAGAGGGGAAAACTCAAGGTTTGAACTCAGACACCTTCAACATTACACATTGAGTACATTTTTCTACTTTACCTTTAGACATTGTAATAGTAGGGAGTTAAAGATATATTATTATTTATAATCAGTAAACAATATTACCCCAATACACCGATTTGACATTGTGCCTAAGAGTCAGTTGGTTCTGTTTTGCTGCCAAAACTGCCATGACCCTTCAAGGCATTGACTGCACTAAACTCCAGAAGGTGTGCTGTGGTACCTGACACCAGGATATCAGCAGAAGATCATTTAGGCCCTACAAGCTGTGAGTCGGGGCCTGTTTGTCAAGCACATCCCACAGGTGCTCTGTTGGCCAAATTTTTTGGGTAATTTGTAATCCAAGTCAACTCCTCCAACTCATTCCCGTGCGCCTTAAACAATTCCTGAGCAATTTTTGCTGTGCTATGGTTTCAATTAAAGGGTGTGTATGGTCTTCAGCAGGTAGATGGTACGTGTCAAAGAAACATACATCTAAGGTTTTCTAAGAATAGCAAAAAAGCCTTACACAGCCTCCTCTGGCTTGCCTTCCTCCCAAAATGCATCATTGTGCTACGAGACAATGCAAGTAACGCACATCCACGTGATGTGTGTTAGATTCATCTTCTTTGATTGCTCCGTTGTCCATATCAGAGGGATACACATCACAGGTGCTTTTAGAGGTGGACAGGAGTCAGCATGGGCACCCTGACGGGTCTGCAGCGATCCTGTCCCAAACATAAACTATGACGCATTCTGACACCTTGCTGTCGAACCAGCATTAACTTTTTCAGCAGTCTGACCTACAGCAGCTCTATTTTGGATCAAACTATAAGGACCAGCAATCGCTCTTTACATGTATCAATTACAGGAGCTATGACCCTATTGCCATTTCCTTGGACCACCTTTGACTGATACTGAACGTTTAACTCTCAAGCCGATGGCCAGCCATCACAATTTGGCCCTTGTCAGACTCACTCAAAATGTTTCAGTTGACCATTTTTAATGCTTGTAGCACATCACATCTGATGAAAATATGTTAAATTGCAGCCTAATTAATCCCACCCATTAAAAGTTTTTCACCTCAGCTGTGTCCATAATGTGTTACTTGTTCTGTTCCACATCAAATTTGTATAATTCAAGTTTACTATGGCCAGAGTCCTGCATGTTCATATAGGTTCGTATTTCAGTACACCTGTTTACATCTGTTTTTATACACGTCTTTTAGATGATTGGTTGAATTGACAGTGATTTTCTTTAATAAATTGGATATTTTTGTAAAGCACATACATTGTGAAGTGGCTCAATATAAATACACTGAATTAAATTGAGTTAAAGTCAACTGATCATTGACAGACCTCTGCAGAACTTAAATAGATGCCTAGAAGTGGATTTCATCTTTTAAATTGGGTGTATTAGAGCAGGGAAATATCTGGACATGCAAACAACTAAATTATGCCTTTTTTTATTTGTAAAGTTTACTCATCTTAGAGGGGGGGGGCGTCTGTACTTTTTCAAACTGTGATCATGACCTCTGACTTCTAATTACTATATAAATGAAATAAATAATTACAAAAATAAAACACAAAAATTACAATGTTTCTTTTTATTATAATACAGTTTCTGTTTACATGTTTTAATAAAATAAAATGGTTTTAAACAATATCACTGAGCAGCAGGCATCTCATTGCTGTTAGAATTTACTTTAATTTCTGCTGCAAAATATGAAAACATTTTTATACTTCAAGATAAGTTTGAGCCCCAAATACTGAATGCAATCTATAAAGTACATTAACCAATCATGAGCTTAGATTTTACAGTTGAGAGCCAATAGAGTTCTGAAGAACAGTAAGATACATGGTAATTGTCGCCCTTACAGGCATACCTTCATGCTGGTAAAATAACCACCATTACAGTAATGACTGCATTTGCTCTTTAATGCTACATCTTTAAATTTGTTCTTCTGAGACTGTAACCCTTGTATTATATTACATTTCTATGTATTCTCAGAGGGATACTCTATAAGTTTCACAAGGAGCTAAAGAAAGGAACACTGTGCTTCATAATAAAGCAGTGAATTACTAAATAAAATGGGAATGCTGCAAAATCTAGATTCTACATCTTCAGCAATGGAATAAAAGACACTATTGTGTGGAAGCAGAACTTTGTTGTTGGAATAACTAAACAAGTAACATGTCTTGGTTATAGCAGTATGTTTATCCTTCCAATAAAATAGATATGTAGGTTTGTTATGCAAACTGTAAACTGTACTATGTAAACTGCACACTGTAGAACTGATGGTATCCTTACAACAAACCAACTTCGGCATTCTGCACACATGAATCGGAGATATGTTTACTTCGCACGTCCTAGGCATGTTCAATTCAAACTTCCTAGTACGCTCTACTGTCTGCTGGACCTCAAAGCTTGTGTGATATCAATTTTATCATGTGTACCTACTCACTATAGTCTGGTAGGTCCCTCTGTGGATGTCCGTGTGCAACTTACATTTCTGTGACCATGTTCGCTGTGCGTTCTGACAGGGACAATAATGGTCTCAGTCAGAGGGTGGTGACGAACATCAAGCAGATGACAAGTCCGATTATGAGGAGAATTTAAACTACAGGTACTCATCTGGCTCTAAAAAAGGTTGTTTTTAAGAAAGATTGGTGTTTACATATTTTCATGTTGAACCATTACTTCAATCCATTTTTAACCACCTGGCAACTATAATGACAGAAAATCATTTGGTCAAATGTGTTTAGTAGAAGGACTTCACAATATGATATTTATCAGTCTCTGATGAATGTCATAATGAAATTCAACCCAGCTGAATAAAGTGCCTGAGACTGAACTGTATATCAACAAATATGATGTTCTCTGAAGGCCCACATTAAAATGACAAAAAAAAATAATTGAGGTCACCCCTTGTTAATCTTTTTTGACATATAATCCGTCAAGAACCTGAAAGCATTGGTTTGAGATAACATTTACCCCTGCTGATTTTCATGTTTTGAATAACATTTTTCTCTTAGCTGTACATAATGATTGTTTTTACTGCTACTTGTGCAGTAAATTGCCTTCTACTTACAACAGAGATTATCATGTCACCTTGCTAGCACTTTTCACAAGGAATCACTGCCTTCATCAAATATTCCAGGGAGTGAGGCTTTAATCATAAACCAATATGAAAAAACAGCATGCAAAAACTCTTCTCAGATGTGATCATAGTTTCAGAATGTATAGATTAATTTCAGTCCTCATAAGCCTGCTTGAGTTATAACATTACAGTCATCCTCACAATAGGCTGAGAACAGCAGTCCACATGAAGCAATAAAAGGTTTCAGTGTGTCCTCACAGAACCAGCCAAACAGAAAACACACTACACGCTGTTTTCATTGATCCCTCCCCTGGAACATCGATGTGAGCCTCTATTAGTTCTTTTCTCACCCACTATACCATTGCTTTTCCTCCTCCACCACTACTTCTTCCCCATCATTAATATTCTCTCTCTCTCTGCTTAATTCAGGGGATCAATCACCTGATACCATGGCAACGAAACCACCCAAGCAGGTTCATGTGTGTGTTAGGCTTCCTTCCTGTGTGCGGTTTCTGTCCACCAACTGTACCTGCTTCCTACCAGTCAGAGCACTGAGTCCCCTGGTGGTGACGATGCTCTCCCGCACTGCCTTTCTATTCAGAGTGGCTTTGACAGCTGTCTAGTCGAGATGCTCTCACCTGCCACACTTGGCTTCCTTTCAGCTCTATGCAGAATAATGACCAAATTCAAAGGAAAAAATACCCTGAGAGCTGTCAGGCTTGTTTTGTTTCTGTCTAGTTAAAGACACTGCTGCACGAGGACTATTTATTGAAATATCAGTAACATTCTGGCAGTGATGAGTGAGGCACAACACATTGTTTGGTTTAAAGTAGAAATAGCTGGGGGTCTTGGCCCCTCATACTTATCTAAGTTATTTATCAATAAGACTTTTTCGATAATGAACCATGGCCCGATAGTTCTCTCAAATCAATACCACATATATGCAGTAAAATATCTCACCATGTTTAGTTATTATAATTTGGCCCCAGTTAGTATTGTGTAGCACCTAGATCACTCACCAATAAGCTTCTGGACAGCACAGTCTCACCTATACAATTTTTCCACTGGCAATACATATTTTGTCCCAACAAAAGTTGCTGCAATCCTCCAACTCATGGCTAACTAGGCTAAGAAAACTATAATGTCTTAAGTGTCTTAAAATGTTCAAATTTGATGTAATTGAACATGTATTGCATAGTGGAAATGATTGGAATGAAATAACATTTCTTAGGACTGCAGATATGTGCAAAATCAAACCAATACTGAAATGTTAACAGAAGCATTACTCTGTTTTGATATACAGGGATTGGGCAATGAAACTGAAACACCTGTCATTTTAGTGTGGGAGGTTTCATGGCTAAATTGGACCAGCCTGGTAGCCAGTCTTCATTGATTGCACATTGCACCAGTAAGAGTAGAGTGTGAAGGTTCAATTAGCAGGGTAAGAGCACAGTTTTGCTCAAAATATTGAAATGCACACAACATTATGGGTGACATACCAGAGTTCAAAAGAGGACAAATTGTTGGTGCACATCTTGCTGGCGCATCTGTGACCAAGACAGCAAGTCTTTGTGATGTATCAAGAGCCACGGTATCCAGGGTAATGTCAGCATACCACCAAGAAGGACAAACCACATCAAACAGGATTAACTGTGGACGCAAGAGGAAGCTGTCTGAAAAGGATGTTCGGGTGCTAACCCAGATTGTATCCTAAAAACATAAAACCACGGCTGCCCAAATCACGGCAGAATTAAATGTGCGCCTCAACTCTCCTGTTTCCACCAGAACTGTCCGTTGGGAACTCCACAGGGTCAATATACACGGCCGGGCTGCTATAGCCAAACCTTTGGTCACTCATGCCAATGCCAAACTTCGGTTTCAATGGTGCAAGGAGCGCAAATCTTGGGCCGTGGACAATGTGAAACATGTATTGTTCTCTGATGAGTCCACCTTTACTGTTTTCCCCACATCCGGGAGAGTTACAGTGTGGAGAAGCCCCAAAGAAGTGTACCACCCAGACTGTTGCATGCCCAGAGTGAAGCTCGGGGGTGGATCAGTGATGGTTTGGCCTGCCATATCATGGCATTCCCTTGGTCCAATACTTGTGCTAGATGGGCGCGTCACTGCCAAGGCCTACCGAACCATTCTTGAGGACCATGTGCATCCAATGGTTCAAACATTGTATCCTGAAGGCGGTGCCGTGTATCAGGATGACAATGCACCAATACACACAGCAAGACTGGTGAAAGATTGGTTTGATGAACATGAAAGTGAAGTTGAACATCTCCCATGGCCTTCACAGTCACCAGATCTAAATATTATTGAGCCACTTTGGGGTGTTTTGGAGGAGCGAGTCAGGAAACGTTTTCCTCCACCAGTATCACTTTGTGACCTGGCCACTATCCTGCAAGAAGAATGGCTTAAAATCCCTCTGACCGCAGGACTTGTATATGTCATTCCCATGACGAATTGACACTCTTTTGGCTGCAAAAGGAGGCCCTACACCACACTAATAAATTATTGTGGTCTAAAACCAGGTGTTTCAGTTTCATTGTCCAACCCCTGTATGTTTATAATCTGATTCATTACATATTTCAATGCCTTTCTGTTATTCATGTGTGAAAAAATCCTTAGGGAAAACCCATCCTGCTTCAGAAGCTTAACACTTCGCTTTGGACAGCATAACATTTGATGACTACTGTTTCAGCTGCTCTCTGCCCCTTTTCTGAGGGCTGAAATGTAATAACCTTAAAATTGTTTCTAAATATGTGCTCTACTCAACACAAATGGTTAAAGTCTTCAATAAACTCACATCTTGCCCCTGCGATGATGTTTTTATCAGTATTATTTTCAATATTATGCTGAAGGGTAAGGCTAATGTTAGCATGTTTATTTTCCGTTTCATTTTGCTTTTGCATTTTGCAGTTCCAGTTAACTGTGTGCAAGCAAAACCTTAATAAAAAGTTGTCCTTCAAAATAAACTTCAATAAAATGTAATTACATATTTCAACAGTTTCTGCGCATTATCCCCATGACAATAAAAATATCTCAGCCTTATTGTCTATGTAAAGTGTACAGAGCTGATCATGTGACACTGGCAGAGAACAAGCAGGATGTTTGTCTTTTACCACCATCATTATTGGAAAGGGGGAGAGGTGGGTGAGGGTAGCGCACTTAGATTGCTGGTGAAAACCCAACATTTTTAGATCAACAATTTCATCTTAATGAACATTAATACAGTTTTGCCAGCCATTGAAAAGAAAATAGGTTGTTAACTTAAAGAAAATGGCTGTAAAATATGCAGCCCCATGGTTTACAATGATAATGTGGCTGACCAAATCACAGACAGGAGACCATCAACAGCTGTTGTAGAAAACTAATAAAAATCAGTCAGGCAGTCATTTTCTTCTGCTTGTTCCATAGTGGGTCGCGGGGGAGCTGGTGCCTATCTCCAGCAGTCTATGGGCAAGAGGCAGGGTATACCCTGGACAGGTCGCCAGTCCATCGCAGGGCAACACACAAACAACCATGCACACACTTATTCATACACCTAAAGGCAATTTAGAGTGACCAATTAACCTAACAGGCATGTCTTTGGACTGTGGGAGGAAGCCGGAGTACCCGGTGAGAACCCACGCATGCACGGGGAGAACATGCAAACTCCATGCAGAAAGACCCCCAGTCAGGAATTGAACCCAGGACCTTCTTGCTGCAAGGCAACAGTGCTACCAACTGCGCCACTAATAAAAATCATTTTATAAAATAGAACTTGGTCAGAACCCTGAGGTGATACCTGACATACCTGTTTTTAAGTCAAAGCAGGTTAATGTTTAGGAATGTTTCTACTAAGAGTTCTTTTATGTGGCCAGAAAAAACAGACAAAAATGTCTGCCAGCAAAACTAATGTAATTTATTTAGAAAGCGTATCCTGAATGTCTTCCGTTCTGGTCCTGCATTTCTCTTTCATGCTTTTTTTCCTCCCCTTGTCATGTATTCCCACAGATTTCACTCTGTTTCTTATATCTCCTCTCCCCACATGCTTCCTTCCTTCATTCTTGCTGTCTTTGCTTTTATCCAGATACCCCCCACCCCCACCCCTCTCCCAGTAATGACTGAATCGCAACGTATTCACTGGAATACAGACGCTGTAATTAGAAAAAAAAAAAACCAACAAGGATGGCACTCTCTTCAACAGTCAACTATATTATC
This sequence comes from Girardinichthys multiradiatus, assembly GCF_021462225.1. Classification (NCBI taxonomy): domain Eukaryota; kingdom Metazoa; phylum Chordata; class Actinopteri; order Cyprinodontiformes; family Goodeidae; genus Girardinichthys; species Girardinichthys multiradiatus. Next base: position 13,774,911 of record NC_061802.1, on the reverse strand, counting down.
TCTTCAGTGTGGAAACAAAGAACTGTACCATGCATCGAGGCTGACCTTGTGAAAGGGAGGTTGCTGCGCCTGGAAGCCAGAGGTATGATAGAGAAGCAAGGAAGAAAATAAGAAAGGGGCTTGCAGAAGATTTTTGTTTGGCCTCTGTATGTGCTGCACTATTTCACAAAGTCAATTAATAATTTTTTCTAAACCTTAGGTGTGTCATGCAAAGGTTGTCATAAAACATTGAAGGGTTGTCTGAAAAAAGGAGCTTCAATAGCTGATATTACTGACAAGAACATGATATAAAATCTTGTAAATGAAACATATATTACTTTTTAGCAATGTCCTTTTATATTATAAATTAGGTGAAGCAGCTGGTTGTGAGATGGACCTCAGATTGAAATCTAAATAATCATCTTTCTGATGTCTGTGGTTGTCTTATCTTTGCCTCATCCTCTGCTGGAATACACACACTGGTTTTAGAAAGTGTCCACATTAAAATAAAAGAAGCAGACCTCTTGCTGCACCTTGGAATAACAAACCTGGAGTGCACACATAAAGAAGCCCTTCAAAAGGAAAGTTTTGATTTATATTTTTCACTATGTCTGAAGATAGTTTCCCTTTACTTCTGATGTAATGTAAATTTTTGAAACCCTACTAAGTTCTTAATCAAAGCCAGAGGAGGAAGAAACATAAGGAAATATAAATAAAGAAAAAGAAAACCCTCCAAGGTTGCAGACACAGCCTTTTCAATTTTGAGACATGTGAGATTGATGCCCATCTCCCTCTAGAGGCTAATATCGCCTCGACCAGGAAGCAGCCAACCTTGAAAAGCTGCATCACTTCTGAAGTTGTCTAGCTGCAACAGCTGCAGCTGTACTTCATAAAGTGTTACAGTGGATGGATGGCCAGTGAAGGATGTACTCTGTAAAGACTCTTTGGAGGTTGAACAGATTGTTCTGCTGCACATCAAAGTCTCAGCAAATTAAGAAAATGCGTTGGTACTGGTGTAGACAAACCAAGAATTATTAGTTTACACTCACCTCGGAAAAACTTAATTATTATGCATCAAAGAAAAGAAGAAAATCATTTTTCAAAGGAGTTTTCTAAATATTTTGCTAGATAAAATTGTATATTAAGATCACAGTTTAGCCAATTAAACATCAATCCCAACTAATCCCATATTTTATTATAGCTGGTACAACATTAAAATAACAACTAACTTCCAGTAAAAATGTTTTAGTCAAGAATCTCTTTAACTAGGATTGTAACATTTAACTAAACTACTAAGTAAAAATGAAAAGAATAAGGCAAACAAAAACAAAAAAGTAATAGGGAACAGATAAGGAAAGGAAATTAGGCTAAATTACCATTAAAAGCTAACAATGAACAGCAGTTGCTAGGTGCTCAAACAACCAGCTAACAATGCAAAGCAAAAGGGAAAATATATTTACAAAAAATCATTTGCTGAATTAGAAATCAATAACATTTTGGACAATTGATTCTTAATGTTGTGTTAAAAAGGCATCACAGTGAATGGTTGAATAGAGTGATTGACTACCATAATGGCAACATGCTCCAGCGTGAACAGAGCCGTGTATTAAACACAGCAGAAGTAACGGTGGCTACCATCTTAGCATAAGCTGTATTTTAGCATAAATAGCTGGGATAACGACGACACAATTTAGCACATCTATAAGGACTTGTGGACATATTTTATGTAGGTTACTGAGATGGGTGGAAGAGGAATCACCAATACAACGGAGCAAGGTCACATTGCTGTATCTACAGATGTTCCAAAACAGAGCACCTCAATGTGCACTTCAATGTCCTCTTAGATGCATCATACATTGTCTTGGCTTACAGTAAAAAAACAGATTTACAGCTTCGTTGATGAAACTAACTAGAGACATTGATACAGTAAAATTTCCAAACGTTATCTACACTGAGCTATCTTTTAGTTTTGAGGAACATAAGTATGAAACCAGACATGCCATAGAGGGGAGGTTCACACTTCCAAGTGTAAAAACAAATAACAGAAGAAATGCTGTAATGTATAGGGCAATGTTTGGCTGGAATAAGTTACCAAATGACATTATCAATGCCACCAGTAAATACAAGTTTAAAGTCCTTTGGAAAAGCTATCTTCTCAGAAACTAACATTTGGGTCAAATGACGTGCTTGTTAAATGATGGTTAATGCAAACAGCAGATTTATTGTAAGAGATAAATTGTTTTTTGTTTTGCTGGATAAATCCAATTTATTTAGTAATAATTACATTGAAATTATAACCTCATTAAGCTATGGGATTCTAGGTTTTTGAATATTTTATGTAACTGTAGGTGTCTATGTATGTGCGTGTGTGTATGTGCATGTAGGGTTATTATTATTTATTTTTGTTAAAATTATGTCACTTTTTGTTGTATTGTGAAAGCTGGTGATGAAATTGTTTTTGTGAGCACTATGTTTGATTGACTCCAGGAAGAGTAGCTGTACTTGTTCCAGCTAATGGAGATCAAAATAAATAAATAAATAAAATAAATAAACCATTCACTGAAATAAAATCTGTCACAACTTTAAAGCACAACCCAAAACAAATTTTAGCATTGGGATCAGCAGTTACGCACTACAAACAATGTCAAACACAATAAAATAAACAATATTTTGATTGTTTTATCCTAAACTAATTTTATCTGCTCAGACACAACCTCTTACTGTGTTTTGATGAACAGCAGAGCATGTTGAGTTCAGCAAGTCTAATAATAGAGAAGACTTGGTAACTGCTCTCGGTCTAGCGGCTGGAGAAACATCTACTCGGACTGGCATACACGTCAGGCGTGCAGAACTGCAGTTTCAAATTCTGTCTTCTTCAGGGTAGTGGAAGGAAAACCGCTAGGGACAACCGGTCTCTTCTTGGAAAATCTTTTAAGTTTTTCAGATTCTTTCTGAGGGAGCTCAGACAGCCAGTTTTAGGCGGCTAGTCTTATTTCCGGCCATTGCACAGTCACCATATACACAAACAGCAGGCTTCTTTCTTTTATTCTCTGTGTGTAGTTCAGTCTATCGTCCATCCATGGCCTGGCCCAACATTACTGAACATATAGGTTTGATGGTTAACAAGCTTCAGAATTCCTGTTGAGAGTTTCACGTGGGTTGTGCTGGAAGGAAAGCAGAAACCCAACACATTCCGTTGGCTATATGTGCTATTTTCAGCTTTTCTCAGTGTATACATCTATCCATCCATCCTGGGAGGCATCCTGATCAAATGCCCAAAAATCCTGAACACTTTACGGAGGAAGGTTATTACAGCCAGTTTTATTAGGGTTTTGATATTTTGGTAATGAGCTGCATCTCACAATCCAGAACATAGACAGACAAGTACATTGAGAGCTATGCTTTTTGGCTTACCCCAACAGAGCGGGACAGCATTTGCATTAGAGCAAATGAGGTCCCAATCCGATCCAATCGATCCCTCTATTTCTCTGTGCTTTATTAACTTGTGAACACCTAAACTCCTCCACTTGAGAAAGGTACAGGCGGGGGCACAGCCAAGAATTTTGGACCCCATGAAAAAAAATAAAATTAGACACCCAACCCCACCTCACCGCTCAGTTTTTGTTATCACATTTCTAGGATCTAACTGACCCATCGAGAGCTTTACATAACTAACTTTAAAAACTTGCAACTGTTTTGCTTTCTGTAGTTCAATACTAGTACCACCACAATATTTAGTGCTAGTGAATTGTACATGCAGCAGACTCAACATAGACTAAGAATAAAATATTCTCTAAACTTTAAAAAACTATTTTAACTGTATAACTTATACAATTATAGTGCATAACAGGTATATCTTTGTATAACATTTAAATCAAAAGAAAGAAAAATATATTAATGCCATAAGTTCAAAATAGTAAAAAAAACAAAAAAAACAGCAGATTTTTAAACAAGATAATCTTTTTCTTAACTGCTATTACTGCCATTGCCTTTTTGCTAGCAGACTCATTGCTAGCTAGACTTCAAGCCTTTGTAGTCCAGCTTTTTCATTCTCTTTTTTCTCTCCTTCCTTTTTTTGCAACATTACTTTGTTTGTGCAAACCACGTGGCTGGACCAGGCCAACTTGCTACCCAAACTAGTGCCCTTTGGATCTCCCGTCCCCCTTCTTTAGAGCGGTTCATGTAAGATGTGGTATTTGGGCAGAGAAAATTAGTTTATGAATAAATAACCTAAATATTGTTTTTTTCATGATGTTTTGCTTTGTTTGTGGTACTAAAAGCTAAACCATTTCAGTGCTAACAGGCCACAGAGCCTAAGATTACAAGGTAGATTGGCTTAGACTTCTGTCATAACGTTCCTCCAAATAATAAAGCCAGTGCTCGAATCAGTCTTGGGCTGATATTCCCAGAACAATGCTTGACAGACCGAATGGTTGTTTAATTACATATTAAGTAACACAAGCATCCTGACTGCACAACACAAGGACATGTCAATAAAAAAAACACTTTTAAAAGCAGGTGCTTGGTGCAATCTGGCTTGAAAGACCTAGAGAAACTCACTGTGCTTAGATGAGTATTATAATTTTATGGGTGGAAAACAAAACAGTCACCCAGATTTTCTGTTCAGCAAAAAAAAAGCACTGGGCTTTCTGTTCCTGCTGTACAGAGAGAGGGTCAGCTAAAATGTCAGGATAAATACAACAATTTAATGAAGGATTCCGAGGTTTTTTATTAGTAAAACACGCAATCAAAAAGATGAGAGGTTTAGAGCGTGTTTAAGTTAGAAAACAGTATGTCGACTTAAACATCTCGTATCTCAGGCCATCATATGAAAATGGCTGATGCTAACCTCTCAAGACATGGCTGTTCAGCTGAACTGACAAGAACATGAATCAGAGAAGAAGCCAAGAAGCCCATGATAATTCTGGAGGAGCTTTGAAGATCCACTGCTAGGGTGGGAGAATCTGTCCACAAATTTAAGCAATTTGTGCACTCCACAAATTGTGCCTTTATGGAAGAGTGGCAAGAAGATATCTATTATTAAAAGCCATAAGAATTTCCTTTTGCAGTTTGCCAAAAGCCATATAAGGACACAGCAATGAAGTTGCAGAAGGTACTCTAGTCAGAGGGGATCAAAATTAACTTTTTGGCCAACATTAAAAATCCTATGTGGAGGAAGGTTTACATTTTACATCAGCCGGGAAGATATTACGGTGGCAGCCATACACTGTGTTAATGCTTTTCCTCAACAGTGATATGGACAGTGGTCAGAGTTTATGGGAAGATGGATGAAATTAAATACAGAGCAATCCTGGAAGAACACCTGTTAGATATTGCAAAATATTTGAGACTGGGGCGGAGGACCATCTTCCAACTAGACAATACTAAACATACAGCAAGAGCTTCAATGGAAAGGTTTAAAACTCATTCATATGCTAGAAGGGTCAAGTCACAGTCCTGACCAAAAGGCAGTTGAGAATCTGTGGTAAGACTTAAATATTGCAATTCAGACATATTGTAGATTTGAGCTACAACAATTGTAGCACAAATGTAAAAAGATGTAAGAAAAAACAGAGCATGAAATGGCTTTACCTGATGATGTATTTTAATTTCTAAAAAGTTTTAAAACATCTGAATTTGTGTAAGAGTAAATTCTTTCTTAAATTGCAATCTTTAAAATGCTGCGCTACAAGCTGTGCTTCTTCTGTCTGATCTAATCATTAGACATGGCAATCTATGGCAACACTGCACTGTGGTCAGTTAAAATATTGCCATATGCAGCATGTCCAAAACCTCCAAAACTGGGTTTAAAAGAACTGTCTCTTAAACTGACTCTGAATCTAATATAATTTCATGTAAAACTTAAGAGTTGGCACCGGAGCAATCACTTGTTTAAAGCACTTGTCATCAATGAAGCAGTTTGATGAAGTTTATAAGGACTTTGAGAATGGTAAATACATATCTACAAGAGTGACTAAGCTCACGGGAAACCCTGCACAGCACAGGGTCTGAGCAGCTCAGCAGGAACCATAACTTTTGCTTAGGCAACATGTTACAAGTCCAGCTCATCGAATTGAATATTTTGGAAGCAATTTCCGCCTGAAATTACGTAACTGAAATAAATCAAGAATAGCTCCACAGTTATAAGGTCTACATGCAAACCTTTGGTACTGTGTAAAGGTACATTAAATAATATTTTTCCAGTGGAACCACTATTGTAACTGTTACTATGTCAGCATATGACATACAGTGCCTTGTGAAAGTACTCGGCCCCCTTGAACTAGTCAACCACTTGCCACATTTCAGGCTTCAAACATAAAGATATAAAATTCTAATTTTTTGTGAAGAATCCACAAGTGGGACAAAATTGTGAAGTGGAATGAAATTTATTGGATGTGTCAAACTTTTTTTATAAATAAAAAACAGAAAAGTGGTGTGTGCAATATTATTCGGCCCCTTTACTTTCAGTGCAGCAAACTCACTCCAGACGTTCAGTGAGGATCTCTGAATGATCCAATGTTGTCCCAAATGACTGATGATGATGAATAGAATCCACCTGTGTGTAATCAAGTCTTCGTATAAATGCACCTGCTCTGTGATAGTCTCAGGGTTCTGTTCAAAGCGCAGAGAGCATCATGAAGACCAAGGAACACACCAGGCAGGTCCGAGATACTGTTGTGGAGAAGTTTAAAGCCGGATTTGGATGCAAGATTTCCCAAGCTTTAAACAACCCAAGGAGCACTGTGCAAGCAATCATATTGAAATGGAAGGAGTATCAGACCACTGCAAATCTACGAAGACCCGGCCGTCCCTCTAAACTTTCATCTCGAACAAGGAGAAGACTGATCAGAGATGCAGCCAAGAGGCCCATGATCACTCTGGATGAACTGCAGAGATCTACAGCTGAGGTGGGAGAGTCTGTCCATAGGACAACAATCAGTCGTACACTGCACAAATCTGGCCTTTATGAATCAAATTTGGACTAAATTGTAGAAATATGAGTAAGACCTGTGCAATATTTGTTGTGACTTACTTACTTACTAACTAAAAACAAATGTAAATTAACATTAGTGTAATTTTCCTTATGTATTAATGTATTAAATGACTGTTTGGAGAGTTTTACTTTCATACATTGTACATATGTATTGTTATGCTATTATTTAAAATTAAATTGTTCTTCACTTTTAAGTACTTCTACCATGATGAGAAGTTGAATGGGAAAAAAACAAACAGTTTTTACTGTTACTATGGCTGGTCTGTGGTTATTGAAGAAACACAAAGGAAACACTAGTAAATGGTTTACAAAAAGCCATTTCACCTTTTAGTTACAGAGAACTGGACACATATGGACCAAATGACTAACTAGTTCAGCTGCTTACAGTAAAATCATTGAACAAAAATCAATTATAAACAAAACACAAAATATGTTTTTGTTTTTTATCAGGTGCTTGTAACAGTAGTAATTGCAACTAAACTATAAATTGAGACATACTCACAACTGCTGTAAAATTGTATTATTAGTCTGATGATCTTAATTTAAGATATAATCTACAAGAACAGCAGTATCCATAAGCAGAGCCACCTTACCTTTGCGTTCTGTTAAATATCAAGACAGGTATGCTCCATTATAGTAAACTGAAATTAATTAGTTGTACTTGCAACACTTTCGAAGACTTAAGTATGTTCGGCACTATCATCTATGGGCATCTGCTACAATGAGACTCCATCTATCAGATTAAATATCGTACTGCTGTGCTAAGTGTGTAAAACTATGAATATCCATTATAATAATGCAATTATGATCTTCTGCAACTCTTACTTGAAACTGCAAGTATTGATTCTGTATTGATTTTACTTTTTCAAATAAATCAACCTTGGCATACTTGCAAGAGTTCTTATCTAGTTACATGAACACAGAAATATGCAAGCTTCAACGTCTTATTGACTGTTATCTAAAAGTCCAGATAAAGCCCGCAGTGCTGTAAAATGACTAAGTCTGAAATAAATTGTAAAACACAAATTGTGAAACCCTTAAAATATTAATGTTCTTGTTTGAAGTTTTTTTTCCTTTCCCTTTATTCTAAAAATGTGGCATGTATTACATAAGATCAATTGAGGTATTAGCTTTTGAGCATCTAAATCAATAGGTAATATTTACTGCTAGGGTTGTAAAAATAATTCCATCGAGAGATTAAAAAAAATATTTTGGAAAAGCTAATCTTTCCTATCAATTTGTTTTATTTTCAAAAATAGACAAAGGTTTCAGGAAATCCATACTGTGTTTGAAAGAATGTGTAATCAGTGTAGAATGATCCAGAGTGTAAATGGTAAATGGACAGAACTTATATAAGGCTTTTCCAGTCATACAGACCACTCAAAGCACTTTACACTAGAGCCACATTCACCCAATCACACTCACTAACACATTCATACACCGATACACAGATCGGTAGGCAACTTGAGGTTAAGTGCCTTGCCCATCGACATATGGCAGGAGGAAGCTGGAATCAAAACCACAACCTTCTGATTGCAAGACGACTACTCTTCCTACTGAGCCACAGTTGCCTCATCATGGTTTTCATGATTCACCCGTGTCTGAGTTTCTTGTTTGTTTTTCTGCACTTCCGTGTTTATGTTCTTTAGTTGCTGTTGTTTTAGTTCATCTTATTGTTTACTTGTTTCTTGTATTCCTGTACGTTTAGAATTCTGTTAGGTTCTTTCTAATGTTTCTGTATTCCTGCTTGTCTGTGTTAATTAGCCTCTCTGCCTCCAGGTGCTCCACATTTTGCTCTTCATTGGTCATTTCTCCACCCTTCCTCCATACCTAAACTCTCTGGTTTTCATTGGTCACCACTGGATCCTCCTGATAGTCATGCCATGTTTGTTCCCTGTTCGCTACTTTGTTCCATGCCTTTGGCAGTGGCCTCCCTGTAAGTTCCTTGATTATTAAAACTGTCTTTCACTCCAACTACTGTACGTTCTGCACTTGGGTCCGTCCTCTAACTCAATGTGACAATGGGGTAAATTCTCAGTTTTTTATTTATTTATTTTATCATTATTTTTTATTTTTACAGTTTTTACGTACCCTGTTTAAAATAAACAAACCAATCAACCAGCAAATCAATCAATCTAGTCAAGGTATACCTAGTCCATACTAGTCCATTCGTTTTTATGCTTATCTAATTCTAAGAAGATTCTAAAGCTAAACAATAATTATAAATGTTCCCTCTTGCTCTAACCAAAACATTGGATTTCTTATCAAATGTTGATTTTTAGCTTCCAACTGGATACTCCTTTATGTACATCAATAATTCACAATCTTGCAATCATAGTGATTCTAATTTGATAATATATCTTCGTCTGAATGCTGGTTTATTATAAACCACATACAAGTCATGAATTATGAGCTCTGTAATCACAGCAGAACATTCCCTTATCAGAGGATTTTGTTTGAAATGGTATAAAAGTTCAAGACAAATAAATAAAAAATCCATGGAGCAGATATAACACTTTATTTTCTCTCCTAAACACACGTTAGAGTTCTGTTCCACAAATGATCACTGATTCCAGCCTGTCCCTATGGCTCATTGCAACCTTTACTCTTCCATTGATGATGGCAAACTTATTAAAGGTGAAATATGGGTAAGGCTGCAAATAAGTTGCTTCAAAGTGTTTGCTCAGGGAATTAAAGGAGAACAGGAGACCTATATCCTCTCCAATTTCAAGGATGCCACTTTTACTGTGGCCCCCTGTGTGCTTTTTTGATTTTAGCATTTTTTAATGAAACTCAAGATGCTTCACATTAGTGCACATCATCAGTCATCTCAATTAGGCAAGAGGGAGCTGTGGTCTAAGTCGGTGAATAATTTATTCCCTAACATGTGCCTAGATTGCAAATAGATAAAGTAGAAGTTAAAAACATTTCTCTTCTTGCTGTTGTTAGCATAGTTCCTTTGCATAAACAGTGCTTTCCGTGCATCATCCTGCAAACTTTAGACTTGTTCAATTTCTCTGCCTGGATACTGTCTCTGTTTTTTCAACACCAGATATCTCTTCTTTTCTCATTCTTTTCATTTTCTTCAGTTAACCAAGGCCATTCAGCACATAGCAGAACCAAGCACGCTGTAAGATTACCAGGAGACAGAAACAATTGCACTGTCTGGTTGTGGATGAAACGTAGAACAAGGGTGTGTATCTGTTTCCTTGTCTGTAAGCATTTACACTCGGTGCAGGAAACAGTGCCAAGCTGATGTCAGCAATAGGACTTAATCTAGCAGCTGCTGGCAATGTCGCATGCCAACACCTCTGACCGCTGCTTGAGCTGACATGAATAAGGTGCATAGTTTTTATAGTCATTATTTGAATGTCAGATTAAATTGAAAAAGATTTTAAAGTTCTAGCTTGCATTTTTGTGGAAAACTAAGCACGCCGTCTTCAGACATGGATCAGTTAAATTTGCTGGCTAAGACAAAAAAAACAACTAAAATAGAGAAAAGCATAGAGGTGCAGTATGAGCAGTTGTGATCCACCTTTTAGACATGATACCCTTTACAGTGTATGCTTTTCATTTTCAAATATCCTGCTACTAAACAGACTGGAGCATAGGTTCTCTCATTAAGGTTCTCATAAATGGATATTTAGAGGAATAACAGAAATTTAAACTACTGAAGAGAGATAAAGCCCTTGAGAGAGATTTAAAATGTAGTTCAGGAAAATATATTTCAGCATAATCTTGACTAAAGCAACTAGCTCTCATGCAAGTAGACGTCATTATATCTATGCTACTCCTCAATCACATGCACATGGCACCAGTAAACTGCAGGGGTATAGAGGACACTCCCCTTTATGCACTGTGCATTAATACATTACAGAGATAGATGACTTATGGAACACCAAGAAGAGAGTTTGCAGATCTGAAATCCCTGCACTGGTGGCCTATATCAAATCTTAAATTCCAGCTGTTGTGCCTCTCCATACATCTGGTCACTGTTCGGCAAGAACAGTGACCAGAAGAACTGTAATGTTTTTCAATTCTATTATTTTTCACTGTATGTAAATGACAAAACTCAATTTCTTTATTTTTGTTTGTATTTAATGAGAGGTTATGCAAACTATCGCCAAGAGTTAATCTCCTTTAATTTCTGTGAGAAAATACAATTTGATATATTTCCAAAATTCCAGGTTTCTGGACATTTCCAGCTGTTTTTGATCCCTATTTATTACGAGATATTTTTTTCTTATTTTAAAGACAACATTGTTGCCATTTAAGAATAAAATGTTATTTAAAACTTTACATGAAAATGAGGGGAAAAAAAGTTAATATCAGAGCAAAGGGGCAACAATATGAAAATTCCAGAGGGGGATCTCTACACAACCTAACCTAGGGCTGTGGGGGGAATAAGGCAAGAAGGGGATGCACTGAAATACCAATGCACTACACAAGAAAACATCCTAGTGAGAAGAAAAGGGCAAGATCCTACAGTAAATGATAGGAAGAAAATTTGTACGGACAGTAAGAGAGTAGCAAAATTAGCTCTTTTCATCTGAGGAACATTGAATTCTGTGCTTGATCATATTAAATGCAGTACTGAAAGGTTCACAAGTCCAGTGTCTGAGGTAATAAGGAAAGCTTGAGTTACTTTCATCACTGCAGTTTCTAAAGTGTGATAAGCTTTTATCCTGACCAAAATTCTTGAATGCCTTTAAATTAACATTTGTATTCAATAATACTAACACAATCCTGCATCCAGGGCTCTTTGAAACATAATAAACCAATTTGATCTTTAACAGTCAAGTCACTAATTATTAAAAACCAAACAGACAGTTCTAACAGCCCTTTCTTTCATGAGCTTTATGATTTGTTATTTTGTTTCACTTTTGAGAAGATAATTGATTTTTTTGTGCATAAAGACAGCATTGAAGATACAACATAGTGCAATAAGTTTAGCAACTCTGCCTCCAGGACTCAACTCTCTGTTGTTAAAATTCTGGATCTAAATATAGGAACTGTCTGCTAAATTGGAAGAGATTATGTCTCCTGTTAGAAGCACAAGTTATCCTGAAAACATTTTCTTGTCTTCTTTTAAATCTCTCATCAGCAAGATCTGCAGAGATGGACGGTCCAAACAAATTCACTGTGCGCTGCAAGTTCAGCACTGTGGAACACCTACAGTTAGCAGATGGTCGATTCCCCCATGGCACTATCGCATATTTGCCTTGCGTTTCAATGGTATACAAAGATAGACATTTTTAAATAAAAAATAATGCTCTGGGATGCCTTTGATTTCTGATGCTGTAGCATATGTAATTTGATCTCTACTTAAGCGATGTTGAAATATTCTGAAGCAATATAGTTTTAATTTAGAGACTCAATATATATGCCACACATATGCACCACTGGAACCTTACTTAATCTCATGCTGTGCTATGCAGATGCTCTGTCTGCAAATATGAATGTGTCACTCAGCATGGAATATTGAATGCTTGGAGTGGTTGACATAGAATGGGACTTTAGCCCTGTCTTTTGAAAGGCACTCAAAAGTCCTTTTCACAAAAGTCTTCAAGGTGGCATTAAGGCAGGATATGTGACCTCTGCTTTTTGAGAAAGGACCAATGCAGTGAGGGGTTAGAAGTCAGCCCGCCTCTGTTATGGCCCTGACTCGCCAAGCGAGGTAGTCGCACAGGCTAACTTCTTTAGGGGCAAGCCAGCTTTATGGGTCGACAGAGTGATGTAGTGATGACGTACGGTTTGTGGAACCAGCTACTTGAAGGATTAACAAGCATAAACAAGACTCAGAATTATTTTCGGACAAGATGATTAAGAAGGCGAGATATGTAATTCAAATTTTAAGCATTTGCTCAGCTGACAACAGGATAAGTACAATGAGTTTATCCATCATTATTGTTTTGAAAAGAACAATATGAGGAGACTTACGCAGACTTTGTGTAGTGCTGGAGCTGAACAACGCTCCTCATTCTCTGCCAATGCTGGCTTGTTTTTCGTAAACTCACAGCTGAGCATGAAATCCCTGCTTCCATTTATGATTTATGAATAGTCAGAGGAAGCTCAGAGGTGGCTCATCTCTGTACGCTTATGACCGAAATGTTTTGTGAAAGCGGCTAGTGTTATGGTTTGCGAGATAGAGGACCCCACAATGCAGACGAGCAGGCAGCGTGATGGTAAGTGAAAAAAATTTAATTAACAAAAATTCACTCTCAAGAGAGGCAGGAACAAACCAACGAACGGGCAGGCAGAACAGGCAAAAACAGACATGACCAGGCTGGCGAGACAGGTGTGGCGTGACTACAGGACAAGAGTATTATCTGAATAATGTTTCCGCGATGAACAACTGAACAGGAGTGTATATATGGAATGCAAACTAGGTGGAGCAAGGAGACAGATTAGCTTGGAGCAGGTGAACCGGATAAAGATAATTCAACCTGGAAAGACTCACATAAAGGAGAAACAACAAGAAGACGTTTAAAGAATTTATTAATGAAAGATTATTTCTTTGGCGCTCGGTCCCCTGAGGGAGACGTAAACGCTGAGGATGAAGTAGGTTTGAATAAACATCTTAGGATTATGATTAGGTACGTCTTCCCCCCCGGGATCCGATCTTGGTGGTGGTGTAGAACTTGGTATGGAAGGAGTTGGGAGCCCATGGTGGAGAAGGGGTGGAGGAGGGTCGAAGCACAGCAGAAGAGCGGTGTTTTACCATGCAGAGGGTCTTTAAAAGTGATGCCCTGGGAGATGATTGGCTGAGGAGGAGTGCGGACCTGCCGTTGATTGGAGCAGCCAGTGAGGAGTGATTGGACGTGGCGGGGGTGGTGAGTCTTCCATGTTGAATTTTCGTTTAAACTCCATTTCAACCTGGAAAGACTCACATAAAGGAGAAACAACAAGAAGACCGTTAAATAAGTTATTAATGAAAGATTATTTCTTTGGCGCTCGGACCCCTGAGGGAGACGTAAATGCAGAGGATGAAGTAGGTTTGAATAAACATCTTGGGATAATTATTAGGTACGTCTTCCCCCAAAAGGGCTGAAGCCAGGCAGAGGCTAAACTGAAGGAGATTAGTTATTGATTATATGAGATGAGTGGACCAACACCAGCAGCTGACACGGCACCCCAGACCATCACTGACTGTGCGTACTTGACACTGGACTTCTGGCATTTTGGCATTTCCTTCTCCCCAGTCTTCCTCCAGACTCTGGCACCTTGATTTCCGAATGACATGCAGAATTTGCTTTCATCTGAAAAAAGGACTTTGGATCACTGAGCAACAGTCCAGTGCTGCTTCTCTGTAGCCCAGGTCAGGCGCTTCTGCCTCTGTTTCTGGTTCAAAAGTGGCTTGACCTGGGGAATGCGGCACCTGTAGCCCATTTCCTGCACACGCCTGTGCACGGTGGCTCTGGATGTTTCTACTCCAGACTCAGTCCACTGCTTCCGCAGTTCCCCCAAGGTTTGGAATCGGTCCTTCTCCACAATCTTCCTCAGGGTCCGGTCACCTCTTCTCGTTGTGCAGCGTTTTCTGCCACACTTTTTCCTTCCCACAGACTTCCCACTGAGGTGCCTTGATACAGCACTCTGGGAACAGCCTATTCGTTCAGAAATTTCTTTCTGTGTCTTACCCTCTTGCTTGAGGGTGTCAATATTGGCCTTCTGGACAGCAGTCAGGTCGGCAGTCTTACCCATGATTGGGGTTTTGAGTGATGAACCAGGCTGGGAGTTTTAAAGGCCTCAGGAATCTTTTGCAGGTGTTTAGAGTTAACTCGTTGATTCAGATGATTAGGTTCATAGCTAGTTTAGAGACCCTTTTAATGATATGCTAATTTTGTGAGATAGGAATTTTGAGTTTTCATGAGCTGTATGCCAAAATCATCCGTATTAAGACAATAAAAGACCTGAAATATTTCAGTTAGTGTGCAATAAATGTAAAATATATGAATGTTAAATTTTTATCATGACATTATGGAAAATAATGAACTTTATCACAATATGCTAATTTTTTGAGAAGGACCTGTATTAGAGAAAAAAGATTAATGAGCGGCCCCTGCAGAATTTGGAGCGGCGCCTGAGTGAGATGTTAGAATGCATGGTATCTGATCTACCTTAATGTAATGAGGAGTGGAAAACACAGCGTGCTTAAAAGGCATATGAATGAGGAAACAGTTCAGAAAGAGAATGGAGTGATACATCTCACCCTTAGAGTCGAGCCAGGATGAGCGTTGCGATGCTGAATGTCAGTCGGAGGAGCCAGGAGTGAGTTGAACGTTGTCGGAACTGAGGAAATGCCGATGTGGCAGAATGGAGGCGAACTTCTGGAGGAGCTGAGTGAGGAAGATATGAAACTCTGGAGAGAATCCATGGATGAGATGAATGAAGCAGGCAAGATTGTGGGATGATCGGAGTAGAAGAAGACGTCGGAGTCTAGGGAGCGGGAAAATCGGTTTGAGAGACTAAATCGGAGGAGAACCACTGGAGAAGCCAGGCCGGGAGACGCGGCGGAGGGAGCCGCGGTGAAGGCAGGGCGACTTCAGCAGCACTTAGTAGATGGATTGGAGGAGTTCTTAAGGTGCTTTCCACATGCCCGGAGCTGAGACGAGGGGAAAAGGGGCCATTAGGCAGGAGGCCAGTCAAACGCTCCTACAAGCGGAGGAGGAGGAAGGAGGGCGGAATTCGTCACAAACAGTACGAGGAACCGCCAAGTCGCCAGAAACTAGTCGGACATGTCGCAGCTGATCGTCGAAGCACAGCAGAAGAGCAGTGTTTTCCATGCAGAGGGTCTTTAAAAGTGATGCCCTGGGAGATGATTGGCAGAGGAGGAGTGCGGACCTGCCGTTGATTGGAGCAGCCAGTGAGGAGTGTTTGGACGTGGCGGGGGTGGTGAGTCTTCCATGTTGAATTTTCGTTTAAACTCCATTTAACAGACAGAACACATCGTGACAGGGGCAAAACAGAACTTCAAGGATACAAACAAAAACTAAAGCATGACCAGAACCAAAAACCAAACTTGACAAAACATGAACAAGACTAAAACATGACCAGAAAAATAATAAACAGAAGCATGATTCAAAAACTGTGAGAGAAATATAAGAAAAACCCAGAAACCAAACACCAATCAACCCCAAATCATAACAGCTAGAGGCTTTGTCCAAAGGTTTGAACTTTCATAATCATGGAGGTAATCGTGAAGGTAATCATCAAGTATGGAAAAAGAAAATGAAATCGAGTCATTACATAACATAGCAATACTATTTCCTGATGCAATAGCAGACTGTAAAACTCACCCTTTATCCTAAAATACACACAATATATAAAACTGGGGGCATCATAAACACCACACATACTTCATATATGTAACAGGGCTTGATGTTTCACAAAATGCACCTTATTTCTTCACATTTAGACCCACATAAAAATATGTTTTAGAAACTCTGACACTGTGTGAAGATACTGTCTGACAGCAGCTTTAATGATGATTATCCCACTATACAGCTTTTGATCAAAGATAAGTATTTTCTTAAGAAGCTAGCAGAGAGCATGGTAGATTGAAAAAACTTCAACATCACTTTTCACTTCAGTGAATTTGTTATTTTCTTCTTTTCCATGGTTTTGCGCTCCACATTTTGAGGACATCACTTGCACCACTCAGCAAAACAAAGGAATTCTAACAATAGCGTGTTAATTTGAGAGGTAGGTCACCACGAATGATAAATTGTTATAGTACAGCCCATATATTTTGCAACTGCATCCCAAAACTGAAAATAAAAGCAGACAGGCAAAATCCAAAACTAATGCAAAACTGTATCTAGTTCTTCGTAATTGTTGTAACCTAAGACTTTTGCATATTTTTGTACTCTTTTCTTGACAAAAAAAAGTCATGCATTTTGTTATGCTTATTTTAGTCATAAATATTGATACAAACAAATGTACCATAAAATATTCTCAAACCAGAATTCTTTATACAGTAATATTACCATGGTTGCAGTCCTACTGTCACATCAGTCTAATTGAAATCAGTACCTTCACATAAATCCCAGAAGTGCTTTGCAGGGGCACTGTTTTCTACTTTGGAGAATGACACCAGGAAAGGGCATTTTGTCAGGCTTATATTTTACCGGCACATAACCCAATAACCCTACTAATGCACCCTTGGCCTGCAATTTGTTCTCATTTGTCATCTCAGAAAGTGCAAGAGTAAACACCGCACTGAAACATGAGCCTGGTAGAGGTGGAGGGGCTGTATTGGCTGCTGCCCTCTGATGCCTCTCATCAGGGAGAACGCAGGCCTAGGGAGAGATAATTAGTATCTTATTTGTGTAGATAAAAGTATTTTTCTTTCCTTTAAATTTCACTTGACGACACACTATTTGAAGCTGATCAAGCATAAATACTTGATATTTTACTGTAAAGGGATTTCACATTAGCTCACATACAGCTTTTACCACATCAATAGAAAAGAAGAAAAAAATGTTTTCAGATTCCTTTATCGGCTCAGAAAGATTAACGCACAAATCTCAGTTTGTATTAATTTATTTCACTGTGGATAATGGTATGCATGAGCTGCTTTTTTTTCTGCTGTCACCATCTGTGGCATTAATTACTCATGGTTGTGATGCTTATGCATAACTCTTGGCTGCCAGAGATCACCTGTCAATCAAAGAGGATGTGTCTTTTCTCTCCCTCTGATAACACATTTTCCCAACATAGAGCTGATCCTGTTGGTCTGGTATAGCCTATCCTGGTTGCATCATCAGTACTATACCTTTTTAAAATTGTCCTTTAAGTGGGATCACATTAATATATTTTAAGATGCACTTGGCAGGTTCATAGCCAATAGTTCTTGACAGATCTTGACAAGATTTTGGTGTGATGACAACACATATTTTAACAACAGAGAGAAAGGCAGATTGCAGTTATCAAAGGTTTAAAAAAAGAAATCTTCCACCTGTCACTTTAAAAAGGGGTTGATAATCAAATGCACTGTCTGGAAACATAAGAATCGGATTAACTAGATTTGAAGATATGAAAATGGCATTTAATAAACAACCCAGGTTAAATATTATTTGAAATTAGGAAATCAGGAAATAACATTTAACAATGCAACATTAAATAATTTGGGAAATGAACAGACTCTGTAACAGGGGTGGTTGGGTGATATTAGATTGTGAATGATTAGATTGTGTCAATAATTTTTTTAAAGCAAAGAGGTAATGTGGTTCATCTCAAAGGCACATTCTAGGAATCACAGCTAAGTGCTCTTTCTCCAAAGCATCGGTTTTGTTTCCCTCCATTTTCCTTTCAGATTAAACTAGCTTTTTGTAAATTTGATAAAACAGTTATTAGTTTCAGTGATTAGCATGGTAAAATGTGTTTCGTTTTAAAATTAATTTAACATTTAAACTGTGTTTGGTTACCATCCTATTAAATACTTTTGTGTCTGCAACAAACACAGAGGGTTCGCTGCAGACACAAGCTGAAGCCAAAGACCAAGAGCACTAAAACCTCAGGTAGGCTACACCTTTGCGCACCAGATTTCTCACGACAATATAAACATGAGGAGCACCCCTGTGACTTTTGTACCTTTGTTTTTAAACAGTTTTATACAAAGATCTGATCTGTCTGTATTTAACAATTTGTAGCGGAAGAAGAATCTGTAGAGGAGGTGTATTTCTAACAGACAACTCTACTTACAACCCTTGAACCGCTAGCACAGGCGGCTGATCATGTCTTAGGGTGAGATTTTAACTGACGTGTAGCCTTTTAAACAAGATGTGTACAAATTAAATTTTCCCAAACTAAAAAATGTTGGGTAAACCACAAAGTATTTGTGTTTTATTATCCATGTTTTCTGCTTTTACTTTAATTTCCTAATTAAAAGGATCACACACAGCCAACAATTTTTATTAAGAAGCAGACTTAGGGACTCATTTGTAGAGCTTGGCCGAATACAGCAACATTTTTTTAAGAAAGTGTGACCCATTTCCCTTTACTGCTGCTGAGAACATTTTCTAGACTAAACAATTCTACAATGATTTACAGGTCCGTACAACTCTTGTGCTTCATTAAAATATTGTGTTTAATGCTGATCAGGTAAAAACAAACAGTTTAAAATAAATGTAACTTTGTGTTTTATTCTGCATGACAAACAAATTTGAACATCACTCTCATAAAAGCTGTTCATGCTGAAAGGCACTTCTAAACCTTCCGTCCTCTAAAACTTTTTCTGCGTTAACAATTTACCAATAAAACAACATAATTTAACATGCACACACACAAACCCTACCAGGGTCATTTAAGCCCCAGACAATATAGCCTCTAGGATCCCGGATACAAGCACTTGAAATGAGCTTCCTCTGTAGGGTGGCCGGGCACTCCCTTACAGATAGATCTATACAAGATACGTTCCAGGCACATCCCAACAGAAGGAGGCCCATGGGACGGCCTGGGAATGCCTTTGGCTCCCCCCGGAGGAGGAGGAGGTGTCTGAGGAGAGGGAGGTCTGGGTGTCTCTACTGAGTCTGCTGCCCCCACAACCCGGTCCTGGATGAAGCGGAAGACGACGGGTACAGGTACGAGCTGTAAAATAACATGACTACTGGTAGGTGTCTACCATCACAATGTGTTTCCCAACCGTTTCTGCCCTGCTATCAGGCCAGATTGCTTCATGGTGCATTAAAGTGCACCTCATACATTTCAGCGTTACTGAAATACGTTGCTGAAATACATCAACATTGTAAGGTTTTTAAAATTTTTATGATCAAATACCACAATCTTATTCAAAGCTTCCTAAATAACATACTTGACCATTCTTTTAATAATGTTGTTTTATTAAATAATACAATCTGACCAAAACTCTAGCCACTTCTATATTGGTCACTTTTTAAAATGCTAATTTGACATAAAGTTCTTATCAAAAATTTTTAACACAGGTTTGATAAATAGCTAACAGAGCATGTTATTTATTTGTGACACTATTCTACTACAGCATTTATGAGCAGCATTTCATTTTTTTATTTACAACAAGGTCAAACTATTTACAATAGGTACATCGGTGACAGATAAATATGTTCTTCGGTTCCTGGCTAGGAGCATCATAGCTAAAGGGTCTCTTTAAACGAGGCAGGAGAGAGAAAATACGAAGATTTTGTTTGTTAATTAGCTCCAAGAGCATTTGTTTTATTTTGTCAGGGTAGCAGATGGCCCTGAGACACGACTTCCTTCAAACCATCACAGTAAGAGCCTAAATCATAAAAGCACTTAACATCAAATACCATGTTTTCTAAAGGTAATTATGACACCTTACAGTATCCTTTCAGCTCATAAAAACACAGCAGTCTGAATGCTTATTTTTCTCTGATGCAATGATATACTAAAAACATTTAGTGTGTGTGAATGAGAGTGATACAGTTGTAACAAATAACGCTTAATACGTTGTGGCTTTGATGCAGTGTTTAGTGCAGTAACATTTGTTATCAGGTGGATAACACTTTGTGTATTCCCTGATAGATGTTTCCACACTGTAACAAAATGCTGTAAAAAAACAGTAAAAATGTAACAGGATTATACTGTTTTTTTTTATCAAATCGGGACCATACTGTATAATACAATGCATTCTGGGCAATATTTATTCTTGCTCTTAAAATACAGTTATTACCGGAAAAAGTATTGCATTCTGGGAATGATGCCCAATTCAACAGAAGACTGTGCTGTAACAAACTTTTACATATTTCTCGGGCAGACAACGTGACAAGTGGAGGCAAATGTTTTACTTTTCAATGGATATCCAACTTAATCTGCTATTTTTGAACACATCCATGGGTAAGTTGAAAGTCATTTAAGCCATCTTGCAATGTTTTTTAACCTTTGTCATTTTTGGAGCTTATTATAACTTGACATAGAACTTTTAATCGTCATTCTCTTAATTCCCCTTATCCTGTGGTTGGAGTGCTAATAGCATAAAATAGATTCAAACTTTTAATTGACTTGGATACTGTTGTGGAATGTTCTTATCAAAGTGGGTAGAAGTTGACTCAGAACAAGAGAAAATCCGGACTTTGTCTTTATAAGTTTTATTCAAAGGCATTCAGCGTTTGAAGACCCTGACACTGAGGTTAGTCAGTGAAACAGAGCCCCGATCAACATTTACACACAGTATTTATACCAGAACATGACAGTGTTATCTCAACTGCAAAGAGTCTGTGTTTTATGACCCAAACCCTTCTTGAGTTCAAAGGTGACAAGGTTATTTAGGAACAGACCTAACTGCCCTTCCTGACATTGTCCTAAAGATGGGTCTGAACCATTAAACTTCTGATAATAGCTTTTACAGCTTACTCCCTAACACAGATGTTCACAGAAGTGAGGTAACCCAAAGGTCACACACTTTGGAACACTTAATAAAATAATTTCCATTACACTCCCTTCTTCTGATTACAAGATAATCACAACTAAAGGACATTTCTTCAAAACCATCACCCCTCTCAGCTATCAGATAATCCAAAGCCATTCTATTTGCAAACTCATAGTTCTTATAGCCTGCTGCTCCGTAGTTAGAACAGTGAAACCTTCCTCAGATAAAGCAGTAAGATTAAAAGTTAACACAAAAGGATCTGGAGCCAAAGATTCTGAAATAGTATAAGGATCAGTTCTGATAGGACATGACTCAAATTTATGTCTGTTGATTAAAGCACATAAAACAGATATAATAGCTTCGCAACCTACTATCTTCCCAAGGAAATAAGGTGTACTTTTCTCCTGTGTAATACAAATATCTGGATCTTTAATCGGATTTCTAATACCCCGAATTTTATAAAGAGTTCCTGTAGACGCACACGTTAAATTAATCTCACTAGAAAATCTACAAGCATTTCTGCTTTCCCTTACACTATAATTCCTCACAGTTTTGATGCATCAGTTGCCACCAAACATTATCAGTATGATCATGGTAGTCAGAAAAGTGATGAATCTCTCTTTGAATCTGCTGATGAGTATTATTAGTCAGATTAACCACACATTGTCTTTGCTGTACCTTTTCCAAAATGAACACAAGAGTTACAAAAATACTTGCAATACCAATCATTAGCATCAGAACAAACCATCTTCCATATAGCTGCATTGTGACCTTGAAGTGGAATGTCCTTTCTTCTGGTACTGAAAGCAAACAGTTTTTCCCAAAGAAAACAAATTATAAACACATCTTAAAAAACAAAAAATCCTGCTGTCTCTCCTTCTCCTGAGTGGCTTCAAGCTGCCCTGTTACCAGTCTGATACAGGTGGGCGGTCGTAGGAAGCTCCTCTAGAAATATATTTAGAAACAGGAACTCTAACCTGCTAGAAGTTAGGCTTCCATAGTCCAACTAAACAACGGTGGAAATGAACACATTCAAATTTGTAATAATACCATAATGATAAATATCAAGCAATAAACATAAAAGTTAGATAAAAGCATCCGAGATATCCTCCTCAGAGTCAGTCTCGCTGCCAAAGTGGGAGGAAAGAATCTCTCACTGTGGTGTGTGTGCAGTGAGGCAAATGACCTTATGATTTCTAACTTTCAGGCAATGCGATGGCCTTAAGTAGATTCTGAAATAACGTTGCACTGCCCAAGGGATTATTGTGCCCTTGTAAGAACAGTGTTCTTCAACCACCTCTTCAATCACTCGCCAGTGATCAGCTTACAGTTCTTTGTCTTGTGGTGGTCCGCTGTCCTCACACCTTTCAGCCGTGGATGATCCAGTTGGAAGATGACTTGTCCTGGAAGCCAGTTGAAGCTGGAGGAGCTGGAGCTTTCCTGCAGCTTTCCTGGGTGTCTAGTAGGATCTGATATGGGCCATTCCAGCCCTGGACTTCCTGTGTTTTCTCCTAAATTCTCTGAGCAGAATCCAGTCGCCAGGAATAAAGGACTGGATGGTGGAAGTGGCTGTTTCTGGTAATGCAGCCTTCACCATCTGTGAAACTTGAGAAAACACAGTGGACAGGTTTTGACAGTAAAACAACATCCTATCTTCACACAAAGATGTGGAAGAAAAAGATCCTGGCAATATTCCCATGTCCAAATTAGGAGACCTGCCACACAGCACTTCAAAAGGACTGAGATTTGCCTGTGTCCTTTGTCTCAATCTCATATAAGTGAGAACAATAGGCAGGGCCTTCACAACACTTGGCTAATTTTCAATTCAAAGTCCCATTCTCAAACCTAAGTGCTTAACTACATGAACTTCATCAAAACATCCAACAAAATCCAAAGAATTGATCTTCTGACTTCACCTGATATACTAGCAGTGACCATCAGCTAAATATTCTGAATATCAAAAATGTGACATGATGTTTGAGGAAGGTCTGATTACAGGTCAATATTTCATAGTTTCAGAATACCCAAAAAGAATTTCAAAAATGGTCTAATCTGTGGAGATGTAAAATTTCACAAAAGAATCAACACCATAATTTCAGAGAGGTTTTCATAATGTGGTCTTAGGGAGCTATGCACCATTTATAAACAAAGTACAACGTCTCTCTCGCATTGTCACTAAGTCCTCACTGGAGGTATGAGCTACCCTTTTTCCCATGAGTGCTAAAACCTTTGGAACCCCATGTTGCTTTATTCTGACATTCCCCTCGTCTGGCGCAGGGTCCAACCCATGCGACAATTCAGCAAAAAGTTTGTACAAAAATGTTGTAGTAACTAAGATCACATTACATAGAACCAAAGAAATGAATTCTGACATAACTAAGTGTCACTATGAATTAAACGAAAGCAACATAAAGAAAATCCAGATGTTTTTAACTGCAATTCAGTTCCATTAACAACAAAACACAACTTTAATTATTCAGTTCATCAATGTCTCACTTAGAAATTAGTCACATATCATCCTGATTTGTCTTGTATAAAGATGAGTATTAGATTAATGGACATCTAATGTAATTCAGATGCATAAACCCTACAAATTCGAATCTAATAAATAATTCCCACCAAGTATAAAGTCATGACTCAGATTCTTTATCAAAAATATATTCCTTACTTTTTGCATATCTTGAACTGTCAGCTAGCTTAATGGCACCAGGGAAACTTTCAATCTAATAAATCACCAATGATTCTGCTTGCAAAACTAATTCTTCAAACTAGTTTAAACTATTTCATTAACCTTTTAATAATAAAACACATAAATCTAAAAGTCATGCTACATCCTTAATTATTATACAAAAAAAAACATGTTTTTAAGGCAACAATCACTACAAGCATTTTGATTCTATTGTCTCTTAAATAGTGTTAAAACTCAGGAAGGGAGGTGCTGAGTGTTACCATGACAACAAAGGCATGAACCAACCTGGTAGGTGGGCGGAGTCAGGCAGAACTAACCTCTGATTGGCAGCCTATGGGCGGACCCACAGTTTCTTCATCCCATCCCACATTAGTGTAACTTAAACTGCAAAGCTATTAACATGCACCTACCTGAGAAACAAGCGGCTTCTTAACTCTCCTGAAAACTCAAAGTTTAATCAATCTGGGATTTAGAAACATTATTCTAAACATGGATTATTGTTTCATGCAACATATAATCAAACATTCATTCCAACAAAACAAAGACAAAACATCAAAGACAGACAAATGGCCAAATTTGAAGCTTCAAGAATTCAAAGAAATTTTAACAATCTCTTTTCAGAATATGTTTTCTCAACCATATCTTTTAATGCTATAATTGATCAATGTTGTTATGATAATCTTCAGGATCCTTTTTAAAAAAAATGAGTGCACATAGTCCAAAAAATCTCAAAGTATTTAGAAGCACAGCAACAGTTTTCTCTTATATGAATCCAAATTTACTGATGCTGAAACCTTTTGCTAATTCTTTGTACTGTAACTCTGTAATAATAACTACAATCCTGAGAGTTATTGTTATAATTCTCTTTTTGTTTGGCTCAATTTGATCACAGCTGTATTGCAGCATTTCAGGTTAAATGCAAAGAAGTATTTTAATTCAATTCAATTCAAATTCAAAGATACTTTATTGATCCCCGAGGGGAAATTAGAAAAGTCAGCATTGACATTTTCCTGTTATACCCAAACTAAACAAAACTGCAGTGTTTGACTTAATCAGAAATTAAGATAAGAAGCTTGTCTCCAAACTGGACTTTTTCCCACATAGCGTTTCAAAAAACAAACAAACATAATTTTCTTTAATTTGGGCTATTTAAATTTTGAGAGTTGGGGAAAACTTATTACTAGAACCCCTCTTTTACAATCCAAATGCTGATAAATGTTCCCATATTTTATCTCTTAGTAATCTTAAATTACCTTGTGTACCTTTGTATTCCTATGTATTCCTTTAATCTTTAAACCCTAAGAAATCAAACAAGGAGACTTGAGTTTGAGCCGACCATCCTCTTACTTTTAAGAGAGCCTTTATTTCTTTTCTTTTCCTAAAATGAAGGATTTTACTTGTTTTGATTCTGTTATAAAGAATCCTAGCCTTGGTTCCAAAACTAAACTTTTCAACCCCAATCTGTGTTCCCCAGAGTAGAAATTTTGAGTATTATTGCATTTCAAAGCCACCAAATGACTGGAACTCATCATTGGCTTAGATCTGTTTTAATAGGTAATCGGTCTACCTTTAATTAAATATTATAATTTTATGGACCCAAAATCTATGGCTTACGGGCTTCAGGAGTCCAGGAACCACAAGTTGAATACTACTGCATTGAACAATGGTGTTAACTTTCTGCAGAGATTGAAGGATTGGCTAAATATATTATTTCTGCTTGGACAATAATCAGATTTAAAATTATTAGTTCACAGCTCCTAATTTACCTCAGATCATATTTGCTCCTAACCCAGTTCATAAGAAGCTTCAGACAAACATTATGCTAAAAAGCCAAAAACAAAACAAACAAAAACCAGATCTGTTTTAAAATAAAGAAAAAGCATGCTTAAAAAACTTGGTACTGTGGTGGAAAATAACTCCACAGTTCTGAAGGCCTTTTCATGCAGTCTTTTAGGAGGCATGAGATTAGTTTAATTTTTGTGTGGTACCACAGTCCAATCAGATTCTTTCTAAATAACCCAATTTGTCATTCTCATTTTAAAGGTTTGTTTTACCAAGGGAAATGTGTTTAACAAAACCAATTACTCTCAAATGTTTTAAAAGTTTTTAGCTGGTGATATCTTAGAAAACAACAAGTGTTTTAATATTTCTTTGCAACACAGAACTGATTAGGTGTCCTTTCCTTCTCCAAAGGGAGAAAAAAGGAAACTGCAGAACCAAGCCTTTCATAGTTTTTTTTTTGTCAGGACTTGATATAAGGTACAGTGTAAATCAACACGCTGCATGAATCAGAAGAGGGAAGAAAAACCCTAATACAACCTCTTCCCAGCAGCTGCTGTGAAAAACAATGAATTTGTACTTTCCATAAGCGTCAGTTAGCACTTGCGGACAAAAACTGCACCAAACTGTAAGTACTGTGTCAGAGACTGTATGAAGACCATCTGCAGTAAAACTAAGCCTGTTTTAATGAGGTCTCTACCCATTAGATTTATGGAATACAAAATCGGACAACAGAAAATTATACCTGAAGGAGAAACCCACCATGTTTTACGCATTCGCTGGGTTTTAAAAATACTCCTTCATGAGATCTGTCCTGAGAATAACATAGAAACACATGGTTACTGCTGAGTTTTAGAGATGTTGTAACTTCCTCTGCATTTTCATAACTTTTAATAACTAGAATAATTGACCCTGAATATTCCACGACAAAAGAGAACTTGTTTCTCTAAAAGAATTAACCCTGGTCCAACTTCAAAGAGAGTAGAGATGGGCTCATTCGTCCTGCGGATGTTGGTTTTTCCTGCTTTTTATTCATATTCTTTACAATTTTTGCCATTTATACTGACATAAAACTGTTTAATATTTTTTTGAATGTTTTCACTTTACAGCTTTCTGCTACAGTTGCTGATATTGAGAGAACACTCACCCTCCCATCGACACCTCGTCTAGTACTTCTTGGTAAGTGTTCAGTATGACTTTAAAAAATCTCAAAATTTGTCGGCCACCGTTAGATTTTTAATCATCCTGAAGACATTTTGAATTTTAATTAAATGTGTGGTAAATGTGTGGTGAACTTTGCTACAAATAAGAATCTTCATATGGCCTATGACCTTTGCAGAGTACTGTATTTCATCCATCTAATAATGATTTTTTTAAGACAGAAACTTAAGTTAGAAGACATTTTGAATAGTAATCGTCCTGTCACAACTTCACAGTTTGTTGTTCAAATCTTGGCCTGGTCCTTTTTCTGTGCCAGCATGTGTTCTCATTGGTAAACTGGCTCCCTCTCACATATAGATAATTTTCAGTTCACTAGTCCATCACAGGACCACATAGAGATAAACGAGAAACAACCATGCACACTCACATTCACTAGAGTCTCACTCATATAATGCATTCATACACACACACACCAGAGAACATGCAAACTCCACACAGAAAGATTCCAGTGAGGATATGAACTAGGAACCCTCTTCCTGTGAGGTGACGGTGCGAACCAGCACACAACTGTGCAGCCCCTTTGAATGTCTACTACTGTAAAGTCAGTAAATTTATTCTTGATTTTAAATTTCAGGTGAGAAAGAGTGTTTAACTGCTGGATACTGGATGATCAGCGTTGACAGTCATATGCGAGGGAATTTAGCCAACCTTTGTTACAGGGCTTGCCACACTGTTTTCAGCATGCTACATCTTTAACCTACAGTATCAAGAAGAGGCTTCCTGTACACTTGAATTCATTCAGAGGTAAGATCTGACTTGTCCATTTATGCTTTTATTTGAAAGAAAATGCATTTGAATACTGAATTTATTCCATTTGCTTCAAATACTGATTTTTTATTTACATCCAAATGCTAATCTCCCACTGCTGTTGTTTTTTTTTAGATGTTTTATTGGCATAAACCCAGAGAGAGGGACCAAAGCTACCTTGGGCAAGATCATTTCCAAGAAGACAGGCAAAGTCGTACAGAAGAAGGCTGCCACAGTTAACCCCCGTGTTTCAACTCTCCTGAAGAGCATCATTGACTTTGAGTGGAATTTCATATAGGTCAGTGAGAACTCATTTACCGGGCTCTTTTTTTGTTATTGACACATTTAAATCAGAAAATATTCCTACTTCTGAAAACCCTTTCAAAAGTACTATATTTGTAATCAAGACAGCAACTCGTGTGACTTGTTTGCTTTTGTAGGATGTGTTCACTTTTGCATTTTTAATTGTGTTAGCAAATTTATGGTCAGCAGAGCTGTGGCATACCATTATGTATGTTCATTTTATGTTTTATGCTGACTTGTTTAGGTGAATTTGAAAGAGCCTGTTTTGAAGGGATTTAAGTTGAGTGAGGGAATTATTTGTCTGATGTATGCACTCTTATCTTACATTAAGGTCAAGTCAAATCTGTGATTTGTTTTGTCTTCCTTTGAATGCAAAAGTAAAAATAAACAATTAATTTTTTATTTGACATATTTAGTGATTTACTGCAATAAGTTCTGAAAAAGAGCCATGTTCTATTGAAAATGCAACAGTTATATTTTCATTTTTATTTTGTTTTTCAATCTTTTATTTAAATGTAGTTTTTAGTTTCACTGATAAAAAATGGAAGTGTTCTCCTATGTGCACCTCATGTTTCCAAATGGAATTGCCAAATGTAGACGGAACTAAATGGACATTTCTTTTTAGCAAGGATTTTCTTTTTTTTACAAAAGGTTAATATGCTTTGTTTGTATCAAATGTTTTTGGTAGAGCTTCCTATGTTGAATAAATGATACAAATGTTGTTCTTACATTTTCAAGTGTATTCTTTTAGGCTATGCTGCTTTACTGACATTATAGCTCATATCTAAATGAGTGATGTGAATAACAGCAATTTAAACAACAGTAAAAACCTGTAAATGAAGGTTAGGATGCCATAGATAAATGGTAAGTTACTGGCAACCCAGCTGCTAGTAACTTAATATAACTGCGGAAAAATACAGTAATATACTGTAATCACTGAATTCGTTTTAAACAGTAACAGTACCGTAAAATAACAGTAAAATACTGGCAACCCTGCTGCCAGTACAGGTCCTTCTCAAAATATTAGCATATTGTGATAAAGTTAATTATTTTCCATAATGTCATGATGAAAATTTAACATTCATATATTTTAGATTCATTGCACACTAACTGAAATATTTCAGGTGTTTTATTGTCTTAATACGGATGATTTTGGCATACAGCTCATGAAAACCCAAAATTCCTATCTCACAAAATTAGCATATCATTAAAAGGGTCTCTAAACGAGCTATGAACCTAATCATCTGAATCAACGAGTTAACTCTAAACACCTGCAAAAGATTCCTGAGGCCTTTAAAACTCCTAGCCTGGTTTATCACTCAAAACCCCAATCATGGGTAAGACTGCCGACCTGACTGCTGTCCAGAAGGCCACTATTGACACCTTCAAGCAAGAGGGTAAGACACAGAAAGACATTTCTGAACGAATAGGCTGTTCCCAGAGTGCCGTATCAAGGCACCTCAGTGGGAAGTCTAAGGAAAAAGTGGGAAGGAAAACGTGTGGCAGAAAACGCTGCACAACGAGAAGAGGTGACCGGACCCTGAGGAAGATTGTGGAGAACGGCCGATTCCAGACCTTGGGGGACCTGCGGAAGCAGTGGACTGAGTCTGGAGTAGAAACATCCAGAACCACCGTGCACAGGCGTGTGCAGGAAATGGGCTACAGGTGCCGCATTCCCCAGACCTGGGCTACAGAGAAGCAGCACTGGACTGTTGCTCAGTGGTCCAAAGTACTTTTTTCGGATGAAAGCAAATTCTGCATGTCATTCGGAAATCAAGGTGCCAGAGTCTGGAGGAAGACTGGGGAGAAGGAAATGCCAAAATGCCAGAAGTCCAGTGTCAAGTACCCACAGTCAGTGATGGTCTGGGGTGCCGTGTCAGCTGCTGGTGTTGGTCCACTGTGTTTTATCAAGGGCAGGGTCAATGCAGCTAGCTATCAGGAGATTTTGGAGCACTTCATGCTTCCATCTGCTGAAAAGCTTTATGGAGATGAAGATTTCATTTTTCAGCATGACCTGGCGCCTGCTCACAGTGCCAAAACCACTGGTAAATGGTTTACTGACCATGGTATCACTGTGCTCAATTGGCCTGCCAACTCTCCTGACCTGAACCCCATAGAGAATCTGTGGGATATTGTGAAGAGAACGTTGAGAGACTCAAGACCCAACACTCTGGATGAGCTAAAGGCCGCTATCGAAGCATCCTGGGCCTCTATAAGACCTCAGCAGTGCCACAGGCTGATTGCCTCCATGCCACGCCGCATTGAAGCAGTCATTTCTGCCAAAGGATTCCCGACCAAATATTGAGTGCATAACTGTACATGATTATTTGAAGGTTGACGTTTTTTGTATTAAAAACACTTTTCTTTTATTGGTCGGATGAAATATGCTAATTTTGTGAGATAGGAATTTTGGGTTTTCATGAGCTGTATGCCACAATCATCCGTATTAAGACAATAAAAGACCTGAAATATTTCAGTTAGTGTGCAATGAATCTAAAATATATGAATGTTAAATTTTCATCATGACATTATGGAAAATAATGAACTTTATCACAATATGCTAATATTTTGAGAAGGACCTGTATTTTACTGTTATTTTACGAGACAATTTGTTACAGTAACTGCACATATATTTCTGCTCATTTTTGGGGGTTTTTTGGGCTTTTTAGGCTAGTCCAAAAACATCTGTTTTCAGCATTTTTACTATCCTGACTGCAGTCTCTCAAAGGGAGGTCTTTAATGAACAATGCATTTGTAGAGCTAGTAGATCATTTCAGATATACTGCTTTGAAATTGCAACTGATATCTGTAAGAATTCATACACCATGTCACTTGTCACCCCTTTCTTGTCTAAATTACGTGTGTTCCTGCAGCCTGTTTCTATTATACAACAATGGCTTTCTTCCACTGGAACTGCTCTCTGTGTGGCTAATGGCCAAAATGCCAAACAAACAGTTCCACATGCCTAGAGCTCTTTAAAGTGCTAAACAGGGTTGGATTTGTTCATTGACGCCCTGGCAGGTTGGATGTCTAACAGTGCCCCTGCATCGTGGAGCATCACTGTCAAATTACGTTTATAAATAGATTTTGGCTGAATGCATTCACATCCTCTTCACCAAGTCCTTGAGAGTTGGCTGGGTTCTCCCATCTGTATGAAAGCATTATAGCATTGAGCTTTACTGTAACTAATTATATGTGCTCTCTTTGAGACTCTAACCTTGAAATCTGGCTCAGAGTTTATCTGTTCTTTCTTTCTAGAAGAAAGGACTAAAGGAGCTACATCCATTAACATTTACTTTTCCTTCCCATAGAACCATAGAAAGGACTCCTGGATCAGTGCTTCTGTGTTCTCTTTGTGTCTCTGTTCTTTCTCTCAAACCCCCAGTCGGTCGTGGCAGATGGGCGCTCACACTGAGTCTGGTTCTGCTGGAGGTTTCTTCCTGTTAAAAGGGAGTTTTCCTCTCCACTGTCGCTACATGCATGCTTAGTATGAGGGATTGCTGCAAAGTTAACGCCAGTGACTGTCCACTGTCTCTACATACTCATCCAGGAGGAGTGAATTCTGCAAGTCACTGACTGGATGCAATCTGCTGGGTTTCCTTTCCTTAGACAGAAAAACGTTTTGTCCAATTTGAATAAATAACTAACTCTGACTGCACTGTTCAATGGTTAGGACTAATTGGAATGTACAGGGGTTGGACAATGAAACTGAAACGCCTGGTTTTAGACCACAATAATTTATTAGTATGGTGTAGGGCCTCCTTTTGCGGCCAATACAGCGTCAATTCGTCTTGGGAATGACATATACAAGTCCTGCACAGTGGTCAGAGGGATTTTAAGCCATTCTTCTTGCAGGGCAGTGGCCAGGTCACTACGTGATAGTGGTGGAGGAAAACATTTCCTGACTGGCTCCTCCAAAACACCCCAAAGTGGCTCAAAAATATTTAATTCTGGTGACTGTGCAGGCCATGGGAGATGTTCAACTTCACTTTCATGTTCATCAAACCAATCTTTCACCAGTCTTGCTGTGTGTATTGGTTCATTGTCATCTGGATTCACGGCACCGCCTTCAGGATACAATGTTTGAACCATTGGATGCACATGGTCCTCAAGAATGGTTCAGTAGTCCTTGGCAGTGACGCACCCATCTAGCAAAAGTATTGGGCCAAGGGAATGCCATGATATGGAACCCAAACCATCACTGATCCACCCCCATGCTTCACTCTGGGCATGCAACAGTCTGGGTGGTACGCTTCTTTGGCGCTTCTCCACACCGTAACTCTCCCGGATGTGGGGATAACAGCAAAGGTGGACTTATCAGAGAACAATACATGTTTCACATTGTCCACAGCCCAAGATTTGCGCTCCTTGCACCATTGAAACCGATGTTTGGCATTGGCATGAGTGACCAAAGGTTTGGCCATAGCAGCTCGACCGTGTATATTGACTCTGTGGAGCTCCCGACGGACAGTTCTGGTGGAAACAGGAGAGTTGAGGTGCACATTTAATTCTGCCGTGATTTGGGCAGCCGTGGTTTTATGTTTTTTGGATACAATCCGGGTTAGCACCCGAACATCCCTTTCAGACAGCTTCCTCTTGCGTTCGCAGTTAATTGTGTTGGATGTGGTCAGTCCTTCTTGGTGGTAAGCTGACAATACCCTAGATACCGTGGCTCTTGATACATCACAAAGACTTGCTGTCTTGGTCACAGATGTGCCAGCAAGACGTGCACCAACAATTTGTCCTCTTTTGAACTCTGGTATGTCACCCATAATGTTGTGTGCATTTCAATATTTTGAGCAAAACTGTGTTCTTACCCTGCTAACTGAACCTTCACACTCTGCTCTTACTGGTGCAATGTGCAATCAATGAAGACTGGCTACCACAGGCTGGTCCAATTTAGCCATGAAACCTCCCACACTAAAATGACAGGTGTTTCAGTTTCATTGTCTAACCCCTGTATGTACCTGACTTTTGTGAAGTGCCTTGACACAACATGTGTTGTGAATTGGCGCTATATAGATAAAACTGAATTGAATTGAACTGAATTGAATTATAGAGCTTATATGAAAGAGTGCACTTCCTTACTTTGTATAGTGTTCATTGTACTTAATTTGTGTCAAAGTTTCATTAAACAGATGGCTTTTGATGCCATAGTCTTCGATTCGTTTCGTATAGTATTAATGCTTTTGATGCTGATTTTTGTGTTGGGGATTTTGCTCTATAAGGGAGCTACCTCTAAATAAGAGGGGTTCAATTGTTGACCAGCCTTTCACTTTTAACACACTATGTCAACACGTTAATTGTATTGTATTGTATTGGTATTTTATGTGATAGAAAAACTCAAAGTAGCACGTAAGTTTAAAATGAAAGGAAAAGGATGCATGGTTTTGATACTTTTTTGGAAGAAAATGTCAAAAATACATTTTTGTAAAATTTACACCAATACTCCTAAACATAAACTAGTGCCTATAATTGCCTGATCAGTAAATATATAAGCATTTACAGAGTACACATGCAAGTATTTTGATATCGCCTCAGAGATGGAAAATGGAAGTGGAATGTCAAAAGATAGCTCTTGTTGAAAGAAAGCCATAAGTATTCTTGTCTGCAGTTTGGCAAAAGCCACATAGCGGACGCAGCAAATTTGAAAGATGTTGCTTTAGTCTGAGAGACCAACAAAGAATTCTTCAAAGCATTTTCACATGCAAAATACTTTGTGTGGCTAAAAACTAATATTTTGCCCTATTCACCATCCTTATGAAACTAAGTTGTCAAAATATCAAAACATCTCCAAACTGGTTTAAAAATGTTTTATTCTCAAATTTGGCACAGTCCTATTTAGAATTTTCTAAAGATTGACGGTTTTCAAGTAGTTATAATGTTGTTTAATCTATCTATCTATCTAGGTCTTGGCTATGGCTGGTTTTACTAGTTCATTCATTGGAAAAAATCCAACAAAATCTCCAGTCAGTTCAATACTTTCCACTGTTTTTAAATTTTAGAGCACAATAAAATCTAATTAATTTCAGAAATTGAAAAAGAGTATTTGTTTAATGCTGACTGAAGTAAAACAAATCATGCTGTATATTTGTATTTATTTTTCTTGTTTAAAGCATCGGAAACGGTACTGAACTTTGACTTTAAAACTCAAATACGGTTTTTGTATACCTTTACACCCATGGTGGATAGGTAAATGGATTGAGGTTGTCAAAATGAGGTGAGACTTTGTAATCCATGCAACAATTATTAAATGCTCACAGTTAAAGCAATAAAAAGTAAAATAAGTATATTCTCACATTCTGGGACTAAAAGACTGGAGAGGCCTGTATGGAGTCAGATATTAACTGTCTTATCTTTTGCAGAAGTATAAACTACAAATGTAACCAAAGAAATTATGTATGTGTCAGGTTCAAACAACCTAAAATACTTATAACATCACAAAAAGAAGAGAAAGACAAAGAATTAGTTTCTTGCTGCGAGGAGAACGGACAGAGATGTGCTTTCAGTTACAAATCTCCTACCGCTCTGAAAACCATCTGTCCGTTCCTCTCTTTTTATTATCTTTGGGGGGTCCCTAGTTACAATAAACGTTGCTGCTCTGAAGGGTGGGATAAACAGCTGTAACGTTAAACAGATCATATACATCATTATCTTGTAACAGCACACTTCCACAGTCTCCTCCATCTTAAGATCTGTGTGCCCTTTGTTCAGCACAATCAGCCACCATCTTTATGACATCCTCAACTGTGACTGCTTCCTTCCCCGCTCCACCTTTGATCCTTGCCTGCAAACAAACTCATCACATCCTTACTCACACATACATGAAAGGTTAGAAAGATCAAACAGTAAAGTTAAAGAAAACAAAAAATATAAGATGAAAGGAAAAATATAAGATAAAACTATGTACAATTATTCCAACAGTATGATGATTTTTTTTTCTACAAGTATTAAATGAAATGAGGGATCTTTGTTTATAAAGTTAAAACACATATGATTGAAATATGATTGAGAACTGCTGATTCAAATAAAACATTAAGGTTTAGAGATTCTTAATTCACTATATATGACCGAGATATAATGTTAATCAGTTGTGATGTATAAATAAAAAAATTTAAGTGATTGTTTTATAACTGTGTCTAAAGTAAAAGCAGAAAGCTGAGAGTGGATTGTGTGATATTGTGCAAAGTTTAAGGTTAAACAGATAAGGGAGAGAACTGTGTGCTGACTAAGAGTGACGAGAGCCGGCTACGTGCTGACAGCGAGCCTTTTGAAGACCAACAAGCAACTCAAGAAGGGGAGGAACAGGCTAAAGCCAGCTGTGTGCTGACTACTCATATATTGAAGGCCCAAAAATAGCACAAGAATATCACTGTGACCATGACTAAGTATTGATCAATAACGTATTGGGCAATAACGTATTGTGCAATGATGGAGAAGCCTAACAAAGGGCTGACCAGTGAGACCATCTGCACTACAATACCAAAAATACCAAAACAGGGAACTGCGGTTGTTTCCTCGCAGAAGACCAGCGAACAAGATCGGACGGAGAAAGACGCTACAGATGAAGCAGAGGACCAGAGACACAGCCCAGCTGATCAACTGCTCTAAAAAGAGGATCAACCGGTGTGCCCTGGAAGGACTGTGCCTCAAAATGGAGAATCTGATTTCATCTATTGCCTTCTTACCCAGACAACTGCAGTGAACTTGATCGGTGAACAACTGATTGCTCTAGGTTTCAAGCTTCTGGAAGTCCTGAATCAACCCCAGCTCTAGGGTGTCCTTCAACTCTTCAGCCCCTGGAAGCTACTGTCTTCTGAGACATATGACAACAAAGTTCCTGTTTGACCATCAAAACCTGGAGCTTTAGTGCCTGTCCACATAGAGGAAGAAAACTGAAGATTTAAGTTGCATTTCTTTCAAGAAAATCCGCTTGTTTTTTCCCAAAGAAACATCCCCATCGGGTGGATGGATAAACCACCCTCTACAGCAGGTGGATCGGCTGGTACACTGGTGCGGTCAGAACTACCTTGAACTGAACCCACTCAAGACTGTGGAAATGGTGGTGGACTTTCGGAGAACACCACCCCCATACACCCCCCTCACCATCCTCAACAACACTGTATCGGCCGTGGACCACTTCAGGTTCTTAGGAACCACCATCTCTGAGGACCTGAGATGGTCTTCACACATAGACACTGTTCGAAAGAAGGCCCAGCAGAGACTGTACTTCCTGAGGCAACTCAATAAGTTCAACCTTCCACAGGAGCTGTTGGTCATCTTCTACACTGCCATCATTCAGTCTGTCCTGTCTTCATCCATCTCAGTGTGGTTTGGCTCATCCACAAAACAGGACAGGTCCAGACTGCAATGAATAATCAGGACTGCAGAGAGAATAATCAGAGCTGACCTTCCCTCCATCCAGGACTTATACAGGTCTAGGGTCAAGAAAAGAGCTGCCAAAATCTCTGCCGACCCCACACACCCTGCAAATAAACTGTATAGAGTTTTACCTTCAGGCCGCCGCTACAGAGCACTGTTTACTAAAACCAGCCGCCACAGAGACAGTTTCTTCCCCCAGGCTGTTTTTCTGATGAACATTCAATAGAGTACAGAACAACAGCATACAGATGTTGCAAATGCACCTTTTTTTATTAGATATGTGTATATTGTACATTGTGAATTGTAAATTTGTATATTCTGTAATGCAGTATATTGCACTGTACATTGTATATTGTACATTGTAAATTGTAAATTTGTATATTCTGTAATGCAAAAACAGAACAAAAGAGCAAAGTGTACCGGAAGCAAATTCCTTGTTTGTATGTACGAACATGGCAATAAAGCTGATTCTGATTCTTCAAAGCATCTCCAAACTCACTAGTTTGAGCATCAGGGAAATACAGGTTAAATTGATTGATTCATTTCTATTATTAAAATTAGCATGTGTTGCTGAATTTAAGCTGTTACTGATCCCTGCAAGAGCGATACTAATTAAAGAAAGCAGGCGCGGCACTGATGGTGTAGGGGTTAAGCGCGCGACCATATGCAGAGGCTACAGTCCTGGGTTCGAGTCCTGGACCCAGTGACATTTACTGAATGTCTCCCCTCTCTCTACCCCTCTTTCCTGTCTGCCTACTGTCAAAAAAATAAATAAATAAAGGCCACTAGTGCTGAAAAATAAATAAAAAAATATATATTTAAAGAAAGCATAGAAAATTCTAGATAAATTGTGGACAGTCAATTATTTGAGTCACCTTATTTTTGGTTTTTTGTTGATGGTAAAAAGTCTTGTTGACTGGTTCTAAGAGATTTTAGGAGATTTTTATAGGTTGCCTGAAGCCAAACTTGTTAAAGCAATGCCCTTGGGGCTCGTGCCGAGCCACTAAAATCAACCTAACCCATATGCCAAGTAAAAGTTGTAAAATAGGGAATGAACAGCTGTTAACAGAAGTGACTGTCGAGGAGTGAACAACTGCTTTGGGCTACTCAGTTGTCCAAGCCACCAGTTGAAGAAGGGCGAGGCTTCTGGAAAAGATAGGCAGTTAGAGGTTAGGCGAGTCATTTCCCGACAACAGCTTAGCAGATTTTCCAGTAAACCTGCTTACTAAGACCTTCCAGGTTTAGTAAGTCTGGACCCGTTGGAAGGGGAGCTGGATTGAGCAATCCCCTTAGAAATAGGGAAGTAGGAGGGAGGGGTTAACTCATTGGACAACGAAAAGCCCCTAAGGTTGAGAATTTTAAGGTCTCCTGGGGCTCATCGGTCAACAAAAGGTACATAAAAGGCCATTCTAGATGAAAACCTGCTGAGGCTGCAAAATCTTTGAGACTGAGCTGGAGGGTTACCTTCGAGTAGGATTTCAACCCTAAACATACAGCCAGAACATGTGCGTTAGAATGGCCTGGTCAGATTCTGTGGCCCTATTTTAAAATTAATTTTCTCAGATTCTCTGCAACCAATCGAACTAAACATCAGAGACTGCAAAGAAGACTGGGTAAAAATTTCAGTCTTTAGATGTGTATAGCTGATAGAGACGTATCTCAAAAGTTTACAGTTCTAATTGGAACAAAAGATGGTTCTACAAAGTATTTACTTAAAAAAAAAGTACAAGCATGCCACAAAGACATTTTAAAACCATGTACTATGCTCCTTCTAGTTCATTATTATGTTCTACTTAGAGATCTTCTATCACATAAAGTCTTAAAATACATTAAAGGTTTTGGTTATAACCTGATAAATTTTGAAAATAATTAACGCTTATGCATACTTACACGAGCAGAGTAGTCTTTTTAGGGAAACTGAGAAATAGATTATTCAGATTGTGAGCATTTTAATCCTAAACACAATATTCCAGTCATGCAATTTCCAATAATAGTAAAAATTTACATAAGCTCTGGTGCCTATTACATTATTACTTCCCTTCTTCAGTTCCCTAAAAACTGAGAGCCCTGTTTTTAAAGTGCAAAAATCTGAAAAGTGAAATGTTTTGTAATGAAGCATTTCAGCAGTGTAGCCCTGCTTGCTTTTATATCCATTTTCTATGTTAATGTTGATGTAGTATTCTTGCTGACATGACCTGATCTAGTCCTGGATTGGCATTTTCAGTCCCCTGAGCAGGAATTATCTTTTTCCTCCTGCTCTTCTGTTTTTCCTAACATACCCAACTAAAACATGAACATCATGTTCATCAAATGTGTGTCAAGAGCACAATTTCTAAGCCCATTTACAGATGTGTTTCTTACAGATCTGAATGCTGATTTCAGTTTAGTCACTGAACTGCTTTTTAAAGTCACTTTTCTTTTCCTCTGGCTACTGATACAAAATTAGAATAAACTAGAAGCTCTCAAATCTAAATATGTATAATTCCAAAATGTTTATTTTCAATTTAAAGGTAAGCTATATCATGTACAATTCAAAAACCAAACATATGTATCTGAAGGAAATATACAATATATTGGCTGTAGGTTGTTTTTTTTTCAGTAAAAGCTGTAATTACTATAGCCTGTGTGTATATAAAGTTTATTATAATTATTATTATTAATAATAATAAGTAGTGCAATAAAGCAGATTTTTTTTACGTATTCTTAAAGTAACACAAGCATAAGAGGCCTTGGTATTTTGCCTCACAAAGCTGCAGTCATTATTATTCAAAGGACAGAAAAATCTTTCTTTGCAGCAAGAAAAAAATCATGATTTTCTTTGGCCAATTCAGTTATTCCTAATGCAAAATTTCCATTAGGATTCATCAGTAATGCCCAGAGAGGGGTATTAGTCAGCTTCCAGTCCTGGCTGTTACAAAAAGGTCAGGAAATTTGTCTCTTCCTCAAGTGTATTTTCTCTTCTGTGGTTTCTGAGGTACCCTGAGTCGTGATGTTAAAGCCATGCCGCAGCCTCCACTCCATCATGGCAGACACCTCAATCTGTTTTCACTGTTAGCCTTTTTTTATCCACATTTACAGCAACACAGCTTTTCAATACTGATCAGTCACTGCACCTTCTTGCTTCATTCATCACTACTTCCTTCTAGCATTTTTTTCTTTCTTCTTCATCCATCTTCCTGTTAGCAGTATAGTGACCTGGCTTCTCTTGATGCTTATACCTTCTTCATCTGGTCATGCCTCTTTCTCTTAGTGAGGAAAAGACTCCATTGATTCATTCCCACATTTCTGTTCTCTCTCATCTTCTTCCCTTCACCACCCTTTCTGTTTCCATTTTCCCTTTTCCCTGTTCTTTCATTTCCATCATTCGTTAAATGACTAAGTGGTGCCAGATGCTGTTAATCTGCTGCTCTGATTGTGCAGGACATGCATGAATGATATCAAACTGTACTCCTAATGTTTTCTTGCTTTGGGTCATGGCTTTAATCTTTGCAAATGGAAGGTGATGAATACCACAGGCCACTGGAGCATTTTTTAAATAGGGATTTTGAAATAGGGACTTTGGAAATAGATGAGTTTTTTCTTTTGTAAGGTTTACTAAAATACAGGTGGTTTAACCCATTAAAACCCAATAAAGTATTTCATGACGTACACCAGTTCAATTGCCCGTTAGCAGAAATAGTAAATCGGTCAACAACTACATATATTTTGCCATCTAGACATGGGGATGGTGATTTATTGATTTATTGCGGTGCAAAAATACCTTGTTGATGTTATAGGAGAAAGGGCAGACTGCTTTGATTTGATACAAAGGCAACAGTAGCTAAGATAACTACTTGTTATAACCAAGGTGTGCAGAATAACCATCTCTGAATGCACACGATGCGAAACCTTGAAGCAGATGACCTACAGCAAAAGACCACTCTAGGTGACACTCATTTAAGAGCAGAAAGCAGAGGCTACACAGGCTCACCAAAATTAGGCAATAACGGATTGGAAAAATGTTGACTCCTCTGATGAGTGTTGATTAAGCTGCGACATTCAGATGGTTGGAGTCTAAATCTTCCACAGACAATATGAAAGCATGGATCCATCCTGTTTTGCATCAATGGTTAAGGCCGGTGGTGTTGGTGTGATGGTGTGGATAATATTTTCCTGGAAAACGTCGGGTCTTGTTGCACCTTTGGGGCACTTTTTAAATCCCACATTGTACTTGAGTACTTTCACTGACCTTATTCATTTCTTTGTGACCACAGTGTACCAAACCTCTGGTAGCTACTTCCAGCAGGATAATGCGCCCTGTCACAAAGTTCAGACCGTTTTGCTTGAACATAATGATTAGTCCTGCAATAGATTGGTGACCTGTCCATGGTGTACCCTGCCTCTCGCCCATAGACTGCTGGAGATAGTCACCAGCTCCCCCGCGACCCACTATGGAATAAGCGGTATAGAAGATGAATGAATGATGATTAGTCCACTGTGCGAAGCCCTCCAAAGTCACCAGATCTCAGTCCCATAGAGCACCACTGGGATGTGTTGAAACAAAAACTTTTCATCATGAATGTGAGCTGACAAATGTGTATCCATTGTCTGCTGCTTTCATGTCAATGCGGACCACAATCTTTGACGAATGTCTCATCCCCCTTGGTGAATCTTTGCCACAAAGACTTGGGGTAGGTCTGAAGGCAAAATGGACTTGAACCGTTTACCAGCTAGATGCAAAGTGGGTTGTGAATGTATAGCACTGCACTATGAAAAAGTCTTAAGTTCAGTTGCAATGCTTTAATTTTTTTCCAAAACTGTGGCAGTCGATCTTGTAAAACCTTGCTATAGTATAGTTCTTCGGGCTTTCTGAAGGTCTTAGAAAACAGGGAGGGGTAGTTTACTGATGACAGTAACTTGCTGCAAGGTTAATGAAAAGCATGGAATATGGCCTCAAGTTGAAAACTGATGGCAAATTATGCATGGAACAACAATGTTTCCTGTAGCAGTTCTCACCATTAGACCACAGAACAGCTCATCATGTCATCATAAAAACCTTTGGCATTCGAACAAGTGCTACTTCCCACAAAAGGTTGATATACAGATAATATTTTACAGACATGCCATCAAATGACAGCCAGTTGATGGGTTTTCTAATAAAATTGGAATGGGAACTGATATAAAAATAGAAAAACTGTACTTGCTAAAACTAGTGGTAAATCTTTAACAGAGGTTTATGAGGGGGCTTAGCTTCGCAAATGAATGCGCACAAACTAAAAAAAAGAGGCAGCTCTCCCTTTTGCCTGTAGCTCCTGCATGAAGTAATTGCCTGCTTCTGTGCAGTTTATCTTAGATGAACATCTTGATATTTTCCACCTATACTGTATTTTAGCTTCTAGGTCCCTTAAGAAACTTCTGCTTAGTTATTAATAGCCTAAAATATCACATTGTGTGAACTATACCCATTGTACAGCCCCCTGAACAGAATCACTCATATGTGTAGGTGATTAAAACGAGAGTGACAGGTGTGTGTAGTGAAGTTTCTGCTCTCCATTAGTTTAATTAAATTACTTTAATCTGATATATGCTATTTCAAGCCAACACCCAATTATATATGTTCCTTTTGTTTCTGGCCTGGAGCAATGGAGGATGATTTTTTTTTGGAATTATTTTCCTTTCTCCAGCATTCACAAAACCAGAAACAAACAATTACTTACACGGTTTCATTTGAAGTAACATTGGCAGTCTTTTTAAGTCCAGTGCATTAATCTATAAATAAATGTGTGCCTATGTGTTTTGCAGCAGAATATTTAATATTCCTTTGGGTCATCGTGGAATTCAAAATTTTACTAATTTCCCATTATAAAACCAAAATTTCTTGTCTTCACAATGATTCAATTAACTTGAACTTCTCAGAGTGTTTTGCTTTTCTATTTGGAAATGAACTGAGACTCGTTTAAAACAGCCTTAGCATTTTGTAATGATCTTTCTTATTCCTTTTGTAAACATTTGCCTGCTTTGTTTAAAATTACTCATGGCGGGTTGGTAGAATGAACAAGGAAACCAAGCCCAGACAACAGAAAAAAAGATATCTGTACTCAAGTAACTCGTTTCCTGTTTCAGTAGGATGTGAAATTAGGATGTTAATAGAAACAAATTGTAGTTTATTTAACAGTAATGATAAATACGGTTTATGCCTGCAATTAGTGTAACACATATCAATTACCTTAACAATGATCAGTTATTCTAATTCAGTGGTTTTCAAATATTTGAGTTTGAATTCAAATAATTGTGATCCAGATGTAATTCACCTAGAAGAGTAGATATGGCTCTTGAAAGTTTGTAAGGATTTACTTCGAGCTGTTGACATTGGACAACCTGTCCAGTTGCTTTTGGATCTGACCCTAGCCTTTGACTTTGTACATCATAACATTTTGTACATCTCAGCTCCTGTATTGTAATAAGAGGATGATCCTGAAATCATTACTATCATACTTCACTGATTAAGTAGTTGTTTTTTTTTTGCTACATTTGGAGAACCATCAGAGTTCTCCAAAACTCAATTTTAGGCTCCTTCACATGTATTTTCATAAATGCTTCTTTTAGGATTTACTTTCAAAAAACAACCTTGAAAATCTCAAAAAAATGTTTATCACAGCTTATATTCATAGCTAAGGGTTATACCTTAATTCAGGCCTTGCAAAAATGTTTCTTGGATTTCAAACATTGTTGGGAATAAATTTACTTAATCTTAACATAAACAAATCCGATTCCCTAAATAGTTATGGCAATTTTATTGGCTGTCTTTCCTTTGCTATTTATTTGCTAGAAACCTTTGTGTGGTCTTTGATGGTGTCTTTAAGTTTGATAGACAGCTTAACTCGGTGGTTAAGAGCTTTCTCCTGCTAAGGTTCCTCAGTAAAGTC
The DNA here is from genome assembly GCF_021462225.1 of Girardinichthys multiradiatus. Lineage (NCBI taxonomy): Eukaryota > Metazoa > Chordata > Actinopteri > Cyprinodontiformes > Goodeidae > Girardinichthys > Girardinichthys multiradiatus. Next base: position 13,731,550 of record NC_061802.1, on the reverse strand, counting down.
CAACTTTCAATAGAATGACTTTCAGAAACAAATGCTTGGGTGCGGCACTGATGGTGTAGGGGTTAAGCACGCGACCATGTACAGAGGCAACAGTCCTTGAAGCGGCTGTCCCGGGTTTGAGTCTTGGACCTGGCAACATTTACCGAATGTCTCCCCCTCTCTCTACCCCCTTTCCTGTCTACCTACTGTCAAAAATAAAGGCCACTAGTGCCAAAAAAAATATCTTAAAATTTTTTTTATTTCATTACATCTTTGTTGAAATACTGTCATTCTGTAAGGTGGTTTTGATAAAGCCTCTTTTCAACTTCTGCAAGCTGTTCAATACATACTCTCTGTACCTTATGCAAAGAAACATTATGATCACATCACAACTCTTTGATTTGACTTCCCTTTTCAAATTTAAAATGTTAGTGTGTGTAGGAGTCTTCACAGTAAGGCATCACCCGATTTATTTAAACCTTTGTATTCGTACACTGCAGCCAGAGCATTAATATCTACGCATTCAGTGTTGGGCATTTCCTGATCCAAGCTCAAATGTAAAGGTGAATGAGCCATCTCAGTGCCTAATCTGTAATCTCTTGATCATGTTACATCTTAAACCCACTTCATCGTTGGCATTCAGTTCTAGTTTAACAGGAAATTGTAACTTAGAACCTTGTTTTTATGTTTAATTTGGTTATGTTTTATTGTAGTTCTTACTTTGCTTTAAGACCACCTATTTGGTGTTAGTGGTCCTATTCAATGTAATCTGTATTCCATTTCCCTTGAACAATAGACAAGATTCAAGAACTACAAGCAGAATTAATTCAGTACATTTATTTTTTTTAAACTGAGTCATTGCACATTTACGTAAGTGCAGAGTTATATTCAATGTAAAGCTTTAGAAAATACAATCTCAGTCATCTCTGATATGATTGTGGGTGCTTTCTGTGAATCCTTTTAAAAATAAAATACATTGGATGACAAGAAAACTACTCTTAGTAGTGTCCTTTGATAGATCTATAAAATAAATACAGAGATACAGGGCAGCATAACTGGTCAATGTTAAAGATTTCTATCATTCATTCATTCATATTTAGGTAGTGTAACTTTTCAAAATAAATGTACATTTCCCTTTGTCTGTGTAAACACAGTGGTGGTTTTTTTTTTTACCCATCCCTTTAAACATTGTAGACTCTGACTGTCCTACCCTTGAGAGAAGAGCATGAATTACCACCAATCTGTTGGCACCTGAATTATCCTAAACCCCACTTTTGAGCTGCAGCTTTCGATGTGCATCACACAATCATGTTCCCCATTCCTCCTTTCTGAAATAAGTTTATAATAACTTCTTCAAAAATAAAAAAATAGGTTGGTTGATAAACTGTACACAATACCAAAAAACAATGTGCTTTTTCTCTCATAGTGTTTAGTGCTAAGTTTAAGATTCCCTTCTTCACGTATCATTTGTATTTTTCTGAGGCAGGATGTAGTCACAGGATTCATCATGGAGGCCTCTCCCCATGGAAATTTCGGTGTCTGTGTCTGCCGTTCTTCTCCTTCGCCGTATTGATACAGGCATTGTGCTTGTTGCTCTGCAAGTGGTTCCAGTACTTGATAAGTTCATTGGGCTGGAACTGATGGGATGTGATCAGGTGGCTGTACTTACAACTGGAATAAGAGACACGCCAATGGTTGAAGAGGAACTCATTGGGAGGGGGTGCTGGGTCAATGCGTAACTTTGCCAGGCAGATCCCTACGTAAACGTCTTCCAGGTGCAGCCTGCGTATGCTTAGCGAAGCCTGATAGATTAACTCAGCCATGTCCCCTGAGAACACGTACCCGGTGCCTGAGCAAAATATCGGGTAGCGCTCGCTTGGATAAAGCTCCGGTGGCATGTACCACTTGCTGTCCTTGTTTCGGTTTGGTGCGTAGCCTCTCATTAGATAGCCTGTAAAATACCTCTGCCTGGGGGGTAATTCAGGTTTTAGCAGCTTTTGAATAAGATACACTGTATTAACAAACATGTCGCTGTCCGTCTTCATCACATAGGAGACATGTGGGCAATAGGTGGCCACCCAGTTCATTCCCATCAAGGTTTTGGTGGTTAGGTTGTAGTAGGTGTCCTGATAGTCCTGTTGGATGATGTCATGGTAAACACGGCTCTCTTCTTCAATGCTACTTTGAAGGAAAGCATCTGAACTCTTTCCTGTGCCAAGAAGAAAAAGTCGGACAAACCCCAGCCCCCCTGCAACACTCTCATTTCCCCATGTCTGCCGGATTGCATTGCGTGCATCAGTTTGTCTAGGCTCAGCAGCAATGAGGAGGATTAAGAAGGGCATACTGTCCCTACACTTAAAAGGCTCGTTTAGGATGTAGCGGTAGGGCTGAGCACTAAGCTTCTCACCAACATCCATCTCCTTCTGTAAACTGTTGTTAGAGCTCATGGAGTCCCCAAGCCCCAAGACGCCCATTCTGGATCCTCCTCCAGCTCCACCTACTCCTCCTGGCTCTGCTGCCGTCTCCTCAGCCTGTTGAGAGCTGAGGTTGAGAAGAGGCTTTGGCGCTCCATACCCTGTCTCCTTCCACAGACTCCTGAGGGAGCTGCTCTGGTTGGCCTCTCCCTTGGGACTCCGGAGGCCCCTGATGGTGTAGGCTAGCGGGTTGTCACGAGGTCCACTGCGCCCTGGCAGCCATTCCTGGTGGCTGAAAAATAAAAAAAATGTAAAGAGTAGAGCAAGGGAGAGCAGACCAGCCACGTGGGTTCGAAAGAGTGAACGCTTGATGGTCCAGGTCATCTTGATGGGACAACAGTGCCGCCGTCTCCACTGCATGATGCAGATTGAGGTTGTGAGACACTGCTCCTGCTTGAGAATGGACAGCGTTGGTCACATACAGTCACCTCAAACATGTGGTTACCAACAATAAGAAGGTTATCTGATCTGGCAGATGGGTTGGAGGCAGGCTCCAGGTGGAGTCAAGAGAACAGTTGAGCCCCTAAGTGTAGCTTGAAGCAAGGTTGAAAGGGGTCCTAGTGAAAAGTAGACGTAGGCTATTATTTTGCCAGCGATGCTTTTCCCTGTCCTTCTTTGGCACTTTAGACAAACAAGGTCACGCACTGGGTCTTGTCTTCTTCAGGTTATGATAAGGGTCACCTCCTCTGTGTCTGCTCCCTGTAATTTAAAAAGAGAAAAAAGAAACTCAGAAAACATTCTGCAAAACCCTTCTATTCACTGGCACTGTCAGTTATTTTGGCTCCAGTTTTCTTAACAGTTATTCTTCTTTACTATCAAATTTACAAGGCTTGTTTATTTCAACAAAAATAATCAGAAAATATTTTGTCCAGATGGAAAAGTCTCAATTCAAGCTTTTTATAGAAATAGAGCCTAAATGTTTTTTTGTTTGGTAAGCTGATTTGACAGTTTGAAAGGGAAATCCTTGAAAACATTAAGCAACATAGCATATTTCATTAGACAGGGATGAAAAACACAGCATGGGCCTGTAGCTTGTTGATGAAGGATTTACAAAACATAGCAATCACATCTATGCCTTTACAAAAAGGAAAAAAGGGAAATAGGAACCGTTTTTACAGGAACCCTGTCTAAAGACCATTTAAAATATTTTATCATTGTAAAATCTCACATTAAAGAACACAGTCCATTCCAAATATTCTGAAAATGTATTTGTGAAAAATATAAACCGTGAGGTTGAAATTGGGGGAAAGGAAGATTGTGACTCCATTTTGAAAATGATTACTCAGCTAAAGGCCTAGAGCTTACGTATAAATTGTGGGTTTGCTCAGTGTGGTGCAGGCTAAACCTGCTCTAAACCACATAGGCTGGCGAGTGTCATCAACCCCCACCGCACATCAACAGCAAGAGAGGAAACGCATCTGTCAAAATGAGTTTTCAGGGTCCAGCAAGCAGTGGTGCTGAACCGCAAGCCTGCCCCTGGCGATGACAACCACTGCTCGTCATTCTCCTTCAGCCTATCAGCCTACTGTCTTGTTGGGATCAACAGGGATGCTCAATCGTCGAGGACACACAAGCATGGATACAGAACACGCAGAGGATTATGCACACATGCAGACACACAAACACATAACAATGTGTATAAAATGTAAATGATTATGTCTTGTGGCCACCAGGGAGTTGTCCACTGAGACAGACATACTGGTGGTCACGTTCAGTCTGAAAGTCGCTAAGCCAAACAAGCACAAGAATTACTGTGCTTTGCATATGATTTTAATTGGGCATTTGTAGCATTCACAAACATGCCAACAGTAAAATGGTGTCCCAGCAGTCTTCATTCAAAACAGTTTTGCCTAATGAAACTGGTGTGAGTCACACAAAGCACAAGGCTTAATTATATCCACATTACATATGTGCATCAACACGGCTATGTATGTTCGTTATATCATGAGAAAGAGATGAGATTTTAGCAATCATTTCAAAATTTAGCAATATGTCTGGGAAAACTAAACATCCAAAGAAGAGTAAATGTTTTAGAACTCACACATTGTGTTTATAAAGAATTTAATCAGTGTAGAACAATTTAATCCAGGTTTCACCAGTCCATACTGTGTTTCTTTTGCTCGCCTAATTCTAAGGTGCTCCTTATGCCAAAACATCATTAATGATGCTCGCTTTTTGTGTTTCCACTATTCCAAATTTCAAATTGCATTAGTTCAAGTTAGTTATTAGTTTAGATTAGGTCAGAGTATTTTAATTTTAAACTAGAGATGATCCAATCTCTTCTAGATTCATCAGAAAAACTGAAAGCACCACATGAAGCTGTGAACCAGATGCCAACTTCATTGTCAATATCAGCTGCTCCCCAGATGCAGTATTCTCTCTTTGCTTAGAAATCAATTGTGTCATGTCTTTTACTCTGTCACCATTTCTTTTTTCTAGACTCTCCAGTACTTCCAGATAAAGGATTTAAAACAGAAGTCTTTTTAATGCCTTTATATATTATCTAACATGTTACTTGTTCAAAACTACTAAAAGAAAAAAAAAAGCAAACTAAAATGTTCTATCATAACATTGATATCATTTAAAGATGGCCACTACACAGTCTTTCCTGTGGTCGTCCCACCATCCAGAACATGTACATGGTCAGGATCAGGAAAAGGGCAACTAAAATGAACATGAAAGTACAGTTGGCATGCTTAGGAGGGTAGAGTAGCATGCCAGTTAAAGCAGCTGACTGCGTACTCACTGCCTGGGCAGAATTGACCAAATCTGCTTGATGGACTTGCAATGTTATTCTATAAAGAACAGAATCACACAAAGGTATAATATTCTGGACAATAACTGTTTACTAAAGAACTTGTACTTTGTGCAGCGCATGTGTTTGCTTAATTTCCTGTCTGCCTACATAAAAAAAAAAAAGACAAGATTAAGTCCACTAGTGCCGCAAAACAAATATTAAAAAATTATCTTCTACTAAAATCATGGAATGTTTGTTCATTTCAACATTAGTTCAAGTCTTTCACCACTATGAACATCTGTAAAAAAAAACTTCAACATGTTAAATCAACATGTTCTAGGGGACACTGAGTTTAAACTGATCTCAATACTTGTGAGTTAGGTGGAATTTAATCCTTGATTGTTTTTTTTTTTTGTTTTTTTGCTGAAAGAAACTCATTTGTAAATGAGTTGCATGAATATACAAAACTGGTAACTGGTTTTAAATACGGCCTGTGTTCTTTCCCTCTCTACATTCACCAGCCACTTTATTAGGTACACCTTGCTAGTACCGGGTTGGACCTCTTTTTGCATTCAGAACTCCCTTAATCCTTCGTGGCATAGATTCAGTACTGTACCCAGTACTGAAAACATTCCTCAGAGAGTTTGGTCCATATTGACATGATAGCGCCACACAGATGCTGCAGATGAATCTCATGAATTTCATGTTGTTGATGTCAAATTCTGACCCTACCATCCGCATCTACCATCCGACCCTACCATCTACCAACACTGCATTGGCCGTGAACCACTTCAGGTTCTTAGGAACCACCATCTCTGAGGACCTGAGATGGTCTTCACACATAGACACTGTTCGAAAGAAGGCCCAGCAGAGACTGTACTTCCTGAGGCAACTCAAGAAGTTCAACCTTCCACAGGAGCTGCTGGTCATCTTCTACACTGCCATCATTCAGTCTGTCTTGTCTTCATCCATCTCAGTGTGGTTAGGCTCATCCACAAAACAGGACAGGTCCAGACTGCAACGGATAATCAGGATTGCAGAGAGAATAATCAGGGCTGACCTTCCCTCCATCCAGGACTTATACAGGTCTAGGGTCAGGAAAGGAGCTGCTAAAATCTCTGCAGACCCCACACACCCTGCACATAAACTGTTCAGAGCTTTACCTTCAGGCCGCCGCTACAGAGCACTGTTCACTAAAACCAGCCACCACAGAGACAGTTTCTTCCCCAGGCTGTTTCTCTGATGAACATTCAATAAAGTACAAAACAACAGCATAAAGATGTTGCAAATGCACCTTATTATCATATATGGGTATATTGTACATTGTAAATTTGTATATTCTGTAATGCAAAAACAGAACAAAAGAGCAAAGTGTACCGGAGTCAAATTCCTTGTTTGTATGTACAAACTTGGCAATAAAGCTGATTCTGAATGTTGCATCAGAAATCGAGACTCATCAGACCAGGCAACGTTTTTCCAATCTTCTATTGTCCAATTTTGATGAGCCTGAGCGAATTGTAGTCTCAGTTTCCTGTTCTTAGCTGACAGGAGTGGCACCTGGTGTGGTCTTCAGCTGCTGTAGCCCATCCGCCTCAAGGTTCAACGTTTTGTGCATTCAGAGATGCTCTTCTGCATGCCTTGGTTGTAACGAGTGGTTATTTGAGTTACTGTTGCCTTTCTATCAGCTCGAACCAGTCTGGCCATTCTCCTCTGACCTCTGGCATCAACAAGGCGTTTGCGTTCACAGAACTGCCGCTCACTGGATATTTTCTCTTTTTCGGACCATTCTCTGTAAACCCTAGAGATGGTAGTGCGTGAAAATCCCAGTAGATCAGCAGTTTCTGAAATACTCAGACCAGCCCGTCTGGCACTAACAACCATGCCACGCTCAAAATTGCTTAAATCACCTTTCTTTCCCATTCAGATGCTCCATTTGAACTGCAGCAGATCGTCTTGACCATGTCTACATGCCTAAATGCATTGAGTTGCTGCCATGTGATTGGCTGATTAGAAATTTGCGTTAACGAGCAGTTGGACAGGTGTACCTAATAAAGTGGCCGGTGAGAGTATGTGTGTACACTCCTGATCAAAATTTTAAGACAGGAAAATAAATTACAAGTATTTGCAAATGGAAAACGAGAAGAAATAGGAGCAAAAGACTAAAAAATAGGCTTTTGTAGATCGGTAAGCCACCAGAAAACTGCAATCAGTGCACCCCTACTTTCTATCTTTGAGCATGGCAAGATGTTGAACTGCACAAGAAAGGCATCTCACAGTACTATACACCTTGAGTCTGGAATTGTAAGGATTTCAAAATTTCTTTGAATATCATGAGGCTTATGGCACAAAAAAGTCTAAAGGTGGACCAATGGAAATTTCACCTGTGCTGAGTGAGAGGGTCTTTACTCAAGCTCCTTACTACTGCTGACTTCCTAAAAACCATTAGACAGATCATACAAGGATTAAAGAACAGAAAACGTCAGCAAAGAGCACTTCTCCTCCCATTCGCCCTTTGGACTTGGCAAGGAAGCACAAATGGGAAACTAAAGGTGCATAAAAGTTCTTGGATGAGAAAACAATATACGGTCCTGGTTCCAATATTAATGGTTAGACAAGGAAATCCAACTGAATTTGTTTTCCACGTGACAGGGAGGAAACTGCTCCGTCAGGTTCTTGAGTGATTTTTCCATCAATGGAACATTTTGTTGGTTTGTGTTTTTTATAGAGCTAATGGTCTCAAACTTTATTTAGTCAGAGTGTAAGCAGTTTTTAATAAATTGCCTACTTTATTTGTTTTGTGTTTTGCCATTTCTTATTTTCATAGTTCGAAGCTCAACTCACTGTACAACTGGTAATGATCCAGTGGAATAAAATGTGGATACCTGTAACATTTTCCATGGCCTTTTGATCTGAATAAAAGTTTGACAAAAATGTACCCCTGATAATCAGTTATATTTTGGCATTAGGTGCAAATATTGTGCCAACATAGTGTGAGAATGATTTCCAAAACTTTCTTTTTTAATTTTCTGTTGTTGGCTCATTCATCACGACAACTGACAAGGAACACGATAACCTTTTCAGGCGAGTGTGCTTACCCAGTGAAGGCAATTACAGGGGAATGAGAGGGGCCAGGGCAAGCTTTGTTTCAAAGGTTAACATACTTTATATCGAAGCACATCGAGCGCTCGAGAGATTTCTGCTGTCAACCAAATGAACATCTAGTTACACAAATTCTCTAATCAGGAGAACACACAGGGAGGCACACACAGACATGAAATAAAAGAAATACACAAGGAACAGACGCCCCCCCACGTGCTGACACCCACCCATCCACATAGTCTCACACAGGCATTCACGAATTGAGTTTGTTCAGTCGTTCTCAGCATAAAGCTAATTTCAATGGGATCATCAGGAATCCATTTTCACTTTTTAGCAGTACTATTTATTCTGCCAATGCCTCTCCTCATTAATTCCTTTTCTTGCCTCCCATCAATGTCACTTCTATGCCGACCAATTAGTTACACTAGCGCTAATTAAAGCCCCAGCGATTTTGCAGCAGTCAATAATCAGAACGGGGCTAGGGGAGTGGCGCAGTGGTGACATTATTAGGCGTGCATCAGCATGGACTGTCACTACATCAGCTTCAAACCTGGAGGTAAAAATAGAAATAATGCATGTTGTTTTGTTTCTGTGTCTTAATAGGAAATACATGCATTGTGTGCGTATGCAAAACAAGCTTTGCTAATGCCAATGAATAGATGACAATCACTCAGTGAAAACGTTGCATTTCATAATAGTGACACATTGTCCTGAGGAAAAGTGCTGCTCCCATTTAAGAGCCATTTAGAGTAGCTGTTCATTGAAGATGGAGGTTAAAATCCACTTTATAGAAAACAGCCCTGACTGATATGGCTGACAGAGGATCTCATTTTACCTAAAAACGCTACCCAGAAACAACAATCCTCAGTGAACCACAACATGTATGATTTAATTTAGCCCTGATGTAATGTTATAGCACTTGGCCTTTAGAGTCAGAAAAGCACAGAGTTCATGAGAATATAAGGCAACATTATTCCATACTCCAAAGTTTAAATACTGTCACTGTTGTGGATAAGCTAGAGCTTTCTTCCTTTCAGTTAAACATATCTGCAAATTAATTATTTTATCATTATAATTTTATCTTTATAATGTGCAAAAACAATTTAAAAAGTAATGTTTAATTTAGCTTTTACTTAACTTACAACAGCAAAAGTCCGAAAATATCTTCATTCTAAAATCACGGAAGATAAAGAAAATAAACCAATCCCTATTACCGGTAATTATAGAAGAAAACTGTTTGCACTAGCCCCTTCACAAAGCTGCACAGTAAAGCTGGTATTCAGGTCCTTCTCAAAATATTAGCATATTGTGATAAAGTTCATTATTTTCCATAATGTAATGATGAAAATTTAACATTCTAATATTTTAGATTCATTGCACACTAACTGAAATATTTCAGGTCTTTTATTGTCTTAATACAGATGATTTTGGCATACAGCTCATGAAAACCCAAAATTCCTATCTCACAAAATTAGCATATTTCATCCGACCAATAAAAGAAAAGTGTTTTTAATACAAAAAACGTCAACCTTCAAATAATCATGTACAGTTATGCACTCAATACTTGGAATCCTTTTGCAGAAATGACTGCTTCAATGCGGCGTGGCATGGAGGCAATCAGCCTGTGGCACTGCTGAGGTCTTATGGAGGCCCAGGACGCTTCGATAGCGGCCTTTAGCTCATCCAGAGTGTTGGGTCTTGAGTCTCTCAACGTTCTCTTCACAATATCCCACAGATTCTCTATGGGGTTCAGGTCAGGAGAGTTGGCAGGCCAATTGAGCACAGTGATACCATGGTCAGTAAACCATTTACCAGTGGTTTTGGCACTGTGAGCAAGTGCCAGGTCGTGCTGAAAAATGAAATCTTCATCTCCATAAAGCTTTCCAGCAGATGGAAGCATGAAGTGCTCCAAAATCTCCTGATAGCTAGCTGCATTGACCTGCCCTTGATAAAACACAGTGGACCAACACCAGCAGCTGACACGGCACCCCAGACCATCACTGACTGTGGGTACTTGACACTGGACTTCTGGCATTTTGGCATTTCCTTCTCCCCAGTCTTCCTCCAGACTCTGGCACCTTGATTTCCGAATGACATGCAGAATTTGCTTTCATCTGAAAAAAGTACTTTGGACCACTGAGCAACAGTCCAGTGCTGCTTCTCTGTAGCCCAGGTCAGGCGCTTCTGCCTCTGTTTCTGGTTCAAAAGTGGCTTGACCTGGGGAATGCGGCACCTGTAGCCCATTTCCTGCACACGCCTGTGCACGGTGGCTCTGGATGTTTCTACTCCAGACTCAGTCCACTGCTTCCGCAGGTCCCCCAAGGTCTGGAATCGGCCCTTCTCCACAATCTTCCTCAGGGTCCGGTCACCTCTTCTCGTTGTGCAGCGTTTTCTGCCACACTTTTTCCTTCCCACAGACTTCCCACTGAGGTGCCTTGATACAGCACTCTGGGAACAGCCTATTCGTTCAGAAATTTCTTTCTGTGTCTTACCCTCTTGCTTGAGGGTGTCAATAGTGGCCTTCTGGACAGCAGTCAGGTCGGCAGTCTTACCCATGATTGGGGTTTTGAGTGATGAACCAGGCTGGGTGTTTTAAAAGCCTCAGGAATCTTTTGCAGGTGTTTAGAGTTAACTCGTTGATTCAGATGATTAGGTTCATAGCTCATTTAGAGACCCTTATAATGATATGCTAATTTTGTGAGATAGGAATTTTGGGTTTTCATGAGCTGTATGCCAAATCATCCGTATTAAGACAATAAAAAGACCTGCAATATTTCAGTTAGTGTGCAATGAATCTAAAATATATGAATGTTAAATTTTCATCATGACATTATGGAAAATAATGAATTTTATCACAATATGCTAATATTTTGAGAAGGACCTGTATATAATGGTTGTAATGAATGGAATTATTATGCAACTACTTTGAAGGTATTCTGTTTAATACCAGAAATGTCACTAAGGGTGTCTTCAAGTGTGACAGCATCTAAAACAAAAATCCAGAAAATCATATTTTGTGATTTTTAAGTAATTAATTAGCATTTTATTGCATGACATAAGTATTTGATTTATCAAAAAAAAAAAAAAACTTAATATTTAGTACAGAAACCATTGTTTGCAATTACAGATATCAGACATTTCCTGACAACGTTTGAAACAATGCAGCAGGGATTTTGGACCACTCCTCCATACAGATTTTCTCTAGATCCTTCAGGTTTTGGGGCTGTTACTGGGCAATACGGACTTTCAGCCCCCTCCAAAGATTTTCGATTGGGTTAAGTTCTGGAGACTGGCTAGGCCACTCCAGGACCTTGAGATGCTTCTTATGGAGGCACTCCTTAGTTGCCCTGGTTGTGTGCTTTGGATCATTGTCAGGCTGGAAGTCCCAGTCAATATCCATCTTCAATGCCCTTACTGAGGGAAGGAGGTTATTGGTTACGATCTCCGGATACATAGCTTTATCCATCCTCTCCTCAATACCGTTCAGTCAATCTGTCCCCTTTGCAGAAAAGCATCCCAAAAGAATGATGTTTCACCATGCTTCTTGGTAGGGATGGTGTTTTTGGGATTGTACTAATCCTTCTTCTAAACACGGCGAGTGGAGTTTTGACAAAAAACTCTATTTTTGTCTCATCAGACCACATGACCTTCTCCCATTCCTCCTCTGGATCATCCAGATGGTCCTTGACAAACTTCAGATGGGCCTGGACATGCTGGCTTGAGCAGGGCCCCTTGCGTGAGCTGCAGGATTTGAATCCATGGCAGCGTAGTGTGTTACTAATGGTCGTCTTTGAGAATGGGGTCCCAGCTCTCTTCAGGTCATTGAGTAGGTGTGCCGTGTAGTTCTGGGCTGATTCCTGACCTTCCTCATGATCATTGATGCTTTCGAGATGAGCTCTTGCAATGAGCCCCAGACCGAGGTAGACTGACCATCATCTTGAACTTCTTCCATTTTCTTATAATTGCGCCAAAAGTTGCTGCCTTCTCACCAAGCTGCTTCACTATTTCCCTGTAGCCCATCCCAGTCTTGTGCAGGTCTACTATTTTATCCCTGATGTCCTTACACAGCTCTCTGGTCTTGGCCATTGTGGAGAGGTTGGATGTTGTTTGGTTGACGCCTTGCTCACAATGAATGCAGTGCAACTGCGGTGCAGTCCTGCAGCAGAAAGCCACTCACACTGCGCTAGGGCCAGCCTGACCCAGCTACGGCTCCGGCTGTGGAAATGGCGCTCAAGAGAGCAGACATTCATGTGGGCTCACGCGCTTTCTGGGACTTCATGTGAGAACTAGCTCAAACATTTAGCAAGTGTCACAGAAACAAAGCCCGTATTTGATTGTATTTTGACCCGTGTCACCGGTTATGAAGTAATGTTTACGTTTCGGAGCATGCAGTCAAAACAAGAGAGGAAAATCCCTGTCTGCTAATTTTTGTTGCTATCCCTTTATATGAGTAAAAACAGCTATGGATTTTGTTTTCTATGGCAAAAACTTGTTATCCGTGCGCATAACTATCCTTTTTCACCCTCAAATAGCGCCTCCGTTTCCTCGTTTTTTGTTTACACTAAATGGACTGAACTTATATAGCACTTTTCCCATCATGCAGACCACTTAAAGCGCTTTACACTAGAGCCACATTCACCCAATCACTCTCACTAACGCTCACACATTTATACACCGATACGCAGATCGGTAGGCAACTCAAGGTTAAGTGCCTTGCCCAGGGGCACATCGACATATGGCAGGAGGACGCTGGAATTGAACCCACAACCTTCTGACTGTAAGATAACTACTCTTCCTACTGAGCCACAGTCACCTACCAGTCAAGTTAGTGTATGTGGGTGGGTTGATTTTATTATGAAATTCACCAAAACGCTTCCTGTTTGGTTGGTAAAATTCAGGAGCTTGTTGTAGAAGCCGCTGCAGCGTCCGGTCAAACTTCTTTCTTTTTTGCGGAAACATTTCGTTGAGCCACACGTCCTCGGTAAGCCCAACCACATAGCACCGTGGCTGATGTGACTGTACACATTGATTTTAATGATTTGCGTTCCTTGTGGCGCCCACACCGCAGCTGTTCAGTGTGAGCCCGGCATGAGTGTGTCAACAGGTGTCTTTTATACAGTTAACGAGTTGAAACAGGTGCAGTTAATACACGTAGTGAGTGGAGAACAGGAGGGCTTCTTCAAGAAGAGCTAACAGAAAAATTAAAGACTCTGGAACTGGAAAACACAGAAGAGCACGTATAACTCCTATTTAAACGTCTTTGAACTGGGTACCTGTTCATTTTAGAATTCATTTTGGAATCCAGAATTTACCCTTCTGGGTCCTGCATGGTCAGGCTCCTTCTTGTATTACTGCATTGTTAAGGCCATACACCCCTCCCAACGTCATCCCTCAGCTCCTCAAACCAAACTCTGCTAGTTGTCCCAAGGACCAAATAAAAGTCCAGGGGATCACTGCTTCCAGACTGTTTAACACTGACTGTGTAATCAGCTTCATTTGTTTTTTTACATTGTCTTCAGAGATTTGACTTGTATAAAAAGCAACTCAATACATTGTTACTAAAACTTTACTTAAGTTCTTAAATATTATGTTTTTATTATCTATTAATTAATTTGTTTTTATTTCTGTCTTTTAATTATATTCCTCTATTGTTCACTTGTGTAAGGTGTAATGCAAATACAATTTAATTACTACAACTGACAAACCAGAAAGGGTGTTGGATTGTCTCTAAGATGAAATCTAAACATTTCTCTTCTTTTCTCTTGCTCAGATATGTCATTTTTGTTTCTGGCTGTTTCAATCAGCTTCAGAAGCTGGCATTTATGTAGTAGGATGTAACTTGGTTTTATAAAAATCTCTTTAGCACTAATATTGGGTTATGACAGTTTTAAAACGAAATGACTATTGAAACATTATTTGGTTATTGTGCTATTTAAACCTTTGGGTTCCTTGAGTGTCCATCAAACTCAGTGACTAAGATGATTTATCACAGATGCAAGCTGAAGGCTGTGACAGTAAAGCATGGAAATCTGCAGTTTGGATTTTACATATTTGCAAGGAAGGCTAGAAATCTAGCCTGAATGAACAAGTGTTTATTCCATAGCATCAATACAGCAGATAAGCTCAGGTAACTTCCTTCAGGCCTCAACAACAAAAAGCCTTAACATCAAATAACATTTTACAATTTTTTAAAGCTAATTAAAAAAACATTTCAGTATCCTCAACACCTTCAAGATCAGTCTGACTAGTTTTAAATTACAGAGTGTACTTCTTATGTATTAAGTAATTATTAATTGTACTTGACACAAGTTGGCAAAACTGCAGAAACTGGTTAAAAATGGTTCCGAACCCATTATATAGATCATACTTTTGTATTCTCCGATCAATTTTTTCCAGGTGATAAATGTAAGGGTTTTTTCTGTTATTTGACTTTTTGTTGTTACATAAATGTCAGGTAAAGAAACAGTTGATACATTAATTTTTACAGTCTGATTGTTGTCATGGTTTACTTTTTAAACTCGACATTCTCTGACTTAGGCCAAACCGCTTAAGTCACTGTGCTTCCAAGTGAGCACTTGGAACATTAAATGCACTTGAAACAAAAATGCTCAGTGTTGATTATACTCTGTCCAGAAATGTTCTTTGGCCAGTTTTTTTAATAGTTTTTATGTTGAGAAATTGTTCTAAAATTGTCTTTATGATTTTTCTCTAATAAAAAAAAAAGCTTTGATACAATTTTTGCCATTTTTCCCACCCCTACTGTACATAAAGTGAGACATTGTTATACCTCTTTAAACATTCGTATTTCATTAGATGGTTTATTTATATAGCAATCTAAAATCACTATAATTGCAGTCTTTGACAAGGGCCATTTTTATTTGGAACACTTACTACAATATGTAAAATGTCAAGCTTATAGGATGATCACTGTAGCAGGTTATTTATAATCAACTTTGGCATACCTGGCAAACAACCATAAACTTGTATGTAAAACCATAAAATGGAAGAATGACAGCAGTTTAAACGTTTTCAAAAGTGTCCACGAGAACCACTGAAATTTAGATTCGAGTTTTAATATGCCCAAAGTCCCACTCTTATCTGTCAAGCTGCTAGATAAATGATATGTTTAATCAAAGTAAAGCAAACAAATTTTATCTACAGCAGGTAATAGTTACAGGTCATACTCTTTAAACCAAACCAAGTTAAGAAAATCTATTCCTTAAGACTACAGTTTAAATCCCCTAGCATACTGTAGTCAAAACTATATCTTTAGGCACAAGGTCAGCTGACTCATACACTGCTTAGGCAATTAAAAGTACATTTTCAGTACTACACCTATACCTACAGGTACGTGATATAGCACACACAAAATCCTGATTTTATCACAATTGACCCAAGTTAAAACAAAAGACATATCGCTACAAGCTGTTGAAAAGCACTGATGTTAAAGGCACAAATTTGCATATAATTTGCAAGTTATGTCTGGGAACAAAGAAATTATCCACGTCCATAACCAGCGACTCCAACCTTATGAAGCATCTCGCAACGTCTCACCCTTCCACAACACTTGTGGCTAATAACCCAAGCCATGCTACGGCCAGCGCGAGCTCCGACAATCTGTGCAAACAGAAAAGGCTTGATTTTTCTGGTCAGCAACTTGTAACATTTTAAATTTTAAAAACTGAATAGTTACGTTGCCAAGTAACTACTCACCTTGATAGTGCAATAACCGAGTTACTAACTCAGTTACTTTTTGAGAGAAGTAAGTAGTAAATATAAGTAGTTACTTTAAAGTAACGTTCCTAACACTGGCCTCCAATTTTTTCACAACTGAACAGGAGTAATGGGGGCGGGGGGCACTGGTCTGTTTCATTGCTTTATTATTTAGTAACTGATCGAGCCATCAGCTGATTTAACATTTTTCCTAAGTTAATTTGTACCGCAGTAGAACAGAAGATGATTAAAATGTTTCATCCAACTAACCACTACCTTCACAGACTTAAAGGTGAAATTAATGTAAACTGTAATTTTTAAAGTCGAAAAGGGAAGGGAAATAATGGTTCATTTATTCTGGTATTGCTCATTTAAATCTTTGGAGCAAACTTTTGTTTTAAACATTTTGTTTTTTTCATATTTACGCAAATGTTTACTTATGCTGGAATAATGTATTGTCTGCTGTCAATATCTGTGAAACTAAATTCTCATTTTATTGCATTAAATCTGCTACTTATATTGTCCAGCCTCTATACTCATAAATCCAAGTATTCTAATCATAAACCTTATTTCATTTAATTATTTTTGTGTATAAAGCATTATATTTTCTCAATAATGGACAGCAAGAATAAACAAATGGCTTAAAACATTTTACAAACTTTAATTTTGTGTGTTAAAATGAGTTGAACACCCTGGCATTTTGTGTTTACGGTATTCTTAAGCTGTATCCTTTTTGTTAATTTTCTTTATACTCCTTGGTGTGTTCTTGTCAACTTCACGTGTGCCATGTTCTGTTTTGTTGTTCTTGATAAATTTTGAAAGACAAAAGACTGGAGAGTTGCATAGTTTGAAACTTGGCACTTGGGAAGCGCATCTCGACGGAAGAGCTCAGACCAACAGAACACAGTCATTGGGCTGTCCATGTCGGTGAAGGTAATATTTAAACAGATAGTTTTAGCCTATGTTGTCTGGGAGGTTTACTACTTCACTGTTGCAGATACAGGAGCTTTACTTACTTTTTTTAAGTTTCTCTCAATCATCAGTTTTGTAGCATTACCACAACTAGCATGTGGCATCCTTCTGCATTTTGGTTTTTCCTGTTCATCTGTATCATTGGGAAAGCATCTCTGAACATTTTGTGTTTGCTTCGTCTGCTAAAGAGGTTAGTATGTGTCTTTTTTCTGGCTCTACTCAACATGTTAAGAATTTAAAACTTCCACCAGCAGCTCACAGAGGGACTGTAAAAAAGGTTACGAATGACAGAATGATAATGGGTCTACACAGATCTGTGCGTGTGCCAGAAAATGATCCTACAGCTTATACATAGCAGAAAACCAGATTCGGTCCTCGAGGAGAAATACTGGCCACTTTGCAACAATGCACCACATTCAGTACAGCTTCCTAAGATTATAAAAAACCTAGCTAAGCTGGAAGTTTGCAGAAAATAACCTCACTCACGAATGCACTCTTCTGCATACAATGGTGCACAACTGAGGCCTCATTCTTTTTCTTCCTGACTGGAAGACCGTGTGTTGCTAACTCTGGCTCATATACATTATTTTACGCAAGCCGTATTATTTCTGCTATTAACAGTTTATTTTTACGTGTTTTAAAATTAACTGGTAATGCGTGGTCTTTAGAACATAGAAGAAACAGAATTGCGGAAAAGAGCTTTTTACAAACTTAAGCAAAGGTGCGTATCATCAAAACAGTTTTAAAGTGGCATAAATGCAAAAACAAGCCCAGGCCCCATGATTTATTATTTTCCTGTTCACACAAAGATTCCTCTATCTGTACCTATCTGAAGGACAGTTTACATAATAAGTAATGCTCTCCTGTTTGTGTTTCGAAAACAGATTACCTGTAATGTGTGCAGTCATGGGGAGAAATAGTTTTGTCTGTGGAAATTTGGGTTAGATTAAAACTCAGATGCGTCAGAGGATGAAAAGATTACTTGTGCTTAAACAATCAACTTCCATCTTTGGAATTCTCCTCCTGCATATCTAAAGACCGGCACACTTCCTCAACCAAATATATTTTCTTTTACTTAGAGAAGCTTTGACACTTATGATTTTCAAGTATTTATCGCACTCAACTGGTTTTAGGTGTTGCAAGTGTTGTCGATACTAGCATGTCTGCGTTCCTTTGAGTGTTGCAGAGCAAACAATTGAAACTTCAAGGCAATACTTTAGCACCAGATATTGGCCAGATGTGGGTCAGACCACAAGAGCACCTTTATTACTGTGGAGATATATTATGTGTGTGCATCATTATTATTATGTTCATAACCAGTGTGGGAAATAAAATGTATAACCTGTGTTAGTATAAGACATTGTGGCCTGCAGAATTGTTATTGCACAAACTTGGCCTTGAGTGTGATGAAGCAGAAAATACTGAGAGCTGAAGGAGTGTGTGAAAAAGTAGAGACTGACTTACTCCCTGCTTATATCAGTAGATACGGAGTGCAGCTGTAGACAATGACTGTCTAAATATGGTAAGCCGGAGAAAGTGTGTACGTGACTACATGTGAGAAAATATTGTAATCAAGGGCGCTGCCCATTTTCATGTGTGTTTTAATAAAAGCAATGTGCCCAGTGAGAAGCTCTGAAGTCGTCTCGGTGTGTGGCCTGAAAACGAGAGCTTCCCTGGGTCCAGGTACTTTTGAATAACATACAGCTGTCTCCGTGTGATTTATTATAATGTGTGTAATTCCTCCAGGTTATGGTGAATAAACGAACGCGCAGAAGGCCTCTTTAAAGAGGAACTTCAACATTACCCAGCACTGATAAAGGGTCAGTTGACCGTGCTATCTCACATAGAAATGTTTAACTGGCCCTTTAGACTCAAGCCAAACCTTCCAACTGACGGAGAGGGGTTAAAGTCTATTTTTGTTGGTGATAACTTTAATTAATATTCAGCCCATTAACTCCACCTTAGATGATTTGTGAGTATATCTAGGGCCGCACAATTTCAGGAATAAATTAAAATGCAGTGTTATTGAATTCTGTAATATTACTTGAGCTAACCCAAATGTTCCACACGTTTTCTTTTACTACCAAAGCTTTAGCATCTTAGTCAGAAAGATCATCCATATGGAGAGCCATATCATTCAAAATTAAATAAATAAATACTGCTATTGATAAATAATTAATAAATATTCCATGAAATAAATATCCCATGAAATAAAACTAAATAATTATGTTAAAAGAAATTTACATCTTATTTTATTTAATTCATTTCAAGATTTATTTAATTTACTTAAAGATTTATTTACTTGTACTCGTCGTCTTCCGCTTATCTGGGACCGGGTGGCGGGGGCTGCAGACTCAGCAGAGACACCCAGACATCCCTCTCCCCAGACACCTCCTCCAGCTCCTCCGGGGGATCCCAAGGCGTTCCCAGGCCAGCCGAGAGACATAGTCCCTCCAGCGTGTCCTGGGCTGTCCCCTGGGCCTCTTCCTGGTGGGACGTGCCTCGAACATCTCCCGAGGAAGGCGTCCAGGAGGCATTCGGTATAGATGCCCGAGCCACCTCAACTAGTTCCTCTCAATGTGGAGGAGCAGCGGCTCTACTCCGAACCCCTCACAGATGGCCGAGCTCTTCACCCTATCTCTAAGGGAGGGCCCGGCCACCCTACGGAGGAAGTTCATTTCAGCCGCTTGTATCCGGGATCTCGTTCTTTCGGTCATGACCCAAAGTTCATCGCCATAGGTGAGGGCAGGAACGTAGACCGACCGGTAAATTGAGAGCTTTGCTTTTCGGCTCAGCTCTCTCTTCACCACAACGGACCGGCACAACGCACCCTTTACCGCGGCAGCCGCACCAATCCGTCTGTCGATCTTCTGCTCCATTCTTCCCTCACTCGTGAAAAAGACCCCGAGATACTTGAACTCCTCCACTTGAGGCAGGAACTTCCCTCCAACCTGAAGAGGACAAGCCACCCTTTTCCAGTCGAGTACCATGGCCTCTGACTTGGAAGAGCTGATCCTCATCCCAGCCGCTTCACACTCGGCTGCGAACCGTCCCAGCGCATGCTGTAGGCTAGAGGGGGCCAGCAGGACCACGTCATCTGCAAAAAGAAGAGACAAAATCCACTGGTCCCCAAATCAGACCCCCTCCTGCCCTTGGCTGCGTCTAGAAATCCTGTCCATAAAAGTTATGAACAGGACCGGTGACAAAGGACAGCCCTGCCGGAGTCCAACATGCACCGGGAACAGGTCCGACTTTGGTCCGCATTGCCAGCGCTAACTCCTGCTCCACTTGTATAGGGACCGGATGGCCCCTAATTAAGGGCCTCCGATTCCATACTCCTGGAGCACCCCCCACAGGGCATCACGAGGGACACAGTCGAATGCTTTCTCCAGGTCCACAAAACACGTGTGGACCGGTTGGGCAAACTCCCATGAACCCTCGAGTACCCTGTAGAGGGTATAGAGCTGGTCCAGTGTTCCACGGCCGGGACAAAACCCACACTGCTCCTCCTGAAGCCGAGGTTCGACTATCGGCCGGACTCTCCTCTCCAATACCCTGGCGTAGGCCTTACCAGGGAGGCTGAGGAGTGTGATCCTCCTGTAGTTAGAACACACCCTCCGGTCACCCTTCTTATGAAGGAGGACCACCACCCTAGTCTGCCAGTCCAGAGGCACTGTCCCCAACCACCACGCAATGTTGAAGAGGCGTGTCAACCATGACAGCCACACAACATCCAGAGATTTGAGGTACTCAAAGACAGGCCTCTTCACTCCTTAAGACCCATCTTTTTTCTTTGGCGTTTGGCAAAATCTGAGATGTTTTTAGTTGATTTATTGTGTCTGTACATTAATATGTATTTTATATTCAATCTCTTTCCATTTTGCATTGTTTTTACAATTGTGTACAGCACTTTGGTCCTGTGGGTGTATAAAGTGTTTATAAATAAAGTTGGTATGGTATGGTACTCAGGGCGGATCTCATCCACCCCAGAAGCCCTGCCACCGCGGACCTTTTTAACCACCTCGGTGACTTCAACCTGGGTGATGAAAGAGTCCAACCCCGAGTCCCCAGCCTCTGTTTCTACCAGGGAATGCGTGATGGCAGGACTGAGGAGGTCCTCAAAGTACTCCTTCCACCGCCCGATAATGTCCTCAGTCGAGGTCAGCAGTCTCCCACCCCCACTATAAACAGTGTTGACGAAGCACTGCTTCCCCCTCCTGAGGCACCGGACGGTTTGCCAGAATCGCTTTGAGGCCAACCGGTAGTCCTTCTCCATGGCCTCACCGAACTCCTCCCAGGCCCGAGTTTTTGCCTCTGCCACAGCCCGGGCCACGGCACGCTTGGCCTCACGGTACCCGTCAGCCGCCTCAGGAGTCCCACAAGAAAACCACAGCTGATAAGACTCCTTCAGCTTGACAGCATCCCTTACTGCCGGTGTCCACCACCGGGTTCTGGGATTGCCGCCGCGACAGGCACCGCAGACCTTACGGCCGCAGCTACGGGCAGCAGCATCGACAATAGATGCAGAGAACATGGTCCACTCGGACTCTATGTCTCCAACATCCCCCTGAATCTGGTCAAAGCTCTCCTGGAGGTGGGAGAGCTTTGTTATTGGACTTCTGTGCTAGTCACGGATTGTCCATAATGAATACCATGTTCAAACATAAGGGTGTCCATCAATGCACTTGGCACCAGGACACCCTAGGCAGGAGGTCAATGATCGACTTTGTTGTCGTATCATCAGACCTTTGGCCGCATGTTTTGGACACACAGGTGAAGAGAGGGTCTGAGCTGTCCACTGATCACCACCTGGTGGTGAGTTGGATCCGCTGGAGGAGGAGAAAGCCGGATAGCCTGCTGGAGGGAGCCAGGGGAGGCTTTTACGGCCGGAGCCAGGGGAGGGAGCCAGGCAGCGGCATGCTTCTGCCGGCCACAGCCACGAATTGAGCTTGGCCCTGTTGTCCCAGCGCCACCCCAAAGATAAAACTCCGCCCCCTCGTTTGAATATAAGAACATGAAATAAAAAGAGTTTCAAATGAAAAACGGGGTTAAAAAGTAAAAGTCACTTAAATACGTAAAGTAGCTTTACAAAATAAAATAAAATAAAAGTGTCACAAAATAAAACTGCATTATGAAATAAATAAATCTTTAAGTAAATTAAATAAGATGAAATTTCCTTTAAACATAATTATTTTTGTTTTATTTCATGGGAATATTTAATTATTTCATGGAATATTTATTAATAATTAATCAATTGCAGTATTTATTTAATTTTGAACGAAACGGCCCTCCATACATCCAAGCAGTCTATTCCAATTGCGATATTGGACACTTTGAAGATACGGTGATGACTGACTCGATGTATTCTGTAGCTCAAATTTTATGCTGTTTTCAATTAAAATTGCCAAGTTTAGTTTCAGAAAATTAGTTTAGAATAAAAAGTATTATAAATAGATTTGTTGTTACATTGTAGATGAAGAAAATTCCCTTAGTAATAGACTAAGGGAGCCTACAGTAGGACGTTTTAAAGGCTAAAATCAGAAGACCTAAAGAATGAATCTACATTTATCCAAACTCTATAAATATAACCCCCTTCAGCCCACTTTTACAAAACTACAAAAATGTGCACTTTATATACAAGGCCAAAATAATGGCACTGCAGAACATTTAAATAGTTGCCCTTTTAAAAACAAGACCGATCAACCTCTTAAAACTAGGCAAAATAAAAAGCAGACCTATAAGAAATAATGGTTTGGCAGATATAGACAATCGTTGCAGTGGTAAATTTTATATGAAGTTCTTTCTACTTGGGGAGCAATATTCACCTCCTCCAACTGTGTTCTTAACTTTTACTCCCGTTCTCTAGAAATGTAATGCATTACTCTTTAAACCCAGGTCTCTCTCTTTGCATAAACGTCTTCGCCAAAGATGAGAGGTCAAGCACTTCAGAAATAAATTATATGCTGGTTCGAAAATTAAACCCATTAAAGTTTCACACTCTGGTGGTACAGAATAAATACCCAGATGGTGAGGTTTGCCAGGAATTATTTTAAAGCCACTTCCAGCATTTAGCAGATATCATTAAGTCTTGGTTGCCAACAAGCTCAGGCAGCTTGGCACAATGAGGTGGATATAAAGCTCCTTAAATCAATTTGATCAATAAGAACTCAATAGCTTTGCATTTTGGCTGGAGGATGGAGTAGGGTCCAAAATTGGAATGTGTATAAATGACCTTTATTTCACCATTAAAAATACCACAATAAAAAAAACAAACCAGAGGATTAAAATATCTCTTCTTAAACAGAGGTCCACCTACCCAGAACTCAAAGGACTACTTTGTCAGTGTAATAATTTCAGGAGCTAGAAAATGATGAAGAGGAGGTAAATGATGTTGAGTCAAGGTGGGTTAAATGGAGAAACTGATTGATGGGTTCATGGATTCCAGTCAAGGCTGCTGAGGAAAGGTGGATGTAATGGATTGGAGGGGAAGGAGGGGAAGGCTAAATGAATAATGAGCATGTCGAGAACCGATGGGACGTGCAACTCTGCGTACCTCCTCCACCTCATGCTGCGGCTGCTGACAGGGCTGCAGTCGGCTGATGGGTGGACTGAACCCCGCTACCCTTACCAGCCATCACCGCCTCTCCCGACCGGAGCTTCAGTTGCGTCCTTCGTCCTCCGCCTCCCTTTTCTCTAACTGCACAGATACCTTAACGACCCTTCTGGTCCTCATGCCCACAGAAGCCCATGTAACCTGCAGGGTTTTGGTTCTCCTCCTGGTGCGACTCTGTTTTACCACTCTTCTTCTACCTGGAGCCGTTATATAACTCTTTTTCAAATGCTTGCTTTACGATGCAGTTCCCAGTTAGTTTCCTTGATGTTATCCAAGTTTATCCTTCTCTACAGAGGTGTTCATTTCATACAAAAATTAAAGAGCATCCCCGCACTTTCATCTGCAGCCGACCCTTTAGAATGATTAAGGGGAGCAGCGACGACAGAGCTGCAGGTATGCGGCTTCTCCTCCACGATGCTGAGCCGGGCTTGTGTGCAGTGCAGTGAAACGCGATGGAGGAAAACAGTATTACAAAAATATCAGTTCCCACCTCTGGGTCCATTCACAGGCGAAACATATACCCCGACTCCTAGAAGGAGAACAAAAGCAGTAACTCATCTACCTTCACCTCCTGGCTTTGGAGGCTTCTTGTTTTCTCCACCCCAGATGCTTTCTTCTGATACGTCTTGGACCGACCCCGACCCCTGTCGGATTTCTCAGCCGGCCAAGGCAGCCGCTGGCCCGTGAAAGCTGTCTGTCAGACACCGTTACACTGACGGAGCTCGACCACGTCACAGCACTCTTAGCGGAGCAGCTCACGTGGCCCACGCTGTTATGATGCATTCATGGGGTGTAGGCGAAAGATATTACATTAAGTAAAAGACAAACAAAAATCACGTAGTTGACACAAACAATTGAAAAACATATTCCAGGCATAAATTGACATTGAGTTATTGATATAACGACTTTCCAAAAGCGTGGAGATGAATAGCAAGGGAAATATTTGAAAGTTGAAAGACAGTCTAAAACAGTGTTTGTTAATCCTGGTTCTGAGGGCCCACAGTCCATGTTTTTAGATATGTCTTTACTCCAGCACACCTGATTAAAATGATTACAATCCTGATACACAGCACCGCCTTCAGAATACAATGTTTGAACCATTGGATGCACATGGTCCTCAAGAATGGTTCGGTAGTCCTTGGCAGTGACACGCCCATCTAGCACAAGTATTGGACCAAGAGAATGCCATAATATGGCAGCCCAAACCATCACTGATCCACCCCCATGCTTCACTCTGGGCATGCAACAGTGTGGGTGGTACGCTTCTTTGGGGCTTCTCCACATCGTAACTCTCCCAGATGTGGGGAAAACAGTAAAGGTGGACTCATCAGAGAACAATACATGTTTCACATTGTCCACAGCCCAAGATTTGTGCTCCTTGCACCATTGAAACCGATGTTTGGCATTGGCATGAGTGACCAAAGGTTTGGGTATAGCAGCCCGGCCGTGTATATTGACCCTGTGTAGCTCCCGACGGACAATTCTGGTGGAAACAGGAGAGTTATTTGGGCAGCCGTGGTTTTATGTTTTTTGGATACAATCAAGGTTAGCACCTGAACATCCCTTTCAGACAGCTTCCTCTTGCATCCACAGTTAATCCTGTTGGATGTGGTTCGTCCTTCTTGGTGGTATGCTGACATTACCCTGGATACTGTGGCTCTTGATATATCACAAAGACTTGCTGTCTTGGTCACAGATGCGCCAGCAAGACGTGCACTAACAATTTGTCCTCTTTTGAACTCTGGTATGTCACTCATAATGTTGTGTGCATTTCAATATTTTGAGCAAAACTGTGCTCTTACCCTAATTGAACCTTCACACTCTGCTCTTACTGGTGCAATGTGCAATCAATGAAGACTGGCTACCAGGCTGGTCCAATTTAGCCATGAAACCTCCCACACTAAATTGACAGGTGTTTTAGTTTCATTGTCCAACCCCTGTATATGTATATATGGAGACTATGGAAGCCACTGGGGTAAACAAAACTTTTTGTCACGTTTAAGAATCCAGGAATATTCAAAATAACGGCATGCTGTGAACATAAGTATGGACATGGCTGCTGTGTTCAATAATACAAACTGGTCCAAAGAGTGTCAGGAAAATATCCCCTACACTATGACACCATCAATACCACCCTAAATTGCTAATACAACGCAGGTTGTATCCATGCTTCCATGTTGCTTATACCAGATGCCACAGCTGAAATTGAAATTCAACATTTTCCAAACTGTTTTCTCTAAATTTGGTGAGCCCATGTTTAGCTTCAGTTTGTTTTTGGTTAACAGAATTAGACCCTGTGTGGTCTTCTGCTACTGTAGCCCATCTGCTTCAATCTTTGACATATTGTACATTCAGATATGGTATTCTGCATACCTTAGTTGTTACTAGTAGTTATTTGAGCAACTGTTCCCTTTCTATGATGTCAAACCAGTCAACCCAATTTCTTCTAACACCATCAAGGCATCTTCATCCACAAAACTGCTGCTCACCAGATTTTGTTTTTTATTATTGGCCAGGGCTGCATGGTGGCGCAGTTGGTAGCACTGTTGCCTTGCAGCAAGAAAGTCCTGGGTTCAATTCCCAGCTAGGGGTCTTTCTGCATGGAGTTTGCATGTTCTCCCTGTGCATGCGTGGGTTCTCACTGGGTACTCTGGCTTCCTCCCACAGTCCAAAGACATGCCTGTTAGGTTAATTGGTCGCTCTAAATTGCCCATAGGTGTATGAGTGTGTGCTTGGTTGTTTGTGTGTTGCCCTGCGATGGACTGGCGACTTGTCCAGGGTGTACCCCGCCTCCTGCCCTTAGACTGCTGGAGATAGGCACCAGCTCCCCCATGACCCACTATGGAATAAGCGGTAGAAAATGACTGACTGACTGATTATTGGACCATTAAACTACACACACTTATTTTCAAGTAGGAGAGGAAGGTCTTGAGTAGCCCTGCTGTATTGGCAAAGCTGTCTTAGAAAGATGGTCTGTTGTTGCAAAAGAGGTGCTTATTACTTTGAAACCAGTTGTGTGTCAACCCTTTAGGTACCCTGAAGAAACAAGAGAAGCTGACAGACAACATACAAATAACTTCTGTGTACTACGACACTGATGCAATTGGCGAACTGTTTACTCCTAAGGGCACAAAAATTGGCATCTGTATGCTTCATAGCTTAAACTTAAAGTGGATAATTCCTCACTCAATGCAGACTTCTTAAAGCGAAATAAGATTTATAAAACCCTTTTTATTTTTGTAAGAAAACAAACTGGAAGCACTGCAATCCCCTCAAAATTAGACAAACATACAAACTGCAATATATAGGCATGTCAAGTCTGGAACAGCTTATTTCACACTAATTGCTTTCTTTAAAACACAAATTTTGATTTGTGAAACCTTTACTCCAGTGTTTTCCAATCCTGGTCCTCAGGGTCCACTGTCCTGCATGTTTTAGGTATTTCCCTGCTACCACTCACCTGTCTGAAATAAGCGGGTGATTAATTGGCTTCTGCGGCACTTGGTGGCATGGAAGAGATAATGCAACCATTTGAATCAGGTGTGGTGGAGCAGAGACATCTAAAACATGAACAATAATGGGCCCTGAGGACCAGGGTTAAGAAACACTGCTTTATTCGATTTGTGGGATGAAAATAAGCTATTGTTGACTGTGTGTAGTCTTGTTTAGTAACTCAACTGTTTAGCAATTCAACTATACTGCCCTAAACACCCTAAAAAGCTTATAAAACAAGAAATTTAAATAAAATAAAAATAAAAACAATACAAGCGAAAACACAATAAAGCCAGTAAAATAGAGAGCAGACACATAACAAATGAAAACAAATCCACAAAAGACAACATCTCAAATTGGGTTGAAAGCCAGAGAGAAAAAGAGTGTTTTAAGAGAAGATTTAAAAAAGAAAGTGAGTAAATTATTCCATAGTTTTCGTGCGATGAGAAAGACAGAGAAAGCACCGTCACCTCTCTTCACTCCCTGTGTCTTTGGAACAACTAGTAAAAACTGATCTTAGCAAGCAAGAGGGAGCGTGCAGATCTGACAGATACTGGGGTGCATGGCAATAAAGATATTTAAAAGCAAATAAAAGAATTTGAAAATCAATCCGAAAACGAACCAGTAGCCACTGAATTGCAGCTAAAACAGATTAAATGTGCTCTCGTTTTTATGTACCAGTTCAAAGACAAACAGCAGCATTTTAGACCAGATGTAGTAGGGCCACTAAAATTGTTATGCCCAGGGTAAATTGCAGTAATCTAAATGAGTTGTAATAAAAGCATAGATAAAAATCTCCAAATAATGCCATGACAGGAATGATTTAACTTTGGCCAGATGTCTCAGTTGGAAGAAGCTAGACTTTATCACTGATTTAATCTGAGCATCAAAGTTAAGATCACGGTCCAGTCTAACACCCAGGTTAACAATGCTGCTGAAGATGTCACTGGTCCCAAACAAGACTTGTCTTTTTGTTGTTCAGGTGTAAGAACTCATTGACATCCATGACTTGATTTCTGCAATCCATTCAAGTAGTTGGTGCACAGAGTAACTGTTTTCCTATTTTAGTTGCATAAAAATCTGTCTGTCGTCCACATAAAAGTGGCAGGCTATATTGTGTTTTCGGAGTGTTGATTCCAGTGTGTGTGGGTAAAGGGAAAGGAGAAAGGGGTAAACCCTGACAAATCGTTACACAACTAACTGACACATTTTTAAAAATATTGTAAACCACAAACATCCAGCCCACCAAGCAGCAAACAAAAGAAACGTTGTGATTTGTTTGTTAAATGAACATTTAGCTAACTTCTCTAAATTTTCTCTAAACAAAATGAGAATGCTCATTTCTTCTACTTTCCCTACTTGCCTCTGAATGCATCTTCAATCTTTCCTCTTACTTCTCTCTTCCTCCTTTAGAGCCAACCCACTTATACCCCATGTGTATGCAGAAAGGGGGGAATTAACTCTTTAAGAGCATGGTGGCCGGCAGTTTTCTGGCAGCAGCTGGATTTGCAACTATTGTTTACTTTATAAAGGGCTGTATGCAGTGATTCTCCGAGGACAGAATCTTTTTAACAGTTCTAAATTTAAAAATGTAATATTGCGCCTTGTTTGCCACATTAGTGATGCATCATTGTGTACACATAATTGGCAGCTATATTTAGTATGCTTTCATATCTAAAATGAAAGAGATGCTTCATGACCGGTGAAACCAAAGACTTGCTGCCTCCACTTCAGCATGATGATGAAACACTACCTGGCTCATTAATGTCTAAAAAAACGATGCATCCCCTTCATCAGCCGTCGGTCATATTTACTCTCGTGCATCTCAAGAGACCGGCATGTTTTTTGATAAGGGATGAAAGCAGCTTGTCTCATTCCCTGTCTTAGTAAAAGGGGAGCAGATGGAATTATGGCTCATGCAAAAGCAGCTCACCACCACAGGGACACCAAGCTGGTGGAATAGCGGCCTCTCGCAGCATTGTAAATATTGTAAGGTTGCACCACAGCACAGGTGACTGAATAATTAATAGGAGCTGTGTCTTTGACAGAAATAGTTTGGAAGCCATTAGCTCTGCTACCTGGCCTCTGAGAGTATATTTGTCAGAAGAAAGCAATGCCTGGGGAGGTGATTGATTTCCTTTGGCTGCCAGGTCAGAGACAGCGTACCTTTTTACATTAATATCATCTGGCATCTATTAGATAGGTGACTTCCTCAACTTGTCTAGCCCTGACTGCTCAGGCAAAGCCCAGTACATCAAAATTTAAATTGTCATTATTAATTGCAGGTGCTCTGAGAGTATCATGAAGCTACAAGTCTGCTTCTTTAGCTGCAACTCAGGGGAGCCAAGCTTGTTGCATAAACTCAGCTGGATACAAACACAATTGCACACATATTCTCATGCAAGGTAGAATGTAAAGAACATGCAAACAAACTCTTACTGTAGGGCTTTTAATTTATTTTATAAACGTTTTCAGCTTCAGGTTAACTTTGCCAATTTGTACCCATATGCATTGCTGTTTTGTCCTTTCCGATTTCCACTATATATTAATATACTAAAGCCATTAGGCATTATTTTTCTTTGTAATCAAGTTTTTATATATATTAGATCATCTTCAAACTGGTACATTTTTACAATTTTTTGAAAACTTAATATTACATCCCATTTCTATTCATTTTGATTTTGCATTTTGATCAGTTGACTCTTCCTGCAGGTAGATATTATTTGTTGGAGTCATACCTTAGAGCAGGTGAAAAACAAGTCTTCCTGGGAGGCATGGATTCAGACATGGTTCATCCTGTGGTAAACATCACCATCACCAATCAGATATGTAACCACTAAAACTACTCAGGTGTAAAATAGATAAGGTTTTCCTTATTATCTTGTACACCACAAAAGCTTCTGTAGTGTACATGAATAGTATTTAAACATCAATAAAATATAAAACAACTACAAATATAACTGCTGTAAAACATGTAAAAGACAAAGAAGTTCCATTACTTTTTAAATTGTCTTTTGTATACACAAATTTCTAAAACTAAAAGCCTCAGCTTCGTAGTCACCGTTAAACTGCTGCGAGACTTTTGCAAATACCTCTATAAGTAAAAGAGAAACTAATTATTAATGTTAAATTACTTTTCAAGTGTAAAGCATTTGGCAAAAGCTAATAGACTTTCTCTATATTAGCAAAGGGATGGACCTCAATTAAGAGGCTTTGTTGATTTTTTTGGTTTTTGCTGCCCAGAAGTGTCAAAAACGACAGATGTTGTTATTGACTTTTTTTTCCACCAAAGCAACCAGTCAATTTTTTGTTGCCAATGGCGGCAGTGGGTGCTAATCATTTTGACCCTTCACCGTTAAATTTTTTTGCCATTTTGTTTTTTTGTACCAAACTATGTAACCAATTACAGTCAGTGAGAGGTTGCTTAGAGTTAATTTGGTTTTATCAGGGGTCATAAGGTACAGGGGTTGGACAATGAAACTGAAACACCTGTCATTTTAGTGTGTGAGGTTTCATGGCTAAATTGGACCAGCCTGGTAACCAGTCTTCTTTGATTGCACATTGCACCAGTAAGAGCAGAGTGTGAAGGTTCAATTAGCAGGGTAAGAGCACAGTTTTGCTCAAAATATTGAAAATGCACACAATATTATGGGTGACATACCAGAGTTCAAAAGAGAACAAATTGTTGGTGCACGTCTTGCTGGCGCATCTGTGACCAAGACAGCAAGTCTTTGTGATGTATCAAGAGCCACGGTATCCAGGGTAATGTCAGCATACCACCAAGAAGGACGAACCACATCCAACAGGATTAACTGTGGACGCAAGAGGAAGCTGTCTGAAAGGGATGTTCAGGTGCTAACCTTGATTGTATCCAAAAAACATAAAACCACAGCTGCCCAAATCACGGCAGAATTAAATGTGCACCTCGACTCTCCTGTTTCCACCAGAACTGTCCGTCGGGAGCTCCACAAGGTCAATATACACGGCCGGGCTGCTATAGCCAAACCTTTGGTCACTCATGCCAATGCCAAACGCCAGTTTCAATGGTGCAAGGAGCGCAAATCTTGGCCTGTGGACAATGTGAAACATGTATTGTTCTCTGATGAGTCCACCTTTACTGTTTTCCTCACATCCGGGAGTGTTACGGTGTGGAGAAGCCCCAAAGAAACGTACCACCCAGACTGTTGCATGCCCAGAGTGAAGCATGGGGGTGGATCAGTGATGGTTTGGGCTGCCATATCATGGCATTCCCTTGGCCCAATACTTGTGCTAGATGGGCGCCTCACTGCCAAGGACTACTGAACCATTCTTGAGGACCATGTGCATCCAATAGTTCAAACATTGTATCCTGAAGGCGGTGCCGTGTATCAGGATGACAATGCACCAATACACACAGCAAGACTGGTGAAAGATTGGTTTGATGAACATGAAAGTGAAGTTGAACATCTCCCATGGCCTGCATAGTCACCAGATCTAAATATTATTGAGCCACTTTGGGGTGTTTTGGAGGAGCGAGTCAGGAAACGTTTTCTTCCACCAGTATCACTTTGTGACCTGGCCACTGTCCTGCAAGAAGAATGGCTTAAAATCCCTCTGACCACTGTGCAGGACTTGTATATGTCATTCCCAAGACAAATTGATGCTGTATTGGCCGCAAAAGGAGGCCCTACACCATACTAATAAATTATTGTAGTCTAAAACAAGGTGTTTCAGTTTCATTGTCCAACCCCTGTATTTTGTAACTCAAATGGAGATTTGAATTATAATCAGTTGAAATACAGTGCATTATAAAAACTTCTGAAAATTTAATAGTTTTATGATTACCTGTTATTAATTAAAAAAACAAAGCTGCTAAATAACAGAAACTGTTTAAGTGTACAAGCTGGTTTATTTATGGGTACAAAATAAAGGAAGGGACAAAATGGTATTGTGTGGGTATGAAATTGGGCTATAAATTGGCAAAGGCGAGAACTGACCTGAAGCCACTGACAGCATACTCTCACCAGCATTGGTATGTGGAAATATATTGTACGTCGTTAAATTCTTTTTGCAGTACAGTTCCTTTAAAGAGGAATAAAATATTTTTGAGGACCAATTTAATTGTAATACATTTTTAAAATCTACTATAAACTATAAATCATTTCTATTAACAATGTCTCCAGTCAAGGTTAGTTTACAAGTTAATGATCGGTAGTGCTGCAAGAGACTGTAGTTATAGGCAGCTGTGGAAAAAACAGGTTGGTTATCACAGTACTGTACCTTTTAAAGACTGCAGTCTCTGATGAAATGTGAGTTGTGATTGCTCTTTTTAAAGACTAAAGCCTGCAATATCCTGTGTCAGGGCATCAATGCAACGGGGGATGTGTCTGTGAACATATTCGACTTCAGTCTGTCTCAGGTCTGTTCTACAAGCGAATATTGGAGATCAGCTGGTATAGCAGAGGGTACATTGCAAAGAACTGAGCATTATTTCACTCCAAAAGAATATTTGGCAAATATTCACAGAATCTGTAATCCATTTTCTGATGCATTTTGTCACATCACTAACACTATGGACTTCATATCAGAATTTAATTAATTCTCTGAGGAGAGGTAATCGGAGACTGCTAAACCATTGTCACTATGGATGGCGACCTGTCTGTCAGGAAACATTACCTGGGTTGTCGCTGATGGGCACCAAAACCAGCAGTGTTCAGTGTCAATATACTGAGATAAAAAAAAATTAAAACTTGCATGCACGATTGACCAACTATTTTGTTATTTTGTTCTGGGAATATAAATGCAATGCTAGTCTACATTTTGAATCCATATATAAATCTTCCTTGCCAACTGTCCAAATCTCAGACAATAAAGAAAATGCTGTCCACTGGCTAAGATAAGCAAAGGCAATTTAATTATAACTGACTGGTATGCTCTAGAATTGGTCAGACAGTCTAAGCCATATCTTAATTTCAATGAAGTTGCGGCCCCTCTTGGAACACCTTCTGCATAACCCAGTTACTGTTTACAGCTTCCCTCACCTTTTTAGCTGCCTGCTGCAAAGGTTAGCAGTCCTACTAGTGTGGTTGTGCACAGGCTTTGAAATGGAATAGTTGCAGGTGAAAAGTATTGAATAAAGTATTCTGAACATACTTATACTTCTTAAAAAATACCATTATGAACAGAAGTACCTGCAAAAAATATAAGCCCATCATTAGTTAGGTTGAGGATGCGTACCCAAACACAACAAACGCAGCAATACCACAGACACACAAATAATTCAAATGGTTTTAGGTTATTCATAAACTATTATATCAATGTGGCATGCCTGCTTTGATGCTGGATACAGTGTTGATTTAATAAGGTCAATCACACAATTAAAATGTCATTTTAATATATCTTTTTTCTAGAACAAATCTGCCCTGGAATATGTAGGGAACCAGCTTCTCAATATGGTATGCCTGAAATGCCATGACAGGACATGTGAAAAAAACAAACCAATACTACAGATGATCATGGGGCAGTGTGGTGCTGCATAGCTCACATGCAATTAGTGACAGAAACAAAGAACAAGACAATTACAGAAAAAGTAGAACATTTAAATTCACATGTCACGATGTAGCTAATGGTACCACAGGCCATCTTCGCCTACTGCAGTGCCTGTCTTTTTTAGTGAATCTGCATAATCAAGATCTACTCTGCATTCAGAAGCTACTGCAGACCTGCTCTCTTGTCTACATGACTAAACAATCATGGCAACTTAATAAACACAGTGAAGCCATGAAGACAGTTACACTTGACCACACTGAAAAACGGGCGGAGCTATTTACATGTGTAAAGGGAGCATGAAACGTAGCAAATTTTTTTTTTCCAAAAGTGCACAATGCTCAGATATTGTGATTCTACTGCGCCCGGGAACTGACATGGGGCAAAAAACAATATAGAGAACGAAATACTAATTCGTTCCCATGCAATATGAATTTGTGCCCATGAAATACTAATTCATTCCCACGAAATACTAATTTGTGCCTACAAAATACAAATTTGTGCCGACGAAATACTAATTCGTTCCCAGACTAGGATCACAAAGAAGAGTGCAGAGAGAGAAGAAGAGTGTGCGTGCGGTTGTGTGTTTTGGCAATGTTGGGACCCACAGCCATGGATTGCAACATTAAAATCCGACACAAACTTTTCTGGAACTTTCAAAATAAAGTGCATTTAACCTACTTCCGGCACAGCCAAGCATACTGTAACAGCGGACTTCCCACAATGCCACTGCCCGTATAAAACCCCCACTTCTCCCACAAGTCGCTCTCTTCCACGACGGTGACGACCGTGACAGGGGAGGCACAGCGCGCTAATGTCTTTTTGCTGGCAAACAGATATAACTCTTCAACTGGATCCAAGGGTGTCATAAGATCACGCGATCATATGCACAAGTTAAGTACGAATGAATCACTGTAGGTGTATCTGGTATTTATTCATAAAAAGGGGTCAATTAAGGTACAAGCGTTGCTTGACTTTCTCTCTGAGATCTGCAGAAGTGAACTGTTTCCAGAGAGTTCCCTGCAAGCCGAGTGAAGCAATTTCTGAAAGGAGGACAACAGGGACCGCATCACCGTGGTTACCGGTAACGTGCAGTTTTGGTCGGCCGGACAGCGAGCCGCCCCCCCCAACAGCTCTGGAGGTTAGCTGAAGCTAACCTTCATTCAAAGTGGATGTTTCTTCAAACTTCGTCGCCCTGGACAGCGTTTCCTCAGCACGATTCAGAGGTGAGGTTTGGGCAGAGAGATAGAAGTATTTAGAATGAAATAATCTAAACAGTTTTCATTTTATAAGTTTGGTTTTGTTTGTGTTCAACTCAGCTATCTTGGTGCTAGCAGGCTATCTGCTCAGCACGTGCTCAGTTTTGTGTTCTGTGTTTGTGTGTTTTTAAAGTTAAGACAAACTTTATTTAAAGGGTGATTTTAAACACAGAAGATTGATCATAACGTGCCGCCCATGCTTATGCATTTTAACCCTTTTATTAACGGTATTTTAAAGGTGTGTGTTTGATTCTGGTGCTAAGCTATCAACTTCTTTTGTTAGCTTTAACTGCTAATAGGAAAGAACACGTGCTTGCTACTAAAGAATATTTACCCAGAAAGGTTGTTTGTTTTCAATCCAGTAAATAATATTTCCCTAAAAACATTATTTCACTAAACTTGATAACTAAGTAAACACCATTAAGCCCCATTTCTCCAGAAAGATTTGGCTCTTTTCCAAAATATTTCTTTAAATATTTTACTATTTCCTTAATATTTCTTTAAATATTATTTTAATAAATAAAGGCAGCTAATGAGACACCGTTGAGAATTAGACATCCAGAAGGTTGGTTTTATTCAGCAGATCATTCTTTAAAACATTATTTTAACAAAATAATATTATATCTGATCTTGCATTGTGAATGGTTCTCTAAAGGTGTACTGATCATTGCCTAAGTTGGTTCCAAGACTAATTTGACTTCACTTCCAGGTTATTTAAGATAATCCTTGGTTCTCAAATATAAACATTGCATGGTAATGTTGCATCACTCTTTTGGACATGGTTTCAATCATCTTTAAT
This sequence comes from Girardinichthys multiradiatus, assembly GCF_021462225.1. Taxonomy (NCBI): domain Eukaryota; kingdom Metazoa; phylum Chordata; class Actinopteri; order Cyprinodontiformes; family Goodeidae; genus Girardinichthys; species Girardinichthys multiradiatus. The sequence goes on along the minus strand of NC_061802.1, from coordinate 13,695,888 downwards.
CAACATGTTTATATTGTACATAGCCCATTAGTCTTCGCAATTCTTTAATTCTGCTTGGTAGTTCAGTTGGATTGTTTTAGCATAGTAAAGAGTTGGAATATGTTTGAAATATGTTTGACTTTGTTAATAAATTCTTATATTTTAAGAAATTGTGTGAATTCATTCCATGTGTGCAGAGTTTTGCTGTTCAACAATGTCAGAGCTTGGCTCACTCTTTTCGATCTTGTCCTGATACCACTGCCTTACTGGACTGCTATTCACAGGACAACCTTTAACAGACTGAAATATTATTTGATAAAATATTAAAGTATTAATATTAAATAATATATTCAGATTCATAGTCACAACAGAAGTATGCATGACAGAAGTTCAGCTGGCCATGGTACATTTAACGTGCAGTGCAGTTATTAAAAACTCCGCTGCTTCAGCAATCCAGTCCCTTCATTATTATAGAAGTCTCAGCCCCCGTGACACGCAAGTACAGGGAGTTAACCCCGAAGTGTACAACCATTTTGTTCCAAACTAAAAATATCATAGCTGACCAACTAACACCAAACAAAGGAAACATTTTGTGACAAGTTTATTAAATGACCAGTGGCGATACCAAGAGTGGGCAATGGCCACAGAATGCATTATACAAACACTAATGCTGTAATTTAATTTCAAAGTAGCAAAATAATCTACCTACCTGATCTGGAAAATTTGTTTTACTACTTTGATGCCAAATTATGCCAAATGTCACTCATTTGCAACATATTTCAGTAACTCAATCCACTAAGTGAAACCCATTATATAGATTAATCACACAGAGACCTATGTTTTCAACCTAATGAAATGAACAATCTCTATGTACCTTAGCATCTGCTTGATAGCAAAAACCTTTGTTGTCTTCAAATACTTGTACATTCATTAAAGCAGCAAGGGCTTTCTAGGTTTCTTTAATTGTCTCATGAAAAATAAAACAGAGAAATAAAGGTTTGTCCATAACACACTGCCAGGTGGCCAGAAAAGCAGCTCCCATGTTACAGTTCTGTGTGTGTTTCATGGTATTGCCTAAGTGTTTTCCAACAGTCAAGCCCATTTAGCAAGAGAAGGGCAATTGGTTTTTGGTCTTCACCTCTATGTCTAATTCTGTACTTTACTGCCATCTTGCTTGGAACTCACTTTCCACTGCCAGTGCTTAGACTATTTCATAAAGAGGAGATTTAACCACACACATATGACCCAGATTCCTAACAAAGATTCAGAATCAAAATATTCCACGCTTGTTATTTTTGCAGTTCTTGATGACTTGGTTGAAACAGAGGTATTGAAGCAATTTAACAATTTAAGAGGAAATAATTCAGAATACCATACAAAACATATAATAAAATAAATGGAATGAAGTCAGAAGCAAAATAAACAGGGGGATTTACATAAAAGTTGCAACTGAGATAGGCTCAGTCCCTTAGATGAACTACATCAGTCCTCAGACTGTTCTTGTGTTTTACAAGTTAGTGAAGGTATGATGAAGCAGAGTATGTGCTCCTATGTATGTCGGTATCTTTCTGCTTTAGACCAAAATAAAAAGTAATCACAAGTCAGAAAATCAAGCAGGACTTCTCCTGAGAGAGTTTAGCTAACTACAACTCAGTGTTGCCAGTATAAGAGCATTTTTTGTAATATTAAACAAAGATTTATATTATCATGACTCGAATGTTTAATTACAAACTTAATTTACTTAGTTTAGTCACCACTGCACATTGGGGCAGTGGTTAGCGCTGTTGCCTTGCAGCAAGAAGCTCCTGGGTTCAACTCCTGGCTGGGGGTTTTCTGCATGGAGTTTGCATGTTCTCCCCATGTATGCATGGCTTCTCTCTGGGTACTCAGGTTTCCTCCCACAGTCCAAAAATATGACTGTTAGGTCAATTGGTCTCTCTAAATTGCCCTTAGGTTGTGAATGGGTGTGTGCATGGTTGGTCTTGTGTGTTGCCCTGTGGTAGAGGCGACCTGTCCAGGGTTCCTAACTCTTGCCTGTAGATCGCAGGAGACAGGCACCAGCTTTCCTGTGACCCTGTACGGAAGAAGCAGGCATAGAAAATTGATGGATGAATATTTACTTTGATCACTCTGTGTTGAAATGTGGTTGATGTAATGCATTCTGGATGCCATGTTGCAAAATGGGCGGTGTTACATGGATATCAAGTCAATAAAATAATGGATGCAAAAGTGATGTTGTGTTAAAACTTCCCCATAAAATGTTTCAGATTTGAATTGTTTTCTTTTCAATTGGGTCTTTTATTTGTGTGTAAAGTGAGTGTGTAAAGTCCCTGTTAAAATGTCAGTTTTTTGGGGGCATTACAATGAGACCTTGATGAATAATTTCCAAGGATTTTCCATGTTTTATGTGACAAATATTCTGTAAATTTCAACTGAAAGAGAAAAAAATCTGTTAAGGGAAGAATATAAATAATAAAGTAATAAGAAGGTTGCGTAAGTGTGCACACACTAGAATTATACTTTATTAAACAACCTTTTTATTTGATTTCAGCCATCAGTCTTCTTTGGTAAGAGTCCTTCGGCATTCCTCATCTTGGCTTGCAATATTTGTAGAAGTTCTCCAAATATCAGATTGTAAGACTTTCTTAGGGAAACAAAGATTGTATCTTTTCAGGCTTACCCCTTAGTCCAGATATTTGGAAAATACAGAAGAATGTTGTCACATGTAAAACAAAACTAGTACAAATACGAAATCTCTGCAGCTCATTTTCTGTTACTGTCTGGCTTTTGACAGCCTGCCTGACATTGTGTACCCACGAAGAGTGAAAGCTGGAATTCATTCAAAAGGTGGTTCAACAAAGTTTTTGTCAAAGGGGACATACCATGCAAAATAATTTTTTTTTTTTTGCCTTTAAATACATTTGTTGTGTACTTGGAGTCTGTAGGAGTGCAGAAAAGTTGAATTTAGTCACTCCAGGTGCTGCGGATATATCTTTTATATTCTGTTTGGGTCATATGTTTCAGTCCGTTTAGTTTTCTCTATCATCTGTCACAGTTTTGAAACTGTTACGTCACAGTATTTGCTGTGGAACAGCTAAACAAGGTCATGGACTTCTGGCTGATCAATTTCGTGTATCTGCCATTTTAATTTCTTGCTGTAATTTTGTAGTCCAAGCTTCTAGTATGCCTACGCTGAAAGATGATACGTTTGGTCCGGTTGTTGGGTGTATTAACCCACACAATATATTACACAGTCCCCCAGCATTAGAAGTGCCTGCTTCAATTGTAGTTTTCATGGAAATGTTCCCACCTCACGGAAGAGTGCCTTCACCAACCTCCGCCAGTATCAAGAAGGATTGGCTGAAAGACTTCAACTGATTGTGGGGTCAGTTCCTTCTGTCTATGGAAATGATGGACACAGCAAAGCGGTAAGCTGAAAAAAACGCTAAAATCACAGTAAACTTTATTTTAGACATGAATTTATTGTGTTTTGAAATGATGTCCTGGCCATTGTTTTGATAGCAGCAACATTGTGCCCTCTCCTTATGTTAGCACTGTGTGCTCGCTTTTAGCTCCTTGAGGACATAACCGTACTGCATGTTTTGTATATTATATAAATTAACAGTTTTGCATTGTTTTGACATTTCTGTCTTGTTTCTGCAGCGCAACAACTACAAAAATGCTCGAACGGGTGAAAGTGGAGCACACCTTGACCTGTAGGGGACGGGGTGTGAAGTGCCTCAACAGCATTTAAAGAGAGCACCAAAACGAGTTTCTTTTAGACGCACCTCAGAATAGGGGTAAAAGAGGGGCCTGGGGAGCAACCATAACAAGGAATTTAGACCAAAGCATTGCAGTTCTACTTTATACACACCACAAGTGAATGATTTAAGCAAGAAAAGGAATTATTTACTTTTTACAATTGTATTTTGTAAATTTTTCCCTCTAAATAGCTTGTTTTCACTTGAATAAATGTCACATAAAGGGTGGAAAAAGTTTGGGAGCTATTTAATTTAGCCTAATTATTTTTATATCAAACACTTATACTACAGACCATATTTGCTGTGACTGGGTGTCCATATATCAGAGCATTGTAAAATCCCCGCTATCCAAAAGCACTCAGGGCAGTTAAACTTTCCCTTTAGGATACTCCACAAACAGTGTGAGCTGCTTTGAGTGAGCATTGACATTGACTATATGTCTCAGGGAGACTGCTGAAAGAACAGATTACACTCTTTTGCTTGATGTTCTCTTTCATGTTTTGATGAAAATGGCTGTCTAGTTGAGTTTCTACTTCAACATATACAGTATTAGTAAAACAAGTTCATCACCACATCCAGTGGCCCCTTGTACTTTGAATACTGGTTTTACCATTTCCATCAGTCAGTCATTTTCTACCACTTATTCCATAGTGGGTCGCGGGGGAGCTGGTGCCTATCTCCAGCAGTCTATGGGCGAGAGGCAGGGTACACCCTGGACTGGTCGCCAGTCCGTCGCAGGGCAACACACAAACAACCATGCACACACTCATTCATACACCTAAGGGCAATTTAGAGTGACCAATTAACCTAACAGGCATGTCTTTGGACTGTGGGAGGAAGCCGGAGTACCTGGTGAGAACCCACGCATGCACGGGGAGAACATGCAAACTCCATGCAGAAAGACCCCCGGCCGGGAATTGCACTCAGGACCTTCTTGCTGCAAGGCAACAGTGCTACCAACTGCGCCACCGTGCAGCCCCACCATTTCCATATATATGTAAATGATTTGTCATAAACCAAGGGTAAAGCTTATAAAAACACCTTGGTTCAACTTTGCCCTCAACTTGTCTAAACTCTCCCTCAGACATTTACTGCAGCTACCTTATTCTTTTTGGGCTCATGCATGGGGCTTAAGCTTATGCCAGCAGTGAGAGCTGGCCAGAGGCTGTAAAAGCAGCATTTGATTTGGGGCCCCTCTTCCTGTTAAGAATATCACCACCACTAACAGTGTCTCAATACAGATTTGGTGGAATCTGGATTAGCGGAACCATTTATCTCTGTATTGTTTTTTCAAAAATACAGAGATAAATGGTTATAAAATGTTTTTATAATAATTTACAAATTCATATGCCACTTGGCCACATAGCTAAAAAATGGAGAGTAAACCATGGAGAGTATAAAATGGAAGGTTTGAAACAGGGATACAAATTGACAAAGGGGTGAATTGATCTGGACCCTCCCTATTTTTCAAGTATACCTTTACTTGCGTTATGTACTTATTTATTTCTTTTTATTTAAATACATTTCCTTTTCATGGCCCACACCTATGGAAATGAAGGTGCCCCAAAGTAAATATGGCAGACTCTTGTTCTTCTTACAGGTGTTATAATGAAAATAAACAAATGCAACAAAGTTTCCAACAAACATTTCAAAGTGAAACACTTAACTGTGCAGTTTTAACAACCTTCTAATCTGTCAGTTATATTCTGGGTCTGTCTCCATTATAATTTCCCTTTTTTTTAAAGGCCATAGATGTGATAGTGCTCAACTTGAGACCATTTTACCATGCAAAGGTGATCAAAATAAATGGATTTTATTTTTAAAACCATTCAATGGAAATATAAAGATAATTTCCTAATACTGACATTAGTAGGTATATGGAAAAGTATGCAGCTTTTTTGGGGGAGGGATTACCTTTTGAGGCTTATTCTTATTGCAGAGGGTATGTAAGCTATTGTCAAGTCTGCAGTCTGCTAAAAACATTTTTGTCTGAGTTACTTTTTTTTCCCTCCACATGTTCTGTAGTGGCATTTCAGGCCTTCCATATACTGATGGTTGCTTACATGTGCCAGGGCAGTTTTGTTCTACAAAAAGGGTATCTCAACATGGTATCCTAATTGCATGATTGACTTTATTAAATCCAGATTCACATAAAATTACGCTGGCCGCAATGATGTAATAGTAACCTTTGTTTTTATGACCTTCAGTCATTTGTAATGTGTGTTGGTGCGTGGGTGTTACGACCCAGCTCAGCTATGGAAAAGGGAAAGAAACATCAAACCAGATGTAGGGTTATGGTTTATTGTTCCGTCTGGTTCAGATTTTGACAGAACTAGAACTAGTACAAACCATCACTTGAGGTTTACATACTGAATCTTTAATAAAAATCAGATGAAGACCAATTTCCAATAAAACAAAGTCGACAATGAAATTAACATACAACTAATATTGTCAAAATAAGGTGAGATCTTTCCATGTAATCCATGCAACATTTAGTAACTGCTCACAGTTAACTCCATAAAAGTTACAATAAATATCCTTATATCCTTATGTGTAATAATTAGTAAAACACACAGTTGAAGCAGTGAGGAGTGAAACAAGCATGTTCTCATATTCTGGAGCTGAGAGACTGGAGAGGCCTGTGTGGAGCCACATATTATCTGCCACATGTTATCTGTCTTATATTTTGCAAAAATATAAACAAGTATATCCAAAGAAATGATGTATGATGATTTTATATTCTTTCACATGTATTGAATAGAATTAGTAGTCTTTGATTAACAAGTTAAAAGATGTATGATTGAAATGTGGTTAAGAACTGAGAATTAGAGGAAAAACGTTAAGGTTTGACATTCTCAATCAGCTATATATGAAAGAAATATAACATTAATCATTTGTAAAGCATGAATAAAAAGAATGAAGTGATGGTTTTGCAACGGTGTTTTAAAGTGAATGCTGAGAGCTGAAGAATGAAATGTGTAATACTGTGTAAAGTTTAAAACTGAGCAGATTAGGGAAAGAACTGGAGGATGACAAGGAGTGACGAGAGCCAGCTGCATGCTGACAGCGACGAGGGATGCGACTACAGCCAGCTGCGTGGCTATTATTGGCATCTCCAAGGCTGAGAAGCAGAATCAGTAGGTTACAATGACGATGACTAAAGTATTGAGCAATAATCAAGAAGCTGAGCTGAATAGGTTGCGCAATAACTAAGAAGCCTAATAAGGGCCCGACCGGTGAAGGGATCAAGCGCTATAAAAACAATGCTGAGAGCAGAAACGGGGTTGTTTCCTCGCAGAAGACCAGTGAACAAGTTCGGACGGAGAAAATAAGCTTGGATGGAAAAGGAACAGAGACACAGCCCCACTGATCGACTGCATTAAAGAAGAGGATCAACCCGTGAGCCCAGAAAGGACTGTGCCTCAAAATTAAGAATCTGATTTCATCTAATGCCTTTTTATCCAGACAACAGAAGTGAACTTGATCGGTGAACAGCTGATTGCTCTAAGTTTCAGGCTTCTGGAAATCCTGAATCAACCTCATTTATGTCTCTGGGTTTCCTTCAACTCTTCAGCCTCTGGAAACTACTGTCTTCGGAGACATATGACAACAAAGATCCTGTTTAACCATCAAAGCCTGAAACATCAGTGCCTGCCACTTAAAGGAAGAAAACTGAAGATTAAGTCGTATTCCCTTCAAGAAACCACTCGTTGCTACCAGAGGAATTCTTCTCCATCAGGTGCATGGATGAGCCTCCGTCTTCAAAGCCTCTTCAAACCCACTGGTTTCAGCATCAGGGAAAGACATTTTGAGTTGATTGATTCATTTCTATTATTGAAATTATTTTGTGTTGCAGAATTTAAGCTGTTACTGACCCCTGCAAAAGCATTACTAATTAAAGAAAGCATATAAAATTCTAGTTCAATTGTGGACATTCAATTATTTGAGTCACCGTATTGTTGGTTTTTCATTGGTGGTAAAAAGTCTTGTTGCCTGGTTCTAAGATATTTTAGGAGGTTTTTATAGGTTGCCTTAGTCAAGTTTGTTAAAACAGTGCCCTTGGGGCTCGTGCTGAGCTACTAAAATTAATCTAGCCCATATACCAAGAGCCAGTTGTAAATTAGGGAATGAGCAGCCGTGAACAAAAGTGACTGTCGAAGGTGTGGATGACTGCGATAGGCTACTCGGTCACCCGGACCTCCAGTTGAAGAAGGGCGAGACTTTTGGATGAAGGCTGTTAGAGGCTAGGTGAGTCATGTCCCGACACCAGCTTAAACAGAACTTTCAGTAAACCTGCTTAGTAAGATCTTTCAGGTTTAGGGAAGTTGGATGGAGAGCTGGATTGAGCAATCCCTTTATGGGGTTAGCTCATCGGACAACGAAAATATTTCCAAAATCACTGAAATAAAAAGGCTTTCAGTCCTTGATCAAACTTAACAAGCAGCTTCACAAAGTAAAGCTTCTGAACCCGTCTTCAGAAGCTCACAAATGCCAGTAAAGGTACACAAGACAGGCCCTCATATAAACTTTTATTTGCAACCTAGACATGGAAATACCAAGTAGATAGAGCTAACAAACATTTACAAACAAAGTCAAAGTCAACCATTTTCACTAGACCCCCAACAAAGAGGTGAGCTGCTCATATTAAATCACAGCCGCCCTCAGTGACAAGTGAGCCGGGTATAAAGAGGAGGGTCTCTTCTGTGAGTCCAATCAAGTTCCAGAAGGACGTCTATCAGGAGAAGTTAGGAGGTTAGGAGAAGTTAGTCTGGAGGCCGGCAACGAAGGAGTAGGCAGTCTGGGGGCCGGCGGCGAAGGAGCAGGCAGTCTGGAGGCCAGCCAAGCAGAGTAGAGGACCCTCGGGACAGACAGTCTGGAAGTCGGCCATGGTCCAAATGGAGTCTGGGCGGCTTGCAGCAGCTGAGCAGGAGTATGGGTGGCTTGTGGCGGTAGAGCAGGAGTCTGGGTGGCCTGCGGCGGTTAACCATAGAGGACCCTCAGAGCAGGGAGTCTGGAGCTCTGCCTTGGAGAGCGGTGCAGGAACCGCTGGAGCCCTGGAAAGTGGTGCAGGAACTGCTGGAGCCCTGGAAAGCGGTGCAGGAAACGTCAGCTTCAGTAGAGACTGAAACTGAACCCTCACTTGAACCTGAAGCTGGAGGTTATGCTGATGGCTGATCTACAGATAATGGTTGACCCACGGAGACAGGAACAGGAACACTGAAGATCTCTCCAGCGACGACAGGAACTGGAGCGTCTGGCTGACCTGCAGCGGAGACAGATGCTGGAGCATCAGCATATTCTTTAGAGGAGGCTAAACCTGGAGGAGATGATGGAGGTGATGGCTGAGCAGTGGTAGACAACAGCTGAGATTATGGCTGATCTGCAGAGGATGCTTGACCCACGGAGACAGGAGCAGGGACACTGAAGATCTCTGAAAGGATGCCCCAGAAAAACCCAAGGAGATGTGCGGGGAGAAAAGACTGAGCTGGCTGGTCTGGAGAAGATGAAGCTGGCACTGAGGCTCCTGGTTGTCCCCCAGCAAAGACAGGAGCTGGAGCATCTGGCTGACCTCCAGTGGAAACAGAAGCTGGAGCATTGGCAGAGTCCTTAGTGGAGGCTGGAACCTGGATTGAGGCATCTAGCTGACCTCCAGCAGAGGCAAGAGCTGGAGCGCCGACCAAACCCTCAGGGAAGACTGATGCTGGAGCTGAAGCATCTGGTTGACCTTCAGTGGGAGCAGGATCTAAGATGCCGCTTCTACGGTGCCATCTGCAGCATACAGTGCTCTGGTAACTGGTAGCTGGTCTTGATGCAGGGATGCTCTCCGACGTTCAGGCAAAGTACTCTCCAGCAACTTGTTAAGAGGCTCTTTAGGCATAGAACCTTCCCACTCTCTCTCCCAGGATCCAATCCTGTTAGCCACAACCAGTCTCTTCCAGGGGGATTCGTTTGTCAGGGCGAGCTGCTTAAACATGGCCACCATTATTTGGACCTGCTTGAGCGCCTTTTCCAGCCAATCAGATGAGTGGCTGTCTGCAGCTAAAGAAAGCTCAATGGTGGCTGACGACAAGGAGCACTCAGGTGCAGCTGCAGTAGCCGGTGAAAAAGTGGCAGTGGTCTCTGCTGTGTGAGGCAGGCATTGATGGCGCCCACGACTTGAGGATAGAGCGGTGACAAGTTATCAGGGGACATCAGTCGGTAGGTGCACGGGTAGGAGATGGTGGAGGCATCAACTTAGAGCCCCCAAAAACTTCTTCCATCTCCTTTAGCAGTAGGGGAGATGGCAAGATTTCAAAGTCCTCCCCATATAAGATTCTGGCCTCCTGTTCTTGCTGCTGAATCCTCTGGGCCAACTCTGTGGCTCGATTATCTGCACGGTCCTTTTTATGACTGGTTCCTTCTGTCAAAGTCTGGTTATTTGAGGCAGGACCAAAGCGGAGATCATGATGAGGAAGCTGCATAGCGAGTTATGAATTTTAATGAAGAAGATAAGACCTACAGGCAGGTTGGCGGAGTACTGAGAACAAAACAATCTTCAGAGACCAGGTCTATAAGGGCAAAGTAGGAAACTGATGACTGGTAGAATACTCTGAGAAACTCGGGAAAGGTAACAGGGATTTAGCCAGGCAGTTTACAGGGGGAACCATTGAGGAACAATGAGAACCAGCAAGATTATAAACTTAGGGATGTGGAGTGTGGACCAATGAGACAGGGAGGCAGGTAATCAGGGGAAACATGTAACCAGGCTGCAGGTAGGCTGAGGGAATGTGTCTGGTTGAACTAATGAGAAGGAGGAAAACAGGGACATGAGGAACTGAGCAAAAAACTAGATAAATCCGACTGAAAGATGGTTGCTACTCCTCCTCCTCGCCCAGTATTTCGAGGAATGTGAAAATTTAAATAATTAGTAGGAGTTGACTCATTTATAGTAACATAATCCTCTTGCTGCAGCCAGGTTTCTGTGAGGCAAAATAAATCAACCTGATTGTCACAAATCAGGTCACTAACTAGCAATGTCTTTGAAGAGAGAGATCTTATGTTCAGTAAGCCACATTTAATTGTTTTATTTTTCTTTTTGGTCTAAGTTGTGTTTATTTTTATGAGATTTTCCTGATTTCCTCCTTTTAGATTATTTTTTAAACTTTTCAATTTTGGCCGTGGGCGAGACACTGTCTTAATAGGGTAATGGCTGGGTAGCAGTACAAAAGCTGAAGAGGAGTGTTAAACTACAACCCTGCTTCCTGGTCTGAACCCTGGGTTGTCAGAGTTTTGGAGAACTAATAAATTCGGCCAGATTCCTAGAAAGAAGAGCTGCTCCATCCAAAGTGTGATGGATGCCGTCTCTCCGGATCAGACCAGGTTTTCCCCAAAATGATCGCCATTTATCAATGTAACCCACATCGTTTCTGGACACCACCTAGACAGCCAGCGGTTGAATGACAGCATGTGGCTAAACATGTCGTCACTGGTCAGATCAGGGAGGGGACCAGAGAAAATTACCGAGTCCGACATTGATAAACTGTAAACAAACACAAAACACTAAAGTGACAGATTGTGACATAAAATTAACATAATGAAAAGAAATCAAACTAAATTGTATCCTTTTATCTCCACCTGGAGGAATTTCATTGAAAAAAAGGATTAGCACTGAAAACAATGTGAACAAATGTGCAAAAACAATTATCAATAAAAACTATATGAACAAATGTCCAAAAAACAAACATCAATAAAAACGATAAAACAAATGTGCAAGAACAATTAGCAATAAAAACTTAATAAACAAACTTGGAGAGCACAGGAATTTCTTGCCTGCTGAAACTGTCCTTTGAACATTCAAATTGGTATTATTGGTTTTGTTCCAGATGGTGCTTGCACAAAAAAACAACAGGATCAGCGGGGACCATGATTTTGTGGTGTCAAGTCTAGGTCCTGGAGGATGCCTCTGGGTAAACGTAGGAGCTTGTGTCTCAATGTCAGGGTCACCTGTCCTCGTAGTCATCACCAGGTCTGAAGGTAGCCTGACTCGCCTGCCTCGAGAATTGTTTACATCTCTTTGTTGGCTTGGGTGACCTGCTCCATTTTCTTGGGACAGAAGCTACCTTGCGTTTCATGGGCCTTGATGCATTATGTGGCTGACAGGCAGGTGGCTCATACTCCTCATCTTCTTCCTTTTCTGCACAATTGTCACTGCAGAAACAGAAAGATATATGCTGTAACATAATATTTTGCAGAAAATACTTCTCACCCTCAAGAAGAGGAAATAGCCTCAACCCATATATAACCAGTTGAATCAATCACAAAAACAAAATACTGACACTCCACACCTTTAAATTATGTTTGTAATATCACCATAATATTGTAATATTACATTTGTAATTTAATCAGTAGTAACACTGGTAGTAATACTGGTAATACACCAGTAGTAACACAACTGGTTGAATCAATCACAAATAAAAATACACAGTAATTAAACAGTGAGTACAAACGTAAAAAACAGTAAAGCACTGTTGAAATAGCTGACATGTAATGTAAAGTTGCAGAAAATAAAAAGTAACACTATGCCTTACTAGTGAACCGGGTCCCTAAGAAGACGTTTCTCATCTTTATTCACTTCAAAATCTATGCTGCTGTCCGAAGAATCGTCTACTTTGAGCTCACTGCCCTGCAAAATATTTTCCAAGGCTCCAATTGTTTGTTTTATTCTTCTGCGACATTATAATGTTCTAAATTCACAGAAAAAGCATGCAAACAGACTAATGAAACACACCAGATTTCAAGAGATTTTCATTTATCTCCGATTTTATAATAAAATGTTATGGAAAAAAGGATCATATATTCTCAACAGGTTTCAATGTGGCAAAATTTATGATTCAATGCAATTATTTATTATGTTAAAACTTTGTGTTATCCTGTGTTCCTATTTATTTTGAGTTCTAATCCCTGGTCTTCCAACTGATTCTGACCCTCTGAGTCACCTTCTCTTGATGAAAAATCTTGTTAAAGTAAAATGAGCACCTTTCGACAGCAGACTATCAGAACAATATAGAATATTACTTTAAATTATCAGTTGTTAAAGCTGTTACAAAACATTTTTAGAATGGCAACAAATTGGCACATGATTGGTAGAACATATTCCATAGAAGACAGCAACATTTTTTTGGGGGGTTCGTTCACATGTTTTCATGAGCTGTAATTTGGTGATGGTCGCTAAGCGAACCACTGCATTTAGCAGCGAGTACATGGAGTCTTCTCTGCGAGAGCTGACCACACGAAAAGCCATCCCTTCCTGCTGTAAACCATGAAGAAAAAATGTCTACCGAAGATCCAACTTAAAACTAACATTTAACTCTAAAATAACTTCAGGAGTAAAATCGGACATTTAGAGGGAAGACGAAGGACTATCCGATCAAAATGGTTTGAGGGTGGAGTCACATGCCCAACCCATCCCAATACCGCGAGCTACAGGCGGGGGTTATTGGAATATCCCAGAGTGCCTGGCTGAGATCAGGCAGCAGTTAGTGGGGAAGTCCCAGTCAAACTATCCAATTAACTTAGCTTAGCAGCCAGGCAGGTCTGTAAGTGGAGCTCCAAAAAATCCGAAAGCACATTTCAAAGTAGACTCATAGTCTTGATGAACACATGAGGTTTTGAGTAATACTTTCTTGCTTAAAAACATGTTAGAACTACTTTTTGTGAGAAATTAAAGGTATAAAAACAATTATTTTGCACACCCACCTGTGCTACTTCCGCTGCTAGTGGTGCAATGCCTTGATGCACACAACCTGCCCCTTTAACAATTCTGGGAAAATCTGGAAAGACCTACCTCAGAGTTGGACTTTCTACACCTGAAAGTAAGGCCCCAGAAGAATAAAAGGACCTGGATGAATTTGAATCGAAGTGTCCCCTAGGTTTTTAAAAGCCCGGGGATTTCCACCAGCAATGGGAAAGGGGCTAAGGCATCACCTAAGAGCAGCCATACACCCCCCATTGAAGTAAGTTGTCAGCAAAGAACAGGACCAGCAGCCCCCAGGCCAAAGCGGCGCAGAGGAGGATGCAGAGCACTAAGTGCACCCATCTTAGCCACACCGCCAGCCTTAGTCAGGCAGGCCAAGCCGGCACCAAGCAGGTGAGAACCCCCCTGAGCGACCAACACAACAAGCAGGCACCACCTCACCTCAGCAGTCGGAACTCAGAGGGATCAAAGTAGGAAGGGCTCAGCCCATCCACCCTGGTGAGCCAGCCCCTGAGAGGTCAAGAGGAAGGAACTTACTATTCCTGGACATGGCCCAAGTACCCACACAAACAACACCCCACTGATGGGGGCACCTCCTCGTTGGCCCCATCTATGATGCCATCAGAGAGAGAACCCAAGGCCATCCTCACAGCCCCAGTCCTTATAGATGGTTTTCCCAACCCCAAAGACCTTATGTGTCTAGTGTAATAAAATTGTGATGACAGGGTCACCCTTCGTACAGGAGGGGCAGTGCAGGAGGGATCCCCCACAGAGCAGCCACCCCCACAGTCCGTGAGAACCCAGGCCATCCAAGCGAAGCAAGCCCACCCCCACTAGCTCTGGACCCATTGATATGGAGGACCAGCCAAGACATTCCCCATTCCTGACTACCCCTGCACCAACCGACTGTATTTGTAGACAGTTATTTGCTAGGACAGACTGTCATACTTTATAGAGAGGGGCGTCCCTTACTAAGATGGTGGCTGTGTTGATGATTTATTCAAAAGAACAGCAGCATTCAAGACAACATGTCTATATCTATGTTTGTACAATGAAGCCAATCATTTATACACTTATATCTGAGAGCATTTTGGAGTCTCCATTTCAGCCTTGACATATTTTTAGACTTTAAGAGAAAAACTAGCACACAAAAAGAGCGACACTGGCCACAGAAGGCATGCTGTGAGGCAATAACTTAACCACTGTGCTGACGAGATGCTCTTAAATTTTTTGATACCATCTAAGTTGTCATTTTCCTTAAGCTGGGTAGAGCATAGAAAAAAATATAAAAAAGGATCACCACATTCCTGAGTGAAAAAACGAGTAGTATAATTTTTTTACATTATAATTTTATTTTGCATCTGTTAATCGTTTCTGACATTTACACATCATTCATTACAACAAGACAGGAAACATGAGTCAAAATAAGGAGAAAAAATCCTGAATATTTGATTTAAAAAACACATATACCCATTGCCAGTATTCACTTGCTTGTCTTTACTTACAATGTTACTGCAGTCCTTGTGTATATTTAGCAGAAAAAGGTTTTTGCCTGTTTAATTCTGATTTTCTGGAAAGCATGGTTGAACTAGTCCTTGTCTAAACTAGCTGGCTAGAATGATACAACCACCTGCTTCACACAATTTAGATTTCCCTTATGTAATCAAATCAGCTGTTGAACAAACAGAAAATCTTTGACATCTTGCATCTTCTTACTCAGTGTGTATCTGTGCAGTTTGTGTAGTGTGTCCACAAAATTTTAAAGCTTTTATCACCTGTCAGGAATATTAATGTGATTGTCTGTTAAAAATATCTCAACACAAGAGATATGGCATAAGTAACCTAAGCAACAGTGTCAAGGGACAAAAATGGCTTTTGACGCAATAAAACTGGAGACAAGTGAAGTAAATACCATTGACTTTCTTTCATTACTGCAAAAAAGGATCCTTGCATTATCTGTATATAACATAAATAGAATGTTATTATGAGAACTGCTAAATAACACATTGTATCAGGCCAAACCAAATGGCAAGATCCCACAAAATTGGATAGTTTTGCTCTGACAAACCCATTTGTCTTATTCACATGGATTATTATTATCAAAAGCTGAGACACATCCATCCATATAAATGAAGTCCTGAAACTACTGTTGGTACAGTCCCAGTCAGAAGTTTACATACACTTATCATGGCCATTAATGTCATATTAACTGAGGCATTAAAAATTTTTTCAGTGTTTGAACCCACAAACAGTAAATTTAAAAAAGAAGAGCACGGTGCACAAGTTACAATTTATTGTGAATTGTCGCTAATCCGCACAGGATCAAAATCATACAAACAAGCTCAAACATATGCATACTGCACAAATATTTAATTTTGTACTATAATTCTGGCTGGATATTTGACCACTCTTCTTTGTAAAATTGATGGAGTTCGTTTTAATTGGTCAGTTTTCTGGTATGGACCCAACACCAAACCTTGTCCAAGTTTCAGCCGTGCAGCTGCTACTTTGAGAGGAAGTTGAAAAATTAGGAAGTAGTCCTCCTTCTGGATCATTAAATCTGCTTTGTGCGATGCACAGGCACCACTGACACTGACGGTAAAACAGCCCCACAGCATGATGCTGCCACCACGGTGATTGAAAATTGGTAAATAAAAGGTCGCACCTTGACGCCCCACCTTGATTGTGACTGTATGTAGCCACCAGAGTTTAATTCATGTGACATAACATTGACAAGCGCTTTGTGATATTTTGCTAGTAATGTTTCTTTTTCCCTTTTATGTAAAGATAACATCATGTTGTGCCCCAGCCATGAATTAAAACATAGATAAAACATTGGGCAGAGAAAATTATTTTAGGATGAAACAATCTAAATACTTTTCAGTCATGATGCTTTGCTTTGTGCGTGGTTCCAAAGGTTGAACTATTTTTTCAGTGTGAGCAGACTACGTGCTCAGTGAATGTAAACAGACCTCCAAGCTTTGAGGCTAGCATTTGTTCTAAGCTGTTTACGACAAACTTTAGGTCATAGGTGGTTTTAAACACAAATTGGCCATATCAAGCTGCCAATTATTAACTATTTAACAACATAAGCATCATAATTGCACAACACTGTTGATGTAGAAGGGCCTGGAAAGCCTGGTGATTTTCATCGCGAATATTTGAAATTCAAATGAAATGTTCTGCACACACTCTGTTGTCAATTACCTTGATGTATCTTGGTAAAGCTGTCAAATGTTTTTTTGCTGTTTGAATTGAATCAACTGCTTTTACGTTACCTCATTTGTGTTCATGCTAGTTGCTCTGCATCACTGTATGTATACCATCTATATTTCATTTTCAGAGATGTTATTTTGAAAATACATAGGCAAATACAAGAAACACTCAACCATTGTGTGCCTGTGTGTATAAGATGAACCTGTGTGTTTGAAAAACAGCGGCCACTGTGGTTGTGTTGGCTGTGGGATGGGTAAAACGCAGAGGTCAGCTTTCACTTTGAAACATGCTGGTCCTTATCTCTGTCACGAGCACTAATAGAGTCATGAATCAACATAAAGCCAGGGACTGTCCTGAATGGACCACTGCTTCCTGCAGCAACACTTGAGCTTTACTTCAAATACACTTACTGCCTCTGTAAGCATCTTTTGCCCTTCTCTGTTGTTTATGGGCAGTTTTCAGAAGTGCCTGAATTGTGACTACTGTCAGAGTGTATTCACACATGAACAGCTCAGCTGCCTCATCCTGTACTCAGCTGTTAAGAAAATAACCAAAGCCACAATAAATGGAATAGGGGTATTTCTGACGGGGTTGAAATAGGGGACAAAAGTGAAAGCAGCCTGTCTATAACTTTATGATTGCACTTCTTGACCAGAGCCTGATAGCTGCTTATACCTTCATCATTATGAGCTTTGTGAGCCATTGGGGATGAAGGCATAATTCACAGCCTGAGGAGAGAGCGAAAGAAAAGGACTTCAAAAAAATGAGTTCCCAGACGTCTACAAAAGATATATTAAGTTTAGTCGAAGCATTCAACTGGCAGAAAGAAAATTACTTTTGTGAAATGTATTAGGGGTTCCAAGCCTCCAACGCCTGGTATTTAGCAGGTGCTACAAAGAAAATGACATTGTTCTTTCAGTGGCAGTTTGAATGATTGTGGCCTAACAATATCATTCATAAAGCATTTTCTTGTGATAGTCTACTACATGTTCACAACACCATTCAAGTAAACGATTACTGACATCTCTGGCTTTTAGTGCTACCAACATTGTGTTCTGCATGTATATAACTTTTGAAATAGCTTGTTTCATTAAAGTCGCACGCATTGGGGGGAATGGTGTCCTAGTGGTTAGAGGGCAGGGCATTTGTGTCATGGATAGGCCACAAGTACCCAGGTTCAAATCCCACAGCCTGCCACTCAAGACCCTTAGCTCCTGAATTTTTCCCTGGGGGCCGCACCGTGGCAGACCACTTCTCCCTAAGGGATGGCTTAAATGCAGATAACAATTTTTCCATTGTGAGATCAATAAAGTTTAAGCTTGAGCCATACAGTATAACTGAAGATGAAAAGGATTTTTCCACAGTAGTGTTAATATTACACTGTACTGTAGACACTCTACACTCATAAGTTCACGCACCTAAGAAACTGTTTAAATCTTAAAATGTCAGGTGGCCTCAATGACAATACAGCTGAAGACTAAATCTGACATGATTTGCCTGGGTTAGGTTGTTGAGTTTGTGTTCTGTTTAACTTCTCTGCTCACCCAGGTTCTGTTCTGTTTATTCAGGTTTATTAGATTCCTTCTGTTTAGTTTTGTTACTACCTGGATTCTGGTGTTATATTAGTTTATATTTCCTTATAGATCTGGTTTCCCCTTGTTCATGTCCTTTAATTTACTCCAGTTGTTTACGTTTTCTGTTCAGTTAGACATGTTTTCCTGTTACATCCCTGCTCAGTAGCCAATCTCCCATGTTAGCTCCTATCTTCCGGTTCCACCAGCTGTTCCTGATCTGATATTCTTTGTGATTAGTTCCCTAGGTTCATTGGTCCATTCTCCTCTTTGCCTCTGTATTTAAGCTCTTTTCATTGTTTTCCACTGTTTCATACTGTTGATTCCCTGTTCCATGTTGCCTACCTTCCTTTGTTTCGTGCCGTTCCATTATCATCATTAAATATTCAACTCACCTTCTCACTCCTGTTCGCATGTTGGTCCTACAAAACTTCCAAGCATTATGACAAAATCTGCCTAAATGTAGTATTTTTCCATGTTAATGTGGCTTTATAAAGTGGAGGTAGTCTGTAAACATAAAAACACAAAAATAAAAAAATTGACAAAAGTAACTGTCACAAATGACCAAAGAAGTCTGCTTGTAAATTATTGACAAATTAACTGGCAAAGATTACAATATTTTACAGTTGCAGAACCTGTAAGTATTGAAAGTTTGAAACAATCTTAATTTTAATAGATCTTTAACTCAAACAAAAAACATATTTGTAGCTATGACTGCCTTGAAAAACAGGAAGAGACAGATCCGAATTTATTCTTTTTTTTTTTGTGGCATTGGTGGTGTTTATTTTTAAAATTCTTTCGACAGCAGATAGGAAAGGTGTGGAGAGAGGGGGAAGACATGCAAATTTACATTTTACAAATACCTTTACAAGGTTTTTCTTCAGTTCTAACAGTTTCTTTAATTATTATTAGCATTTATATTAAAATTTCTTAATAAAAAAAAACTTAAAATAATAATACACCTAATAGATGCTTATTACAGTGTTGGGACCCACAGCTATGGATTACAACATGCGGTACGAACTTTTCTAGAACTTTAACTCTTTTCTAGAACTTTCACATTAACCTACTTCCTGCACAGCCAGGAAAGGAGTAATGGTGGACATCCCGTGACGTCACTGTTTTGAATAAAAACCCCGCCTTTCCAATGAATGGATCTCTTCCACCCAGACCCCTTGCAGAGCTGGCAGGAGAGGCACAGCGCGCTAATGTCTTTTTGCAGGCAAACAGACATAACTCTTCAAACTGGATCCAAGTGCGTCATATGATCAGCCGATCATATGCACAAGTTAAGAACGAATGAATTGCTGTTTGTGTATCTGGTATTCATTCATAAAAAGGGGTAATTAAGGTACAAGCATTGCCTGACTTTCTCTCTGAGGTCTACACAATCAAACTGTGTCATAGAGAATTCCCAGCAGAGACCTCGTCTCTGTTGGCTCCCAGCCATGGATTTCAACATTAAGCTCCGTACAGATTTTCCTGGAACTTCCAAAATAAATTGCATTAACCTACTTCCAGCAAATCAGGAAAGGGGGGTAACAGCGGACTTCCTGTGACCTCACTGGCCAAATAAAAGCACCCCCTTTTCAATGGTCCAATCTCTCCACGCCAGTGAGATCGCTACAACGCCGAGTGGAGCAGTTTTCCCGGTCTGAAGGAAGGACAAACGGGACCGCATCACCGTAGTTACAGCTGTAACGTGCAGTTTGGCCGACAGAGCGAGCTGCCCCTCCACTCACAGCTATGGAGGTTAGCTGGAAGCTAACCCTTTGTTCTCTGTGGATGCCTTCTTCAAACTTCGTCACCGGACAGCTTTTCCTCAGCACGGTTCACTTGAGAAGTTAGGTGGTTTGGGCAGAGAGAGTGATAGAAGCATTTTAGAATGAAATAATCTAAACATTTTTCATTTTCTGAAGTTTGGTTTTGTTTGTGTTGAACTCAGCTATCTTAGTGCTAGCAGGCTATCTGGTCAGCACGTGCTCAGTTTTGTGTTCTGTGTTTTTAAAGTTAAGACAAACTTTTCTTGGAGGGTGATTTCAAACAGCAACACTTATGCTACCTGTAGCTATTAGCTAAACATGCCAGATCAGCATGGTGCGGCCGGTGTTATGTCGGTCTGCGTTTCCCCTGCCTTTACCTCAGCGTAACTTATGTTGCCTAGCAACAGTGATAGCATGAAGCACAGAGCTGTGAAGCTGAACAAATGGAGCCCTAATGGCTTATTTTCTTGTTTTATAATCTTGTTCATTATTCAGCCATTTAAATTGTTAAAGTGTTGTGTTCATATATAAAAAAATATATAAAAATCTATTTGTAAAAATGTAACAATTTAAACACTAACATATTAACTTTAGGAACAACATTTAAAGCAGTTTATTTGTAGAGCATAAAAATAAAACCAAACATCAACATTAGATATCATCTGACTGAATTATATATGTGTTTAACTTCCATCTATTGGGGAAACCCAGCAGGAGCTTGAAAACAACGTGCCGGGAGTCAGCTGTTCTCTCGGGGTTCATCGCACCTCAACCCCCCAGTCAGCTGTGCGCTGGCAAGGCGAGCCGGCTGTCAGCCCGGTGTCAAGGCAGCAGAAGCGGACGTCTCCGAACACGTCGGAGCATGTGTGGAATTAAGCGAAATCTTGATAAACCGAGCAGATATTTCAGGTTTACACAGCTACATTCTAGTCTAAAAACAAGTTAATTTTTTTTCACAGAAAGCGCAATATATCCAACTTTGTTCACAGCTTTTCCCTCTCCTCCAGGCTTTGTTACTTCCGTTAGCACAATCTACTTTGACCCGCAATGAATCATGGGATAGGGTGGCCCACGAAGGATACACCGGACCCATCCTTCATATCTGGGGAAAAGAAGGACATATTTGTCGGCCCCATTTGGAGGAGCCTGCGAAGCTGTAGACTTCATTGCCTCACAATGACGTAATCGGCCAACAAATGCATCCTTCAAAGAATGCAGATTATCTTGAAGAATCTGGAAACGGAGTTAAGTTAGTCTTGGAACCAACTTAGGCAATAATCAGTACACCTTTAGACAACCATTCACAATGCAAGATCAGATAAAATATTATTTTAATAAAATAATGTTTTAAAGAATGATCTGCTGAATAAAACCAACCTTCTGGATGACTAATTCTCAAAGGTGTCTCATTAGATGCCTTTATTTATTAAATTAATATTTAAAGAAATATTATTAAGAAAGTGGTAAAATATTCAAGGAAATATTTTGGAAAAGAGCTAAATCTTTATGGGGAAATGGGGCTTAATGGTCTTTACTTTATCAAGTTTGGTAAAATAATGTTTAGGGAACTGTAATTTACTAGATTGAAAACTAACCTTTCTGGGTAAATATTCTTTAACAGGCAAGCACGTGTTCTAAGCTGTTAGCAGTTAAAGCTAACAAAAGAAGCTGATAGCTTAGCACCACAATCACACCTTTAAAATACCACCAATAAAAGAGTTAAAATGCATAAGTGCGGACGGCGCGTTATGATCAATCTTCTGTGTTTAAAATCACCCTTTAAATAAAGTTTGTCTTAACTTTAAAAACACACAAACAGAACACAAAACTGAGCACGTGTGCTGCAGATAGTCTGCTAGCACTAAGATAGCAGAGTTTCACACAAACAAAACCAAACGTTCAGATCATTTTACCCTAAATCTCTCTGCCCAAACCCCTAACCTCGTTTGAAACGTGTTGAGGAGGAGTTGTCCGGGCGATGACGACGTTTGAAGAAAGCTCTGTGAACATAGGGTTAGCTTCCAGCTAACCTCCAGAGCAGTGACTGGGCGGCCGCTCTGTCAGGCCGACCAAACTGCACGTTGCCACGGTGATGTGGCTCCTGTTGTCCTCCTCTCAGAATGGGAAAACCGCTCCACTCAGCTTCGTAGAGACAATGTCTCTACTGGGGACTTCTCTGGAACACAGTTTTGAGGTACATAACACTCACTCCACCAGATCAGCTAGATGGCTCAGTGCAGCGCCATAGAAAGAGAGAGTTACGACACTCCCATTGACTTCTATAGAAAGAATGGAATGCGGACGTCACGTGGTTCATGGAGCTGCTAATAGTTCCAAACACCAGCAGCTCCAGCATTGGACGTAGTTCATTCTCGGTGCTTCGTAAGGATTTTTTACGGTAAGTTGATGAAAATACAACATTATCTTGATATTGTGAAGCTTTAGTTGACTGTTCTGTATCGCAGTTTAGCAATAATATTTTATATCGGCAGGTTTAGTTAATTAAGCATGTTAACTCGCTTGTTGTATTTTAACTACAGAATCAGAATCAGAATCAGAAAAGCTTTATTGCCAAGTACGTTTTTGGACATACAAGGAATTTGTTTTGGCGTAGTCGGTGCAATACAGTACAAATTAAACAGTACAAACATATCTACAATATAATATAAATATAAGTGCACAGTTTTAAGTGAGTGAGAGTAAATATAGAGCAGTATAAGATGCAAGAGCAATACAACAGTGCAGATGATCATTGTGCAAGTAAAGCAGTGCAAGTAAGCAGGAGTCCAAGCTGAGCGTTAATGTAACGCATAGAGTTACAGGTTACAGGTGTCCTGTCAGCAAAAAAAGGGGGGGTGTGGGGGAAAGGGAGAGTGTCAGTGTGGTTTCCGGGCCTTGTTAACTAGGCTGGTGGCAGATGGGAAAAAACTGTTCTTGTGGCGTGAGGTTTTGGTCCGGATGGACCGCAGCCTCCTGCCAGAGGGGAGAGTCTCAAAGAGTCTGTGACCGGGGTGGGAGGGATCAGCCAGAATCTTCCCTGCCCGCTTCAGGGTCCTGGAGGTGTACAGTTCCTGGAGCGACAGTAGACTGCAGCCAATCACCTTCTCAGCAGACCGAATGACACGCTGCAGCCTGCCCTTATCCTTGGCTGTAGCAGCGGCGTACCAGATGGTGATGGAGGAGGTGAGGATGGACTCAATGATGGCTGTGTAGAAGTGCACCATCATAGTCTTTGGCAGGTTGAATTTCTTCAGCTGCCGCAGGAAGAACATCCTCTGCTGGGCTTTCTTGATGAGGGAGCTGATGTTTGGCTCCCAGCTAGCTCATTGCAAGCATGGCGGGTTTAGACGGGTCTATCTCATTGTGTCTGATTCAGCATTTTAAAATGTCAATTACAGCTTACATTCTTAGCGTTGATAATTTTCTAATTTTTATTGTAATTTCAGCTACTGAACTAGCACATCTTGAAAATGACTTTGATATTGGCATGGTTAATTTAGTTAAAGTTATAGATTGTCAACGACGGCCACATAAATGGGGACAATACCATTAAACGTGATTGTGAAGATGAGTCATTTTTTATTATTCTTTTCCAGGTAAACCACACGAAAATGGTTTAAAAGAACTGCTGAACCATGTTGCATACAAAGCACCACAAAGGTAACAAAATTTCTGTCCTTAAAAATAATAAGAGCTTAATCAAGATGTCTGAACAAAATTATTTTAAGATTTTAAGACCTTCACAAAGTTGGTATTTACAGTCATGGATGAAGTTGAAGTAGATATTAGAATCTATCTCAAGACAGAAAAAGAAATTAAGAATTATTATTGGAACACATCAGCATCAATACACAGTAGAACAGTAACAAAAAATACTTTTAAACAATCAAAGGCCCGTGGTAAAGGTCAAGGTGTTTACTGAGGGATGTTTGTTGGGGTGCAAGATGAGATTTGACATTGTTTTTTCTTTGTGTTTTTCGCCTGGCTTTTACTTCAAAGATGTCCAGCATTGGCCATAATTGGTTTTCTTTCATTAAATAAATGTTTTGCTGCTCTTCTTAGTCTCAGCCGGATGAATCTGGTGGTTATTTTTCTTTGCACATCGTGACATGAAGGAAGCATGCTTTCTAATAGATTTGCTTCTCTCTCTAGAGTATCCATGGCATTTGGGAGCTCCATGACAGATTTACTGGACCTCGTTCTGAAAGGTTTTTCAACTTTCTGGACCAGACTGAAGGCTTCATGTGATGGCTGACACAGCACCCCTGGTTTGAATTCCTTCAGTATCAATAGGGTACTGTGCTCTCCTTCCAAAGTGTCATCATTTTGCTTAATTGAACTTGAGCATCCATCACAGATGTTGGAATGTTTCATGGATTTATTTACATAGTATCCTGTAAGATGGTACAGAATACATGTTTTGCTGTTGGTGAGGTTTAATGTGTTTTTGCTCCATCTAATGCCTCTCTTACTCTTCATGCCAATAGCTTTCATTTGATCTTTTGTGAAAATGCTGCCAAATTTATTTTCCATTGTTAAATCTTTATTTCGTAGGACTGCATTAATTTTCTTCTGTCTGTGAAGTTCTCCTTGTATTGTTCTTATGTGAATTATTTGGTTTTCTAATTCCTCCCTCACCTTTTTCACCTCGGTTTCCTGATTGTATTCCCTGTTGATGCATACTTCTTGCTCTGTTGACCCTGGCTCATCAGTTCCTGGCATGTCCCTGTCCTGTGAGGCTACAATTTCATCTTCGTTTTCCCCTTCACTTTCCCTCATCTCAATTGTCTCATTTCTGTTTCTTCCTTCCATCATCTCTGAAATTATAATGGCACTGTTAGCATAAAGATTAGGTAAAAAATTTGAGACGTATTATTTAACACGGTTCGTACCAAAGTTTACTTTAGAACTATATGTGTGATCACTAGTCAGTGGATCAAAATGCAGTGGAAGTTCTGCTGGACTTCTCATTGCAGGATCCTTCCTCCTCTTTGGTTCTGGGCGATGAAGAAAAAGGGTTGGAACGGCATCAGCCCTCAGTCTCACTTGGCCTGACTGTGCCCTCACAAACTGTCCTTTTTCAAAGTGTGCCTGTAAAGTGATTCTATTATTTATTTTCTTGCACATTTCATTAGGCCCTTGTGCATTTTCCAGTGCAGTGTGCAGATTGAACTTACAGCACATAGTTTCCTGTTGTTGTGACCTCTGGTGATGGTAAGGTTGCTTCTACTGACTTGAACCAACCATTTTTTCCTTCTTTCAGGATCTTTTGGGAAGCCATACATACACATTCCTTTCTCTGACCGATTGGTGCATCCAAATGCAGCACACCCAACCATGGTAACCTGCTGAACCTACAGAGGAACACATTTACTTTTTTTTGCCTTCTAGCTATGATATTGATTGATTCTGAGTCCTCTAAACTGTTTCTGTATTGTTTCCTGGGAGGTCAGCAGACGTGGTGACTGACTTCAAAAGGAGCTGCTGCCAATGATGCCAAGGAGGATGAACCCTCATTCGGACTTGGGCACATTTCTACCTTGTCCAGATTTGATCAGATACAGTTTATTGGTGCAGATGTAATTAATAAACTGTATAAATGGTAGTGCAAGTACTTATTTATTAAAGCTAGTTTTGCATTTTACATATCTTACAATAAATTGTTTGGTCATTTATTTTTGCACAATTCAGTTGTTTTGTCATCTAATATGATTTTAACAAAATTTTCAATTAAATGAACATTTTAGTCAATGAATTACAATTTTACAACAGTTGTCAGACTACAGTCACAATCAACTCTGTTATAGATACAAGTACTCAGTTCACATGACAGCAAAAAATAGTATAATTATGTCTTCCACAAAAATTAAGAATTCATCCCAGGTCTTCAGTCATATTTTCATACAGTTACATATTTTCCTCATTCATTTAAAAATTATTAAATTTTTAAATAAAATTTTAATTCTGCTCATTTTCCATTTGTAATATTTGGATATATTTTTTTTAAATACATAGGCAATAGATCTTTCCACGTAGTATAGGATGTAGATCTGAAGGTAGGTTTGATCAGAGCTCTGCTGGCACAGAATACAGTTATAGGATTCCATGCTAGCATGTGCTAGCATGCGGAGGAGATCAGAAAGAGCATTTATAATAGGTATTGTTACTTCTGTCAGGCTTTTCAAATTATGATTTAGTAACCAGTAATCAGTCCATTATTATTTAATTACCAAAAGTCACAAGAAAGAGTGAAAATAGTCGCTTTTTGCGTTATGTCGCGCCTGAAGCCGTTCAACCTGACTGATACCGCTGAGATGTTTGGAACTATTGAGAGCTACATGAACCATGTGACCGCCTATCGGCGAGTTCAAAGAGTGTCGTAACTCTCTCTTTCTACAGCGCTGGCTCAGTGCTGCTCAGGTACATTGTCAAAATCAACATAAGTTTCCAGCTGATCAATATTTAAATGGTTTTTATAAATGTGTATCCATTTAATGGTTACTCTTTGTCATTTGCAAACAAAATAGCATTCTGAAAGGATTTAATACTATTTTGAAAGTAAAGTTTGATTTTGCAGGGAATTGAGGGGTTTTGAAGATTGTCTTTTTTTTTTTTTTTTTGGATTGTGTGTAGAGTTCTGAGAATATGAGACATGTTTCCAGAAATGTGTGTAAATGTTCACGAAAAACTGTATTCTCACCAAAAGGAGAAGGAGAGGCCACAGCGTGATTGGCCAACGGGCCATTATTGGTGTCCCTGGGCAGCGTGGTGGCAATGTCACATTGTGTGCTGCCATCAGCAATCATGAGGTTGTCCATCATGCTAACCTGGGGCCCTACAATACTCACCAGAACCTCATTTTCCTAAATCACATGTGAGATGCTGTGTTAGGAAAGTGGGATGTTCATCCTGCTTTCCATCTATGTTGTTTGGGACAGCATGGGTTTTCATGGAGCTCTCACATAGCCCCTATAAACCAATGTTTTATCAATCTTTGCCTTCCACTGTACTCTCCTTTCATGAACCCCACTGAAGAATTATTCTCCTCATGGCGGTGGAAGGTATATGAACGCCAACCTTAGACCAGGATAAATCCCCTGCAAGCCATGGAATTAGCCTCTGTGGACATGTAAGTGTGGCGGCATGCCAAGCCTGGATACGGAATACCAGGGCTTTTTTCCCCCGTTGCCTGGCCATACAAAATGGGGCCTGTTATGTGAATTTAGTCTCATAGTCCCAACCAGTATGGGGAAATAATGCCGCAACTGAGTAATGCACTTTTCAATTTATATATTTTTGTACCTTATTTCTACCTAGGCTTATTGTATACACGTGCTAAATGCATTGGATTTCTGTTTTTTGTGCTAAAAACACAGGTTTTTGGTTTCGCAACATGCATTTAGCCTACAGTGAACAATAAACATTTATTTCTACAGCTTCATGTCCTGAGCATTGGTTCATTTTGATTTACTCAGGGCACGATTTGACAACAAAGTTTAGTTTTTAGCACAGATTGAACTGTTTTGAGGTGAGAGTTTGATTTTTTTGAGGTTTTGTGTTCACACTTTAGAGAAAGGGAGAGCAGCTTTTGATAAATGTGTCTTGGCAATTGAGAGAGACTGTAACTTTGGCTGTTTATCTGTCTATGGTATGCAAATAAATGTTTTTATTATTTGGATAATTCTGCCATACTACTTCAAACCAGAGACTAAATATCAAGAAACAAAAGGAATCATACAAAGTTGTACCAGAAAAGGACATAAGAATGCACATCTGGGTGCTAGTACCTGCTAATTATGAACAGCCAGACCTGGCCTCCTCACTAATCTTTGCTATAGTTGTGACCGCTACCTTATTTGTGCAAATATCTTCTGTAGCTTGTTAGCTTTTTTTTTTATTTTTTTAATCTAGGTTCTTCACTGTATATGTAACTCTGCTACTAATAACCCCCCTTAAGGACCTTCCAAAACTGTTTTTTTTTTTTTAAGGCAAACAGGTTGCCTGATTTTGTCATCAGCAATATTCTAGAAATTAAAATCAGAACTTCTCAGATAGCGTTGGTCCATGAGGCTGCTGATGACACATACAATGTCAGTCAGTCAGTCATTTTCTATACCGCTTCTTCCATAGTGGGTCGCATTGAAGCTGGTGCCTATCTTCAGCAGTCTACGGGCGAGAGACAGGGTACACCCTGGACAGGTCGCTAGTCCATTGCATGGCAACACACAAACAACCATGCACACACTCAATAATACAGATTTAAAAAGTGTTTAAAAAATAATCTGGAAAACTAATAGAATCAAGAAATTACATTCAACTTAGGTACATCTGGTTAATGGCTTCCATTACAAATAGCAACTCTGCCAATCACATGACAGTGTTTTATAGATGACTTGCTAAAGTTCAAAGTGAGCATCAGAAAGGAGAAAAAGAGGGATCTTTGTAATATTGAAAATAAAATGGTTGTTGGTGCCTCACAGATTGTGCCGGTTATTTAAAAAATATTAAGCATTTCACTCAGAACTAGAGACGGTTGGCAGATATGGGTTTAAATAAGTTTACTGCCATGTTTCTTCTGACTGAAAGTATTATTAAAGCTTTGGAGGGGCCAAGCAGGAGTGCTGATTTGAATCTGATAAAGAATCTATGAAAGGAGCTAAAGATTAGGTTGATGGTAAGGGTGAATACTCAAAACACCAGAGAAAACATGCAAGAAGCTAGATCTGCAATCATTAGAATGGTTTGCCAAAGAACATTTGATTTGATTATTGAGGAGGGTACAACATAAATAATTTTTGTTATATTTTTAAACAAAATATTAAAAGCAAATTGTTTTCAGAACTTATACTCCTCTTACGTAGCATTATTATCTTATTATAGAAATGTCTCTCTCATTTCCTACAACGAACAAACGTATTGGTTGAATTAAAACAATCTAAATCTCAAAGCGGTATGAATAACAGTTTGGAGCTCAGCTGTACCCTTACACTTCACCAAGTCTATGCATGCCATTTAATCACATGCTTTGTTATATAATGGGAACATCATAGTTTCAGCTCATGTATGGTATATGATCATCTTTAATGTTCCTGTTACTCTATGTGCTGAGAAATACCTTCAGCCTGTATGATGTTGCTTCATTTTCATACAAGCTTGAATATCAAAGTCAACCTCAGCACAAATTGGCCATGTTACCAGCCTTCAAAGAGAATACATTAGTCAGTTTCTATTGGCTTTGAAATTCATGTTTTTTGTTTGAGTTCTGCAGGTACTCCATGTTTGAATTTTTATTTCTATTTTTGAAAATCAAAGCCTATTATATTCCTCAAAAACAACATATAGTCTTCTTTCATTGCCTTTTTTATTTTCAGTCTCCAATATTTGTGTGGAAACGTGTGTTTAATTTGAGGAAGAGTGATTTTTCTGTCAAAATAAGGTCAGTGTTCCCTGCCAATCTGTGGAACAGTTGATTAACCATTTAGCATGGTTTTGGCTAATAATGATCAATGATTAATGATAATTAACTAATTGTAATTATTAAGTGCTTTGAGCCCATAATCACCACACCAGAGGGCAAATCTGATTTATATTCGTAAGTAATGATTTTTGGTTGAGAACATTATTTATCTGAATTATGATTTATAATTATTGATTATTAATTATTAATTTTGATAAATGTTAATTAAGAAATAATCATAATCCTTACATAATTGGTGTCCCTGGGTAGGCCTTATAATGACAGACATCACTGTTACACAGAGTGAACAATTATGATATCCTTGGAGTTTATGAGCTTTATTGTGAGATTTTTTGAGTTTTGCAAAAGTGCTTGTAAGCTATAAGATGCCTTAACTAGAATTTCCTCAATTCTACTTCAGAGGAGTAATAAAAATCTTTCTGAGGTGCTTTGTGGAGGCAAGGTGGAAGTGGTATAGTTTATGGTGTGAAATTTTACTTTTTCTAGCTGGCCAGCTTAACTCCAAAAACCCCTTGGGACCTCACCACGAGAAGCACCACAAACCTTTGCTCTAAGGTTTTAGGTAAACAGAACCAAAACAAACATACATGTCACCTATACTGTCTCACCATTATAAGAGGATGTGTCAAACTGAGTTTCCATTTTAAAACAGGATCAGAGATCAGCCTGATGTGCTCAACCTTGTTTGAGGAGGTGAGAAGAGCCATGCTCTCCCTCGGTAAATCATTTCAGGTTGAGGTTTGTGATGTAAGCATCACAAGCTACACCCAAGACCGATCATGCACCACTAGTCGAGTGGAGCTGGACATCACAATCCAAGACATGATTCTGGTGCACCCCATCTATAGGTGCACATTGATGAACACAGAGCCTTTACTTGGTGGCCAAGACCTGCTGGACAGGCTGGCCCCGCTCATTGACTGCCACCAGGACCAACTATGGGTCCAGGTGGACACATTAGCCTGTGTCCATTACTCTCCTGTAGGGAGCCATTGGGGCTTACAAAGTCACACTCCACATTCTCCAAAAGATGGCATACTGACCTCCAACTTTAGTCTCAGGGTTACCAAAGCTGATGACCAAAACTGTGATGATGATGTGAACACTGTCCCTGTTGTAATTTTGGTAGCACATCTTGGAAAATTATAAAATATGATCATGCATAAACCCTATTGCTCATGCTCAGGAGAAAACTCCTAAATGTGGGGTAGAAGTCCAATGTAGCCATTATCAAACCCAGCAATGCTTCTGAGCTTGTATGCTTTGTTTTTAGTCTCCAAGTCAGAAGAGCCATGCAGTTTGGCATGTGCATGCGTTGGCTCCTCTCAGTGAGGCAGAAACATATAAATCATTTTACACGCAGTCCTGCCAAACTTCCCTGTAGGCAGGCTTTGCATTTGAAATGTACAATTAGGTATCCCTGTTTGGTTTGAATGCAACATTTCTGAAACATCAAGCCTAGGGGCAACACACAGAGAATGGTGGCAGTGAACCCATACATTATACCTCCTTGTTGTTTATTCCGTATCCTTGTCTGTCTTACTCCTTCTTTGCTGTTTTATCCTTTTTATCCTTGTAATTGAGATGTTATCAAAAAGTGTGTCTTTTATGTAGGTTTGTATGGAAGCTTTCATTACTACAGAATATGTTCTGTCAGACACATAAGCTTGCTCAATAAGTTTTACTATTAGGGCTAAGGGGGTAAATGGGATATATTGAAGTACTGCATCCAATCAGCAGGGCTGGTTCATGCTGTAAAACCAGCTGTTGGTCAGTTTTGTGCATTTAGGTTAAAATTTGCCTTCAGTACTTGCTTTCACCGTTTACCCTTAACGTGCCCCTGCCGGTGTGCCTAATATACAAAGACAGTAAAACTGGCAGAAGCAGGTCACAACATGGCTGTGAGGGAAGGCTTTTTAATCCTACTAAGTGTTCTGCTGGCAAATGAAGAGCGTTTTTTGTGTATCCCCTGTGAAAGATTAAAGTCAAGTTCAACATGCTAAATGGTTATGTTAAAGCTTTGCATTTTTTTCCATGTATCTGATCTATTTTCAAATTTGTGAGTTTTCTTTTATCAACATCATTCCACAAGCGCTGCATGAATTTGGAACAGTTAAATAGCTATAAGAGATAAATCAAATTTCCCAGTGGAAATGTGTTTATTAATAAGTATTTATATATATATTTTTGCCAATAGGTAGAACTTAAAATCTAGGCCAAAAGGTATTTGGTTAGGTCAGGCAGAGCCACCTACAAATCTCTAACAGATTTGAGAACACCGTTACTTTGTGTAATGCCAGAGCTTTAGCTGATGAGTAATGGGGATCATGTGAATGCACTTAAGCTTCCTGTGGTATCATCCTCTTTCACCAGTTCTGAAATAACACAAACCATAGAATACAAAGTTTCTTACACAGATGATGGTATTAAAAAACACATTATGTGCTTGCCCCATCAGGAAATGCAGTGTTGAATAGATCTTAGTGATTTCACAATAATCTGTGAGAAACAGTGTCTAGCAAAAGTATATTTTCATGTTACAACTACAAACATTAACATACTTTATTTGAATCTTATAAGATAAACCAAGACACAGTTGTGTATAATCATGAAGTTGAAGGGAAATAATAAATGGGTTACATAACTGTTTACTAATACAACTCAGAAAATTGTGTTGCACATTTGTATGTAGCCCCCCTTACTCTGATACTCTTAAACTGAGGGTCTGCAAGCTGTGTTTCTGAAGCCACATGTGGACTGTGAGGACCTCCATATTGGCTCTTAATATAAACAACACAAAATGGAAAATTAAATCAGTATAAAAGTAACTTATAATATATTTCAATACATTTAAGCAGAAAAGCAAATTTTTACAGTTTTTTCATAGTTTTTCAAACTAAGTGTTCCAACCCCCTTATTTTCCTTAGATATATATGGTAAAAGGACTAATTTTACACTCTGCTTTTTCAGTCATACCAGTCACTCAAAGTTCTTTGAACTAGAGCCCCATTTACACTCCCCTAATAGCACTCACAAATGTGCACAAACTGATCTGCTGGCAACTTGAGGTTAAGTGCCTTGCCCAGGGGCACATCAACATGTAGAAGGAAAAAGCTGGAATCAAATTCACAACTTTCAAACTGCAAGACCACTACTTTTCACACTGAAATATAATTTAATATTTTTTGTGAAAGTTTAATGTTCTCTTTGTTCTAAATTCTAAAACTGTTTTAAGTAGTAGGTATTCATACAACCTGAAAAGCTATTATTTTTGAAGGGGCATGTTAATTTTGCAGCTTGAGAGAATCGTTATTTCGTAGGAATGAGGGCTTAATATCCACCTGTAGGAGTTTATTTGTTTCCCATTTAAAGAACATTAGTGAAAATCAGAGAAGCATACAAGAGGCAGGTGTGAGGTGATATGAATAGAACAAGCCCAAATATGGAAACATCTGAAATTTTATGGCGTCAGCACCAGTTAAAATAGAGGGTTGTGTTCAAGGGGCGTTATGGGTGAACCCATGAATGAAACCAATTAAAACAAAGGGTGTGTTTAAGAGTGTTAATACATCTAAAAAAATACATGCAGTCTTTATACTTTAAAGGTATACTCAACTTAATGCAGGCCTGTCACATGAAATCCTAATAAAATGAACTGTGTAACCTGACAGAATTGTAAGTTCATTTTGCTTTTCCAGCAGGACCTATTTGCTGAATATATGAGCCAGTTCAAATCAGTTCAAAATAGAAATACCTAAAAGTAAATAAAGATTTTGCTTCCCTACTGCGATAGAATGAGCAAACATTCCACTTCTGCATCAACAGACTGACTGACTGACTGACAATCTGCACCAACCACTTGTAAAGAGCTGGGGAAAAAGCAGGAGAAAGAGGTAAGACAAATATGAAATTAACAGAAACTTTACAAACCCTCAGTATACTGTTTCCAAGTTATAAACGTTAACAGAAACTTTACAAACCCTCAGTATACTGTTTCCAAGTTATAAACTGACTCTAGCGATGATGAGTTTGTTTGGAATCATGAGAGACTCCATTTTGTGAAAGGAATGATAATTTTAGTTACCTTTAACTTTCCTAAAACATTTTTGTCTTCAACTTAGAGCAAAAGTTATCAAGGGTTTTATAGAAAAAAACTAAAACAAACCTCAACATTCAACCTCATCCTTCTGATTCAGCCACCCTACTGTGTGTGTGTGTGTGTGTGTGACATTGGCAATAAAGTGATTTGAGCTCTCCCTACCCCTCCAAAGTGTCAAGACAGAGGTTCATGAACAGGTGAGGGTCTGGTGTATGTCAAAGTGGCCTGTTGCATGTCAAAGGTCACTGGTTTCTCACCGGTAATACATGCTTCTAAAATGAAATTGTTGTTTTGGGATATAGGGAATGTTTATACAGACAGCTTCCCATGTCAGAGCTAAGTGAGTTATGTACACCTTCAGTGCAATCCTTTAGGAATCTTGGACAATCCACAAGAAAACAACTAAATGAATATGTAATTCGGTAATTGGGCCTCTTCTGCATTTCAGGTATAAATGAGGTTGATTCTGGACTTCCAGAGGCCTGAACCTTAGAGCAATCAGCTGTTCACCGATCAAGTTCACTTCTGTTGTCTTGATAAAAAGGCCGTAGATGAAATCAGATTCTTAATTTCGAGCCACAGTCCTTCCAGGTCACACGGGTGGATCCTTTTTTTTTAATGCAGTCGATCAGCTGGGCTTTGTCTCTGGTCCTCCCTTCTTCGTGTTGTTTGTTGGGCTTCAAAAGGTTCGTTGTCATCCCCTAGCTGGCTCTCGTCACTCCTAGTCATCCTACAGTTCTCTCCCTAATCTGCTCAGTCTTAAACATTACACAGTATTACACATTCCACTCTCAGCTTTCTGCATTTACTTTTAGACACAGTTATAAAACCATCACTTCATTATTTTTATTCATACATCACAACTGATCAACAATATATCTCTTTCGTATATAGCTGATTGAGAATTTCTAAACCTTAATGTTTTTCTTTATTTTAATTATCAGTTCTCAATCATATTTCAATCATATGTGTTTTAACTTGATAATCAAAGATTACTAATTTTATTTAATACTTGTAGAAAATGGAAAATCATCATACATCATTTTCTTGGTTACACTTGTTTATACTTCTGTAAAAGATAAGACAGTTAATATGTGGCTCCACACAGGCCTCTCCAGTTTCTCAGTCCCAGAATATGAGAATATGCTTCTTTCAATCTCTACTGCTTCAACTGTGTATTTTAATAATTGCTGCATGGATTACACAAAAGGATATTTATTGTAATTTTTATGGATTTAACTGTGAGCAGTTAATGAATGTTGCATGGATTACAAGAAAATATCTCACCTTATTTTGACAACAGCTGTATAAATATGAGCAGATGCAACAACAGGAAGGGATGTAGCAGATAATGAAATATATTAGAAAATTAAGTCACTGAGAGAAACATATATCTAGGACAACATGAATACTGCAAGTATCTGTAGCAGCTGGATGAGTTGTAACAGAGTTCACAGTTACCAAGTAAAGTGACTAGTGTATGAATGGGAAGAGGGATTATTGGGAATTTATCAGTCTTATGATGTCTGGGATGAAGCTATTGCTGAATCTGGTTGTTCTGCATGTGCAGCTGCTGAACGTTTTACCAGAAGGCAACAGGGAGAAAGGTCTGTGATGGGGGTGGGTGGAAATGTTTGTAAAGGTCCGAGTCCTGGTCAGACAAGTTAAGATTGGGCATGATCCAAGAACTTCTAAAAAATCGTGTGGGCTCTCAGTCAGGTCAAATTTAATAATTGCAACACGACCTTTGGTCTATGAAGATTGAAGACATCCTAACAGGTCTCACAATAAGGTAAAATTGAACATCCATCAGTTTAATCATTTCTTGTCTAACATCTTTTTTCTTAAACAAGCCAACAACACGTTTATACAAACTTCCTTTAGAGTTGATGACACCACATATTGTTTATGTCCATCAGTTGTTTCCTGTATTAGGATGAAAAGGTGGTTAAATAGTTTAGGTGAAAGGTTGATTAAGTAGATTAATTATTTGTAAAAGTGAAAGGGATGACTTTTGTTAAATTCAACCTGTCAATAACCACAGAAAACTCTCTAATTCTAAAACTTAAATCTTAAAGTTTGCTTAGGTGCAATAAAACATGTTTTATGAGACCTACAACCAAAGATGTACTTACAACCAAATCCTACCCACTTTTTGGAACTTAACCTGTGACGAAAAACACAAATGTTTCCCTACTTGCAGCCTGAACTTTTGTGATTTCTTATAAATCCAAAGGATGCCATTAAGAAAGTTTATGTTAAAGACAAGAGTTCAGCAGAGACAAAGTCTTATCTCCATTGCTTTTTTCATATACAAGTACTATAATTGAAAAGCTACTTTTTAAAATAGCTCCCAATCTTTGTTACTAATTTAGTTTGGGAAACCCATATTTCTAGTCTTTTACAGACATCTGCATTTATTTTCCAGTTGTCTCTCATTCCAAAGACTCATAAACGTTTTTCCTTAGATAAAAGCGGTTCTCAGTAGGACAGTACTATTACAGATCTAACAGTTTACCAGAGAAATAAAGTCATCCAAGGGAATGACTATGGTGGGTTTTGACAACATTGGTTTACCATGCAGATAATTCAATTCAGTTTTATTTATATAGCTCCAATTCACAACACATATTGTTTCAAGGCACTTCACAACAGTCAGGTAAACACATTCCAATTAGTCCTAAAATTTTTTCTGTGTAAGGAAACCCAGCAGATTGCATCCAGTCAGTGACTTGCAGCATTCCCTCCTCCCGGATGAGCATGTAACCGACGTTTGGCATTGGCATGAATGACCAAAGGTTTGGCTATAGCAGCCCGGCCGTGTAAATTGACCCTGTGGAGCTCTCGACGGACAGTTCTGATGGAAACAGGAGGGTTGAGGTGCACATTTAATTCTGCCGTGATTTGGGCCGCCGTGGTTTTATGTTTTTTGGATACAATCCGGGTTAGCACCCGAACATCCCTTTCAGACAGCTTCCTCTTGCGTCCACAGTTAATCCTGTTGAATGTGGTTCGTCCTTCTTGGTGGTATGCTGACATTACCCTGGATACCATGGCTCTTGATACATCACAAAGACTTGCTGTCTTGGTCACAGATGCACCAGCAAGACGTGTGCCAACAATTTGTCCTCTTTTGAACTCTGGTATGTCACACATAATGTTGTGTGCATTTCAATATTTTGAGCAAAACTGTACTCTTACCTTGCTAATTGAACCTTCACACTCTGCTCTTACTGGTGCAATGTGTAATCAACGAAGACTGGCTACCAGTCTGGTCCAATTTAGCCATGAAACCTCCCACACTAAAATGACAGGTGTTTCAGTTTCATTGTCCAACCCCTGTAGGAACCACCAGTAAACCTGCAGTCTGAGAACGAAGTGCCCTGTTAGGAACATATGGAACAATCAGATCTCTGATGTATGATGGAGCTAGATCATTAAGGGCTTTGTATGTGAGGAGGAGAATTTTAAATTCTATTCTGGATTTAACAGGGAGCCAATGAAGGGAAGCTAAAATAGGATAAATATGATCTCTCTTATTAATTTTCATCAGAACTATTGCTGCAGCATTTTGAAAGAGCTGTAGGCTTTAAACTGCCTTTTGTGAACGTCCTGATACTAAAGAATTACAATAGTCCAGCCTTGAAGTAACAAATGCATGGACTAGTTTTTCAGCGTCACTCCTGGATAGGATATTTCTAATTTTGGCAATGTTCCGGAGATGAAAGAAGGAAATTCTAGAAAACTGTTTAATATGGGATTTAAATGACATGTCCTGGCCAAAAGTAACACCAATGTTTTTTACTTTATTACCGGAGGTCAATTTAATACCATCCAGTTCAAGTGATTGACTAAGCAGTTTCTTTTTTAAAGACTCCGGTCCAAAGACGACAACTTCTGTCTTGTCTGAATTTAGAAGCAAAACATTTAAAGTCATCCAAGTTCTTATATCTTCAAGACATGCTTGTACTCTATCTGACTGGTTGGGTTCCTCAGGATTTATGGATAAGTAAAGCTGAGTATCATCAGCATAACAGTGAAAATGTATCCTATGCTGCCTGATAATTTGACCTATTGGAAGCATATATATAGTAAAGAGAATTGGCCCAAGTACTGAACCCTGTGGTACTCCACAATTAACCCTGGAGTTTAAAGATGATTTATCATTTACATGAACAAAGTGGAATCTGTCAGACAGATAAGATTTAAACCAGCCTAGCGCTGTTCCCCTGATCCTTACAGCATATTCCAGCCTTTCTAAGAGAATATTGTGATCGACTGTATCAAATGCAGCACTGAGATCTAACAGGACAAGTACAGACATAAGTCCATTATCTGAAGCCATAAGAATATAATTAGTGACTTTCAGCAGAGCTGTTTCAGTGCTATGATGAGCTCTGAAGCCTGACTGAAACTCTTCAAACAGGTCATTGCTGTGTAAATGCTCACACATTTGATTAGCAACTATTTTCTCAAGAATTTTAGATAAGAATGGAAGATTGGATATAGGTCTGTAATTTTTCAAGTCATCTTGATCAAGTGAAGGTTTCTTAAGTAAATGTTTAATTACAACTACCTTAAAAGCCTGTGGTACATATCCATTTACTAAGGATAGGTTAATCATATCTAAAATGGGGCTGGTTATCAGAGGCAACACTTCCTTAAATAATTTGATTGGGATTGGGTCTAACATACAAGATCAAGGTTTAGATGAAGCTAGTATTCCTGATAACTCAAGAAGCTCCACAGAATCAAAGCAGTCCAAACACAGATCAGGTTCTACAGTTACTTCCAATGTAACTGTAGAACCTGATAATGATAACTGTTGATAATGATCAACAGTTACTTCCAATGTTGTCTCACTTGCTGAGGATGAAGTAATCATCTTCGGGAGTATGTCAAATTATTAAAATTGATTTTTAATAGAATCAATTTTATTTTGAAAGAATCCCATAAAGTCATGACTGCTGAGAGCTAAGGGATGGATGGCTCAACAGAGCTATGACTCTGTGTAAGTTTAACAACTGTACTAGGATTATTCTTGTTCTCTTCTATTAATGATGAGAAATAAGCTGTTCTGGCTAGGCAAAGTGCCTTTTTATACAACAGTAGGCTATTTTTCCAGATTAAGTAGGAATCCTCTAGGTGTGTAGAGCGCCATTTTCTCTCCAATTTTGTAACATTGTGCTTTAAAGTACGCAGATCTAAATTAAACCAAGGAGCCTGCCTCCTATGAATGATTACCTTCTTTTTCAACGGGGCTGCATTGTCTAATGCAACACGCAATAATGAAGAAACAGTATGAACAAAATAATCAATTTGTTTAGGGGAAGAAACATAATTATTGCCCTCCACTGTGCTTTTCAGTGATAATGAGGAAGTTAAAAGTGAAACAGATTCTTTAAAGGTTGTTACAGCCTTGTCTGATAATGATCTACTGTAATGAAATTTTCTTTCAGGTGTGGAGTACTCGGTTAAATTAAACTCAAAGGTTATTAAGAATTGGTCAGACAGGACAGGGTTATGAGAAAATATTGTTATGTCTTTACACTCAATGCCATATGGTAGCCAATATAATAAACATTTTTTACGAATCACTTTTTAAACGCAGTACAGATTTCATTTTCTTCCTGTGCAATTTTTAAAAATGTCATTGTTCTTGTAAGAAATGTTCCAAGACCTGCTACTTTAGTAACTCTGTTAGACCTGCACTTCAGTCATCTACATTATCATTTATAGTTTTTACTTTACAGGTTATTTTCTACAAATGTTTGGGAAACACAAGTCACATCAGGTAACCATACAAAAGTTATTTTAATTAGATATACATTATTTAAACAATTTCATATCATGTCTGTAGGGAATGTTGTCATGAATATGACTGGTTTATAAAGTCTTGTTAGTTTACATTAATATTTAGAAACCAAGTCTGTTGAGTTAAGTCATCTTAATCCTGGGAGCAGCACCCGTCCATTAGTGAACTGCTAACTTTGTCATTCTTCCCAAGTAATGCCAGCACCATCCAAAAAATGTGTTGTCATCTTATTTCAGCAAAATGCCACCACCAAAGAAAAGGTTTAAACAGCAGGACTTTGTTTTCTTAAAAAGTGTGACGTTAGAGAGTAACGGTTACACGTCACGAAGTCAACACCTAATCATCCTCGGCTTTTTAACATGTCTGACATTATATCAGAATTTATGTGCAATAATGTCTCATCAGGAGGATGAAAGTACACAAGTAGTGAGGCAGTTGAAGCAATAAAAGGTGGAGAGACGGAGGAAGCTGGAGTGATGTGTTAAATGATTAGTGATAAAAATATGATTAGAGCCAGGGGCAGCTGCAGGGTCGGGGTAAGGTTTAAAAATCACATTATTGATAGAATAGATCCAGAAAGGAGAAGAGGATGTCAGGATGATTTTTTTTTAAGATAATTTGTTTATCATTATTTTTTTATTTCCACAGTAACATAAAGGTTTGGGTTAGAATATGAGGTTTTCAGCTGCACTAGAACGCCCAACGAGTGTTTTGCACATTTACATGGTGAAATGCTGCTCCATAGTCCTCGACAGGTGGATCTTTTCCCCCATTTAATTTTAAATTGTGCCACCTTTATGCTGAGGAGCCGTACCTTAGACATGCATCTCTGAAGCTATTCTGTATGTTTAGGAGCAGCAATGCAGCAGCACAACCAGAAAAAGAGGATGGTGCAGGGCTGGAGGTCTTAAATAAATTAATGAACACTTTTAATTTCAGGGTGAGGTTTTGCTCTTAAGAGATTTGACTGGATGAGCCTAGACACATCTGCAAATCAGTTGTTAAAACTCTTTATGTAGCAGAAAAGCCTCAACAGATGCTGCTTTTTTTTACTTTTGTAAGTATAATCCTGATACTGTATTTTACCATTTGTCATAATGTCATGCAGGGACATCAAGGGTTTGAGGCATTTTTGACCAATAAAACATCTTAAACCATTTACAGATTTGTAAGGTTTCCAATATGTGTTCTCCCAATGTTTTACTCGTCCCTACACCCTTGACTGTAACAGTTTCTAAAATAATCCCTTAGCTGTTTTAAACATCTTGAATACTATGCTTTTAGTAAATGTTTATTTTATTTCTGGGCATAATATGTGTTTGCAGTAAAGTCAGGCAAACATTAAGCATTAAGCTAAAGATGTTTTTTTGTTTTTTACAAATAAACCACAATTTATGAATTGGCTCACCATTTCATCTTTGTTATCAATCCTAAACTTACAGCCGGTTGTCTTCTGTGCTAAATCCTGCAAGAAAAACGAGTAGAAAGTGGCAGCTCAGCTTTCCGGTCGCAAATACTGACTACTGTAATCAGTGGCGTGCACAGACATTTTGGGGGGCAGGTGCTCAAGTGGAAAACAAGGCCACCTTGTGCGGCACATGGAGCTGTCGGTTGCCTTTGTAGTGTGAGATTTATTACAGGCACAACATGAACATAATTTATATGTATTACTAAGCGCCCCAAAAACAAACTGTCCTGTGGGTTGAAGGGAAATGACCACCCAGGACAAAAAAAACTCAAAACAAGAATGCATTTGACAAAATTCTTAAGATTAATAAGGCAACCAAATTATCATAGACTGATTTAAAGTTAGATTACTGATTCACAACCTGACCTTCCTGAGTCAAATTTTTAACTTCGTTATCCTTCTTTTTTTTTTTTTTTCTTTTTACACACTGAGCACAACATGTTTGTCTTGACTATATCATTCTGTACTTTTATCACAAAATGTCTTCTGCAGAAAATGAAATCTGTAGTGCTTTTAAAAAGTGATTGGTAAAAAATTGTTATTATATTGGCTACCTTATCTACATGGTAAACCGATGTTGTCAAAACCCACCTTAGTCATTCCCTTGTATGACATTATTTCTCTGGTAAACTGTTAGATCTGTAATAGTACTGTCCTACTGAAAACCGCTTTTATCTAAAGAAAGACTTTTATGAGTCTTTGGAATGAGAGACAACTGGAAAATGAATGCAGATGTCTGTAAAAGACTAGAAATATGGGTTTCCCAAACTAAATTAGTAACAAAATTGGGAGCTATTTCAAAAAGTAGCTTTTCAGTCATAGTACTTGTATATAAAAAAAGCAATGAAGATAAGACTTTGTCTCTGCTATACTCTTGTCTTTAACAGAAACTTTCTTAATGGCATCCTTTGGATTTATAAGGTATCACAAACGTTCAGGCTACAAGTAGGGAAACATTTGTGTTTTTCTTCACAGGTTAAGTTCCAAAAAGTGGGTAGGATTTGGTTGAGAACTGACAATTAAAATAAAAAAAAACGTTAAGGTTTAGAAATTCTCAATCAGCTATATACGAAAGAGATACAATGTTGATCAGTTGTGATGTATGAATAAAAATAATGAAGTGATGGTTTTATAACTGTGTCTAAAAGTAAATGCAGAAAGC
The DNA here is from genome assembly GCF_021462225.1 of Girardinichthys multiradiatus. Classification (NCBI taxonomy): domain Eukaryota; kingdom Metazoa; phylum Chordata; class Actinopteri; order Cyprinodontiformes; family Goodeidae; genus Girardinichthys; species Girardinichthys multiradiatus. The sequence goes on along the minus strand of NC_061802.1, from coordinate 13,653,843 downwards.
TGAGAGTGGAATGTGTAATACTGTGTAATGTTTAAGACTGAGCAGATTAGGGAGAGAACTGTAGGATGACTAGGAGTGACGAGAGCCGGCTAGGGGATGACAACGAACCTTTTGAAGCCCAACAAACAACACGAAGAAGGGAGGACCAGAAACACAGCCCAGCTGATCGACTGCATTAAAAAAAAAGGATCCACCCGTGTGACCTGGAAGGACTGTGGCTCGAAATTAAGAATCTGATTTCATCTACGGCCTTTTTATCAAGACAACAGAAGTGAACTTGATCGGTGAACAGCTGATTGCTCTAAGGTTCAGGCCTCTGGAAGTCCAGAATCAACCTCATTTATACCTGAAATGCAGAAGAGGCCCAATTACCGAATTACATATTCATTTAGTTGTTTTCTTGTGGATTGGCCAAGATTCCTAAAGGATTGCACTGAAGGTGTACATTACTCACTTAGCTCTGACATAGGAAGCTTATAACTTGGAGACAGTATACTGAGGGTTTGTAAAGTTTCTGTTAATTTCATATTTGTCTTACCCCTCTCTCCTGCTTTTTCCCCAGCTTTTTACAAGTGGTTGGTGCAGATTGTCAGTCAGTCAGTCAGTCTATTGATGCAGAAGTGGAAGGTTTGCTCATTCTATCGCGGTAGGGAAGCACAATCTTTATTTTATTTACTTTTAGGTCTTTCTCTTTCGAACTGATTTGAACTGGCTCATATATTCAGCAAATAGGTCCTGCTGGAAAAGCAAAATGAACTTACAATTCTGTCAGGTTACACAGTTCATTTTATTAGGATTTCATGTAACAGGCCTGCATTAAGTTGAGTATACCTTTAAAGTATAAAGACTGCATGTATTTGTTTTAGATGTATTAACACCCTTAAACACACCCTTTGTTTTAATTGGTTTCATTCATGGGTTCACCCATAACGCCCCTTGAACACAACCCTCTATTTTAACTGGTGCTGACGCCATAAAATTTCAGATATTTCCATATTTGGGCTTGTTCTATTCATATCACCTCACACGTGTTGCCACCTGTGCCATAAAATTTCAGATATTTCCATATTTGGGCTTGTTCTATTCATATCATCCTACACCTGTTGCCACCTGTTCTTAGTCCCCCATGACCCCCTTTAAGGTCAAAGGTCACCTGTCAAAACGTTTTGATTAAAGGATGTAGTATTATCTCTTACATAAGAAAATCTTTCTTTCTTTTTTAATTCCATGAGCGGCAGTTGTTGTTTTGTGCATCATTTTACAGACAGGCACACATTACATAGTATAAAAAAGTAACCACTCATGCTTAACTGGATCATCTCCATGCTTTCGGCTCACATTTCCTTAAGGATGCTTAGCTTAGTCATGGCCTTTTATCCCCATGGAAAAACACATCAAGAAGCAAATGAAGCCAACTGAGGGGTAAAAAACCTCAAGCAGTATTTCTCTTATTTCTTTTCAACAGGCAACGATAGGCAGAGTCAATGAACAAACCCTAAACTGTTTCACTATGAGATGCAATGAAGCTCTTCAGATCAAATTTCAGACATGGAAAGGTGCACTGATAAACCTGGGTGCAGTGCTTCAAATATCTCAAGTCTCTGGGCTGAAATGAATTTGGTTTTTTATCGATCACCGAAGCCTTTCCAAGGGAATCAGAGAAAATGAACTTGAATGCACTGAAATCAAATTGATCAGAGCACCGTCTAAGTAAGTGAATAAAAACAATAAAATCTAAAGGGTTTCGATTAAATAAAACCATGTTCTTAAACAGCAAAACTCAAACAATCTAAGCTTGTTTCTGTGAAGACATTTAGCCTTTTGTACACTGTATCAATTAAAAAAATATTGCTTAAGAAGGATGTTGGGTTAAAACAAAGCAAAAAAAAGCACACACATTACTTTAATAACCTTTACTGAAATGATAGAATCTAATCTTTTCTTCAATCAAATGAAGATTTTAATTGGAATCCTCTTTCATCTTACCATCCTTTTTCATGTACTTTGTTTGGGGTACAAATGTATCGTTCTAGATGTGCAGCGATCAAACCATCCCATGATGGACACATCTAATAAGGATATTGATAATTGGCGAACATTTTGGGGAAAACTTGGTCTGATCCGGAGAGACGGCATCCATCCCAATTTGGATGGAGCAGCTCTTCTTTCTAGGAATCTGGCCAAATTTATTAGTTCTCCAAACCTCTGACAACCCAGGGTTCAGACCAGGAAACAGGGTCGTAGTTTAACACTCCTCTCTGCAGCTTCTGGAGTGCTATCCACCCATTATCCCATTAAGACAGTATCTCGCCCACGGCCAAAATTGAATAGATTAAAAAATAATCTAAAACAAGGAAATCAGGAAAATCTAATAAAAAATAAACACAACTCAGACTAAAGAGAAAAATAAAACAAATAAATGTGGCTTACTGAACATAAGATCTCTCTCTTCAAAGACTTTGCTAGTTAGTGACCTGATTTGTGACAATCAGATTGATTTATTTTGCCTCACAGAAACCTGGCTGCAGCAAGAGGATTATGTTACTATAAATGAGTCAACTAAATTTTCACATTTCTCGAAATACTGGGTGAGGAGGAAGAGTAGCAACCAACGTTCAGTCCGATTTATTGACTAGTCCCAGAACAATAAATAGCTACAACTCTTTTGAATATTTAATCCTTAGTTTTCCTCATCCAAATTGCAAAGCACTAAAACTACTTCTGTTTGTTGTTTTGTACCGTCCACCAGGCCCTTACTCTCAATTATGTTTAGACCAGTTTTCAGACCTTTTATCCGATTTAGTGTTGAATACAGATAAGGTTATTATAGTGGGGGATTTTAACATTCATGTTGACACTGAAAGTCATAGCTTAAATATAGACTTTAATGTTATCTTAGACTCAATTGGCTTTGCTCAAAACAGTAACAAACCTATCCACCTTTGTCTTCATTCTCTGGACCTTGTGCTGATATATGGCACTGAGTGTAAAGACATAACAATATTTTCTCATAACCCTGTCCTGTCTGACCATTTTTTAATAACCTTTGAGTTTAATTTGACCAAGTACTCCACACCTGAAAGAAAATTTCATTATAATAGATCATTATCAGACAATGCTGTAACAACCTTTAAAGAATCTGTTCCACTTTTGATTTCCTCATTATCACAGAAAAACACAGTGAAGGGCAATAATTCTGTTTATGCCCCTTCACAAATTGATTCTCTTTTTCATAGTGTTACTTCAACATTGCGTGGTACATGAGACAATGCAGCCCCCTTGAAAAAGCAGGTAATTATTCATAGGAGGCTAGCTCCCTTGTTTAATTCAGAGCTACGTACTTTAAAGCACAATGTTACAAAATTGGAGAGAAAATGGTGCTCTACACACCTAGAGGATTCCTACTTAATCTGGAAAAATAGCCTACTGTTGTATAAAAAGACACTTCACCAAGCTAGAACAGCTTATTCTCATCATTAATAGAAGAGAACAAGAATAATCCTAGGTTTCTCTTTAGTACAGTTGCTAAACTTACACCGAGTCATAGCTCTGTTCAGCCATCCATTCCCTTAGCTCTCAACAGTCATGACTTTATGGGATTCTTCCAAAATAAAATTGATTCTATTAAAAAGAAAATCTTTGACATACTCCCGAAGATGATTACTCAGCAAGTGAGACAACTTTGGAAGTAACTGTAGAACCTAATCTATGTTTGGACTGCTTTGATCCTGTGGAGCTTCCTGAGTTATCAGAAATTTTAGCTTCATCTAAACCTTCAACTTGTATGTTAGACCCAATCCCAACCAAATTATTTAAGGAAGTGTTCCCTCTGATTACCAGCCACATTTTATATATGATTAACCTATCCTTAGTTAATGGATATACAGGTCCTTCTCAAAATATTAGCATATTGTGATAAAGTTCATTATTTTCCATAATGTCATGATGAAAATTTAACATTCATATATTTTAGATTCATTGCACACTAACTGAAATATTTCAGGTCTTTTATTGTCTTAATACGGATGATTTTGGCATACAGCTCATAAAAACCCAAAATTCCTATCTCACAAAATTAGCATATTTCATACGACCAATAAAAGAAAAGTGTTTTTAATACAAAAAACATCAACCTTCAAATAATCATGTACAGTTATGCACTCAATACTTGGTCAGGAATCCTTTTGCAGAAATGACTGCTTCAATGCGGCGTGGCATGGAGGCAATCAGCCTGTGGCACTGCTGAGGTCTTATGGAGGCCCAGGATGCTTCGATACCATGGTCAGTAAACCATTTACCAGTGGTTTTGGCACTGTGAGCAGGTGCCAGGTCGTGCTGAAAAATGAAATCTTCATCTCCATAAAGCTTTTCAGCAGATGGAAGCATGAAGTGCTCCAAAATCTCCTGATAGCTAGCTGCATTGACCCTGCCCTTGATAAAACATAGTGGACCAACACCAGCAGCTGACACGGCACCCCAGACCATCACTGACTGTGGGTACTTGACACTGGACTTCTGGCATTTTGGCATTTCCTTCTCCCCAGTCTTCCTCCAGACTCTGGCACCTTGATTTCCAAATGACATGCAGAATTTGCTTTCATCCGAAAAAAGTACTTTGGACCACTGAGCAACCGTCCAGTGCTGCTTCTCTGTAGCCCAGGTCAGATGCTTCTGCCGCTGTTTTTGGTTCAAAAGTGGCTTGACCTGGGGAATGCGGCACCTGTAGCCCATTTCCTGCACACGCCTGTGCACGGTGGCTCTGGATGTTTCTACTCCAGACTCAGTCCACTGCTTCCGCAGTTCCCCCAAGGTTTGGAATCGGCCCTTCTCCACAATCTTCCTCAGGGTCCGGTCACCTCTTCTCGTTGTGCAGCGTTTTCTGCCACACTTTTTCCTTCCCACAGACTTCCCACTGAGGTGCCTTGATACAGCACTCTGGGAACAGCCTATTCGTTCAGAAATTTCTTTCTGTGTCTTACCCTCTTGCTTGAGGGTGTCAATAGTGGCCTTCTGGACAGCAGTCAGGTCGGCAGTCTTACCTATGATTGGGGCTTTGAGTGATGAACCAGGCTGGGAGTTTTAAAGGCCTCAGGAATCTTTTGCAGGTGTGTAGAGTTAACTCGTTGATTCAGATGATTAGATTCATAGCTCGTTTAGAGACCCTTTTAATGATATGCTAATTTTGTGAGATAGGAATTTTGGGTTTTCATGAGTTGTATGCCAAAATCATCCATATTAAGACAATAAAAGACCTGAAATATTTCAGTTAGTGTGCAATGAATCTAAAATATATGAATGTTAAATTTTCATCATGACATTATGGAAAATAATGAACTTTATCACAATATGCTAATATTTTGAGAAGGACCTGTATACCACAAGCTTTTAAGGTAGCTGTAATTAAACCTTTGCTTAAGAAACCTGTGCTTGATCGAGATGACTTAATGAATTATAGACCTATATCCAATCTTCCATTCATATCTAAGATTCTTAAGAAAATAGTTGCTAATCAAATGTGTGAGCATTTACACAGCAATGACCTGTTTGAAGAGTTTCAGTCAGGCTTCAGAGCTCATCATAGCACTGAAACAGCTCTGCTGAAAGTCACTAATTATATTCTTATGGCTTCAGATAATGGACTTATGTCTGTACTTGTCCTGTTAGATCTCAGTGCTGCATTTGATACAGTCGATCACAATATTCTCTTAGAAAGGCTGGAATATGCTGTAAGGATCAGGGGAACAGCGCTAGGCTGGTTTAAATCTTATCTGTCTGACAGATTCCACTTTGTTCATGTAAATGATAAATCATCTTTAAACTCCAGGGTTAATTGTGGAGTACCACAGGGTTCAGTACTTGGGCCAATTCTCTTTACTATATATATGCTTCCAATAGGTCAAATTATCAGGCAGCATAGAATAAATTTTCACTGTTACGCTAATGACACTCAGCTTTACTTATCCATGAATCCTGATGAGCCCAACCAGTTAGATAGAGTACAAGCATGTCTTGAAGACATAAAACTTGGATGACTTTACATTTTCTGCATCTAAATTCAGACAAGACAGAAGTTGTCGTCTTTGGACCGGAGTCTTTAAAAAAAAAAACTGCTTTGTCAATCACTTAACCTGGATTGCATTAAATTAACCTCCGATAATAACGTAAAAAAACTTGGTGTTATTTTTGACCAGGACATGTCATTTAAATCCCATATTAAACAGGTTTCTAGGATTTCCTTCTTTCATCTCCGGAACATTGCCACAATTAGAAATATCCTATCCAGGAGTGACGCTGAAAAACTAGTCCATGCATTTGTTACTTCAAGGCTGGACTATTGTAATTCTTTACTATCAAGATGTCCACAAAATGCAATTAAAAGCCTTCAGATGATTCAAAATGCTACAGCAAGAGTTCTGATGAAAATTAAAAAGAGAGAACATATTTCCCCTACTTTATCTTCCCTTCATTGGCTCCCTGTTAAATCCAGAATAGAATTTAAAATTCTCCTCCTCACATATAAAGCCCTTAATGATTTAGCTCCATCATACATCAGAGATCTGATTGTTCCATACGTTCCTAACAGAGCACTTCGTTTTCTGCAGGTTTACTGGTGGTTCCTACAGTCTCTAGAAGTAGAATAGGAGGCAGATCCTTTAGTTATCAGGTTCCTCTCCTGTAGAACCATCTCCCAGTTTTAGTCCGTGAGGCAGACACCATGTCTACTTTTAAGACTAGGCTTAAAACTTTCCTTTTTGATAAAGCTTATAGTTAGAGTGGCTTAGGTTATCTTGAGCTATCTTCCTTTTTTTTTTTTTACCTCCGTCTTCTTCCCTCCCTGTTGGATGGAGTAAGGGGGAGTCAGGTTTAGCCTAAACCAGCTCAGTTATGGTTGAGGTGCAAACACACCCTCCATTTCTGCTACCTATATGACCCCTTCTCTTTTCCAATGGTTATGGTCAATCTGAGAGAGAGAGGTATCCCAATCGTTGTGGTTTTTAGTATAACAATGGCCATCAGTTGGCTCTAGATGGACAAACTGCCAACTTTTAAGGCAAGGCTTAAATCTTTCCTTTTTAATAAAACTTACAGTTAGAGTGGCTTAGGTTATCCTGAGCTATCTGTGTTGTTATGCTGCTATAGGCTTAGGCTGCTGGAGGACATAATGACCACTTTCACCCTCTTTGCTACATTCCAACACAACTCTCCAATTTTGCATTATCTGCTGTTATTTCAGCTTTTAATCTTGTTCTCTCTCTTTTCTCTTCCTAGAAGCTACACCTGGCCTGACTCTGTGTCTATCTGTGACACCTTTCTGGAGAGGGGAATCGTCCAAGCTTCTGCTGGCGACAACTTAATGCTCACCCTCTACCGATGATCCACATCGCCCTGTCTTTCAGTGTTTAACCCTTTCTCTCTCCTAGACATGGCAATTGACTGAGCTTTTACTGTGACTAACTCTATGTGCTCTCTTTCAGACTCTAACCTTGAAAACTGGCTCAGAGTTTATCTGTTCTTTCTTTCTAGGTGAAATGACTAAAGGAGCTACATTCATAAACATTTACTTTTCCTTCCCTTAGAAAGTACTCCTGGATCAGTGCTTCTTTGTTCTCTTTGTGTCTCTGCTCTGTTCTCTCAAATCCCCAGTCGGTCGTGGCAGATGGCCGCTCACACTGAGCCTGGTTCTGCTGGAGGTTTCTTCCTGTTAAAAGGGAGTTTTTCCTCTCTACTGTCGCTACATGCATGCTCAGTATGAGGGATTGCTGCAAAGTCAACATCAGTGACTGTCCACTGTCTCTACATGCTCATCTGGGAGGAGGGAATGCTGCAAGTCACTGACTGGATGCAATCTGCTGGGTTTTCTTAGACAGAAATTATTTTTATCCAATTTGAATAAATAACTGTTTCTCACTGCACTGTTCAATGATTAGGATTAATTGGAATGTATGTTCCTGACTTTTGTGAAGTGCCTTGAGACAACATGTGTTGTGAATTGGCGCTATATAAATAAACTGAATTTAATTGAATTAATATTCCATGTCATAATTGGTCATTTTCAGCCTTAAATACCCCTATAAAAGTTCCATTTCCTCCTTATACAATTTCAATGAAAAACAGTCCACTTTGTACTTCAGAGTTTAAATACAGCAACTTCCAATTCTCTAGTCATTCAAATACCACAACTGATGAAGTTGCACTGTGAAGCAGAATAATGAGGGAAAATAATTAATTTTTGTCAGCGTGAGTGAAGATCTTTTGCTGAAAGAGCTTCTATGATGCATGTGAGCCTGACACATTTAAAAATAGGTGAATTTTGGAAATATTCAAATTTTCTTTTAGTAATAAACAGTTTGCTGTAAAATGTATTCTAATTATTTTTCTAAGAGGCAGTAGTTTGTTATTATTGGAGCTTATATGAGTGGAAGAAATTGTTAGAGGTTAGAAAATTGTGGGATTATTTTCAAAATGTTTTTCAAAATTCAATACACTTCTCCTCCCATGACGGAAATAGTGTTTTACCTATTTCTGTTTCTCTAAAAATCTACAATCATCTCCTTTTATTCACGTTCAAGATGAGATGATTGTTTCCACACCATGCCACAAAGCAGCTCCCTGTAGTCAGCTTCTTGTCCATCTCTGATACACCCCACAACTGCAAAATCAAGTATTTCTGCAGATGACAGGAGTCTGTCTTGTACTGGAAGTCTGAAGTGTACAGAGTAAAATGGAAAGGCTAGAAGAATACCTGGTTAGACACACAACCCTTCAGTCTCACAAACTGGTCTTTTTGTCAGGTAGTCATTTATCCAGGGGATTATTGAGGCCTCTTTCTGAGTCTTCTGGAGTTTCTGACAAAGCAGATCTGGTTGAATTGTGTTAAATGCACTGGAGAAATCAAAGACCATAATCCTCACAGTACTGCTGGCTTTGTCCAGATGACAGTGGGTGTCTTGAAGCAGGTGTATGATGGCATCTTCAACTCCAACTCCACTGCAACAAGAAAAGTAAAGAGGGTCCTGATAGTTTATTGTTTATGAACTATCAGGGTGAGTTTTATGGGTGAGTTATGGGTGAGTTTTCTTTGGTACCAGAACAAGACAAGAGGTCGTCCACAACACTGGAGCCTTCTTCTGGGCGAGGCTAAGGTTGAAAAGGTGCTCCAGAATTCCACAGAGCTGCTCTGCACAGGCCTTCAGGACTCTCGGGCTGACATGATCTGGACGTGTAGCCTTATTCTCATTTAGTCTTTCCAGTTGTCTCTTCACCTGACTTCTTGAGACACACAGGTGGAAGGGGGAGGCAAAGGGAGCATCAGCATCTTCTGATTTGGTTGAAGGCAATCATGTAGAAGCAGAAGGGTCCATGTCTAAGGTGGAAGCTCCTCTGGGGTACCTGGACTTGGAAGAATATAATATGGATGAGGATTGCTAGTGAGTTTATGGCGTCCACCCTTCCCTGGGAGGGGGCTGGTGGTAGTCCTGGCGGTGGTCCTCCTGGGTTCTGGAAAGGCTTTGGATGTCTGTTTCTCTGATCTCCTCTGTGTCTGCCTCTGGTCTGGGGGGGGGGCAGGTCTGTGGCTCCTCACACCTGCTGCTGAACATTCTTATGGAGAAACCTTATATACACAAGTGCACTCACACATATATCCACAGGTGTTTGGATTCAGCTGTTTACAGATACACAGATATACAGATATACTCTATATTGAGCGGCAGTTGCCACTAAATACACCCTGTATTAATTAGTACCATGTACTATTCAGTAACGTTGTTATATATACATTTGCTGTTTTTCCCTGTTTTTTTTTTTCTTTCCCTCTCTCCTTCTGCAGGGGTAAGAGCAGACTTCAAGGGTGTTATCTTGTATTCTATTAATCATTTTCTCATCTATATTCTTATCTCTTCTCCCTTTTAACTTTTTGTCCCACCTCCCTCTCATTCGTTCTTTTTTTTATCCTTTTCGCTTCTGTCTTCATGTCCATTTCATTTGAAATAATCCTAAAGCAATTTCTAATCAAGTTTTTTTTTGTATATATCAAGGGGAGCATTATGACGAAAGACATAATAGTCCACTTGTGTAAGTGAATCTGTTTCTTATCTTCTTCTTCTTCTTGGCCCTCAGACAACAATTCTGAATGCTACTCTGCCAGACTGGACACGAAAAAAAAAAACAAGTACTTGAGCTAATTGCTGCTCCAGCTATATTCACACAATGGTTAACTTGTGGATTCAACAAATTTGTGTTGACCAAGACAAATATGACTGAAGGATCATAATTTAAGATGACTACAGAAAACCTTGTGTGCTAGCTGCTTTCACTTTATCAACTAAATACCCACAGAGGAAAATCCCTACCTCACATTGTAAATAGGCTAAGTCCTTCTGCCAGAGGGGGAATGTTGGATTCTTCTGAAAAGGATTAAGAGCAAAGTTAAGAGATGCCCAAATATTGGTTTAGCCTTCAGAAATGACAAATAATGTAGTCACATCCTTTTATGACAGGTAAATAGCATTTCTTAGCATTTTTATGTTCTATGTTTTTAGTTGTGAAACTTTCAAGACAATAAATGCTTGTTTAAGTAAATTAAATGTGGTGCAGAGGTTCTACTGTATATATAATCAGATGCTATTTATTTTTTAGGTCATCCTCCCAATCTTTAAACGATGAAGGTTCTAGTATTTTTTTATTATACTGTAAAGATTGATGCACCCATGTTCATACCTGTATTTTCTCTGTAAGAGTCCATTAGTCTAGTTGTAAGAATGCTGTTTTAGTTCAATAGCTCAAGGTTGTGTATCATGACAAGCTGGATAAGAGCATAGTACTTACCAATATATGCAATAACTTTATTTATGGGTAAAATATTGTCAATGTAAAACATGGTTATGCACACCATGAGACTACTCATCCCTTTCACTTCCAAATAAGAATTTCTATTAACTAAATACACACAAACATAAGTTGGCATTCTTAAATCTCAAGAGTTTTAATTTGATTTCTTTTCTTTCTCCCTTAACCTTTTTAAAGCTTACAAAAGAATATACAAAATACTAAATAAATATGTATAATTATAAATGCCATCTTGGTTGTGTCATAATTAAACATGTTTACAATGTTTAAACAGATGGATGCATAAATAATTATGCATCTGTCTGTGTGATGAAGGATTTTGCCTTTGTGTAGGCAGGATGATAAGACTTTAGTCGGTGCATTCAGGCTGAGGTCGCTGTTGCTGGAGCTGCAAATTTTTCCAAATGTACCTCACCCTATTTGTTTCTGACAGATTGACACAGGACTGTGTATGTGTTAAACAGTGCCAGGGGGCTGAGGCGGAGGCGTTGATCAGTGAACTGAACCTCTGTGACTCATCTCTGACTACGACTAGCTCAGCTCAACAGATGACAGTGGCTCTGCCCTAACATTCACACATAGATATCAAGGGTGAAGCCCTCTCCTAATCTCCGAGGCTGATAGAAATTTGCATAAACTTGACATAACTCTGGATGTGTATTATGCAGTGTGAGCTCCTGTGTTTTTCAGTGTCAGACAGTGCAGAGGGAATTACTTCTTGAGTGTTTTCAATCCTGAAATACAAACTCCTCACAAGTTTTTGATCCTTTTAATCCAACATTTTGAGATTGTCAGAGTTAAATGCGGAACATCATGGCATTATTGAAACAAGCATGTCCAAAACACAAGCACATGCTGTCATTGTTTTGAGACAGCTTTGACCCACATACAGAAAATGCTCAGAAGTAGGAATGGAATGTAAGGTGTTTTTATTGTCAGCAAAGTAATAAGGAACATGAACGAGAAACGGCAACTGTACGGGAAGAGAAGAGAAATGACAGGTGAACAAAGGATAGCACTAGAGATCATAGGTCTTATCTGGGACACATGGAACGTAGGGTGTATGCGAAGGCTTGCAGGTAGACAAAGGCGAACCGCAGAGGGGCTGATTACAGTCTCTATCTCATATGGTCCAATGAAATGAGGCAAACGTTTTTGTGACATAGACTTAAGAGGCACACCCCGTGCTGACAACCAGACCTTTTGTCCAGGCCGATATCTTAGGGCTGGCTGGCGTCTACGGTCAGCGAAGCGCTTGTTCTGTTCTGCGGTTTGCTGGAGGGCTTAGATGGTGGAGTTCCAGATGGATTTGCAGCGAGGGACGTGTTGGTGGACCGAGGAAACCGTGATGTCTTTCTCATCAGCAGGAAACAGAGGCGGCTGGTAACCAATGGATGCTTCGAAGGGAGAACATCCAGGAGCTGAAGAAACGTGAGTTTAGTGCATACTCAACCCATGGTAGGTATGAGCACCAGTCTGTTGGATAAGTAGATGTAAGACAGCGTAGAGTGGATTCAAGTTGTTGGTTGAGTCTTTCGGTTTGGCCATCGGAATGAGGATGATAACTGGAAGTCAATGAAACTTTAGCTCCCAAAGTTAAATAAAACTGCTTCCAAACCTGAGAGATGAATTGTGGGCCTCGATCGGACAGAATGTCATGTGGGATCCCATGCAAACGGAAGACATGCTTAGTGAGTAGCTTGGATGTCTGAAGAGCTGACTGAAGTTCCCTGAGAGGTATGAGATGGAATGCCTTAGAAAGACGATCAACAATTATGAGAATGGTAGTCATACCTGAGGAGAGGAGTAGACCAGTAACAAAGTCCAAAGCAATATGCGACCGGGGTCGACTTGGAATGCTGAGAGGTTGGAGGAGACCTGCAGGTGGTTGATTACTGGATGTATATCTGGCACAGGTGGTGCAGGCTTGAACAAAGTCCTTAACATCCTTATGTAATGAAGGCCACCAAAACCTTCTCTGTACTAGGGCTATGGTTCTGCTGACTCCAGGATGAGCTGAAAATGTTGCTGTGTGAAGCCAATCAATGAGTCTGGAACATACATTAGTTGGAACATAGGTGCAATTGGGTGGTCCTGTGCCAGGGTCGGGTTCCTGTTGTTGAGCTTTGATGATAATGTCCTCCATCTCCCACCTGAGTGTCCCAACTGTCCAACTGGGAGGCAGGATGGGAGCTGGTTCCTTCACCGAATCATCAACAGCAAATTGTCTGGAGAGAGCATCAGGCTTAGTGTTCTTAGGTCCAGGTCTGAAAGAGTTGCCTAGATCAAAAAGTGAAAAGAACAAAGGCCACCGGGACTGGCATGGGTTCAATCTCTTGGCTGACTGAAGGTAGGCCAAGTTCTTATGGTCCGTCCACACTTGAATGGGATGCTCGGCACCCTCAAGCCGGTGACGCCATTCTTCAAGGGCTAGTTTGATAGCTAATAATTCTCTATCACCCACAGCATAATTTATTTCTGTGTTGTTTAACCTACGGGAAAAGAAGGCACAAGGATGTAATCTCTCATCCTCAGAATTCTTAGATAACACTGCTCCAACCCTAATATCAGAAGCATCAACCTCCAAAATAAACAGTTTTGAAGAATCAGGGTGAATTAAGATGGGAGCTTGTGAGAACCTTCTCTTTAATACCAGAAACGCTTCTTCGGCCTCAGGCGACCAGGAAAATGAGATTTTGGAAGAGGTTAAAGCAGTAAGGGGTGCAGCTGTCTGACTGTAATCTTTGATTAATTGTCTGTAAAAGTTCGCAAACCCAAGGAACCGCTGTAATGCTTTGCGGGAGTCTGGTACAGGCCACTCCAGGACTGCCTTGATCTTTTCAGGGTCTGAATGTACCTGTCCACCCTCAAGAATGTAGCCCAAAAAGGTGACGGATGATTGGTGGAACTCACACTTCTCGGCTTTCACAAACAGGCGGTTCTCCAGGTGATGCTGAAGTACTTGCTGAGCATGCTGACGATGCTCCTCAATGTCCTTAGAATAAATCAAAATTTCGTCCAAATACACAAAAACAAAAATGTTCAGAAAATCTCTAAGAACGTCATTAACTAGGGCCTGGAACACAGCAGGAGCATTGCACAGACCAAAAGGCATGACCAGGTACTCGAAATGACCGAGCGAAGTCTTGAAAGCCGTCTTCCACTCATCCCCCTGGTGAAGATGATAAGCATTTCTCAGATCTAATTTGGAAAATACTGTAGCACCATGAACCGGTTCAAAAGCAGAGGTGATGCGAGGTAGAGGGTACTTATTTTTAACAGTGATTTGATTTAGGCCCCTATAGTCAATGCAAGGACGTAATGACCCGTCCTTCTTCCCTATGCCCCAAGAGGTGAGGAGGAAGGCCGAATAATACCTGCAGACAAAGAATCATTAATATAATTCTCCATGGACATTTGGTCCGGACGGGAGATATTATAAAGCCTGCTTGATGGCAGGGTGGCACCGGGGAGTAGGTCGATCGTGCAGTCATAAGGCCGTTGAGGTGGTAAAGATAGAGCCTTGTTTTTACTAAAAACTCTTCTTAACTCATGGTACTCTGAGGATACATGACACAACTCAATTACCTGATCTTCCTCGTTACCCTGCTCGGAAAAACTCAGGGAGAAAGTTGACTGGAGGCAAGATGAGTGGCAACTAGTGGACCAGGATTCAACACGACACTCAGACCAATCTAAATGAGGGTTATGTTTTCGTAACCAGGAGAAGCCTAAAACTATGGAGCTCTGAGACACAGGAAATACAAAAAAAGATATATTTTCCCTATGGTTACCTGATAACAGAAGGTCAAGAGGCTTGGTCCGACGAGTAATCTGCTGTAATCTCTGTCCGTCAAGAGCTAAAACGGAACGTGGAGAAGTAAGTGGTTCTACCTCAATTCCGGCCTTGTTTACTAATTCAGAATCTATTAAATTCTGTTCACTTCCAGAATCTATCAAAGAGGACATAGTCAAAGTTTGTTGATTAACTATGATAGTTGCTGTTAGGCTGAATCTGGGGGCTTTGCAAGTTAATGAGTGGTCCGCCTCTAACTGTTGGTTTGTTTGACATTGCTGCTCTAAGAAAACGAAGAGATGAATCATGAGAATGAATTTGATTAGTATGTTCTGAAAGAGTTCTATGGAGCGCTTCTGCAGGGTATTGTTGGCCAGAGTGTTCTGTCATTATTTTCGAGACAGCTTTGACCCACATACAGAAAATGCTCAGAAGTAGGAAAGGACTGTAAGGTGTTTTTATTGTCAGCAAAGTAATCTGGAACATGAATGGGAAATGCCAACTGTACAGGAAGAGAACAGAAATGACAGGTGAACAAAGCATAATGTAGATAATGACTAATGAGATCTGAGAAATGGCTTACTAAATTGTTGCTGCTTGAACCACC
Source organism: Girardinichthys multiradiatus (assembly GCF_021462225.1). Classification (NCBI taxonomy): domain Eukaryota; kingdom Metazoa; phylum Chordata; class Actinopteri; order Cyprinodontiformes; family Goodeidae; genus Girardinichthys; species Girardinichthys multiradiatus. The sequence goes on along the minus strand of NC_061802.1, from coordinate 13,638,592 downwards.
AGGGGTAGAGGGATTCAGGGTGTAGGCTTGCGAGGTAGAAGTTTCTCAGCTGTTTTCTCTGGTGCTGTTTGAGATGACTTGGTGAGAACAAGCGATAGTTCAGGTGCAGGTACTTGTGTTGGAGGGTGGAACAGGGTACGCTTATGCCTTGGTCCAGAAGTCGAAGGAAGCGGGAAGCCTCCAGCTTGGTCCTTGTCCGAATAAGTAACAGGAGGTTGGAAATTAAGTCCTCAAAACGTAGATCCAATTTCCAGGAGGCGGTAATCTTGATCGCCCAGAAACGTCTAGAGCGAAGTTAGTCCTCAGCAATGTAAACAAAGCCTCAGGTTAGTAACCTGCTAAGGAGCAAATACAAAAGTTGATTGGGAGCAAAAAACGAAGCAAAGATCAGTAGAGGCTGAGCTTCTTACCACTGTAGGCAAACACTCTGGCGTCGAAGTGCTGGCAGCCCCTCGCTTAAGTATTCCTCCATGCAATCAGCAGATAGGTTGCACCTGTCACCCAGTGTACCTGAGAACTTTCAGCACCATCTGAGAAACACTGACGCAATGATTACAAGCACACAGTACACACACACACGCACACAGACACAGACCCTGACACATGCAAAATAATATTTTGGTTAGAGTTGGGAAAATATACAAAACACACAATACTAATTAAGTTTTATGCACATAGCATCGAAGTGAAACATTTTCGGGATTTACTGAAAAATAGTTTTTTGTCAATCCAACCCAGAGCTCTTGTTTGCAGCAGGAAGGGAATAGTCAATTCTAAGTGACCCTTTTTCAGTCAATTTAGACATGACTACAGATTAAATTTACATCACACACTTAATAGATGGATCCCAAAAAGAGCTGGTATTATTTTAATTCCAATATTTATTTCAAGAAGAAGGTATTTATACAGGTAGATTTGTGATTCTGCACTAACATCTGCCTCTTTTAACTACAGACACAAACGATTTTACAGACACAAAACGCTTTTTCATTTAATTCTGTTTTTTAATATAGAGATGATTCACAGCAAATTTCACCTTTAGGTATATAACAAGACAACCAGATCCTGTTTATTGGAAACATTTCTAAAAATATAAAAAATTAATCAGTTCAGTTCATACCAATGCAGTTCAATCATTTAGACAGATTCAGTTATGTATAGTCCAATTCATTCGTAGTAATAATAATTATAGTAATAATGCAGTCAAATTGAAAGGAATAGAATATAAAAGCTACTTTAAAAAAGTTATCTATCCCCGAAAATTGCATTGAGCCATTAGTTACAGTCTGGGGGCTTAAGCTCAGAATGCTTTGGTCAAGTGGACTGTTATGGAAAGAAGACAGAAACGTTGAGAAAACATGAAGTTATTGCCAAAATAGCTCAGCTGAGAGCCCCTTGTAGGAAGGAGACTGTCATAGTCTGAGGGTATTTGACTTTTGTTATGGGCCTTGTTCATGATTGTTTTCCATGTGGTGCTTTGGTTCATTTACTTTATTTCTTGTTCTGATTATTGTGTATGCTTTCTATGTGTTCGTTGAGTTCCTTATTTTTTCTTGTTCAGCCCCATTCATACTGTTGTTTCCACTCCCTGCCACAGTGAGCTTGCAATCAGCTTCATTTGTTCCACCTGCACTTTGCCAATTATTCTGTTAGCTTCACCTGTATATATATTTCTCTGTTCTGTTCATTCCTTGCTGAATCATTATACAGGTCCTTCTCAAAATATTAGCATATTGTGATAAAGTTCATTATTTTCCATATTGTCATGATGAAAATTTAACATTCATATATTTTAGATTCATTGCACAGTAACTGAAATATTTCAGGTCTTTTATTGTCTTAATACGGATGATTTTGGCATACAGCTCATGAAAACCCAAAATTCCTATCTCACAAAATTAGCATATCATTAAAAGGGTCTCTAAACGAGCTATGAACCTAATCATCTGAATCAACGAGTTAACTCTACACACCTGCAAAAGATTCCTGAGGCCTTTAAAACTCCCAGCCTGGTTCATCACTCAAACCCCATGGGTAAGACTGCCGACCTGACTGCTGTCCAGAAGGCCACTATTGACACCCTCAAGCAAGAGGGTAAGACACAGAAAGAAATTTCTGAACGAATAGGCTGTTCCCAGAGTGCTGTATCAAGGCACCTCAGTGAGAAGTCTGTGGGAAGGAAAAAGTGTGGCAGAAAACGCTGCACAACGAGAAGAGGTGACCGGACCCTGAGGAAGATTGTGGAGAAGGGCCGATTCCAAACCTTGGGGGAACTGCGGAAGCAGTGGACTGAGTCTGGAGTAGAAACATCCAGAGCCACCGTGCACAGGCGTGTGCAGGAAATGGGCTACAGGTGCCGCATTCCCCAGGTAAAGCCACTTTTGAACCAGAAACAGAGGCAGAAGCGCCTGACCTGGGCTACAGAGAAGCAGCACTGGACTGTTGCTCAGTGATCCAAAGTACTTTTTTCAGATGAAAGCAAATTCTGCATGTCATTCGGAAATCAAGGTGCCAGAGTCTGGAGGAAGACTGGGGAGAAGGAAATGCCAAAATGCCAGAAGTCCAGTGTCAAGTACGCACAGTCAGTGATGTTCTGGGGTGCCGTGTCAGCTGCTGGTGTTGGTCCACTGTGTTTTATCAAGGGCAGGGTCAATGTAGCTAGCTATCAGGAGATTTTGGAGCACTTCATGCTTCCATCTGCTGAAAAGCTTTATGGAGATGAAGATTTCATTTTTCAGCACAACCTGGCACCTGCTCACAGTGCCAAAACCACTGGTAAATGGTTTACTGACCATGGTATCACTGTGCTCAATTGGCCTGCCAACTCTCCTGACCTGAACCCCATAGAGAATCTGTGGGATATTGTGAAGAGAACGTTGAGAGACTCAAGACCCAACACTCTGGATGAGCTAAAGGCCGCTATTGAAGCATCCTGGCCCTCCATAAGACCTCAGCAGTGCCACAGGCTGATTGCCTCCATGCCAAGCCGCATTGAAGCAGTCATTTCTGCAAAAGGATTCCCAACCAAGAATTGAGTGCATAGCTGTACATGATTATTTGAAGGTTGACGTTTTTTGTATTAAAAACACTTTTCTTTTATTGGTCGTATGAAATATGCTAATTTTGTGAGATAGGAATTTTGGGTTTTCATGAGCTGTATGCCACAATCATCTGTATTAAGACAATAAAATACCTGAAATATTTCAGTTAGTGTGCAATGAATCTAAAATATATGAATGTTAAATTTTCATCATGACATTATGGAAAATAATTAACTTTATCACAATATGCTAATATTTTGAGAAGGACCTGTATTACTCTCACCCATTTTAAGTCTGTCTGAGGCTGTTGCCACACCGAAGCCTTGGTTTGATGTTCAGCCCTCCTCATGCCTGGCTGTAAGTTTTATTTTATTTTATATTAAACCTTTTTATTTCACATCAGCTCCTGTCTGTCTGCATTTGGGTCCTATTCCTGACACCTCTCCGACAGAGACATTGTTAACCTTTCATACACTATTGTTGCCAATTGACCTCAAACCATCATCCAGTCAAATTGGCTTATGTATCCCACTGAGGCCAGTCGGTGCATATTCAACACATACCACGTGTCAAGTGAGTCATGTTTAGTTTTTTATGGCAAAAAAAGTTTGGAGAACATTTACAGTATAATTGCAAATAATGCATAGAGTAGTAGGAGAACATACCAGTGAGTAGAGAGGTCAGTATGTCCTCTGCCTAACATCAAAACTACAGAAAGAGTTAAGGACAACCTATGTCACTCTAACTAAAAGATTTATCTGAAAGGAAAGTCTTAGGCCTAGTCTTAGAAGTAGATAAAGTGTTTGAGTAACAAATACAAACTGAAAGACCACGCTTCCATTCTACCTCAAGAACATTTAGAAGCCACTATTAAGTGTGTTATAAGAATCCAAAGCTTAAGATGTTAGATGAATTTTTCAAATGAACTAATTCCAAAAAAATATATATTTTCCTTTTGTAAATTGTCTGGAAACAAACAAAAATCCTGATCATAACAATTCAAGGTAAGTGTAGAGTTTATACCGTCATAAACCTTTCGGCTGTGCAGTTTTTTGGGTTTTGTTTTTTTTTACAATTTGCTGTCACTCAGAAAACTTAAAATGCCTTTTAGTTGTTTTCTCATAATCTATTAAGCAATTGTGACAGTGTCAGTATCTGTCTCTGTTAGGTTTTTGTGCTTGTTTACTTTCTCTGCTAAGCCATGTGCTTTTCTGTTCATTAAATTCCTTCTGTTTAGTTTTTTTTTTATTGTGTTCTGGTCACCATGCTCATCAGGTTAATTAGTCATTCTCCCTCTGTATTGTTTAGGTTCCCTGGTCCTCAGCTGTCTCACATTCTCCTGATTAGCTCTTCTCCCTAGTTCATTGGTTCACACTTGACTTACCTCCGTATTTAAGTTCTCTGATTTTTATATTTCGCTATCGGATTCCCTGCTCACATCCCTAGTTCTACGTCTCTGTGTTTTGCCTGCTACCCTGCCTGCGTTCCCCGTGTAAGTGTTTATCATTTATTATTAAATCATTGTCAACTCTCCATGTGGCTCCCGTCCTCCTGCTTGCATTTTGGTCCTGCTCAACCTCACATCATCACAGACAGTACTAACATATTAAATGCTTTGCTTTTCTCCTGTTAAAAGATTGACATATCAAATTAGCGTACGCTAGACCCTAATGCAATTTTCTTTTCTGCCTAAAGCAAAGAATGGCTGACAGTACATAAGGTCATGCATTTATAACACAATCTCTAGAATCACACATGTTGATGGACGCGTCATGCCATAGATGCATTTTTCTGCATCTTGAGCTGGAAGGCAATTAAGGCCAGATAATCACAAGGGTTCCTATATATTTTAATTTTGATCAGTTTATATTTCAACACAACCTCGCTCAAGCCAAACATTGTTAGGAGATTTGAAAATGCCTTCTTGATGATTGAGAAATGCTGACTCATCATCCCAGTTGGGCTTGAACCTTGCAACCAAAGAAAACAAGCAAAGCCTCTGAATAAATATATGCCAAGATTTGACTTAGGCTACTTGGCTTCCTAAATGATTTCGCAATAAACAAAAGAATCTGACTACTTGTTTCATGGGGAAAATTTCTGGTTTAAATATATTTAATAGACATATAAAATCATTATGTTTGCTTTGCTTTTGTGTTTTGTAAAAAATTGAAAAAGTACTAGAGGGAATAGTTTCCAAATTACTCATCCATCCATTCAGAAAAGTTATTGCTTTACTATATTTGCTCCTTATGTGATAAAAGTAAATAACAAATAAAGAAGAAGAAAAAGAAGTATTCCACTAGCATTTAAAAAAAACATGAGAACCATGTCGGACAGATTTTGTTATTTGTAATTTTATTTTTTGTTGTTTTATTTGTATGTTGCAACATAGTTAAATTAAAAGTGGCATTTAAATAAAGTGAACTGCACCATGGCATGTGTTCATATTGAGTTCAAAGAATTCAATGAACCCCTGGGTTTATTTTAGAAATGCTTTCAGGAAACTAATTAGTGCCAAACTTCCTAGCTGCTACTTTTATAACATACAACCTAACCATTACAATAACTCACAGACAAGTCTACTGGGTGTTGAGGTATCCACGTGGAACACCAATTGCATCAATATAAGTTAATGAACTGTCCATAAGATCAAAGGATCTGGTCTTCCTCACCATTCCTCCATGTGGCGATTTCTCCCCCCAGAGAAGCAATGGAGCCACTAGCTGCACCATTGCACAGCTTCCTACTGCCTTAGGGGAAATTTGGGCTGATAAAATACTTCCACCACAATAGTAATATAAACCTTCTCGGGCCCAGTTTCCTACAGTGCCAGCTGGGTAAGTTTTGTTACACCATGGTGGACAGACAGTTCCCAATTTTAATGGTGGCTTTTCAGTAACCCCTGTAAAATTGAAACAGGGATAATCATATCCCTCACTCTGAGGAGAAAAAGGGCCTACCAGTGAGCTATTGCTAATTACCGGAAACACCTTTGCTAAGGTATGACATGGAGGGTTTTCTTTATCATGAGTTAACAGAATCATGCATTTAAATCCTAGTGGATCCGCGTTCTCATATATGGGAGCAGGTACAGTGACCAGAGTGGTTCTAGCAGCCGCACATGCTATACAATTGCTCATGGCCGGCTCACGTGCTGTCTGAGCCATCCACGTTAACCACAAATTGGACTCTGTAAATTCCAGAGCCCCTTGGATAACATCGAGGCGATTGTGGCTCAGTAGGAAGAGTAGTCGTCTTGCAATCGGAAGGTTGTGGGTTTGATTCCAGCTTCCTCCTGCTGTATGTCGATGTGCCCCTGGGCAAGGCACTTAACCTCAAGTTGCCTGCGTATCGGTGTGTGAGCGTTAGTGTAAAGTGCTTTGAGCGGTCTGTATGACTGGAAAGGCGTTATATAAAATTCAGTCCATTTACCATCTTCTGGGGTTAATGTGTTATAGTCTATCTGAACCACAGGGGTTTTCACGTCACCACCTTTGGCCATAACAGAAACAAGATCAATTCTACCCTGATCTTGTGCGAGCCATCCTGGCAAAGCTACTCCTAAATACATATAAAATCCGGAACTCATATTTCCACATCTAAGAGTAGGTGGTGTAGTGGAATTTTCTTATCAAAGTGTGAGAGAAGTTGACTCACAACAAGAGAAAATCCAGAGTTTGTCTTTATAAGTTTTATTCAAAGGCAGTAACCGTTTGAAGACCCTGTCACTGAGGTTAGTCAGTGAAGCAGAGCCCCGATCAACATTTACACACAGTATTTATACAAAACATGACAGTGTTATCTCAACTTCAAAGAGTATGTGTTTTATGGCCCTGGACCCTCCTTGGGTTCAGAGGTGACAAAGTTATCTAGGAACAAACCATCTGCTCTTCCTGAGACATCACCGTAAATGATAGGTTTTAACCATTAAACTTCTGATAATGGCTTTTACTGCTTCCTCCTCTAACACAGATGTTCTGAAGAGTGAGGTAACCTAAAGGTCATACACTTTGGAACACTTAATAAAATAATTTCCATTACAACTCCTTTCTTCTGATTACAAGATAATCACAACTAAAGGACAATTCTTCAAAACCATCACCCTCTCAGCTAACAGATAATCCAAAGCCATCCTTTTTTGCAAATCCATCGTTCTAAGAGCTTGCTGCTCCTTGGTCAGAAAAGTGAAATCTTCCTCTCTAATAATGGGCTGATTGAAGTATAAGTTGTGACTGTAGGTAGTAAATGAGCTAGATAACATACTCCAGACCACTCAGCAGGCAGATACAGATATGATCCATTTCCACACATCCAAACCATGTTCCTAGGACATGAGTACCCAGCTCTACTAGGAAAAGTAACAAGAACCCTGGTTAATTTACCGGCCTGGTCATACAACTTACTTCCACTTGGTAAGGCTGTCAGATTAAGAGTTAACACAAAGGGATCTGGGACCAAAGATCCTGAAATAGTATAAGCAGCTGTTCTGATAGGACATGACTCAAATGTATGTCTGTTGATTAAAGCACCTGACACAGATGTAATAGTTTTGCAACCTTCTGTCTTTCCAAGGAAATAAGGTGTGTTTTCCTCTTGTGCAATGCAAATATCTGGACCTATATCTGGATATCCAATTGATTCCTATTACCCCCAAATCTATAAAGAATTCCTGTAGTAGCACAAATTAAATTAGTCTCACTGGAAAATCTACTAGCATTTCTGCTTTGCCTTACAATATAATTCCTCACCCAAGGAAAAATAACCTCCACCAGCTGGTTATGTTGCCTATCTGAAAAGAACGTAGTATCAATAGGAACAGGTACTAAAAATGGTTGATCATTAATAGCACATGGAATCAAACAACAAACATAGCAACTGTCATTTCTTATCTTCCTCACAGTTTGATGCATCAGTTGCCACCAGACATTATCAGCATGATCGTAGTAGTCAGAAAAGTGATGAATCTCTCTTCGAATCCGCTGATGAGTATTATTAGCATAATTCTTCAGATCAGCCACACATTGTCTTTGCTGTACCTTTCCCCAAATGAACACAAGAGTAATAAAAATACTTGCAATACCAATCATTAGCATCAGAACAGACCATCTTCCATATAACTGCATCGTGACCTTGAAGTGGAATGTCCTTTCTTCTGGTACTGAAAGCAAACAGTTTTTTTTCATTTTCAGAGAAAACAAATCATAAACACAACTCAAAAATCCTGCTGCCTCTCCTGAGTGGCTTCTGCGTTTCAAGCTGCCTTGTTACCAGTCTGGTACAGGTGGGCGGTCATAGGAAGCTCCTCTAGAAATATGTTTAGAAACAGGAACTCTAACCTGCTGGAAGTTAGGGTTCCATAGTCCAACTAAACAACGGTGGAAATGAACACATTTCAAATTTGTAACAATACCATGATAGATATCAAGCAATAAACATAAAAGTTAGATAAAACCATCTGAGATTTCCTCCTCAGAGTCAGTTTCGCTGTCAAAGTGGGAGAAAAGAATTTGGCTGACCCTTGCTGTCCAGGCAAAGGAGCGCCTAGTAGCCACCAAATGTTAAGAAATTAAGGAGAATAATCATCATGGCGCATGTTTGACTGTCTCTCTGTTGCAGACGTCGCCAGTCCATCATCCAGAGAAAGGTTATGTGCAATGTGTAGAGGTCTTCCCTGTATGTTTCCTATGTGTCTCTCACTGTGGTGTGTGTGCAGTGAGGCAAATAACCTTATGATTTCTAACTTTCAGGCAATGTGATGGCCTTAAGTAGATTCTGAAATAAAGTGGCACTGCCCAAGGGATTATTGTGCCCTTGTAAAAACAGTGTTCTTCAACCACCTCTTCAATCACTCGCCAGTGATCAGCTTACAGTTCTTTGTCTTGTGGTGGTCCACTGTCCTCACACCTTTCAGGCTGTGGATGATCCAGTTGGAAGATGACTTGTGTCCTGGAAGCCAGATGAAGCTGGAGGAGCTAGAGCTTTCCTTCAGCTTTCCTGGGTGACTAGTAGGATCTGATATGGGCTATTCCAGCGCCTGGACTTCCAGTGTTTTCCCCTAGATTCTCTTACCAGAATCCAGTCACCAGGAATAAAGGACTGGAGGGTGGAAGTGGATGTTTCTGGTAATGCAGCCTTCACCATCTGTGAAACTTGAGAAAACACAGTGGACAGGTTTTGACAGTAAAACAACATCCTATCTTCACACAAAGATGTGGAAGAAAATGATCTTGGCAATATTCCCATGCCCAAATTAGGAGACCTGCCACACAGCAATTCAAAAGGACTGAGATTTGCTCATGTCCTTTGTCTCAATCTCATATAAGTGAGAACAGGGCCTTCATAACGCTTGGCTGATTTTCAATTCAAAGTCCCATTCTCAAGCCTAAGTGCTTAACTACATGAACATCATCAAAACATCCAACAAAATCAAAAGAATTGATCTTCTGACTTCACCTGGTATTCTAGCAGTGAGCATCAGCTAAATATTCTGAATATCAAAAGGGTGACAAGATATTTGTGAAAGGTCTGATTACAGGTCAATATTTCCATATTTCAAAATACCCAAAGAGAATTTCAAAAATAGTCTAATCGGTGGAGATGTAAATTTCACAAAAGTGGTGGGAAATAACTCCACGGTTCTGAAGGCCTTTTCATGCAGTCTTTTAGAAAACATGAGATTAGTTTAATTTTTGTGTGGTACCACTGTCCAATCAGAATCTTTCTTACCTTCAAAAATAACCCAATTTTTTTTCCATTCTCATTTTAAAGGTTTGTTTTACCAAGGAAAATGTGTGTAACAAAACCAATTACTCTCAAAAGTTTTAAAAGTTTTAGCTGGTGATATCTTAGAAAACAACAAGTGTTTCAATATTTCTGTGCAGCAGATAACTGATTAAGTTTCTCTTTCCTTCTCCAGAGGGAGAAAAAAGAAACTGCAGAACCAAGCCTTTCATAGTTTTTGTCAGGACTTGATATAAGGTACAGTGTAAATCAACACGCTGCATGAATCAGAAGAGGGAAGAAAAAACCTAATATAACCTCTTCCCAGCAGCTGCTGTGAAAAACAATGAATTTGTACTTTCCATAAGCGTCAGTTAGCACTTGCGGACAAAAACTGCACCCCACTGTAAGTACTGTGTCAGAGACTGTATGAAGACCATCTGCAGTAGAACTAAGCCTGTTTTAATGAGGTCTCTACCCATTAGTGCAACACTTTAGAGGAACAGAAAAACTTTCCCTAACTGTTTCATCCGAAACCGAGACAGAATGAACATATCGACCACTCAGTTTTGGCTGCTCTTTGATACATTTAGCTGATAAAACAGAGTGTGTCGCTCCTGAACCTACAAGAAAAGAAATGTCTTTACCCATCACCATCATGGAAAACATAGGCATTCTTTTAAAAGCAGGGTGCTGTGTATGGAGATACGTGCCTGGTAAAACTACGGAGGCACCTCCTAAGTGTAATATGGCCTCTGTAAGCAACCTATGTGAATCAGTATCATCATGCAACTGTGTGTGTGTTTGTGAAACCTCACGCTCCTTAAGAGACCCCTCCTCAATGCGAGTGACAGCCAGATCCAGGGTCCTGTCCTCCCCCGTCAGTTACCGCTGTCAGGCCGTTGCAGTTTCTCTGGACATTCATTCCTCCAGTGTCCCAACTTTCCACAGTTATGGCAAGCATCGGAGCAGGACCACTGTCCCCTTCCCTGACCTCTGCCCCGGCGTCCCCGGCCTCGTCCTCGAGGAAAAGAACCACGTTGATTTGTACTGCAGTACAGGGTCAAGGCAGCGTTATGCAAATCAGTCCCTCTTTTGTCCTTTTTTTCTTCTTCCTGTTGTTGACGACATCATCACTGTGTAAAGCATGTCTTTTCAGCTCCTCAAAACGCACCCCATGTCTCCAACCAACATAAAGAGTATTAGTTTGTGCTGCGATCTCAGGGAGAAGTCCTTCCATAATATATCCACACAGCATCTTTTCCCAGGGGCCCAAAACAGTAAAGTCAGCGGGGCATTCCATACCTGAATGTATATTGAACGCTTCTTCCATCTGGTAAAGAAAATCAGCGACAGTCTCATCAGGACGTTGTTTAACTTACTCTTCTTCCTCTTTTTTTAATCTTCTCCTCATTGTCTTCCACTTCGTAGCCATGTAAACTCATGAAAGCTAACAGGAGAGGAGAGGAAAGGTATTTTCTGGTCCTTTGATTATCCCGGTTGCTGCTCATCTGTAGGCTGGTGCATGTTCACACCTTCCGCTCCGCTGGGGCCGCTGTGTTCGGTGAGGTCAGCCTGCACTGCAGGTGGATGTGTGGGTTGACTCACGGGCTGATGCTGAAGCGGAGTGGCGAGTTGTCTTGGCTGACTTGCGGGCAGATTTGCTGGTTGGCCCGCTGCTGGAGGAGGACGGGAGTCTAGATCAAGGTCTGCCATCTGGAGGGCCCACAACTCCATCTGAAAAGATGGATATAGACAGGAGGGTGAAGCATCACTAGGTCTATATGGTGGTGGAAATGTGGGGTCATCAACAGCATGACCAGCATTGTAATACCTGTTTCCCACATCCCCGGACAAATCTTTTCCCCCTGCCATCTGTTTCAATTTGGACTTTCTTTTCCTACGCATAGCCTCCGTAATCCATTCATTCCAACACTTTACCCATATTTCTCTCTGATCTAAATCTTGTTTTTTAATCCTTTTTTTTATTTTCTCCCAATCACCATCCATCAACTGTTTTATTTTATTCAACTGATTTACACTCAAACTTCCACCTTGTGGAAAACCAAACTTATCTTCCAAATTAAAGCACATTTAACACAATCATCTCCACCTTTTCCTTTCATTATTTTATAAATCACAGAGTCTGGAGAAGGAGGCACCCCTGATGCCTCAAGGTTCCGGAACCATTTTTTTTTCCTTTTTACTCGTTCAGCGGCACGTCTGCCGTCTGGCTTTTCTCCTTTATGAGGTGTAGAAAATTGCAAAAAACCACCTGCAAACCCTGTCTTTTGCTTTATCTTATTGTTACCAATAAGAACCTCCCTGTTTTCCCAACAGGGTGACCTGGCCCTCAGCTGATGTCCTTCTCGCAACTCCGGAACCTAATTAGTTAGGAGATGATGGTTAATGTGTAATAAAAAATAATATACATTATATCATACAGAGCAACTTCTCACCCAGATATATTTGTAGACAAATAGTTCGGATCCAATCGGCCAGAAGCCGCAGGCGGGCATGAGGACTCCCCTCTGTAAAATGGAGGTGGACTGAGGACAATGTCTCCAGGCTGGCAAGGCGTCCGTGTCCCCTCCTGTGCTTTCCTCTGGCACGTTAGATCCTGTTTGTGGCGCTAAAATTGTAGTGGAATTTTTTTATCAAAGTGTGAGAGAAGTTGACTCACAACAAGAGAAAATCCAGAGTTTGTCTTTATACGTTTTATTCAAAGGCATTAAGCGTTTGAAGACCCTGTCACTGAGGTTAGTCAATGAAGCAGAGCCCCAATCAACATTTACACACAGTATTTATACAAAACATGACAGTGTTATCTCAACTTCAAAGAGTATGTGTTTTATGGCCCTGGACCCTCCTTGGGTTCAGAGGTGACAAAGTTATCTAGGAACAAACCATCTGCTCTTCCTGAGACATCACCCTAAATGATAGGTTTTAACCATTAAACTTCTGATAATGGCTTTTACAGCTTCCTCCTCTAACACAGATGTTCTGAGGAGTGAGGTAACCTAAAGGTCATACACTTTGGAACACTTAATAAAATAATTTCCATTACAGTGGTCTTATTGTAATAGGGTTTTGGTAGGGGTTGCTCTGTATTCTTCCAATGCCGAGTAGTATTGGATTGATACCTCCAGTCGTCCATTTACCCTTCGCTTGTCCTCTAGCCAAAGTCAAATGCTGAAATGTTTCTGCATATGGATTATCTGACAGTATTCGTCCCTGTTTAGTGTCCCAAATGACAAAACCCTGGGCCGGCATGCCGATGTTCTCAACACCGTCCACCGCACCTTTCTGATAAATACTCAGATACACATTATATTTAGGCCAGGCTAGCTCATTGCCCTCACATGTAAACACAGAACAGAGATCAAATTGAAATGTGGTGTCTGAGCCAAGTACATAATCTAATTCAATACCTCCATGTCTTTTAATGCATGTATCCGGTATTTCAGTCATTTTCCAGAGTAGATGACAACGGCTGCGGAAATTGGGACTGGAGGGGTGCTCACCCCTCTGGAAAACATCACACATCAAGAATACAATTATTCCCAGAAGTGTCATTATTAAACCTCCCCCACATTTCCATTTACAACTAACATCCCAACCATGCATCACCATTTTTATTCTTTGTATCAGATCAATACCACTTACCCAGGAGCTTATAACCTTCACACACTGTGGGATTTACTCAATAATGTTGATTCAAAGTCATACATCAAGTACATAAAACAACAATAGCATAACCAATCCTCCAAAGATTAATTGACAGGAAAAAAGAAAACACCACATTCAATGATCACATAATCAAAATCAAGAGTCACATATTTTCCGATTCCCAGTCCTGAATTTATCTGTTGATTAGTTGAATATAATGACTCCTTGTAGTGGATAAATCCTCTTGAAAACCAAAAGAAAAAGTATTTGGAGTGGATAAATCCTCTTCCCTTAATCCTGAAACCAAAAGAAGAAGTCTCTTGAGTGGATAAATCCTCTTCTTACAATCTTGAAAACTAAAAGAGGCCCCCTGGTATCACAGGGGGCCTCTCGTTCCCTCAGGTCCTCTGGAGAACTCTGCTGCTAGGGTCAGCAACTCATTAAAGAAAGTGTTACAACATAATTGTTTAAATTCACCTGTTTGTCCTGGTATCCGCTGTGCTGGTCCCAGTCTGTATTTCATGTGGTGCCTAACCTGTGGACTAATTAACAGACATCTTGACAAACATCAAAGCAACTGGCAAAGCATCCACCCAATTTAATTTAGTCTGTGCACAGATTTTTGCCATTTTTGTTTTCAATGTTTGGTTCATTCTTTCAACCTTGCCCTGTGACTGAGAATGATATACTGTACCGAAATCATGTTGTAGTTCCAACATTTGTTCCACCTGTTGTAGATCCTTGTTCCTGAAATAAATTCCATTATCAGACCTTATTTTTTCTGGGAGCCATGTCTGGAAATGTTATGATTAATTAAACATATTACCACAGAGTATCTCTTTCCCAGGTTGGGTGTAATTTTAAACTTACCTGGAGATGAATGCATCGTAAGGTTTGGATTAAATTATCTACAGATGGAACAGTTCATCATATCTTTTAAATATGGATTGATAAGCACCTGCGAAATACCTACATGTGATGTTCCATGTACCTCTTCTGAAATGTGTTCTCTCATTTGGTGGCTTCACGACTTTTATCACCAGGGCCTCTCCAACGGCCATCTTTTCTCTTCCACACAGTAAGTTCCTCAAGGGGAGAACCCCATTTGTGATGTTTGATTTTTTCCAAGTTTAGATGTTCAAAGGTCTCAGCTTCAACACTTACTAAATTGAAGCTGCATGCATAACCTGCTACTTTTTTTAGGCAACAGCAAGGCTCGAGCCACAAATCCCATTTCATTTTTCATGTTTGATTGGCTTCTGTGCTACAATCACAAATCCACATTTCAACATGTCTCTTTCCATATTATCTAGCATACAGCTAACATACTGAATCACCTCGCTATATCCCCCTTTTTCTGAAACAACAGTGTTGTTTCAGAAACATCTAAATAAAAAGGCAGACAATAATCCTGAAAGAGCAATTGTGCAGCAAACTACAGCAGCTGTTTAAACTTAATGAATAATTCCTCACGTTTGTGTTCCAATTCAGTGATGCATTAAGATTTCTCATACCCTGCTCTTTTACCAAACGACCCAGTGGTGCTGTCAAACCAGTGTGATTAGGGACATAGTTTCTGCTATTGGCAGTCAAACCCAAAAATGACAAAAAATCTTTGTTTGGGATGATGTAAAATGGCAGATTTTTGTGCATAAAATATGGGTTCCTGTTGTTGAGAATAACTGTTCTTATAACGTAATCTGTATTCTTCAAGCTGTTTTTCATTTTACTCACTGCGAAACCTTTATCTGCAAGATGTAAAAGAATAGAGTTGGTAGCTTCAATACACATGGTTGTGTTTGGGCTTTAATCAGAAAACCACCTCCGCTGACAACCTGCAGTCCTGGAGCTGCTGTTTGAGAACCTGACCCGGGGATAAGGTAAAATCTTAAGGCAACCTGGTGTCTCTCAGGTGCTGATTCTTATAAGGGAACGAGAAGACATCCCTGTAGTGTTCAGCCAGTCATCTGTCAGAGCTATTAATTTATCTTAAATTGTGAGCCATTTTGCAGTTACCTATAACTTCCTTTTCACAGGCAGAATGGGGGTGTTCCAAGCACACCGGCAGGGTTCTAACACGCCTGCTTTTAACAGCCCATCAATGGTCTCAGCAATTCCTGTCTCTGCAGCAGGAGAGTGTGAGTGCTGGTTTCGCCAGATGGGGAAGACATCCTGCTACTTAAATTCCACAGGGGCAATGTTCACACATCCATCATCAGTGGGTCCTTGAGCCCATAGATGTGATGGACAACTGGATAAACAACCTCAGTCAGAACATTATCAGTTAATTCTCTGCCATGTTATCTAGATAGCTGATGTTGTTCTAACCTGGCAGAGTCAGAGGCAATAATTTCAACACAGTAAATGTTAGTGGAGGCAGAGAAAGAAAGGGAAGGGACAGCAGTAGGTTGCTAATTTACTGGTTGCAAGGGAACGTTTTACAACACCTCCCAGTTCTTTAGCCTGATGACTTGAGTGCAAGGGTTGAGATATGTGAGATACAGCTTCAGACATTTCATAAATATTTTAGAGGGAATGGTCCTGCTATGAATCAGAAAAAGGCAGACCCAAGATTCAGCCAGACACAGTACTGAAAGTTTAAAAGGTTTATTCAGCCACAGGAAAATGTCACACAGCTAACACTCCTCACAGCTTCCAGGAATCACTGAGGCAGAAAGAGGGATTAGTGACTTGTAGTCTCTCCAAATTTTTCAGGGATCAGAAAAGTCACTAACCTGCTCCTATCTTGAGTGGAACTTGAAACCCAGAGGGGAAACCTCAGTGGGCGGCAGGCGGTGATCTCCACAGCACAGGTAAGAAGTGACTCCAGGCTGAATAATCCGAGGGCTAGGCTGGTTCAATAATCCAAGGACAGAAACAGGGTCAACGATCGGAACAAGAGGCGTCAGGCAAGGGGCAGGCAGAGGCATAAACCAGATGCAAGAAACAAGGTCGACAACCAAAATCCAAATAGTCCGACAGGGAGCAGGCAGAGGCATAAATCCAAAAAGCAAGGCAAGGTCAAGAACAATGATCAGACAGGAAGAAACGCTGGATATCTACTCACATGAATGGCTTTCAAAAATCTGGCACCGTCTGCTTGTCAGAGTCAGTATATATCATGGAAGACACAGGTGTATGGCATTCCACAGATTGCACTACACTGCAGCAGCCACCAGTAGCATCTAATCTGCTGATTGCAGCCAGGGAGACAGGGTAGAGCAGACATGCCAGAATCATAACAGGTCCATATTTTCCCTTCTAAAGTATTCCTCAAACTGTTCCTGAAACCAATCTGTTTGTTTTCTCATTTCTGTCATAAAACAAAGTCACACGTGGCAGAGCAGGTTTTTGGGCAACAAGGAGGCAGGGCCCAAATCCAGGGTTTCCAGATGAGGAAACTGGACCTCACCCCAGCACCAGAAGGGGTTTCAGGCTCAATGAAGCCCTGAAGGCTCCTCTACAGACTGCAGTAAATACTGATGTGCTTCAGGGCCATCCGCTGCATGCAGTGTGGTTCCATCTGGAAAAGTCACAATCAACCCATCCATGTAACATAGTATTGTTGCTCCCAATGCAATCAAAATGTCTCTGCCGAGTAGATTCACAGGTGTGTCAGGCGAAACAACCAATGAATGCAACAGTTTTTGTTTTCCAACCATAGTGTGAAGAGGTGTAGGCACAGGCAGAGTCTGTTTCATCCCATCAGAGAAGACATTTTATTAGATTGAAGAATATTCAACGTGGAAAAAGTGGCTTCAGTGTTCACACGAAATAGCAATGTGTCCCTTTAATTCCACTGGAACAATGGGTTCTGCCTATTTCCCATTGTCTGGACCTCTCTGTGGGGTGTCACTGTGGTATGAGTGATGCATTGTACGGTGACAGGAGCTTGTTGTGCCAGAGGAGGTTGATGCAAGGATAGAGGAGCTCCTTCTGGACGTGCCCATAGCGCTGAGGGCAGCTGCGGGCCCCATGATCCGTCTGCCCACATACTAGGTAGGAGGAGGAACCAGCTTCTCCCTCTTTCCAAACGGCCCACCCCTGGCCCGGCCACGAGGACTATATGGGTGTGACTCCCACTGGATAGGTGGAGCCAGTTGATATACATTGGTAGGAGCTAGGAGTAACGCTTGAGGAGGTTTTACCTGCTGAAGTGGGCGGAGATGTAACACGAGCCATTATCCAATTGGCTCCTTTCTCAGCCTCTGCACTGATCATATTCTTAAAAGGCTTTTTACTATTCCTCTTCTATCTTACTGCAGTTAATTGGACAGTTTGGAAAGTTTTTTGTCTAATGCATCAGGCTCTTTCTTTTCGTGTTCTATTTGTTCTTTTTTCTCCTCCAAATATTCCTGCATGTGGTGTAACAAATGTCTCTCCCACCTAGTGTGACCACCCCTTCCTCTATCTGGGTTTCCTCGCATTGTTTTCTTTCATGTATTCCATCCATCACAGTTTGTCTAAAATATTGAACTCTATCGAGTCACTGTATGTTTGATATAAGTGACTAAAGAAACAACATGTGTTCGTCCGTCCCAGAAAAATTAAAGCACGGTGTCTGAATTTTTAGATGGGAACATGTCACACAGCGCGTCTCCCATTCCTGCAGCCACAGCAAAAGAATGTGTTGCGTCGCATTGAGAAGAGGTGCGGGCCACATTCTCAATAACTTGGAAATTACTACGTGTAGTGCTGCGACCCAAAAATTGTCTGAAATCTCCCAATGCTAAAGCTATACCAGCTAATAATCTGTCTAACTCTTCTAACCATGGCCTCAGTAAACGGATTATTAGGGTTGATGTCCGGTGGTGAAGGCAACACCTCGGTGTCTGTGTTTAGTTCCTTGTCACGTGAGCAGCTGCATTAAATGCTCCCGATTTCTCTCTGCTTTTACCTCCACATTTCGTGCATATTTGCCCTTATTTAACTCACCCTCTGACAATTTATAGGTAATTTAACATTAAAATAATATAGGACATATTGTACCAGTTCTCTGTCTCGGCTGGTTTTAGACTGAATGTAAATTATTGCGAACAAAAAAGGTTTGCAATAATTGTACTGTTTATTTTGTTAGAAGCTGAATGAAGGACAAGGAGAAACAGAGTTTAGGACTGAAGAAAAACAATTTTGTTGAAGCAAATAATGACACATTTTGAGGTATTTAGAAAAGAACTTAATCTGAAACAAAGTTTTAGCCCATTCCGAGTTAGCATTCAGGTTTTACCGCTATCTTCGTCTGGGTTTTACCGCTCTGCTTCCACCTGTTACTGAACAAACCAGCACCAGCCTCCCACTCTTCGGTTGACTCCGCAGTTGCTCTGAAATGAGCCGCGAGTGCGCAAATAACTATTTTTTGTTTTCTCCTTTTACCTCATTGACAGGTATTGTGGAGCGGGACGTGAGTATATGGAACACAATGTAAAAAGCTGATTTCTTTTAAATAAAAATGTGAAGTCCTATACCATTTTGTGGCTGCATCTTTTTAATATTTCTAAATGTCTTTTATCAAGAATCCCGCCCAGGTCTAACTACGCGCCTGGTTATACGTATTTCCCTTCACTTTGACAGCATTTTCCAGAAATTCTTTTATTTTATTAACGTCGTGTGAATCTATATGATCAATCCAAATACACTGCAATTCATCTATTTGTTCTGCAAGGGGTTTCCAACCATTTCCCCTGTCAACATCCTCAAACACCCCATGATACTCCTCCATGTTACTATTTCATAACTGCAGCACAAAACCAACCAGTGTTTGAATCACAATGCTTGTTTCCTCAAAATTACACGCAGCTCATGCGATGATGTCACCTCTCACTCGCAGCCAAACACACACAATAACACACACATACACATACACGGATACGCACATTGTGCACAGCAAGGAGAGAAAAGGGAAATAAAAAGAAAGCAGAGCAGACAGTTCAAACCCTACGGTTGCCGGCAACAAAGAGAAAGGTTCTCAGTTAACTGAGTGTAACATTTAGGTCCTCACCAGGGAAGTTACTCCGACCTCAATGGCCACACTTTTTGGTCGCTTTCAACCACGGTGGGGCAAACCGGTCCTATACCTGCATCCTGTTTGAGGTGAGCGCAGACCTCCGGGTGAGCCAACCCGTTCCTAATTCCAAATGTCCCCAACTAAACTATATCCACGTTTTGGGTGAGCCAAATCCCAAGTGTGGAACTCTTAGCACGATCCGCAACTCCGCGTCCGGTAAAAGGGGGACTAGGCCATCAACCAGCTCTGGGGCACAGACTTTTTTATCCTAACCGCTCTTCTAAACCACCTCAGAGCGGCCCATTAAATACACCTCAGGTTCATCACATCATACAGCGGGGAAACCGCCAAGTAAAAACCACATACTTTCGTCCCTGCTGGTGATGTGATCTCCTTCGGTTATGCTCATGACATCCGGGTCACGGCACCAAATTGTTGAGGTAAAATAATGCTATCACTGATATCCTTGCAGCCTGAGAAAGAAGAATGAAGATGAAGAGCAGGAAATGTTTAACACATGTTTAATTTGGAAGATAATAGGTCCAATGACTTCCAATGCAAAATGAATACATACCGAATAACACAAAGAAAGAAAATTACGTAAGGCCTTACGGAGAGATCTCAGGTTTCAGCAAAGCATGGCTGTCTTTACCCAGATGTCTGCCTCATCACAGTTGTCAGAAAATCTTTATACCATCTACTTCAAAGCTTACTGACTGTGCCTCCCCCTTATGCAGTCTGGCGCTGTAAATCAGACAAGCCCCCTTGTGGGTAATTTATCTATACCATGCCCAAAAGTCGACATTTATTGCTTTATTGTCCATACAGCCAGCATTTACTGCTTGCAATTGTTGAGAACTTCCTAAACTCTGTTTCACCCTTGTTCCATCCTGACTCCTGCCGTGACCCTGTGATTTATCTCCTCAAGGCTCACACATGTTAAATCTCAGTTGAATGTTCCCACATGCAAACTAAACACATATGAAACTAAATGATTTTAATTCTCAACATGGGGGATTCATACTGTGTCATATGCAAATTTACTCTTTACATCTCCATCACTCAGAATGAGACAGAAGCCTCTCGCAGGGAGGCTACAAAATTAAGTTCAATCATGACACTCATTTAACACTTCGTCATTGTGGCTTCTGGTATCAAAAACTGCTAATCGCTGTGTGAGACTTCATTTAACATTTTTGCAGTTTGATCCTTTTGGTTTATATTAAATATAATTCCCAAAAGCTTTCCTGGAAGTAAAGAGTTGATTACCACTAACCAGGAATGTGTGTTGCCCACAGAACACATGTACTTTGATCTTAAAGATATGTAATTGTTGAGATATAAAGATTAATTTTCTGGTTTAGAAGAAAAACAATAACTTCTGTCTCTGAAGAAATGGAAGTGACAACACAATGAGCCCAAAGTTGTTGTTGACTACCACACAAGTTGCTTCTACAATTCTGATGCATTTTCTTTTCCCATTGTTGCCATGCAAAAAGCATGCAAGTGGGAAGAGTATTGGAAGTGTTTACAAATGTGTCTAGAGACGATTAAGCTGTCTGTTTTGGCATTGTTTTCTGGTCTACGGAGGCTCCAAGCTGTTGATTCTGCTTTCTTGCTTGAATGCCTTCTGCTAACTTGCTTGCTGCCGGATAAAGAGCTGCACTGTCTACAGTCTCAGAGTCTTTTAATCTCTTATCAGTTGGTAACTCATTTGCTTTGTGTCCCCTACCAAGCTTTTAGCTCACCTTCACAGTCAAAAGATATAATAGTAGATACTTGAAGAGCATG
This sequence comes from Girardinichthys multiradiatus, assembly GCF_021462225.1. Classification (NCBI taxonomy): domain Eukaryota; kingdom Metazoa; phylum Chordata; class Actinopteri; order Cyprinodontiformes; family Goodeidae; genus Girardinichthys; species Girardinichthys multiradiatus. Next base: position 13,617,364 of record NC_061802.1, on the reverse strand, counting down.
CAGAAAGGACATTCTAACCAAGGCAAATCAGCAGTTTTTCTAATATTAATGTAAATATTCAGAATCTTTCTCTGTTGTCTTTTTTCAGACTTTTAATTAAGAAAGGTTGTTTTTTTATTTCTTCAATTTGATAATGTCTGTGTCCTGTTTCTAACTTGCAGACAAAAAAGTGTAATTTGGCCATTACCTTTTCTTAGCAATTTCAATCCTTTTCTTGACTTCTGTCCACAATGAGGAATACGAATTATAATCAACAGCAGTCATTGCTATTGGTAATGTTTAATGGCAAACAGCCAGATGAAATTCTTTTTCTGTGTCTGTGTGTCTCAACATGCCTCTCAGTTTGGCAAAGCAGAAAAATAAAACTTACAGAGAGGTACAAAAGACGCAACTCTCATAGACATTCTTTGCCACTGATTTTACGTAAGCAAAAGTCTGATTACTGTAAAGGGTGCCGATAAGTTAACACTTTTTGCCTTCTGGTGTTTTGAACATGTTTGGTCAATCAATTTATTCAAATGTTTGGTGTACCAATAGGAGCCATCTCCCAATGGATTTTCTTTAAAAAACTGTGGTTATGTGACATCAATAATAAACATCTACCAGCAGACAGTCATTAAGAGACTTTTTGGTTTGATCAGGGATCACTGTCTTTTATGTTTCTTAGAAGTCAGCTGGTGAAAACGGGAATCATAACCATATTCAGGGAAGAGATGCTCAGGGTTGCTAGCTGCTGTGCCCCCCTGAGTAGTGGATGGCTTTACTCCATCATCAGGCTCCACCTGTTGGTCCTGCTTTTTCTTTTCTCTTTCTTTTGTCATCCTTAAGTCCACTTTGTGACTCCAATCCCATTCCTGACACCACTTGTTAGAATAGCCCTTGGCAACTGATTAAGGCAGGAGGCTCAAGGCAGAGAAAAGGTGCAGGCCCACTGGGTGTTTATTCACCAACACTGAAGAAATACAGGTACAAGACCCTGTTACACAAGTCACACATGGTCACAGCTACAGCCACCACATGTTAACTGGCAGCCTTTTATAGCCCCTCCCATTAACAGACCTACCATGACAGGTGAAACAAACATATACACTAACATACATACAACATAGCTAAAACATCACTTTATTTATCAAACATTATTACTAAACATCTTTAAAACACGTCTGTACCTAGGGTTAAGTCATTAACACTAAAGACTAAAATGCACATAGTTTACTCCTCCCCTTCAATTTATAATGGTCTCTTCCGGAACATTTAAAAGGCGCTCAGGCCCCTGGGGAATCGTTTAGCCCAAACACCCTACAGAGGAAGAGAAAGAGGTAAGTCATTTGTTTAACAATACACTGGAAAACAATTAATTCCAAAGACTGGTCACAATACTGGTATTTTATCCATTTGTTATGTTTGTTTATCAGGATAGGTCATCATCAGTACCAGCTGAGAAGAAGCTGCCTAAAAATCCCACAAACTAAGAATAAAATACTCCAATCTCTTTCACAGTATAATTTGTTCTTTCAACAATATTCAAAACATCATTTTAAGTGTTCCAGCATACGTAATGAAGCTATTCATTACAGTGACATTCAAGATGAGATGATTGTTTTCACACCATGCCAAAAAGCGGTCCACCACCTTCCTTTACTTCTTTACGCTTCTTGACCATCTCTGATCCACCCCACAACTGCAGAATCATCCGAGTATTTCTGCAGGTGACAGGAGTCTGTCTTGTACTAGAAGTCTGAGGTGTACCAAATGAAGAGGAATGGTGAGAGTACAGTCTACTGTGGTGATTCTGTGCTGCTGACTACCTGGTCAGACACACAACCCTTCAGTCTCACAAACTGTGGTCTGTTTGTCAGGTAGTCTTTGATCCAGGAGATTGTTGAGGCCTCCACCTGAGTCTTCTGGAGTTTCTGACAAAGCATATCAGGTTGAATTGTGTTAAATGCACTGGAGAAATCAAAGAACATGATCCTCACAGTGCTGCTGGCTTTGTCCAGATGACAGCGGGATTGTTGAAGCAGGTGTATGATGGGATCTTCAACTCCAACTCCACAGCGATAAGCAAACTGAAGGGGTTCCTGATAGTTCATTGTTTGCTTACTCAGGTGGGCCAACAGGAGCCTCTCTAGGACCTTCATGATATGGGATGTCTGGGTAACAGGTCTATAGTCATTAAGGACTGAGTTTTCTTTGGTACTGGAACAAGACAAGAAGTCTTCCACAACCTTCTTCTGGGCCAGGCTAAGATTGAAGAGGTACTTCAGAATCCCACAGAGCTGCTCTGCACAGCCCTTCAGGACTCAAGGGCTGACACGATCTGGACCTGCAGCCTTATTCCGATTCAATCTCTCCAGTTGCATATTCACCTGATTTCTTGAGACATACAGGTGGAAGGGGGAGGCAAAGGGAGCATCAGCATCTTCTGTTATGTTTGAAGGCAAACATGTAGAAGCAGAAGGGTCCATGGCTGAGGTGGAAGATAAAACATTTGAGGTGTTACTGGACATCTGTGGGTCCTGTGGGTCAAAGGAGGGTGGGATGTTTGTTTGGCTGTGAGCAGGAGAAGAGGATGCTGAGCTTGTTTCTGAACTGAACCTATTGAAGAATGTGTTCAGTTCATTCATTGGCTCTGTCCAGACCTCCATTCATCTTCTGCTTGAAGCCTGTGATCTTCTTTATCCCTATATTGTTTTGCAGGAGCTTGCTCTCCGGCTCCTTCTTGTACACATTCTTGCTGTCTTTTATCTTGACTTTAAGTTGCTTCTATATACTCAACAATTCTCTGTCTTCATCTCTGAAGGCTCTTTTTTTCTTGTTAAGCAGGTCCTTCAGGTCACTAGTGATCCAGGGTTTGTTATTGGGGAAGCATCTCTCGGTTCTGGTAGGGATGATGTTATCCACACAAGTTTATATAGTCGGTTACACACTCAGTCATACCATTGATGTCGTCTCCATGTGGCTGGCACAGTGCGTCCCAGTCTGTAGCCTCAAAGCAACCTTGCAGGGCTTCTTCAGCTTCCTGTGACCATTTTCTCACAGTCCTCTTTATAATAGGTTGCATCTGAACAAGGGTCTCATATTTCGAGCAGATAAAAACAAGTTTGTGATCTGATTTGCCTAGAGGAGGTCTTGCTGTAGAGAGTGCTTGACATTTGCACATGTTGGACCATTTGTTCGCCACTATACCTCCCAGTGTCACCTGCTACTATATACCCCAGTATGGTCTGCTACCACAAGCTGATAGGAAGGGGTGTCACAGCTCTGATGTCACAGTGGACTAATATAAGGACACTGGAGACGCCCACCTTTGCTTTTCCCGCGTGAAAAAAGAAACCGGTTACCACGCAACGGAGGCACGCATCTATCTGGAGAAGAAACTCACACGTGGGTTTTCATTAATTCTCCCCACTGACCAAACTCATGAGAAAAAGTTTCTGGTATAAGAAGCCCGGTAGACTTTACTTTACCAATCGAAGGTGTGGATTTAATGCATAACCCAAGCAAAACCCATGGAGGTTTTCAAAGGAGATGAAATTTTCCTCTTTGTTTTGTTCCAGTCGACTGCTGAAGGTCCATCATATTTTTCCCCTTGCCTTTTGCCAAAGGAGGAAGGCCGGCTGTCTTCGAGTTTGTTACGGATGCGTAACTAACGCCGCCCCCCTCTCCCCCTGTTCCAGAGAAGACGACACCAAGTAATCCCGTTTTGTTTTTATTTCTATTAAAAATAGCTTGGGCAGGATAGAGTAGGATTTTAGAGCGATTTAGAATAGCCACATATAGTCCAATGTGTTCTAAGTTGTATGTGCATGCAATGTCTTATTGAAACTTTGATTGTTGTTGGACTCCGAAAGCCGCCACGCTTTGAAGCTGTGCGTGTATAACTGTGTTTGTACACCTGAGCGCAGTTTCAGGTGAACTTAAAGTTAGACTGCTAGAACCTCATGGTGGAATACTGTTAGGGTTTGAAAACGTTTGTATTGTTTATCACTCATGTGTTCTCTAAGTGCTTTTCCCTCCTTACATGTCACAAGAAGGGAGATGGGGACAAGAATGAGTTATGCTTTTATGCTTTTATTAGCAGCATCTGGGGGGTATTCACCAGGTCTCCACTTCCCACTTCCTCTGTTTGTTTATAATCAAGACAAATGAACCCTAACCTTTCTGACCCCACACACACACACACCCTGAATGTTTGTTGAACTGTGTGTGAACCAGCATGTATAAATAAAGAAAGAGGGGTGCCAACACTTTGTAGATTTGCACTGCAAAGTGTGAGCTACCCTTGCTGCAAGTACATCTGACTCTGTGTCATTCTTTACCTCTGAGTTGATTAAATAATACCTAACAAATACTCACTATTCCATTGTCTTCACTCTTCGTGTTTTTCCACTGGTTGCTGCCTAAATGTTTTATGACCCTGAGCTCCAACTTTAGGGGTTTTATGAATGCAGCCTGGTGGAGGCTGCTCCCAAAGCTTTGCTCAGTACCATATTTTCTTTTGTTTTACCATAACTGCTGGTTTGACTTCATACACACTCAATGTTGTTTTATCTTGTTTAGTTAGTTATTTTACCCCTTTTTGTTGAATTTTTGCATGCTTGATTAGGTGAAGATTATTGAATCAGAATAGCGAGGTGTATCAGGGCTGTTGATTTAATAAATATTCCCGTAGATAAAAAGAAAGCGTTTGTGTTTATTTTGAGCAAGAGTGATTTGTCTGTCAAAATAAGGTCAAAGTTCCCCCACCTTTGATGAAGCAGTTGATTAAACAGTGACATCCAGTAATAGTTATCAATTATTACTGAGAATGTGATAATTGTAATTATCAAGGGCTTTGAGCCATGATTACAACACCAGAGGACATCTCTTATTTTGATTCTCAAGTAATGATTTTTGGTTAAGAATTTTTTTTTTTTTCAAATTATGATTTTAAATTATAATTCTTGATAAATATTAATCAATCAATAATCATAATTCTTACATATTTGGCATCCCTGGGTGGGCCTTAAAAGGACAGATATCACTGTTGCACAGAGTGAACAATTGTGATATCCTTGGAAATTAGGAGCTTTATTGTGAGATTTTTTGAGTTTTGCAAGGGTGCTTGTAAGCCATAGGATATCTTGACTAGAAATTTGCGCAATTCTACTGCAGAGGAGTAATAGTAATAATAATCTTTCAGAGGTGCTTTTGTGGATGCAAGGTGGAAGTTTGGTGTAGTTTGTGGTGGGAGATTTAAAGTTAATTTCCAGCTGGCCAGCCCTGCTATGCGTGGAACATCAGCTGCAGGAAAACCAGCTGTGATAAGCATAGTAATTAAATTCCTGTAAGGACAGGAGGCATCAAATCTGCCTCTAGTGTCTGTTAGGTGCAATCAGCTGTTACCACAGCAACCAAATTCCGGCCACAGTTGGAGGCTTCCTATCTGCCTCTGGTGTCCGTTGGGTGTAACTACAGCTGTGACCAACTCTCTATCAATTCTTGATAAATAGTAATTAATCAATAATCCTAATTCTTTCACATAAAACAAATCCAACATTTTGCTTTCTCTGGTAGAGCAGATGACAAACTTTTGAAACGTTTGAAGTGTAGCAGAGAGTGAAGCATGGTTAAAATCACCAGATATTGCCACAAATGCTAACAGTTCAATATCTGGACTGCAGAGACACTTCACAGTAACATGTCCTGGATGACACCATATGCTGTTCACAAGTACTGCCAGTCCACCTCCTTAACATTTACTGCTCCTCTTTAAATCTCTGTCTGCTCGTATGGTTAAAAAGCCTGGCAAAGGGACTCTGGAGTTAGGGATATGATCCTGCAGCCATGTCTCAGTAAAACACATAATACTGCATTCCCGGTACTCTGGCTGGATCCTTTGAAGGGCTTGGAGTTCATCCAACTTGTTTCCCGATGATCTCACATTACCCATCATAATTGACAGAAGATATGGTTTTAACTTCCTCCTTCTTTCTCTTCTCTTAGCTTCTGATCTGCATCCACGGCGCCTCCTTTTCAACTCATCAGGGATTTGGGGGTGTAGTTGAAGTATTATTTGAGCTTTTGAGATATTAATCAGCTGCTCCCGGTTGTAAGAAACAACCCCGTTGCCATGGCAATGCATCATAACAAATGTCCAAAAGTACAAAAGTATTAGGAACAATCTTCCGTCATCCAAATAAAATCTACTGTATCCACCACAAGAGGAAGAGTTCCCAAAAAATTATCAATCAGAATCAAAAGTAACTGCGCTACTCCAACCTGCTGCCACCTTGAGCGGCGCAATTCTAGAATAATCATAATCATAATCACAATCATGAGTGGCCTTTTAAGCCAATGTTGCATTCCCATACTTTCACACCAGTATTCCCATTTTTCTTTGATCTACAACTTCAACATGGCATTTTTCCTAAACAGAACTGCCACTTATTTGATATTTTCCTTTTTTTTTGATCATTCTGTAAACCAGAGTATCACGTTCTGGGTTTGGATCGGACCAAAGTGCAGATAAGTGCTTGGCAGCCGCATGATGAGAGGAAGACTTTTCTTTAATTAAAGGTCTCCGAAACAAAAGAAACAAAAAAACAGAGTTCAGGCGGGTGACCAGGAGGTCGTCCCCAACAGGCACAGAGTTCAGGCGGGTGACCAGGAGGTCGTCCCCAACAGGCACAGAGTTCAGGCGGGTGACCAGGAGGTCGTCCTCAACAGGCACAGAGTTCAGGCGAGCGACCGGACCTGCACCACAGAGTTCTGCGGCGAAGTAGCCAGCGAAGAGGCCGACAATCAGGAGGCCGGCAGCTTCGAAGCCAGCGGCGAAGAAGCCGGTGTTCTGGAGGCCTGCAGCGATGTAGCCAGCGAAGAGGCCGAAGATCCGGAGGCCAGCGGCGGAGAAGCCAGCAACGAAGAAGCTGAAGGTCAGGAGTTTGGCGACGTGGCCAGAGGAATCCAAGAAGTGAGGTCTTCAGAGGTCTGCGGCGAGGAGGCAGACGCCTCGGAGGTTTGCGGCGAGGATGCAGGCTGCCTGGAGGCCGGCAGCAGAGATGCCCGGGAAGCCCACGAAGCGAGGAGTCAGGCGGTCTGTGACGTGGCGAGATCCTCAGAGACTTGAACCTGGCGTCCGGCTTGGACCCAGGCAGAAACCCTGAAGACTTGAACCTGGCGTCCGGCATGGACCCAGGCAGAAACCCTGAAGACTTGGCCGTGGCGTCCAGCATGGACCCAGGCTTAGAGTCGTCAGGTGCATTGTCAGGTGCATTGTCAGGCGTACGGTCAGTCAAAAGGTCAGGCAAAGGGTCAGGCTCTGGTGGGTCAGGCATAGGGTCAGGCTCTGGTGGGTCAGGCAAAGGGTCAGGCTCTGGTGGGTCAAGCAAAGGGTCAGGCTCTGGTGTGTCAGGCAAAGGGTTAGGCTCTGGTGTGTCAGGCAAAAAGTCAGGCTCTGGTGTGTCAGGCAAAGAGTCAGGCTCTGGTGTGTCAGGCAAAAAGTCAGGCTCTGGTGTGTCAGGCAAAGAGTCAGGCTCTGGTGTGTCAGGCAAAGAGTCAGGCTCTGGTGTGTCTAGCTGTGGCGTGTCTGATCCTGGGTCAGGCTGTGGTGTGTCTGGCTCTGAGTCAGACTGCCCAGGAGCACATTCAGTGGGTCCTAGAGACAGGATGAGAGGCGGTCCGTCCTCAGACCCCTCAGGAAACTCAGGAGCTAGGATGAGAGGCGGTCCGTCCTCAGATCCCTCAGGAAACTCAGGAACTAGGATGAGAGGCGGTCCGTCCTCAGACCCCTCAGGAAACTCAGGAACTAGGATGAGAGGCGGTTCATCCTCAGACCCCTCAGGAAACTCAGGAACTAGGATGAGAGGCGGTCCGTCCTCAGACCCCTCAGGAAACTCAGGAACTAGGATTTGAGGCTCTGTAGACCCGGCAGCAGCCGGCTGAGGCTCTGTAGACCCGGCTGCATGCTGTGAGTCCAGCGGCTTCGCTGCATGCTGTGAGTCCACCGGCTTGGCTGCATGCTGTGAGTCCAGAGGCTTGGCAGCAGGCTGTGGCTCATGAAGCTTGACGGCGGACGGCTGTGGCTCATAATACTTGGAGCTCTGTGCTGCTCTAAATGCCACAAGAAGAGGGTCGAAAGGACTTCCAGCAGAAAGAGGAGCTAGAGCGTCGAGCCATCCCTCCGCAATGAATTCGGCCTGTAGAACAGAGTGCACCAGATTCAGATCCTCTGGATGATCCATTAGATAAAGCACAAAATCACAGCAACGTCCCTTCATAAAATCCTCTTTCATTTTCTCCAGCCTGGCTTGAACCCAATTCAAGGCTGGAGGCTGCACCGGCGACTGGTGACCTGCAGAGGGCGCTGGGTGACCCCCCCACCAACTCCGGGGAAGATAGCCGCGAGGAGGCCATGGCGGATGGACCCTCCATAGAAGGGTTGGAGGCGCCCATCCGAACCTCCCCAATGGCGACTGTTCCGCGGCGACGACATCGTCCAGGGCGGGAGCCGCACCCAGCGGGAAATTCGGCCGCAGCAGGTGCCGCTGCAGATGAGGATGGCTCCGCAAGAGCCGCTGCTGACGTGGATGGCTCTGGCGAAGCAGCTGTGAGCAGGTTGAGCTCGGCCGGAGCTGCTGCAGCTGGGGTGGAGCGCTTGCGGCGACCCAGTCAGATACACCGAGACACTCCATCTCCTCCAGCAACAAAGGCGAAGGTAAAATCTCAACCCCCTCTCCATACATAGCTTGTAGCGTCTCCTTTTGCTGCTTTATCCACATCTTAAGTTCTTTAGCTCTGTCTGCTTGGTCCTGTTTATGGCTGGTTCCTAATATCACGTTCTGGGTTTAGATCGGACCAAAGTGCAGATAAGAGCTTGGCAGCCGCATGATTAGAGGAAGACTTTTCTTTAATTAAAGGTCTCCAAAATGTAACATAATCCAGCAAGTACAAACATGAGTCGAGCCAAAAACTTACATGTGTATATAGTTCTGTAACGTAGCAAAACTGAGCATAAACAGGGGTAGTGAACGAGGAATAGTGACAGAGGAACCATCGGGGAACAAATAACACAGACCAACTAATATACAGGGAGAAAACAAAGGCAGGTAATCACAGGAACTAAGAACAGGTGTGGCAAGGAGACATGGAGGCATAAGGGACAGGTGGAACTAATTAACAATAAAGGAAACCATAGACCTAAGAACGGTTCATACAAAAACACAAACCAAGTCCAAGGATGTCATACCATGACACAGAGAGGTGGCTGTGTGAAAGAAAATCCTAGCATATGAGCAGTTTTTAGGACACTCAGACTAGCTTGTCTTTTTTTTTTTTATACCATGTCCTGTCCGGCAGAGTAGCACTCAGAATTGTTGTCAGAGTGCCAAGAAGAAGCCCAACAGATTTACTTGCACCAGTGGAGCATTACAGCTAATGCTTTAATGCTCTGCTTGATATTTATAAAAGAAACTTTATTAGAAACGGCTTTGGGAATATTTCTATTGTTACAGCCATAGAGGCAGAAACGAAAAGGAAAAAAATAAGAAGCACGAAAGAAAGAGAGGTGGGGCAAAAAGGAAAAAGGGAGAGAAGGGCAAAAGAATGGAGGAGAGAAAGAAGGATGAAGAGATTACAAGATAACACCCTGCTTGCTTCTAAACATACATAATCACAGCTTTTTTACAGGAAAGTACTTATGAATGCAAGATGTAATTAGTGGCTAAATAAAGAACATTTGTGTATCTGTTAACACATGAATCTAAACACCTGTGGGTCTGAGTGTGAGCGTGCTTGTGTATACAAGGTTTCTCCATAAAAATATGCAAGTGTGAGGTGTGAGAAGCCACAGACCTGCCCCCCCCCCCCCCCCCCCCGGACCCGGGACAGATATGGAGGAGATCTGAGCCATAGACACCCAAAGGCCCCCCACAGTACAGGAACCCCAGGAAAACTATCGCTGGGACTACCGCAACCCCCACAGAGAAGAGCAGGGGAGAGTTCCAGGGGAACCACCCAGCAACCACAGTGCAAAAGCCCCAGGGAGCTGCAGCGACGAGCCCACAGGCCCCGCCGGCAGCCATCTACGCCTGAGCAGATCCAGCCATAGACCCAGATACCCAAGACCCAGGGACATGGCTTGTCTGTCACCAGCTGCTATGGCACGTTCAAAGTCACTTAATTTCCTGTTTTTCCACATTCTGATGTTCATTTCAAACTTCAGCAAGTCATCCTCACCAAATCCAGATGTCAAAATGGCCTGAATTGCCATGTGATTGGCACACTATTTGCGTTAACAATCAATATATTACATATAGCTTATGTTAGGACCCCAGCCATGGGTTACAACATGGATGAATATGGACTTTAAACTGTACACAAAGGCTGGTATAAAAATGTCTAAATATTTCAGTATCACACTAACCCACACCTAACCCAGCCCAGGAAGAGGAGGAGTCATAGCTGATTCCCTGTGACGTCATTTTCTGAACAAAAACGCTGTGTTCCGACAGGGTGACCACGCAGATCTCAGGAGAGAGCCAGATAGGAGAGGCCTAGTGAGCAAATTTCTTCTTGCAGGCGAGCAGGCATATCTTTTCAACTTGGATCTACAAAGTTAAGTAATGATGTGCTGTTCGAGTACTCAGGATTCATTCATAAAAGGGGGGTAATTAAGACAAGCCTGGCTTATTTCTGAAGCCTACAGAAGCAACCTGTGTCCCAGAAAACTTGCCACAGCCGCTCTAAATGAAGTGGTTTTCCCCCTGCCTGAAAGAGGACAGCGTAGGGGCCACTTGCTCTGCACACGTCTAGCATGCAGGTCCAGGTAGCAAGAGCTACGTAGCTGAAACCTGCCGTTGTGTGCAGCTCAGTCCACATGTTGATGACCAGACAACTTTGCCTCCCAAAACCAGCATCCTTGGAATTTTTTTTTTTTCAGAACGGTTCACGTAAGAGGTGGTGTTTAGGGGTGAGAGTTGAGGAATTAATTTAAGATAAAATTACCCTGAATAATGTTTATTTCATGACATTTGCTATTGTTTGTGTTGAGAAAATCCAGCTAACCGACCTAAGCACTGGCTGCTCAGCTAATGGTTTGTTCTGTGTTGTGTTTTTAAAGTTAAGACAAACTTTATGTAAAGGGTGGTTTTAAACACAGATCGGCCATAATGCACCATAAAAGCTTATGCATTTTCTTCCTTTTATTAATGATATTTTAAAGGTACATGTGTGACTTTAAAGGAGTGGGTAAGTTTCCTTTGTTAGCTCCAACCTCTAATGGCTAAGGCTAATCACATGACTCAGGTGATACATAGTTAAGGATCATTTATCCAGAAAGGTTGTTAGCTTCCAATCTAGGAAAAAATATTTCCCTAAATATTATTTCACTAAATGTAATAGCTAATTGAACACCACCAACAGAATCATTTATCTAGAAAGGTTGTTGGTTCTTATTCAAATTATTAATTCCTTAAATATTATTTTAATATTTCCTTAATAATATTTCCTTAAATATTATTGTACTAAATAAAGACAGCAAATTAAGCACCTATGAGAATTAATCATTAATAATGTTGGTTCTATTCAGCAAATCATTCTCTGAAATATTATTTTATTTAAATAATGTTATCTGATGTTGCACTGTGACTAAAGATATGAATGCATACCAATTATTGCCTAAGTTAGTTCCAAGACTAACTTAACCTAATTTTCAGATTCCTCAAGAAAATCCTTGGTTCTTAAACATAAAAAAACATTGAATGTTACTGTTGCATCACTATACTGGCCATGGTTTTTAACCATCTTTGATTCACTTGTTTATATTGTATATAGTTCATTGGTCTCCATTATTCTTTCATTTTGCTTGGTAGTTTTAGTTGGATTGTTCTAGGATAGTAAAGAGTTTTTGATTGAAATATGTTTGACTTTGACCTGACTTGTTTTTGTTAATATATTTTTGTATTTTAAGAAATTGTGTGAATTTATTCTGTGTGTACAGAGTTTTTCTGTTTAGTAATGCCAGAGCTTGACTCACCCTTTTCTTTATTGTCCTAATACCACGGCCTTACTGGGCTGGTATTCACAAGACAACAGAGTATATTCATATTAATAATTGCAACTCTTATACAGTGGAAATTGAGTCTATAAAATCCAAAACAAATGAAAAATAATTTTTAAATAACCTATATGTGAGAATATAGCATTTTTATGATTTTTTTGTCTCAATAATTATGCCTGTCTACCAAGAGAAAAAGTCTGCACACAAATATCCGTTTAGTAAACAGGACCATATATATGGAAATTAAATTTATATTTTTTGTCCTAGTTCTTAAATAAAAGCTTTCCAGAAATATAATTGGCATTATTTGCTTGGTTGTTGCACAGTTTGAGTCTCTCTATTATGTACCAAAACATGTACACTGACATGACCTTAAGTTATAGTCACAGGGATTTCCATTCGCATTCTGATTTCACCCTCCTGAGACAGACACTGACTGTTCTGACAGGTGATGCTTTTAGAGAGGATTTTGCCTCGCAAGAAGCCGGGGACTGACAATCTTGCCAAGTACTCACACTCAGGTCTATGTTGGAGTTGTCAGTCTTCCTCTCAAGAAGAAAGGCAATGTGTGGCCACTTTAGTTGAACAAAATATGCTTCAGAGGCTGGAGATAGACAGGATCAAGCAGGAGCCGTGACTTTGTACTCCCCTGAGAGGTTGAGTATTTGCTTAATTTCTTTCAGATCCAACTTGCCACAACATTAAAAAGACAATGTCAGCCTTGCAGGTCACATGTGGCAATCCTCAAAGGATTTTAACAAAGATTTATTGAAGTACATCCGTTAAATTGACATACTACATTGCTAGGACAAAAGGAGAGTCTAGTACTTTATCTTCATGAGACCTTGACAGAAAGTGAACCAAAGACAATGAGTGTCTTGGGGAGCCACTTTAGTAACAAAGAGTAGGTCATATGCGTTGTACAGTTTTTAAAATAAGGCTCTCACACAGTGAAACTGATTACAGTTTCAACTTTTCCTTGGGTCATGCATTGTACATCATTCACCCCTGACTGGGCACATTTCATTCAACGACTGTCCTGCTAGTGTCAATCTTTTATGCTGTAGAACTCCAAGAAATGTGCCCCAAGAGATGTGACCAGAAACAAAGAGGCAAAAAGAAACTTTCACCTAAATAATTTTCACATTTTAATCTTTATGTCACAATGCTCTATCAATAAATGTAAAATATTCTGAATGATTTGATTAGACAGCCTTTTCTACAAATGGCACTTTTGATTGAAATATACAATTACATAGATTTGAAACTAATTGTCTTCATCTTTATGTTACTACTAAGCCTAACCCCTAAATATTGTAGGTTTAAATCAACCCTTTTGTTTTCTAGGCAGAGCAGAAAATAATAATGCTGTTAAGCATCTCTTTTATGCCTGAGATTAAATGTCTGTAGATATAATAGGTTAAGGCTTTGTAAATTCAAAATAAGTATGATTGAAAATGACACATGTTCAAGTCATCATATAAAACATTTGACATCATAAGGACAACCATAGATCATAAGGATGGTGACACACAAATGAAACAACCAGCTTCTTTCACACAACAAAAATGTAAGTTACAAACAGTGGTTGTTAACCTTTCAAGATCTGACAGAAATTTCAAAGGATTCACTTCTTTTGCAGAAATAAAAATTAAAACAGCACAGACAAAGTACAAAGAGGGTCTGAGATCAGTCATATTGATCTGGCTGCAAAAGTGTGGTTACCTTTAAACTAATACTTTGCTTAAGTACCTTTTTTTTCAATTTCAGCATTTAGTCCTCTTTGAAAGGAGTGTATCGGCATATCAGTACATAACTTTACGGCATTTGTTCTCCAAATCTATCAGCTTATTTATTAGTAATAGTTTTTTTGTACTCTTCCCCTGACTGATAACTTTGTACATTGAGATCACTTTGATCCTGTGTAACTTCTCTGCGAACAATGACTTTTGCGAAAAAATTCAAATGAGTGAATGTCAAGACACTCCTACAAGCACTACTTAACTTAATTTCCTGTTAATTAGATTCACTATTATTGATTTAGGTGTGTATCAAAGAAATGTCAATGATGAAATAAAATCAAAAGTTGGGTAAACCATTTATTAGTTTAAGGATGCACAGACCTCTGTTTTTCTTTTGAATTGTATGGCCTGCTGTCACTTATGTGGAAACAGTTTTGACATTATTTATCTTGGTCTTAGGTTATTGTATTACAAGAACCTGGTTTTTTAATAGGGATGTCTGAACTTGTGAGTGTTGAGTACGTACCACATAACTCTAACAAATAACCAAAATGCCTCTGGCCCTGATATTGATGTTTTCCATGACCGGGTTTTCAAAGATTGTTTCCTTCAGCAAGTAGGTCATGTTTTGTTTACTAATTAAATGGATCATAAGACCTAATGACATGCGACCTGACACCTAAGGTTAGAAACACATAGTTACTTTATGAACTGTTAGAGAAGTAAATTGATCAAGTACAAATTTCAATTGTAAATCCAAAATTGCCTGTAAACTGTATTGCATCTACTACACAGCTCCAGTTTTGTTGAAATATACAGGTCCTTCTCAAACAATTAGCATATTGTGATAAAGTTCATTATTTTCTATAATGTAATGATGAAAATTTAACATTCATATATTTTAGATTCATTGCACACTAACTGAAATATTTCAGGTCTTTTATTGTCTTAATACGGATGATTTTGGCATACAGCTCATGAAAACCCAAAATTCCTATCTCACAAAATTAGCATATTTCATCCGACCAATAAAAGAAAAGTGTTTTTAATACAAACAACGTCAACCTTCAAATAATCATGTACAGTTATGCACTCAATACTTGGTCAGGAATCCTTTGGCAGAAATGACTGCTTCAATGCGGCGTGGCATGGAGGCAATCAGCCTGTGGCACTGCTGAGGTCTTATGGAGGCCCAGGATGCTTCGATAGCGGCCTTTAGCTCATCCAGAGTGTTGGGTCTTGAGTCTCTCAACGTTCTCTTCACAATATCCCACAGATTCTCTATGGGGTTCAGGTCAGGAGAGTTGGCAGGCCAATTGAGCACAGTGATACCATGGTCAGTAAACCATTTACCAGTGGTTTTGGCACTGTGAGCAGGTGCCAGGTCGTGCTGAAAAATGAAATCTTCATCTCCATAAAGCTTTTCAGCAGATGGAAGCATGAAGTGCTCCAAAATCTCCTGATAGCTAGCTGCATTGACCCTGCCCTTGATAAAACACAGTGGACCAACACCAGCAGCTGACACGGCACCCCAGACCATCACCGACTGTGGGTACTTGACACTGGACTTCTGGCATTTTGGCATTTCCTTCTCCCCAGTCTTCCTCCAGACTCTGGCACCTTGATTTCCGAATGACATGCAGAATTTGCTTTCATCCGAAAAAAGTACTTTGGACCACTGAGCAACAGTCCAGTGCTGCTTCTCTGTAGCCCAGGTCTGGGGAATGCGGTACCTGTAGCCCATTTCCTGCACACGCCTGTGCACGGTGGCTCTGGATGTTTCTACTCCAGACTCAGTCCACTGCTTCCACAGGTCCCCCAAGGTCTGGAATCGGCCCTTCTCCACAATCTTCCTCAGGGTCCGGTCACCTCTTCTCGTTGTGCAGCGTTTTCTGCCACACTTTTTCCTTCCCACAGACTTCCCACTGAGGTCCCTTGATACAGCACTCTGGGAACATCCTATTTGTTCAGAAATTTCTTTCTGTGTCTTACCCTCTTGCTTGAGGGTGTCAATAGTGGCCTTCTGGACAGCAGTCAGGTCAGCAGTCTTACCCATGATTGGGGTTTTGAGTGATAAACCAGGCTGGGAGTTTTAAAGGCCTCAGTAATCTTTTGCAGGTGTTTAGAGTTAACTCATTGATTCAGATGATTAGGTTCATAGCTCGTTTAGAGACCCTTTTAATAATATGCTAATTTTGTGAGATAGGAATTTTGGGTTTTCATGAGCTGTATGACAAAATCATCTGTATTAAGACAATAAAAGACCTGAAATATTTCAGTTAGTGTGCAATGAATCTAAAATATATGAATGTTAAATTTTCATTATGACATTATGGAAAATAATGAACTTTATCACAATATGCTAATTTTTTGAGAAGGACCTGTATATAATCATACAGTCATTCTAAAATGAAAGTGACTATGCTAGTGCACTAGAACAAAATGTGAAAACAAAAGAGAAATTGTTGCACCAGACTCTACTGAAATAGCTATCTCCTTTTAGGATGCCTAGGATGTGAAACCGTTTTATTGCTTTTGGCTTGCTGTGTTTGCAATGTAATGCTCTGCATGTAATCAGTTAAAACTAAATGGAATCCAAATTTTAGGTTAGACACAGTCGGTGTCATACCTGGAAATCAAAGGTAATGTCTCAGATTTGAGGATTTTGCGAACAGCATGATCTCTCATATCACCATTTTTTCCAATAATGTTTCACTCATAAGTGCACTTACAACATTTCTCCTATCTCTGAGGCATACAGTCTCTGTTAGACTGTTAAAGTCAATCCTCCTTGCACACAGGCATTTTTGCCATCTATTGCCAGCTCATTTAGCTTTGTGAAGCATACATGCTTTACAGATGCATCTGTCGCCATCAAGTCCACCATATGCAGCTCTCTGTCATTGTACGGCCAGTTAGACTTCAGGGGAGACATCTGCGGAGCTTACTGTTTTAGGCAGCACTGTGTAAAATGCTCTTCAGTACTTATTTTGACAAGCTACTGGTCACAATAGAAGGGAAAAGAGGAGAAAAACTGTTTTCAGACTTGCAACCTTCCACCTGTTTCCTGTAAATATAAAAATGGCCCTCATGACATATCATTTCAATTTGAGATTTATCAGGAAATCTTTTTTGCTTTACATTTATTTTCCAGCAGTGATAAAAAAGGTTATGTGTGTTTTGTAATAGATGCATATGTATGTAAATATCTGTTTTAAACTGTGTACATGCTCTCAGCAGCAATCAAACCCAAACAGTTTTATACCTTTTTTGTCATATTTGGAAATCAGAAATCTCTCAACATCCAAATCATGTCCAGCTATAACCTCAGATTGTCACAAGGACATTCCTACAAGCAAACCATATATTCTTTCCATGTTTACATTTTAGTGAGGAGATATTTATTGTTGAGATAGAAAGTTTCTGGTGTGTTAATTAAACCTGAACCGAACCAAATGTCATGACCCAACTGTGTAAAGTGTCTTCTACTAACAAAGAAAAGTACCTCAACTGGAATTTTGTACTGCTTAATATGACTGTGCTTTTAAAGAAAAAATCCCATTGCTCAAATCCAGTTGAAAGTTTGACTAGAGAAAAGTACAGCATGTTTTTATCTCAAAGCTCAGAACATTTTAGTAAAAGAGAATTAAAAGAAATGGAAATCTATGCCTACAGGACATAAGAATTGTCAAGAAGAGTTACAGTTGTAATAACTTTCTGAATGTTTTAACATATTTTACTTCAGCTGTTGGTGGGAGATCTGTTAAGAGCCTTTCTTACAATTACAAAAAAAGAAAACGTTCACGTAGTCAGGGAGGGGTGAAACACAGGCCAGCAGTAGTGTTTTCTACCCAGAGAGAAGATAAAACTCCCGTTTGTCGATATTAAAGGCTCATCTTAGGGCTTTGGAAAAATTGACACAGCAGACTGTAGAATTTAATCATGACATACTGGAGGAAATAAGGTTAGACCCTTACTATTGTCTTCTCTCAGCGGTGGATATGCTATTGCAATCACATTACGCTTCAGTCTGCTGAATGCCCATGTGTTTGTAGACTCATGATATGAGAGAACAGAAAATTAAAATACCAGCTGTTGGGAATATTTTGCTCATTTAACAGGGAACAATACTTTTTTTAATTTTCTTTCGATAAATATCTCCAGTCTCTTCAGAAAACTGTGTATTCTCATGTACCCATTAAAATCAGGATGAGAAAAAAGAATGAATAGCCTCTGGACAGGCACCTCAACATTACACAGGGCAAGGCAACCTTCAGAGTCTCTAGGCATGCTTGAGGCAATCTGAGGCTGTGCTTACAGGCAGAGTAATGTTTTCAACAAAAAGTTAAAACCAACGCACTAATGCACACTTATTCACCTTGTGCATGCTGATTTTAGAAACTGTTTAGAAGAAACATGTAAAACATGGTTGGAAAACTTGAATGGCAAAGTGAACAACAGTGTCTTGCCGAAGTATTCAAACCCCTTCAACCTTTCCAGATTTCAACATGTTAAAGGACCAATATATATACATATTTTACTTGGATTTTATGTAATATACCTACACAAAGTAGCATATGATTGTGAAATGGAAGCAACAAAGTTACATGGTGGTCTTTTTTGAAATTTTCTTTTACAAATAACGATGCAAGTAGTGCGCAGTGCATATCTAAACAACTTCATTTTCTTTAACGGCCCTACATAAAGTCCAATGCAAACAATTGCCCTCCGAAGTAGCTTAATTAGTAAATAAGAGTCCACCATTCCAATCTCAGTATAAATATAGCTGTTCTATGAAGACCTGAGAAGTTTATCAGAGAATATTAGTTAACAAACAGCATCATGAAGACCAAGGGCCACACCAGACAGGTCAAAGAGAAAGTTGTGGGACCAGAGAGTCATGTGTCCAGTAAACTTGTCATTCGTCCAAAATGGGGAAAATATGAGGAATCGTTGTGGTCGACTAAAAAACAAGGGGTCTCCTTGGAAACAAACCTCTGTCGGCTTTCACCTGTGCCTGGTGCGTCTAACGGTCTTCGATTGGGATATGAATCTTCTGATCTTCTTGTATCAGACAGATTTCCAGCTTTCAAGCTCTTGTGGAATTAGCCTTGTGGAGGAAAAGTTCGCCTGCGAGCTTTTGTATCTCCAGATATGCGCCTCCATTGTGTCATCCCGTGAGACACACTGGAACCATCTTTCAGTCCGATTTATTGATTTATTGATTAGCCCGAGACCAATTAATAGCTACAACTCTTTTGAATATTTAATCCTTAGTTTTCCTCATCCAAATTGCAAAGCACTAAAACCACTTCTGTTTGTTGTTTTGTATCATCCACCAGGCCCTTACTCTCAAGTTTTAGATCAGTTTTCAGACCTTTTATCGGATTTAGTGTTAAATACAGATGTGGATATTATAGTGGCGGATTTTGACATTCATGTTGACACTGAAAGTGCCTTTAATGCTATCTTAGACTCAATTGGCTTTGCTCAAAACATAAACAATCCTATCCACCTTTGTCTTCATTCTCTGGACCTTGTGCTGACATATGGCATTGAGTGTAAAGACATAACAATATTTTCTCATAACCCTGTCCTGTCTGACCATTTTTTAATAACCTTTGAGTCTAATTTAACCGAGTACTCCACACCTGAATGAATTCATTATATTAGATCATTATAGTTGATCATTATCAGACAATGTTGTAACAACCTTTAAAGAATCTGTTCCACTATTAATTTCCTCATTATCACAGAAAAACACAGTGGAGGGCAATAATTTTGTTTCTTCCTCTTCACAAATTGATTCTCTTGTTCCTAGTGTTATTTCATCATTGTGTGGTGCATTAGACATTGCAGCCCCCTTGAAAAAGAAGGTAATTACTCATAGGAGACTGGCTCCCTGGTTTAATTCAGAGCTGCAGACTTTAAAGCACAATGTTAGAAAATTGGAGAGAAAATGGCGCTCTACACACCTAGAGGATTCCTACTTAATCTGGAAAAATACCCTCCTGTTGTATAAAAAGACACATCGCCAAGCTAGAACCACATATTTCTCATCATTATTAGAAGAGAATAAGAATAATCCTAGGTTTCTCTTTAGGTAAGGTAAGGTAAGTTTATTTATATAGTGCTTTTCAGTAACGAGACACTCAAAGCGCTGTACATACAATTACAATACAATCACAAAGAAAATAAACACAGATACAAACAGAAAAACAAATCAAATGATACTACAATCCTTCTAAGAAATCTAAAAATCTATGAATTCTTCTGAGAAATCTAAAAATCTCTGGCCAACATTACAATGATACAGATAACATTAATAATCCTTTGGGTTTCACTGGTAAGAGCTGGTTCTAAACCAATCTTTCTAAAGAAGTATTTATAGTATTAAGTCCTCTATGTAGAAAGCATCTTGTGCTAAGAGAGAATGATCCTTGGGTTCGCTAGTATAATGCAGTTGTAGTCCAATAATAACAGTCATTTGCATCCATTGAAATTTAACTAAGCAATCACTGAGTTGTAACTAAGGAAGCTGAGTCACTGGTGTAAAAACAGCTTTTGTTCAAATTTTTAAGAAACTAGTATTATTTTCCTTTCACTGGTAAATCTAAGAATCTATGAAAAGGAGAAGAAATGAAGAAATGAAATCAACATTTAGGTAAAAATAAGGAGCATGGGAAAGCAACACACATAAGCAAAGATTTTGCAGAAGCATGGTGGACTTGTGAGGGTGCCAGTATTTGAGTATGATTATGTGTGCAAAGAATTAGACTGTCAACACTGACGAGGGTGCTATTGTCCTTTATCAAACGGCCATACAGTTCAGTTCACAGATGAGGGGGGTGGCGGGGCAGAGATTCGTATTTACAGAACATCCAGGAGAAATGTTTTGATAAGAAGCCTGTGAAGGCCATATTGGGTGCCTGAATTAGACAAACAATAAATGTTTTGGTTCAGGCCGGCTGTGATTTTCCGCCTGCCTTCAAAGTCTTACTGGCATTCTCAATTTCCAATCCAAATAGCCAAATTTCTGGTACTTTCAGTAGATCCTGAGCAAACAATTTTCTCCAAGATTAAATCATATCACCTTTGAGTGGAAATGCAGCCAGCCTGTGATTCTGCTCTCTTAACATAGTCTGAGTGCTGAGAGCTCTAAAGATCCCTTCAAACATCCCAGGCAGCTTTGGAGTGCTTTGAACAGCCGCCGATGGTTTACAAATCTTTCGATAAGCCAAGTCACCGCCAACTCCAAAAAGCAGAGATCCTGTTATCAGATATCCAATTATGTACAAATCTTCCATGTCCTTGACTGACATTGTTGTCAGGCTCACAATCTTCCACTGCTGCTAGGAATCCATTGCGTATCCGGAGAAGAATGTCCCGTCTGGACAAGAGGGTTCCTCTTTACCCTGTCTTCCCATCGAGAAAATTTGATCGATTGTGTTGTGAGACCAGCTGACCAAATCCATAATGAACAAATTAGGAGGATATGCGAACAGAGGCTCTAAGTAAAACATAGACAAAAAGCTGAAGCAGGGCAAAAAATGGGGGAGGGTCAAGGAAAGAGTGGAAAAGCGTCTGACCCCACCGAGAGCAGAAAAGGGCAGTTAGTACAGTTGCTAAACTTACACAGAGTCATAGCTCTGTTGAGTCATCCATTCCATTAACTCTCAGCAGTCATTACTTTATGGGATTCTTCTTAAATAAAATTGATTCTATTAAAAAGAAAATCTTTGACATACTCCCGAAGATAATTACTTCATCCTCAGCAAGTGAGACAACAGTGGAAGTAACTGTAAAACATGATCTGTGTTTGGACTGTTTTGATCCTGTACAGCTTCCTGAGTTATCAAAAATACTAGCTTAATCTAAACTTTCAACTTGCATGTTAGACCCAATCCTAACCAAATTATTCAAGGAAGTGTTCCCTCTGATTACCAGCCCTATTCTAGATATGAATCTAGAATATCTATCCTTAGTAAATAGATATGTACCACAAGCTTTTAAGGTAGCTGTAATTAAACCTTTACTTAAGAAACCTTCGCTTGATCAAGATGACTTGAAAAATTACAGACCTATATCCAATCTTCCGTTCCTATTTAAATTCTTGAGAAAATACTTGCTAATCAAATGTGTGAGCATTTACACAGCAATGACCTGTTTGAAGAGTTTCAGTCAGGCTTCAGAGCTCATCATAGCACTGAAACAGCTCTGCTGAAAGTCACTAATGATATTCTCATGGCCTCAGATAATGAACTTGTGTCTGTACTGGTTCTGTCAGATCTCAGTGCTGCATTTGATACAGTCGACCATAATATTCTCTTAAAAAGGCTGGAATATGCTGTAGGGATCAGGGGAACAGCACTAGGCTGGTTTAAATCTTATTTGTCTGACAGATTCCAGTTTGTTCATGTAAATGATAAATCATCTTTAAACTCCAGGGTTAATTGTGGAGTACCACAGGGTCCAGTACTTGGGCCATTTCTCTTTACTATATATATGCTTCCAATAGGTAAAATTATCAGGCAGCATAGAATAAATTTTCACTGTTACGCTAATGACACTCAGCTTTACTTATCCATGAATCCTGATGAGCCCAACCAGTTAGATAGAGTACAAGCATGTCTTGAAGACATAAAACTTGGATGACTTTACATTTTCTGCTTCTAAATTCAGACAAGACAGAAGTTGTCATCTTTGGACCGGAGTCTTTAAACAAAAAACTGCTTAGTCAATCGCTTAACCTGGATTGCATTAAATTAACCTCCGATAATAATGTAAAAGAAACTTGGTGTTATTTTATATTACTATTGTAATTCTTTACTATCAAGATGTCCACAAAATGCAATTAAAAACCTTCAGATGATTCAATATGCCAAAATGACTTTTTATGGATATCTTTGAGAAATAGCTTTCTTCTTGCCACTCTTCCATAAAGGCCAGATTTGTGCAGTATACAACTGATTGTTGTCCTATGGACAGACTCTCCCACCTCAGCTGTAGATCTCTGCAGTTCATCCAGAGTGATCATGGGCCTCTTGGTTGCTTCTCTGATCAGTCTTCTCCTTGTTCGAGATGAGAGTTTAGAGGGACGGCCGGGTCTTGGTAGATTTGCAGTGGTCTGATACTCCTTCCATTTCAATATGATTGCTTGCACAGTGCTCCTTGGGATGTTTAAAGCTTAAAAAATCTTTTTGTATCCAAATCGGGCTTTAAATTTCTCCACAACAGTATCTCGAACCTGCTTGGTGTGTTCCTTGGTCTTCATGATGCTCTCTGCGCTTTGAACAGAACCCTGAGACTATCACAGAGCAGGTGCATTTATACGGAGACTTGATTACACACAGGTGGATTCTATTTATCATCATCAGTCATTTGGGACAACATCGGATCATTCAGAGATCCTCACTGAACTTCTGGAGTGAGTCTGCTGCACTGAAAGTAAAGGGGCTGAATAATATTGCACGTCCCACTTTTCAGTTTTTTATTTATTAAAAAAGTTTAACACATCCAATAAATTTCATTCCACTTCACAATTGTGTCCCACTTGTTGATTCTTCACAAAAAATTATAATTTTATATCTTTATGTTTGAAGCCTGAATTGTGGCAAAAGTTTGAAAAGTTCAAGGGGGCCGAATACTTTTGCAAGGCACTGTATAACAATGGAGTGTAGCTGTTAACACCTGTTGTTTTAGATCTAAACTGACTTAATTCTATTTATACTATAACATGATAACAAAAATGAAAACATTTTTGCAGTGCCGTACACAACATCTCAGACAGTTTGAAGTCCATAATTCCACAGAGAGAACGATTATTTACAAGTGGAAACATTCAAGACATTTGCCAATCTTCCAACCAGTGGATGTCCCAGAAAATGTATCCCAAGGTCAGGCCATGCACAACCCACAGAAGAGGCAAAAAACATCTCAGGCTCTACAGGCCTTACTTAGCATATTAAAGTTCAGAGTTCACAACAGAACAGTTGGAAAAACGACTAATCAAATGTTGCTGGTTTGAAAAGGTTGGCAGTAAAAAGCTTCTTAATTAAGCTTATGGCACCACTACTTGCAAAGTTGTATCTAAATGAACTAAAAGACTTCTAGAGCAATGTTCTTTTATGCTATTTTTAATAACTCGTTCGTTCGTTCGTCGTCTTCCGCTTATCCAGGACCAGGTCGCGGGGGCAGCAGACTCAGCAGAGACGCCCAGACGTCCCTCTCTCCAGACACCTCCTCCAGCTCCTCCAGGGGGAGCCCAAGGCGTTCCCAGGCCAGCCAAGAGACATAGTCCCTCCAGCGTGTACTGGGCCGTCCCCTGGGCCTCCTCCCGGTGGGACGTGCCTGGAACACCTCCCGAGGAAGGCGTCCAGGAGGCATCCGGTATAGATGCCCGAGCCACCTCAACTGGCTCCTCTCAATGTGGAGGAGCAGCGGCTCTACTCCGAACTCCTCCCGGATGGCCGAGCTCCTCACCCTATCTCTAAGGGAGTGCCCGGCCACCCTACGGAGGAAGCTCATTTCAGCCGCTTGTATCCGTGATCTCGTTCTTTCGGTCATGACCCAAAGTTCATGGCTATAGGTGAGGGTAGGAACGTAGACCGACCAGTAAATTGAGAGCTTTGCTTTTTGGCTCAGCTCTCTCTTCACCACAATGGACCGGCACAGCGCCCCCATTACTGTGGCAGCTGCACCGATCCGTCTGTCGATCTCCCGCTCCATTCTTCCCTCACTCGTGAACAAGACCCCGAGATACTTAAACTCCTCCACTTGAGGCAGGAACTCCCCTCCAACCTGAAGAGGACAAGCCACCATTTTCCGGTCGAGTACCATGGCCTCGGACTTGGAGGAGCTGATCCTCATCCCAGCCGCTTCACACTCGGCTGCGAACCGCCACAGCGCATGCTGTAGGTCTTGGCTAGAGGGGGCCAGCAGGACCACGTCATCCGCAAAAAGAAGAGACGAAATCCACTGGTCCCCAAACCAGACCCCCTCCGGCCCTTGGCTGCGTCTAGAAATCCTGTCCATAAAAGTTATGAACAGGACCGGCGACAAAGGGCAGCCCTGCCGGAGTCCAACATGCACTGGGAACAGGTCCGACTTAGTGCCGGCAATGCGGACCAAACTCCTGCTCCGCTCGTACAGGGACCGGATGGCCCCTAATAAAGGGCCCCCGATTCCATACTCTTGGAGCACCCCCCACAGGGCATCACGAGGGACACAGTCGAATGCCTTCTCCAAGTCCACAAAACACATGTGAATCGGTTGGGCAAACTCCCATGAACCCTCGAGCACCCTGTAGAGGGTATAGAGCTGGTCCAGTGTTCCACGGCTGGGACGAAAACCACACTGTTCCTCCTGAAGCCGAGGTTCGACTATCGGTCGGACTCTCCTCTCCAATACCCTGGCGTAGGCCTTACCAGGGAGGCTGAGGAGTGTGATCCCCCTGTAGTTGGAACACACCCTCCGGTCCCCCTTCTTATGAAGGGGGACCACCACCCCAGTCTGCCAGTCCAGAGGCACTGTCCCCGACCGCCACGCAATGTTGAAGAGGCGTGTCAACCATGACAGCCCTACAACATCCAGACTCTTGAGGTACTCAGGGCGGATCTCATCCACCCCCGAAGCCTTGCCACCGCGGAGCTTTTTAACCACCTCGGTGACTTCAGCCTGGGTGATGAAAGAGTCCAACCCCAAGTCCCCAGCCTCTGTTTCCACCACGGAATGCGTGATGGCAGGATTGAGGAGATCCTTGAAGTACTCCTTCCACCGCCCGATAATGTCCTCAGTCGAGGTCAGCAGTCTCCCGCCCCCACTATAAACAGTGTTGGCAAAGCACTGCTTCCCCCTCCTGAGGCGCCGGACGGTTTGCCAGAATCGCTTCGAGGCCAACCGGTAGTCCTTCTCCATGGCCTCACCGAACTCTTCCCAGGCCCGAGTTTTTGCCTCTGCCACAGCCCGGGCCGCAGCACGCTTGGCCTCACGGTACCCGTCAGCCGCCTCAGGAGTCCCACAAGCCAACCACAGCCGATAGGACTCCTTCTTCAGCTTAACTGCATCCCTTACTGCCGGTGTCCACCACCGGGTTCCCCTCCTTGAACCGTCACCTTAACGTGGTGGAGGGGTTTGAGTGCTCAAATGATCCTAGAGGCTATGTTGTCTGGGGCCTAAATGCCCCTGGTAGGGTCTCCCATGGCAAACAGGTTCTAGGTGATGGGTCAGACAAAGAATGGTTCAAGAACCCCTCATGAAAAACACAATATCGAGGCACGTGACGTCGCCCGGTACGGCGGAGCCGGAGTCCCACCCTGGAGCCAGGCCTGGGGTCGGGACTCGTCGGAGAGCGCCTGGTGGCCGGGTTGCTCCTCGCGGGACCCGGCCGGGCCAAGCCCGAACGAGAGACGCGAGGCCATCCCCCAGTGGGCCCACCACCTGCAGGGGGAACCGTGAGGGACCGGTGCAAAGAGGATTGGGTGGCGGACGAAGGTGGAGACCTCAACGGCCCGATCCCCGGATGCTTAGGCTGGCTCTAGGGACGTGGAATGTCACCTCGCTGGGGGGGAAGGAGCCTGAGCTTGTGCAGGAGGTCGAGAGATATCAACTAGAAATAGTCGGGCTCGCCTCCACGCACAGCGTGGGCTCTGGAATCCATCTCCTTGAGAGGGGTTGGACTCTCTTCTACTCTGGAGTGGCCCACGGGGAGAGGCGGCGGGCTGGTGTGGGTTTGCTTGTTGCCCCCCAGCTCAGCCGTCTCGTGTTGGGGTTTACCCCAGTGGATGAGAGGGTTGTATCCCTGCGCCTTCGGGTTGGGGAGAGGTCTCTGACCATCATTTCAGCCTACGGGCCGAGGGGTAGTGCAGAGTACCCTGCCTTCTTGGCGTCCCTGTCGGGGGTGCTGGATAGTGCCCCTCCCGGGGACTCCATTATTCTGCTGGGGAACTTCAACGCCCACGTGGGGAACGACTGTGACACCTGGAGAGGCGTGATCGGGAGGAATGGCCTCCCCGATCTGAATCCGAGTGGTGTTTTGTTATTGGACTTCTGTGCTAGTCACGGATTGTCCATAACGAACACCATGTTCAAACATAAGGGTGTCCATCAGTGCACTAGGCACCAGGACACCCTAGGCAGGAGGTCGATGATCGACTTTGTTGTCGTATCATCAGACCTTCAGCCGCATGTTTTGGATACTCGGGTGAAGAGAGGGGCTGAGCTGTCCACTGATCATCACCTGGTGGTGAGTTGGATCCGCTGGAGGAGGAGAAAGCCGGACAGACTCGGCGGGCCCAAGCGCATAGTGAGGGTCTGCTGGGAACGCCTGGCGGAGCCCTCGGCCAGGGATGTATTCAACTCCCACCTCAGGGAGAGCTTCGACCAGATCCCGGGGGATGTTGGAGACATAGAGTCCGAGTGGACCATGTTCTCTGCATCTATTGTCGATGCTGCTGCCCATAGCTGCGGCCGTAAGGTCTGCGGTGCCTGTTGTGGCGGCAATTTTTAATAACTGTACAGTATTATTTTTCTCATGTTGTAAATTTGCCCTTACTTTACAGTCTCTCATTGTTTTTTTATGTTTTATATTTTTTACCTATGTGTCTATCTGCACTTTTCCGCTTGCCTTTCACTTTGCTGCTTGTACACCTGAATTTCTCCACTGTGGGACGATAAAGTATATTTCTTTTCTACTTCTACCTGCTGGTGGGCTTTGGATCATTGGATTATCAGTGGTTTTCACCAAGGAACTCTCTTAGAATCAGAATCAGAATCAGAAAAGCTTTATTGCCAAGTACGTTTTTGGACATACAAGGAATTTGTTTTGGCATAGTCGGTGCAATACAGTACAAGTTAAACAGTACAAACATATCTACAATATAATATAAATATAAGTGCACAGTTTTAAGTGAGTGAGAGTAAATATAGAGCAGTATAAGATGCAAGAGCAATACAACAGTGCAGGTGATCATTGTGCAAGTAAAGCAGTGCAAGTAAGCAGGAGTCCAAGCTGAGCGTTAATGTAACGCATAGAGTTACAGGTGTCCTGTCAGCAAAAAAAGGGGGGGTGTGGGGGAAAGGGGGAATGTCAGGGTGGTTTCCGGGCTTTGTTAACCAGGCTGGTGGCAGATGGGAAAAAACTGTTCTTGTGGCGTGAGGTTTTGGTCCGGATGGACCGCAGCCTCCTGCCAGAGGGGAGAGTCTCAAAGAGTCTGTGACCAGGGTGGGAGGGATCAGCCAGAATCTTCCCTGCCCGCTTCAGGGTCCTGGAGGTGTACAGTTCCTGGAGCGACAGTAGACTGCAGCCAATCACCTTCTCAGCAGACCGAATGACACGCTGCAGCCTGCCCTTATCCTTGGCTGTAGCAGCGGCGTACCAGATGGTGATGGAGGAGGTGAGGATGGACTCAATGATGGCTGTGTAGAAGTGCACCATCATAGTCTTTGGCAGGTTGAATTTCTTCAGCTGCCGCAGGAAGAACATCCTCTGCTGGGCTTTCTTGATGAGGGAGCTGATGTTTGGCTCCCACTTGAGATCCTGGGAGATGATGGTTCCCAGGAAGCGGAAAGATTCCACAGTGTCAATTGTGGAGTCACAGAGGGTGATGGGGGCAGGTGGGGCTGGGTTCTGCCTGAAGTCCACAACCATCTCCACTGTCTTTAGAGCGTTGAGCTCAAGGCTGTTCTGGCTGCACCAGTCCAACAGATGGTCCACTTCCCATCTGTACGCGGACTCGTCACCATCAGAGATGAGTCCGATCAGGGTGGTGTCGTCCGCAAACTTCAGAAGCTTGACAGACTGGTGACTGGAGGTGCAGCTGTTGGTGTACAGGGAGAAGAGCAGAGGAGAGAGAACACAGCCTTGGGGGGAACCGGTGCTGATGGTCAGGGAGTCAGAGACGTGCTTCCCCAGCCTCACGCGCTGCTTCCTGTCAGACAGGAAGTCAGTGATCCACCTGCAGGTGGAGTCGGGCACACTCAGCTGGGAGAGCTTCTCCTGGAGCAGAGCTGGGACGATGGTGTTGAAGGCAGAGCTGAAATCCACAAACAGCATCCTGGCATAGGTTCCTGTGGAGTCCAGGTGCCGGAGGATGAAGTGAAGGGCTAGGTTGACTGCATCATCTACAGACCTGTTGGCTCTGTAGGCAAACTGCAGGGGGTCCAGGAGGGGGTCGGTGATGTCTTTTAGGTGTGAGAGCACAAGGCGCTCAAAGGACTTCATCACCACAGAGGTCAGGGCGACGGGTCTGAAGTCATTAAGCCCTGTGGTCCTTGGCTTCTTGGGAACAGGGACGATGGTGGAGGACTTGAAGCAGGCTGGCACATGACATGTCTCCAGTGAGGTGTTAAAAATGTCTGTGAATACTGGAGACAGCTGATCAGCGCAGTGCTTCAGGCTGGCTGGTGAGACAGAATCCGGACCAGCAGCTTTCCGGGGGTTCTGTCTCCTGAAGAGTTTGTTGACGTCCCTCTCCTGGATGGAAAGAGCCGTCCTCGGCGTGGGTAGGGGGCTGGTGGGGGGGAACTTCAGGGTGGGGGTTGGAGGTGCCAAGGCCCCTCTTGAGGTTGGAGAGATGGGGGTGGTGGATTGTGGCTGCAGCTGTTGGGGGGCGTCGTGGGAGATGGTTGCAGGACTGTCCCTTTGTCTTTCAAAGCGGCAGTAGAACTCGTTCAGGTCGTTGGCGAGGCGTCGGTCGTTGATGGAGTGGGGGGCTTTCGGCTTGTAATTGGTGATTTGCTTGAGCCCTTTCCAGACAGACGCAGAGTCGTTGGCTGAGAACTGGTTTTGGAGCTTCTCAGAGTACAGTCGTTTGGCCTCTTTCACTGCCTTGCCAAACTTGTACTTCGCCTCTCTGTATATGTCTTTGTCCCCACTCCTGAAGGCCTCTTCCTTATCCAGTCTTAACCTTCTGAGTTTAGCTGTGAACCAGGGTTTGTCGTTGTTGTAACTCACCCTGGTGCATGATGGTACACAGCTGTCCTCACAGAAGCTGATGTAGGAAGTCACAGCCTCTGTGTACTCGTCCAGACTGTTGGTAGTAGTCCTGAACACATCCCAGTCTGTACAGCCTAAACACGCCTGGAGATTCTCCACAGCCTCACTGCTCCACTTCCTTGTCGTCCTCACAACAGGTTTGCAGAGCTTTAGTTTCTGCCTGTATGCAGGAATCAGGTGGACCATGATGTGGTCGGATTGGCCCAGTGCAGCACGTGGGACGGCGTGATAAGCGTCTCTGATGGTGGTGTAACAGTGATCCAGAATGTTGTCCTCTCTGGTCGGACATTTTATAAACTGTCTGTATTTGGGAAGTTCGTGGGTCAGATTACCTTTGTTAAAGTCACCAGCGACGATTACTAAGGAGTCCGGGTTGGTCCGCTCCACACTCAGTATCTGGTCGGCGAGCATGCGCTGTGCGACCTGCACGTTAGCTTGCGGTGGGATGTAAACACCGACCAGGATGAACGAAGCGAACTCACGGGGGGAATAGAAAGGCTTACAGTTTATGATGAAGGCTTCCAGGTCTGGAGAACAGTGCTGCTGAATCACTGTCACGTCGTTGCACCAACCACTGTTGAGGTAAAAACAGATTCCTCCACCTTTCGCTTTGCCGGAGAGTTCCGTGTCTCTGTCCGCTCTGTAGAGCTGGAATCCTGCCAGCTGCAGCGCAGAGTCCGGTATTAATCCACACAGCCACGTCTCCGTGAAGCACAAAACTGCCGATGAATAAAAGTCCCTGTTTTTCCCCAACAACAGTTGTAGTTCCTCCATTTTGTTGGGAAGTGAGCGCACGTTAGAGAGAAATATTCCAGGTAACGGTGTTCGTAGTCCACGCTGGCGAAGACGTACCAGCACCCCAGCCCGTTTCCCTCTCTTCCGGCGTTTCACCGCGTGAACAAAGGTGAGCGCACCTTTGACCAGAATGTCCAAATATTCCAGAGCAGTAGGTAGAAAAGTTGGAAATAACTCCTCTGGTGTAGTAGCCCTGATGTTCATGAGTTCTTCTCTGGTGAGAGAGCTCCGGGTACCATCACAGAAGACCGTTTTAAAGCAAAAAACAAAACAAAACAATGCGCACCAACACGCCGAGGCGACCATCTGCGGCGCCATCTTGTTCTTCTTATTGATGCTTATTTTGCTCGGTCCCTTTGTTTATGTATTATTAACAGTGATCTTAACTGAGACAATTGAGGCCTGCAGTTGTAACCCCCTGGATTAGTTGTTGATGCTCTTTAGGAATAATGTAAGTAGGTGGGCATCCTGGGAAGGTTCACCACGGTTCGATGTTGTCTCAATTTGTGGTCAGGGCTCTTATTGGTAATGGTTTGCTGTAGTCCCAAAGCTTAAAAATGGCTTTGTAAAACTATTCGACTTATAGATGTGAACAAGTTTGTTATCTAACTTGAATTTCTTTTAATGCGGCCATGATGGTTGGCTTTCATCCAATTCATATTGTCAGACAGGGTCTATTAAGGTTATTCTGTAACTAAAATTATACTTGGTTTTCCAAAACAATCTGATTTTTCACGGTTAATTTATGATTTAACTGAACAATGCTGTTTTTTACATGATGGACGTGATGGATGTTGTTTAACAGTGTTCTGAATGAAAGATTTACTCTGCAATGTTTTATGCAAAAAAGTCTTCTCTGCAAGGTGAGGTTGGTGGCTGCTGTGTGTGTGTGTGCATACACATGGGCAGCAGCTGTTTTGGGGCAATTCAGCTTTTGCACTCACACACAGTTTTGCAGTCCTTGTGGGGACCCGATAGTAATAACTCATGCCTCTCATCTCGCTTTACCCCTTGACTTTATTGCATTCAGCTTTTCTTTAAACAAGAATATAGAAAGAGCTCAAGCCATCACACAATCAAAACTAATAGATCAAACTGTTCCCAATGTGGAACAATGTTTATGAGTGGACAATACAGCATAGATGGCATTCTTTCATACTCCTAACTTTTCTTTCAGACCATCATAGGAGTAAATATAGGCTGTATAACACCACATGGTTTATCTTTAGTTTACATAAGTGACGATTGTGTCTGTCAATTTGCTTAAACATAGTCAGAATTTTATTGAAGAGCAACACCAACTTTAAACTGTTTTAACTTTCTTCAAAATGATGTACAGGCCACCTGGATTTATTTTAATTTCATAACTGTATAGCTGTATTACAAAACAAAAAGTGCAGTGAGTAAGTTTTCTGGCCCCTTTTCCA
This sequence comes from Girardinichthys multiradiatus, assembly GCF_021462225.1. Taxonomy (NCBI): domain Eukaryota; kingdom Metazoa; phylum Chordata; class Actinopteri; order Cyprinodontiformes; family Goodeidae; genus Girardinichthys; species Girardinichthys multiradiatus. The sequence continues at coordinate 13,585,366 of NC_061802.1, read as the reverse complement.
AGACACTTCAACTTTTAGTACCTGTCATTTATTCTGTAATACTATTTAGATTTAAAACAAATATGAGAAATGAATGAGTCAATGTTGAAGCTATGAACTTTGTTCAGGGAAGGTGTTGAACTATGATGGCTTGACTGAATATGGACATTTTTACTTATTTCTACGGCAGCTTTATGTTTGGTCAGGTTTTACAAAATCTTTTGCTTTGTCTTTTGAAAAAAAAAACGCCAGAGTTGGGTCTTGTGGTCTTGGTACAGAAGCTTTCAGTAGTACATCACATGAAGTTACACGTGTCTATTCACATCAGAAAATATCAACCATAGATAGCTAAGATATGCTTATAAAATGTACAGTTTAATGAGAATACCATCAGCTAGGGTCCCAATTGCTTAGAAACGATATTGAAAGTGATCATAAATTATCATAAAACTGTGAAGAGTTTCAGGTGATTGCTTTCTAATTAACATGCCACAAAGTTGACAATTTGTAACTACTGCAGCTAGTGCAGCTCTTTACCATTAAATGTATGGTGATGCATGCACTGAGAAGCCTAATGGACATACAGGTGGAGTCTGGTTTAATGAACCTCTTATCATATGCTTGCCAAACCAAATGCCTGAGCTATGTAAACAGGGAAAGTAGAGGGAGTGGTGCATATTTGATCTGGCAAGCACTTTGAGCAAGACTAGAAGCTGAAGGGTTATTAATCACAGAATGGTACTCTACGAGCGAGCAATTTTGTATGGTTGTTTTGTGCATTGTACTATTCATTCTTCTGGAAAGCAATTTATTGGACCAGGTTCATTCTGCCAAGGAGGGAAACTCGGAAGACAAAACTCACTTAGTCACAGCACATATTTATTGCTGATTGGACAGATGTAAAAATAACTCTCTGTTTTTAAGAAGTGCACACATAATTGAAAAGTAAGTTGAAAATCATCTTTGGGTTGGTTTTAGTGCCAAGAACATTTCTCTGGATAGAATTGAAAAAAGAGGAATTTCAGCTCCAGACACCTTATGACAATATCTGTTATTTACCTTTAACTCCCCTGAGGGATTGAGCCATGTCCGATTAGTGTATGCAGACACTGATTGCTGCCAAATGAAATCCTCAAAACAGGGGTGGGCAATACTTTTTCTAAATGGCCACATAAGCTACTATGACTGTTGTTGAGCACTTGTATGCAATTTCTGAGAATACATTCGCTAAAAAGTAAACTGTCAACAGTACACATTGGAGCTGAGCAATTATATGTGACCTCTATATTGGTGTAACATAACCAGTTCATTTTGTGCTCTACCTGGGTCTCTTTGATATAAAAAATGCTTAAAATACCTTTTTACAGAAGGACATGAAATTAAAATAACATTTTCTTAGTTCTTCAGATGGCTGATGGGCATTTTGCACTTTTATAGTTTTGATCATTTTATTATTTGGTCTGATCAGGTGTCATTAACTCTCATAATTTATAACTGGCCCTATCTATCTATCTATCTATCTATCTATCTATCTATCTATCTATCTATCTATCTATCTATCTATCTATCTATCTATCTATCTATCTATCTATCTATCTATCTATCATGCATTTTATACCTGCGTGTTCTGGGGGGATTGGATCAGTTTAAGCTTGTCCTAGACAGTTCTGTGGGAGGAGTTTAAATAGAAAACTTATTCATGCCCTGGGAGACCCTCTTGATGTGAAGCAACAGTACTGCCTTCAATATACATAAATAAGAAGTAAAAACGTTAAGCAAAGGTAAACAATATTACCCATTTTGTCCCACATGGGAGAGAGCAGAGGGCAGAGCAGCATTGTGAGTGTAAAGTAATGATAGACTGCTTTTGAGATTTAACTTCCAAGATGATTATTACCAGAGGCCCAACATTTAAAATCTAAATTCTGAGACATTTTGTGGTCTACTGACACCTGACCAAGTGAGGAAGAACAGCTGGACATGTATCAGTGTTGCTGTGCCAGCATGCTTTCTATACAGAATGCTTTTTTTGTTTTACTTTATTGCCTTATGGTTAATTCTGTTGCAATGGGACTGGGAGTTGAGGCATCGACAAAAATATTTTCATGAGAAAACATATTTCCATTAAAATACAGTGACTGTAATAAGTGACTCAGAGGTGGGTTGAACATTGTTCACTATAATAATTTACTCCCCAAATAGTTGCAAGATTAAACATAAAGTGTAAAACTGCTGTCTTACTTGGCCTAAGACATTTTGAATGTATCTGCAACTGGATGTGTACATCATGAAAATAACAACATTCTACAGGGGTTGGACAATGAAACTGAAACACCTTGTTTTAGACCACAATAATTTATTAGTATGGTGTAGGGCCTCCTTTTGCGGCCAATACAGCATCAATTCGTCTTGGGAATGACATATACAAGTCCTGCACAGTGGTCAGAGGGATTTTAAGCCATTCTTCTTGCAGGATAGTGGTCAGGTCACTACGTGATACTGGTGGAGGAAAACGTTTCCTGACTCGCTCCTCCAAAACACCCCAAAGTGGCTCAATAATATTTAGATCTGGTGACTGTGCAGGCCATGGGAGATGTTCAACTTCACTTTCATGTTCATCAAACCAATCTTTCACCAGTCTTGCTGTGTGTATTGGTGCATTGTCATCCTGATACAGGATACAATGTTTGAACCATTGGATGCACATGGTCCTCAAGAATGGTTGGGTAGTCCTTGGCAGTGACAGTCTGTGTGGTACGCTTCTTTGGGGCTTCTCCACACAGTAACTCTCCCGAATGTGGGGAAAACAGTAAAGGCGGACTCATCAGAGAACAATACATGTTTCACATTGTCCACAGCCCAAGATTTGTGCTCCTTGCATCATTGAAACTGACGTTTGGCATTGGCATGAGTGACCACAGGTTTGGCTATAGCAGCCCTGCCGTGTATATTGACCCTGTGGATCTCCTGACGGACAGTTCTGGTGGAAACATGAGAGTTGAGGTGCACATTTAATTCTGCCGTGATTTGGGCAGCTGTGGTTTTATGGTTTTTGGAAAACATCCGGGTTAGGAGCCGAACATCCCTTTCAGACAGCTTCCTCTTGCGTCCACAGTTAATCCTGTTAGATGTGGTTCGTCCTTCTTGGTGGTATGCTGACATTACCCTGGATACCGTGGCTCTTGATACATCACAAAGACTTGCTGTCTTGGTCACAGATGCGCCAGCAAGACGTGCACCAACAATTTGTCCTCTTTTGAACTCTGGTATGTCACCCATAATGTTGTGTGCATTTCAATATTTTGAGCAAAACTGTGCTCTTACCCTGCTAATTGAACCTTCACACTCTGCTCTTACTGGTGCAATCTGTAATCAATGAAGACTGGCTACCAGGCTGGTCCAATTTAGCCATGAAACCTCCCACACTAAAATGACAGGTATTTCAGTTTCATTATCCAACCCCTGTAGTTTATGCAACACAGAAGTGTAAATTGCTGGACATCATCATAATATACATTTTATTAATCTGTAAATTACCAAAATTGATTTTAATTTAAAAAAAAACTTTGTTAATCGTGTCAAATATTGCTATATATACATAAATGTGGTTGATCATGTCTCAGGAAATGCTGTAGCTGTGTAGGACCAATGTGCAGAGTGGAGCAAGGAAGCAGCATGGTGAGTTTATTAATTTATTATGAAATGAAACTTACACTTACAAAATCACGGTACTGGAAACAGGCAGGGGGGCAGGCAGAAGGACCACACTAGGTAATAGGTAGCAAGCAGAAGAATCCAGTAGTAAGAACAGAAAACCAGAGAGTATACATGCAGAGGGAACATGGACAATGGACCAATGAACTAAGGGTGCTAATCAAAGAGAGAATCAGGAGCAGCTGGTGTGGGAGAGAAAGGAGTCAACTGAAGGAGGGTGACTAATTAACGCTAATGAGAAGGAAGTCCAGGGAGGGAACAGAAAACATTTAGTGAACAGAAATAAGTAAACAAACAATGAGACTAACTAAACACAAACAGGGAGGAATCAGATGTAAAGGAAATATAAACACATTCATCTAACACAGGAATTCAAGAAACTAATTTAAATGGAATAATGAATCTAAACATGAACTGAAATAACAGCAACTGAAGAATGCAGGCAAAGCTAGACTGGGAAATCAAACTCAAAACTTAACACATGCAGACCATGACATCATGATTATTCATCACAATGGAGCTAATTTTTTCAACATTTTTTTTATTCACATCGCACCACTGATTTATCTTTCAGGTTTATTTTACCCTAATTAACTTTATCAATCAACTTTATAACATTCTCAGTGTATTTCACCTTAATCTACCATTGAACGACTGTAAATTGTAATTAGTTAAATATTTATTTCAATCATCTACCAAATGGTCCTTTTTCAATCAATAAATATAATAATATAGCTCAAGCAAGACAACAGCAAAGAATGATAATAAGACTAAATATAGCATACAAAATCAAGTCTGACTTGATACAAACAATGGATGACAAGCATTGCCACGAGAAGTCTTCAGCACAGATATAGATAGTGCATCTTCGGATTCATGTCAATCTTCTCATGAATTCTTTGTTGCTTCTTTTTATGCATTAAAACTATGTTTTTGACTTTATCTCTCAATTCAAAGAAAACTACGTTGGGAGAAAAACCTGCTTACTGCAGGGCATCAAAACCCACTCTAGAGAGTTAATCTTTTATCTTTTAAATTATGCACCACTTGGATGAAGATGTTTTCACTTCTGGTAAACACTGAAAAGGAAAAATGACTGATTCTATTAGAATGCATGCACAGTCAAAAAGCTTGCCTGAAATCCCCATGGAGTCATGTAATAATAGTCACAGCTGATTCTGTCACCTGTCACTGCTTTTACCACATAATGATGACACAAATACACTATTTTGTAAAGCAGACAGGTGTATCAAATAACATGTCAAATGAAATAATATGGCATGCGAAAACAGATAGGTACTAAGAGAAGGCTGTGTTTCGGGGGGGGGGGGGGGGATCAATTTGTTTTATTTGTTTTATTTATCACTTTGATTGTTGCCCAAGGGGCAATTAAAAGGGCATTAAAATATTCTAAACAAATAATACAACTTGAAACTATACCTAAATATACAACATATCTATCCAAATAGGTAAGAAATCATTTTGTGTGCTTAAACGGCGAGATAAAAAAAATTATCATTTTTTAAAATATTCATATTTTGAGCCATGTTTTAATCTCAGAAAACTAAATTACCCTTACTTTTATTAAGAACACACCATTTTGCAAATACCTAAACTGCAAATGCAAGACATACAGTCAATGGATAGTGACACATACAAAAACGAAGACAAAAGCCATACTATAGAATTAAAAACAATTTACCTGACTCAAGGAGAATCTAGGTCATTTAGAAGTCACAAAACCTGTGAGGAATTACTGTACTCTTTACATCAACCATTACCATGTCATGATGATCTTTCATACTGGATTGAAAAACAAATTTAAAACTTTATAATTGTTTTAACTTCTGGACAAGTAGTTTGGTCAACATCATTTTACCTAGTAAGGACACTGCATTCTTTTTCAGGAACAGATTATCCATACTGTCTGGTTTCCAACTAGGCATTGGCTAGCATAAGATTATCTCGTTGAGTTAAACAAACACAGTTTTACTGTCATGATATTTACACAACCATTTAAAATGAAATGTATAACATTATATTTTTGATTTTATCTACGATAGAAAAGCAACAATTGTCCCTACTGCTGCAAGAACATTTATTTGTTTGTTGATAACATTTATTTATTTAGTTTTTTTTCACCCTGCAAATTTAGTGCTAATTTTGACTGTTTTAGGGTTCTGCTGTTTATAGAGAAACAGAAGTATAACAGGCTCTGATAAGTTTGATGAATAGTCAGGCTTTTTCCCAGGTGAGCAAATCTAAGGTTGGCTGTTTTACATATACGCTGCTATTACCTTGCAAACTGTAGTTTAACACTGCTTGACCCCAATAGAAATGATCAGAATGCACCTGTTTAGCATTCAAACCATGGTTGCTCTTGTTTTTCCCTGACTGAATGTTTCTAAACAGCTAAATTTGTCTTTCTGGGAACAGAAATATGTTGGACCCTTCTTTTAGCCACCTCACTGGCAGTGCACAGCAACAAGTACATAAGGGTAAAAGCTGCATTACTCTATGCTCCATACCAGAGAAATCTCTGGTCACTGACTCTGACACATCTCCTTTAAAGATGATGGGAAATACTCAAACCGTAACCTTTTAAAATCTTGAAATGCACATTGACTTGGTACATTGGCAGTCAGGACTGGCAGCTTTAGATGTATACATTCCACATTATCTACTTATTAACATGGATACTTAAAGAGTGTAGCTTTGTTCAGTGCTCTAACTGATTTGTAAATGTCAGTAAAACTTTATTTATTTATCAGTTTTCAAGATATAAAATCACTGAAGCATACTGAGCCAACAATGCATACAAAACATCATAATTAAGATTCACATTTGCTCCTGGTTTACAAAACTAAATCAAATGAACCAGACTTTTGGACCTCCAAAAGTCTGGTTCATTCTTGGGAACAATTTCCAGATACCTAAATATGCCACATTAATCTGATGACCAATTACCTGTAAGTATAAACACAATGGGAACATACAGCCATCATACCATTTAGGAAGGAGACCTTTCTGTGTTCCATAGATAAAGGTGTTTGGAATGAAATGCATTCCAGCCACAGAACAAAAGCAAAATACCTTGTGAAGATGTTGAAGCTGGTTAGACAGTGTTTTTATCCATAGTGCAACAAGTCCTGTACCTACATGGGCTCTCAAAGAGGAAAAAGCCAAACAGCATTTATTTTTATTTTTTTTACTTTAGTTAAAATTTTATTGTATATTGGATGAGAAACATTCACTTACTTTTGGTTAAAAGCATACTTGACTGCAATCATCCATGAAACTTAGGGTAAATACAGCAAACATTTTTAACAAAGAGTGACCAATTGTCATGATCCTGGTGTTGGTTTTTTTGAGAATTTCTTTGTTGTTTATTATTGTTTGACTGGTTTTGCCATTTTCAGTGGTTCATAATTGTCATTAGGGTTTTGCTATAAATGTTAATTCCTTTATGTTTAGTTTTTTAGTTATTTCGTGTAACACCTTTTCTGCTTCTGGATGCCAGTTGAAGATCTTTCCTGGTAGATGTGAGGGCTGTGAGAGGTAAGTAAGGCAGTTAAACTGTAGTTCCAGATGAAACTGGTAGAAGTTGGCAAAACCATTGAAGCTGCTTGCTTCCTGGTGGTTAGAGTAGGCCAATCGATTACTTATGAGTTTCAAGGTCCTTAGAGAAGATTAGAATGTCAGTCAGTCAGTCATTTTCTACCGCTTATTCCATAGTGGGTTGCGGGGGAGCTGGTGCCTATCTCCAGCAGTCTATGGGTGAGAGACGGGGTACACCCTGGACAGGTCGCCAGTCCATAGATTAGAATGTCATCAAGAAAAACAAATACGAATACATTTATAAAGTCCCTAAGCACATCTTTATACCAGGGCTTGAAAGACAGCAGGGGCATTGATGAGACTGAAGGGCATGACTAAGTATTCAAAGTGGCCAATGGGTGTTTTGAATGCTGTTTTCCATTCATCTCCTTCACAAATGCAGACCAGATGATATGCGTTGCGAAGATCTAATTGTGAATATGGTGGCACCATGAACCAATTCGAAGATGGAGGTCAACTGGAGAAGAGAGTACTTATTTTTAACGGTGATCTGATTTAATCTTCTGTAGTCAATTCTGGGTCTTAAGGTCTTAATTTTCTTTCCTACAAAGAAAAATCCGGCACCAACTGGAGAGGATGATGGACAGATAATACCTGCTTTGAGAAAGTCATTGATATACTGTTCCATGGTTTTTCATTCTGACTTGGAGACGAAAAGACGGCCAGAGGGTAACGGGGCACGGCATTTAAAAGATGCAGGACATTATAATATAATATAATATAATATAATATAATATAAGCTACATCATTTAATTTCCCTTTGGGATTAATAAAAAAAATTTGAATTGAATTGAATAAATTATAAACAAATTGAAAAAATGTTTGCTCTTGCATATCCAGAGACTGAAATTTGTCACCATTTTCTGAAAATAACTCAGTCAGTCAAATTGGATGGAGAGAACCTGTGAACATCAGACTTTTATTTTCTCAATTAAAATTATTTCTAGTGTTATGACCCAGCTCAGCAAGGGTAAAAGGGAAGTAACATCAAACCAGATGTAAGTGTTTTTTAAAATAAAAAGTGATTTATTGTTTTGTCTTTCCAGGCTTTGACAAAAGAAGAACAAAAGGAGGGTCCTAAAACTAGTTCAACATACCAACAGTTTCAGTTTACATAGATAACTGCTAAAAAATAAAACAACAATCAGATGAAAACAAATAAGACTTGCAAAAATATAAAAAAATAAATAAATAAGATGGAGTTTACCATGACAATTTACAAAAGCTTGACCAAAGGAGCTACATTTAAAAAAGCTTTTAGTCACTGATCAAACAAAACTTCAGCAGCTTACAAATGTTTTGCATTTAATACAAGACAGGCCTCACATCAAACACTTAGTTATGACCTAGACTTGGCAATAACAACTAGTTTGAATTAAGAGACATTTTAACTAACAAGCCAAGAGAGAGCTGCTCCAGTTAAATCACAACCACCCTCATTAATAGGTGAGCTGAGCTTAAACCAGGGTTGTCCAAACATTTCGTCACATGGCCTAAAATTGTACTAGTGGGCCAAACAAAAATCAAAAACTGATAAAAATCAAAAACTGATTAAAAACTAAAATCACAAAAAAGTGTTTTGTGTGTTTTTTAATTGAACAAATAAAGTAGTCAGAAAGTGTGTAGTAAAGGGATGTGTAAATCATTGTTCATCCAAAACTTAAAAGGTTTTTTTAATGTTTTATCAGGAATAATTTTGCCCTCAATAAAATTAAAAATATTCATCATCTGGATCAACCACCTTTGCTGGCGAGCAAAATCTGTATAATTCTTGAGTTACCGTCAGGTGCTGCACAAAATCAGTCCAGGAGTGATTGGCCCTTGGGACGCACTCTGAACACCCCTAATTTAAACCATTTAATTCTAGATAGAGCTTTTTTTAAGAGTTGTTGTCCAGTTGGAAGGGAAACCTTTGCACCAGTGTCAAGTCTTTTGCAACCTCCATCAGGTTTTCTTCTGGGATTGCCCTGTATTTAGCTCCATAGATTTTCAGGATGTTAATTTTCCATTACACATACTGTTTTGCTTAACCTTTTTTTCCTCATCTGACGAGCTGTGTCTCCTATATAATCCGTGGCAAACTGGAGAGGAGGCTTTTTATGGCTTTCTGTTAACAATTCAAATGTTATAGCATTGCAACAAATTTCTGGAATGTGTTATAATTGTCCTGTTGACAGACTCCCCCACCTGACCATTAGATCTCAGCAGTTCCTACCACGTTACCATAGGCCTCTTGTCTTCTTCTCTGATTAATGTCCCTACCCGACCTGTCCTTTTAGATGGTTGGTGATTTTTTTGAATAGGTTTGCTGTTTCCTACTCTCTCTAATTTCAGAAAATGAATTATATGGTGCTGTTTGAGATGTTTGACATTTGTAGTATTATTTTATAACCTAACAGTGATTTAAACTTTTACATTTAATCCTTTACCTGTGAGGTGTATTGCCTGGTCTTTATGATGTTACTTGTGCACTAATGTTCTGTAACAAACCTCTTAATCCATCACACAATTTAATTTATACTGAAATCAAATTACACCAAGGTGGAATCCATTAACTAACTACATAACTACTGATAACAATTAGTTACATAAGATTTTATTCTCGGGTAAAAAAGTAAATGAGGGATGCATAGAAACTTGGAGTTTATTTGTTGTTGTAACTATGAATCTGAAAATATTATTTAATATTTTAATATTTTATCAAATTATATTTCGGTCTGTTAAGGGTTGTCCTGTGAATACCAGCCCAGTAAGGCAGTGGTAATAGGACAAAATCAAAAGGGTGAGCCAAGCTCTGACATTAATGAACAGCAAAACTCTGCACACACATGGAATGAATTCACACAATTTATTAAAATACAAGAATTTATTAACAAAAATAAGTCAACTCAAAGTCAAACATATTTCAATCAACACACTCTTCACTATGCTTAAACTACCCAACTAAACTACCAATCAGAATTAAAGAATAGGGAAGACTAATGGGCTATGTACAATATAAACAAGTTGATTAAAGATGGTTGAAAATCATGACTGAAAGAGTGATGCAACATTACCATGCAATGTTTATGTTTGAGAACCAAGGATTATCTTGAAGAATCTGGAAGTGAAGTTAAGTTAGTTTTGGAACCAACTTAGGCAATAATCAGTACACCTTTAGACAACCATTCACAATGCAATATCAGATACAATATTATTTTAGCAAAATAATGTTTTAAAGAATGATCTGCTGAATAAGACCAACCTTCTGGATGACTAATTCTCAACAGTGTCTTATTAGCTGCCTTTATTTATTAAAATAATATTTAAATAAATATTATTAAGGAAATAGTAAAATATTTAGGGTGGTATTTTGGAAAAGAACCAAATCTTTCTGGAGAAATGGGCTTAAGTGTGCAAGCACGTGTTCTTAGCTGTTAGAAGTTAAAGCTAACAAAAGAAGCTGATAGCTTAGCACCATAATCAAAACTGCACAGTTACTGTAACCACGGTGAAGCGGTGCCGTTGTCCTTCCTTCAAACTGAGAAAACCGATCCACTCGGCTTCGTAGAGACAGCGTCTCTGCTGGGAGTTCTCTGGAACACAGTTTGCTTCTGCAGGCCTCAGAGAAAAAAATCAGGCAATGCTTGTACCTTAATTATTCACGTTCTTCAATGAATACCAGATACACATACAGCAATTCATCCGTACTTTGTGCATATGATCGATGAGCGTATGACACTCTTGGATCCAGTTGAAGAGTTATGTCTGTTTGCCAGCAAAGAGACATTAGAGCGCTGGGCATCTCCTGCCAGCCTCGCAGCCAAGTCCGGATGGAAGAGGCAGGATGTGGCAAGAGCGGTGCTTTTATTTGGACATTGACGTCACAGGAAGTCTGCAGTTACCCCGTTTCCTGGCTGTAGCGGAAGTAGGTTAAAGCAATTTATTTTGAAAGTTCCACGAAAGTCTGTACTGGCCTTTCACGTTGTAACCATGGCTGTGGTCCCAACATTGTAAAATACATAAAAAGCACAAAAACGTTTTGTACCACCTCACAAACATTAATTATTTCATAAGGTACAATAACAAAAAAACATATGTTGAATATTTTTGTTATGGAAGAAAAAGGTGGAAAAAGTCAGAGTGGTGAAAATTATTTTGTAATTTACATAATTTCAGAAGTATCAGTTATAATCCACCATAATTTATGACAGATTTAAGTTCTAGAGAAACTGATTAATCATTTTAAATGAACTGAAAACCTTAAATGTTATTAAATTGTATTTCACAGATGACATCTCTGACCCCAAAATGAAAGTTGGATACAGAATTCCCTGAAATTCCTATAAGAGTAATAAAACTGCTCTTTAATTCAGTCACTCAGTTCAGTCCAAGTTAAACTCATTCCAAATAATATAGAATAGTCAAGTGTATTAAAAAATAAAATATGTAAAACAAAAACAACTCAAGACCTACAACATATCTTGATTTGTCTGTAGAACAGCCATACCTAACTGGATCATAACAGGCACACGTTAGTGCTGCTAGTCAATTTATTCACCTTATGGCCCCTCTCATGAATTGGCACCAGGGGAAATCTCTAGCTGGGCCATAATAACAAAAACCTATGCCTCAGACGTGTAGCCTTGCTGCTGACTCCTAAAAATAACATAAAGGCTGTGCTGACATCAGCTGAATATAATTCTATTAGAGCACCCATTTGTTGCTAGGCTTCACTGTAGCTGTATCCAGCTGTCTAAACGACCCTTCATTTATTTTACTGCCCTGCGGGGAAAGAAGGCAGCACCTGAGCACTCAGGATGGTACTCCGAAAGGCAAGCTATCAGAGCTCAAGTGACAGATCGAGTTGGTGCATTTACCCCCTCCTCCTCTCTTGCATTTTCCTTCAGCCTGTTGCTAATGGATGCCCTTTCATTCTTTTGCTGCAAATGAATATCTCTGCTGCAGTTTTCTGAATAGATTATGGTGTATTTCCATGTCTTCTGCACCTTAGGCTTGGTTTAAAACTTACAGACTGTGTCACATAAATACAGTGCCTTGCGAAAGTATTCGGCCCCCTTGAACTTTTCTCTTGCCACATTTCAGGCTTCAAACATAAAGATATAAAATTCTAATTTTTTGTGAAGAATCAATAACAAGTGGGACACAATCGTGAAGTGGAATGAAATTTATTGGATGTGTCAAACGTTTTTAACAGATAAAAAACTGAAAAGTGGGGCGTGCAATATTATTCGGCCCCTTTACTTTCAGTGCAGCAAACTCCCTCCAGAAGTTCAGTGAGGATCTCTGAATGATCCAATGTTGTCCCAAATAACTGATGATGATAAATAGAATCCACCTGTGTGTAATTAAGTGTCCGTATAAATGCACCTGCTCTGTGATAGTCTCAGGGTCCTGTTCAAAGCGCAGAGAGCATCATGAAGACCAAGGAACACACCAGCCAGGTCCGAGATACTGTTGTGGAGAAGTTTAAAGCTGAATTTAGATACAAAAAGATTTCCCAAGCTTTAAACATCCCAAGGAGCACTGTGCAAGCAATCAAATTGAAATGGAAGGAGTATCGGACCACTGCAAATCTACCAAGACTCGGCCGTCCCTCTAAACATTCATCTCGAACAAGGAGAAGACTAATCAGAGATGCAACCAAGAGGCCCATGATCACTCTGGATGAACTGCAGAGATCTACAGCTGAGGTGGGAGAGTCTGTCCATAGGACAACAATCAGTCATACACTGCACAAATCTGGCCTTTATGGAAGAGTGGCAAGAAGAAAGCCATTTCTCAAAGATACCCATAAAAAGTCTCATTTAAAGTTTGCCACAAGCCACCTGGGAGACACACCAAACATGTGGAAGAAGGTGCTCTGGTCAGATAAAACCAAAATCGAACTGTTTGGCCACAATGCAAAACGATATGTTTGGCGTAAAAGCAACACAGCTCATCACCCTGAACACACCATCTCCACTGTCAAACATGGTGGTGGCAGCATCATGGTTTGGGACTGCTTTTTGTCAGGAGGGACAGGGAAGATGGTCAAAATTGATGGGAAGATGGATGGGGCCAAATACAGGACCATTCTGGAAGAAAACCTGTTGGAGTCTGCAAGAGACCTGAGACTGGGACGGAGATTTATCTTCCAACAAGACAATGATCCAAAACATTTAGCCAAATCTACAATGGAATGGTTCACAAATAAACATATCCAGGTGTTGGAATGGCCAAGTCAAAGTCCAGACCTGAATCCAATTGAGAATCTGTGGAAAGAGCTGAAGACTGCTGTTTACAAACGCTCTCCATCCAACCTCTCTGAGCTCGAGCTGTTTTGCAAGGGAGAATGGGCAAGAATTTCAGTCTCTCGATGTGCAAAACTGATAGAGACGTACAAGTGACTTGCAGCTGTAATTGCAGCAAAGGGTGGCACTACAAAGTATTAACGCAAGGGGGCTAAATAATATTGCACGCCCCACTTTTCAGTTTTTTATTTGTTAAACAAGTTTGACACATCCAATACATTTCATTCCACTTCACAATTGTGTGCCACTTGTTGATTCTTCACAAAAAAATTGAATTTTATATCTTTATGTTTGAAGCCTGAAATGTGGCAAGAGGTTGAAAAGTTCAAGGGGGCCAAATACGTTCGCAAGGCACTGTATGTTTTGCTTCAGTGTCAAAAGCAGCCTGTGCAAAACTGATGACGGAAGGTGCATTGACTACCTTTTAAAGACAAGAATTGGTAAGCATTAAGTTGATTTGTTTTACTGCCGTTAACATCTACTTTGTGCCACTGACTTTTAGGTTTGGAGGTTTTCCCACAACACACCTGCTTTCTAGACTTCAGTAGTCTGTAATTTTTCTCTGCCAGACTTTTAATGGCTTTCTTTTCTTTTCTTTTCTTTTCTTAGTCTTGTCTTTTCCCCTGGTTGTTTTTGAGTCATGAGCACTAACAGGTGGCCCCTGTCAGGAAGTGGGTTGGTTCTTGCATCAAGTAACCCTTCATGCTGCTGAATCTCCAAGTGCAAAATACTCCCTTCTGTTACATATTGTGCCTTTGAAACAAATGGTTGCTTGGTGGATTTCTAGAATACTCGAAGCATTAAATTGACTGCTGCTCACCTTAGATTTCACTCATAATTCAGCTCTTTTCTTCACTCTCTGCCTCTTTCTCTGTCGTGAAAATAAGTGTTGATAGCCCCTGTCCATTCTTACCATTTTTGTCCTTTTTCGAAGGATGTTGTTTAGTTTATTTTCAGCACAAAGCATTTGAAATGAATTAATTAGTTATTGCAGTATCATTGGAGATTGATTTTTGTTATTCTAACAATGTTCATGATGCTTTTGGAATAGAGCATCATGAATAGAGCCTTTACGTTTAACAGTGGGGTTGGTTGGTAAATAGAGTTGGTCATTGCAGGTCCTTCTCAAAATATTAGCATATTGTGATAAAGTTCATTATTTTCCATAATGTCATGATGAAAATTTAACATTCATATATTTTAGATTCATTGCACACTAACTGAAATATTTCAGGTCTTTTGTTGTCTTAATACGGATGATTTTGGCATAAGCTCATGAAAACCCAAAATTCCTATCTCACAAAATTAGCATATCATTAAAAGGGTCTCTAAACGAGCTATGAACCTAATCATCTGAATCAACGAGTTAACTCTACACACCTGCAAAAGATTCCTGAGGCCTTTAAAACTCCCAGCCTGGTTCATCACTCAAAACCCCAATCATGGGCAAGACTGCCGACCTGACTGCTGTCCAGAAGGCCACTATTGACACCCTCAAGCAAGAGGGTAAGACACAGAAAGAAATTTCTGAACGAATAGGCTGGTCCCAGAGTGCTGTATCAAGGCACCTCAGTGGGAAGTCTGTGGGAAGGAAAAAGTGTGGCAGAAAACGCTGCACAATGAGAAGAGATGACCGGACCCTGAGGAAGATTGTGGACAAGGGCCGATTCCAGACCTTGGGGGACCTGCGGAAGCAGTGGACTGAGTCTGGAGAAGAAACATCCAGAGCCACCGTGCAAAGGCGTGTGCAGGGAATGGGCTGCAGGTGCCGCATTCCCCAGGTCAAGCCACCTTTGAACCAGAAACAGCGGCAGAAGCGCCTGACCTGGGCTACAGAGAAGCAGCACTGGACTGTTGCTCAGTGGTCCAAAGTACTTTTTTCGGATGAAAGCAAATTCTGCATGTCATTCGGAAATCAAGGTGCCAGAGTCTGGAGGAAGACTGGGGAGAAGGAAATGCCAAAATGCCAGAAGTCCAGTGTCAAGTACCCACAGTCAGTGATGGTCTGGTTGCCGTGTCAGCTGCTGGTGTTGGTCCACTGTGTTTTATCAAGGGCAGGGTCAATGCAGCTAGCTATCATGAGATTTTGGAGCACTTCATGCTTCCATCTGCTGAAAAGCTTTATGGAGATGAAGATTTCATTTTTTAGCACAACCTGGCACCTGCTCACAGTGCCAAAACCACTGGTAAATGGTTTACTGACCATGGTATCACTGTGCTCAATTGGCCTGCCAACTCTCCTGACCTGAACCCCATAGAGAATATGTGGGATATTGTGAAGAGAACGTTGAGAGACTCAAGACCCAACACTCTGGATGAGCTAAAGGCCGCTATCGAAGCATCCTGGGCCTCCATAAGACCTCAGCAGTGCCACAGGCTGATTGCCTCCATGCCACGCCGCATTGAAGCAGTCATTTCTGCAAAAGGATTCCCGACCAAGTATTGAGTGCATAACTGTACATGATTATTTGAAGGTTGACGTTTTTTGTATTAAAAACACTTCTTTTATTGGTCGGATGAAATATGCTAATTTTGTGAGATAGGAATTTTGGGTTTTCATGAGCTGTATGCCACAATCACCAGTATTAAGACAATAAAAGATGTGAAATATTTCAGTTAGTGTGCAATGAATCTAAAATATATGAATGTTAAATTTTCATCGTGACATTATAGAAAATAATTAACTTTATCACAATATGCTAATATTTTGAGAAGGACCTGTATGTGAACTCTCTGACAACAAGTCATGGTGACTTTTTAAACTAATTTTAACAATTTCTACTATGTGTTGACAGGAAAAAAAAAATTCCAGATGCTTTAAATGAGAAAGTATGTCTAAAACTTTTGACCGGTACGCATATACTGAATTGGGAAGCCCTAAAGAGATGCTTGTTAGTGACCGTTTCAAACAGACTTACATAGTAACCCAGATTTATTGGTGGTATAAATTAAACCCACAGCTTTCTCGCGGCAAGCCCCAGTTAATCGACATGAACAAGTTTCTGAACAAAAAACTTAACCAAGCCTCAGTCTGAAGTTACAGCCAGCTCATATTTTATCAGTTTTAGATTTGAAAAGTTAAGATTGGCATCCCATTTTGGCAGCTCTGGGGTCTCAGTGCAAGGCACGGGGGCATTGGAGAGCTTCATCATTTTGACAGGATCTGACACCTCCAGCATTTGTCAGGCCACCAGCCTCTCTGCATCCTCCCTGGGTGAGCAATTATGTGTGAATAGCTAGCTTTGTGCCATTCCTTATGGCTCCAATATCCCTTCCTCTTCATTGAACATCTGAGGAGGATAATCAGAGCAGCAGCGGCTGTCATCAGCTGCCTGGGAATTCTACTTTCATTAACCCAGACTCCCAATTAAAACATATGGGAAAAGAAGACAACCCAGTATGTGTCCACTGAAATTCCATTGCATCCATTTTTTCGTATTATTGATTTAGACCATTAAGTGTCTAAAATCATCTTGAAGGTCAGTCAGTCAGTCATTTTCTACCGCTTATTCCATAGCGGGTCGCGGGGAAGCTGGTGCCTATCTCCAGCAGTCTATGGGCGAGAGGCAGGGTACACCCTGGACAGGTCATCTTGAAGGTGTCTTCTTTAAATGATCATAGGGGAGTGTGAATTCTGTAGTGAAGAATATATCAACCAATCTCTTGCTAATGTATTGGATGTTGTTACCAGACCAACTTATAGCTTTCTTTTTGTTACCCATAGCAGGACAGATGGCAGAAAAAGCTGATTTTAATTCATTTCTGTTTTATAGAAAATAGGTTCGCATGCAAATGTTTTGTATATTGCCCACTGGCATTTTTAAAATAGCAATCAGAAATGACTATGCTGTAGATTCAATTTTGTTTATTCCGTCATCTCCTGGTGATAGACATGGTACATTCAAATATAAGATTCATGGACAAGCTGTTAGATGGGTTAATGACACTAAAGAATATATTGTTTTATTTCAGTTTTAAATGTTACTGCTTTTTCCAAAAAACATTACCTTCAAATAATGGTTGAAATCAACATCAATCTTTCATCATTAAATAAAAGGTAAATAATAACCACAGATCAATGCACATTTAGAGCAAGCCAGCTTCAAAATTGGCAAATCTTAAAGAAGAATTACAAAATTCAATGTACAAAACAATTACCATCTGATATTTTGAGATATTTTAGAAAGACTGCACCTTAACTTGAAATGTATTTTAATACATTAAAACTATTTGAGATAAGAGATGTAATTTTGGGTTGGCTTAGAAATCGTACATTTGTGAAGCTATGTGTGTATAGTTTTAAAACTTTTAGATTTTACATGTGGCGTACCACAGGGGTTAGTCTTTGGGAAAAACATGTTTTGAATACGCTAGTGAGTGGAGGCATGATCATGACATCTGGCCATCACAGCGATGCAATAAACAGTTACACAAAAAACAGCAAACACATCCAATGTCAGGAAGAGTTTGTTAGTGGAATTAGGAAAGTGTTTACAGCTTCTTTCTTTCTGAAGTACAGTACTGTGCAAACGTGTAAAAAGTGCTGTAAACAAAGAATGCTTTCAGAAATATAAATGATTGTTTATTTTTATCAGTTTACAAAATGCTGTGACCGAACTCACACATTAAGAACTATCTTCAGCGTAAAGAAGAACAAGATTTACTGGAAGTGATGGTATGGCCTCCACAGAGCCCTGATCTCCACATCATAGATTGTGTCTGCGATTACATGAAGAGACAGAAGGATGTGAGAAAGCCAACATCCACAAAAGATCTGTGGTTAGTTCTCCAAGATATTTGCAACAACATACCAGCCAAGTTCCTTCAAAAACTGTGTGCAAGTGTACCTAGAAAAATTGATGCTGCTTTGAAGGCAAAGGGTGGTCACACCAAATATTGATTTGATTTAGATTTCTCTTTTGTTCATTCACTGCATTTTGTTGATTGATGAAAATAAATGATTAACACTTCCATTTTTGAAAACATTATTTATTTACAGCATTTTTTCACACCTTCCTAAAACCTTTGCACAGTACTGTAAAGTTACAGATAATGTACACTAATACTATTATAACCATGGAAAAAGTAAATCTATTTCAGAAATCTAAAGTCTTACAGTTTCCAAATGCTGCTCACAGGAATGTTTTAAATGAAATACTTCTCCAAACTGTATTTCCTGCTTATGGACTGAGTGTTGCACTGTTTTTATCTGCTACAATCCCATTTCACGCTGTAAAGGGCTTTACCTGTTTGGCATTAAAGATTACTGATGTGGCTAATCCTCAAGACAGCCATCAGTGAACTTAAAAAATGTCAAGCTGCACCTTTGCACTGTGATAGTAATACTATTTAGAATTCATGGAAATGTCTCTTTTTTTCCACTAAAGAGTAAAAGTACATCAGTTTGATTTGAGATTTTGAATTCATATTTACACAAACAAACACAAGAGTAGTTAAATAAAGGGAAGCTATCTTCCTAAAAGACTGGTGTTTCTATGTAAGCACTGCATTTTAACAATCAACAGCATTCAGCAGTTCATTTAACAATCAGCAAGTGTAAGTCTCTCCACTGTCCTTATGCTTCTCTGGCATAAGGACATAATCTTGAAAAATTCAGAATCAATAGGCTTGATATTGGTGGCAAGCTTGTTGGGTTTCTGTTGGGCAAAGTGATACTAAATCCAATGGCTGTTTAATTAATGTTTTTGCTGAGGTTTTTGTATTAACATAACAAGAAATAAATATTTTAGATTACTTTTTTATAGCTAACAATATTTTTGAAACAGTTGGAATAATTTATTTATTTTTTTATTCTCAATAAGGGCAATTTGATAAATCTATATATTATTTACAACAACAAAAAAACTGTGGTATCTTTTTAAGGCTATCATATCATGGAAATCTCATGCTGGCCCCTGGCAATGTTATTTAGTTCACATGAAAATTCCTAATATCAGCACTTCCTTATGCAACTTGCGATTTGTACATGTGGCAACATTTATGGAGTATTTTTCCAATGACGTGGAAGATTAAATAAGAGGAAGGCCAGGGGAATGGAGTCTAAAAACACCCTGGACTCAACAAATGCTACCAAAACTGAGTACACCCCTCTTGTTGTGCATTGCAGAAATGATGGATGGAAATGCTGCCCATTTTCTCCCTGTAGTTAAGTGCACTCTCATCTGTTGCCACACAAAGCTAGCTCCACTCTATTTTCAGGCCTCTCTCAGGCAAGCACTCAATTGATTGGACAGGGGACAAAAGGTTGATTGACTGGCCAGAGTGATGTTTGCTTTATGCTGTCTTTATGTTGTCTTTAAGGATGGCTCATTGTGGGAGCTGAACCTCACCCACTGAAGAGTAAGTGAAGAGGTGTCTGGAGCCGAGCTCAGCTGGAGTCCACACAGCTTGGCAGATGGAACAGCCTTTGACTGACAATACTTATTTCAATGGTGGATGCGGGCACAGAGTAACATCCCTCTCTAGGTTTATTTTTACATCACGAGTCACTGTGATTTGCACGAAGAGCTGCAAAATTAAAATACTGACTTCATGGTTAGTCTCTGTCTTGACGCCGTCATTAGGCCCGAGCAGGAAAACTGCAAGGGCCTATTGTAATCGCAAGAATTCTTATTCTTTGTTTGCTTGTTTTTTCCGTTGTGTCTTTGCGGGGCAATTTGGGGACTTTGCCATGCACCAAAACGCATAAGATTTTACCCAAAATTGTCCCCCGCGTGAAATTCTTGTTCCATAACGTCGTTGTCAATGGGCGTGGCCAAACCACTTAGCCACACCCAAACGTGAGATAGGACAAACCGTACGTTGTAGAGATCTGAAATTTGGCACACTGCTAGAGCTCCTCAAACCAAGAAAAAAAGTATCTTGGGTGTATGCCTAAAACGCACAGGCAGTCGGCCATGACTGCCTGTGCGTTTTAGGCATACACCCAAGAGACTTTTTGGGTCAAAGGGAAATTTTTGGCCGTTTTTCACTTTTACTCACCTCAAACTTTAACGAACTCCTCCTGGGGATTTTGAGCTATCGGCTTCATATTTGGTCAATATGCAGTTAAGGCATGGGGGATTAAAAGTTATCAAAATCCTGAGTTTTCGGCTATGTTTAGGGGGCGTGGCTGGGGCACGAACTTGGCATTCACACCAAAAGTGAAAAATTGGAATAACTTTCCCGAAGAAATGCCAAAGCACACCAAAGTTGGCATGAAGGAGGACATTCGGGTTCCCGATGATCCTAAGGGGTCATATGCTGACATCATCAACAAGAAATCACTTTTTGGCAGCTTCGGTGGCAGACTGTGGCAGTTCTGCCACAGCCTGCCACCGAAGCTGCCACCGGAACTGTGGAGCTGTGGCGGAACTACCAGTTCTGCCTGCCACTGCCACAAATTGAGCTCGGGCCTGCTGCAATTCAATCAATTTCTCGGCACGTTTGCAATGTAATGCACTGCAGACGTGCACAGCGCCTCCCACCGAACAAGATGGGTAGCTCGGTCAGCAGGGAGCTGAGGAAGAGCGGCTGCTGACGTCACTCTTCTGCGCCCGCAGCTCGGAATGCTTTTTCGTTTTCGAGTTCTGGGCAGTACTTTGCGGGCAGACCACGAAAACGAAAAAGCAATGTCTGCTTTGTTTTCTTTTTGATTATGGCATAAAATGTGCAGTCATGAAGAAGAAAATGCAAATGCAAATAGGATGATTGATTACTAATTTTATTTATGGGTCAAATAACACAGCCACATTCTTAAAATGAAAAAACATTTCTGGAAATGCATTTTCATTTTCAAATTTTACATTTCAAATTGAATTCTGGTATCTATTTGCTGGGGCATATTTTAAAAAATAAATCTCAAATGTCTTTTTCTTTTTCATTTTAATTTAGTGAAGGAATGAGCGGTCTTGAAGAAGAAAATGCAAATGCAAATCGGATGATTGATTACTAATTTCATTTATGAGTCAAACAATGCAGCCACATTCTTAAAATGAAAAAGCATTTCTGAAAATGCTTTTTCATTTGAAATATGGTAACGATTTGCTTCCATAGTATACAGGTCCTTCTCAAAATATTAGCATATTGTGATAAAGTTCATTATTTTCCATAATGTCATGATGAAAATTTAACATTGATATATTTTAGATTCATTGCACACTAACTGAAATATTTCAGGTCTTTTATTGTCTTAATACGGATGATTTTGGCATACAGCTCCTGAAAACCCAAAATTCCTATCTCACAAAATTAGCATATTTCATCCAACCAATAAAAGAAAAGTGTTTTTAATACAAAAAAACGTCAACCTTCAAATAATCATGTACAGTTATGCACTCAATACTTGGTCGGGAATCCTTTTGCAGAAATGACTGCTTCATTGCGGCGTGGCATGGAGGCAATCAGCCTGTGGCACTGCTGAGGTCTTATGGAGGCCCAGGATGCTTCAATAGCGGCCTTTAGCTCATCCAGAGTGTTGGGTCTTGAGTCTCTCAACGTTCTCTTCACAATATCCCACAGATTCTCTATGGGGTTCAGGTCAGGAGAGTTGGCAGGCCAATTGAGCACAGTGATATCATGGTCAGAAAACCATTTACCAGTGGTTTTGGCACTGTGAGCAGGTGCCAGGTCGTGCTGAAAACTGAAATCTTCATCTCCATAAAGCTTTTCAGCAGATGGAAGCATGAAGCGCTCCAGCAGAGATCCCCTGTTCAGGAAAGATCTCACAAATGCACACAAACTTACACTTACACACACACGGATCACGGCAACCAGCTGTTTTTTAGTTTGTAATTCCTGGAAGGGGGCTTCAGCTGAGCTGCTGCTGCCAACAACTTAATGCTCTCCTACAGATGAAACACTTGGCCCTGACTTTCAGTGTTTAACCCTGTCTCTCTCCTACACAAAGCTACTGGCTGAGCTTTTACTGTGAGCAACTTTATGTGCTCTCTTTCATACTCAAAGTTCATCTGTTTAGCGGTCTTTCTCTCCTAGATGAAGTCACTAAAGGAACTACTACCATCAATGTTTAATTTTTCTTTCCCATAGAAAGTACACCTGGATCAGTGCTTCTGTGTTCTTTTTGTGTCTCTGCTGTGTTCTCTTAAACCCCACAGTCAGTTGTGGCAGATGGCCGCTCACACTAAGCCTGGTTCTGCTGGAGGTTTCTTCCTGTTAAAAGGAAGTTTTCCTCTCCACTCTCACTTCATGCATGATCAGTATGAAGGATTGCTGCAAAGTCAATGGAAGCGAACATGAAATAAAAAGAGCTTAAAATGAAAAACGGGGTTAAAAAGCAAAAGTAACTGAAATACGTAAAGTAGCTTTACAAAATAAAAGTGTCACAAAATAAAACTGCATTATGAAATAAATAAATAAATCTTTAAGTAAATTAAATAAATCCTGAAATGAATTAAATTAAATAAGATGAAAATTTATTTTAACATAATATTTTATTTCATGGGGATATTTATTTATTTCAGGGAATATTTATAAATAATTTATCAATAGCAGTATTTATTTATTTATTTATTTTTGAATGAAACAGCTCTCCATAGCTTTATGCTTGACCAGCAGAAATGAGAAAAATGTTTGCAACACAACAAAAACTGCTTTGAGATGAAATAGAAGAATAGCCCGCATTCTGAGAGAATGTACAGTCAGCAGTGTCACCTTGTGCAAATTCAAAAGAGACAAATTGTGACAACAGCTTTCCAAGTTTTTTCTGGGGAGAATACAAGGCAATATGGATATGTGTGTGTATGTGTGTGGTAAGAAAATTTGCCATTTTACCAAATATGTGGCTCTGTGCGGGCTGCTTGGAGATAGTATAGTGTTCGGTTGCCATGGAAACTAGTTTACAAGGCAATTTGAACAGACACAGACGTCTGCGCCCAGGTTTCAATGGGATCGATATGTCAGTGGAATCAAAAGAGAAGGAACCTTTGCTGCATCTCTTCTGAAGCCTAACATTCAGTTTCTACCTCAACAGAAGTCACAAGAGACTGAAATAAACAGAAGAATGATAACAAAAATTGACATTGAAGTGTTTAAGCCTGTGTTATGTGAGACAGGCTAAAAATAACGCAGCAACAATTCAGATAGGACAAAAAAGCAAAATCTCACCAGTCTGTCTTACCTTTATGATGCTCGTCTTTTTAGAAAATATCGCCACTCCAAAGCTTCATTTTTATCATTACATGCAATCATATAAAAAAAATATGGGGCTCTTTTCAGTCCAATGCTCAAACTGACCACATTTTGTTTATCAACACCTGTCAAAAGCTTTCTCAGAGGCATCAAGCTGAGCTAACGAACGTTGGAATCAAAATTAGCGTGGAGTGTCCAAATTGAAGACAGGCATGACAGAGACACCCAGGGGGATAAAACAACTGAGAGGTAGGAACCTTCAGACAGGATCAAATGATCCAGGCTGTCATTCTGACTTATTGACTGCTCTGTTTAGACTTACTGATGCAAGAGCAACCTGCTGAAAAGTACATTGTGTTTTAATGACCTTTTCAGCCATCACTTCCACATGTGCTGCAGTCAACTAGTCTGGAACATTTGGCATTTTAAATGTCTGCACCTGGTTTGGTAAATAAAAAGTATCTTCTGGTGCCCAACTGTAATATGGGAAAGCAATGACATTAGAGCCGCTTAGTGAGGCATGTAATTGCTTTGGTGATTATAAAGCAACACTAAAGCATGTGTGACCCTTACAAATATGTGCTTTTTGCCTGTGATGGAGCACTGACATGATCATGCACATCTCTGAGTCTGAAATTTGCCATGAAATGACCAAGATCTGATTTATGACTTTTGCTGCCCGGCTGAGTTGGTTGGTTATCACCTATCTGTCCAATAGGAATTTAAATAACATCTTTAAGATTTGTTGTCTTTTCAAAATAAATACTTAATATATATGTTTGTAAAAATTACGGTTGGTTTGGTTATTAGACAGGTAAGTTATAACCAGCTCTCTTGTTCTTCTTTCTTCTCAAGATATAAAATAATTTTAATAAAAGGAAAATGGCTGGTACCACTGGTACCACTGGTGTTGTCAGAACTACCTTGAACTCAACCCACTCATGATTTGCTGCTAGAGAGGAGAATTCGTGATCCCATCAATTACTGCAGGATGTCCTGGTCCTGAAGTAGCAAAGGCATCCCAGACCATAACACTACTAATGCTATGTTTGACGATGAGTATGCACTTTTTCTGAAATGTTGTGTTAGCTTATGCCAGATGCAAGACTTCAAACAGCTCAACTTTTGTCAGTCTACAGAATATTTTAGTTTGGATATAATATTATTTTTGGGAAATTGGAAATGAGCCTTTGTGGTCTTTTTGGTCAGCATTGGTTTTGGTCTTGAAACTCTCCAACAAATGATATTTTTGGTCAGACTCTTTCCTATTGTTCATTCATGAGCATTAACCTGAACTGAATGTACGGCCTGCAGTGCTTTACAGATTGTTCTGGATAATTATATGATGTACCTTTAGAGTAATTCTTGATCGTTGGCCATTCCTGGGGATGTTTGCTAATGTTCAGTGTTCTCTCCATTTGTGAATAATAGCCTTCACTGTGGTTTACTAGAATCCTAAAGCCTTAGAAATGTCCTTAGAACCCTTTCCAGACAGAGATTTCACTGACCTTGTTGTTCATCTGCTCTTGAATTTTTTCAACTCTTTAAACACGATGTATTTATTTTGAGATATTTGAGACTAATTCATTTTGTCAAACAGGTTCTATTTCAGTGATTACCTTATTTTACAGGTCTTGTGAGAACCAGACCTGGGAGTAGAATAAAACATTGTGGTTGATTACAGTTAATTGTTTATTGGTTTGGATGTTTGTGTTTTTTCCTTATGGAAATAATTCATCATTTGAAGACTACTTTTTGTGTTTATTCGGGTTGTTCTTATTTGGTAAAGAAAAAATCTGCAAGTGGGAAAAATTGTTTTTACAACACTTTAAAAACACACGCTACACATCTTACTTTTCAATGTTGTGAAAAGTAAGATGTGTAGCATGAGATAGGTTATGGTGTTGTTATGGTTAAGGATCGATGATCAGAGTTCAGCAGTCTGATGGCCCTGTAGAAGAAACTTTCCTTCAGTGTGCTGCTCTGGGCCTGGATGCTGCAATAATGTCTGCTCAATGAGAATACCCTAAATTATGCTGGTCAGGACATTTATTTAATTCACTGTGACATACAAAGTGTGAATGCCCTTGCCTTTCCCTCGAAGCTCACAGCAGTGGAGATTGGGCGCGGTACAGGCAGGCCAGGAACAGATTAACAAAGGAGATTAAAGCAGCCAAGAGGAGCTAAAGTGAGAAGCTTAAGAACAGCCTTTCTACTGGTGACACTTCAGCTGTATGGACCGGTCTGAGAAACCTGACTGCCTATAGGAGCCCCCCCACCCATCCTGAACAGAGTCATCTCCTGGCCAACCGTCTGAATGGCTTCTACTGCAGACATGACAAGAAGCCATTCACACCTAAAATCATCCCCTCCACATCCCATTCAGGAACAAGTTCCTCCCACAAAGCTACCAACCCCTTACCTTCAGATCCTCTGCCTGCACTAAAGATCTCCGAGTAAGATGTAAATAGGCTCTTTCAGTGCATGAAAACAAAGAAAACTGGAGGACCTGATAACATCTCCCCATCATGCCTGAAAGCCTGTGCAAATCAACTTGCTCCGATCTTCACAAGGATCTTCAACAAGTCACTGGAGAAATGTGAGGTCCCCTCCTGCCTCAAACTATCCACCATCATCCCGGTGCCCAAGAAACCCACCATCCTAGGATTAAATGACTACAGGCCTGTAGCCCTGACGTCTGTGGTCATGAAATCCTTTAAGCGGCTGGTGTTGAAGCACCTGAAAGACATCACAGGCCCCCTGCTGGACCCCCTGCAATTTGCGTACCGAACAAACAGGTCGGCAGATGATGCTGTTAACTTAGGTCTACACTTCATCCTGCAACACCTCGACCACCCAGGGACGTAAGCCAGGATCCTGTTTGTAGACTTCAGCTCGGCCTTCAACACCATCATACCAGACATCCTCCACCAGAAGCTCACCCAGCTCAACGTCCCAGCCTCCACCTGTCAGTGGATCAACAGCTTCCTGATGGACCGACAGCAGCAGGTGAGACTGGGGAGCATCTTCTCCCGAACCAGTTCAATAAGTACTGGTGCCCCCCAGGGGTGTGTTCTATCCCCACTCCTCTTCTCCCTGTACACAAATGACTGCACCTCATCGGACTCGTCCGTGAAACTCCTTAAATTTGCAGACAACACCACTGTCATTGGACTGATCCAGGACGGTGATGAGTCTGCATACAGACAGCAGATGGATCGGCTGGTACCACTGGTGTTGTCAGAACTACCTTGAACTCAACCCACTCAAGACTGTGGAAATGGTGGTGGACTTTCGGAGAACACAACCCCCATACACCCCCCTCACCGTCCTCAACAACACTGTGTCAGCTGTGGACCACTTCAAGTTCTTAGGAACCACCATCTCTGAGGACCTGAGATGGTGTTCACACATAGACACTGTTCGAAAGAAGGCCCAGCAGAGACTTTACTTCCTGAGGCAACTCAAGAAGTTCAACCTTCCACAGGAGCTGCTGGTCATCTTCTACACTGCCATCATTCAATCTGTCCTGTCTTCATCCATCTCAGTGTGGTTTGGCTCATCCACAAAACAGGACAGGTCCAGACTGCAACAAATAATCAGGAATGCAGAGAGAATAATCAGGGCTGACCTTCCCTCTATCCAGGACTTATACAGGTCTAGGGTCAAGAAAAAGCTGCTAAAATCTCTGCAGACCCCACACAGCCTGCACACAAACTGTTCAGAGTTTTACCTTCAGGCCGCCGTTACTTAGCAATGTTCACTAAAACCAGCCGCCACAGAGACAGTTTCTTCCCCCAGGCTGTTTCTCTGTTGAACATTCAATAGACTACAAAACAACAGCATACAGATGTTGCAAATGCACATTTTTATTCATATATGTGTATATTGTACATTATAAATATGTATATTCGGTAATACAAAAACGAAACCAAAGAGCAAAGTGTACCGGAGTCAAATTCCTTGTTTGTATGTACAAAATTGGCAATAAAGCTGATTCTGATTCTGATTTGTGTTTAATAATGTCAATATAAGTTGTTGATGCATTAAGTGTCCTGGTGAACATCATTTCAAGTGTTCCAGCTTCATATTTTAATAAGCCTGTGTTTGCATAACACAGTTTAATCAAGCTTGTGAAAACTACATAGATAAAGAATACTAATGTTTTGGCAATGTAAAAAAACGATAAAACTACTTCATATTAGCACTTCTGTCTTTGTAACCTACCTGAACTACCTGGGTGTACCAAAAATCGGAAAATAAATATGTAAAATTTGAATATAGAGACATACTTCCACAGGTAATGAAATGATTATTATTAAATGATACTATGGCAGAGACTACAGGCTGACCAGAAATACTCTGTTTCTTTCCCCAATTTATTGAATAAAAACCAACTGATTTAAAAGGTAAAACGATAACGCCTGGAATCTGTCCACATTTTTGTAGTTGTTTTTGTTTTCAAATATGTTGTCTTTACTTTCCAAGATATGAGGTATGGGTGAGTCAAATGAAGAAAACACAGATATAAAGATCTGGAGAAGAGTAGCACAACCACTTTCCTATTTACTTTAAAAGCCACATCCTTCAGCACATCAAGGCCCCATTCTCCTCTGGGACTACTTGTGAAAGTATAACAGCTTTTGTATCCTTGAAAACGAGCTGATCCCAGCTGAGGACAACAATAACCATGTATATCTTTAAACCAATTTCCTGCCTGTCACTAGTCCATTATTGAGGATGGACCAATCCTGACAAAATTAAAAATAAAAGCAGAAAACTACATGGAAGAATACATGGAAGTGCTTCTGTTGTGCTATGTGTTTTTCAAAGTATATTTATAATTCAGCTAGCATTGTAATTCATGATTGCAGGTACAGCTGAAGAGAAATACACTTTCAAATGCAATTAAATCTCAGTAAAGAAGTGAAAAGTTTGAAAGAGCTTGTTTTAGGCATTTGCATAGAAATATTTTAACATGTTCTGCAAATTAAGACAAATGTACAATTAAAAAAGGCTTTTTTTACACTGATATTAAGCGAGAAGGTTTTTTTTTTTTTGTTTTTGTTGTTTAGGGACAAAGGAGTAGACGGGCCAGTTTACTAAGCTCGGGTGAGAATGACCACCTTTTTACCGCAGCTAAAAACTCAGCCACCGTGGCTTGGAGGTACAATAACAACGTTCTTTGCAGTCAATTTATGTCCAGTTTCAAAACTCTTATCTTTCTAACTTTCATAAATATCCATCCAGTGATTAACATACTTCTTTTGGTTTTCCCTGTTTCCTTTTGCTTCTTTAGGACAATTCTGGAGAAGATGGGCCAACAGGTGACTTTATGCAGCTAACGACCTCAAACAGGTGCTTCTAATTTAGAATTATAAGTGGAGTGGAGGTGGACTTTTTAGAGGCGGAGTAACAGGTCTTTGAGGGCCAGAATTTTTGCTGTTTGGCAAGTGTTCAAATACGTATTTGCAGCAGTAACACACAAATAAATTATTTAAAAAATCATTGTTTTTTTTTTAGATCATGTCTCTCACAGTGGACGTGCACCAAAGATGAAAGTTTCAGACCCCTCCATGATTTCTAAGTTGGAGAACTTAGAAATCCAAATACTTATTTCTCTCTCTCTCTCTCTCTTTATCATCTATCTGTCTGTCTGTCTGTCTGTCTGTCTGTCTGTCTGTCTGTCTGTCTGTCTGTCTGTCTGTCTGTCTGTCTGTCTGTCTGTCTGTCTGTCTGTCTGTCTGTCTGTCTGTCTGTCTGTCTGTCTGTCTGTCTGTCTGTCTGTCTGTCTGTCTGTCTGTCCGTCCGTCCGTCCGTCCGTCCGTCCGTCCGTCCGTCCGTCCGTCCGTCCGTCCGTCCGTCCGTCCGTCCGTCCGTCCGTCCGTCCGTCCGTCCGTCCGTCCGTCCGTCCGTCCGTCCGTCCGTCCGTCCGTCCGTCCGTCCGTCCGTCTGTCCGGACGCCACATGAAGTCTAGCATTGTCCTGCATTAGGAGGAACCCAGGCCCAACCGCACCAGCATATGGTCTCACAAGGGGTCTGAGGATCTCATCTCGGTACCTAATGACAGTCGTGCTACCTCTGGCGAGCACATGGAGGGCCATGTGGCCCTCCAAAGAAATGCCACCCCACACCATTACTGACCCACTGTCAAACCGGTCATGCTGAAGGATGTTGCAGGCAGCAGATCGCTCTCCACGGTGTCTCCAGACTCAGTCACGTCTGTCACATGTGCTCAGTGTGAACCTGATTTCATCTATGAAGACCACAGAGCACCAGTGGCGAATTTGCCAAGCCTGGTGTTCTCTGGCAAATGCCAAGCGTCCTGCACGGTCTTGGGCTGTGAGCACAACCCCCATTTGTGGACGTCGGGCCCTCATACCATCCTCATGGAGTCGGTTTCTAACCGTTTGTGCAGACACATGCACATTTGTGGCCTGCTGGTGGTCATTTTGTTTTGCTCTGACAGTGCTCCTCCTCTTCCTCCTTGCACAAAAGCGGAGGTAGCAGTCCTGCTGCTGGATTGTTGCCCTCCTACGGCCTCCTCATCTCCTGGTGTAATTTTTCTTTTTTTTTTTATACATAAAGAGCAAGAGGGCTGCACGGTGGCGCAGTTGGTAGCACTGTTGCCTTGCAGCAAGAAGGTCCAGGGTTTGATTCCTGGCCTGGGGTCTTTCTGCATGGAGTTTGCATGTTCTCCCCGTGCATGCGTGGGTTCTCACCGGGTACTCTGGCTTCCTCCCACAGTCCAAAGACATGCCTGTTAGGTTAATTGGTAACTCTAAATTGCCCTTAGGTGTATGAATGAGTGTGTGCATGGTTGTTTGTGTGTTGCCCTGCGATGGACTGGCGACCTGTCCAGGGTGTACCCCGCCTCTTGCCCATAGACTGCTGGAGATAGGCACCAGCTCCCCCGCGACCCACTATGGAATAAGCGGTAGAAAATGACTGACTGACTAAAGAGCAAGATTCAAAACATTTTCAAAAGGCAGATTGTGGCAGAATGTAGACAAAACTGCTTATTGATTTACAAAATAACATTCAAGCACACAATCACCATATTAAAGGCTCAACTTCTAGAGAATCAATAAACTTCTGGGGTCCGGTTTTGGCCCGCGGACCTTGAGTTTGACACATGCAGGGTAGAGTTACAATCTTTATCAGACGTTTCAGGAGAGACAGACTTCTGCTGTTTGCAGAAGTTTTATCTTTGTTTTCAGGCAGCTGCATCTCTTTGTCAAGGTCGTTTCATAGAGCTGAAATGTAACTTCTCTCAAAGAGGAGAGAATCAAGAATGCACACAATCTGAGCCAAATATGGAATAATTTCCCTGTAAAATGAATCTTTTGCATTTTATCATGGTGTTGTTGGTAGTATAACACCATTATAATTTGGGGCTACCTTGGTATTCTAAACTGGGATGGTTGGTGGTCTGCCCCCCTTATTTGTTTTCAGTTAAGCTGAAAGTTTTTTCCCTGTGCTTTTCTTTAGGCCTCATTATTATGGCTATGTCAGTTAAAGGCTGCTCCTGTCGTTTATTTTTATTTTTATTCATCTTTTTGTTTTTATCTGTTTATCAACTGTGTGCACTCAGGGACTGAAAGGTCCCCTTTGAAATTATAATCTGGCAAGGTTTTTATAGTCTCTTGAATCTTTTGAATGCATAATCTCCAGTTTAAGATCCCCGTGTAGTTTTAGGATTTCAGTGATAATTAATTTACCTGAAAATCCGTATTGTTTATGCCATCGTGTACATATTTCTGTTTTAAAAGGGTTGCTTGATTTATCTGGCTTTTTCTCGGGGGTTTGAGGAGGTGCTGCTGCTATGCCTTCTTCCTCCTCCTCACGCTGTACCATTGCCTGTGTAGAAGGCGGCTGCGCTCTTGGAGGCTGCCGCCTCTGCTTTCTGAAGGCAGCTGTAGTCTCCTCCTCTGGCCACACCAAAACTGCGGCTGTTAACTTTTATTTTCGCTTCTCCCTCTTATCCTGCCTCTGTATGTCTCTCAGCTTGCTCTTTTCCAACCATTTTTCTGAGAGTTTATTTTCAACCTTCCTTTGTTCTTTCTTTTGTCTCTTTTTGGTTTTCATTATTTCTAATTTTAAATCCCCTTGTAATTTTAAGATATCGTTAATATTTAGTTTACCCAAGAAACCATGTTTTTTATTCCATCTATGACAGATCATACCTGCTCCTTTTACATAGTTCTCCATAAACTTTACATCCCCTTCTAAGTCAATAGGTTTACTTTTTTCTTTTCTTCCCCATTATGTTTTATGTTAGTTTAATTGTAGTATGAATGTCCCAGATAAAAGGTCACTGGCTTGAGATTTATGGAGAGGACATTAACACGGCCTCCTACTGCGACTAGTCCGCAGCGGTGTTAATTTTCCGGAATGAAATCCGACCTTAATCTCCAAAGTCACCAGTACGTAGTTTTAATCTGGGCAAAAGAAAACACAGGACTAGCAGAATCCTGCTGATTCTGTTAAAATGCTTAGTCCTCCAAACACACACAACACAGTCACACAGTTAGTATTTTAACATATTTATGTCCCTTCAGCAATATGTATGGTTGACCTAGCTTAGTTTATGAGCTCCCTTATTATGCAACATCGTTTCTGATCTCCTTGCGGCGAGATCCAACCTAAATTTATCACTATTTCCTTGCGGCGAAATACAACCTTCCCAATGCAGTGTCCTTACGGCGGCACACTACCAACAACTTTTAAGTACTTTTCTTCTTTCATTTATATAGCGCTTACTCTTATCTCATGTACTGTATTTTAAAGCTAGCTCACCTCGGAGTTGACTTCTAGGTGACTCTGTCTGTTTCGGTAAAGCAGAGGGTGGCAGATCTACAGAGGTCGAAGTTTTTACAGGTGAGGAGAAGCAGTTCGTCCATCTTGTTGGCCAGGGAACGCACATTTGCCAGGTGGATTGAAGGCAAGGGTGTGTGTAGTCCCCACTGTCAGAGCTTCACGAGCATGCGTGCTCCCTTCCCTCTTCACCGTCTCTGGTTGTAAATCCCACAAGAGCTGCTGCCCTGCTGGCCAGGATCCCCTTGAAACTGGCGTCAATGAATGATGGTGAAAAAAATGCCAAGAGAGGACTTTCTGTTGTTTAGAAGTTCCTCTCTGCCGAAAGAGACCACCGAATGGTGGCAGAAAGGACCACAAAAACACACGGAAAATGAGAGAGCAAAGCTCCGAAGCTGCCATCAGCGGATCACATATGAAGGGGTAGGGTTATAATTCTGTATAAAAGTGATAAATTGATATGTGTATTTATTTTACGAAGAAGGGCCTATAAGTATGTGTTGTACACAGTGATGTGCAGTCAGGGGAGGCAGGTGAGGCACTGCCTTACTTGTCATCATGAGAAGTAAAAGGAATGATACGAGAAAATTAATTTGTCCACTTAACTATTGGGCAGCACAAACTGAACATGAGTGTTCACATTGCGGAGGTGAGGAAGAACCAAGAGATCAGCTAAAATGAAAAAAATATTTTAAATAATCAAATATGACCTTACATAAAACAGTTTGTTGTTTTTCTTCCTATCATATTGCTGAACAGTATGGAACTAATTAAAGCATAATTAAAAGCTTTTAAAACAACTAAATGTTTAAATTGAGGTTAACTGAAATATAAGCCTCTATTTTGTGGTTATATATAAATAAAACTACACTTCTTCCCAGCCCCCTTTTACAACTTCCCATAATGTCATCTCTGCTGCTCCATATTGATTTGATCTAAAAACATAATAATGGGTTTTATTTTAACAAATTGTTTGCTCCCCGAATTTGCCCCTTACATTTAAATCACTAGGGGACTGAGTACTGTTGCAGGTTAAGCTCTTTATCAAGAATATGTAACATACATGCCATTATAAGAACACTGATTCACACAGGGAAGTTTAAAATTAGAAAGCAGACAGAAAGATGGACTAACTAGGCCCAAAAATAACCTCTGATGACATCTGCTTTGAGAATAGACCAGGTTCATTTTCTCTGGGGGTTCAGAAACAGAGAGCGTATTAGGGGTTGAGTAATGTTGGAGCTCTTCGATAAATCAAAACTGACCATGAGAGACACTTCAGTAAGGTCAAAGATAACTTTCTGTGAAAGACAGGGAAGTATTTTAATCTATTTTAGTTAATTTACTTTGAAACCAAATGTAAGTTTTGAAAATGTTTCAATATTCTTACTTCACCCACTCTTACACATTGAACATTATAAATAATCTTGCATATTTTACACCAAAACATTTTCATTTTTGGGACACAGAAGAATGGTATTTTGGTTGATATTGATATACTGTTTTCACTTGTGTAAAATTGTTTAAAGAGATATATATGGCACATTTAGGCATCTGGAAATTGTACCCACAATGTTCTCTTCCTTGATGTAAGAGAATAAAGCAATGTGTTAAAGGTTATGCCTCAAAATACATCGGTGCACCTACAACTAACTCAAATGTTGTGCAACAATCAGAAGATTACAAAACCAAATCTTCCATCTGGTTTTAATGTATGAAAGTGAGGAACAAGACATGAATCTGTCTTTTTATATCTGGTTTCCGCTGTATTTACCTAAGGAAAATGTACTATAGATAAAAGCATAATGTGCACCAGAGCCTTGGGTGTAGAGTTGTCTCAAGTTATTTAATAGATGAATGCTGGCCTGTGTAACTATTGCCCATGTTGACGTGATGAGATGCCAATGGCTTAGTGTGTCCTGACACGATAAAAGAAAAGCCCTGACCAAGAAACATCTGTTTGGCCCAGGGCCTTATCACCCAGATGAGGCGAAAAGAACTCTCACAAGATCAACATCTGAGATTTAAATTTAGAAATTATTCCTTGCATCTTTCTCTCGCGTCAAGTATTTCTTTTTTTCACATCAGTTCTCTTTTCTTTTTTCTTTCTCATTTCCCTTTTTTAAATAGTGCATATTAAACTTTTTCACACTTGATAAATAATATTTTTCTTTTTTCTTTACCAATTAGCTGGCTGTCAAGGCTGCATTTCATTAGGTTGTTTCATCATCTTTCGATGTTATAGTTTATTACATAAAAACTGATCATAGCAATAGCTCAAAGTAATAATCACCATGTTTGCAGGGCCATTAGAGGTTTACAATGGCACCAGAAATGACAAAATAGAATCTGTGTTATTTCAAGGAGGGAACATCATTTAAAGATGGGGCCCAATTGGAGGGGAAATGAGATGCAATTATATAAAATTTGAAATTTTTTTATCCATCTAGCTCCTTAGTTCACCAAAATAAAATAATATTACTCCAAGGAGATTAATGTTAGGATGAATTATAGTGCTGCATGACTGATAGGATCATTAGCTAAGCTTTCTGATGGAAGGACACATGTAGATAGACTTTAGTACAGCAGAGATAAAATATGACATAAATTGTGGGTTGAGATAATGGTCAAGGAGGAGAATTAAATAGGAACAAATGTTAAACTTGCCATAGTTGTAAAAAGTCATTTAGATAAGAATAAATTGCTATACAAAGCTTCTATTAAGGAATGTCTTCCTATGTTGCAAATATTTAAGAAAAGACAGAGCCTAAATGTAGCTGTATTCTACATTGCTTTACTAAAAGCCTTTTAACAACTAGCTCTGTGAAGGGTCATATTACATGGGTCTCTGCTGCTATGATATCACCCATATTCGCCATAAAGAGGGAGTGGTGGTCTAGTGGTTACAAAGCAGGGCATTTGTGTCCTGGAGAGGCCATAAGTACCCTGGTTCGAATTCCACAGCCTGCCATTCTGGGTCCCTGAGCAAGACCCTTAGCCCCTGAATGCTCCCCAGGCGCCGCACAATTGAATTGTAAAAAACAGAATCTTACACCATAAACATCAATGCCATTTGAGTTATAAAATACAAAGCCTAGTAATAGCTTGTTCAAGTCAAGCATGGAGTCCAGCAGCGCTACTTATATGCAATAGGTTGAAGAAGGGAGGCCTTGAACTACAGATGAACTACCCAGGATAGGACAATCAACAAAGGTCCAGGGAAGTGGTCCTGAATGCTGAACTGTTATAAGTGACTGGCTCCAGCAGCAAAAACCCAACGTAGAAGAAAAGGTTCTTAAGAAACCATTCTGGGAGATCACACCCTTGTATGCTATGTGCTAATAACTGGTGATATATCTGTTGTACATAAACTATTTCACAGCAATATGTGTAGCTAAAAATATCTTGTCACATCACGGTCTGGATCACTAAATCAGCATTCTTTTTGTGTTCTTTAGATATACATTAAATTTACCCCAACAAGCAAGAAGAGAAGATGAGAAGGTGGATTTCATTGTTTAACCCTGCTTGTTATTACTCAGGCTCGCAGAGTCTATCGCCAGCAGTCAAGAAAGCCATGGCATATCCTGGACAGGTCACCAGCTTATCAGAGGGACCATGCTTTTAACAACTAAGACTAAAAACCATTCTTACACAGACTCCTACATAGAGGCAATTTAGAAACTCTAGTTAACCTAACATGAATGGTTCTGTATAGTGGGAGGAAACGTTACAAAAAGCATGCAAAGCACTCACAGAAAAGGCCACCCTTGGATCTGTTTTCTGTATAGTAACACTTTTGGCCACAGCCATTAGGGTTCAGCATAGGTAGCTTGACAGGTCTGCAACAATCCATGCCCAGACAAGCAAAATGTGATGCACTGTTTTTCTGAAATTTTTCTGTCAGAACTACATTTAACTTCTACAGCTGTTTGAGTTACAGTAGCTCTTGTTGAATTGAGAACAAAACGTTCAGTTGCTGCTTAATGTATCATACCCACAAAGGTGTCATGAAGAGATTAACACTGTTATTTACTTAACCTGTCAGTAGTCATAATGTTATGCCTGATCACAGTATGCAGATTATTAGATTATTTATAACCAAATGTTGCAACAAAATAGTCTTTGGCATGTCACATATTATTTTTTCTGTCAAAGCCCCCTGTACATGTTAGCTAAAAGGTACTCACCCAGCAGTTAAAAAAATGTTTATGTTGTCTTTACTTATGTTTCTGTCCTGTTAAGCACCTTGGATTCCCTTGTGCTATATAACTATCTTGCTCTGCCTTACAATTACCTGACCATTATAAATCAAATTTTTATTTTTGCTTCTCCTGCAAAGTGTTTTCCCATTTCCAGCAACAACCTGCTAACAAAATGTAGAAAGTTGAGTTGAATAGTCACTATACAATGAGCCAATGGCTGTTGCTTGAGCTTTGCTTGATGAGAACAACACAGTAAGTATGCATGTAATAAATTCGATAAAGAAGAAGTTAAAAAAACTAAACACAGTACTGAAATCAGCAAATTGTTTCGGTGAACTGTTATAGAGTTCCACATCGCCACTTCAGTTTTAATCATGGGTGAACATAAATGTACATCTTAGTTTCCAATGTTTGTTTTATAGATACATTATATTTGCTCCAATCCTTTCTGTTTCTTCCTCTGTTATTACACTTGTTTTGCAGAGCAAATTCGAGGCCAGCGTGGCAGATGGAGCTTCTGGCTTTAGGCGCGGCAAATATTCCGGATTAGGATCAGTGCTCGTCCGCCTGTTAAGAACGATTGCGTTCAGGAAAGGCGCTTTGGTTTATTGAACACAGGGATTTATCTGATCTTCTGAGGCAGCTCAGATCGTTTAATGCTGCCTGCCTTTCCCCCAAATGAATTCCTGCGATTAGACAAGGCACAGTCCAACCTATTAATACCAGTAAATGGAAAAGGGAAAGTTGAGGTTTGTATATACAAAAATGTGACTGTGTCATGTTTGGGAAAAAAAACACTTTTACATCACAATCATCAGGATGGGTTGTACTGATCTACTGCATCTCTATTGCATCTTCACAAGACATTGGAAGACAACATGATGAAAGGCAAAGAAATGTATTTTTATAAGATATGAATCTTTAATTCATGCTTCCCTTACCCCAAACACACCATAATCAAAAAATCTCTTTTGTGATTGTGAGTGGATGATACACACTGTGCTTTAAAAAAACATCACAAAGTGCCAAACACTTGCACATGACAGCCCTTGATCCCGATACCATCTGCCTCTCTAAACCCAGAGCTCTACATTGTTACTGGACAGTGTAAGCTTTTTAATAAAGTATCTGTTAAATGAGGATTCAAACAGCTCTGCCCTTTTTAGTTCGATTTTCAAGGCCATTAGTCCAATCTCTGATCTGCTGAACCAGGTTTCTAACAGAGAAATAGGGATGCATGTAAAAAAACAGAAACAAAACTGATGTTCCTAACAACTGTCAGCATTGTGAACATCTGTGCTTGCTTGTGTTGACTGAAAGACAACAGGAGCCTGTGGGAAAGGCACAACACAGCCTGATTAATTTACAATTACATTCCTTGGCAAACATTCTTAGACTGGGTAATTTCAGGCGTAATGATTTGCTGAGGTACTCAGACCTATATTATGTTAGTTTGTTTTAGTGAAAGAGCCTCATTTTCTGTACAGGTCCTTCTCAAAATATTTAACATTCATATATTTTAGATTCATTGCACACTAACTGAAATATTTCAGGTTTTTATTGTCTTAATACGGATGATTTTGGCATACAGCTCATGAAAACCCAAAATTCCTATCTCACAAAATTAGCATATTTCATCCGACCAAAAAAAGAAAAGTGTTTTTAATACATAAAACGTCAACCTTCAAATAATCATGTACAGTTATGCACTCAATACTTGGTCGGGAATCCTTTTGCAGAAATGACTGCTTCAATGCGGCGTGGCATGGAGGCAATCAGCCTGTGGCACTGCTGAGGTCTTATGGAGGCCCAGGATGCTTCGATAGCGGCCTTTAGCTCATCTAGAGTGTTGGGTCTTGAGTCTCTCAACGTTCTCTTCACAATATCCCACAGATTCTCTATGGGGTTCAGGTCAAGAGAGTTGGCAGGCCAATTGAGTACAGTGATACCATGGTCAGTAAACCATTTACCAGTGGTTTTGGCACTGTGAGCAGGTGCCAGGTCGTGCTGAAAAATGAAATCTTCATCTCCATAAAGCTTTTCAGCAGATGGAAGCATGAAATGCTCCAAAATCTCCTGATAGCTAGCTGCCTTGACCCTGCCCTTGATAAAACACAGTGGACCAACACCAGCAGCTGACACGGCACCCCAGACCATCACTGACTGTGGGTACTTGACACTGGACTTCTGGCATTTTGGCATTTCCTTCTCCCCAGTCTTCCTCCAGACTCTGGCACCTTGATTTCCGAATGACATGCAGAATTTGCTTTCATCCAAAAAAAGTACTTTGGACCACTGAGCAACAGTCCAGTGCTGCTTCTCTGTAGCCCAGGTCTGGGGAATGCGGTACCTGCAGCCCATTTCCTGCACACGCCTGTGCACGGTGGCTCTGGATGTTTCTACTCCAGACTCAGTCCACTGCTTCCGCAGGTCCCCCAAGGTCTGGAATCGGCCCTTCTCCACAATCTTCCTCAGGGTCCGGTCACCTCTTCTCGTTGTGCAGCGTTTTCTGCCACACTTTTTCCTTCCCACAGACTTCCCACTGAGGTGCCTTGATACAGCACTCTGGGAACAGCCTATTCGTACAGAAATTTCTTTCTGTGTCTTACCCTCTTGCTTGACCCTTTTAATGATATGCTAATTTTGTGAGATAGGAATTTTGGGTTTTCATGAGCTGTATGCCAAAATCATCCGTATTAAGACAATAAAAGACCTGAAATATTTCAGTTAGTGTGCAATGAATCTAAAATATATGAATGTTAAATTTTCATCATTACATTATGGAAAATAATGAACTTTATCACAATATGCTAATATTTTGAGAAGGACCTGTATTTGCCTCTTTGCCTCTGTGCTGTTTGTGTTAAGAAAGGCTTAATCCTATATTGTATTATGAGAAGGCATACAGTCAGTGGCCTGAAAAAAACAATTCTATCTGTCTGTCCGTCCATCCGTCCTTCCGTCCAACCTTGTCTCAATATGTTTTCACAAATGATCATTTTTGCAATGCAGTGCTGCATTCAACAATCAAAAGAAGTCAGAAATGTATTTTATCCAGCCAAAACATAACAAATAA
This sequence comes from Girardinichthys multiradiatus, assembly GCF_021462225.1. Lineage (NCBI taxonomy): Eukaryota > Metazoa > Chordata > Actinopteri > Cyprinodontiformes > Goodeidae > Girardinichthys > Girardinichthys multiradiatus. The sequence goes on along the minus strand of NC_061802.1, from coordinate 13,545,514 downwards.
AATGAAAGTTAATTGTTATTATTTAAATTAAATTATTATTACATTAGGATTTTAGACATCATTTAAAGTAATAAAATAACAGTATCCACTTCCTCTTTCTTAATTTCACCACAAAACCTAGTACTACTGCAAGATTTTGCTATCAGCTGAAGAGTTGCAACAATTGCAGCATAATTGGAAGTTATGGGTTTAGTGAATGTAAGTCAAAGAAGCCAGGATAATTCCACTTTGAGACCAGTGTATTAAGTGGGCATCCCTTTGATATATGACATTAGAATAATATTTCTCTTAGTTTCAATATGAACTACTGCAGTTGCAAATAAAGCTATTAATAAATGACCATCACCATACTATATCAGGTAAAAACTGAACTCATCACATACTACATTAATGATAAAAAGCTATTTGTGGTTCATTATTCACAACAAGACAACATACAGTTCAATTTCCATTACCGAGTAGGGCAGCTTGTGTTTACAGATTTAAAGGCATTCTACAGCTGGATGGGTTTTAAAAATGCCCCTGCTCAGGTGCAAGGCCAATGCTATCAAGTGGGGCACAACAGACAGATGACCTTGACAAGATTCTCTAAATCTGAACATGTTCAGGATAAGAGATGAGAACAGATATATGGCAAAGTGAACCATGAAGAAAATCAAATTAATAAAACACATTTCTGTGTTTGGTAGGATAGTGTGTCTCCATGGTTATTATACGACCAATTTAAAGGTGAGTGTTTTGCGTGTGAGGCATCTATGATACGCCTGAGAGCAATCTCATTGTCTTGCTTGGCTAGCGTGAATGCTGAGCTAACACCAGGGCTGTAATCTATCACCACAGAGATTGCACTTGTTCCAGCACTGTTTTACAAGCTGCTGAGTACCAGAACAGATAAGCTTTATCATGCTCTCACTTCCTCTATGAGGCTTGGAAATCCATCTGTCAATAAGATAGAAACGGTGTGGAATAGACTCGCGTGTCATTTCAATAGCTAATGCTGCTTATAGGTCCGGTGTAAAATAATTTTATAGTGAGCTGATGTCGCTAGTTTCCCTTAACCTTGGGAAATATTTTCATAATATGATTTACAAAATGTACAACAACATGTAATCTCTCTTTGGGATTAATAAAGCATTTGTGAATCAAACTGAATTGACTACTGGGAATTTTTCCAGTGAGGAACAAATTAAGAATTATTCTATTCTAACCTCAGATTACATTATTTTCCATCTAAATAACACGATAATGTGGTTGAGAAGTAAAAAAAAGGAGAACATAAACCTGTCCACTGATGTCTTAATGTGGGTTAAAATGTGTTTGGTTTGATCAAATGAACAAATCAAGTCTGACTTTCACCATCTTTGTTTAGGACAGGACATGGGGTGTAAAAGTATAATTTTTAGTTAATCCAAGCTAAATAAAGAAAAGGAGCGGCTGACCTAAAATTGCCAAAAAAAAATGTATTCATTACATGGACATCTAGTGTTGAGAGGGTATAACCGGAATTAGAAAGTAAAAAAAAACATTTTAAGTAGATTTGTGGTGAATTTGAGGTGAATTATTTAATTACAGTACATTGTTGTATGAATTTATAACATAATTTTGGGGCATCTGTACCCTGGTAGCTAATAAACACATTTAAAACATTTTAAATGTGCTTCATGAGATCAGAATGTCACACTTTTAAATATTATATGCTCATATATTTTCTTTTTACCTTGCCTGTTGTCTGTAGATAAGGACCAGGTGCCCTGCTACCCTGTTTGGATTAAGTGGGGCATAGAAAATGAATAGATGGATGGATGGATATTTTCTTTTTCACTTTTGAAAAAAAATCCGTCATTAACCAAGTGGTTAGTTTTCAACAAAGACTTTACCTTAACCTTCCCCCTCTGCTGTCTCAAATGAATTTATTGTCAAACATTTCAGCTTGATGTTAATTTACATTGTGTTGTTATTCAGTCTAGTCTCAATCTACCTTACTCATTTAAACCTCAGTAATGCTGGGTCCTTATTTTGGCAAGAAGCAGCAAGTGAACAGATGAGACGTCAATTAAAAGGTCTCTGTCTCACGGATGAAGACCACTGTGAGAGTACCGGTAAGAGTTTGACAGCTCTCGTCTGCCAATTTAAAGCAGTGGAAACAAGGCTGATGGAAGTAGGGGTTCACAGGTAGAGGCTAAGGGTCCAAAGAAGAAAAACAGCAGGGACAAAAAGCAGCAGAGTAGTGTTTAAGGCTATGTCTAAGTCCGACACAAGGTTAAAAAAATGCTGTCGTGGTCCAAGGCGTAGAGGTCTTTTATTAAAGAAGCTATTTCCAAATTCTGAGCTCGGTGTGCTATATTTTAAAAAGGACAGTTTGCAGTTGTCAACATTTTCTTTTCAGCGTCTGCGCTTGGAGGCAGGCAATCAATTCCTTTTACCCTGCAAAAAAGCTTATTCAGGCCACTGGAAAGTGTTGTGTAGTATTATAAATGTTTTTTAGGGACACATGAGCTTTCCAAAGTGCAGATGTTGAGTGCTTTCTGCTGAGTGTTTTGGTTTCTCAGTTCTTAAATATGCAGTAACAAATAACTGCAAGGGATCTTAAAATAGGTCTCGAATGATTAGTATATTTCCTCATAAAAGAGTAAAGTAATAAAGGTCAAAATACAAATATATTTAAATACTTAAGAAGACTCATTTTTAATTTAGATTGTTGCACCTCTCTTCTGGCACCTGCATCCATTTATCTGCAGTTTATTGTTTAAAACCAGATAAATATTGCATTTTCCTTTCTGTTTTGAGCCTTTTTTGTCATGTTTTAAGGAGTGCAATGTAGGCTGGGTTTGGGTCAAATTAACATGATAGACTTAATAGCTGAACTTGATATCCTAAGGCTTTAAATTTATTGTATTAGGGAGAAACCTTGGCGAAAAAAATAAGTATCCAGCTTATTAGAATCACTAAAGCATAACACATTCCAGGTATGTCTTTGATTTTCTTTTGTTGGGATTATGATTATTGATTAATTAATATTTATCAAGAATTATAATTAAAAATCATAATTTGAGAAAATTAATTTCTTAACCAAAAATCCTATTTATGAATTGAAACCAGAGATGTCCTCTGATGTTGTAATTGTGGCTCAAAGCCTTTGATAATTACAATTATTAAATTCTTGGTAATAGTTGGTAACTATTATTAGATGTCACTGTTTAATCAACCGTTTCTGCCAAAAGGTGGGGAACTTTAACCTTATTTTGACTGACAAATCACTCTTGCACAAAATAAACACAAACGCCTTCTCTTTATCTATGTGAATATTTATTAAATCAACAGCCCTGATACCATTCATTTTCCAATTCAATAATCTTCACCTAATCAAACATGCAAAGTTCTACACAAAAGGGGTAAAATATCTAACTAAACAAAATAAAACAGACAGCAGTGGGTGTGTATGGAATCAAACCAGAAGTTACGGCAAACGAGTGATAATGTGACGCTGAGCGGAGTTTTGGGGAACGGCCCGCCAGAAAGTGTAGCTTAGTTACTGTGAGCCATAAAACATCCCCCACCGCTAGGGATGTCCGAGCACACAAAGGGTTGTAAACTTTTTGGCGGCAACTAATAAAACATGAAGTGTCGAAGACAAAAATATGGTTGATTTTCACCAGGAAGTTATTATAGCAGTCCAATTTTAACTGCGCCAGGTGTCACACAGTAAAAACACAACTTGAGAAGCGCAACGGCTTCAGAGTTCAACAGCAATCAAGTTTCAAAAACAATGGCATGCACATACAATTCAGAACACATTAGACTATAAGTGGCAATTCTAAATCGCACTAAAACCTACTCTACCCTGCCCACTCTATTCCTAATAAAGAAATAAAAAAAAATAAAAGAGTGGATTTTACTTGTTGAAGTCTTCTCTGAGCAGAGTGAGAGAGGTGGGGGGGAGTTAGTGCGCGTCCGCAGTTAATTCCAAGAAGAGCGGTCAATCTCCGTCCTCTGGCCACCTTGGCAAAAGGGGAAAATATGATCTGACCATCAGCAGTCGACTGGAACAAAAACAGGGGTGGCAATCAGTCTCCTTAAAACTCTGTGGTTTTTTGGTTACGTGTTAAACCCACATCTTCGATCGGTAAAGATGAAAACTTACAAGCCTTCTTATTCCTGTAAGCTTAATTCGCTTAGTTTTCTCGTTGGCCAATGAGGAGAATGAATGAAAATCCATGTGGGACTTCTTCTCCAGAATGCTGCTTCAGATGTCGGTAACCGTGTGTAGGTCCCAAGCTGAAAAGCACCTCCTTAAAGGGGCCACCTTCCTAAAAAGTCTCCTGTGACGTCAGACTTGGGCCGTCCCCGTCCTATCAGCCCTGGTGCCCACTGGGATTTGTAGGAGCAGACTATGCTGTGGTACAAAATGGCCGATGATGTTGGAAAGGCATAGTGGCGTCCAGCAACGTACAAATGGTCCAATATTCAGCAAAACATGGTCCAACACTGTATGTTTCTAATGATAAGTTTGGAGTGGTCAACGGCCAATTACAAAACCATATAACCTACACAATTTCTTGCTGAAGAAAATTTGACATTTTTGATTTCAAAACAGGTTTTCATAAGCCTATAAAACTGTAAAATGTTTTAAAAATCATTATGATTAGTCCTAAACACTACTTAGAATAATTGCACACCAAGCAACAAATGAACACCAAAAAAAGCCAATGTTGCTGGGTGACAGCTGATTAATATGAAGTTAATAGAACTGTCATGATCCACTTGTGTTTGGGTTTTGGTTTTCATTTGTTTTTGTTCTGATCACTCTTGTGGTATTTATTATTGTTTTTACAGTTTTGCTGTGTACTTCTTTGTATCCATTAAGTGTCAGTTCTTACATTATTCGTTTATTCCTTTGTATTTAGTTTCTTAGTTCCTTAGTTCTATAGTTCCTATATTTTGTATATTGTGTCTGTATATTCTAGATTATTCCTATTAGGTTAGTATTTGTCTCTCTCTGGTTGTTTCCTTAGCCCCTTTTCCACCAAAAGCTCTGGGATTTAAAGCCCTAGGATTTGTTATACCCTGGTAAAATGAATCCTGGGGAATTTGGGTGCCTTCTGTTTCCATTGCTCAGAAAGATTTATTTAAATCAGAATCAGCTTTATTGCCAAGTTCGTACATACAACAAACAAGGAATTTGACTCAGGTAAACTTTGCTCTCAGGGTTTCTTTTTTTTTTTTGCGTTATAAGATATATTCTGCATATATCTTTATGTCCTTAAATACATACAGGGGTTGGACAATGAAACTGAAACACCTGTCATTTTAGTGTGGGATGTTTCATGGCTAAATTGGACCCGCCTGGTAGCCAGTCTTCATTGATTGCACATTGCACCAGTAAAGGCAGAGTGTGAAGGTTCAATTAGCAGGATAAGAGCACAGTTTTGCTCAAAATATTGAAATGCACACAACATTATGGGTGACATACCAGAGGTCAAAAGAGGACAAATTGTTTGTGCACATCTTGCTGGCGCATCTGTGACCAAGACAGCAAGTCTTTGTGATGTATCAAGAGCCACGGTATCCAGGGTAATGTCAGCATACCACCAAGAAGGACGAACCACATCCAACAGGATTAACTGTGGACGCAAGAGGAAGCTGTCTGAAAGGGATGTTCGGGTGCTAACCCGGATTGTATCCAAAAAACATAAAACCACGGCTGCCCATATCAAGGCAGAATTAAATGTGCACCTCAACTTTCATGTTTCCACCAGAACTGTCCGTCGGGAGCTCCACAGGGTCAATATACACAGCCGGGCTGCTATAGCCAAACCTTTGGTCACTCATGCCAATGCCAAACGTCGGTTTCAATGGTGCAAGGACCGCAAATCTTGGGCTGTGGACAATGTGAAACATGTATTGTTCTCTGATGAGTCCACCTTTACTGTTTTTCCCACATCCGGGAGAGTTACGGTGTGGAGAAGCCCCAAAGAAGCGTACCACCCAGACTGTTGCATGCCCAGAGTGAAACATGGGGGTGGATCAGTGATGGTTTGGGCTGCCATATCATGGCATTCCCTTGGCCCAATACTTGTGCTAGATGGGCGCGTCACTGCCAAGGACTACCGAACCATTCTTGAGGACCATGTGCATCCAATGGTTCAAACATTGTATCCTGAAGGCGGTGCCGTGAATCAGGATGACAATGCACCAATACACACAGCAAGACTGGTGAAAGATTGGTTTGATGAACATGAAAGTGAAGTTGAACATCTCCCATGGCCTGCACAGTCACCAGATCTAAATATTATTGAGCCACTTTGGGGTGTTTTGTAGGAGCGAGTCAGGAAACGTTTTCCTCCACCAGTATCACGTAGTGACCTGGCCACTATCCTGCAAGAAGAATGGCTTAAAATCCCTCTGACCACTGTGTAGGACTTATATATGTCTTTCCCAAGACGAATTGACGCTGTATTGGCCACAAAAGGAGGCCCTACACAATACTAATAAATTATTGTGGTCTAAAACCAGGTGTTTCAGTTTCATTGTCCGACCCCTGTATATACAATATACACATATACAAGGTGGAATTGAGACTTCAGTATGAGGTTGTTTGGTACTCTATTAAATGTTCATCAGAGAAACAGCCTGGGGGAAGAAACTGTCTCTGTGGCGGCTGGTTTTAGTAAACAGAGCTCTGTAGCGATGGCCTGAGGGTAAAATACTGAACAGTTTGTGTGCAGTGCGTGTGGGGTCTGCAGAGATTTTAGCAGCTCTGTTGCTGACCCTAGACCTGTATAAGTCCTGGATGGAGGGAAGGTCAGCCCTGATTATTCTCTCTGCATTCCTGATTATTTGTTGCAGTCTGGACCTGTCCTGTTTTGTGGAAAAACCACACTGAGATGGATGAAGACAGGACAGACTGAATGATGGCAGGGTAGAAGATGACCAGCAGCTCCTGTGGAAGGTTGAACTTCTTGAGTTGCCTCAGGAAGTACAGTCTCTGCTGGGCCTTCTTCCGAACAGTGTCTATGTGTGAAGATCGTCTCAGGTCCTCAGAGATGGTGGTTCCTAGGAACCTGAAGTGGCCCACAGCTGACACTGTGTTGTTGAGGATGGTGAGGGGAATGTATGGGGATGGTGTTCTCCGAAAGTCAACCACCATTTCCACAGTCTTGAGTGGGTTGAGTTCCAGGTAGTTCTGACAACACCAGTGTATCAGCTAATCCACCTTCTGTCTGTATGCAGACTCATCACCGTCCTGGATCAGACCAATGACAGTCATGTCGTCTGCAAACCTCAGGAGCTTCACGGACGAGTCCGATGAGGTGCAGTCATTTGTGTACAGGGAAAAGAGAAGTGGGGATAGAATACACCCCTGGGGGGCACCAGTACTTATTGTTCTGCTGCAGGAGAAGATGCTCCCCAGTCTCACCTTCTGCTGTCGGTCCGTCAGGAAGCAGTTGATCCACTGACAAGTGGAGGCTGGGATGTTGAACTGGGTGAGCTTCTGGTGGAGGATGTGTGGTATGATGGTGTTGAGGGTTGAGCTGAAGTCTACAAACAGGATCCTGGTGTTAAAATTATTAATCTGAGAATATTATTTAATATTTAATATTAATATTTTAATATTTTATCAAATAATATTTCGGTCTGTTAAGGGTTGTCCGGTGAATACCAGCCCAGTAAGGTGGTGGTATTAGGACAAAATCGAAAAGGATGAGCCAAGCTCTGACATTATTGAACAGCAAATCTCTGCACAAACATGGAATGAATTCACACAATTTCTTAAAATACAAGAATTTATTAACAAAAATAAGTCAACTCAGTCAAACATATTTCAATCAACAAACTCTTTACTATGCTAAAACAATCCAACTAACTAATAACCAGAATTAAAGAATAGGGAAGACTAATGAGCTATGTACAATATAAAGTTGATGAGAGATGATTGAAAATCATGACCGAAAAGAGTGATGTAACATTACCATGCCATGTTTATGTTTGAGAACCAAGGATTATCTTGAAGAATCTGGAAGTGACATTAAGTTAGTCTTGGAACTAACTTAGACAACCCTTCACAATGCAAGATCAGATAAAATATTATTTTAATAAAATAATCCCGCGACCCACTATGGAATAAGCGGTAGAAAATGACTGACTGACCGACTGACTGACTAAAATGTTTTAAGAATGATCTGCTGAATAAAACCAACCTTCTGGATGACTAATTCTCAACGGGGTCTCATTAGCTGCCTTTATTTATTAAAATAATATTTAAATAAATATTATTAAGGGAATTGTAAAACATTTAAGGACATATTTTGGAAAAGAGCCAAATCTTTCTGGAGAAATGGGACTTAATGGTGTTTACTTAGTTATCAAATTTAGTAAAATGATGTTACACATTATTTACTGGATTGAAAACTAAACCTTTCTGGGTAAATATTATTTGGCAGCTAGCACGTGTCCTTAGCTGTTAGCAGTTGAAGCTAACAAAGGAGGTTGATAGCTTAGCACCAGAATCAAACACACACCTTTAAAAATACCGTCAATTAAAGGCTTAAAATGCATAAGCGCAGACGGCGCGTTATGATCAATCTTCTGTTTAAAATCACCCTTCAAGTAAAGTTTGTCTTAACTTTAAAAACACACAAAGAACACAAATCCAAACTTCATAAAATGGAAAATGTTTAGACCATTTCAATCTAAATCAGTTCTATATTATTCTGCCCAAACACTTAACCTCATGAACTGTGGTGAGGAATGTCGTCCAAGGCGGAAGTTTAAAGAAACGTCCACAGTCATTAAACGGTTAGCTACAGCTAACCTCCTTAGCTGTGGGGAGTGGCGGCATTTCTGTCGGGCGGCCAAACTGCACGTTACTGTAACCACGGTGATGCGGCTCCTGTTGTCCTTCTCTCAGGCAGGGAAAACCGCTTCACTCGGCTTGTAGATACAGCGTCTCTACTGGGGACTTCTCTGGGACAGTTTGCCTCTGCAGGCCTCAGAGAGAAAGTAAGCAATGCTTATACCTTAATTTATCCCTTTTATGAATGAATACCGGATTCTTTCAACAATACAGGTCCTTCTCAAAATATTAGCATATTGTGATAAAGTTCATTATTTTCAATAATGTCATGATGAAAATTTAACATTCATATATTTTAGATTCATTGCACACTAACTGAAATATTTCAGGTCTTTTATTGTCTTAATACGGATGATTTTGGCATACAGCTCATGAAAACCCAAAATTCCTATCTCACAAAATTAGCATATCATTAAAAGGGTCTCTAAACGAGCTATGAACCAAATCATCTGAATCAACGAGTTAACTCTAAACACCTGCAAAAGATTTCTGAGGCCTTTAAAACTCCCAGCCTGGTTCATCACTCAAAACCCCAATTATGGGTAAGACTGCCGACCTGACTGCTGTCCAGAAGGCCACTATTGACACCCTTAAGCAAGAGGGTAAGACACAGAAAGAAATTTCTGAACGAATAGGCTGTTCCCAGAGTGCTGTATCGAGGCACCTCAGTGGGAAGTCTGTGGGAAGGAAAAAGTGTTGCAGAAAACGCTGCACAACGAGAAGAGGTGACCGGACCCTGAGGAAGATTGTGGAGAAGGGCCGATTCCAGACCTTGGGGGACCTGCGGAAGCAGTGGACTGAGTCTGGAGTAGAAACATCCAGAGCCACCATGCACAGGCGTGTGCAGGAAATGGGCTACAGGTGCCGCATTCCCCATGTCAAGACACTTTTGAACCAGAAACAGCGGCAGAAGCGCCTGACCTGGGCTACAGAGAAGCAGCACTGGACTGTTGCTCAGTGGTCCAAAGTACTTTTTTCGGATGAAAGCAAATTCTGCATGTCATTCGGAAATCAAGGTGCCAGAGTCTGGAGGAAGACTGGGGAGAAGGAAATGCCAAAATGCCAGAAGTCCAGTGTCAAGTACCCACAGTCAGTGATGGTCTGGGGTGCCGTGTCAGCTGCTGGTGTTGGTCCACTGTGTTTTATCAAGGGCAGGGTCAATGCAGCTAGCTATCAGGAGATTTTGGAGCACTTCATGCTTCCATCTGCTGAAAAGCTTTATGGAGATGAAGATTTCATTTTTCAGCACGACCTGGCACCTGCTCACAGTGCCAAAACCACTGGTAAATGGTTTACCGACCATGGTATCACTGTGCTCAATTGGCCTGCCAACTCTCCTGACCTGAACCCCATAGAGAATCTGTGGGATATTTTGAAGAGAACGTTGAGAGATTCAAGACCCAACACTCTGGATGAGCTAAAGGCCGCTATCGAAGCATCGTGGGCCTCCATAAGACCTCAGCAGTGCCACAGGCTGATTGCCTCCATGCCACGCTGCATTGAAGCAGTCATTTCTGCAAAAGGATTCCCGACCAAGTATTGAGTGCATAACTGTACATGATTATTTGAGGGTTGACGTTTTTTGTATTAAAAACACTTTTCTTTTATTGGTCGGATGAAATATGCTAATTTTGTGAGATAGGAATTTTGGGTTTTCATGAGCTGTATGCCAAAATCATCCATATTAAGACAATAAAAGACCTGAAATATTTCAGTTAGTGTGCAATGAATCTAAAATATATGAATGTTAAATTTTCATCATGACATTATGGAAAATAATGAACTTTATCACAATATGCTAATATTTTGAGAAGGACCTGTAATTCATCAGTATTTAACTTAGTGCATATGATCGATGATCGTATGACACCCTTGGATCCAGTTTGAAGACTTTATGTCTTTTTGCCAGCAAAGGGACATTAGCGCGCTTGTCTCCTCCTATCTCGATGATCACCGGTGTGGAAGATATCACACCATTGGAACGGTGGGGGGTTTATACGGGCAGTGCCATCATGGGAAGTCTGCTGTTACCCCCAATTCCTAAGTTGTGCCGGAAATAGGTTAATGCAATTTATTTTGAAAGTTCCAGAAAAGTCCGTACGCATTTCCTTTTGTAACTCATGGCTGTGGGTCCCAACACTGGCGTACGTCCCTGGACGGTCGAGGTGTTGCAGGATGAAGTGTAAACCTAAGTTAACAGCATCATCTGCCGACCTGTTTGCTCGGTAAGCAAACTGTAGGGGGTCCAGCAAGGGGCCTGTGATGTCTTTCAGGTGCTTCAACACCAGCCGCTCAAAGGATTTCATGACCACAGACGTCAGGGCTATAGGCCTGTAGTCATTTAACCCTAGGATGGTGGGTTTCTTGGGCACCAGGATGATGGTGGATCGTTTGAAGCAAGAGGGGACCTCACACGTCTCCAGTGACTTGTTGAAGATCCGGGTGAAGATCGGGGCGAGTTGATTTGCACAGGCTTTCAGGCATGATGGCGAGACATTATCAGGTCTTCCAGTTTTCTTTGTTTTCATGTGCTGAAAGAGCCTTATTACATCTTCCTCGGAGATCTTTAGTGCAGGCAAAGGATCTGAGGGTAAGGGGTTGGATGTTCTACGGGTCGAATTTGTTCCTGAATGGGATGTGGAGGAGATGATTTGAGGTGTGAACGGCTTCCTGGTGTCAGGTTTAAACAACCTGCAATACTTATAACATCACAAAAAGAAGAGAAAGACAAATAATTAGTTATTTACTCGCTGCGAGGAGAACGGATAGAGATGTTTTCAGTTACAATCTCTCGCACCGCTCTGAAAAACATCTGTCCGTTCCACTCTTTTTATTATCATTCGGGGGTCCCTAGTTACAAAGTCATTCTCTAAGGATGGGAAACAACAGCTGCATCGTAAACGGGTCTTAAACACCATTATCTTTTAACAACATACTTCCACAGTCTCCTCCAATCTTAGGATCAATGTGTTGTCCGTTCAGCACAATCAGCCTTCATCTTTTATGACCTCCTCAACTGCGGACTGCTTCCTTCTCCGTTCCATTTATGACCTTTGCCTGCAGAAAAACTCATGACATCCTTTACTCACACAAACATCATGAAAGGTTATAAAAATCAAATAGTCAAGTTAAGGATAGGAGAAAATATAAGATACATCTATATTCAATTATTCCAACATTTCCCCCCTGTTTATCTTATATTTGCTCATATTCTCATATCACTTAAACAGCCACTTCTTTTAGATTTTTAACTGCAAGATCATTTTTCATGAGCACAAATATAATTACACTCAGAGGCATTTACTGACATTCAAAACACAGAATAATATACAGGTCCTTCTCAAAATATTAGCATATTGTGATAAAGTTCATTATATTCCATAATGTAATGATGAAAATTTTACATTCATATATTTTAGATTCATTGCACACTAACTGAAATATTTCAGGTCTTTTATTGTCTTAATACGGATGATTTTGGCATACAGTTAATGAAAACCCAAAATTCCTATCTCACAAAATTAGCATATCATTAAAAGGATCTCTAAACGAGCTATGAACCTAATCATCTGAATCAATGAGTTAACTCTAAACATCTGCAAAAGATTCCTGAGGCCTTTAAAATTCCCAGCCTGGTTCATCACTCAAAACCCCAATCATGGGTAAGACTGCCGACCTGACTGCTGTCCAGAAGGCGACTATTGACACCCTCAAGCAAGAGGGTAAGACACAGAAATACATTTCTGAACGAATAGGCTGTTCCCAGAGTGCTGTATCAAGGCACCTCAGTGGGAAGTCTGTGGGAAGGAAAAGGTGTGGCAGAAAACGCTGCACAACGAGAAGAGGTGACCGGACCCTGAGGAAGATTGTGGAGAAGGGCCAATTCTAGACCTTGGGGGACCTGCGGAAGCAGGGGACTGAGTCTGGAGTAGAAACATTCAGAGCCACCGTGCACAGGCGTGTGCAGGAAATGGGCTACAGGGGCCGCATTCCCCAGGTCAAGCCACTTTTGAACCAGAAACAGCGGCAGAAGCGCCTGACCTGGGCTACAGAGAAGCAGCACATGACTGTTGCCCAGTGGTCCAAAGTACTTTTTTCGGATGAAAGCAAATTCGGCATGTCATTCGGAAATCAAGGTGCCAGAGTCTAGAGGAAGACTGGGGAGAAGGAAATGCCAAAATGCCAGAAGTCCAGTGTCAAGTACCCATAGTCAGGGATGGTCTGGGGTGCCGTGTCAGCTGCTGGTGTTGGTCCACTGTGTTTTATCAAGGGCAGGGTCAATGTAGCTAGCTATCAGGAGATTTTGGAGCACTTCATGCTTCCATCTGCTGAAAAGCTTTATGGAGATGAAGATTTCATTTTTCAGCACGACCTGGCACCTGCTCACAGTGCCAAAACCACTGGTAAATGGTTTACTGACCATGGTATCACTGTGCTCAATTGGCCTGCCAACTCTCCTGACCTGAACCCCATAGAGAATCTGTGGGATATTGTGAAGAGAACGTTGAGAGACTCAAGACCCAACACTCTGGATGAGCTAAAGGCCGCTATTGAAGCATCCTGGGCCTCCATAAGACCTCAGCAGTGCCACAGGCTGATTGCCTCCATGCCACGCCACATTGAAGCAGTCATTTCTGCAAAAGGATTCCCGACCAAGTATTGAGTGCATAACTGTACATGATTATTTGAAGGTTGACGTTTTTTGTATTAAAAACACTTTTCTTTTATTGGTCGGATGAAATATGCTAATTTTGTGAGATAGGAATTTTGGGTTTTCATGAGCTGTATGCCAAAATCATCCGTATTAAGACAATAAAAGACCTGAAATATTTCAGTTAGTGTGCAATGAATCTAAAATATATGAATGTTAAATTTTCATCATGACATTATGGAAAATAATGAACTTCATCACAATATGCTAATATTTTGAGAAGGACCTGTAGAAATGGATCTGGATACAGGCCAGAAAAGTGGTCAGTCGCATCCTTATCATCTTCATCATCCTGATCTTTAAATAACGGATAGAGTTGGGTAACTCTGTCTTCCATAGGTGAAATAGCTGTTGTGATGAAACGGTTAAGCAGAGAACGAAGGCAGGGAATACAACAACATCCACACGATGTCAAAAATTGCAGCAAACACTGCAAAGGAAATTATTACTGATGATACTAAAATTTTATACTTCCCAAACACATCAAGCCAGGAGTCCCACATCGAGGTATCTACTCCAGAATGCTCCTTCATTTTGCCACTTAGAGATCTCAAACCTTCTATGGCTTTAGTGAGGCAACCGTCAGCTGCAGTGTTGTTAGGTATGAATGTGCAACATTTTTCTCCAAAAATGGCACAAACTCCTCCTTTTTCAGCTAACAACATGTCCAAAGCAATTCTATTCTGGAATGCCATCAGGAAAGTTGAAGCCAATTAGTCATGGACAGTTTCAAACCCGCTTTGTTTCCAATTTCCTAGTTTTTGAACATTGTAATGGATATAGTTGATCTTGTCTACGTTTTTGTTCATCGTACACCACTTACAGATACTTGATTCAAATCTTGCGGCTACTTGATCAGTTAATTTATCTTCATCTATAGCATCTATGTATGTAGAGTCTCCCTCAATCTGCCAAGCTACTGCTCTGCACTTACTATCACGCCAATCATTTGGGATTACACTAGATAGTCCATCTGTTACTTCATCTACATAGAATATACTGAAACTGGTAACAATAAAGTAATTAGAGCACAGAGTCGCGTTACTTTTTGAAGGTAATCGATCAAACAACCTGTTGTCACCACACCACCACCAAATGTCTCCTCTAGAGACTGGTTTAAAATACTTATTTACTTTTACAATTGCAGTACACCATACTGCAGTGAGATTTCCCAATTTATTGCCTCTCTCTGTCATATTTATACATGTGTAGTTACCAGTGGTGACCCGTTTATGGAATACTGGTTTGTCCTTATCTGCTGTAGTTACAGGAAAAACAGAATCCCAGTGCTGACACATTTCATTAGGATTAGTTTGATTCATTACTTCCATCACACAGGGTTGTGGTATCACAGCTGGAATTATTTGTAACAAAAACCTGGGACCCATACACACAACACAATCTCTTTTAGTCATGTTAGCTGCTTGCTCTACCATCAATAACCGATTATTATTTGTTCTTGATACTCCAGTAATAACCTGGAACCTGTCATCTGTAGTTAAGCTTCCTAACATAATTTTACTCTCTTCGCTTTGTTACCTGGATTGCATTATCAGCTTTATGGAGCTTAAACAACTTCTTTTGATAACTAGCATAAGCAGTGGTGCCCCACTCTGGTGTCCAATTGTTTCTTTCATCAGCTACCATCATGGACCATGAGGTGTTTGATTTGCAAAATGGGATCCATTATCACTATATATTTTCTCTGGAATCCCATATATGGGAATGATATCTTTACACAATGCTTTTGCTACAGTGAAGGCATCTGGATGTTTAGTTGGAAATAGTTCTATCCATTTAGAAAATGCATCTATAATGACTAAACAGAACTTTTTTCCCTACACTGTGATTTAACTCAATAAAATCCATATGAATTGTTAGTAAGGGGTATTTTGGTTTCGGAAATTGTCCCCTTTGTGTTCTTAAATTCCCTTGTGGATTATGTTTTGCACATGTTAAACATGTTTTACAAATTTATTTTAATAAGAATTAAGAATTAAATCCATATGTTATATAATATTAATATATCTGTCCTACCCTTCCTCCCTGTTGAGACATTGTGAAACACAATGGCTCAAATATTGCCACCCATTTATATAGGTTCTTTGGTAGGACAGGTTTATTATCTGGTCAAATATAGTTTTCATCATTTAATGCAGCTTCATGTTTTTTCCACATTTCTATCTCCTGTAGTGGGCCTTGTTGTTGCATTTCTTTCAACATTATATGTTTTTGTCACCAATGCATATCCTGTTTGTATCTTCCCTCTCTCATCTTTTTTTGGAGAAGTCATTCACATACTATTTCGTGATCCTGCAAATCACTTCTAGTTTTTTTTGCTTCTTTTTCTGCTAATTCTTGACAAACATATTAATTTCCATCTTCAGCTTCTACACTCCATTTCAGTTCAGATGTCATTTTCAGCTCTTCCTCATACATTAGTTTTTTTTAATGGAGCTACTATTTCTGCATAATTTGGCACCCAGTTTCTACAATAATTAGTTAGTCCAAGGAAGGATATCATTTGCCTATTTTCTTTTACTGGTTTTGGAACTTGTAATATTGCAGTCTTTCTTTCTTCTACAATTGTGCGTCCCCTTGCGCTAAGATTGTGGCCTAGGTATTTAACCTCATTTTTGCACAACTGAAGTTTCTTTTTACTGACTTTGTGTCGCTCTTATAGTAAAACCTGACTACCTCCTGGAGGGTCAGACTTGGCCATACTTGCACTCATTACATGCATATTTCAAAATGTATTGTTTTACACTGGGCCTGTATTCTGTTTTTGCTCTAATTTGGACAGGTAACACTCCTTTTACTAAACCCAAATCGGTAGGGTCTGTTGACCATAACTTATCAGGGACTTCATTCAGCTCTGCGCCTGTACCTAACTGTAAGCCTATCAATCAATCCCCTCACTCTGTTTGTTCTGCTGTTTAAAAAGAGTAAAATATTTTCTAAGGTTACACAAGAAAACCCTGTCATGCCATGAACCTCCATGACAAGTTGTATCAACAGCCTCCAGCGTCTCAAAACAACAATAATAAAAAATAAACACAAATAAAACATACATGGTGGGGATGGATTTATTCACCAAAGGGACTCATTTTAGCCCATCCAATCCTGTCAAACCTCATCAGATCTTTGGTACAAAACAAAAACTTTCCACCTGCTCTTTTTACTCCCCTTCTTCTTTCCTGCTTTTCTACTTTGCAAGTCCATCAAAAATTACTTCTTAGCCCTCTGACCTTTTCTGCTTTCCACAAAAACGTCCTTTCTTATCTACTGCATCACATCTCTCTCTTTTTAGTTACTTTTAACCAATAATCTACATCCTCATAACCTTCTTTGTCCATTTTTCTTAAATCACGTGTACTTTTAATGTACTTTTAATTATTGCATCCTATAGATCAACACATTTTTTTGAGTTTAAACAACCATCATAATGATATGTGGTTATCCATTTATCTAAATATTTTAATTTTAATATTTTAATTTGATCCTGTGCTTCTATAAATTTCCAATCTTTGCATTATTATTCATTTTTAGTTTATTTTACTCACCCCTTTTCCCACTTTTTTTTATTTAAATTTGGTCCAGCATATAAATACCTAGGGTATTCTAAATACTGGATTTATTCTGCTCAGTGGGGTGACAGAAAAATCTCCGTTTGTGGTAATTCTCACTTCAACTCTTTCGAGTGGAGAATTCTTGCCTTTGCATCCACAAAAGTTAGTCACTTACAATCCTACTGCTTATGTATGAGGCAAAACCTAGTGGTTTAAATCCTCCATTCATTTCTCACATGCACACATTTTAAACGTGGAATTTTCTTAGTATTTTGGTTCCGCCGTCCTGGAAACACGGAACTTTCAGTATTACTTCTTAATACTTTGAGGACTCCGCCGTCCTTTACACACGGAATTTTCAGTATTACTTATTAATACTTATTCAGGACTCCGCCATCCTACTTTTACCTGTTAGGGCCTAGGATTCACAGGGTTTTATTTCACGCAATGACCCCCAGTCATTCGTCACACTTTTTTTGATCCAGATTCAACTCACCACTTTGTCTTCTCTCTCTCAGAGTTCCGTCAGCCATCAGACCCCAAAGGGCAGGCCGAGATCCAGTCCCGGAAAGGGTCTGTGAGTCTGATAAGACTTGCCGTGCGCACTGTCTTACTGGTATCCACCAACCCGCTGGAATCATCAGGCGTATTTGGAGTCCGGCTCCGAAGGACCAAATTAATGTCAGGTTTAAACAACCTACAATACTTATAACATCACAAAAAGAAGAGAAAGACAAAAAATGTGTTATTTACTTGCTGCGAGGAGAATGGATAGAGATGTTTTCAGTTACAATCTCTCGCACCGCTCTGAAAAACATCTGTCCGTTCCACTCTTTTTATTATCATTCGGGGGTCCCTAGTTTCAAAGTCATTCTCTAAGGATGGGAAACAACAGCTGCATTGTAAACAGGTCATAAACACCATTATCTTTTAACAACACACTTCCACAGTCTCCTCCAATCTTAGGATCAATGTGTTGTCCGTTCAGCACAATCAGCCTTCATCTTTTATGACCTCGTCAACTGCAGACTGCTTCCTTCTCGGCTCCATTTATGACCTTTGCCTGCAGACAAACTCATCACATCCTTTACTCACACAAACATCAAGAAAGGTTATAAAAATCAAATAGTCAAGTTAAGGATAGGAGAAAATATAAGATAAATCTATATTAAATTATTCCAACACCTAGCATGTCTGCAGTAGAAGCCATTCAGATGGTTGGCCAGGTGAGGATTCTGTTCAGGATGGGTGGGGGGGCTCCTATAGGCAGTCAGGTTTCTCAGACAGGTCCATACAGCTGAAGCATCACCAGTAGAAGGCTATTCTTCAGCTTCTCACTGTAACCTCTCTTGGCTGCTTTGATCTCATTATGATAGTATGTTCCTGGCCTGCTTGTACCGTGCCCAATCTCTGCTGCTGTGAGCTTCTTCCTTGTCCCTTCACAGTTTCCTGAGATGTGGAGTAAACCATGGCTTGTTGTTCCCAAAGGTGCAGAATGTCTTGGTCTGCACACACATCCTCACAGAAACTGATGTATGATGTCACCACATCAGTTAGTTGGTTTAGGTCCGTGGCTGAAGTTTCAAAAACAGTCCAGTCTGTGCATTCAAAGCAGGCCTGTAGCATCTGCTTTGATTCCTCAGTCCACTTCTTAACAGTGTGAACCGCAGGTTTGGAAGCTCTTAATTTCTGCCTCTAGGTTGGGATGAGGTGGATAAGACACTGATCCGAAAGTCCCAGAGCACCCCTGGTAACAGCATGATATGAGTCCTTTATATTTGTGTAACAGTGGTCCAGTGCGTTTTTGTCTCTGGTGGGACACTTAATTTAAAGCCCACATTAATCTAAAATTTCAAGAAATTTTGTCGAAAAAGATTATATTACATTTTATATTCTGGTACTTGGAGTTTTTAACCATTAATATGCTTACCCGCCACCAAGTGGTCGGAGATGAGTTGCAATCTGTCAAAATGACAGATTTTGACAGATTGCAACTCATCTCCGACCACTCGGTGGCGGGTAAGCATATTAATTAGCTGTTTTTGCACATTATGCATGACCTTGTGACTTTAATTGGAAAAAATGTCACGGCAGAGTTTCCAATTCCGATAAAAGAGATGAAACAAGAGGGACTGATGCAGTGGAAGATGAAGAACCAACAAGTAATCAGCCCTTGGCCACTATGTGTCAAATGTTGAGGTTTCTGTTGCGGACCAAAGTGCAGATGCAGCCGAGGAGACGGCATGCTGAGCAAAAACAATGATTTATTTAAGTCCAAACTCTGGCAAAACAGAAGGCAGGCAGGCAGGGTGTGTCAGAGAGTTAACAGAAGTCCAGGTCTAACAGAGCACGAGAAATGAAGGGAACTTGGCGCAGGGAAGGTGACGCGACAAACCAGTACTGAACAAAGGAACTAGACTCACTAATATACAGAGGGTAACAAAGGGCAAGTCATCAAAAGAACTAAGAACAGGTGTGACACGGAGGCAGGGAGGCTGAAGGAACAGGTGAAACTAATACAGAGACTAAACCATGAGGAAAGGAACTAATTAACACGACAGTAAGCAGAACCAAACGAAACCCCAGACCAAGATAAAATAACCAAAGAAGCATAAGAAATCTAGAATAACCATGAACAGAGAAACTAGAGGAAACAGAAACAATACTAAGCAAAACTATAAACAAGATAAATAATCACATGAAGCATAAGGAAAATAGAATAACCATGAACTAAAGTAAGCAGAGAAACTAGAGGGAACATAGGAACTACAATGACAACCTAAGAACAAACAAAGAACCCATAAAGAAAACCTGAATACGAAAGTAAATCAACCTAACCACACTGACTGAATAGAATAGAAAGGAAACTAGTAAAGAAGAGTGCAAAGGAACAATTGCCAAGACATAAATAAATACAAAGATACTATAAGATAAATTAAACTAGAGAATACAAGGAAGACAATGAACTATAATAATTACAATAACAATAATACTAATAACAAACCATACTAAGTAATAAGAGAACACCCATAAGGAAACCTAACACTAGGAGGCGGTAGAGTGAGCAAAGGAACTAGCGGACATGATACCAAAACCCAAAATAGGTACAACTAAGCAGAGAGTAAACAACAAAGTGTCACATTCGGGTTTGGGGTTGGACCAAAGCGCAGACAAGAGCTTGGGAGCAGCAATTCAAGCAGTCTTTAGCTTTATTCAAAAAATGAAAAGTAATAAAAAACACTGCAGGTGTAAACCAGAGTCAGACATCCAAACTTACAGAGACACTGCAGGAACATGCAGAACTCAAGGCATGGACAAGGGCAGTGAACGAGAGGAACCAGCAAAGGACAATTAAACAAACTAATATACAGAATGAGAACAAAGGCAGGTAATCAAGGAACTAAGAACAGGTGTAACGAGGAGGCAGGAAGGCAGAGGGAACAGGTGAAAACAATACATAGATTAAAACATGACGAAGGGACTAATAAACAATACCGAAACAAAGCTATAAACAAATAACCAAATGAAGCATGAGAGTAAAGAATAAACATGAACCGAGAAACTAGAGGGAACATAAGAAACACCATAACCTAAGAACGAACAAGGAACTCATACAGCAAACCTAACACCACAGACTGAACTGACAGGAAGGGAACCAGAGAACATGAGGACTAGGATGTAAACAAACAAAAAGTAAACAATACGTAAACACAACCTAACCAGAGAGGCTGGTGAAATAAGATAAACAGAGTACAAATAATAATAAGCATAATTATAATAATAATAGCAAAACTGACAAAGAGAAAAGTAAGTCAAAACTAAGAAAGCAACCATAACCAAATGAGCAATGAATGAGGAGGGTGACAACACTAGGGGGGGGAAACAAACAATCAGGAGTGAGAGGGAGTAACCAAAACAACACAACTACCAAAATACTAAATATAAACATAAGTGACTAAACAGAAACAAAGTCCAAACCCTGACACAAAGCCACAAACAAAGTCCAAAAATGTCACACTCTGACACTATGGAGCAGGAATTCTTCTGGTGGGAAAATGTTCTGCCACACATGTAAAAAAGACAATATAAGAAACTGATTTGTCAGAGGATATTTTATTTCTATTTTAAGTGCAATCATTTAAATTCTTTCTTTATAGGTTACTGGGACCACAGTCAGTGTTTTTTGTCACTGTGGAGAAAAAGTAACATGTATCCATCTGGTTGATGTGGATTCTTATTCGGACTGATGATTAATTAAAATCAATGAAAATAAGTTAAATGTAAATTAAATGTATAAAATGTTTAATTACTATAATTCTTTTTTTTTAGATAAGGTGATGGATAAAAACAGATTATGACTGGATTTTTTTACCCTTTCAGTCAAAATGAAATATTGTATTTAAAACAGTGCCATTTGGTCCACGAAAAACACAGCAGGAGGACTTTTTCGAAGCACCATTAGCTCCTGGGAGGTCTGGAATCCATTTATATTTTAAAAGTTTTATTTTCAGACAAAACTCAGAGTTGCCTACTTACTTGAGCTATAATCTGTACTGTTAGTAAACAGTTTCTCTACAGTGTATAATCTGATCAAAACTTTAGACGTAAACATTCATTTTTTAGTCTCAAAAACAGTATTTACTACTTTCACATATCTACTAGACTACTGTTGTTTTTTCAGTTGATAACTTAAATATTATAACCTAATTTGTGAATTGCATAGCCTCTGTCTTTCAAACAAACAAGCTTGATTATCAAATTACCTTTAAATGTTAAAAAGTGAATTTTTGATGCTGAGCAAGCTTTAAGTACCGTAACAACTAAACGGAGAAGCAGATGAATACGAGTTTAGAGCACTGAAAGTTTAGTTAGGCAATTAAGGCTGGTATATTGCAAGTGTTGCAATCAGGCTGGCATGAGAAGAAAATTATCATAGTGATGTTATAATTCACATTAGAAAACAAGTTCACGAGTCACCTGAACTAGCCTAACGTTCAGTACACACAGTAAAAATGTGTTAATTCATGTTTACTATAATGCAAGTACAGTTTATTCTTTCTTTGAACATGTACTACATTAAAGTTACAGACTGTAACAAATTCCAGATGGCAAATATTCTTGGAAAGGTTTTTAGCTCTTTAGTTTTTAGTTATATGCTGCATGTTGGCGCAGTTGTTAGCATTGTTGCCTCACAGTAAGGGTCCAAATCCTGACCTAGGGTGGTTCTGTTTGCATGGCGTTTGTATGTGCTATCCGTGCATGCACATGTTTTCACTGGATACTTTGCCGTCTTCCTACCATCCAAAAATATGCATGTTAGATTAATTGGTCTCTCTAAATTGCCATTAGGTATGAATGTGTATGTGCATATTTGTTCTGTATGTCTCTGTGTTGTCCTGTAATGGGCTGGCAAACCTGTCCAGGGTGTATCCTACCTCTTGTCCTGTTGAGATACACATAAGTCCCCCTGTGACCTTGCTAGTATATGCTGATATTGACAATTGATAAATATATAGATGTTTATTGGTAATCCTAGATCTTATTTTATTTTCTTATTTTATCTTATTTTCTTCGGTAACTTTCCTACATAATTGTTGATCCTGTTGGGGCCATCCATTTTGGTGGCACATTATGATATGCGCAGGTCAACAGACGTCGCAGGTCTGACGTCACTGGGAGTATAAACCGGCTGAGATGCAGAGTTTCGGGGCCATTTCCCGCCTGTCACAGGACAGCGTATAGGAGGCACATATCTGGAGAGACAAAAGCTTGCATGCGAACTTTTGCTCCATAAGGCCATTCCCGGAAGAGCTTGAAAGCTGGAAATCTGTCTGATACAAGAAGATCAGAAGATTTATTTGCCGATCGAAGACCGTGCCACACCCGGCGCAGGTGGAAACCTACAGAGGTTCTATTTCCAAGGAGATGAGTTTTCCTCCTTGTGTAATGCAGTCAACTAAAGGTTCTTCATCTTTTCCCCTCCTGGACGAATGAGAAGTTACCAGTTTTTTTTTCTTAATTCGATCACCGACGCGTGATCCCCCTCCCCTCCTTTTCTTCAGACCTGATCCATCCTCAACCGGTGGAGAGAAGAAATCAACTTCAAAGTAAACCAGATAGGTGTAGTTAGAGGTCTGGGCAGGATGAGGCAGTTAAGGTGATGTAGGATCACCAGTAGTTTTTCCAAGGTATCAAGTTGTTGCATGCAATACTGATTGAAGTGTTTTATGCTGAGCTGTGTTTTTATTGGGTGCGCAAGCGCTGCTGAATTGTGCGTGGTTAATGTTTTGTCCGGCTGATCTCAAATCAGCCAGGAGTTAGAAGTTGGACTTTTAAAAGTTTTTCATTCAAAGCAACTGCGGTCTGGGCCTCGCCCGACCACTCTTTGTTCCAGTTTTATTGCTGGAGATTTTCCACTGAGTTCCCGCCTTAGAGTTTTATGACTCTTTGTTAAGATTTGGGGCGATCAGCTGGTTGTGGCTAAAGGGGCGTGGCCCCACCGTTTTATCAGCTGATCGCTGCGATCGAGACATCAGCACGACAGGAGGATTTCTTTCCATTTAACCCAAATTACACATTTTGTCCATAAAACTGCTGGTTTGATCTTCATAGACACTAAATGCATATATATTTTTTTATTTTATTATTATTGTTAGGTAGTCATTTTTATTGCCTTTGTGTAGAATGGTGCTTGTTAGTTAGGTGAAGGTTTTTGGACCTGAATAATTGTATATCAGGATTATTTGGCTTAAATAAATCTTCATATATATAATTAAGAGAAGCGTTTGTGTTTATTTTGTGCAAGAGTGATTTATCTGTCAAAACAAGGTTGAAGTTCCCCAACCTTCGGTGAAGTGGTTGAATAAACAGTGACAGTTTGTGGTTTTGGTTAATAATTTGTAATTATTAAAGAGCTTTGAGCCCATAATCACAACACCAGAGTAATGATTTTTGGTTAAGAAATTAATATTTTTCAAATTATTATTTTCAATTATAATTCTTGATGAATATTAATTAATCAATAATCATAATCCTTACAATCCAAACCAAACTTTCACTTCATCTGAAGAGGTGTGAAAGCTAACCAAGCAAGCAAACTTGGTCCACCTGAAAACATAGATCTTGATTTGCTCACAGTGGGGATGCAAGTGAGCTTTCCAGCAGACTAATGACCGAAAGTGACATCTTTTATACACATGATCCATTTCTCTCATGTGTAGAGCAACCTCTGCAGCTCATACTGGGTAGTTTATTTTGATCCTGGCCCAGCTGTTGTAACTGAGTGATGTTTCCCAGGCAGTTTGGTCCACATTCAAAAGTGCAGTGTAAAACTGAAAAAACCAAGGAAGGTTACATTTTGTGCCCAGAAAAACCCGGTCCTCTGGACTATCCTTGTGTGAAAGGGCCTTGAATGTAAGAGAGATTCAATGGCTACTGTATCTTGCAATTACTGTCTCTCAAAAGTTTGTTAGTATCATAATTTAGGGATGAAATTTGACACAAAACAAAATAATTTATAAAACATGTGTATTAATATCTTTAAGAACACATAACATATGCATTTGTTGTAAAAAAAAAAAAAAAAGTGGAAAACCTTAATCATTTTCTGGTATCATGAAAAGCTGCACTGCTAAGTCAATAATAGGTCTGTAATAGTTGATGAATATTATGCAAACGCTGTCACCCTGGCCACATTTGTTAATGTGACTTTGGCTCATTGAGGCAATATCAGCATATCTCCAGGACACAGGCTTTACAGTAGTATTTACAGGTCCTTCTCAAAAAATTAGCATATTGTGATAAAGTTCATTATTTTCTATAATGTAATGATGAAAATTTAACATTCATATATTTTAGATTCATTGCACACTAACTGAAATATTTCAGGTCTTTTATTGTCTTAATACGGATGATTGTGGCATACAGCTCATGAAAACCCAAAATTCCTATCTCACAAAATTAGCATATTTCATCCGACCAATAAAAGAAAAGTGTTTTTATTACAAAAAACGTCAACTTTCAAATAATCATGTACAGTTATGCACTCAATACTTGGTCGGGAATCCTTTTGCAGAAATGACTGCTTCAATGCAGCGTGGCATGGAGGCAATCAGCCTGTGGCACTGCTGAGGTCTTATGGAGGCCCAGGATGCTTCGATAGCGGCCTTTAGCTCATCCAGAGTGTTGGGTCTTGAGTCTCTCAACGTTCTCTTCACAATATCCCACAGATTCTCTATGGGGTTCAGGTCAGGAGAGTTGGCAGGCCAATTGAGCACAGTGATACCATGGTCAGTAAACCATTTACCAGTGGTTTTGGCACTGTGAGCAGGTGCCAGGTCGTGCTGAAAAATGAAATCTTCATCTCCATAAAGCTTTTCAGCAGATGGAAGCATGAAGTGCTCCAAAATCTCCTGATAGCTAGCTGCATTGACCCTGCCCTTGATAAAACACAGTGGACCAACACCAGCAGCTGACACGGCACCCCAGACCATCCCTGACTGTGGGTACTTGACACTGGACTTCTGGCATTTTGGCATTTCCTTCTCCGCAGTCTTCCTCCAGACTCTGGCACCTTGATTTCCGAATGACATGCAGAATTTGCTTTCATCCAAAAAAGTACTTTGGACCACTGAGCAACAGTCCAGTGCTGCTTCTCTGTAGCCCAGGTCAGGCGCTTCTGCCGCTGTTTCTGGTTCAAAAGTGGCTTGACCTGGGGAATGCGGCACCTGTAGCCCATTTCCTGCATACGCCTGTGCACGGTGGCTCTGGATGTTTCTACTCCAGACTCAGTCCACTGCTTCCGCAGGTCCCCCAAGGTCTGGAATCGGCCCTTCTCCACAATCTTCCTCAGGGTCCGGTCACCTCTTCTCGTTGTGCAGTGTTTTCTGCCACACTTTTTCCTTCCCACAGACTTCCCACTGAGGTGCCTTGATACAGCACTCTGGGAACAGCCTATTCGTTCAGAAATTTCTTTCTGTGTCTTACCCTCTTGCTTGAGGGTGTCAATAGTGGCCTTCTGGACAGCAGTCGGGTCGGTAGTCGTAAGACTGCCTCCATGATTGGGGTTTTGAGTGATGAACCAGGCTGGGAGTTTTAAAGGCCTCAGGAATCTTTTGCAGGTGTTTAGAGTTAACTCGTTGATTCAGATGATTAAGTTCATAGCTCGTTTAGAGACCCTTTTAATGATATGCTAATTTTGTGAGATAGGAATTTTGGGTTTTCATGAGCTGTATGCCAAAATCATCCGTATTAAGACAATGAAAGACCTGAAATATTTCAGTTAGTGTGCAATGAATCTAAAATATATGAATGTTAAATTTTCATCATGGCATTATGGAAAATAATGAACTTTATCACAATATGCTAATATTTTGAGAAGGACCTGTATAAGAAAGTTTGAAAAATGTGTGGAAACAAAGTTAGAGCTTACAGTTAGCAGCTGAATTGGTTTGGAAATTGATGATAACAGTCCGAAGAACTGGACTGCAGATATGGTAGTCACTGACCCTGACTGACCAGGTAGGTGGTGGTGATTTTCTGATTGGTCACTTTCTGGTATAGTTTACTGATATCCAGTTGGTGTTGCTGCTTGGTTCTGGGAGTTGAAGATATTTGACAGATCATCAGTGACCAGTCATGATGGTTCTTGCAGTAGGTTTGAACCAGGAAGTAATCTAATGACCAAGAGGACTCAGCAGCCAAGCTGCAGGTGGGTAACTTTAACATTCAAGGAAACAGAAGATGAGCAATTATGTTTCATTAGAGATGTAAAAATGAGGAAGGCAATATCATGACAACCAAGACTGACAAATTCAAACCACATACAAGTCCTGCTGGTCTTCTTAAGCTATGGCTTTATTAGTAGTTGGGTTACAAGTGGAAGAGCAGCACAGCGGGAACAGCCCCAATCTTGGAGTTCTGCTGCATAGGAAAGGAGGGGAAGAGAAGAGAAAAAATATTCACAAAACACACACAGCAATCATGACACCTCTGGGATTTCACACAGATGCAGAGTAGCAAAATATAGCAACCTTATCACAAGCTAAAGCAACAAAATTGCTGTTGAGACAAAGACAATGTCGACAATCAAAATTATTGCTGTGAGTAAAAGATTTGTATTTCTTTTGCTTGACATGTTAAAGTAATTTATATCATAAACATTTTTAACACAGTGGCTTGTTGCCTATTTTTATCATCTACTTTTGCTATTTCTGTTTGGAAGAAGTCTATTGTTAAGCGAAAATTCAATACAATTAAAATGTATTTGGGATCATATAGAATTGTGCCATCTTTTTTTGCTATATATTTATTGATATATTTGCTTATATTCACTGAACTACATATGTGTTATTTGCACCATTGCCTCACACATTGCAAATCCACCAGCCTAGAAGTTTTCATCCTCTGGATTTCATTTAGCTGTTGTGAGAGAAAGTTTTTATCTGTTTTTATCATTACTGAAGTTGTCCAGGCTCACATTTATCTCTTGATGCCATCTTGTCTTCAGAGATCTTCATGGCTCTGTCCTGCTCAAGTGTCACCATGGTGTGATAAGCTGACATTGTTGTTATGGCTAGTAGAGACACAGTTATACAAAGAAAATGTCAGCTCATTTTGGCCTTTGCCCGCTCCAAAGGGCATATTCATGAGTATGTAAATCCAACTGTATTGTTACTCCTTTATAGTATTGAATAGTGATAGACTGAGAATGAAAGCTTACCTTTAGCTAGTTTGGTTATGCAAGAATATTTTAAGCCCTTATAACAATCTATCAACAACATGTATAAAACTAGTTCTGCATCCGGTTATTTTTCTTTTCAGACAATGGTATAGTGTAATATTATAGTTAATTTTTATTTTGCATCCTAAACATAATAAATCTGATGAGCACTACATTGGGCCCCTGAGATAGATCAGAAGCTACATAATATGAGATAAATCATGACGTATCAGAATGATCTACTCCCTGCAGTGGCCTTCCAGTACAAATTCAATCAGGGAACAAGACAGCTATACATAATACACCTCTGAAGGCAGCAGTGCCTATGAGTTGTTCTGCTTTAAATTACAGTATGAGTCAAGGTACTCACCATCCATGGGGAGCTCAATCACTGCACTGTTGTGCCTCAGCAGGAGATTTGACTCACCCTTGACTGTAAGCAGATTTCATCTGAATCAATAACACCGTAATTATGCCTTCCATAGAGTTCCAGCACCTCTATTCATCAGTGGAATCTGACATGTGTTCCCCTAAACCTGTCAGGGGCCTCGATTTGCAGCAAAACATCTGCTGGCAGAGGGAGGAAACCGGCCTCAGACTGTTTTGATGCCAGTTAATCTGCAGGCCGTCGCTATGATGAGTCACTTAGTGGGTTGTTTAATCAAACCGGAAATTATGGTCTGGCTCTGTTCCAAAAGAACAGCCTTGTGTATACATTTGGTGAACCCAAAAAATATTTTTTGTCAGAGAATATTGTGTAAAACAGCCACAATCCACAAACCACATTTACATTTTTTGTACTTATTTAATAAAATAGTTTGTGAAGCAACATAAATTCGTCCAGGTAAGTGAGTCTACATTCGTTACATCCAAATGTATTTACTATATGCATCTATTTCCAAACCATATGAATTCTGGACTATGATCGACTGGCAACCTTTCCAAGGCGTACCCCATCCTCTTGTCCACTGTCTGCTTTCTGCACCTTTATTTTAGACATATCAACTTGAACACGATTCATCCATGATACACTCAGACAATGGGTTCTTAAAGAGTGCCTTTTTGTCAGGACCAGAACATCTATGTGGGGAAATATTTTTTGCATCTTTGATAAGCATATTTGCACTGCTATGTAATGCAAGCAGTGTGCACAAGGAATTCATGGAATGTAAATCAATTACATTCGAGGATGCTTAAAAAATGTTTTTGAACTGTGGGAGGAAGCCAGAGTATCCAGAGAGAATCCATGCATTCAGTAGGAGAACATGCGCTTCATGCCGAACCAGCCAAGGCCTTTAAAACTAAATACTTAAAAGATGCTTTTCGATAAAGAGAAAACTTTATTTTTAACTTTATTTTTAAGTTATGTATTCCCCTGAAGCTGTACTTTAGTGCACAAAAACTAAATATTGCTTTATTTGTGCAAATGACATTTTAAGCGTTTTGTTAGCAGAGCCTGGCGAACCCTCAGAGGCTGAAGCAGAGCCTGGCG
This sequence comes from Girardinichthys multiradiatus, assembly GCF_021462225.1. NCBI lineage: Eukaryota > Metazoa > Chordata > Actinopteri > Cyprinodontiformes > Goodeidae > Girardinichthys > Girardinichthys multiradiatus. The sequence goes on along the minus strand of NC_061802.1, from coordinate 13,516,168 downwards.
AACCCTCAGAGGCTGAAGCAGAGCCTGGCGAACCCTCGTCTCTGGGTTCAAAGGCCAGAACGAGGACAAGTTGCTCCTTGAACCCTTCAGGAACAGTGTCCGGCGGCGTTTCCTCCTCGAACCCCTCGTCGCAGGGTTCAGAACCCAGAACGAGGACCAGTTCCTCTCTGAACCCCTGCAGACAAGGAACAGGAGCTGAGGTGTCGGCGGGACCCTCATTGGCGTGCGCAGGAGTTGAGGCATCGGCGGGACCCTCATTGGCGTGCTCAGGAGCTGAGGCATCGACGGGACCCTCAGTGGCGTGAGCAGAGGCATCGCCGGGGCCCCCCCAATGACTTGAGCCGGAGCGTCCCTCTTACGACGTCCTCTGCGCCGTGTGGAAGGGGTTGAGGCTGACTTAGGGTCAGGCGTCATCCCAGGCTGTGGTGTGTCAGGCTGAAGACCTGGCTGTGGGCCTGACGTGGGCTGCTCTGCAGCAGCAGCAGCTCCCTGGAGTCCCGGTGTGGGCTGCTCTGCAGCAGCAGCAGCTCCCTGGAATCCTGGCGTGGAAGGAGGTGGACGGCAGTAAAACTGCCTTACTGCAGTCTCATAGTCCCTCTCCATCTGCCTGATCCTCTCCATCAGCTCCGGAGAGGAATACATGAGACTGGTCCTCCTAAAGCTCTTGATCTGTCGTGCAGAGAACCTTAGCTGCTCCTCCTGTTCATCAGGCAAAGACTCAGTGCTATGGGCTGGAGCGAGCGAAGACGGCATGGGTGGATCTGCAGCGAGCCTGGCAGACAGTGCTGTGGCAGGCGAGGATGCGGGCTTATTTGCCGCAGCCCTCACGTCGGCTGGCAGGGAAACCACCTCCTCGGCAGCCGAACCACAGGAAGGCGCTCCACGCTGACGTTTCTTGCGGCGGGAGGAGGTCGAAGACTTCACTGCCGGACCAGAGTGCACAGCCAGGGGAGCAGGCGGAGAACGGCGCTGAACCGCCTCACGCTCCATCTGCTCCAGCAGCAGTGGAGAGGGTAGAACCTCCAGGTTGGTCAGCAGATTCCTCATCGCCTCCTCCTTCTGCCGTTCAACCCAGCGATCCAAGGCGTCTGCCTTCTGTTTCTCCGCGAGGTCCATGGTTGGCGGAAACATTCTGTTATGGTTTCGGGATATAGGACCCCAGAATGCAGACTAGAAGGCAGCATGCCGGTAAGTAAAAAGGTTTAATAACAAAAACTCACTCACAGCAGGAGGCAGGAACAAAACAACAAACGGGCAGGCGAGACAGGCATGGCATGATCACTTGGTTTGAGAAATGTTTCCGCGATGACTAACTTAACAGGTGTGTATGTATGGACTGAAAACCAGGTGGAGCAAGGAGACAGATTAACTTTGAGCAGGTGAACCGAATAAACTTAATTGACGGACAGAACAAAACGTGGATGTGGCAAAAACAGAGACTCTAATATACAAACAAAACCAAACTTGACAAAACATGAACAAGACTAAAGAAAAATAACAAACAGAAGCATGATTCAAATCTAAGAAGAATACTCGTACTCGTACTCGTCGTCTTCCGCTTATCCGGGACCGTGTCGCGGGGGCAGCAGCCTCAGCAGAGACGCCCAGACGTCCCTCTCTCCAGACACCCCCTCCAGCTCCTCCAGGGGGAGCCCAAGGCGTTCCCAGGCCAGCCGAGAGACATAGTCCCTCCAGCATGTCCTGGGCCGTCCCCTGGGCCTGCTCCCGGTGGGACATGCCTGGAACACCTCCCGAGGAAGGCGTCCAGGAGGCATCCGGTATAGATGCCCGAGCCACCTCAACTGGCTCCTCTCGATGTGGAGGAGCAGCGGCTCTATTCCGAGCCCCTCCCGGATGGCCGAGCTCCTCACCCTATCTCTAAGGGAGTGCCCGGCCACCCTACGGAGGAAGCTCATTTCAGCCGCTTGTATCCGGGATCTCGTTCTTTCGGTCATGACCCAAAGTTCATGGCCATAGGTGAGGGTAGGAACGTAGACCGACCAGTAAATTGAGAGCTTTGCTTTTCGGCTCAGCTCTCTCTTCACCACAATGGACCGGCACAGCGCCCCCATTACTGTGGCAGCCGCACCGATCCGTCTGTCGATCTCCCGCTCCATTCTTCCCTCACTCGTGAACAAGACCCCGAGATACTTAAACTCATCCACTTGAGGCAGGAACTCCCCTCCAACCTGAAGAGGACAAGCCACACTTTTCCGGTCGAGTACCATGGCCTCGGACTTGGAGGAGCTGATCCTCATCCCAGCCGCTTCACACTTGGCTGCGAACTGCCACAGCGCATGCTGTAGGTCTTGGCTAGAGGGGGCCAGCAGGACCACGTCATCCGCAAAAAGAAGAGACGAAATCCACTGGTCCCCAAACCAGACCCCTTCCGGCCCTTGGCTGCGTCTAGAAATCCTGTCCATAAAAGTTATGAACAGGACCGGTGACAAAGGGCAGCCCTGCCGGAGTCCAACATGCACTGGGAACAGGTCTGACTTAGTGCCGGCAATGCGGACCAAACTCCTGCTCCGCTCGTACAGGGACCGGATGGCCCCTAATAAAGGGCCCCCAATTCCATACTCCTGGAGCACCCCCCCAGGGCATCACGAGGGACACAGTCGAATGCCTTCTCCAAGTCCACAAAACACATGTGAACCGGTTGGGCAAACTCCCATGAACCCTCGAGCACCCTGTAGAGGGTATAGAGCTGGTCCAGTGTTCCACGGCCGGGACGAAAACCACACTGCTCCTCCTGAAGCCGAGGTTCGACTATCGGTCGGACTCTCCTCTCCAATACCCTGGCGTAGGCCTTACCAGGGAGGCTGAGGAGTGTGATCCCCCTGTAGTTGGAACACACCCGCCGGTCACCCTTCTTATAAAGGGGAACCACCACCCCAGTCTGCCAGTCCAGAGGCACTGTCGCCGACCGCCACGCAATGTTGAAGAGGCGTGTCAACCATGACAGCCCTACAACATCCAGTGACTTGAAGTACTCAGGGCGGATCTCATCCACCCCCGAAGCCCTGCCACCGCAGAGTTTTTTAACCACCTCGGTGACTTCAGCCTGGGTGATGAAAGAGTCCAACCCCGAGTCCCCAGCCTCTGTTTCCACCACGGAATGCGTGATGGCAGGATTGAGGAGATCCTCGAAGTACTCCTTCCACCGCCCGATAATGTCCTTAGTCGAGGTCAGCAGTCTCCTGCCCCCACTATAAACAGTGTTGGCAAAGCACTGCTTCCTCCTCCCGAGGCGCCGGACGGTTTGCCAGAATTGCTTCGAGGCCAACCGGTAGTCCTCCTCCATGGCCTCACCAAACTCTTCCCAGGCCCGAGTTTTTGCCTCTGCCACAGCCTGGGCCGCAGCACGCTTGGCCTCACGGTACCCGTCAGCCGCCTCAGGAGTCCCACAAGCCAACCACAGCCGATAGGACTCCTTCTTCAGCTTAACAGTATCCCTTACTGCCGGTGTCCACCACCGGGTTCTGGGATTGCCGCCACGACAGGCCCCGCAGACCTTACGGCCGCAGCTATGGGCAGCAGCATCGACAATAGATTCGGAGAACATGGTCCACTCGGACTCTATGTCTCCAACATCCCCCGGGATCTGGTCGAAGCTCTCCCGGAGGTTGGAGTTGAATACATCCCTGGCCGAGGGCTCCGCCAGGTGTTCCCAGCAGACCCTCACTATGCGCTTGGGCCTGCTAAGACTGTCTGGCTTTCTCCTCCTCCAGCGGATCCAACTCACCACCAGGTGATGATCAGTGGACAGCTCAGCCCCTCTCTTCACCCGAGTGTCCAAAACATGTGGCCGAAGGTCTGATGATACGACAACAAAGTCGATCATCGACCTCCTGCCTAGGGTGTCCTGGTGCCAAGTGCACTGATGGACACCCTTATGTTTGAACATGGTGTTCGTTATGGACAATCCGTGACTAGCACAGAAGTCCAATAACAAAACACCACTCGGATTCAGATCGGGGAGGCCATTCCTCCCAATCACGCCTCTCCAGGTGTCACTGTCATTCCCCACATGGGCGTTGAAGTCCCCCAGCAGAATAAGGGAGTCCCCGGGAGGGGCACTATCCAGCATCCCCTACAGGGACGCCAAGAAGGCCGGGTACTCTGCACTACCACTCAGCCCGTAGGCTGAAATGATAGTCAGAGACCTCTCCCCAACCAGAAGTCGCAGGGATATGACCCTCTCATTCACTGGGGTAAACCCCAACACGAGACGGCTGAGCTGGGGGGCAACAAGCAAACCCACACCAGCCCGCCGCCTCTCCCCGTGGGCCACTCCAGAGTAGAAGAGGGTCCAGCCCCTCTCAAGGAGATGGGTTCCAGAGCCCACGCTGTGCGTGGAGGCGAGCCCGACTATTTCTAGTCGATATCTCTCGACCTCCCGCACAAGCTCAGGCTCCTTCCCCCCCAGCGAGGTGACATTCCATGTCCCTAGAGCCAGCCTAAGCATCTGGGGATCGGGCCACTGAGGTCTCCATCTTCGTCCGCCACCCAATTCTCTTTGCACCAGTCCCTCACTGTTCCCCCTGCAGGTGGTGGGTCGTTCGGGCTTGGCCCGGCCGGGTCCCGCGAGGAGCAACCTGGCCACCAGGCGCTCTCCGACGAGTCCCGACCCCAGGCCTGGCTCCAGGGTGGGAGCCCGGCTCTGCCGTACCGGGCGACGTCACGTGTCTCGATATTTTGTTCTTCATGAGGGATTCTTGAACCACTCTTTGTCTGACCCATCACCTAGAGCCTGTTTGCCATGGGAGACCCTACCAGGGGCATTTAGGCCCCAGACAACATAGCCTCTAGGATCATTTGAGCACTCAAACCCCTCCACCACGTTAAGGTGACGGTTCAAGGAGGAAGAATAATTAATAATAATAAAAGAATGACTCAAAACCTTAACTGTGAAAAACATAAGAAAAAACCCGAAACCAAAAACCAAACAACCCCAAATCATAACACCCACATCAGTGGGTAAATTCCTATCTCTCCCACTTCAAGGATGAGGGCCTTCAGCAACCTCTGTCAGTATCAAAAAGGATTTGCTAAAAAACGTCACTTGATTAAGTTGTCAGTTACTTCTCTCAGTGGAAACGTCGGCCATAGCAAAGCAGTAAGCTGCAAATAACACTAAAATGACAACAAACTTTATTTTAGACATGAATTTATTGTGTGTTGATATGATGTCCTGGCCATTGTTTTGATAGCAGTAACATTGTGCCTTCTGCTTATGTTAGTGCTGTTTGCTGCTTTTAGCTCCTTGAGGACATAACTGTAATACGTGTTTTGAATATTACTATTACATAAACGGTTTTGCATTGTTTTGCCGTATTGGTCTGGTATCTGTTGCGCTAGATAATTGTTATCAAAGTACAAAAGTAGCCGAAAGTGTTAAAGTGGAGTGCTCCTTGACCTGGAGGACGGTGAGATGTAAAGGGCCTTAATAACATTTAAAGAGACCGCACCAAAACGAGTTGCTCTCAGACGAACCTCAGAACAGGGGTAAAAGAGGAGCCTGTAGAGCTACAATAACAAGAAATTCACACCAAAGCATTGCAGTTCCACTTTATATAAACCACAAATCAATGATTTAAGTGTGAAAAGGAAGGATTTAAAAGCTTGATATGTCCCCTATAAACATATCTGCCTCAAACTAACCATCTCTTCAGAAAACATCAGTAGAAATCATTCTGTAAGAGGGGTTGTCTGTCTATGCAGTTGTAGTCAGTGATAATAATGTGTATCAACTGAATTTAATTGTTTGAGTCATTCCATTCAACAATTTCTGGTTGCACATACTGTGGTAGTCCAGTGATGTATTAACTTGCTTAAAATAATTCCAACTCTGAAAATAAACGTCAGGCAGACAATCAGTGTGCTGATTATCGTTGGCTGTGTTTACTCCTCAAGGAATCAGCTCTGAGTGACACAGATTTAGGTTTTTGTCTTTTATTTTCTGGGCTGTATGTGTCATGAGTATAAAAAAAACAACTTCCCACATCTGTCATTACTACAAAGGAGGAGACAGAAATGATAAAACAATGACTGAGAAGCACATGAAAGGCATTACATTTGGCCTTGGGTCAGAGATGAAAAAGAGCCAAGACACATTTTGTTTCTGCTTAATTGCCGTTGCATTTGAATTTTGTGCTTCTCATTCAAATTTTTAATGGGCTAAATTAGAGAAGAAAAACTGTGCTCATGCAATCTAATTACCATTCCTTCTGATCTGGCTGATGTGAAATAACAGCAGGAATACATTATGAAATCACCTTATTGTTTTACGTTTGCATTCAGCAACAAAACATTTGTTTTTCTTATTTTCTAGTATCTATTTCCTCACTTTCTTTTCATTGTCACAGTGAGTTTAATCCAGACATCTTGTTCCAGACGTTAAAAAAGTAACATATATTGAAGAAGGGAAACAGCCAATTCTGGTGGGTAGGGAGAGCTCCTGCTTCCTGGTAATAGCTTTGGACACAGCTGTTTGCATGGCTGACTTCTCAGCACTGCCGGCCTTATCTCCAAAGAAGAGATTAGGTTTCGCTTGGTGCCTGGCGTTCTTCTATACTTGACGAGAGGCATGTGAGCTGGTCCACTGCACAGTAGCTACATATAAAATGTTTAAGGCATTATTCAAATTTATAGTTTTTTTTTTTGGTTTGTTTGTTTACTCTGGAAATGTTTTTTTATATTAAAAGTTGAAAATGTCATCATTGGAGTTAAAACAAACTTTTAAAACTTTAAATTGTCCGCTGCACCCGTTTCTACTTGGTAAATTGTTATTTTGATATCATTTTTATGCTATTTCTCTTTTAAATACAGTACTTTGTGAAAGTGCTTGACCCTTGATGTCCCCAGATATCCCGTTTGCGCTTTTTTTTGTCACAAATAAGTGTTCATGCTCATCGATTTAATGTTTCACATTTGCCAAAAACATCTGCAAGTAATAGTGTATGGTATATTCCATGGACTAGCAAGACAAAAGAGGAACTTCTTGGAAGATGTGCATCCTGTTCTATCTAGCAAAAATCTAACAACACATTTCAGAAAAACATCAGACCTACAGTTAAACATGGTGGTAGGAGGGTCTGGGGTTGCTTTGCAACTTTAGGGACACCTATGAGACAATAATTTATAGAACAACAAATTCTGCTCAATACCAGTAAATCCTGTAGGAGAATGCCTATCAGCTCAAGAACACTTGGGTTATGCAGCATAACTATGCAAGTCAACCTCAGAACAGTAAAAAAAACAAAAACAAAATGATGGCTGTAACGTGGCTTAGTCAAAGTATGGACTTAAATCTGATTGAGATAATGTGAAATTACCTTAGACAAGCTTACAACTCCTCAAATGTGGCCGAATTAAACCAATTCTGCAAAGAAAATTTTAATTTAAATTGCTGTAAAAATTCATTCACAGCAATGTAAAAGTATAATTGACAGCATTCACAAATGCTGGATTACTGTTGTTGCCACCAAGGGTGGCACAACCAGGATTGGGCAGGAAATGCTGTTTTATATAGGTGCTGGTTGGTTTGAATAGCCTTTTTCCCCTCTCAACTAGATTTTGTTTTTACTCAGATAATCTTTGGCTCATAGTAAAACTAGTTTGTTCTAAAACGTGTTACATAAAAAGCTAAATAATAAGAAATCTTTTTTCACCACACTGTATTATTCAGGCAAACAATCCAAAACACTGGCTCATTTACATCTCAAAGTACATAGAAAAATAACCTACTTTTTACATTGAAATAATTTTATTTTATTTAATTCAAGAGTTTTATTAAAGTTATTCATACATCTCTAATCCATAGAACAAAAGCAGGACAATGCAGCTCTTGCAAGACGGATGAAAGTTATTTTTCTTGTGAGGTTTTCTGTTTCTGGATCAAGAGGAGTGTTTCAGTCCCTTGAGCTTCCTCTCTTTGGGGGTAGACAAACTTTCTTCTTTTTGACCTATTTCCAGTCTCCATCATCTCTTAAGGACCGGCAGCTTCTGGGTTCGAAGGATGCTGCCAGTTGTGTATAGCCTCCTTCAACAGCCAAGTTTTATTTATTTATTTTTTTTATTCTTTCTACCATCAGTCTCACTTGATGTTTTTTTCCCTTAAACATTTGTCAAATGAATAACAAATCTGAGAATGCTCATTTTTTGGCAGGTTACGATTGCTTCTATAACTCTTTCGTGCTGCTTCCTCATATCATTTACTAAAATCCTTTTTTTTATTTTGGATAAACAAGCAATTAAGTTACTGGTAGGGTTATCGGGGTTGTTTTGGTAAGAAGCTACCATGACAATAGTAGGGTTACTAAATTTTCTATTAAAGTGCAACTCAGATGAAGCCCAACCTTGGAATGTAGTTGGTCAAAACACACAACAAAAATAATGATTTAAATGTTGACTTCATTAAAAGATAAGTTTAAATCCCAACTATTAAACTAGACAACTTTACTAGAAACACAAGTCCAATTCATATCCCGTTACAGAGAAATACATTTAGCCTAAATTTAATTCATATTGATCCACAGCACTTCAGTAGAATCCATTAATATAATCCAATTTAGATCCAAAAATATACAAGTCCTTCTCTATTTATTTATAATACAGTATGTTCAAATTCAGTTGATCATTTAATGTAAATTAGTAAAAGGTTTTCTATCCCAGGAAGATTGGCAAAAAGTCAAAGTAAGCTCATTAAATTGCATCAAGCCATTGAGTTTGTGCCAGTCTCTGTTCCGGAGCAATCATGTGCCGACAGTGGAGAGGAACCACTACCACACAATTAGAAACGTGTGCGAAACGTAACCTGAATAATCGGATTTCCTACACTGACGCATAAAAGTAACTGCATTCCCAGTCAATTATGGGGTTTTAACATCTAAATAATCTTATATTAATTCTGAAATTAAATATAACCTCAAATCTACAAAACTAGTCAACAGAGATCTCATCATATCATTACTTGATATAACAAAAATTAATATCATAGAATTTGAATGTACTTTACTTTTAATAGGATAGTCCCATTACTAAAAGTCATTGCTGTATCACAAATGTAAACAGTTATGTACAAAGCAATTAGCAAGTGCTGAATGTTTGGAAACCTGAGTTTTCTCATGCTTTTCAAGCACAACAGGACAAAGATCTACACCAAAAATTGCTATACCAGGCAGTTGTGCTTTTGCAAATACACTGGCTGGCCAAAAAATTGTTGCTACCAAATAAAAAAGTTCACACACTCAAATATTTTTTTGGACCGCCTTTGATTACGGCATGCTTTCCCTGTGGCATTGTTTCGATAAGCTTCTGCTATGTCACAAGATTTATTTCCACCAAGTGTTGCATTAATTTTTCACCAAGATCTTGCATTGATGATGGTAGAGTCTGACCGCTAACCAAAGCCTTCTTCAGCACATCCCAAAGATTCTCAATGGGGTTAAGGTCTGGACTCTGTGGTGGCCAATCCATGTGTGAGAATGATGTCTCATACTCCCTGAACCACTCTTTCACAATTCAAGCCCGATGAATCCTAGCATTGTCATCTTGAAATATGCCCGTGCCATCAGGGAAGAAAAAATCCATTGATTGAATAACCTGGTCATTCAGTGTATTCAGGTAGTCAGCTGACCTCATTCTTTGAACACATACTGTTGCTGAACCCAGACCTGACCAACTGCAGCAACCCCAGATCATAGCCCTGCCCCCACAGGTTCATACAGTAGGCACTAGACATGATGGGTGCATCACTTCACCTGCCTCTCTTCTTACCCTGATGTGGACTTCTTAGCAATCACTCTGGAACAGGGTAAATCTGGACTCATCACACCATATGACCTTCTTCCATTGCTCCAGAGTCCAATCTGTATGATCCCTAGCAAATTAAAGCCATTTTAGCCTCACCGATTAGTGGTTTTCTTAAGGTTACACAGCTCCGTCCCAATTCCTTGAGTTACCTTTGCATTGTGCATGTGGAAATGCTCTTACTTTCACTATTAAATATAGCCTGGAGTCCTACTGTTGTTTTTCTTCGATTTGATTTCACCAAACGTTTAAGTGATCGATGATCACGATCATTCAGGATTTTTTTCCGGCCACGAAGACGATGGGTCCCCACTATCCATCCTTCCTTTTTTCAATTATGCATTGGACAGTTCTTAACCCAGTTTTGGTAGTTTCTGCATTCTCAGATGTTTTCCCTGCTTGATGCATGCCCATGATTTGACCCTTCTGAAACAGACTGACATCTTTTCCACGACCACGGGATGTGTCTTTCGACATGGTGGTTTAAGAAATGAGAAGCAACTCATTGCACCAGTTGGGGTTAAATAACTTGTTGCCAGCTGAAACATAATCCCCCATGCAGTAATTATCAAATGGGAGGCTTGTACCTATTTGCTTAGTTAAATCCAGGTGGCGACTATTTTTTTGGGCAGGCAGTGTATTCACTAATTTTGAATTTCATACATGCAACACGCTCCAACCAAGGGATAGGGGAATGTTTACCACTGTGTTACATCACCTTTTCTTTTAACAACACTCAATAAGCGTTTGGGATAAGCATCACCACAAGTGCTGGAAAAAGCTGGTTGCAATTTTGGCACACCAAAAGGAAAAAATATGTCTTGCTGTGCAGCTGACAAAATCAGGTCAGGGAATTGACCCTCCCTTCTATTAACGTCAACCTGATATTTCTAAAAACTTTTCTAAATAAACAAATTGTTAGAAATAATGTAATTTTTTTTAAATACAGACTTTGTGGTGGTGTAATTTTTCAACAGATGCCTTACATGCGGAGATTTTTGTAATAATATTTCAACCTGGAAAGACTCACAAAGGAGGGAAACAACGAGATTATAATTAGCAGGTTTATTAATAAAAAAATATCTGTTTGGTGCTCAGACCCTGGAGGGAGACGTATGCTCTGAGGATGAAGAGAGCTAGTAAGAGCCTTTTAGGATGAGGATTAGGTATGTCTTCCCCCCGGGGAATTCGATCCTGGTGGTGGAGTGGCCTAAAGAAGTTTGGAGGAGAAAGGGGAGGAGGAGGGTCGAAGCTTAACAACGAGCAGTGATTTCCGAATTGAAGGTATTTCAATATAATGTCATGGGAGTTGATTGGACGAGGAGAAGAGCGGACCCGTCTCTGATTGGAGCGCTATGGTGGAGTCATCAGGTGGAGTGGAGGCGATGATGGTGAGTCTTCCATGTTGAATTTTCATCAAAACTCCATATGAGAAAATATGTAAATATACATATTTCTCTTTAAAAATCCTTTTTAGTTCCCATTAGATTTTTGCATTTAAAATGTTTGTACATTGAGAGCCAAGTGGAACCGAAGTCAAATTCCTTGTTTGGTTGTGCAAAGGGGTCAATAAAGGTGATTCGGATTCAGATAAATAGCTCTCAAATTTACTGTGGAAAAATCTGTCCTTATTGCATGAACTGAGTGGAGCACACTAATTAATCTTTTTTATCAACTCCTGTCCTCAGGGGAAAATGAGGAACAGTGGTGGATATTTGTGACGGGTTTGGAGACAGGAAGAAATTAAAAACCCATTTTTATTTATCAAGTGATAGTTAAAATGATTTTTTAATTGTGACACAATTATAAAGGTTTTTACACTTGTTGTATAATTTACATATAAACATTGTTCATTTCTGTCCGATTCACATCTATTACGTAGTCAGATTCTGATCCAATTGCATAAAGTCAAAATCAAGTGTAAATGTAATGCATTGCAGTCAAATTCAGTTGATCATGTAACACTAGTGGAAAACGAGTTATCTAAGCGAACCCAATCAGTTGTTTCGAGTCTATGACTTCGCAGCAATGCTTTCTCTTGAACAAGTATGTGGCAATACTGGAAAGGAACAACTTCCTTTTAACAGAAAGAAACCTCCAGCAAAATCAGGCTTAGTATGAGCTGCCATCTGCTGCAATCGGATTACAGAAAGCAAACAGGAAAACATAAAAGTTATTGGCCCAGGTGTATGTTCTCAGATTTGCTGATGAAGGTCCATAAAAACCGAATCATTACACCAGTCTTTGTAACAAAGATGATACAAATGCTCTACAATAATAAAACTCTTCTAAACATAACATGTGGCCAAGTCACTTAATTTCATTAAATCTGTGCCCTAATTGCAAATCTTTTGTTTTTTAAAACAGGTTGTGGGAAGTAAGTTGCTATAAAGGAAAATACAGATACTGAAAATAGAAGAAATCCTAAGAGAAAATGGTGGTAATATGAAGGTTTACATTTAAACATGACCACAAGCATACCAGCAGTGACTCGAAGGAAGGGTTACTTTTCGTTAAGCACTGGAAGCTAAGCAAGAAATCTAGACTAAAACCTTACAGAGCATCATTGGGGAGACCACAGAATGTCTTAAGTTTTCAGATCCCCAGTAGACCAATTATTCTGCTGCTTCTCTTCCAGTTTCTCTGTCAAAAGCCTTGCTCTAAGTTGGATGTTTCATTGTTTGAGGACATTCAAACTACATGTAATAGTTAGGTTCAGTAAATTTCAATAAAATGTATTTTTCTTTTTAGTTCTTTCCAATAAATAGTAGAAAATCCTTCAAATGTGTAAGATATAAATTAAAATGCATTAGCTTTGCAACATCTGATAAACAGCTTTTCAAAACAGCTTTTCAAAACAGGGTGTGTGGCAGAAGCCATTAGGTGCAATGATAGATAGGGTATCTCGCAGATGAGACAAGTTACCAGCAAACATGAGACAATGAGCCAAGCATGCATGCACCTAAGGCTAAATTAGGACAAACCCAAGTATTCCTGAGAGTAGGAAGAAGCCAGAAAATCCAACTGCCTGCATGCAGAGATCCTACAAACTCCACATGGAAAGGTGAGAACAGCTAAGACAAAATAAAATGCCTGGGGGTGTCCTAAGGTGTCTGATTCTGGGATAGTAGTAGTATTAGATCCTTTAGCCCCTGTTGTTGTTTTGGATTTTCAGTGGATTGGGCTCATTTCCCAGAGGTTATATCAGTACCCATCAGTATGGACTGAGTGGAAAGTGAGGATTGGCTGAATATCCCAGTCTCCCAGGCATAGGTTGCAATGCTGCCTAGCTGAGCAGGAGCTGCTAATGGTGGGCATTGCTTTTTCCATGTGTGGTGTGTGACTGTTTTTTTTTTTTTTAAATGGCAAAGTAGGTGGCCAGGAAAAGTCAACTTTCAATCTTTGAGAGGAAAGTGTGATCCAACCTGATAGAAGCACTTTTACAACAACGAAACAGCTACTGCTTGAGGAAATGGAAATGTTTTTTTGGGATTCTAATAGAAAATTACATTTAAATTAATCTGAAATTTATACTGATCCAATCTTTGTTACACAATTATGCAACCTTCATGGAGAAGTAAGGAATAATTTACCATGACACATATTTGTGTAATTTGAAAATATGCCTGTATAAACAGTCAATATCCAGTTAAGTTTCTTTTTAATCTCAGACCCATTCTCACAGGCAAATTTGGGAAACAAGTGTTGCAAATTTAACCTTAGCTTTCACCTGCATACATCTATTTTAAGACTCAAAAATGCTCAAAGGCTGCAGTAATAGCCTGGCAACTGCTAACCTTCCTCTCATGTAAACCTCTCACGTCATGTGGAACCCAACTTGGGTGAGAGGAGCATGAGAGCAGCAGGGAGTGCCGATGAGAGAAGAAAGCAGAGATGTGGTTGAAGTTATACACAGAAAAAGTTTTTGATAGGTAAGGCAAACTGAACTGTGACTCCTCTGGGAGATTGTGTGGAGATGAAAAGCCTATGGTTTTCAGTGAATGGCAGCTGTCTAAACTTTGAGTTTTGGGAAGGAAGTAACAAAGTCGAATGGCAAAAAGCAAAAGCAGCCATGAGGCTTTTAGCAAACAATATTCCCTTTTACATATTCTTGACAACTCTATTAGGAAGAATGTAAAAAATGTGGATTTTCTTTTCTTTTTCTATGTCAGAGTACATTTTCTCAAGCAAACTGTCACACTTTGAAGATTTTTGAGGGCATTGAGTAAATTTGGATATTTTATGTACCGTTTTAACACTTGACTTAACATGATTTAAAGGATATGATGTTATGATGTATATAGGTAATCTGACTTTTATTTAATTACTTAGGCTCCTATGCAAGCATACACTTTCTACTTCTGAAACTATGAATTTACTTAAGGGTTTAAAGAGTAGTCCCACTGGAAATGTCATTTAATGTCTGATGAATTCTTTTTGGAACAAATTCTATATATTTTCAGAGCTTGCTTATTTCCTTAAATTTTTGTCCTAATTGTTACATTTTATGAGCATGACCCTTGGCACTTATTGCATAATTACCTGCCAGATAACTGGATCAGATCCTTGAAGTGAAATAAACAAAGATTTCCCTGGTGCTTATTTGTGTATGCATGTGCTGCCTAAAACTTCAGTGTACTGTATTTAATGTAAAGCTGATGTAAAGTGTCTTACAATGACAACATGTATTTCAGTCACACTAAACAGATGCCTTTAAGGTCAGTAGGGATTACCACAGTTATTTCTGCTAAGATATCTTGAATAATGAGTTTTGTATTACTTTTTAATTTGAGTAAAAGTCACTTTGATTGCTATGCCTTTAAACAAGGATGAAACCCATGGTTTTGTAAGCTTCTAATAGGGTGCCTCCATATGTCTGGTTCATCTATAGCTACAATTCTACGCAAATGCATACATTGACAACCCACCTTTGTATATGTGTATATTGTATATATGTATTTATGGACATAAGGATATATGCAGAATATATCTTATAACACAAAAAAACAAAAGAAACCCAGAGAGCAAAGTGTACTGGACTCAAATTTCTTGTTTGTTGTATGTACGAACTTGGTAAGAAAGCAGATTCTGATTCTGACAAGGACCATATTTATGAAAATGGACACCTGTTCTGTGATCTGATAAAACTAAAACTAAAGATTGTCCATCTTTAAACTTGGAGCAAAATTGAAGAAGCTTGCAAGTCTGAGAGCACTATCCCAAATATAATGAACAGGGTGCATAATGTGGGCCTGTTTTATTGCAGGAGAGACTGGTGGACTAAAAATAGATGAATATTTTATGGACATACTGAAGTAACATCACAAGACATCCGCCAGCAAGTTAAAGCTTCACACAAAAAGGCCTTCAAAATGGACTATTACCATAATCAAACTGACAAATTAGTTAAAAAGTGAATTACAGACAGCAAAGTCAATGTTTTGGAGTGGCATCACAAAACCATGATCTCGGTACCATAGAAAATTTGTGGGGCTGCATGCTATCAATCAGAAAAAGGCGGACCCAAGATTCAGCCAGACACAGTACTGAAAGTTTAAAAGGTTTATTCAGCCATAGGAAAACGTCACACAGGTAACACTCCTCACAGCTTCCAGGAATCACTGAGGCAGAAAGTCGGGGCTCCACGAAGGGCTTGACCTGAGAAACGTGGAATGTGGGGTGAATCCTCATGGAGTTGGGTAATCTCAGTCGTACAGCGACAGGGTTGATGATCTTGGAGATTGGGAAAGGTCCAACAAATCGGGGTGCTAATTTCTGGGATTCTACCCTTAATGGGAGGTCCTTGGCGGAGAGCCAAATTTTCTGCACTTATTCCTTATTCCACACAAATTTCACCTTGGAAGAGGTAAGAGCGTTTAGGGGAGTAGCAACCAGGCTGTAATTTCTAATAAACCTCCTACAGTAGTTTGCGAAGCCCAGAAATCTTTGAAGCTGCTTGCGATCAGTTGGAACAGGCCATTCCAATACGGCCTTAACCTTGGAGGGGTCAACAAGCACTTGATCTGGGGAAATGATGAAGCCCAAAAAGGAAGTGGTAGTTATGTGGAACTCACATTTATCTGCCTTGACGAACAACTGGTTTTGGAGAAGACGCAGGAGAACAGCTCTGACATGTTTTCTGTAGGTTTCCAGATCTTGAGAATGAATCAGTATGTCATCAAGATGAACAAATACGAATTGACCCACCATGTCTCTTAGAACGTCATTGATCAATGACTGAATAACTGCAGGAGCGTTAGTAAGTCCAAATAGCATGACCTTGTATTCATAATGGCCCGTAGGCTTGTTGAAAGCCGTTTTCCACTCATCTCCTTCTCTGATTCGGACCAGATGATATGCATTCCTTAGATCCAGCTTAGAAAATATCTTGGCTCCCTGGATCTGATCAAAAGCTGTGTTCATGAGTGGTAAGGGATATCTATTTTTAACTGTTATCTCATTAAGGCCTCTATAATCAATGCATGGTCTCAATGAACCATCCTTCTTCCCAACAGAAAATAAACCAGCACCTGCAGGAGAGGAAGAGGGTTGAATGCGCCCTGCCTTTAATGCCTCATCAACATAACTCTTCATGGCCCTGTGCTCTGGACCAGACAATGAATAAGTTCTGCCTTTAGGGGGCGATGTGCCAGGAAGCAAATCAATAGCACAATCATAAGGTCTATGGGGTGGCAGAGCTGTGGCCTTGATTTTATTAAAAACCTCCTTTAAATCATGGTATGCTTGCGATACCTTGGATAAATCCGAATAGATCTCCTCAACCTCATTCTCCACACTGACCTCCATTGCAGCAGACAAAAGACAGTCAGCGGAACATGACTCAGACCAACCCAAAACTTCTTTTTTCTTCCAGTCGATGTGAGGGTTGTGTTTCTGCAACCAGGAGGCCCCTAGGACTACAGGAAGTTCAGGTGAATTAATGATCATGAAAGTTACTTTTTCTTGATGATTACCTCCAACTGTTAAGGTAATCTCCTCCATCCTGAGATGTGAATTGTTCATGCTGTGACCATCCAAAGCTAGCACGTTTGTGTGTCAGCTGACGGAATAAGTTTTATGCCGTTCTTATTTGCAAATGTTTCGTCCATGAATTCAGTATCTGCTCCTGAATCAATAAACACGGCCCCCTGGAGAGACAAAGAAGATGTTTAAAAATGGGCAGGAAACGAGAAGGAGGAGGCAGATAGTTGACTTCGGCTCAGTAGAGACCTCCCTTCCTCTGCTGAGCCTGTCCTTTTAGTGGACACCTGAGCGCTAAATGTCCCTTCTCTCCACAATAAAAACAGAGCTTGAATCTTCTCCGACAATCTTTCTCCTCATCTTGGTTCTGCCCAATTGCATGGGCTCACAATTATCATTTCCCTCAGTGAGAGGTGACCGACTCCTCTCATACCGGTGTGCAGAAACCTGAGTTAATGATGAGCGACCCTTCTCATGGCGCTTCTTCTTCCTTCTCTCTGCCAGCCGAATATCAATGCGAGCAGCCAAATCCTCGAGTTGTTTCAGGGAAGAAGGATAGTCACAGGTCGCTAGCTCATCCTTGATGTCTTCGTTTAATCCTTTCATGAATACATCCATTTGTGCTGCCTCATTCCAACGGCTCTCTGCAGCCTACAAATGAAAGTCAATTATATAGGTCGAGACAGGTTGATCACCCTGTTTGAGGGACAATAATCCTCTTGCGGCCTCACGACTTGGAATGACCGGGTCAAAAACTCGAATGAGTTCCTTGGAAAAAGTTTCATAAAGATCACAAGATGCAGACCTGTTATGCCATTCAGCAGTTCCCCACTGTTTTGCCTTTCCTGCCAGCAGAGATATAACAAACGCCACCTTGGAACGTTCAGTGGGAAAGGATGACGGCTGAAACTCAAAATGAATTTCATACTGAGTTAGAAAAGCTTGACATTGGTCTGAGTCTCCCCTGAACATCTCAGGTGGATAGAGGCGTGGCTCCCTTACCTCTGCTGTAGTCCGTGTTACTTGGGCGTGGTTTCTTTGTGACGGTGGCGGCTCGGAGACAAGATTGCCAGAACATAATGTGGAAATTATTTCCTCCATGCCGGAACCCAACCAGGAAAGGGTCTCATCAACGTGGGTACGCCACTGTTGTGCTGGCGATGGGTCCATTTCTGGGCAGATTTGTCTGCTATGAATCAGAAAAAGGCAGACCCAAGATTCAGCCAGACACAGTACTGAAAGTTTAAAAGGTTTATTCAGCCACAGGAAAATGTCACACAGGTAACACTCCTCACAGCTTCCAGGAATCACTGAGGCAGAAAGAGGGATTAGTGACTTGCGGCCTCTCCAGATTTTGCAGGGATCAGAAAAGCCACTAACCTGCTTTTGCCTTGAGTGGAACTTGAAACCCAGAGGGGAAACCTCAGTGGGCGGCAGGCGGTGATCTCCACAGCACAGGTTAGAAGTGACTCCAGGCTGAATAATCCGAGGGCTAGGCTGGCTCAATAATCCAAGGACAGAAACAGGGTCAACGATCGGAACAAGAGGCGTCAGGCAAGGGGCAGGCAGAGGCATAAACCAGATGCAGGAAACAAGGTCGACAACCAAAATCCAAATAGTCCGACAAGGAGCAGGCAGAGGCATAAATCCAAAAGGCAAGGCAAGGTCAAGAACAATGAACAGACAGGAAGGAACGCTGGATATCTACTCACATGAATGGCTTTCAAAAATCTGGCGCCGTCTGCTTGTCAGAGTCAGTATATATCATGGAAGACACAGGTGCTTGGCATTCCACAGATTGCACTACACTGCAGCAGCCACCAGGTGCATCTAATCTGCTGATTGCAGCCAGGGAGACAGGGTAGAGCAGACGTGCCAGAATCATAACACTGCAAGCAAGGTGGTCTATTCTGTGAAGCTCTCATCCACACTGACAGCTGTTTAAGGTCATATGACACACACAGACAGAAAGGTGCAGCAGGCAATATACTGTAGTCTGTCTTTACATGTAAATGTCATTATCAGCGGTAAAAAACACTGAGATTGTTGGGCAAACCCAAATTCAACAAAGTCATGTGCATGCCTTATAATATAGTTCTTCCACCCACGTAATAATATGCACTTTGCTTTTTTTTAATTGGTCGTGCATATTGCAGCTCGACAACTGGGGACATTGCTAACATAAAATCACAGACAGCACACCAATGACAGGTTACAGTAGCTGAATTTAGTCAGAGTCCGACTCCAAATATTCAATAGGGCCCTGGATCTGACATCCCCAATATACTCTACAAGCCACTTGGCGCAGACAAGATCAGAATAGTACAAAAAGTATTAGATTACTTGGTCTACTTCAAAACTAAATAAATTCAATTATTATATAGTCAACTATCGGAATATATTTTATTATAGGTTCCAAGTCTTTGGGTTGTTTTGCTTAGATTTTGAAACATTTAGTTTTTACAACATCATGACCTATGTACAATATGCAGTCTGTGATTTTAATTTTTTTTTTTTACTTTTGACTGAAGCTGTGACTCTTGCAAATCTTCTAAACACTAAAACTAAGTCATTCCTTTAAAAAAAATCTTCAGGAGCTTTCTTTTAGCTACTAAATTTGCTTCACTGTACCCAACTGTTCTCAGCACAGAATGCAGTTTAAGCTTATCTAAACTAAGGGACTAATTAAAATGATAATATTTCAAACCATTTTCAAAGGGCCTGAATACAACTATAGCAAAAGAGACAACTATGGTTTGTCTTGACTAGAACCTTAGTGTTTTGAAAGAAAAATATTCACACAGAAAAAAAACAATCTGAAGCCCACAAATATAAATTTATAAGTCATGGATTTAGTTGAGATCAAGTTTTATCTGCCCTAAAATCATGTCTTTTAAACTGCTTACATCTGACAAAAAAGAGAAGACTGGCTATGCAGTCTGCTCCTGTCACCTCTTACCAGTTAAAGTCCCTCTAAGAGGAAGTGAATGAATTCATTTCTGCTCCCTCCATATTCTAATTGTGGCCAGCGTGCAAAAAAGACTGTCTCAAAGAACAAAGTTGGCTGGCTTCCAGTACCAGTGACAGAAGAGCTGGTCTTTAAATCGGCGAGAGGTCTGTCATTAGGAAAAGTGAGCGAGGATGATTCCCAGGCAGGAAACGGTGTCTAATGGAAGTGAGTGGTGACTGCGGCCCTGTGGGAGACTTTGCCACAGTCTGTCCGTAATGAGCAGTGTAATGGCACGATTACAGCACCTAATGGCTCAGAAATGGCCACCGTGTGGACTTGCATCAGTGTCTATTTCTTCTTTTCTCTCATTAGCAAAAATCCTGGACAATTAAAGCACAATTTATATTCTGACAGATTCACCTGGAACACTAACATGTTTTAAGCCTGCATGTTTTTTCAAACAAAATGTTCACCTGAAGATTAAATTATGATTTAAACATCTGCGCAGAAGGGCTTAAAGAGGAAGCCAAAAAGCAAGTTCACACCTTTAGTGTTCTATTCTGCAAAATCAAATGACTGCTATGGTCTAATCAATATCCTGTAAAATAAATAGGAGAGGGACCCTTTGTCTTGTAATCAGCTTCTAGTCTGAAATCAAGATCTTGTGATGCTGAAGGAAGCAATCATACAGACTGATGCTTGTAGCATAGACACAAAATATGCTGACATCACAACAGGTTTTCTCCCTAGAGTGGACTATATGTTCACCTTCATCTATCAGTTTTGACATACCAGTAATAAAAATATATATCGACAATGCTGTTTAATTAATTGTATACTCATTTCAAAAGATCCAGTTCCAGACATTTTTATATGTAGGCCTGCATGGAGGTGGTGACAGACTTGGGTGTGACAAACAATATTTTGTTTTGTTTTCGTCTCCTGTATAAAGTTAGCTGAGCACATCAAAGTCAACATCAAAAACAATGCTAAATTAACTTTCTTTAATTTCATAATTAGACCTACTTTAATGTCTGTTATTGTTACAGAGAGAATATGTAGCTTTCATGCAGCACAAACAGAGGTGCGGGTGTTATGACAGGTAAGATTAAGCACATATTTTTTTGCGAACTTGCCAACTGCTCTCCAGGGAAATCCACTTGACACAACCTGATGATTCTGTTCAGCATGGCTAACAGGATCGGATGTTTGTCAAGCAAAGGTGCAATTTTCATTAACCTCCGGTGATGCTGAGATATCAATGTGCCAGCCCAGCAATTAGTTGATTGTGACTAAATGACAAAGTCATTGCTTCCTAGTTCTGATAAAGGATGAGAGAGTATGTGCACACTGGATGACTGTATTTACATTTTTACTCACAGAACTGACAACCTTAAATTTTACTGTGACCACAAGGTTACTATTAATAAGACAATTAATAGAGCTTTAATCAAAGACTGATTAACATCCTATAAATTGATTTAAAATAAACAACAAACGACAACTAAATGAGAGGGAATACTAGATTACATTTTTTCTGAGCATTTCCACTTTGGAAAATATCGAATAATTAATGTGTTGCTGAAAAACATTAAACACTCTCTCAATCTATATAACTATCACACAAAGATACTAGTATGTTAATTTCTGAATAAAAAACTCATTTGTAATTTGTACAATGTTATAATACTTTCCACCAATCTGTTCATCTTGTGTGCTACATTGCTTAAAAAACAAACAACAACCTTTTTTTTCTTGTTTTGTGGAATTAAATGATTTTGCAAGTGGATGTTCCATGGAAGCATGGATCTACAACAAAAAAAAAGGCTCGTGAGATTGTTCTTTGAAGCTTTATTGTCCATTTCCACAAATCCGTTTGGTAGGAAATGAATTGTGATTGGTCTCAAGAGTCTGTAAAAGATTTTAATCATGCTGATAAGCTTCATTGGGGAGCTGAAATGCAGCGTGAAGTAACACATTACATGAACCTGTTAGAGCTCTCCTGGGGAGGTCACTCTGCCCTAAATTCTATAGTTAAAGAAATTTCTGCATTAGGTTCACATGCAGCTTCAGGAAAGTAGGTTTTAATCTGATAATTTGGATAAAATCCATACAGAGGGAGGCTAAACTTACTTGTAAGTAGGTGTACAAATGTTTTAAAACTGCTGAACTTTGTCCATTGAAGTCCGTTTAATTATACGGCAGATAAAGTGCCAGTTTGAGCAGTGGTTTCTTCAGCTGTATGGAGCCCAGGGTAATGCAGTGATGATCATTTTTCAAATGATAATGTAATGTCAATCAGCTGGCCCTAAAAAGGAAACTGTGCAATTCACCTCTAAAGAGATGGACAAATTAAGCAGTATTGTAAAAGGAAAAAAACAAACATAAACAGTCATTGTGCGCAAACATAAGAAAGGCCAACTGTCATTTCAGACTAATCACTTGGCAAAAATCTATATTCTTATGCTCTTTGAAAACAGTAGCCTAAAATAGCCCTGTAAACACTGTCTGAAGGTTCAGAGTCTCATCTTCCTATTTACCTTATTCATTATGTACTGTTATGTAAGTCTCTGTGTTTTCAGTTGCTTAAGCTGCATCTCCATCAAAATGTCAGAAATATGTTTCACAAACTCACTAAATTGTATCAATAAATTCAAGATGGAATTCTTTAAATTGAGGATGCATCAGAGGCAGAAGTTATATATGGCAAGAGCAAAAGACAAAAGATGAAAAGTCTGGGTCACTTAAGGAATGTAAGGGAAGAGTATGGAGATGGGTCAGCTATTGTGTGACTTTTTTTGTTAAAAAGACTCAAGAGAATGTACCCAATTGAAGAATAGCAAGCTCATTTATTTCATAAAGAATGGTTTATAATTCTGTGCCATAGGTAATAATTTGGTATGTAAGCAAATCTGGTGACATCTAGGCAGAAAGGCTGGCTGCAGATTTTTGCAGCAGTAGGTATGGATATTGAATTGACTGTGTATTAGTTGTGTTTAGTATTGATTAATTAATATTCATCAAGAATTATAATTTAAAATCATAATTTAAAAAACAAATAATAATTTCTTAACCGAAAATCCTTACTTACAAATAGAAACCATAAATGTCCTCTGGTGTTGTGATTATGGGCTCAAAGCTCTTTAATAATTACAAATTATTAACCAAACCACAAACTGTCAATGTTTATTCAAGCACTTCACCGAAGGTGGGGGAACTTCGACCTTGTTTTGACAGATAAATCACTCTTGCACGAAATAAACACAAACATTTCTCTTAATTATAAATATGAAGATTTATTGAAGCCGAATAATCCTGATATACCATTATTCTGGTCCAAAACCATCACCTAACTAACAAGCACTATTTTACACAAAGGGAATAACAATGACTACCTAACAATAATAATAAAAGAAAAACATATAACAGTATATCAAACCAGCAGTTTTATGGACAAAATGTGTAATTTGGGTTAAATGGAAAGAGAAGTCCTCCTGTTGTGCTGATGTCTCGATTGCAGCGAGCCAGCGCCCCAAATCTTGACAAAGGGTCATAAACTCTGAGGTGGGAACTCAGTGGAAAATCTCCAGCAATAAAACTGGAACAAATAGTGGTCGGGCGAGACCCAGACCGCAGTTGCTTTGAATGAAAAATTTTAAAAGTCCAATTTCTAACTCCTGGCTGATTTGAGATCAGCCGGACAAAACATTAACCACGCACAATTCAGCAGCGCTTGTGCACCAAATCAAAACACAGCTCAGCATAACATAATTCAATCGGTATTGCATGCAACAAGTTAATACCCGAGATTAACTACTGGTGATTCTAAATGACCTTAACTATGCCTCATCCTGCCCAGACCTCTAAATGTACCTATCCGGTTTAATATGAAAAGAACGAAATTACTTTGACGTTGATTTCTTCTCTCCACCGGTTGAGGATGGATCAGGTCTGAAGAAAAATGGAGGGGGTGGGGAATCACGGATCTGTGATCAAATTAAAGAAAAAAACGG
The DNA here is from genome assembly GCF_021462225.1 of Girardinichthys multiradiatus. NCBI lineage: Eukaryota > Metazoa > Chordata > Actinopteri > Cyprinodontiformes > Goodeidae > Girardinichthys > Girardinichthys multiradiatus. Next base: position 13,492,411 of record NC_061802.1, on the reverse strand, counting down.
TAATTTCTCATCCATCCAGGAGTGGAAAAGATGAACCGTTAGTCAACTGCATTACACAAGGAGGAAAACTCATCACCTTTGACATAGAACCTCTGTGGATTTCCACCTCCGCCGGGTGTCGGCGTGGTCTTCAATTGGTAAAACAAATCTCCTGATCTTCTTGTATCAGACAGATTTCCAGCTTTCAAGCTCTTCTGGGAATGGCGTTGTGGAGCAAAAGTTCGCCTGTGAGCTTTTGTCTCTCCAGATATGCGCCTCTGTTGCGCTGACCTGTGAGACAGGCAGGAAATGGCAACGAAACTCTGCATCTCAGCCGGTTTGTACTCCCAGTGACGTCAAAGCTGCAACGGCTGTTGAGCTGTGTGTGTCAAAATATGCGACCAAAACGAATGGCCCCAACAAAATGTTGTTACTTTGGGAAAAACTGATCAATTGATATCATGTGGCCAAACACAATTTTATGATGCCATTACATAGATATCATACTTTACCTTTCAAAGTATTTTGTGAGAGACAGAGTGTGAGAGTGTGTGTGAGATTTCATAGTACACATTGTGTAAAAAATCATTTATCTTTAATGTAAATGTTCAAATGTAGAGCTGTAACATTAGGTGAATTCAGAAAAAGATATCACAACTGATTTCACAAAAATAATTTTTTGCCCTTTTTTATATTTATATTCAAATGCTGCATATATAACATTACTTTTACACAGCTTGGATTGAGTCAAATCAATTTCAATCAGCAAGTTTGATTACTTGAGTAAAGGTGTTCTTACACAAAAATTTACAAAATAAGCTAAAATGCTTTAAATTTGTTTTCCTTTACTAAAACTACAGGGGTTGGACAATGAAACTGAAACACCTGGTTTTAGACCACAATAATTTATTAGTATGGTGTAGGGCCTCCTTTTGCGGCCAATACAGCGTCAATTCGTCTTGGGAATGACATATACAGGTCCTGCACAGTGGTCAGAGGGATTTTAAGCCATTCTTCTTGCAGGATAGTGGCCAGGTCACTACATTATACTGGTGCAGGAAAACGTTTCCTGACTCGCTCCTCCAAAACACCCCAAAGTGGCTCAATAATATTTAGATGTGGTGACTGTGCAGGCCATGGGAGATGTTCAACTTCACTTTCATGTTCATCAAACCAATCTTTCACCAGTCTTGCTGTGTGTATTGGTGCATTGTCATCCTGATACACGGCACCGCCTTCAGGATACAATGTTTGAACCATTGGATGCACATGGTCCTCAAGAATGGTTCGGTACCATTGAAACCGACGTTTGGCATTGGCATGAGTGACCAAAGGTTTGGCTATAGCAGCCCGGCCATGTATATTGACCCTGTGGAGCAGTTCTGGTGGAAACATGAGAGTTGAGGTGCACATTTAATTCTGCCGTGATTTGGGCAGCCATGGTTTTATGTTTTTTGGATACAATCCGGGTTAGCACTCGAACATCCCTTTCAGACAGCTTCCTCTTGCGTCCACAGTTAATCCTGTTAGATGTGGTTCGTCCTTCTTGGTGGTATGCTGACATTACCCTGGATACTGTGGCTCTTGATACATCACAAAGACTTGCTGTCTTGGTCACAGATGCGCCAGCAAGACGTGCACCAACAATTTGTCCTCTTTTGAACTCTGGTATGTCACCCATAATGTTGTGTGCATTTCAATATTTTGAGCAAAACTATGCTCTTACCCTGCTAATTGAACCTTCACACTCTGCTCTTACTGGTGCAATATGCAATCAATGAAGAGTGGATACCAGGCTGGTCCAATTTAGCCATGAAACCTCCCACACTAAAATGACAGGTGTTTCAGTTTCATTGTCCAACCCCTGTATCTCTTATCACTTTGCTTTAGCTTAAAACCAACATCAGCATGCACAAACTTGAAAGCTTGCAGAACATTTTAATTTGTAATAGATGGGGTCTTTAATAAAAAAAAAATTCCAAAAAGCTAATAAATGAAGGTGCGCAAAAGTAAAAACACCATTAGTCCTTTTTTGTTTAATTTTATATATATTTTTTAGATAATCCATACTCTAAAGGTTAACCTGTGAGAATATGATGCCTACTTTTAAGAGAGAGCCTGGCCAACAGCAGAACCTCTCATTTCCATTGGGAGTTATTTTATTCTAACAATGCAACCTATAAATATTATCAGTCGGTCCTCATCAAGACATTTTAAGGTGCAGAAGGTTGCAGAAGACTCCAGGTTGACATTTCAACACATGGTCTGATTCTTAATTCTTCCCTGCAGCTTTTTGACCAGTTTTAATAACTTCATTTTGAGTTTGTGCATCACTGGGTCTGCACCTCATCGATTTATTAGTGCTGCACTGTGAGGGACAAACTGTATATGCCTTAAAGGTTCCAGCAGAGCAGCGTGAAACACTCCCCTCTGTTGCCACTTTTGGGTCTGACCTGGATGCTACGTTACAGATCTCTAAAGGCATTGTCAAAGGTGTACTAATGAAGCTAAAGTCACATCTGCTTAAAGGTCATCACTAGAATCACCTGGACATAAAATTTGCTGCAAGGCTAAAACAAAGTGCAGTGGTGGTGATTGTGACTGGTCTCCAAGGAGAAGAAAGAGTGAACCCAGCACTAAAAGTCCTTTAATTTGTTAATTGCAACAAATGATGTACCCAGCCAATTACCTAAATGCCAAGGTGAAACATTGCTAGTCTTTGCTGAGACCGCATGGTATCATGATTCATGCATTGGTAATAGCTAAGAAGGGAGTGCAATTTCCCTTCTTTTGCTTCCTTTTCAGAGTTGTTATATAATTGAAGCTACCATTCCTATTTATCTCCTGTGCTCATTGATCTCCCATTGTGTAAAAATATTCTTCATTAACTGCAAATTTGTCTCTATAAGCAAGAAAGCAAATATAAAGGCAGGCTGGGGAAATTAAACAGCACTCCACAGTCAAAAGGCTGTTGTTTGAAGTTATGATGAAAATATCCCATACTGAATTAATTTTTTTCTCTTCCACAATTCATCTCATGAGTTCTTCTAATGAAGCCAAGAAAATCAATCATTTTTGTCTTGCAAAAACATCTAAATGTTTTGTTTCCACCACTGAATGGACATCTGAAATACAGAAAGTTATGTTCAGATCTACTCAAATTGCACATATGCATCTCTGGTAGTAATATTGGATATTCAGCTTTTCCTTTCATTGTTTTTATGGTGTTAAGGGTTCCCACATTTATATTAGCTTCTTTAAGCCAAACCGTTTGATCTTTCAAAATAAACAATTCTTAGACAATTTTAGCAAGGGAAATAAAAATCTTCAAGATAAACAATACAAAATCTTTGGTGTTGCTAGGTGCAGGCAGGTTTGTGCAAAGAGACTGGCAGGGCTAAGATTGGGGGAAAAAAGTGCTCTCATTTTTGATTGGCATCATGACAATACATTTACAGGCATTTTTCCTCCTTTTCCTCTGTAAGCTCTTTTAATGCACACAGAGTGGGCTCCTTTCCCTTTGCTGCAGGTCAAACTAATTCAGCATATGTTGTATTTGTGAAACCTGTTTTGGAATGGGTGTTAAAAATGCTTCTTGCTGGAGATCCATAATGCTTAATGCAGCATGTAAATACAAAAGGAGATTGCTATGTGATGTTGCTTTAAATATAAAGTTTTTTTTTTTTCCTATTATTAATCTCTGACACAAATAACAGTTATCTGATTAAGCCTTTGAATTCATTTTGGGGGATTTGTCTTATTCTTGACATTTCTTTCATTGTTGTTGCCATTTTAGGAATGGAACAGAAAAGCAACTATTTATGCATGAACACAAAAGAGTAGTTTAGAGTGGTTAACTATTTGCCCTCTATAAGTTTGCCTTGCCAGCTTTTTAATGTCACATAAAGCTGTTTTTGTCATTATTTGTCAAGAATCTGTTATCAGGACTGTCCTAATCCTGTCCAGGTGGTTTTGATACCGAATGAAGGAATAAAAAAGGAGTAACAAGGAACCCATGATAAAAGGAATCTGATTTTTTTCATTTCATGCACCAGTCAATCATAACATCATGAACACTAATGGATGACATGAATAATCTCATCATCATTGCACCTGTTAGTGGAAGAGAGATGATGGGCAGCAAAGTTCTTAAAGTTGTAAATGTCTGTAAATGATCCAAAAAAACACTCACTCAAAGTGGCAAGAACACAATGTCCCTAAAGACCTGGACATTTCAAACTTAACAAGAACCAAGTGCAGAACGTCCAGGAAAGAAAAGGTTCTGCTCAAAATTTGTGTCAATAATAGGTTTTACAAAAACCCAAACCAGGACTGCAGGATCAGAATTATGTCATTTTGTTCTTGCAGCCCTAGGAGAGAGAAAAAATATATCTGTTCTTGGGGCCAAACGTGTGGATAAACATACAGGTCCTTCTCAAAATATTGGCATATTGTGATAAAGTTCATTATTTTCCATAATGTAATGATGAAAATTTAACATTCATATATTTTAGATTCATTGCACACTAACTGAAATATTTCAGGTCTTTTATTGTCTTAATACGGATGATTTTGGCATACAGCTCATGAAAACCCAAAATTCCTATCTCACAAAATTAGCATATCATTAAAAGGGTCTCTAAACGAGCTATGAACCTAATTATCTGAATCAACGAGTTAACTCTAAACACCTGCAAAAGATTCCTGAGGCCTTTAAAACTCCCAGCCTGGTTCATCACTCAAAACCCCAATCATGGGTAAGACTGCCGACCTGACTGCTGTACAGAAGGCCACTATTGACACCCTCAAGCAAGAGGGTAAGACACAGAAAGAAATTTCTGAACGAATAGGCTGTTCCCAGAGTGCTGTATCAAGGCACCTCAGTGGGAAGTCTGTGGGAAGTAAAAAGTGTGGCAGAAAACGTTGCACAACAAGAAGAGGTGACCGGACCCTGAGGAAGATTGTGGAGAAGGGCCGATTCCAGACCTTGGGGGACCTGCGGAAGCAGTGGATTGAGTCTGGAGTAGAAACATCCAGAGCCACCGTGCACAGGCGTGTGCAGGAAATGGGCAACAGGTGCCGCATTCCCCAGGTCAAGCCACTTTTGAACCAGAAACAGCGGCAGAAGCGCCTGACCTGGGCTACAGAGAAGCAGCACTGGACTGTTGCTCAGTGGTCCAAAGTACTTTTTTCGGATGAAAGCAAATTCTGCATGTCATTCGGAAATCAAGGTGCCAGAGTCTGGAGGAAGACTGGGGAGAAGGAAATGCCAGAAGTCCAGTGTCAAGTACCCACAGTCAGTGATGGTCTGGTTGCCGTGTCAGCTGCTGGTGTTGGTCCACTGTGTTTTATCAAGGGCAGGGTCAATGCAGCTAGCTATCATGAGATTTTGGAGCACTTCATGCTTCCATCTGCTGAAAAGCTTTATGGAGATGAAGATTTCATTTTTTAGCACAACCTGGCACCTGCTCACAGTGCCAAAACCACTGGTAAATGGTTTACTGACCATGGTATCACTGTGCTCAATTGGCCTGCCAGCTCTCCTGACCTGAACCCCATAGAGAATATGTGGGATATTATGAAGAGAACGTTGAGAGACTCAAGACCCAACACTCTGGATGAGCTAAAGGCCGCTATCGAAGCATCCTGGGCCTCCATAAGACCTCAGCAGTGCCACAGGCTGATTGCCTCCATGCCACGCCGCATTGAAGCAGTCATTTCTGCCAAAGGATTCCCGACCAGGTATTGAGTCCATAACTGTACATGATTATTTGAAGGTTGACGTTTTTTGTATTAAAAACACTTTTCTTTTATTGGTCGGATGAAATATGCTAATTTTGTGAGATAGGAATTTTGGGTTTTCATGAGCTGTATGCCAAAATCATCCATATTAAGACAATAAAAGACCTGAAATATTTCAGTTAGTGTGCAATGAATCTAAAATATATGAATGTTAAATTTTCATCATTACATTATGGAAAATAATGAACTTTATCACAATATGCTAATATTTTGAGAAGGACCTGTACTCACTTGTGAGCCACATCTGTCTAGAAAGGTAGCTGTCATGCACAAATGAGATAAAAGTATCCCCTACCATTGACAGCACCAAATTTTATTTGGGTCGTGGATAAAGGGCACAACTGTAGCCACCACCAGCAGAGTAAGTTTCATCTTTAAAAAGTGATGGGTTAGTTTTAAAGGAAACACATTATGTTTAGAAGAAAGATGTTGGAAGACCAAAATACAGGCTGGCAGAATTATGTGAAGAGTATTTTAATCAATGTACAGAACCTAAAACAAAACTTGCATTTCTGGAGAACCAAGGCAGACAAAAAGCCAAACAGATGGTACACAACAGTATTATACGAATAAACACTAAAGTGATTGAGTTAGGGTTTCCTAAATAATTGCTACTTAGTAAATGCCAAATAGAGAATCAATTATTACTTTCTTAAAGTCAGAGGTTCACATATATTGAAATTATTATGCCTATAAACTATTTGAGAAAGCCTAGAAGATGCTATCATTGATTTAAAAGTGATAGATTAATTCACAACATTTGAGTAAAATGAAGGCAAACCTGTAAATGTATTTAAACAAACACCTCAAGCATTCTGTTTCCTTGTTTGACATCATGGAAAAGCCAAAAGACATCAGCCAAGCAATCAGCAAGAGAATCATGGCCCTTCAAAAGTGAGGTCTTTTTTGGGTACAATTTCCACATGCCTGAAGAGCAACGTTCATCTTTTAAAACAAACATATGCAAGTATAAACAACTTGGGAATGTCCACCCAGCATACAGTTTAGAAAGAAGATGGGTTCTGTGTCCCAGAGGTCAATGTGTTTTTATGTAAAATGTACATATTAACCTCAGAATGCCAGAGTTTTAGGGAGTTAGCTGTTGCAGTTCCCCCCTGCTGCAAACAAACTCTTTGAACTTGTTATTTTTTGTGTTGAATTCAAATTACTAGTGTTATGATTGCTGAATTCCAATCCTCCACTTTACATTTGTTACCTTTTTTGAAAATGCCTCCACCCAGCTGTTACTGGTCCTTCACTACCATCTTACTCTTATGTTGGGGTGTCACATCAACAGGGTGTGACCAGGAGGTGTGTCCTCACAGCAGGAGCTCAACAAGCCCAATTAGGAGGAGCTAAAAGAGGATGTAAAAGCACTTTAAAGTAAAGAAGTGCCAGATCATTTAAACATACAAAAAGTAAAAGCAAAACCTTAAAATCAATTCTGAAAGAAATGGACAGCCAGTGAAGGGAATACAAAATTGGGATATGAAATATATACAGAAATAAATTAATGCTCAATAAATTAGCATTTAAAGAGGTCAGACACTGGGAAGCTGAGGTTGTTGCCTTGTCGTTGTGGCACGTTGTGTGGTGGGAGACGGGATGTGGCGCAGGTGCTTGGAGCAGGGCTATGTGCTTGGCTTACTGTATGGAGTTTCAGAGCTCTTAAGGGAAGCAGCTAATAGACTGGAGGAATTAGCCCGTTGAACACTGAACGTCTATCTGCTGGGTTCGCCATTGCTTGACAATGCCATTTGGCGAGGAAAATCACACATTCCCACCCTCATGCGTACACATAAAAACACTCACACCCACACACCTAACGTAAAGACTCACAACAATGGATGTCATCACACTCCCCATACATACTCTATACTCCCAGGTCCAAGTGCCGATACCCCAGAGGGGGAATCAGCCACCAGACCCAGGAGGTGGTTCCCTTCATTCCGGGGTGGAGACTGGCAGACTACACCAGGCCAGACTGATAAAAGAAAACACACTCTTGAACAATTTAAGATATCAGGAGAACGACAAAAATGATCGGTTTTTAATGTAACATCAAATGTACAAAAACATATTCCACATTTTTGCCTTATAGAAAGATAACATGAAAAGGTTCTGTGTAAAAAATAACTACACCCTGAAATTCAATATCTTGTAGAACAAACTTTGTCCCAAATAATCTAGTAATTTTTTTGTATGAATTCAACAGTCTCCTAAATTGTTGCGGAGGGATTTTGGGCCACTCTTCTTTGCACCTTACTGGATTACTGCTTGCTTGAGACAATTTGAGCCAAACTTTAGCTTTCAGACAGATGGGCTCAGATTTGGCTCTAGATTGCTTTGGAGTTTAGGGTTGACTTGATGACTGCAGAGTGGTCAAGTCCCATGGCTGCAAAACATCCCCAAATTATCACCCCTCCACCCTCCTTCTTCATAGCTGGTATGATGTATATATGCTATGTTACATATGGTTTTAAAAATATATACACTATGAATTGCGGTTAAACATCTATTCTCTGGTCTCATATGAAAAGAAGTACAGTACTTATCCTGCCAATTATTTAAGAACTTGTGCAGACTTTCTAATTATACTGTCATAAACTTTAACAGCCAAACTGGGACCCATAGAGTCTGAAACGGAGCTTGGGTTTTTGCTGTTTCTCAGGGAATTGCATGATCTGACCTTGGTGTGAATTTGCTGGTCCGCCCATACATGAAAAGACAAACTCTCTTATAGGTCTTCCACTTGTAAAAAATCTTTTTCATAGAAGAATAATTGATTTCAAATTGTTTGGAAATGGCATAATGACCTTCCTCAAATAATAATTTCTTCCTCAAGTTTATTCCTGTTGTCTTTACATCCTCCCATTGTCTTCAGACCAGTAAATAGTTTTCTTTTATAGAGGTTTTTACACTTGCTTCCATATTTTCAACTTTTTGCTTTCATTTATTATTTGAGCAATCAAATAATTAATCAGGGGAATTAGATTAAAAGACCTGGCTGCTACCTTCTCTCCAAAATCCTGTAGTAGTTGCAAAGATGTTCTGAAGTGTTTTTGCACAAAACTGTATCATTTTGGTTTCATGATGATATGGAATCTGTTAGACTAGAGATTATGTTTAAATAATTTTAAAAGGAGATAAAGACCAAATAACTTTACTAGCACTGAAATAAGGTGTAATTTCTTTTCTCCATAACTATATGTAAGGCATTGTTAAGGTGCACATAAGATGAGTCATTCTTTGTCAAAATTGTCATTTTGCAATTGTAATTTGAAATCCATCGTTGCTCGTTTTTCCTCACCATCTGTAATGAGCTAAGCATTGGAGTGCAAGCAGCTTCTTAGATAATGAGGCACAACTCCCAGTGGAGTCAAGCTGGTTCCACAGCCGCAATATTGCACTGCTTCATTTTGAAAATGAACCCAATGAGGCTGGAGAGCTGGGAAACAGGGGTGCACACAACATGAGCATCGAGCAAAGACTTCAGTTACTATTTGAATCCTTTGATGTCATCTGCAAGAACATGCTTTAAGAAAACAACTTGATGTTGCAGTTACTTGTTTATGTGAGAATTTTAAAGTTCTCTGAGCCCATCTAACCCTGTAATAAAAGGAAACTGTTTCAAAAATCCCTCAATTTTTCATTACATGCTTCAGAAAGTAATGATTGACATTTCTTGCAGCTTCTACTTTCAAAAAATATATCAAATGCAATGTAGATATTTAAATGTAATAGGTTATTTTACTGCTGGAGAAATAGGCTTGGCAGGCTACTTCAGCTGCGGGAGCAAAGACCTCTCCAACTTTTCTTGGCAGATATCTCCATAATAGCCTCATTATTCAGCCCCGATCCCACAAACACTTAGGCTGAAGTAATGAGCCCCTCACTAGTTGCTGAGTATCACCTTTTTTGCAAGAGGCTGAATGAAGAATGCATCCTGATTAGAAGTGCCGTTTGCCTCTTTTGTCAAAGCAAAGCAGTGGAAGTTCCAGTTTTCATTTTTTGTCTGCTGTTGTCCATTCAGCAATAATATATGCAAACATTCAGATCCCACATCAGACTGCAGAGAAGATGTGTTTAATTATTCAAGAAACAGTTTTCTGAAACATGTAGTTTGAAATAATAGATTTAAAGAATAAGTATCCCTTGCATTTAAGCGTAAAAACCAGAAAATGGAACTTAGCTGCTAACATATAACAATTCATCACAGCTCCCATCTTCCAGTAACAGCATAATTTTAAGGTACCACCTACCAATAAGCAAGTCTGTATTCTGTAATTGATTACCTAATTTATATCTTGTAGACACAGTATTTTGCAGTTTTTGAACTGAAAGATAGGGACAATGTGTTGGTATGTGAAATGAAAATGATACATGGATTTAAAGGTTTACAAAAATTTGAAAAGTGTACCATGCATTTGTATTCACCCACTTTTACTCCTAACTGCCTTCAGAAATAACCTAATTAGTAAGTAGAACACTACATGTAAGGCTGTTGAAAAGTTAAAATTAGGTTTAGGTTTGTGAAACAATATTTCAAGCTTTGAAGTTCTCACAGAGCACTATTAAGTCCACTGTCCTAAAATGAAAACATTGCATTGCATTATTTTTATCCGTGTCCTGTCTGGCAGAGTAGCGCTCAGAATTGTTGTCTGAGTGCCAAGAAAAAGAAACTTTATTGGAAACTGCTTTGGGATTGTTTCAATTGTTACGGACAAAGAGACAGAAACAAAAAGGAGAAAAAAAAAGAAGCATGAACGAGAGAAAGGTGGGGGGAAAAGGAAAAAAGGAGAGAAGAAGAACAGAATGGAGGTGAGAAATGTTGCACACTAAATAATCATTCAGTGTGGATTTCGCGAGTTCTTTTATTCTTCACAACTGTTAAAGACAGATACAAAGTATCAGTGAACACTTAGATCAAAATACTACCATGACAGGAGTAATGGTCACCTAATGGTAATACATCAGAAAAGATCACCGATCTGACCCCCCAGTATCTCTCAGGATTTTATCTCAGGGTATCTCTTCATCAGGGTATCTCTTCCTCCTTGGAAGATGCGGAGGCTAGGTGTGACATGCAAATTAACCAGGGAAAAAAAGCAAAAGACCTTGTAAAGTTGCTGACTAAAGCTAGCAAGCACATATCATTATCCAGAGTAAAACAAGTCCTCTGTTTACATGACCTGAAAGGTCATGTAGATAGAGATATGAAAAAGACATAACATCATACACATAAAAACCCAGATTACAGTTTGAAAATGACCCCAAGGACAAAGACCTTCATTTTTGAGACATGTCTTTTGGAGCTGGAAGTGAGGCGTTTGAAACGATTAGCTGCAAAAGGGACTCATGCATTTCACAAAATAGATGGCATCCTGAAGAAATGACATTATGTGGAAATAGTCAACATCTCAAGCAACATTTCAAGACATCAGCCAGAAGGTTAAAGCTTGACCACAAATGGACAGTGACCCTAGACGTACCGCCCTAGGCAGTCTACCAACCTGACAGTTAACCAGTTCTGTTAAGAGGAATTGACCAAAAGTCCAGTATCTGTTGTAAGGACCTTCTAAAAGGATATCCAATACATTTGGCCCATGTTACAAAGTTTAAAAGGTAATTCTACAAAATAGTGAAGAAATGTTGGTTAACTTCTAAATTTAAGGAAACTTTTAAACAGATAAAATATTTTGGTAGTTGGCAAATATTGTTAGTCCGAACTGACCAGAAGTAGGGAAAATTTGGTTTCAATTATAGATCAAATTGTTTTGGTTAAGATTAGCGAAAACTGACATATGTTTGACCAATCATAGACAAATGTAGATAAGATGCATTTATTAAAAAAAAGATTAACTATATCTACACATACCATATGTGCATTTATACTATCTTTTGGTATATCTAATCAAGTACATGAAAAAGAAACCTGAAGCACAGCTATCCTCAGAAACAAACACAAGAGAAAGAAACAATGCTGATCCGTCTTAGTCAGTTTATGATGTACAAGAAAAATTGTATCCACTAAATGTGAACAACATAACTAGTATTAGCTATTCATGTTTATGAAAGAACAATGTTTGATAAAATCTTAATTTCTTTAGATTTCTATTCGCCTATCCCCATTCTGTACATCTTGCATGCAGTTTTAAAAGTAAACTGCAAATTATATTTTTTTTATGATCCTACAAAGCTTCTTGGGTAAGGTAAGACAAAGATGTCGTTAGAAATTACCGAAGTTGAAAGCTCTTGTATACATTGCATTTACCTGCACTGTAGATACAACCTTAAAGCCAACAACTTATACACAACCACACACACACACACACACACACACACGCACAAAGTTCTACTAAACGTATGCTCAGTCATGCATCTCTGTGCTGTCACGTGCATTTAACAAAGCAGCCCATCATTTATTGGGATTAATTTTCATTCCATAAAATGTCAGGACCTGCACTTTACTGTGTTTCATCGTCGTTAAAGGGATGAGACTGAGAAGAACGGCAGTGTGTGGGGCAATGGAGGACAAAAGAGCAGATAGGTGAAGAAATATCTTCTAAATGGTGATATTGCTTGGGGAGCAAGGGAAAACTCAATGAGGTAAAGAAAAGTGAATGAACCTGTGGTGGAACAGAGTCACAGTGGACAGGGCAGAGATAGAGAAGGTGTAGAGAATGAGTGAAGAACACGATGTTCCAGGATACGTTTAAACACCTTGATGTTCCTGTAACTCAGAATTATGTGATATTAGCTTGTGTAGGAGGCAATAATACAATGGACCAGACAGAACAGGAAACCCATTGTGCCAGACAATAAAAGGCCACAGGTGTGAGGGAAAGAAAACAGGCAAAGAAAAGCGTTTAAACCTCTTTTTTTAATAAATCCTAACATCTACAGTCCTATCCCTGCTGCAGCAATAGTGTCTGCCTTTGCTGTCAAGACCCCGTTCTAGTTGCACAGAGCAGCGCTGACAGCTCCAGCAAGCCCACTTTGAAGTCCAGAGTGCAGCAACAGGCTAGATAATGACCCCGCCAAGGCTCTGCAAAAGCAACTTGGAAGACCTAATGAGCATACTTTCTTCAACAACTTTCAGTGAAGGCAAATACGTTAACTCCTGATCCACAGCTGCACTTTATAGTGCCCTGCCTTCTGAGGAGACGTGGATGAGACAGGGTGAAGGGAAGAGTCACTAATGCATGATTCAGAAAACAAGGAAACTAAATGGATGAGACAAGACATAAGAATGCTTCAATGACATGAAAAATTGTTGATCAGTGTGACAGAGAGCTAGGCAACAAGACAGAGAAGGAAAATTGTCTGGATTTGATAATACTAAAGTAAATAAGACTCTGTCTTTCATAAACAGTTAAGTAGGGGAGATATATGATTTCTGGCGTAATTAAAAAATGTTTACCTACTTTGAATCCCAACCTGGGTGCCACTTGAGGATAGATGTTGAATGCTTCTTCATTTAGGCTGTCATGGTAACGAAGACAAGAGGTAATCTAAATCAGCTCTGCCAAGGACAGCTGCTTCATCACAATTATAACACAGTGTCTGTATGCCTGCTGCATCCTTACCTCAGGCAATTCAAACAGGTTGGGCCTAATCAATCCATAACACTTTCTGCCAGCAGCAGCTCTGCTTCTCACCGAGAAATGTTTGATGTTAACTAGAGTTCCCAACAATGTTCCATTAGTGGGATCAAGTTCGATATGGCAAAATGAGCCATCATAGTGAAAAGATTTCTCACAAAAAAAGCTTCAGGGAGACGTGTGTAAAAAAAAAAAATCGAGTTATTGGTGTCAGACTTGTGTGTAAATGGTGACAGATAATAGCAATTTTTGTTGGTTTAGACTGAACTCATTTTTGCTCCTATTTCCTCCGGGTGAGTAAAAATACAATTACTTCACCACAGAGGAGGCAATCATTTAATGCTTTTCTTCTTTTTTTCAATTTTAGAAGTACACATCTGGCAGGTTCACCATTTTTTAAACAACAGGCTACAAATATTATTTTTGGGTTTGTTTCCCACTTGTTTGAATCTGTATTGTCAGTGGATTTTTTAAAATGATTTACTGTCTTGCATCTGCTGATAAGTTGCTTGGTGAATTGCTGAGAGATCATTGCTAGAAAGACACTCTGCATTACATGAAAAGCAAACAAAACACAGCAAAAAAAAATTTACTCCCTCAGGAAAATGCACTATTTAGGACACAGATCATGTTAGTTTAAAGCATGTATATATTAAAAAATAAACAGAACTAAACCCTTTGACTTGAACCAGTGCTGCAATAGAATCAACTGTAAATATTGTTGAGAACAAATGCAGACATACAGTCACTTCAAATATTAGTGGAATGTATGTTCCTTCCTATATGTCCATTCAAACTACAAGGCAAATATTCCAGTTAACTTGTCACAATTATGGCATATTGAACCAAACGTTGCTATTTTGAAGTGTCTAAATGTAGAACGACCAAGTAGGTATTTTTTTAACTTATACAAATTATTCAAAATGCTATGTGGTGTGTCACAATTTTCTCATAACTCGCAACTGGTTTCACAACCACAGTCGAAAAACTAACTTAGATATTAACTAATAAAAAAAAAAAAAAATGTTTTTTTTAATATTATTTTTATTCAAATTTTAGACACATTAATTCGTGACATCGTATTCACTGGGCTAAGGTAGTAATAATCTGAGATAAGTGAAAAAAAAAAAGGCGGATTGAGGAAGAAGACTGTCAGGTGTGCTTTAAATAAAATACAATTATATGCTTGAAATACTAATTGTTTTGGTTGAATTTTTAGTATTCTTGTCATTTATACACTCACCGGCCACTTTATTAGGTACACCTTGCTAGTACCGGGTTGGACCCCTTTTGCCTTCAGAACTGCCTTAATCCTTCGTGGCATAGATTCAACAAGGTACTGGAAACATTCCTCAGAGAGTCTGGTCCATATTGACATGTTAGCATCACACAGATGCTACAGATTTGTCGGCTGCACATCCATGATGCAAATCTCCCGTTCCACCACATCCCAAAGCTGCTCTATTGGATTGAGATCTGGTGACTGTGGAGGCCATTTGAGTACAGTGAACTCATTGTCATGTTCAAGAAACCAGTCTGAGATGATTCGTGCTTTATGACATGGCTTGTTGTCCTGCTGGTAGTAACCACTGTGGTCATAAAGGGATGGACATGGTCAGAAACAATGCTCAGGTAGGCTGTGGCATTTAAACGATGCCCAATTGGCACTAAGGGGCCTAAAGTGTGCCAAGAAAACATCCCCCACACCATTACACCACCACCACCAGCCTGAACCATTGATACAAGGCAGGATGGATCCATGCTTTCATGTTGTTGACGTCGGATTCTGACCCTACCATCTGAATGTCGCAGCAGAAATCGAAACTCGTCAGACCAGGCAACATTTCTCCAATATTCTATTGTCAAATTTTGGTGAGCCTGTGTCTATTGTAGCCTCAGTTTCCTGTTCTTAGCTGACAGGAGTGGCACCCAGTGTGGTCTTCTACTGCTGTAGCCCATCTGCCTCAAGGATCGACGTGTTGCGTGTTCACAGATGCTCTTCTGCATGTCTTGGTTGTAACGGTTATTTGAGTTACTGTAGCCTTTCTATCAGCTCAAACCAGTCTGGCCATTCTCCTCTGTCCTCTGGCATCAACAAGGCATTTGCGCCCACAGAACTGGATATTTTCTCTTTTTCAGACCATTCTCTGTAAACCCTAGAGGTGGTAGTGCGTGAAAATCCCAGTAGATCAGCAGTTTCTGAAGTACTCATACCAGCCCGTATGGCACCAACAACCCTGCCACGTTCAAAGTCACTTAAATCACCTTTCTTCCCCATTATGATGCTCGGTTTGAACTGCAGCAGATTGTCATGACCATGTCTACATGCCTAAACGCATTGAGTTGGTGCCATGTGATTGGCTGATAAGAAATTTGCGTTAACGAGCAGTTGGACAGGTGTACCTAATAAAGGGCCGGTGAGTGTAAAAGTGTTTAAAAAAGAACAAATTGTAGTTTTTTAAATGTTTTAATTTTTAAGGCACCTCTATCAGTTCACGGCGATGTAGCATGGTTGGTGGTTCTAGTGGTAAAGATCCATATCTGCTCCTTCACTGTGACTTCCGTTTAAAACACGGACTTACCCACAGACCATAAACAGTGCCCTCAAATGTTTTTGGCGCATCTTTTAAAAATAAAGATGTGAATGCCTTAAAATACATTTTCACAATCTTACAGCTGATCTCTAATAGTAAGTGTCTCTCTCACTGTATGGTGGCAAAATAAAGTTTGAATCCACATCCAGCCTTGTTTGTCACAGTTCAAGTTGTTATGTTGTCGGTAGTTTAGCTGTTGCAACAAACAGCTCCAACTCAAATCCAACTCCCTGCTGTTAAAACAGTTCATTTACATAATTCCAATACAAAATTTATTTCAGTGTTACAATGCAATTCAAAACATTCCATAAATTCTAAATGATCCTTTATCAATATATTTTTTAATTGCGTCAACTGCAGACACTTTCTGCAGAGATAGAAACTGTGGTCCTCTGTGAAATATTCTGCTTCAAACCCCCCTCTGTGATCAACATATGTGGCAATAGATCAAGCACCTGTTTCTGCTGGTCCCATCTGTGCTCAAATGTTTGTGGCTGTTTTGAAGTTGACAGATACAGATGACTATGCCTTTGCAGGCTGATGCAGAGAAAGGATGGATGCGTCTGTACCATGTGTTGCTTCTTCTTGAGACAAATTATTTTTAAACCACAATTTAAACAACCAATACAGCATCCGGTGGTGGAGAATCCTTTGTTTTAGTTAAATAACCCGAGGTGCTTTACACACAATTCCTCTCCTAGCTTCATTTACTGCACTTTCTTCTTCGTGTACATGTTTTTGTCATTTTCTATTCATTAAACATGTCTTCTATGAGGTGTAAGCTGGGTTTGAGATCTACTGTCTTGATTTAGATGGGAGAGTAAAGGAGAGACATTTACTCATTCTGTTTGCAGCAAAGGGGATGGGTTCCTTGCTCTGCCTCCCTTTGATTGTAAGCCTATCTAGGCCAGCACAAGACACTGGAGACTTTAGTCCCTGAGTGTTCTTTCTGCGTGAATAAACAGGAGATGGGTTCCAACTCTTTTCCAGAAAATATTCTAAGTGTTGCTCTGTATAGATTTCTACCTAATAAAACTAGTTAGATATGTTGTTGTTCAGAGGTTTAATCATTTAAGAAAAGGCAGTCGCAAAATGGTTCAGACCACGCAATTTGTTTATGGCAGACCATCAACAAAAATAATATTTGTCTGCTTGTGCTCAGTTCTGTGCTGCAGTGACTCATCTTATTTTGTTTTTCCAACTCTAGGCACAATATCCGTTGTTGCAAACAATCATGAGATGACTAAATCCAAAAAAAGATAAGTTATCAGTATTTTCAGCAAGTTTAAGATTGTTCTGAATAACATTGAATTCACAAGTTATATTCTGCTTTTGAGGACTATTTATTGTTCACAGTCTCACAAATAATCTTGACCTGATGCAATTTAGTCTCCTTTGCTTCCATTCACCAATTATTCAGTGACCATTGAACAAGTTTAAACATCAATGTTTTATTGTTTGGGATAGGGGAATATAAGTAGGTAGCTAGGCCTAAGAGGCTTAAAATGATTAGGTAGAAAAATGCAGAGACAAAGACATAAACTCTTCAAACTGGATCCAATAGTGTCATAAGATCACGTGATCATATGCACAAGTTAAGTATGAGTGAAGCACTGTTTGTGTACCCGGTGATTTCATTCATAAAGAGGGGAAATTAAGGTATAAGCATTGCTGACTTTCTCTCCGAGCCCTGCAGAAGCAAACGGTGTTTGAGAGAAGCCCCTGCAAAGACGTGGTCTCCCAGGCTGGAAGGAAGACAGCCTGAGCTACAGCTCCGGAGCTAACCCTTTTGTTCACAGAGCTAACCCTTACACCACCAGCGCCGCGCCGAGGTTAGCTTGTTGACTGTGGACGTTTCTTAAAACTTCGCCCCTTGGACATTTCCTCACCATGGTCAGAGGTTGGGTTTGGGCAGAAAAATAATGGAAAGATTTAGATTGAAATGATCTAAACGTTTTTCATCTTATGAAGTTTGGTTTTGTTTGTGTGAAACTCGGCCATCTTAGTGCTAGCAGGCTATCTGCAGCACACGTTCCTTGTTTGTGTTCTGTGTTTGTGTTTTTAAAGTTAAGTCAAACTTTACTTGAAGGGTGATTTTAAACACAGAAGATTGCTCATAATGCGCCGTCCCCGCTTATGCATTTTAACCCTTATATTAACCGAGGTATTTTAAAGGTATGTGTTTGTTTCTGGTGCTAAGCTATCAGCTTCTTTTGTTAGCTCAACGTTAACCGGTAAGAGCACGTGCTTGCTGCTACAGAATATTTAACAGAAAGGTTGTTAGTTTCAAGCTAGTGAATAATAGTCCCTAAACATTATTTTGCTAAATCTGATAACTAAGTAAACATCATTAAGACCCATTTCTCCAGAAAGATTTGGATCTTTTCCAAAATATTCCCTTAATAATATTTCTTCAAATATTATTTCAATAAGTAAAGGCAGCTAATGAGACACCGTTGAGAAATGGTCATCCAGAAGGTTGGTTTTATTCAGCAGATCATTCTTTAAAACATTATTTTATTGAAATAATATTTTATCTGATCGTGCATTATGAATGGTTGTCTAAACGTTTGCTGATTATTGCCTAAGTTAGTTCCAAGACTAACTTAACTTCACTTCCACTTCAAGATAATCCTTGGTTCTCAAACATAAATAACATTGCATGGTAATGTTGCATCACTCTTTTTGGTCATGATTTCCAATCATCTTTAATCAACTTGTTTATATTGTACATAGCCCATTAGTCTTCCCTATTCTTTAATTCTGCTTGGTAGTTAGTTGGATTATTTTAGCATAGTAAAGAGTTTGTTAATTGAAATATGTTTGACTTTGAGTTGACTTATTTTTGATAATAAATTCTTGTATTTTAAGAAATTGTGTGAATTCATTCCATGTGTGTGCAGAGTTTATGCTATTCAATAATGTCAGAGCTCGTCTCACACCTTTCAATTTTGTCCTAATACCATCGCCTTACTGGGCTGGTATTTACGGGACAACCATTAACAGACCGAAATATTATTTGATAAAATATTAAAATGTTAATATGAAATATTAAATAATATTCTCAGATTAATAATCACAACATGGCTGAATGAGCATGCAGTGGTCTGGGGCTGCAGTCATTAGAAATGTTTAAGCAAGACAATGAAACCGCATTCTGATGCATCATAATGTCAGACTCTAATGTGTTACCTATTTTGCAAGTTTCAAGCAACACCTAAACATCAGCAAACTGCAACATGAATTATACACAGTGACCACAGAAGACTTTCACTACAGGGGAACCTGGATGTCATCCACCTTAAGTCTAAAAGCCTGGACATCAGATCATGACCGTGAATGTCATGTTATTTTGGACTTTTAATGATGCTTTTGAACTCTTGTTTTCAGGGTGGTTTAATTATACAACACAACACCTTAATAACTTTACAAAAAAAAACAATAATTGGGTAGCTACAGAACTTTGAATGCACTGTTGATTTTCTAGAATATACACATACACGTGTATGTGGATATTCTGTACTTATTTGAATCGTTGGATAGTTGTCTCTTAGAAGGTTGTAGAGAAGCTAAAATGCTTTTTAAAACTGTCAACAAGTTTGTGGCATATTTCTGGCTGAATATGTGAACATTCTTCTTTTCACCAAGGGTTGAGGTGGTTTTGATGTTTACTGTTGTTTAATGTTTTGACTTCCTGTCACAGACCTGGGTTTTAATCAAGATCCATAAACATTTATTTGGTTTGAGGTCAAGGCCATTCCAGAAGCCTAACGTTTCCCTGCTTTATCTATTGTAAAACAGTTGTGATGTGGTTGAGATGCGGATGATATGACAGGGGGGTCCCAATTCTAACGTCACAGTTGTCTATATAGGAAGATGAACCCTTTAATCCTTGCTTTTCACTCTGGAAACCGAGACGCGGTTACCACGCAACTGGAGCATCACTCTGGAGAAGAAATCCCACGTGGACTTTCATTAATTCTCCCCCTGTTGGCCAACGAGAAGAAAAATTCATAAAAGAGGTTTCTGGAATAAGAAGGCCAGAAATTTCACTTCACCGATCGAGGACGGGAGTTTAACACGTAACCAAAAAAACCACAGAGTTTTCAAGGAGACGCAATTTTTCCTCCTTGTTTTTTGTTTGCTCCAGTCAACTAGTGACGGTCCGTCATATTTTTCCCCTTTCTGCCAAGGAGGCCGAAAAGGACGAGGACAGACCGATCTCCTGAGTTACCCACGGACGCGTGGAAACTCAGGAAAACTACATCAAATAACGTCTGTTTGTTTTTATTTTCTGTATTAGGAATAGCTTGGGCAGAATAGAGTAGGATTTTAGGGGAGATTTAGAATCGCCACTTATAGTCTAATGTGTTCTAAATAGTATGTGCATGCCATTGTTTATTGAAACTTGATTGCTGTTGATTTTCGGAAGCCGCCGAGTCTCGCAAGTTGTGTTTTGACTTTGTGGACACCTGAGTGCAGGTGCGCTGTGAAAACTGAACTCCTATAATAACCTTATGGTGAAAATCAACCATTTTCTTTGTCTTCAACTTCATGTTTTATTAGTTGCCGCCAAAAGTTTTATAACGCTTTGTGTGCGTGGACTTCCCAGCATTGGGGGATGGTTTATGACTTACAGTGTTAAGTAAGCTACACCATGGGAGTGGCCTCCCAGAGCTTCATTCGACCATATTCCTTTTGTATTTTGCCATAACTGTCATAACGCCTGGTTTAATTTCATACATACTCAATGCTGTGTTATTTTGTGTAGTTAGATATTTTACCCTTTTGTGTAGAACTTCGCATGTTTGATTAGGTGAAGATTATTGAATCGGAAGAGCGAGTTGTATCAGGGCTGTTGATTTAAGAAATATTCACGTAGATAAAGAGAAGGCGTTTGTGTTTATTTTGTGCAAGAGTGATTAGTCTGTCAAAATAAGGTTAAAGTTTCCCACGTTTTGGCAGAAACAGTTGATTAAACAGTGACATCTAATAATAGTTATCAACTATTACTGAGAATTTAATAATTGTAATTATCAACGGCTTTGAGTCACAATTACAACACCAGAGGACATCTCTGGTTTCGATTCATAAATGAGGATTTTTGGTTAAGAAATTAATTTTCTCAAATTATGGTTTTTGATTATAATTCTTGATAAATATTAATTAATCAATAATCCCAACAACTGGTTTTCTAATGGATATAGTAGGCCACCATTAAGCTTTTTGAAAAGCTTCAAACTCAACCTGTTTAGATGAGTTCTACCATACTCTATAAAGTAAAGATGTCAAATATCCAGCCTGAATTACTGCAGCTTGCTAGGGATTAACCAAATACTGGTGTTGATAGATGTATTTGAGTCTGCATGTATGTTTTTGAACCTGACTGGATTAGAGAAAATCCACAATACATTTAAAACTGTGCACCACATCAGTGTGTACAAAAGGTAATAATTAATATGCATTAATGAAATCCCCAAATTAATATTACATCTCTGCAGATAGTGAGTGTATGTAAGCATCTGACTCACATTGTATGTGGCTCATTTTTAGTGATGTTTCTTTTTTAGGCAAACTCTGGTAAGAGATAATACAATAGAAACCATAAAGTAATTTCTCGTCTATCTGCAGCTCCAGTTTTTTCTGTAACTTTGCTGTTGGGTCAGTAAAATAATAATGAAAAGAAGACACATTCAAGGTATACACAGCAAGTGGGCTAGATCACCTCAGTGTGGTTTCATGACAGATATACAACACTCATGCATGAGATTTACAGCTCCATACATCACTGTTGTTCTCCTGCTGAGGCAGATTCTTCATTAGAGGCTTTGTGATGACAACAGCGGTCATGTGACATGGTTGTTAATCACATTTGCTAAGTAGGGCAAATACATAGCAACAGCAAAGATAGGCAATGTACTCACAGGAGGATTCCAATTCATCTAGTGTCGCAGCACTCGTTCTCTAGAGGCTTGTGCAGATTACATTAAAATTTTCTTTATTTTAAATATCAGGAAATATGTGACAGCTGTATCAGAAACTCAGAGTTTATTTACCATCTTTCCACTCTCACATTTATATTGAATTTAAATTAATGTTTGATGTAATTTGGCTGTCATCAATGAATATATGTACCAATGTCTAGACCTGAGCATTCATATGTTTCTTTGTATTTCATTTTATGAAATTTTGTTATTTCCCCTGTCAGCTCCACCGACTTTGTCAGTCTCACATGTGCCAAGAAAAACAAAACAAAGGTAATAGTCAAGTAAAAATCGGGTGAACAAAAAGGAGATGAAAGTCAAGCTGTGAGGGGTGTTGTGATTGCCTGCATAAAGAAATGAGGAAAACAATCCAGCATCTATCGACACAGTTTTCTGTCACGGTATAAACAAGTGCTGCAACCCTTGAGGCATGCTCCCTGCTGTGAGCTGGGTTAAATGTTTGTCGTCTTTCTCTGTTTCTGTCTCAGTTTCATGTGGTTGACAAGACATTGAAGACAAAATGTATACTTTTTGTGTAAACACTACTTTACAGACCCAGTGCACTAAGCATCACAAAGCACTAAGAACTGGTTTTACTTAAAAAACAAATGTGGCTGTAAAGATGTACATCACAGAGGATCCAGCAGAATATATTATTAAATATTTGAACTTAAGTATATGTTCATTATTTGAAATGTTTTGTTTTTGTTTTTTTTGCATCACTAGTGTCCTTTTTTTGTTATTTTTTCAAAGTAAGCAGACAGGAAATGGAGTGGAGAGACTGGGAAGATATGGCGCATAGGTCTCCACGAACCCAGGACAGCTTCACATATGTGTCGATTGAATGTAGAAGGAAAATACATCTTTTTTTTGCACAAATGAAAATCTAAATGTTATGATTTACAAAAACATGCATTTGTTCAAATAACCTGAGTGAATACTTTGTAGAACCAATTTTCACTGTATTTACAGTTGAAAGTTTTTCACGATATGACCAGCTTTGCACGTTTAAAAACTTTTTTTTTTTTTTTTTACCCATTCCAAAGATTTTCTACCCATTCCTCTTTGTAAAGTTGCTAACACTCAATCAGATTGGATGGAGATAATCTGTGATCAAAATAATTTAAGATCACAATGTTGGCACCATATAGATTTGGATCTAAGCCATTGCAAAACACAAATATGCTTTGATCTAAACACTGTAGCCCTGGCTATATGTTTAGGGTTATTATACTGTTGGAAGATGAAACTCCACTGTTCCAAGATTTTTGCAGATATATTTTCTTCATGGATGCCCTTTGTTTAGCTTCTTCAATCATCACAACTTTGACCAGCTTCTCTGTCCTGCTGAACATGATGCTGCCACTCTAATATGGCCCCATTGGAATTGAGTGCTCAGGTTGTTAGGCCTCTGCTATTCATGTGTAGGCCAAAAAGTTCAGTTTTAATCTGACCAGAGTACCTTTTTCCACATATTTGCTGTATCCCCTACATGGTGTGCAGGAAATTGCCAGTAGGACTTCTTATGTCTATTTTCTTGCCACTCTTCCATGAAGACATGAAGACCCCTAGTTGTTTTTGAGTGCAAAACTAATAGTTGTCAGATTCTCCCACCTGTGGATGAAAGCAGCAGATCCAGGGTTACCATAGCTGTTGCTGTAATTAAAACTCTCTCGGTCTTTTAGTTCAAGTGTATGGCCATGTCTTAGTAGGTCTGCAGTTTTGCCAAAGTCTTTTCCTTTTCAGCTGATGGATTGAACAGTACTCCAAGAAACGTTCATATCTTGGGTTACTGTTTTGTAACCTATCCGTGCTTTAAAGTTTTCCAAAACGTACATGTCATCTGTGTTCCATGGTCTTCATTACACAGCCTATTTACTAATGTTCCCTGACAAACTTCTTAGGACTTTGGAGAACAGCTGTATTTATACTGACATTATATCAAACATAGGTAGTAACTATTGACTAAGTAGGTGACTTCTTCAGGCAAGGGGTTAAACTAGATTGTATTTGGGGGTAAAAGAGTAAATATATTAAATACAAAGACAAACAACACTTTTCAGATTTTTTAAGGCATATGTCATTTTCTACCACTGCTTAACTATGTACTACTTGGTGTTGATCTAGCTAAAAAAGCCAAATTATTTACAATAAAGTTTATGTTTGTAATGTGCCTAAATGTAAAAATGGTTAAGTCCTATTGATACTTCTACACAGTGAGGTGTTAAAGTATTCTGTTAGAAATGTTATATCACCAAAATAATGAAATAATTAGACATGTAATGTAATTTGCAGTTCATAAGTGGGTCAGAGAAGGTGAATTTTAACACTCTTACACGGTCTTTTTCAGTGTTTTAACAATTACAATATTTTATTGATATTTAGGTCACCTTACTGCACAAATATCTAAAATTCATACCAACTGTGGTGGCTATGGCCCAGTGAGAAGAATATTTGAGTTCTGCAAGTGCCACAGTTTTGGGTTTGATTCCATCCACCACCACACTCACCACATGTCTATTTGCTCCTTGAGCAAAGAATGTAACCCTTAACATCCTTATCATGCTGGGTATAAGTATGTGAACATTATTGCTTTTATTGATTATTGAATGCAAATTCGTCTTTTCTTTAAATGTGTTGAAAATATCCAAAAAGTATCATTACATCATTAGATACTGAAGTTACAGTACAAAAGGTGTATATTCTTTATGATTTTTATTACATTCAATCAGTTTTATATTCAGAACACGCATGTGTTAGATGGATGCTTTTTTTTATCAGTAACATTGCCCAGACAGTGAAGTTCAACTTAAAAAATAACCAAAACTTAAAACAATGTAACAACTTTTATTTCTGCAAAGATTCCCATGTCTGCTGCACAATAAACAGACAAATATAACTGCCTTTTTCTGTCTTCAAGGCTTTGCTCATGATGGACCCTGAAAGTAGTTTTTAGCTTTTTTTTTACCAGCAGCTTAAAATATGTTTTACTACTTTACTTATTAAATGTGCAAACATGTTAAGTGTTGATGAGTTAGTAATATGAACACACAATATGAACACACATTGTATCCAGCAATGAAACAGTTGAGTTTTACTAGCAAAAACAATCCTGAGACTATTTTAATGAACTTTGAAATATTTTTGAAAATCAGAATGCATATTCAAGGCTCTTTTTTTGAAGGTGTAGAGGGAGGTGTGGGTGTGTATAATTTATCACCCAGCAAGGCCATCATTGCACTTGTTAGGCGTGGTTGGCCCATTGTTTCAAAGGGTGCATTAGGCAGATCATCCGCCAGCTCTCTGTTAAGGAACGCACCTTGTCTTAGCTCAATACAAATGCTCATCAGTGTTAGCAGACTGTTGGCTACATGCCACTAGTCCGATAAATCGGAAAAGCTGACTAAAAGTTACGCAGACAAACTAAACAATTCTAAAGAGTAGATACAGCTAGAAGTTAACTGACCTAACTTATGTAGTGTTCTTTCTTTGTATTGTACAAACAGAAACATCCATGTTTTGCAATGGGACAAAAAAATTCACCTACTACATTTTAATACAACCCGGGGTTCCACACTCATTTGCAGTAACAAATGATGTTTCTGCAGCTGTGGTCTTGACTGGTTCTGAGACATAATCCCGATTCCATCAAGTCAGCAGCCGAGTCAAGGCCAAGTAAAAATGCATTCGATTCTGAGGCAAGACCAAGACTGCCGTATGCTGTGTTTTATAATACACCAAATTTTTTAAACCTCTGTTAAATATTTATGCTTTTTTATCCAAAACGATGGATCTAGTAGTCTTGTAGTGCTGCAGGTTTTGTAGTGAGTGAATAATTTCTCAGGAAACACAGCAAAGCAGGACAAAGCTGCATCTGAGAAATGTGTGTATGGACAGAGGGGATTAGACAATTAATTATAATTCATTTGGTGTTGGTTTGATAAGGTTAGGTTGCCTGGCCAAGTCTGTATAACTCTGTACATCAGCAACAGCCTACATCAGGTAATCAATCAACTGTTTTCATTCAGCTGGTAAATCTTAAACTGAGCACTCAGTTTGAACTGCCTTATCTTGCCTTTTCTGCTAGACATTTTTTATCCCATCACAACCCTAGCACCTCTTTTTTAAACAGTATCTGACTTCATCAGAGTCCTGCCTGTCACTGCTTCTGCTTGGCCCTGGACTCAGTGTGGGGCACGGTCTTCTCTTCTGCTTTTGGCATTCTGTGCTGACATGCAAGAGGTTTTAAAAGAACATAATTAACATTCATTTGTGTTAATACATAATGATTCAATAGGCTCTCTGGAAGTAGTCTTATGTAGATAGTTGCTAAAAAAACAGCATAATATATTTTCTCCTTATTATCTGTTAAAGATCCATTCAGAGTACAAATGTGTCAGTAATACGCTTTACCATTGTCAGACACCCTCCTGACATTTATGGATGGGCATCGCTTATTAAACAGTTAAACAGCTTTTTATTTCAACGGAAATCATTTGATCTTTATGTCTGGAGTTTGTCGTTATTTAAATTTGTTTTTTTTCTTTTTCACACTGCATTCCAGGTATACCATTTACAGTAGTTCTGTCAGGAGGAATGGGGCAAAAGTCCAGCAAAATATGGTGAAAACCTTGTTGAAATATAACCAGAATGTTTGACATAAGTCATACAGTTTAAAAAGCAATGTTACCAAACACTATGAAATATGTACATGTCAGAAATTAAAGAAAGTCCTGTTGAAATTTAGCTCTAATATAGGACATATTTTTAACCCAAAGATGACAAGGGTAACTGTGACAAGGTCATAAGGTAAAACAAATATTAAGAAATAATCACCCAAAAACACATTAAACTTACTGGGTGAAAGCAGAATATTAGTTTGAAAGTACCTTGTAAAAAAAAAGGTATAGCCTTTATAAAAGTCAGTCAAAACTATATATACAGGTCCTTCTCAAAATATTAGCATATTGTGATAAAGTTCATTATTTTCCATAATGTAATGATGTAAATTTAACATTCATATATTTTAGATTCATTGCACACTAACTGAAATATTTCAGGTCTTTTATTGTCTTAATACAGCTCATGAATTCCTATCTCACAAAATTAGCATATTTCATCCGACCAATAAAAGAAAAGTGTTTTTAATACAAAAAACGTCAACCTTCAAATAATCATGTACAGTTATGCACTCAATACTTGGTCGGGAATCCTTTGGCAGAAATGACTGCTTCAATGCGGCGTGGCATGGAGGCAATCAGCCTGTGGCACTGCTGAGGTCTTATGGAGGCCCAGGATGCTTCGATAGCGGCCTTTAGCTCATCCAGAGTGTTGGGTCTTGAGTCTCTCAACGTTCTCTTCACAATATCCCACAGATTCTCTATGGGGTTCAGGTCAGGAGAGTTGGCAGGCCAATTGAGCACAGTGATACCATGGTCAGTAAACCATTTACCAGTGGTTTTGACACTGTGAGCAGGTGCCAGGTCATGCTGAAAAAGGAAATCTTCATCTCCATAAAGCTTTTCAGCAGATGGAAGCATAAAGTGCTCCAAAATCTCCTGATATCTAGCTGCATTGACCCTGCCCTTGATAAAACACTGTGGACCAACACTAGCAGCTGACACGGCAACCAGACCATCACTGACTGTGGGTACTTGACACTGGACTTCTGGCATTTTGGCATTTCCTTCTCCCCAGTCTTCCTCCAGACTCTGGCACCTTGATTTCCGAATGACATGCAGAATTTGCTTTCATCCGAAAAAAGTACTTTGGACCACTGAGCAACAGTCCAGTGCTGCTTCTCTGTAGCCCAGGTCAGGCGCTTCTGCCGCTGTTTCTGGTTCAAAAGTGGCTTGACCTGGGGAATGCGGCACCTGTAGCCCATTTCCTGCAAACGCCTGTGCATGGTGGCTCTGGATGTTTCTACTCCAGACTCAGTCCACTGCTTCCGCAGGTCCCCCAAGGTCTGGAATCGGCCCTTCTCCACAATCTTCCTCAGGGTCCGGTCACCTCTTCTCGTTGTGCAGCGTTTTCTGCCACACTTTTTCCTTCCCACAGACTTCCCACTGAGGTGCCTTGATACAGCACTCTGGGAACAGCCTATTCATTCAGAAATTTCTTTCTGTGTCTTACCCTCTTGCTTGAGGGTGTCAATAGTGGCCTTCTGGACAGCAGTCAGGTCGGCAGTCTTACCCATGATTGGGGTTTTGAGTGATGAACCAGGCTGGGAGTTTTAAAGGCCTCAGGAATCTTTTGCAGGTGTTTAGAGTTAACTCGTTGATTCAGATGATTAGGTTCATAGCTCGTTTAGAGACCCTTTTAATGATATGCTAATTTTGTGAGATAGGAATTTTGGGTTTTCATGACCTGAAATATTTCAGTTAGTGTGCAATGAATCTAAAATATATGAATGTTAAATTTTCATCATGACATTATGGAAAATAATGAACTTTATCACAATATGCTATTATTTTGAGAAGGACCTGTATATAGATAGCAGTGGCGATTGCTTTAAGACTGCGTGGGAAGCTCAGCTTCTTCTAAAATGTCAAAAAA
Organism: Girardinichthys multiradiatus; assembly: GCF_021462225.1. Taxonomy (NCBI): domain Eukaryota; kingdom Metazoa; phylum Chordata; class Actinopteri; order Cyprinodontiformes; family Goodeidae; genus Girardinichthys; species Girardinichthys multiradiatus. The sequence continues at coordinate 13,463,893 of NC_061802.1, read as the reverse complement.
TAAGTGATCAAATATATACTGTTGTGTGTACATGTCATTGAATAAATATGCGCTACAACGCACTCAACTTTTGTTCAGAATCAGCTTCTTATCACTGGTAAAGACACGACTTTCCTCTCATTCATTCCCGCAGCTTCACAGTGCTTTAAACAGTGAGTTCCATAGCGAAGCAAAAATGCTGGGCTTTGTCCCGCCCATCGGACGCTCAGCGTCTCTGGGGGTCTATGGGACAGTGGGCTGGCCTCGGCTGGCCCAGACGCTCAGCTTCTGCATGATGATTGGATGATCTGTCTGAGGTTGAATCCCTTTTTGATTGACAACGAAATGAGCGAATTAGCGAATCAGCGATCTTGAAATTGAGCTTCCACTCCTTGAAAGACCAGCATCTGCCACTGATAGATAGATATATAGATAGATAGATAGATATCTATCTATAGATATATAGATATATAGGTATATATGCAACCCATTATAGAAGAAGCCGGTATAGAAAATGGATGGATGTATAATTAGCTAAAATTACATAAATACAGAAGCTTATATTTAAAAAAAAACACTACTTTTGTTAAACCTTGTCAAAATTCTACAAATTTTGTTGAAGCATTTTCATGCTCAAATAGAAACTAAAGGAGTGCCACCCATTAGTCCTATTAAGGTAATGCTGTTTTGAAACTACAGCTGGCCAGCTATGAGCAGAATGTCTGTTAAGCAACTGACGGCATGAAAACTAACCAAGCAGATAGGCTGACCACCATTAACCAACCTAATATCTAATATCAGTTTGTTATACTTGGGCTACTTTATAAAGAGCAGAACAACAAATGGGCCTAATACTTTGTGTAACTAGAAGCTAAAACTTCTGGCAATAATCTTTTTATCTTATTTAAATTAACAATATAATGTTACAGGTAATATTATAACTTTAATCAACATATTATGTTAGCAGCAGTAAAATAATTATCACTGTCCGCTTTAAATTAAAGTAATTAGATCATGTTATACATTTTTGTTAAACATTTTTGTGTAAATAGCGAGATATAAAACTGTTGTAATCTTAGTAAAAATTATTATACCACAAGAATTTTCACCAACCCATGCCCTGTTTTAAATATCACAGTAGGCATTACTTCATGGTGGAACGGTATGATGATGCTAAAAGTATGTATTTGTGCTTTGGACAAAGGTTGAGCTTAATCTGCAGAAAGTTATTAGAAGAACAAAGCCTGAACAGTTTTATATTATACATTATTTATGATGATCAAGAGTTAATGAAAACACTGTGTAGAGACTAAAATTAGTTAAAGAGAAATTAAATCTGCTTCATGGAAGAAAATATTTTTTTCTCTTGGTGAACCTGTGCAAACGTCTGGACCATTAAAACCAATGCTTCTGCCAGAAGGCCATATTTGTTTGGCTGCGCAACACTGAGCTGCTGATTTCTGTCCATCTGTTTCTCTACACAGACTGAAATTTAAGCTAATCAGCATCACTGCCATCGGCAGTGCTACTTCTTCAGGAGAGCCAATCTGCTGAAATTCACGAGCAAGAGCAGAAACACAAACTATATGTTGCATAAGCAGTTATAATAATGCAACAAGTGTGTATGAGTTGTTAAGGCCAAAAATATACAGACAAGGTCCAAACAGCAGCCCAGTTCCCCTGGAGTCCAATTATGTCTACTTTGCCTGCTTTGTTGGACAAACAGTACAAACAGATTGTATATTATTGCATTTTTATGAAGGCAAATTAATATACTTCCACTGCAATATTCATGATTTGAGAAAGGCAAACTGATTTAAGTCTTGTTAACCAGGCACACATCCACTGAATGCTGAAACTGGGTTCCAGATGGACCATGGAGCCCAAAATAATTTTAAGCTCTAAATTTGTGATGAGCACAATTTTTTTTAGCACAATTTTGACAAAAGTGTCAAAGGTTTTGTAGTTTTCATTGGAACTGTTGTGTCTAAAGTGCATAGCATACCCACTGATACTAACATCTGTTGTCTGAACCTGACAAAAAGAAAAAAACAAACAACAGCTTAATGGCGATACCATTTGTATATAAATTTTGAATAAGTTCAAAACATCACAGGGCTTAACTGAAAACTCTTAAAAAGAAAGGATAAATCTTTCTTGTCACCCACAATCTGATTCCTTTTTTAAGAAATCCTCTGTTAGGCAGCTCACACTGAAGTATTGTTCATCTCCTTTCCTGTCCTTTGAATCAGTTCTCCTGTCAAATTTTTCATCCCGTCTGTTGCAATACAGTAAATGGTTCCTACTCACACATTAATCATCACTTTCAGATGAAAACAGAGGACAACTTTGAAAGTTTAAGCACTATGATTTAGGATTGGGATTGCTGCAGAGAAATTGGAGCTTATTGTCAACGCATATCACCTCAGCTTTCTCATTTTTATCACAGGTTTAGACTTTAGATTACATGTACTGTACATCTAACCATGCACACTCTACAGGTAATATTAATTTCTCATTTCCTTACTTACAGCAAAACAAACAGTACTAAACCTTCCAAAATTCGATTTCCAGACCTCATCAATCACAGTATCAGACTAGAAATAGAATGAAGGAACTTTAGTGAAGAATTCAAAGCTGAAGGAAGGAAAAAATCTCCCAAACAAGGCAATAAGAACATGTAATCTAAAGAAGATTTTCAGAAGGCTGCATTAAATTTTTTTTATTTCATCTGTTGTTTCTCAGAACAGAACTAAATGCTGAATAGATTTCTGAAGCAGCCATGAAAGCCAGGACAAATATGATGGTTTCAAAGTGACACTATTTAATTACAAAATAGACTATCCTGGTGAACATTTCAGAATCCACACACATTGGGTAACTTTGCAAGCCAAGTGCTTCTGGATCATTAAGCTTAAAATGTAATAAAAAGAAATATCCTTGTAAACGGGCTTGTAAGATTCACGCTTCTTGATTTTAAGATCTTCAAGCTTCATCATTTTAGAATTCCCTCAAATATGTCTATAACTCAGATAATTTAAGTCTTCTGGCACAACTGTAAGGAACAGGGAATGAATACAGAAAGAGGACATTAAATGTTAATGGAAAGTCCTACATTCAAGCAGTGATCCATCAACCACAGAAGAGAGTCTTCTGGGACAAATCTTTCACCAAAATAGTTCCAGTGAGAAAAACAAAGACACAGTGCACTGAAAGAGACTGAAGCAAAAAATACTGAACTTACAAAGTAGACATTTAAATCAATACTTGACCTAACTGAATCAGAATTTTAATATTTAATTTGCACCCTTAAAAATAAGTGCTGAATGTTTTGGTCGTTTTAAGTGAAGGTTTACAAGTGAGAAGCTGGGAGGTCAAAAACACCTTGATTATTTGGGGGAAACCAGTAGGTGAAGCTATGTCTTACAGTCGTGTTGCTCATGGGAAATCCAGGATTATAATGCCTTACTTAATGCAACACAGATTATTACTGATGACAGGCCAAGGCCCATGTGTGATTATACGGTGCCTTGAGAAAGGATTCATATCCCTTCTACTATTCACATTACCACCACAGACCTCCATGGAATATATTAGGATTTCATGTGACAGACCATCGCAAATCAGTGAAGTGGAAAGAAGATACTACATGGTTTTAAATTCTATTCACAAATAAAAATCTGAAACGTTTGGTGTGCATATTTACTTGGCCCCTGAGTCAATACTTTGTAAATGGGTTAGGGTACAAGTTCTGACCTTTACAGAACGTATACAAATGGATATTAGTTTTATTACAATGGATTTCATTTAGGAGTATCAGGATAAAGGAGGCTCATTACGACACCATTTTCAGTTTTATTGGTAAAAAATGTTAAAACCCATGTTTTCTTTTCCTTTACCTTCCCAGCTGTCATCTAATTTCTAACAGCCTATCACTTAAAATCTCTTAAAATGACATAGGGGAATATGAGAAAATATAAAAAGGCAAGCGTATGAATATTTATGCAAAGCACAAAATACTAATAAATATATACTCTTTTCTCAAACAAACCTGCCTCCCAATAGCTTAACAAAATATTATAACTCCAGGTTGAAATATGTATTAAAAAGGATCTGAATATCATATAGAAATTTAGACCTGCAAAAGAATTGCATGGTAGGATACTGTCTAGTGGAACTGGGGTGCATAAAGAGCCTTCCAAGTAGTGCTGAGTTTTACTGGAGTAACACCAATAGTCATGAACATACTCTTCTAAGAACTTTAACGTGGTGACAGTTAAAAAGTGCCCATTTTCACAAAAGAAAATATGAGATACGATAGGCTAGCCAGTTTAAGGTGACCTAAGAACTGTTACATATGGCAATGTGGCATCAATTGTTAAGGGTTCCCATTGAAAATTGTGTCTGAAAACAAGTTGTGTAGATAAAACTTTAAGACACACAAGTTGAAATGCATGTCACATCCTCTGTACATCACTGCAATGCACCACAAATGCAGCATCACAGAATTTGAGTACAAAGCGATATATGCAGAGGTCCAGAAGATTAAAGTGCATCCATAACCGAATCCTCTAGCAATTACATCAGGTCCACATATTAATGAGAGTTTCATACTCTTTTCTGTCGACAGCTGCTTTACACTTTCATGTTGATATTTCTGATTTGCCTAAATGTGGATGGTAATGATATGGATGCAGTCATCGCTGAACATCTACTCACAAACAGCTCTGAAGCATTTCCAGCTGTGGCACTGCATCTCCAGCTGAGAGGTGCTGTCTGTGAAGTGCACGTATGAAGAAGCATCAATGGGTAAATTTTTGCAAAATTCTTAAGGTCTTTTTTATTTTTGAAATTCAAAGGTTTTCTTATCTAAAATTGGCTGCAGGCAATTGTAGAACATCAAGTCCTGTGACATATTTGAAGCACATGGTTCACTTCTACACAGAATAACATCAGATTAATCCCTGTATTTTTTTGCAATTATACAAAAGGTAAAGTATTTGGTTTTTTGCTGTCAAACAGATTTTAAATTAAGTAAAGATTGTTAATTTTAATATGGAAATAATACATTTAGGTATTTAGTATGTAAAATACGTAAATTAGGCATAATGGGAAAAACTACTAGATGGTGGTAAATTGTTTCCAGTATGATATTTGGTGTGCATCAATAGGCAATGCTAATGCTGCAGAAATTTAACATGTCTAAACAAATCTGTGGCGGGATGGTTTACCTGGAGATGAAATTGTGTATATAATACATAGTCAAATCTGGAGAAAGACAGTAATGGAGCAATATTAACTAAGGAAACTTATCTTCCTAAGCCACTGAAACATAATGCGGATACACAGTTACGTGATGGGGTTATTAAACAAAAAGTCATAACTTTAAATTTATATAAAATAAATAAACATTTCATAATATTTAGTCAGTTAGAGTCCTGACTTGCAGATAGAGTCTGTGGAGGGAGCTGGAGATGAAATGGCCTTTCAACCTCAAAGACTTGGGAATCATTACTAGTTAAATCTTCAAAATGAAAGTTGAAAGGCTGGTGAGCAATTATTGCTTGGTTGATACAGCCAATTAAGTTTTCCATTAACTGTTGAGAAGGGTATTAATATTTTGAGACATGCAATTTTTTAAATAAAACATAAACAAAAGCGAATACCATCAATTTTTCTTTTTTTAAAACTGAAACTGTTTACATGTTTTTATTGTCCTTTTAGAGATGCGTGTGTCATTTCCTGTCAGAAACAAGCTTCTTGGTTAAATAAAAATAATTTTAAATCTAAATCTGCCAGGAGTATGGACAATTTTGGGCTTAGGGTTGGGTACAGTACATCTTGATATTTAGAGATGGTTGAAAGAAGTAATATAAAGTGACAGAGTACAATGTTGACTATTTAGGGAAAGAATCTTATAAACCGTGACATGAATGAGCGGTACAGTCCCAATTTATGAAAGAGCAGGGCTCTATATATTCTGTAGCAGGGCATTTTCTGAAAACTAGGCATTCGGAATGCAGGATGATCATTCTTATTCTCATGGTTATGCCTTGGGCCGTGAGGGAGTTCATGGCATTCACAATTTCTGAAGAACCAGCCTGCATAATGCATAGAAGGTTAGCTTCCATTAAGAATGTCAGTACATCATTCATGATGGTCTGCAAATCATGAGGATACCACTGGTGTTTTTTTCTATCACAGTTGATATAGCAATTTGTCAACTGCTTTGCTTTAGTTTTATGAGAAAAAGTAAGACTACAGTATTGTTGTACTTACTAACTTTCTCCTGCTTGTTTGTAAAGATTAGAAACCCTTATCATTGTTATGACCTATCAAACTTTGAGACCCTTAAGGCTAAAGTTTTTTGTGGTATAAGACTAATATGTAGGATCCAATTGTGAGAAGGCCTTGCTGAAGTATATAGCCTGAAAAGGAATAAAACAGCAGTGTCTGAATATATATATATATATATATTCAGAAACAGCAGTATCTGAATATATATAAGCAAGGCCTGCATTACAATTGAGTCCTACATTTGTTTCAGGAGCCAGGAAAGAGACCAGCTGCCCAGCAGAAAAGTTATTAAAGGTTTTGGATATTAATGTGGATGACAACAGGTTTGAATGCTTGTCTTTAGTTCAGTGTAATAGTGAAATTGGATGTTGGCAGGTGAATGAGCTAAGTAAGTGGTAGAGCTGGCATTTGAACCACCCTGTCTCATTGACCTTAATAAACTAAGATGTTGAACTTATGGGGCGTTGCATGAAATCACTTTTATGTTGCAGCTCATGCAGCAGATTTAGAATAAATTAAGGTTGAATATTATGTGTTTATGGACTGATTAAAATTATCAATGCTATTTTTGAGTGTATTTAACGTCTCTTGCGCAAAAGACTGCAAAGACATGATCAAATATATAGTTTTTATGGTCACTGTGTTTCAATTATAAAACTTCTCAAATACTTCCCTGGTGTGATTACCATGCTAAAGAATTCAAACCTTTGTGTATCCATGTAGAGGTGTTGTATATTTGTGTTATTATTTTGAGCAACATCCATGCAAACACCCCTGATATTTCACATAGAACTTTTTTAATAAAAAAAAAATGATGATGACTTTGCTCTTTGAGCTCTGTTTACAATACAACCCTGCAATTTGAATCTGGAGGCAATAAAACAAATAATATATCCCAGGATTGTCTTCCATATCATTATTTTAATTATGAAACCGCATCCAAAGGTTTTTGTCAGGCTGTTGTCGTTTTCATCTTTGCCAGGATGTTTTCTAGTTTTCTCATACTGTGACCTGCTTGGCAGGTGCAATCAGCATGTGTGATCCTTCCATCTGGTGCTGGATAATATCAAAAGAAAATTGCTTTCATCCAAGAAAAAGTGTGGTATCTGGGTTGTGCACAAATCTTTTTCAACAAAGTTAAGTTTTTCAAAGAGAAAGAAAACTTGATTTAGCTCAGTGGGTTGGAACATATCCACAATTATTGAAGTGTTCTGCATGCAGAAGATGGTGTTATCCGTCAGCACATATACAAAAAAGAGACTGTTAAAAAATATATTTTAGGGTTTTTTTCTTTGCCAGTGATGATTGTGGAAGTGTTTGTAATCTTCCAAGATACTTTAGCTATTATTCATCTGCACAGTCCTGCCACTTCAAAATAAATTGCATGTTGTTAGCTCTGCTCTCTGAAAAATAAACAACTTACTTGGAAATGCTAAGCTGTGACAAAAGCGTTATATAAAAATCACACTTTAATCCCTTCCCCTGATGCAATCAGTCAAATGGTACACATCTGAAATCTGATGCTGGAATTGGGGACTCTCCAAAGTACATTCAATAGAACTTTTCCTCTGATGCCAGGCAGGCAGCTGTGTGCTGAATGCTTTTTGCCAGATGCTCTGAGCTCAGCACATGGTGGATCAGCAGAACACTGGATATGGGGCATTGATTAGACATAAGCACAATGCACTGCATTGCCTGCTTCAATTTTATTAAATATTTTTCTCCGTCCGAATCAACTCCATCCACTCTCATTTAATCATTTTTCTCCACCAAACCTTTGCTGGTCAAGGTTGCAGAGGGCTGGCATCTATCTTGACAATCTATCAGCAGGAGACAGGATACTCTCTAAACAGGCCACCAGTCTTTGCATTACCAATAAAGTCTCACTCTATGCTCCAATTTATGTATAGGCATAATGCAAATTGGGCGATTTGATCCCCTGTAATTAAGACTCCGACTAAAACAGGTAAAAACAACAGATTAACACATTTGTGTTTATGCATTTGGCAGACGCTTTTGTCCGAAGTTACTTACAAATGAGTATATGAAAACACAGTTCATATCAAAGCTAGCTATAAGCTACTTGGAAGGAAGACCTGTAGTAAGGCTCGGTCAGAGGTGACAGGTGTAAAAGTGTAGAAATCAAGTGCAGGCATAGTGGTAAGCGCACAAAGAGCGCAGTAGAGGTGGGGAAGTACAGGGTAGGTGGTAAGGTAGGAGATACTCACTGAAGAGCAAGGTCATTACATATGGTTATGCGTATGAATGCATTTATATTACATGCGGCAAAATAAGTGCATTGGAATTTAAGCCCCATAAAGTGGACTGTACCAACTCAGAACATTACTTTACCCATCCCCAACTGTCAGCTGGTCCAAGGTAAAAAAATGTTTAAATCTATTCACTTTTAGAGGGGCTTTTTCATGAGAATTTACTAGTCTTCAATTTGTAATAAATTATAGTTTCCATAAACAATGTTTGCATGCCAGTGCAGTTCCCCTTATGAGCTGAGGCTGGCAAATCAATAAAGGCCTCTGATTCAAGAGCTGAATAAGATGCCAGAGATCCTGTCCTGGTCTGTTGTGTGCCCTTTTCCTCCCTCTACTGGCGACTGCAGGTCACTTTGGAAGGTGTTGGCAGAGCTGTTGCACACCTGTAGCCAATGATCATCATCAGCCTCTGCACTGGAGCTTAAGAGGAGCTGGCTGCTGATCATTCAACGCTTAAGTGTTAACCATAGTGGTACCGCTAGCTCTCCGTGTCTTGTTCTTTGTATCTCCTTGTTAATTTCAAGTCCTGACCTAATTCACTCTCTGCTCCTTTGCTCAAGGTTACTTCACTTCAATTCAATTCAGTTTCAGTTCAGTTTATTTATATAGCGCCAATGCACAACATGTCGTCTCAAGGCACTTCACAAAGTCAGGTACATACATTACAATTAATCCTAACCATTGAACAGTGAAGTCAGATTCAGTTATTTATTCAAATTGGTTAAAGGTTTTTCTATCTAAGGAAACCCAGCAGATTGCATCGAGTCAGTGACTTGTAGCAGTCACTCCTCCTGGATGAGCATGTAGAGACAGTGGCGTTGACTTTGAAGCAACCCCTCATACTGAGCATGCATGTAGTGACAGTGGAGAGGAAAAACTCACTTTTAACAGGAAGAAACCTCCAGGAGAACCAGGCTCAGTGTGAGCGGCCATCTGCCACAACCGACTGGGGGATTGAGAGAACAGAGCAGAGAAGGAAAAAGAACACAGAAAAGTAAATGTTAATGGATGTAGCCCCTTTAGTCGTTTCATCTAGAAAGAAAGAACAGATAAACTCTGAGCCAGTTTTCAAGGTGAGAGTCTTAAAGAAAGCACATATCATTAGTTACAGTAGAAGCTCAGTCAGTTACTATGTCTAGGAGAGAGAAAGGGTTAAACACTGAAAGACAGGGCCACGTAGATCATCGGTAGCGGGTGAGCATTAAGTTGTTGGCAGCAGAAGCTTGGACAATGACCCCTCCAGAAAGGTGTCACAGGTAGACACAGAGCCAGGCCAGGTGTAGCTTCTAGGAAGAGAAAAGATTGAAATATAGAGACATAAAGTTAAAAGCTGAAATAACAGCAAATAATGCAAAATTGGAGAGTAGTGTGAGAATGTAGCAAAGAGAGTGAAAGTGGTCGTTATGTCCTCCAGCAGCCTAAGCCTTTAGCAGCATAACTACAGAAATAGCTCAGGATAACCAAAGCCACTCTAACTGTAAGCTTTATCAAAAAGGAACGTTTTAAGCCTAACCTTGAAAATAGACAAGGTGTCCGCCTCACGGACTAATACCAGGAGCTGGTTCCACAGGAGAGGAGCCTGATAACTAAAGGATCTGCCTCCCATTCTACCTCTAGAGACTCTAGGAACCACCAGTAAACCTGCAGTCTGAGAACGAAGTGCTCTGTTAGGAATGATGGAGCTAAATCATTAAGGGCTTTGTATGTGAGGAGGAGAATTATAAATTCTATTCTGGATTCAACAGGGAGCCAATGAAGGGCAGCTAAAGTAGGGGAAATATGATCTCTCTTTTTAACTTTCATCAGAACTCTTGCTGCAGCAATGCTTTTAACTGCATTTTGTGGACATCTTGATAGTAAAGAATTACAATAGTCCAGCCTTGAAGTAACAAATGCATGGACTAGTTTTTCAGCGTCACTCCTGGATAGGATATTTCTTGGGAATTAAATGACATGTCCTGGTCAAAAATAACAACAAGGTTTTTTACTTTATTACAGGAGGTCAATTTAATGCCATCCAGGTTAAGTGATTGACTAAGCAGTTTCTTTTTCAAAGACTCCGGTCTAAAGATGACAACTTCTGTCTTGTCTGAATTTAGAAGCAGAAAATTTAAAGTCATCCAAGTTTTTATGTCTTCAAGACATGCTTGTAGTCGATCTAACTTGTTGGTCTCATCAAGATTTATGGATAAGTAAAGCTGAGTATCACCAGCGTAACAGTGAAAATTTATCCTATGCTGCCTGATAATTTTACCTATTGGAAGCATATATATAGTGAAGAGAATTGGCCCAAGTACTGAACCCTGTGGTACTCCATTATCATTTACATGAACAAACTGAAGTCTGTCAGACAAATAAGATTTAAACCGGCCTAGTGCTGTTCCCCTGATCCCTACAGCATATTCCAGCCTTTCTAAGAGAATATTGTGATCAACCGTATCAAATGCAGCATTGAGATCTAACAGGATAAGTACAGACACAAGTCCATTATCTGAGGCTAGGAGAATATCATTAGTGACTTTCAGCAGAGCTGTTTCAGTGCTATGATGAGCTCTGAAACCTGACTGAAACCTCCTGGTTCTTTGACTCCCTGGTCAAGGTCTCTGGTTAACTAACCTCTTAAACCAGAAGGCTAGTGATGGCAAGCTGAAGCCGCTAAGGCTTTCCATCCAGTTGCTCGGCTCATGAGCCGAGGCATCAACATGCTTAATTTGCTCTACTGTGCCATACTGTGCCATCAAGCGGACACTAAATGTAAAATAGGCAGAATGATTATAATGCTGTGAATTTCATGTGTAAAACTTGACTGAATAAATGAATGGTGTTTGTGATGCCAATAAATTCTGAATATGGTGTCAATATGATCTTAATCTGTCTTTATGATACAATGGCTGGATCAAAAGGAAAAGTAGGACTATTCACATGCCTGTACATGTTTTGCTTGCAATGTTTTGCTTCACCTTATAACCTGTGAAAATAAACCGAAGACCTATTCACAATGTGGCTACCGAACACTTGTCTGCACTTTGGTCCACCCCAAAACCACACCATGACTAGAGTCAACTCTTAACCACTAGACTACCAACAACTGCAAATAATTCTGGTGAGAGATTTAATGAACTGCAATTTTATACAACTTGTGATAACTGAATTTCTATTTATTACAATATTCTCATCTTTCTCGCTGATTCCAAAGGAAAAAAAGACAATCAAACAGATTGCTAACGCACACGCAATGTGGTCCCAAGACAACTAAATGTGACGGGGAATCAGCAAGGTTGTGCTGTCCCTTATTCTTCAAATCATGCGCAAACCAGCAAACCAGTTCTTGAATCAGTCGCGTGGTACAAGCCGCTCTTGAGGCCTCGAACTTCACCACATACGTCGTCAAAACAAGCCTCGACACGCGCTTAAAAAAACTCTTGGATTACTCGACACACAATCCGAAGCATCGGCATACTGGACACATCACTACTCAGGGCTCCTCTGCTTGCTCCAGCTTTCACCAGCCTGCCCTCCAACTAACAAATACTATCTGCACACCTCCTCTCTGGACTCAATCTGCATTTCCCCCCCAAGCTCTGGATCACCTCTTGACCAGAGTAAGAACCGATTCCAAGATCTTACTCGCCCTTCCAGAAATCTCCTCATTCACTTGATTACCTTCCCTTCTCTCTCAGTGGCTACTCCCAAATTGATTTTTCTGGTACCCTTCCCAGGATTCAAGTTTATCTTTGTTCCTGATAGAAATAAACATTTTAATTTACACCTTCTTCTGAGTGTTTTCTGCATGTGGGTCAGGAATCTGCAAAAAAACTGACAGATTCCTGATTCCCAGGCCTTGCTGCTGAACGTTTGTGCGAAACTTGTGACGATTTTATCATCTGTACATGTCCACTAGGTTCTTTAGGAATCTGCATGGACATCTGTGCACAGCCCAGATTTTTGTAATGCCAAACACAGACATACCTGAGATAGAAAACAAAGGGTCAAATCACAGGTCAAAGGAGCAAAACCACAATAATGCTTTTATGTCAGAAATTTAATGTGGGGAGAACTGATGTTTACCCAATTTGGATTATTTTTTATTTATCTCATGAACAACAAGAATACACATGCTGCAAGTATTTTCCCATGAGAAATTTGATTGTTATTTCTTTTCACTTTCTCTTCTTCTCCTCTGAGACAGTGTATAGACCTATGCTTTATTGCCCCCATGAGGCTGTAGTAAAAACTGTATCTCTTAGTGGAACCCTATGGTTCACTTGCACTAAGATCAGTATGAAAAGGGACGAAGGATTGTCGATGAGGTCCCAGCTTATCTCGTAAACAGATGTGAGAGCTATGTCAGGGCCTGAAAGAGGCCTGTTTCACTCATTGCTCTTTTCCTTGGCATCTACTTTGGTTGGTTCCGCAAAACTGAATTAGAACATTTCAATCAAACACCAACTTCAGTGTCCCATTTCCTATTTGAAAGAATTGTGCACTCTTCTTATGACCCCCTTTATTCTATCAGGTTAATGGTTGTTGAACAGTATTTCCTTAGCAACAGAGTCAGAAATCCTCACAAAATCTTGTTTTCAAAATGCTCATAAATGTCTGTTTAATTCAGTCAATCAAATCTGATGTTTGCAATGTGTGGCCTTTAGGCACCAAAAATATTAAATTATTTGTAATATTAGTTCTTCTAGCCTGTTTGAGTTGTAACAAAATCTGAGTTTTTGTTTAATTTTTAATGTTAATCTCTGTAAATTGTTAACCACTACTACCTAAAGGCAAAGTTAAAGTTGGTATTCAGGTTGTCGCACAGGGCTCCGCTGAAAGCACCTGAACAAGCTCTATGTGTTCATACTGACGCTGATGTTGGTGCAATATTCTGCAAAAACACAGGGGGCAGTATGCTACATAACCAGTGGAAATGTAGTAAAAGAGACTATGACTGATAAATCACTCTTGCATAAAATAAACACAAAACGCCTTCTCTTTATCTACGTGAAAATGTATTAACCCAATCAGCCTGATACAATCAACTCTTTGATCCAATAATCTTCACCTACTCAAACATGCAAAGTTCTACACAAAAGGGTAAAATATCTAACTAAACAAAATAAAGCAAAACAGCAGTGGGTGTGTATGGAATCAACCAGCAGTTATGGCACAAGTGATAATATGACAAGGGAATATGGTGTTGAACGAAGCTTTGGGAGCGCAGCCCGCCAGAAAGTGTAGCTCAGTGAGATGCACAGTCATAAAACTTCCCCCACTGCTGGGGATGTTACAGAACACAAAGGGTTATAAAACTTTTGGTGGCAACTCATAAAACATGAAGTTGAAGACAAAGAAAATGGTTGATTTTCACCATAAGGTTATTATAGCGGTCCAGTTTCACAGCGCACCTGCTCTCAGGTGTTTGCACAGTAAAAGCACATTCTTGCGAGACTCGGCAGCCTCAGAAAACAACAGTAATCACATTTCAAAAGAACAATGGCATGCACATACAATTCAGAACACATTAGACTATAAGTGGCGATTCTACATTGCACTAAAACCTACTCTACCCTGGCCACGCTAGGAAGAATATGATCTGACCGTCAGCGGTCGACTAGTACAAAACAAGGAGGGAATGTTGCGTCTCCTTGAAACTCCGTGGTTTGTGGTTATGTGTTAAACTCACGTCTTCGATCGGCAAAGTGAAACTTCTGGCCTTCTCATTCCAGAAACCTCTTTCATGAATTTTTTGTTGGCTAACGAAGGAGAATAAATGAAGAATCCACGTGGGACCTCTTCTTCTCCAGAGATGCGCTTTAGTTACTGGTCCGGTTTCCAGCGTGAAAAGCAAAGCTTTTAAAGGGGCCGCCTTCATTTATGCTTTCCCTTGACATCAGACTTGGGACGCCCCGTCATGTCAGCCGTGGTGGCCGCTGGGATTCGTAGTAGCGGGCTATCCTGGGATACAAAATGGCCGATGACGCCAAACGGCTTGGTAGCGTCCAGCAACGTGCAAATGGTCTAATATTCAGCACAACATGTGGTCCAACATTCCCCCCTAGGTTCAAAGGGTGAGATGAATCGCAGTCTTTGAAGCTAATGGGACCATTCTGTCCTTAGCTGAACGATCAGTGATCCGTGGTGAAGTAAAACAAAACAAACTGCCTCTGTGTTCCTCAAAAGCCTATGATTGGGCAGAGTAGAGGTTAGCCTGGGCAGGGCTAGACTCTAACTCATACCTTTCTGTGTTGTTCAATGAGAAAATACAGGACAATACATTTATAGCATCATTACATTCTTTTGGTCATCAGCTGTGGTAACCCTGAGACAAAATGAAACAACAATAAAAAATACCGTACATTTATATGTATATATAAAAAAATAAAAAATCATGGTTCATAGCTTATTCGTCCAACTTCCATTAGGCACTGGAACCTGGCTGTGTCATTGGCAAAGGTGGTGCTATGAACCGTGGGGGAATGAATGTGAGGGAATCAATCCGGGCCTGTAAACGCTTAACCTGCCTCTATGTGGTGTGTTACCTTTAACAAAACCAACGTTTACATCCGTTTAGGCTTAAACTACTAGCTCTTCCAAATGATGATGGGGTTTAATATAACTCCTGTCTCTAAACTATCTAAATGCGAAAAGAGATAGAATAGAATAATTGAATTGCAGAACCTGGGCTATAAGGTGTGTTTATGGAGGTCGCAAGGTGTCGGCTGTGGTGGACTTAGGATTTTCTCTACTAAGTTCAGCAGAACTAGGCCAGTAGGTATCTGTGCCTTGGTGGGCAATCTACAGATGAACCAACCTCTTTTAATAAGATTTTGCATGAAATCTCTGGCAATGTGCGTGTGCATTACATCATTCTTAATCACTTTTGTGAGGTCTGCTGTGCATGCAGAGTGTTAATGGAAAATTATTGTGCCAACTTACAGTTCAACACTGTGTCCTAGAAGGTACTAATACTTTTAACTGTTTCTGTTGAAGAAAGTTGTTACTGGTTAGTGCATGTTAGTGTGAGTTTATGAAACATGCATCTATTTAACTAGTCCTACGCACTGGTCTCTCATTTTCCGGACACGGAGACAAGCTCTGTTCTTGGGGAGGAGAGTTCGATGTAGAACTTCATCTGGTTCAGCAAAAGAGCAGCAGCTGGGATGGCTGAAACTGGCAACAGGTTAAACATCCTTTGATGTAGACCTGGGTGTCATGAGACGTTGGAGGCCAGTACGCCATCTGTTGGATGGTGTGGAGTGTGGCTTTGTAGCTCCTATGGCACCCTACAGGAGAGTAATGAGCATAGGATAATGTGACCCCCCTTTGATCTGTTGGAACAATGCTCAAAGCATGGGAGAGCTGTTTGATGCCAATCTGCACAATGGAGGTGCACACTCTGTTTGTCTTAAGGAGAGGATGGAGCCCATCTGCTAAAGGGAGTGTGTGGCTGTGTTGTGCCTCAGTTAAGAGGGGATCTTTTTGGCACAAGCGGTCATAAAGCTCTCTACTGGTTGATGAATCTTCCGGCCAGAATGCTAGAAGCACTTCTGGTTTGAACATGGTTTCCAGGTGTACGCCTTCCACCACTTTGGGGTTGTAAGTTCTCACACCTGGGTTCTTTAAAGAGCAAAGAAATAATGCATGACTGCATCTGGGAGGAGTTTTCTGGGTTGCTGGGTGCAGCTATGTCCCAGAGGTGCCCATGCCCGGCTCTGACGAGGGCCTGAGAGGCTCTTTGGGCTCCTCTAAGCGTGTGACCTGGTTGGTCACAACGGATCGTTCGCTGCTTGCACCCAGTGGGTTTGGCACCTCCGCCTGGGTCCAGAGTTGGTCCTGGTGTCAGAAAATGAGTAGGGCCAGCCGGTTCAGCAGGTCCTGGCCACCAAGAAAAAGCTCTTTGTTTAATGTGCACATATAGATGGGGTGCACCAGAGTCATGTCTTCGAGTGTTATGTCCAGCTCCAACCAACTAGTGATGCACGATCGGTCTCGGGTGCGGCTGGTGATGCTTACATCACAAGCTTTGGCCTGAAATGGTTTATTGAAGGAGAGCATGGGTCTACTCACCTCCTCGAACATGATTGGGCACATCAGGTTGATCTCTGATCCTATTTTAAAATGGAAACTCAGTTGGAAATGTCCTCCTATAATGATCAGACAGTATAGACAACGTGCATGTCCATTTTGGTTTAGTTTACCTGAGAACCTTGGAAAGATGGTTTGCGGTGTTTCTCCTGGAGAGGTCCCAAGGGGTACTTGGAGATTCCCAGGTTTGTCTCCCCATCCGATCAGGTAGACTCTGATGGCTGTTGAGACTGGGTCCTAGTCATGCTGACGGGAAGTTTGGGTCTGGTTTAACTGGAGGGTCGGCTTCTTGTTTCAAGGGTTGTGGGGGCGTGGTGGCCTGACGCACTGCTTCTGTCACCATCTTGCGTAAGGCATTATATTGTAAATATGTTTATACTGTTTAATTTGTATTGTATTGCACTGACTACGCCAAAAGAAATTCCTTGTATGTCCAAAAACGTTCGTTCGTTCGTTCGTTCGTTCGTCGTCTTCCGCTTATCCAGGACCGGGTCGCGGGGGCAGCAGACTCAGCAGAGACGCCCAGACGTCCCTCTCTCCAGACACCTCCTCCAGTTCCTCCAGGGGGAGCGCAAGGCGTTCCCAGGCCAGCCGAGAGACATAGTCCCTCCAGCGTGTCCTGGGCCGTCCCCTGGGCCTCCTCCCAGTGGGACGTGCCTGGAACACCTCCCGAGGAAGGCGTCCAGGAGGCATCCGGTATAGATGCCCGAGCCACCTCAACTGGCTCCTCTCGATGTGGAGGAGCAGCGGCTCTACTCCGAGCCCCTCCCGGATGGCCGAGCTCCTCACCCTATCTCTAAGGGAGTGCCCGGCCACCCTACGGAGGAAGCTCATTTCAGCCCCTTGTATCCGTGATCTCGTTCTTTCAGTCATGACCCAAAGTTCATGGCCATAGGTGAGGGTAGGAACGTAGACCGACCAGTAAATTGAGAGCTTTGCTTTTCGGCTGAGCTCTCTCTTCACCACAATGGACACAATGTTGAAGGCATTTCCTGACCTTCTAACACAAGGCTGGTTCTTTCAGTCTGGACCTGTAAAACCCTAGCCTCGCTCTCTGATCCCTTGGTCGGCGAGCACGTGTTTCCCACGCCATCTGAGCATATTTGTGATCTCTTGCATGCTCATGGTCTTTGTTCTGCAATACATAGTAACATCATATTGCACACTTTCATGAAGGTTGTGGAGGAGCAGGGATTTAAAAGCATGTTCCTCCTCAATGCCGGGAGCATTGCGTCCTTGGAAGTAAACAGCTCTCAAGCGGCGGTAATACTCCCTGGGTGCTTCGCTTTTCTTTTTCTGGATAGTGAAAGCAACAATGTGGCGGTGGCACGGCCCGTGTACACAGAATATTCTTCCCTTAAAGCTTCTCAAAGGGTTGAATAACGGTGTCGGACCGCAGGGGTCAGGCTTTCCATAAAAACATGGACGCTCCTGGATGTTGTTTTCCAGATGAGCTTAAATTTTTTCCGTGCTGATGGGCAGTACAAATCTAGAAGACAGCGTTCAACTTCCCTAAGATAATCATCAATGTTTGATTATTAGGGTCGAAACGCTATATGTCTTTGGCCAGAGAGTCAAGCTGGCGGGTGCGCAATCCACTCTGAGGGATTGGTGCCGGCCCATCTGAGTCATCATCGGAGAGTTCACTCCGGCTGCACTCAGGATGTGTCAGTGCATCATGCCTCATCCTCGGAGGAGGCAGTGGAGGCTGCTCACGGTACAACGGTGGGCCCTGTGCTTCCTGGACTCGGGTCCTGGGCAGCGGTTGAGGGCGGTAGGAACCACCTGAATCCCAGGGGCGGCTCTCCTGTTGCCTTGGCGGAGGTGAGGGATCATAGAGGACCGTACTGCGAGTCAAGTTTGAAGGCTGCTTGCCTCTAAGCCTTGAGCTATTTACTCCTGCTGGATCCCCAGCCAGGTATCGTTCATGGCTGCTGACTACAGTGGGGTGGGGCACCGTGCCGCTGAACCTATTCTGACTATTTACACCTGTTCTGGCCTCGGTGGATGTATGGGGAACCCCGTGAGCCTGGAATGGTAATCTCTGGAGAGCAGCTTCTACATCCTCCAGATCTGACCTGCAGGTTCTCTCAGGGTATCGCAGGTATGGCTCACCTTCAAAATTTTCAACCTGTGAGGTGGGTTTCTTTTCGCCCCCCCAATCCTCCAGGGATGGGGGAGTGGCCTGGTTACACTCAATTGTCTCCAACCTATTTCCAACTTATGTTAGTTCACCTCTAAGGATATCCACTGTCTGCAAAGTATCATTCAACTCGCTGGTCAATTTCCAACATTAACCTTCGCTGATACAACACAGCGAGCTGTCCTAACACATCTGAGACCCGTCTGTCTTTTGGTGGATTTTTAATGACTTGGAGCAACTCCTGAATCCTGGCTTCACATTGTTCAATGCCATAATCATTGAGACCTTTACCCTCCTCTGGGGATAACAGAATCAATGACCCAATCGCCTCTTGTGCCTGCATTCCTATGGGATCCTCTAACCTACACGCATCTCCAGCTGCAGTCTGGAATGTTCCCTCCATCTTTGGCCCAAATTGTACAACGCAAACACACAAAACTGTTTAGCTATGAACCACCACTAAAGAAATTAGCCGCAACACAAACAGGCTAAGCTGTTCAGTGACTAAATGATAGCTAAATTAATTAGCAGCACCACAAACAGGCTAAGCTGTTCTGTGATTAACTGATTGCTAAATTAATTAGCAGCAACACAAACAGGCTAAGCTGTTCTTGTGACAAATGATAGCTAAATTAATTAGCGGCAACACAAACAGGCTAATCTGTTGTGTGATTAACTGATTGCTGAATTAATTAGCAGCAACACAACATCACTCTCTTGTTAAAACCAGGAAAAGACCCAGTACTCCCTACCAGCTACCGACCCATATCCCTTATCAACGTCGATCTCAAAATAATCTGTAAAGCCCTCGCAAAAAGAGTAGAAAAGGTTACTCCTCTCATAATACATCCTGACCAAACTGGATTTATTAAAGGTAGGCATTAATTCACTAATTCACGCAGATTACTTAATTTAATAGATTATTCCTACAGTAAAAATATTGAGACCAATATATTATCTCTAGATGCAGAAAAAGCATTTGATAGAGTTAACTGGAAATTCTTGTTTGCAACCATGACTAAATTTGGTTTTGGAAGCTCTTTCATAAACTGGATAAAAATATTATACAGTTCCCCAGCGGCATGTATCAGAACAAATAACCAAACATCTTCCCGCTTCTGTCTTCAGAGGGGCACCAGGCAGGGATGCCCACTTTCACCATCATTATTTGCTATTTTTATTGAACCACTAGCAGCAGCAATCAGACAAACTAAAGATATTAGAGGCATAAAATGCAGGAATATTGAACATAAAATATGTCTTTATGCAGATGACGTATTACTCTTTCTCCAGCATTCGCAAACCTCTGTCGCTCAGGTGATTGGATTGATTAATTCTTTCTCAAGAATTTCAGACTATTCTATAAATTGGTTAAAATCGACAGTTCTTCCAATTAATTGTTCTTTCAACAATTTTCCTAATATACAACTACAGTCAGGGAATATTACATACTTGGGCAATGATGTGTCTCCTAGATTGGCAGATTTAACAAAACTAAACCACATCCCGCTCTTAAAAAAAGTGCAAGATGATCTCGCTAGATGGAAATCTCTACCCATATCACTCATGGGAAGGGTTGCTTCAATAAACATGATGGTCTTGCCAAAAATCAATTACTTATTCTCATTGATTCCGAATAAACCGTCATCTGACTGGTTTAGATCTCTGGACTCCTCCATCTAAACCAGTCAGATGACGGTTTATTCGGAATCAATGAGAAGACCAAAGATAAAGGAGGACTAGATCTGCCTAACTTTCATCTTTACTTCTTAGCTAACAGGCTACATTACATCTCAAAATGGTTTAAACACAGTCCTATGAACCCTGGCTAGACGTAGAACAGACACTATGCAATAATATTAAGATTTCAGATTTACCAATTATTAGCTCAAATATTAAACGGCATGTATGCTTCAAAAGCCTCAAAGTCAACACCTCTCTGACAGCATGGTGGGAATATCTAAAAATGACAGGGTCTTCACTAATCCCATGCAGATGTACACCCATCTGGAACAACCCTGACATCCTACAAAAAAATAATATGATAAATTTTCCATATTGGAGGAGTAAAGGAATTGAATACCTGGAACATATATTTGAAGGAATTCAGTTCATCCCATTTAACAGATTAATTATACAATACGGGATGGACAAGAATACATTTTTAGAATATCAACAAATTACATCGATAATAAAAAATAAATTTATACTTAACATTGGGTTACAAATGCCATCAAGTGTACTAGAGTTCCTAAAACTCAACCCCCCCAAATTAATGTCTAAAATATACAGGACACTGTCTAATATAGATGAATCCATTTCCCTTCCTATTACAAAATGGGAGGTGGACTTATCAGTTAACTTTGACCAAACATTCTGGTCTCAGATATGTTCCAGAACTTTTAAACTGACAAGTAACCCCAGTTTGCAATTAATACAATATAAAATCCTTCATAGAGTATACTATACAGGTCAACGGATGTTCAGGATGGGCTTGGCACCTTCCAATATTTGCTTACACTGCACAAGCAATATACCATATAATTATATCCATGCACTATGGTTATGTACACTTGTTCAGAGGTTCTGGTGCCTGATATGTGAAGACTTATCAAAGTGTCTGAGATGTAATATTTCACCTTCCCCTTCACTTTGCTTGTTGGGCAACTTTGATGATGTCATCATAGAGACAAATTCAGTTCACATGGTTTTCACTGCCTAATGCATCGCTAAGAAAACTATCCTCATGAACTGGAAAAATAAAAACCTTCTTAATATTAATCAGTATAGAAATTTTCTGTCCGATTATATAAGCCTTGAGACAGCCTCTGCCTCCACGTCAGATCAATCTCTCTGGGCTCCTTTAATCAGCTACATCACCTAGTGGGCGTGGGGCGCCCTTGGCTTCATCCTGTGGGGCGTTGTGGCGGATTCGGGGGGTGTCTGGGTTGGGGCATTTGGGGTGTCCCTGGGCTGGGATCGCTGGGGGGTCTGGCGCTGGGGGCTGTGGTCCCAGCTGGGGTGGGGCTTTGGTGGCTCTTGGGGGTGACATCTGGTAGCTGCATGCGATGCTTTTGGGGGCCTGCGGCAATGGACATAGGTCACTGGCCTGGTGCCCGTGCTGCTCCTGGATGGGTCTGGGGTGGGCTTGGGGCTCGGGGTCCCTGGGGCGTATCGCCCCCTGGGCCGGGGTCCTGGCTGGGCCTTGGGGATCTTGGGTCCTGACGGGTATGTTGCCGGGGTTTTGGGCTGGTGCATGCCCGGGCGCCCGGCCCTGGCTCGGGGACCTTTGGTGTATCGGTGGGCATAAGGGCCTCCGAAACTGGCAGGTAGGTCCCATCTCATTGCAGGTGCTCCGTCCTTCAAGGAGCACATTCTGCTGGCGGGGAGGAAGGTCTGCGGGAGGGAGTGGGGCGGCGTCAGCCTGGGTGTCCAGTGTCTTATGTGCTCTGGGAATTGTTCGAATGTTGGGGTGGGTGTAGGTTTCCTTCTGGGGTGGGGAGGGGTGGTTGGGCTTGGATGGTTGGGGGCGTTGTTTGGTCTTGGGTGGTTCCGGCTCGGTTTCTGGTACCGGTTACTGACGCTAGTCCCTTTTCTGTCTGGGGGAGGGGGTTCGGAGGGGTCTGCATGGTCCGAGTGTGCAGGCTGGCCGGGGTTGGTCTTGGGGTGGATTGGTCTCGGCTTCCGGATGGGTTTTGGTTTTGGCTCTGTGGGCTCTCTTGCCTTTTGTGGGCCACGGAGTGGGTCCTTTTGCGGGGCTGCTTCTGGCAGGGGTATGGGTGTCGGGCATGTTCTAGGACCTGGATGGTGTGGGTCTTCTTTTCGTGGGGGTGCACTTTCATGGGGGGCTTCGTTTTTGGGGGGCTGGTGGGGGCACATTTGCGCAGTGTGGGCTTTGTGTGCAGCTTTTGCTTTGGGTGCTCTTTGCTGCATTCCGTCCTCCACTGTATGGCGTGCTGTGGTGTTGGGTTGGTGGTCCTGTGCGCGGCGGCTCTGACCTCCGGGGGTGGATGCGGCAGGGCGGGCGTCGCTGGGCTATGCGCTTGCGTTGGGCATCTAGGCTTCATACTGGGATGGGGCTTGGCTCTATCGTTTTTGCTTGGCTGACCTGGATGTAGGTGGGTCTGCGTCTCTGGATGGGGGTGTGACCTCTTTGCTCCGTGTGCTGGGGCCTTTCTGTGGCGCAATTCGGCTTGCTGGGCTTGACTGGTCCGGTGGTCTCGGTTTGCCTGTCTATGGGGGGGGGTGCTTGTACCTATCGTGCTGCCGTTTTGGGTTGGGTGCGGTTTGGTGGCGGCCTTGGTGTTGGAGTGGGATGTGTTTTGTTGCCCTGCTTGCCTGGTTGTGGCTGCTGTCTGGTGCCGGGCTTCGGGGGCTGGGCGCTCTGTTGGCTCTGTCCCGTGGGTTCGGGGGTGGCTGGGCGTGCTGGTCATGTGCCCTCCTTTGTGTGGCATATTTTGGTTGTGCTGGGCTGGCTGGTCTTCTCATTTGTTTGGAGTGGGGCCGCATTCTTGGCCGCTTGTGGCTGGGTCCTTTTTGTTGGGGGTTGGTGGCTACCTCGGGCGACGGACTGGGTAACGGGGCTGGGGTTCGGGGTCTGAGGGGCTGGGTGGTTCTGGGGGGGGGCTGGGGACGTTGGTCCCGGTTTTCAGTTGGTTCTCGGGGCCTGTTACCTGTCCCTAGGTTTTTTGCCCGGCAGATGTGCCTATGCCTCCCTCCTTTGTTGGGACTCGGCAAACGGGGGTGCCTATTGGGGTCAGCCGGGGAGCTGGCTGCCTGGGAGAGTGGTTTGCCACCCAGTCTTTCCCTCCCCATCCCCAGACACCTCCCTCCGCCAGCTCCATCACAATACCACTTATGGAGGGCCTTGGGGTGCGGGTGCGCCATCGGAGTGCCGCAAGGGTTTTCCATCTCTGTGGTCCCATGGCAGCCTGTGCCCCAATTTTATTGTACAACTTAGACACTCTCACTTATAACATTTTCATGACATTCACATGTAGGGTCTTAGGGGTGGGCGCACTCAATGGCATCAGGAGGGAAGGATATCCTAGTAGCCTAACCTCTGGTGCTTGCGCTCACCTCTAAGGATATAATTGCATGTAGACATTGAGGGTTCAGAGTGGCGGGGGGGCACACCCTGTTCCCCACCGTTTTTCTTTTTAAATGCACACTACAACAACGCGCATCAACACCTCATTTGAGCTGGCGGAGGCAGGCTTGGGGTCTTTTCACACCCCCATTCGCTATTTCCCATCTGTGGTCGGAGGCCGGGAGCGGGGCTGTGTGTGGAGCTTGCGCTGTGTGGGTGTGGCTTCATTGGCTTCTCGGCCACGGAGTTCACCTGTGGGGGTGTGCCCCTGTGGGGGTGGGGATTCGTGCCGTTTGGGTTCGGGGGGATGTGTTCGATATCGTTGTCCTTGTTGGGGGTGGCCCTGTGGGGAGGTTCTTGTTCTTGTTGGGGTTCACTGGGGGTGGGAGACTCATGGGGTTGAGATCAGGGCTCGTTGGGGGGTCGGGACTGCTCCGTCCTGGGGCGGCTTCGGTTGGCGGGTTGCTTTGGGCCATGAGGACCCCTCTTTTGTACATAGCCTGGGACCTGGGAGTACAGAGTATGCATGGGGAGTGTGGGTGAGTGTATGACGTCCATTGTTGTTATCCTTATGTTGGGTGTGAGTGATTTTATGGGTATGCATGAGGGTGGGAGTGGGTGATTGTGAAAGTGTGTGGCTGTTTTTTTTTTTTTTTTTTGCGACAGGTTGGGTCTTGAACTGCTCCCTCTCCTGTATCAGCTTCCTCCCCGCCACACCGCCTGCTGGTGGTTGGAGTCTCTGCCCACTGGTGTACTTGTGGTTCTCGGTGTCCGCGGCCGGGTGCTTTGGTGTGGGCTGGCTCACTCCCGGTGGCTCCTTGCCGGGGCCTGGCCCCCTGGGCTCTGTCGGGCCTCTGCTTGGGGGGAGGTGTGTCCCAGGGTCTTGGGCCTTTGGGTCCATGGCTGGATCTGCTCGGGCGTGGACGGCTGCCGGCGGGGCCTGTGGACTCGTCGCTGCGGCTCCCTGGGGCTTCTGCACTGTGGGGCATGCCTGTGGGTCCTCATACTCGCTATTGCATATTTTTGTGGAGAAACCTTGTATACAAAAGCGCGTCCACACTCATACTCACAGGTGTTAAGCTTCAAGTGTTGACAGATACACAGATGTTCTATTTTGGGCGGCACCTCTCACTAAGTACATTTTACATTCAGAATTACCGTGTACTATTTTGTTAAAAAAAAAAAAAAAACATCTGTAGGTGTATAAGCAAGCAGGGTGTAATGTTGTATTCTCTTTATCCTTCTTTCTCTCCTCCACTCTTTCCTCCTTTTCTCCCCTTTTTCCCCATCTCTCTCTTTTTTGAGCTTCATTTTTCCTTTTCATTTCAGTCTCCGTGTCCGTAACAATTGAAATATTCCCAAAGAAGTTTATAATAAAGTTTCTTCTATAAATATCAAGCAGAGCTTTAAAGCATTAGATGTGATGCTCTGCTTGTGAAAGTAAATCTGTTGGGCAATTTCTTGGCACTCAGACAACAATTCTGAGCGATACTCTGTCGGACAGGACACGGTAAAAAAAAAATAAAAAATTTTAAAAAATTAGCAGCAACACAAACAGGCTGAGTTGTTCAGCTAGCTGTCTGATTCATATATGTATCTTCCAGGTGTATGGGTTTACTTAAAATGGGCACACAGGTTTGACTGTTCAAACTGTGGCTTACCCAAGTCTATGCTTTAATGGGAGTAATCAAGCAAACACACACAAGAAAAGGGAAAGAGAAAAGAAGAGAAAAATTTTGAAATAACCCAAAACCAAATTCAAAATAAAATTTTAAAAATGGGAAAATGAAACTAAAACATTCAATGCTGTTCTTAGCTTCAAATAAATGTTAGTGCTCTCTAATATGAATCACTTACCTTCTAGTTAGACAACTAAGTTAGTTTTATGAGTCAGATCAAAACATGCAATGTGGACAAGTGGTTCAATAAATGGGAGAACTTACAAAGCTGGAGGAACAAAGGTAAAATCACAAAGAAAACAACTGGAGACATGAGGACTGAGAAGTACATTGGCAGGACAAATGGAAGGATCTAGTAAAGAGCTGACTCACTGAGAGATATTTAGGTTGGAGAGGTGATTTCTGAACAAAAAGGAGATAGTTGATTGCTAGGGTAAAGCAGCTCAACATAAGAATTAACCAAGATTTCAAACAAAAGCTGATAAAGAAGCTTGGAAATAGGATTGCAATAGACTACAAAGTCTTATTTGTTTTCTGTGCTAAACCATTTAAAACACATTTAAATTGTTTAAACTATTTATAAGTGTGTCTGTCAGGCAGACACTAATGCATGTCTGATACATTTCTTGTGAAAATAGCATCTGTCCCAGTATGGATCTTTACAAAATAAATTCATTGCTTGAATTAGATGCATCCAATGCAAATGCTGCTATCTATTATACTATCTATAACCTCACTTATCGATATTTCTTTCATTGTAAATTTCGAGGTTGTACTGCTTTCCCTGAGGTCTACTTGAGTCTTATGACACACAGAGTTTACAAAAATGTCTTGATAAGTTTGTGATTTTATAAAAAGTAAATTAAACTCATTTCCAAAAACCTTTGAGTCTCTCGCCACCTGATTAATAACCCTTGGGGCTAAATCAAACTCCTGTGTGTTTTGTTTCCCAGTTAATCGGTCAATGATCTACTAAATTTATTTGTTTTCCTGTTTTATGTTGTAAATCATTTTCCAAAAATAAATTGGAGGATTTTTAAAATAATCATCACTATGTATGACTCACAGATTGAAGTCTTTTAACGCTGCTGTAAGTAAAACATATTAAACTCGATGTTAACATCCTGATCATTTAAAAGATGTCATCCAAACAACTCAAAATGATATAATATGATAAATTATTCCCCTCAATTTGATCTGCTAAGGTAACCATAGCTTAATGAAGTTAAAGAAATTTCACAATCCTTCCTAAACCTTGAGCTGGCGCAGTAGCTGCTCAAGGAGCAGGTACCCAGGAAACTAATCTCTATGTAAGGCTCAGCCAAAAAGGATGCAGGTCCAGCCCGTTGATGCTGATTGGCCCCACAGTCATTCAGTTTTAAAGTGACATTATGCAATAAATGGCCATGGGGAAAAATCACCCTTATAAAATAAAAGCTTGCTTTTTGAAACAAAAGCTGACTTTTAAAAAGTGACATTTTGAAGTAAAAAAAAAAAAAATGCTGGAATTACATAAAAATAGCCTCAACAATAATTTTAATTATTAGGTAAAACTTTTATATGAATATTATTTTATATTATAAGGCTGATTTTTAATGGAAAATGAAATATATTTCATAAGAATGAGCTGAGAATTTAATATGCATTCAATTATTTCACAATTTCATCATCACATTAACTCATTATCTATTAATTATTGATGTAGATACTTATTTCATAATGTTTCATTTATTTATTTAATTCTGAACACTTTGGCGTTCCATATTAAACAACGTGTAGGGATCTTAGTTAAGCAGTTTAGCAGCTGCACATTCTTACCCACTGTGATGTGAAGTGAAATAAAATGAAATGAAACAAGGCACTAGTATGAGATGAGGGTACCGTTTCCCTCCCCTCTGACTGACTAAACATTTAGCTGTGATTTAATTGGCTTGGTAACAAAGTGACCAAGGGGCGTGAATACATTTGTAACAAGCCCTTTGATCAGACTCAGAGGCACGTTTGGCATCTTGGGCCTCCCTCGACATGGCTGCCTGTCAGCGCGGATTGGTGAGTTGTGAAAGGCAGGAACTGCAACACAGGATAAGTGATTTGACGGCCCACTAACTGGGTACACATGCACTCCCCTACATATCCCACTGTGAATAATTAATTCCCTCTCCTTCTGTTGTTAAGTCCAAGGTGAAACATGTAGAAACTGCAGTTTAAAACAAAAACCACAAAATCCAATCATTCCCCCCAAAAAGAAAAACCTTCAAGAAGCTTTATGTAAACACTCAAGAAGAGCAAAAGTTCACCATATGTGGCTTATGTCCACCAGTGAGGACATTGTAAAAATTGCTATAAATATATTGTAGAAGACCATGTCCTGCACTAAAAGGTTGCTGTCAGTCAAGTTACATATATTTTTGTGATATTTTGCCTTCTAAGTACTCTTTCCAGGCATCTCTTTCCAGGCATCTTAGGTGTGTGTTTCTAAAATTGCAAAAGTTAAGGATCACTTATTAAGCTTATTATAATTTTGGAGCACTTAAACTTTACAAGTAAAACACGGCACTGAAAAACATTCAAGAAAGTATGTCAGGACATTATATCACATATAGGTTTGCTAAGTTTAGTTTAACTAAATTAAGACAAACAGGTTTGCTTAATACACAGGTCCAATTGAGTCCAAATTAAATTTGAATTCAATTCTTTTGAAAACAATCTAACTGAATAGACATATTCATATTCATTTACATAAAGTCAATTTCAAAGCTGCTACAATTCAATCTGTTCACACTCAAATGATCTTAAACAGCTATAAACCCATTGAGGCTAAAGGATAAAGTGTTGCCTGGAAAACACACATGCCCCTAGGCATGTGGTCAGCACACCAAATTGGCCATTACAGTGAATGTGGTAATGTGGCAAAGAACCAAATTTGCTACAAATTAGCTGATTTCCCATGTCGTCAGGTGGAGAAGCAAGATCTTGTGGAAAGCTCCATTGGTCAAGCAGAGGTTTTTTTTTTAAATTCTAAGAGAACCAACTTGGCATGAGTAGCCAGTTGCTGAGGCAAGACATATGTTAAGAGGGAAGGGAGGAAACACAGAACACCAAAGAAACAATGAGCAGGTAGAGCTTTCTATTGGAAAGAAAATGAAAGAGAATTAAAATACCCAGACAGTGAGTGAATGCACAAATAATCGATAAATGGAAAACAGCCAGAAAACAGAACTGAGAATATTCTTTCCAAACTGTGATAATGCAGCAAAGATAATGCGGGTTTACAGTACACCAGATGCAAAAGGGTATTTTAATTGGGAAATACTGTTTTATTGATAGACATGTGAAATTGGCACGATTCATTAAATTAATATGATTTATTCTTAAATATAAATAAAGCAAAATCTGAAAATACACAAAAAGCAGGAAATAACTTATTGATCAAATGTCATTAGTAAATAATTTATTTACAGAATGCTTATTCAATTTTTCCAATCCGTTCATTGTCTATGCCAACACAAAGACACACAGAACAAAGAACCTTACATGCACGGACTCCATGGACTTGTGAAAGAAGGCTGAGTAATGAGAGAGAACCAAAACATGCACAGGGAGAACATTCAAACTCCCTGCAGAAAGACCCCAAGCCAGGATTCGAAACCGGGACCGTCTTGCTGCAAGGCAACAATGCTAACAACTGAGCCAACATGTGGCTCAGAATTATTTCTCTTTTTAAAATAATTATATGATTGTATCTGTTACCACATGATAATTATTTTTCTTCAGATAGCACTAACAGATCTGATGTGGACTTGATATGCAACAACATTTTCTAAAACTTTAAGTTATCGTTATATTGAGGCACTGTTGGCACTCAATGATAAACGTGTCTTCATAACTTTTCTGTATTCTTAAATTATGATGCAACTGGTCTATTACAACAGATGGAAAAATGGGTACAATGACTTACTTCTTTACATAGTAGTGGGGAAAAGGCTTTGTCTGTGCCACAGTGGCAATTACTACTAACCTGGATTACTGTAATGCACTTGTGGGTGTTATTGGCTAGTCCAATGTTGCCTATCTACAAAATGCTTTGGTACATCTGTTATCTGGCACAAGCAACTATGAGCACATTTCCAACATCTGTGCTTTACTCCATGGCTTCCCATACATACAAGGATTTATTTTAAATTTCATTTATTTGTTCTTAAAGCTCTTCATGGCGTTTTCCTTTCCTACCTCTCTGAGCTGCTACCCCATTATAACCCTCCTGCTTCCTCAGGTCAGCTATCAGCTGCTCCTCACTGTACCTAAAACAAGGGACCGCACGTTTTGCTGTGGCAGCTCCTGTAATGTGGAATGTCTTTATCACTACACAACCAAAATAATTATTTTCTCTCTGTTTATAAATCACTTCTTAAAACATATCTTTTTGCTCTGGCTTTTGACAACAATGTTGATTTTAGTTTGTGTTTATTTTATTTAACGTCTTATTGGTGGGTATATGTGGCTTTTAAAGTGTTTTGTCAATTTCACTTGTATTCTGTGTTCTACTGTGTCTGTGTAATGGCTTTTGTAATTTTTATGTTTTTGCATGTATTCGATACAACACTTGGTGGTAATTTAAAGTGCTTTATAAAGAACCTGGATTGAATTGAATTGGATTAGTTTGATGTCT
This sequence comes from Girardinichthys multiradiatus, assembly GCF_021462225.1. NCBI lineage: Eukaryota > Metazoa > Chordata > Actinopteri > Cyprinodontiformes > Goodeidae > Girardinichthys > Girardinichthys multiradiatus. The sequence continues at coordinate 13,433,691 of NC_061802.1, read as the reverse complement.
TAATGATGTATGAGTGTATAATTTTTAGCTAAGTGACAAATAATATCAAATAAATGTGTGATAAAAACCATAAGTTACAATAAAAAGCTTATAAACAGCTTTATAGCAATGCAATGTCCTCCGTTCCAAGCAAAACCCAGTATTTTAACATATTTTAAGGTACCAGAATAATGAATGACAACATTTTCTTAGCCTCATAGCATAATTGTTTAAGTCTTATTTTAGCTTACTATTACAATATCAATAAAAAGTAAAATGTCCTTGCTGAAAATCTGTTTTTTCTTGTTTTCTGAAAACGTTTTGATTTACGCAATGATGCTATGAACTTGTAAAATTCTAACAGAAGTTTTACATTTTTATTCCAACATGGCTAATGTTGGGCTTAAATTCAAAATTTATGTTTTTCAGCTGCTGCTGTCTGAATAGCACTACGGTTGCCTCCATCGTCTGGCCAACTCGTTTAACTTCCTTTTTAAAATGATGTTCAAGCAGTGACGGCCATTGCTAGAAAGGACCTTTACATATACTCTGCCAGCCTAAACCACAATTATTTTAAGTCACAAAGTAAAAAAAAAAAAAAAAAATGCGCAGAACACCAAAGATTAGGACTTGATGTGAAGCTGTAACAAAGGCTGACACTGTTTAAATAATTAACTTTTGTGTGCCACTATATCTAGCAATTATAAAGCTAATTGAAGGGCTTATTGAGAAGTATTCAGAATTAACTATAAAATGTTTTCCCAGTTGAGAAGCACGGTTTCAATTATACAGACTCCTAAATCCGCCCCTTATCGCAGCACTTTGTCCCAGTGAGAAGTCAACAAAGAGAAAAGGGAGGCATCCAGCTTATTGGTTTTCTATGTCATTAAATAATGTTTGTGTATGTTTGCATGACCTTAGTGAAGCAGTTTTATTATCTTATACTCACTCAAGCTTGTCTTATTTCTTTCATATTGTGAACAACTTATTTAGAATAGTGTCTCAGCTTCTGTAGAATGTCGATTCTTGGGAAAACTGACCTCTTCACTGCTCCAAATCCTATTGTGTAGCTGCCACACACATTAGGCCCCATAATGACGCTTGGGAGGGATTGAAGCATTAGCAAACAATGGAAAGAACATAAACCATTAGATCCACTGCTACAGTGTTACAGTGAATTGCACAAAAATCATAGAGTGCTCTTTTACAAGCATGACGGCACCCAGCAGCGTTAAAGACACTGAATCCTGCTCTATGGCACTAATATCACCGTTACACTACTACAGCTACTGAAGGTGGTCATTACCCTTTTGCAATACTGTTAGGAATAACTTGCATCTAGCAGAAGCGAGAAGGGAGCTGCAAAATCCCATGCTGAGTATGAAAAAGTGAAACTGTTTCCACAAGCGTGAGAACAGCATAAAGTACCACAAGATTCAAGATTATTTCTTTATCTCCCTTCTGAGAAATTTCTTGCTGGACAAAACAAATGCTTAAAAAAGCATGTGTTAGAAGAAAATATTGAGACACTACACTGATAAAGTCAACACCTCCCAATAACGATTTTCTTTTCTGTTATATTTGAAAGCACCATTTCCATCAATGCATTTAGCCAAAGAGATATTATGAGAAAACACTCTTTTTTCAGAAATCATTCCATTCATCCCATTGCTCCCATTAAGGCAAAGGTTGTCTCTGGTACGAAGAACAAGGTTGTCTTTAGTAAGAAGTGAAAAAAGGGAGTGTGGAAAGCTGAATGAAAAAGGCAAAAGACTGGACTCCAGGTTTACTGTGACATCTATGGAGAGACTTCACAGATATAACTTACAACTGAAAGATGCAAAGGATTCATTCTTTTCTGAAATCTTCAAAAAAAACATTAATAATGCCCGTGCCTTGTGTGCTACAGTAGACCGGTTGACAAACCCTCCTGTGTCTGTAGCATTTGAAATCCACTCTAACAAGGTCTGCGGTGAATTTGCTAACTTCTTTACTGAAAAACTTCAGAAAATTAGTAGTGTATTTTGTACATTATTATCATGTCCAGTACCAATGTTGTCCAACAAAAACACATTTGGACAACATGACACAATTCTTCCAAATCAACTACACAAGCATAGAAGAAACTACTCATCAACTATGCTCACTCTCCTGCTACCTTGGTATTTTACCCATGGCTTTCTTTAAGTAAGCTTTGCTTGACATATGACTTAGAATGTCACGGAGTGACATTTTGGACTTTGCTTGTGGCTTTGTGCTAACTTTTGTTTAGTTGTTTCCATTTTGGATTGGGCTTCATGTTTATTAGTTCCTTTTCCTCCCTCTATCATTTCCTAGTATGTATTGTAGTCCTGCTTAAGTAATTGTTTTCATTTGGTTTGTTTATTTTGTAACTTAGATTCTCCTTATGGACTCTTTGTTTATTTCTTAGGTTATTGTTTCTATGTACCCCTCTAGTTTCTTTGTTTACCTTAGTTTATAGTTATTCTAGTTCTTTATTTCCTCCTCTGATTTATTCTCTTGCTTAGTTTGTGTTTTCTGTTGTTTATTTAGTCCTTTCACTCTTCCTCAGCCTTTGTATTTGTTTCACCTGTTCCTGCTGCTTCCCTGCCTCCTTGTCGCACCTGTTCTCAGTTCCCTTGATTACCTGCCTTTGTCTTTCCCCAGTATATTAGTTGGTTTGGTGTCTCTGTTCGTCGCAGGTTCCTTGTGTCCGTCACTACCTCTTTCCCTACCATGACTATGTTTTGTTTATGCTTTGCTTATGCTACGTTTTGCCAAGGTACCTGCAGTGTTTTGTACGTTTTGGATTTTGTCTCTGATTCATACCTGCAGTGTTTTTGTTACGTTTTTGACCTTTTTGAGAATAAACTAAGATGTGGCTGCCAAGCTCTTGTCTGCACTTTGGTCCGACCCAAAATCCCTCTTCGACATAGACAGACAACAACATAAGTTACCATAACTACACAGATGACACACAGCTCTACATTACAATGTCATCAGATGACTATAAACCTAATCTAGTGTTACAGGTAGATGCATAGAACACATGCATGGGTGTGAAATAACGCTGCTGCTCATGTCCTCACTAAAACTAAGAAAGTAGAGCACATCACCACAGTTCTAAAGTCCTTACACTGACCCTCTGTACCTCAGAGAATCCATCCATCCATCCATTTTCTATACACACTTATTCCATAATGGGTCGCAGGGAAGCTGGTGCCTATCTCTCGCAGTCTCGCAGTCACAGGGCAACACTGAGATACACAGAACTGTAAGGTGACAGTGCTACCAACTGTGCCACCGTGCAGCCCTCATCTTAGAGAACAGAAAATATGTCTTAGTTTATAAGTTACTGAATAGCTTAGCACCAAAATACATAAAAGATGTATGTATTGCTGTTGAGTCAGCCTTCCAGAAGACTCAAGATATTCTGGTTCAAGTCTACTCTCCAAACATCAAGAAGGAGCATTTAGGATTTATGCTCCACTAATTTGGAACAAACTTCCGGAAAACTGCAAAAAAGCTGAAACCCCGAGTTCTTTTCAATCCCCATTTGTTTAAGGTTGCATTTGACAGGTCTATTGAAACCGTTAACTGAAACTTGATTAATTTCAGTCTGTAGTCCAGCTTTTCTTTACCTTTACTATGCCATGGAAATGTACTTTATGTGTTTTATTTTCTTAGGTTTTTATAATGTAAAGCACTTTGATTTGTCATTTTGCCTGAATATGCCATACAAACAAACTTGAACTACATGTATTCATCATGAATGATACAACCCAGATTGTTGATTTAGAGATTATTTGCATTCTGCATAGATTTATCAGTTTTTTGCCTAATTACAATGAATATAGATTGCATACAATATGCATTGCTTTCTATTTAATGTGTGCAATCACTTAAAATCAATAGAGCTTCATACAGCTTCAGACCTGTCCTGTTTTGTCAATGAGCCAAACCACACAGTGAGGAATGTGCTCAGTACAGACTGAATAATGGCAGGGTAAAAGATGACCAGCAGCTCCTGTGGCTGGTTGTAGTTCTTGACTGGTCGCATACAGCCGAAGTATTACCAGTAGAAAGGCTGTTCTTCAGCTTCTCACTGTAGCTTCTCTTAGCTGCTTTGATCTCCTTTGTTAGTCTGTTCCTGGCCTGCCTGTACCGTGCCCAATCTCCACTGCTGTGAGCTTCTTCCTCTTCCCTGCGCAGGTTCCTGAGGTATGGAGTAAACCATGGCTTGTTGTTCCCAAAGGTGCAGAGGGTTTTGGTCTGCACACACATGTCCTCACAGAAACTGATGCATTGTTGGAAAAATGTATATAAGTTATCATTGATTAGTTTAAACCATGTTTATGTTTGAAGTTCTACTCTAGTTAAGATGATTCCTGTGATTGTTTTGTAGTGTGTAAAACGGTTTGTGGAAAGTTAAGAAATGCGGTCTGGAGTGGATCACTTTCTGGACATGACATGCTCATACCATTTATGGGAATGACTACTTTTTATGTTGAAATCTCTGTAAGAATTGGCTGAACCAATTCCCGCTTTTTACTTGTAGGAATGTGAGTTGTAAATAAAAGGCTGGTGCAAGGATTTTATCTTTGTGAGAAGGAAGTCGCTGTTTGGCAGAAGACTGTCTCACCCTTGCAAGTCAAACTTACTTGGTTAATTTGTGTCTTATTTTTACACTTGTCTGTAATTATCAGCTTTTAACTATAACATGTATGATGTCACGTAATCAGTTAGTTGGTTTAAGTCAGTGGCTGAAGTTTCAAAAACAGTCCAGTCTGTGCATTCAAAGCAGGCCTGTAGCATCTGCTTTGATTCCTCAGTCTACTTCTTAACTGTGTGAATTGTGGGTTTGGAAGCTCTTAGTCTCTGTCTGTATGTTGGGATGAGGTGGATTAGATAATGATCCGAAAAACCCAGAGCAGCCCTGGTAACAGCATGATGTGAGTCCTTTAAAGCTGTGTAACAGTGGTCCAGTGTGTTTTGGTCTCTGGAGGGACACTCAATATACTGTCTGTATTTGGGCAGCTCATTGGAGAGGTTTGCTCTGTTAAAATCTTAAAAGTATAATGATGAAAGAGTCTGTGTGTTTTTTCTCCACATCTGTAATCAGCTCAGCGAGATGTTTTTCAGCAGCAGAAGTTCAGCCATGCAGTGGAAAATATGAGCCAATTATTATAAACGAGGCAAACTCTCTTGGTGAACAAAACGGTTTACAGATTATGGAAAATGACTTCAGGTCAAGACTACATGTTTTCCCCTTTTATGTCTCTGCACCAACCTTCATTTATATAAAGGCAGGGTCCGCCTCCTCGCTTCTTTCCCGATAGCTCCGCGCTGCGATCCGCTCTGAAAAGCTGGAAATCCGGCAACAGCAATGCGCGGTCGGGGATGTTTTCGCTCAGCCATGTCTCGGTGAAGCAGACAACTGCTGATCTGCGGAGGTCTGTGTTTTTACCGGTGAGAAGAAGCAGCTCGTCCATCTTGTTGCTTAGAGAATGGACATTTGCCAGAGGGATTGAAGGCAGTGGTGTGCGAAGTCCTCTTTTGCAGAGCTTTACCAGGGTGCCAGCACGCTTTCCCCTCCGGCGCTTTCGGCACACTATCCTGTAGAGTGCTGCGGCTCCGCTTGCCAGAAGCTCAGTGAACCTCGGATCAATGAAAGATGTTGAAAAAATCCCAAGAGAAGTTCCTCTCTACTGAATGAGACCACAGAATTGTGGCCCGAGACCACAGTACTGTGGCTCGAGAAACATATAAACATACAAAATACACAAACAAAGAAAGAGCAAAGCTCCGAGGCGGCCATTGTCGGCGCCATCATGGATACAACAGTTGTGTTCACTGACTGACCAGCTAAGGTGCTTTTCTGATATCTTATTAAGATGCAGTTTTTAAAAAGATGCTGAAATGGGCCCAAACTAATATTAGCAGGTCAAACCTTAACAAAAACTTGAAATCAGCCACAAAATTCTCAATAGCATGTCCAAAAAATCTTTTGTCTATTTATGAAAAAAAACATGATGTTCCTGAAATAGCCAAAAATATTCCAGCTAGCCCTGCAAGTATAGCAAAAAAGTATTCTAGGGTTAACATAAATCACCCTTACTATAACATTTTGCTTTTTCTCTGGAGGAAATGAGAAAATAAATATGCACATAGCTGCCTGCTGCTAACTACCTCAAGGGCAGTTTCTTCTATTGCTTTTGAATTTGCCACTGAGATTTACACAAATGTTATGAACAACGGTGGATACCAGCAGTCATCAGGCACAATTTCACAGGGGATTAGCTGCGTCAGGTAAGGGTTGTCACATTATATAGTCAGCTCACATAATAGAAGGTATGTTTCTGTGGTACCTTGGTGAAAGGAAAGTCCTGCAAATATGCAACCAAAGCCTTCACTTTTACAGGGATGATTCAAAGTGAATTACAATAATTAATTATTTGCTAATTAGATTTTTTTTTAATTGATAAGAAAATTAATGCTACATTTTTGTTCAACACAATATTTATTCAGTACAATTTTTAAACAAGCTTTGATTGTATGGAGCATATTAGAAACAGTTATGCTAATGTTGAACAAAAGGGTGTTGGGCTACAGTGTGCAGCTGCACTAAAAATTGCTGCAGTTTGTCTTTATCATTTCTACAAAGCAAATAATGTTTTGATTTCCAATTACTGCAAGAATTTAGTAAATTTGTTAGGGGCTGCAAGGCGGCACAGTTGGTAGCACTGTTGCCTTGCAGCAAGAAGGTCCTGGGTTTGACTCCTGGCCAGGGGTCTTCTGCATGGAGTTTGCATGTTGTCCCTGTGCATGCGTGGGTTCTCACCAGGCACTCCGGCTTCCTCCCACAGTCCAAAGACATTCCTGTTAATTGGTCTCTCTAAACTGCCCTTGTTTAGTGTTGTTTGTGTGTTACCCTGCGATGGACTGGCGACCTGTCCAGGGTGTACCCCGCCTCCCGCCCATACACTGCTGGAGCTAGGCACCAGCTTCCCCGCGACCCGCTATGGAAGAAGCCATATGGAAAATGTCTGACTGACCTATTTTTAGCCCTCTTGCTGAAAAAAAAAAGGATCAAGCCCATTTTTGCAGAGGAAAGTATGAGTGTGTCCAAAACGTTTGATCATTTTATGGAAAAAGAACTGCTATCAGCTTTGTCCTTAAGGATCATAATTCAGACTGTTCCAGCAGGGCTGCCTTATGTCACTGTCTGCACATTTTCTGCAGCTTCCCAACTCCCCAGGACTTTTTGTCCAATTGCTTGGGAGCAATAAGTCATCCATTTCATCAGCTGAATGCTTTCCATCACCAGTAGAGGCTGCAGCAGTATCAGTATAAGTTAACACGTTTAGCCCTGTGCTGGCCTATTGTTGCAAGTTGAACCTTGAAAAAAAAAAAGACATCAATGAATAAAGAACATAATTTCAAGCTGCACCGATATGGGTTAAAACACATCAGCAGAGAACTGAGAACAACAGTGAATAGAAATATTGCCTAGATCAAAAATAGAGGAGTCATTAAACTGTATACAAGATTATGTTGACAGCATATGTCAGTTATATACAATGTAACTGAACAAAAATAATTATGTTCGAATTATCTTTCCACAAAACTGGTGAGAAAGCAACATTAAGGGAATCCAATGCCAACTTTAAAAACTAAACTCAGTAAAACTTTGTTGCATTATATGCAGGATTGTATGTCTCAAAAAATCTGCTTTAAAAGGTACTATTGGTATTTTGGATATTTAATACTGACTCATATGTCCTTTTGCATTATTTACCTTAAGTTATTTAAACTTGTTAAATTCCAGAATAGTAAAATGGTTTTTGATAATTCCTGCTGTACTCCATGTGCCATTTTAATCTTCTGCCATAAATCTACATTCATTTCAATTCTACAATGACAAAAAGTGTCCTATAGTCTAATATCTAAAAAAATCTAATTTTCTCATAAGCTGCTGTCAATCAACAATCCTGTAATCAATTTGCACTTCCTTAAAAAACAACTGCTAACAAGCTTTAAGGGTACATAGTAAAAACTGATCATGTAATGGACTGAAGGCCTGTACTAACCAACCCCATTCTGGGGGGATTTCAGTTTAGGGTAGGTTCAATTTTGTCCTTGACTGGCCTCAGACACCAAGAGCTTCTTCCTGCAGTATGGACTCTTTTAAAAAAGTAAAAGAAAAGAAATCTTTCAGATTTACAGTGGGTAAAATCTCATTACATTTTCACTAATGTTCTGCAGATTTCTTTGTCTTCTGTTATCATTTCTATGCATATAGCATTTTCATAAAACAAACGTTTTTTTTCTTTACTTTACCTATTCAGAAAGTTGAATTTTTTGTCCTTTCTTATTTGGAAATTTCAACATTTTCTGTGTGCAAAATTTTTGAATTCTATGTTTGCGCTGCTGCATGCTGTCTCTCTGCCTCAAATCAGGGCTTTGTAAGGATGGCAATGATTGACAGCCGAGTCAGAATTAATTTAGAAATGCTGAAACCTTTTCAAGCATTAATGGTTGATTTGACAGCTTAGCTGTGTTATGGAGGTTGGGCACTTCCTGTAATATAGTCAAGGTCAGAACACATAAAAAAGGACACAGTTTTGTGAATAAATTTAATTATTTTTGTTTACCATGTAAACGTTCCGCTGCACTTCATTGGTTCCAAGAGTATTACTAGTCAAAGCTATATATATTTTTTTTTATTTATGTAGGAAGGCTTTTTATCACATTTTATTTAAAGCCTTAAAGGAAAAGCAGAGAATAATGCAACACGGAATGTCTGAAATGGTCATTCAAGGAACAAAAAACAGTTTCAAACTATTTTGTGTTTTAAAAATAATTGAACTTGAAAGCACGAAAAACAAACTTCTTTACTAAAGGAACATTTTTGTTTTCTGCCTTTTTGTCAGGTGTCATTTGTTTTCATTTGGCCTTCTCTCCTTGTACCTGAGGCTGTCTGCTCCCTTCAGTGGGTGAAACCAAGCACTGAGGTAAATATCCACTTAACTCATAAATATTTTTGTGTTGGGTTGGATCTGCACAGCAGCAGAATTTGTAGACAGTACTGGGAGTACGCTTGACACTATTTCCCTATTTGAAGTAAGAAAAGTTAACATGGTGTTATATTATACTAAAAGCCTGTTATTTATTTTTTTTTTGAATTTTAAAAAGGTCATTAGGCAGCCCAATCAGTGTTGGCATTTTTTTCTTTTTGTTAAATAACACTGACTAAAACTACAAAGTTTCATAATAGAGAAAACAAACAGTTCAAATTGAATTCAACTTTGGCAGATATATAATTTTATTAGATTTAAATAACAGCTGCTGAATTGAGGAAAGATTTTTGGAAGAATTATTGCCAGGACTGTGAAATTCGGAGTTTTTATCCAATTGGTATTATGTACACCTGCTAATAACAGCAAATCACCTGAAAACTGGAAAATGAGGCTACAATTGTTATGATTCTGGCACGTCTGCTCTACCCTGTCTCCCTGGCTGCAATCAGCAGATTAGATGCACCTGGTGGCTGCTGCGGTGTAGTGCAATCTGTGGAATGCCAAGCACCTGTGTCTTCCATGATATATACTGACTCTGACAAGCAGACAGTGCCAGATTTTTGAAAGCCATTCGTGTGAGTAGATATCCAGCGTTCCTTCTTGTCTGATTATTGTTCTTGACCTTGCCTTGCCTTTTGGATTTATGCCTCTGCCTGCTCCCTGTCGGACTATTTGGATTTTGGTTGTCGACCTTGTTTCCTGCATCTGGTTTATGCCTCTGCCTGCCCCTTGCCTGACGTCTCTTGTTCCGATCATTGACCCTGTTTCTGTCCTCGGATTATTGAGCCAGCCTAGCCACTGAGGTTTCCCCTCTGGGTTTCAAGTTCCACTCAAGACAAAAGCAGGTTAGTGGCTTTTCTGATCCCTGCAAAATCTGGAGAGACTACAAGTCACTAAACCCTCTTTCTGCTACAGTGATTCCTGGAAGCTGTGAGGAGTGATACCTGTGTGGCGTTTTCCTGTGGCTGAATAAACCTTTTAAACTTTCAGTACTGTGTCTGGCTGAATCTTGGGTCTGCCTTTTTCTGATTCATGGCAGAAAATCTGGCCAAAAATGGACCCATCGCCAGCACAACAGTGGCGTACCCACATTGATGAGACCCTTTCCTGGTTGGGTTCTGGCATAGAGGAAATAATGTCCACATTACGTTCTGGCAATCTTGTCTCTGAGCCGCCACCGTCACAAAGAAACCACGCCCAAGTAACACGGACTACAGCAGAGGTAAGGGAGCCAGATTTTTGAAAGCCATTCGTGTGAGTAGATATCCAGCGTTCTTTCCTGTCTGATTATTGTCCCTCTATCCACCTGCGATGTTCAGGGGAGACTCAGACCAATGTTGAGCTTTTCTAACTCAATGTGAAATTCATGTTGAGCTTCAGCCGTCATCCTTTCCCACTGAACGTTCCAAGGTGGCGTTTGTTATATCTCTGCTGGCAGGAAAGGCAAAACAGTGGGGAACTGCTGAATGGCATAACAGGTCTGCATCTTGTGATCTTTATGAAACTTTTTCCAAGGAACTCATTCAAGATTTTGACTTGGTCATTCCAAGTCGGGAGGCCGCAAGAGGATTATTGTCCCTCAAACAGGGTGATGAACCTGTCTCGACCTATATAATTGACTTTCATTTGTTGGCTGCAGAGAGCCGTTGGAATGAGGCAGCACAAATGGATGCATTCATGAAAGGATTAAACGAAGACATCAAGGATGAGCTAGCGACCCGTGACTATCCTTCTTCCCTGAAACAACTCGAGAATTTGGCTGCTCGCATTGATATTCAGCTGGCAGAGAGAAGGAAGGAGAAGCGCATGAGAAGGGTCGCTCATCATTAACTCAGGTTTCTGCACACCGGTATGAAAGAAGGAGTCACAGGGCACATTCACTGAGGAAAATTATAATTGTGAGCCCATGCAATTGGGCAGAACCAAGATTACCCCTGAGGAGAAAGATCGTCGGAGAAGATTCAAGCTCTGTTTTTATTGTGGAGAGAAGGGACATTTAGCATTCAGGTGTCCACTAAAAGGACAGGCTCAGCAGAGGAAGGGAGGTCTCTACTGAGCCGAAGTCAACTATCTGCCTCCTCCTTCTTGTTTCCTGCCCATTTTCAAACCTCTTCTTTGTCTCTCCAGGGGGCCGTGTTTATTGATTCAGGAGCAGATACTGAATTCATGGACGAAACATTTGCAAATAAGAACGGCATAAAACTTATTCCGTCAGCTGACACACAAACGTGCTAGCTTTGGATGGTCACAGCATGAACAATTCACATCTCAGGACGGAGGAGATTACCTTAACAGTTGGAGGTAATCATCAAGAAAAAGTAACTTTCATGATCATTAATTCACCTGAACTTCCTGTAGTCCTAGGGGCCTCCTGGTTGCAGAAACACAACCCTCACATCGACTGGAAGAAAAAATAAGTTTTGTGTTGGTCTGAGTCATGTTCCGCTGACTGTCTTTTGTCTGCTGCAACGGAGGTCAGTGTGGAGAATGAGGTTGAGGAGACCTATCCGGATTTATCCAAGGTACCGCAAGCATACCATGATTTAAAGGAGGTTTTTAATAAAATCAAGGCCACAGCTCTGCCACCCCATAGACCTTATGATTGTGCTATTGATTTGCTTCCTGGCACATCACCCCCTAAAGACAGAACTTATTCATTGTCTGGTCCAGAGCACAGGGCGATGAAGAGTTATGTTGATGAGGCATTAAAGGCAGAGCACATTCAACCCTTTTCCCCATCCTGCAGGTGCTGGTTTATTTTCTGTTGGGAAGAAGGATGGTTCATTGAGACCATGCATTGATTATAGAGGCCTTAATGAGATAACAGTTAAAAATAGACATCCCTCACCACTCATGAACACAGCTTTTGATCAGATCCAGGGAGCCAAGATATTTTCTAAGCTGGATCTAAGGAATGCATATCATGTGGTCCGAATCAGAGAAGGAGATTTGTGGAAAACGGCTTTCAACACGCCTACGGGCCATTATGAATACAAGGTCATGCCATTTGGACTTACTAACGCTCCTGCAGTTTTTCAGTCATTGGTCAATGACGTTCTAAGAGACATGGTGGGTCAATTTGTATTTGTTTATCTTGATGACATACTGATTTATTCTCAAGATCTGGAAACCCACAGAAAACATGTCAGAGCTGTTCTTCTGCGTCTTCTCCAAAACCAGTTGTTCCTCAAGGCAGAGAAATGTGAGTTCCACATAACTACCACTTCCTTTTTGGGCTTCATCATTTCCCCAGATCAAGTGCTTGTTGACCCCTCCAAGGTTAAGGCCATATTGGAATGGCCTGTTCCAACTGATCGCAAGCAGCTTCAAAGATTTCTGGGCTTCGCAAACTACTGTAGGAGGTTTATTAGAAATTACACCCTGGTTGCTACTCCCCTAAACGCTCTTACCTCTTCCAAGGTGAAATTTGTGTGGAATAAGGATGCAGAGAAGGCCTTCAATAGGTTAAAGGAACTCTTCACGTCAGCTCCAGTGTTACGGTCTCCTGACCCAGAGAGACAGTTTATTGTGGAGGTGGATGCCTCAAGCACTGGGGTCGGAACTGTATAAAGCCAAAGTGGTGAGGATGATTGTGTTCACCCATGTGCCTTCTTTTCAAGGACTTTGTCACAGGTTGAGCAGAATTACGACGTGGGAGACAGAGAGTTATTGGCTGTCAAGTTGGCGTTGACAGAGTGGAGACATTGGCTGGAGGGGACTAAGGAGCCGTTTATGGTGTGGACTGACCATAAGAACTTGGAGTACCTGAAATCAGGAAAAACAGCTAAACCCCAGACAGGCTAGGTGGGCTTTGTTTTTTTGGTCGTTTTAATTTCTCCCTATCTTACAGGCCAGGGAGTAAAAATGTCTTTCATTGAAATAATGTTTTATCTATCTGCCAAGCTGTGTAAGACCTTTCAGGGGAAGCCAAATGAAAACCTTTGTTGTCTATGATTATATAATTAGATTTCTATATTCTGGATGTTTTAGATTACTAAATTACATTATAAACATAGACAATATTTAGCCTTATAATCAGTAATTACTCATTCAGGATTAATCAAACAATGTTACTATTGGTAACCTAACTGGATACTTGAGTTCATATTGGGACATTCCCTGATTATCAATTAACAAAATATGTACCGTATTTTCCGCACTATAAGGCGCACCGGATTATAAGGCGCACCTTCAATGAATGGCCTATTTTAGAACTTTTTTCATATATAGGGCGCACCGGATTATAAGGCGCATAAAATAGAAGCTACTGCAGTCAAACATTTGACTGGGGTTGCGTTATGCATCCACTAGATGGAGCTGTGCTAAAGAGAATGTCAACAAAACAGTCGGATAAATCAGTCAGTCAAACTTTATTAATACACTACAAACCAGCGTTCTGATAACTCCATTCACTCTCATGGTAAGGTCTCCTCTACATAGAATTCTATTGAATAGAGCCAACCGCACGTTAGGAATGCATTGTAGTCTATGAAGTTGAAATCAAACGTTAGTTAAAACGTGAAAGGGAAATTTTCCCTGATTCAGTAAACACGTAAAAGAAACAGTTTGATGCACTAAATCAAACGTTAGTACTGTTAACCTTTCCTGTTTCTGTCCCCTGACCGTAGTCTGATGACACAGGGGAGACGTTTTCTCCAGGGCCGAAGTTACTAGTTTCCTCGGGGTTAACTCCCTCACTCATACGTTGCTGAGTTGAGCATGAAGAAACAGCATCAAAACACTGAGTTGTTGACGAGATTCGGGGCTCTTTTTAATGACTTTGCAGCACATAAAAACACAGGGCTTACAGACTCATACACCGCTGCTCCGGTCGCCGTCTCTACCCACCCCACACACACAATAATACCGACGTCACTCCTTCACTCTTGATTCTCAGCTACGGCAGCACACAGCGCCACCTCTGTCCGGAGGAGTAATGTCAACATCTTCCATACACACACACGAAACATACACCCCACACACTGAGCTTCTAATCACATATAGTTCAGGCAATTCCTGCAACAGTACATTCAAACGTCATACACACACAAGTGGTGTTGGACTAGGAGTAAGCACAGTACAGGTGTTTACCGCTATTACTTCGGCGACACCTCTGACTACGGTAGCCGTAATGCTGCAAGCGGTGCGTGCGGCTTTGTAGTTTAGCAGTCGTACTGAAACATTTTGACAGAGCGCCGTGTACAACCAGTATGGATCAACCAATTAACCAATTGATCCATATATAAGGCGCTCCGGATTACAAGGCGCACTGTCATTTTTTGAAAAAATTAAAGGTTTTTAAGTGCGCCTTATTGTGCAGAAAATACGGTAACTGAAAATTTTCAAACTTCTTTACTTTTTTAATGAAGATGTCATGACTTGTAGTCGAACTGCTAAGCATCATTTCACCATGAACTCAAGTTTTCATGAATGCACAATTCTTGGAGGAATGACTGGAGGTGTATAAATGTGTATATAGTTCCCAACTTTGCACAGTAATAAATCAGTTTTCCATTTGATGCCAGTAACTCTAGGAACTTTAAAGATGTCTTGGGAATGCCCCAGATATACCAAGAATGCTTCATCACTCACCCACCCTCACTTTGGTTCCGATATTAAAAATACAATTACCATATTTCATCACTTATGACAAGCCTTTGAAAGCTCTGATAAACCATGACTGCATTATTATTTCCGCTCTGTCAAGCAGTTTAATAAATTCTACAGCGGTGAATTTCCTTTGATATATTATGACGCACTGCTTTGCATTCTGGTGGCTGTGAAAACAGCCTTAGATCCAGAGCAAGCTCTCAATGTAATTCAATCACACATTTTGACAGCTGTGCTTAATCTATTACTGTCCCAATACACACTATATGTTTCTATTATATTTTGTGATCCCCTTCTAGAATTACAAGACAAATCACGTTCTTATTATTCCCATAATTAACTTTTTTTTTTTTTTTAAGTGCAATGCAAAAAGTACAGAGGAATAGAAAAACTAAAAAAAGCCCTCTAATTTCTGTCATTTCATAAAGTCCTGGTGGTGTGCCGTTTTTAAATATTTCTTTGCTTACATGATTAAAGCAAAGTCCCAGCTTTGAAAACCATTTGCACATCTTCAAATGTAATTAGTCATTAAGATATTTCCTCCATGTTGCTGCCTCAGCCTTTTGTTCAAGGAGGAAGTCTGTTTGCGTCTGATAATGGCTTAATTATGAAAATGAACACTGTTCTCTTATTTTAAAGGCTTTGAAGTCTCACAACAACACACCTGAAGTGATTTAGCTAGAGGAACATTTCCTTTTATTTGCATGAAAACATTAATTCATTGCAGCAGTGCCATTAAATAACTCCATTGATGGGTTTTGCACAGAGCCCACTGAAGTTCTTTTTAATTGCAGTGCATTTTCTCTTGTTTTAATCTAAAGGTTTTTCTTTTCATGCATACATGTCATCCTACTGTGAGTGCAAGGTCATTGCATTTAATTTGGTGCTCAGCTACCTGTCTTGCATTCCTTACAACCACATCCACGCTTTTTTGTTTCCCTGGAACAAATTCTGCCTCAGTCCACTCAAGCACATAAGCCTACCTGTGAAAAGAACACCTACTGGCATTTTGAGTAGAAGAATGAACAAAAGTGACACAAAAAGCTTTGAAGTATTTCTAGAATTACACACACACACACACACAGATATATATATATATATATATATATAGTTATTTATTTTTGCTCATCGCTATCTATTCTAAACTTGTTCAGTAGGCTACTTTGATCACTTTCCTTTGGCTTCAATATATTCGTTTTTCAAAATAATATTTATTAAACCAGTTTCCCGTTTAAATTTGAGAGTCGAGGGTATTACATAAACCATCTTAATGAACCTATAATTTCAGCAAGAACTACAGCCCAGTGAAGTCTATCAGTTCAATCTTTCATTTTCAAGAAAACATTTAAGTGTCAGTGACTTACCAGCTTTCTGGGACATCAACTCATTTTCCCTTCAGTGGTGGGTAGTTCTTGACAGGAAATGTGTGAATATGCAGAGACAAAGGGCACCCACTAACAAAGTCATTACATTTGAATAAGACATTTCACATATTTCCCACTTACATTGTAAAACATGTTGTAAGGCAGACTTTGATGCAGTTTTGCACATGATAATAAGGTGACTTAGTATTACCTTATTGTAAAAGCATAAAAATCACTAAACGTGTGTAATCAAAAGGCATAGTTGTGCTGCTGTATTGAAGCACCGTTTCATATACTTTATGCCATATGAGATGATAATACATGTGTACACCACCTACGTGATGTCATGCTAACAGGAAAAAGGATTATGATTATGATCTATTGTAGACTAAAAATAAAACATTTAACGGGAACAATTAAATCTATCGAATTTCACACCAATAACATTGCCTTGGGATATTAATAATATCCCTTGATATTTTTCATATTCTATCACACAACACCCACTCACCTCTCATCATCAGCTTAGTAAATCAACCCAGGGTGTCATATTTTTTTAGAAACCAGTAATGAACAGAGACAACCAAAAGGTTTATATGCAGAGGAGAGGGTGGAGTATGACATTTGATGCAGGTGATCTAATCAGTGAGGATTTGGAACAGCTGTGGAAGAAGTAAAACAGGGAAACTGAAGAAAAGTGAATAATTTACACAAAGACACAAATGACCTTTTTGCAAAATGCCACTCCACATCGAATTGAAAACATATTATACATGGTGGTGGCAGCATCATGTTGTGGTGATGGTTTTCTTCTGCAAAATAGGGAAGCTCATCATAGCTGATTAAAAGAGGAAAGGAGCTAAATACAGGAAAATAATGAAAGCAAATATGTTAAAGGCTCCAACAGACGTGTTGGAGGGTTCGCATTGTAGCAGGACCATGCCCTTAAACATAGAGCTAAAGCTACAATGTTATGGTTTAAATAACAGCATATCCATTTACTATATGTTGAATGGCTTACACCTAGATTTAATTCAGAATTTGTGACAAGAAATGAACACTGAAGCTTACAGACACTCTCCATCCAATGTGAATGAGCTAGCCCTATTTAGCAAAGACCGTGTAAATATTTTGTCTTCAATTGTACAAAGTTTGGAGAGATACTCCTAAAAATCTGCAGCTGTGATTACTCTGAATACAAATGGAACACTAATAAGATGTTCCACTACAAAACATTAAAGTTTGCCTTCACTGGCTTTGAGAACCTCTTAATGATCTTAAGGTTGTAGCTGTACAGATAACAATAAGTCTGTGAAACCTAAGTTCTCCCAAATAAAATACTTTTCATGTAAGACATCAAATACTAATGAGTGACATGTATCATAACAGATCAAATTCTTGGATTTGCATGCACGTTTTCAACAATTTAACCTAAATGGAATCACTCAGCGGACATTTCTAATGGTGTAAACATCTACTGTAAGGTCACACAACCTTCTTCTCAAACATCGTCATAGTGTGTCACCCGAGGGTGTAAAAAGAAAAAAATTGGAATATTGCCTCAACTGAGCAGCTCCATGTCATACATTTTACATTCAGAAATCAGAGGATCTACTCATCTCAGAAAATCACTTCTCGATCACATAACACTTCAGTCTGATTGTAACAATCAGGCAAAAATGAACCACCGCTAGACTCTCAATCCAGACTGGTAACAGAGGGACAAATGTGATTATGAGCCACAAACGTATGATGCTGAAATTGTGACATACTGCACCTGAGGGGCAGTTTGAAATATCACCTTCCATCTGCGAGTAGAGGAGCTTCTGTTCATGTATATCAACTTCTCCTAAAATCCGTATTCTAAGGCATCACGTTGAAAAGTAATGAATAAATAAAATGTTGATTTTGTTGTAATAATAAACCAGAAAAAACACACTGATCAGATTTGCAATCGATTTTCTACATATTCAATCTACATTGAACCTACTTGAGATTCTGCATTTCAAGAGAGAAAAGAAAAATCCTCTATAAAATATACCAGTTACAGAGATGCTAAATGTTTATATTAGTATTTGAATGTGCAAACCCAGCTGTCGGCTGGTCAATAAAATATTCACTTGCTGTGTCAGGTAACTGATGATTGATTGATTGATTGATTGATTGATTGATTGATTTCTTTCTTTTGTCATCAGTGTTTCAGACTTTCAAATATTATTAAGAAATTTACCTAGCTGGAGAAAATCTATGTAATGAAACTATCTTAAACATCATTACATTAAACAAAGCCCTGGGAAAAGGAATCCTGGGGATTTGGGTGCCTTGTTTCCATTGCTCAGAAAGTTCACAAACCATTGTGGATTTTCTTATCAAAGTGGGAGAGAAATCAACTCAAGAGAAAGACCGGACGTTGTCTTTATAAGTTTATTCAAAGGCATTTCAGCGTTTGAAGACTGTCACTGAGTTTAGTGAATGAAGCAGTGCAACAAACAGAAGTCACAAACAGTATTTATACCAGAATGAGGGTGTTACCTCAACTTGAAAGAGTTTAGAAATATGGCCCCTAGACCCCACCCCTGGTCAGAGGTAACCAGGTTATTTATGAGAGCACCCATCTACCATCCCTTTAGATACAACACTTCAGGGAGTGTTAAATATAAAACTCCAGATAATGAATTTAGAGCCCATCTGCTCTTAAGTAACCAAAACAAAGAGGTCAGAGAGGAGAGAGGTAGAGAAAAGTTCAGAGCACTAAAAGAATTTTCCACAATACCATTTATTTAAATCAGCCTAATGATGTATGGGGAAGTTGTGAAGACAACTGCGATACACCTTCAGTCCAGCAGAGGGCACTAGTCCTTTACTCCCTTTAAAAGACTCTTAGCTAATAAATATTACTTTTTTTATTTCTGATAAGTAACAGTTGATGATGACCAGTATTATTGTTATACAGTTGATGTTTCTTTACAGTTTATGATTCATTTACAATAATTACTAAACACTGATTAACACACTTATGTTCTTTTTTTTCATCAGGCAAACTCATATCAGATAGCTACAGCACAAACAGAACATGATTTTATTTATTAGAATAAAACAACAACAGATAATCAGTCCAGAATACAGGGAATTGATACATTCACTGATACATTGACTTGGATCATGGAGCTTCTGGGAAACTGCATCCAAACCTGGACCTGTGGTCTTTCCTCTGGCAGAGCAATCTGCATAAAACTATGAAAAAAAGGGATCCGTTCCACAAAGTTAGGTTTACATGAAAAGCCAATCTCAGGGAAGTGTGCAGTTTTATTTACAAGGAAAATATATGTGCTCTGATCATTAGTACTCCATTTAAATATTTATAAAAATTCCCAAGGAAATGCTTTATGTTCACTTTCAGCTGCCACAAACAGATAAGCCGGTTAGCTAAGCTTCCCTTAGCAGCCAGACCAGCCTGTAAGCAGAGCTCAGCTGCTCCAAAAATTCAGGAAGCACATTTCAAAATAGGATAATTCTTAATGAACTGCACAGTCTGCACAGATGATGTTTTGAGGTCTACTGTCCAGCTAAAAACATTTAAAACTACTTTTTGTGACAAATTAATAGCATAAAAACGATAAGTTTGTATACGCGCCGCTACCATTACTGCAGCTGGTGGTGCAGTGCCTTGCTGCACACTACCCCATCACTTTAAGAATCCTGGGGAAATCTGAAAAATCTTACCTCAGAGTAGGAAATTTTACCTGTGAAAGTAAGGCGATGAGAAAGTGAAATTACGCGGGTAAATTTGTATCATGAGGCCAAATTTGTATCTTGAGATTTTCCACAAGCAACAAAAAAGCGGCTGTTGTTTAGATAAAATACATATATCCAGGATAGTTTATCCTATAACTTCTGAAGCTATCCACTCAAAGAGTACTTACTGCTTTAAAGATAACAGAAATTTTGAAAAGGTTCAAGGTATGCATATTTTTGCAAGGTGCTGCGTGCATGTTGCTTGTCTACACAAAAATAAGGAAAGTGCAAACATCTAATTCTGACTTTTTGACTAGAGCAAAATGAGCTTTCCAAGAGAAATCAAGTTTCAGATAGACAAAAACTAAACATCTATTCTAAAGCTCTCCCAAGAAAAGACAGTATGCCTCAAAATAATTATGTACAAATTAGAGGTCCCAAGTTACATTGAAAGACATGCCTGCACAGGACCTTGCAACCTGTAAATCTTTCAAAATCTTCTTGTTGAAGTAAAAAATGTGTAGAAAAGAGACTGCAGTAATTTTTACATCAGATGGAAAAATCTTTGGCTTTCTCTCACAGTTTTATTACAATACAAAAGGTTTAGTTTAGGGAACATAAGAAGTAATCTGGAAACATGGAAAGACAAGCGTACTTCGGTCTGTGAAATGTGGGAGAATCAACTATTGACCTGAGGATCAGTTTATTAATATAAACGAAAATGGGAGGTACCAGAATTACTTTCACAAAGATTTTCTTACAAACTAGAATAAATTTTGTACTCGATTTAAAATCCCTGAATTTCTCAGGTTAAAATTTGGTTCAATCATATCAATATGTTGAAGGTAAGGACACAGGAATATGACTATATAAACACTTAACTGCAGTTTTATGAGATTGCTTCTTTGTTCACGCAGGTATTCGTAGCAACCGTTGAAATTACATTGTGATCATATTACGTCATCTGGTAACCTCAGACTGTAAAAGTGAGAGGGTTTATATTATTCACCCTTAAGGTAATCAATGTAAAAAAAAACAACTTTGATTTTATACCTAATGAGGTATTTTTTGTTTTCTTTTATTAATTCCCTGTGGGCTTAAATGGTACAAATCCTTCTTAACATGACGTTTAAATTTCCCCCTATGTGCTTTTGCACTACAGTCAAATTATACAGTAAAGTATTACTCTACCTTTATTTATAGTGCTCCTATTCTATGTTCCAGTTAAAGCAGCAAAATATAGGCAGTGTTTAATGCCTTCTTATTGGATCATTACCTGTCCAGGATACCAACTTCAAGTGTCTTGAGCTTCTGGGTAAGTTTTCCTGTATTTGCTTTCGGGATTGCATTTAACCATTTCTTTTTCCATCTGAAAGTCAATATAAAAATAAGATGGTCTTAAACCAGTTTTAAACATTCCCAAAAAAGCATTTGATAACTGATAATTTTTCTTTGGAGGATCTTTTTTCCTGTTGTTGCTTCTGTTTTTATCTGGTTCGTAAATTAGGTCCTCTACAAACTATGGATGAGCTTTAAAAAACAGCAAATAAATTCACATCAACTAAGAATGTATTTTCTGATCTTACTTTAATGCTGTGATATACCTGATAATAGAGTTTAATGAAAATACTGTTTATTGCTGTCTTATATCATGTTGTGCCTTTAAACCAGTAAAGGCAGAAGGGTGTGTATTACCATGCCTAAATAAAAAGCTTATCCTGCTTTGCTCACTAGACAGAGTTTAATGAGACTGACCTTTGAAGATGGAGAACTGAGCTCATTCTCGGCTTATAAATAGAGATAAACTCTAACCTAAAGATTCAGGATGCCATCAAAGCTTGTCATCACATCCCTCCCACCCTATGACTCACCCATCTTCTGTAAGCCCTGCATTCATTTTGACACAATGACAACATGTGTTACCAGCTGGAGAACATATAGTTAGAGAAGTCAGACTCCCTGGAGCTTTGTGATAGCTTTTACTGTTTGCAGCAATGGCAGATCAATGCAGCATTATACAGCACGCTAGCTGAGATGTTGATGTTTTTGCAGTGTTGTTTGCCGGTTCACTGAACTACTCACACAAATAAATATTGCACGCTGTGAGTATGAGTAAATATTAATGCATTTGTTGCATAAACAATTCCCAGAAGTCTCTCAAGTTTGAGTGTGGATCTCTTTGCACATTCAATAAATCTTGGACTTCTCAAGCTCAAGTCCCTCAATGGTTGTTCAGACATCAGCATGTGTACAAGTGAATAAGCGTGAAGGCATGCACTGCATAATAAAAGCACTATTTTTAAAAGGTGTGACTTGTTTATGAAGACAACCCCCTGCGGAAAGATTTCAGTCAAATGAAAGAAAACAATTTACACGCCACCTGAAATTAATTTGTGACCAATGCAGTTTACATTTTATTTCATGCATATGTGTTTATTATCACAGTACAAATGAGCTATGAGAGAAAAAAAAAACATGATTAAAATATAATATTTTTACAACAATAAAGACAAAGCCCAAAAGTGGATTTGAATCTTTAAACTGCATCCACAGAATATATCCTAATACAGGTGGTCACTCCTGTTTCCTTTGTGGACACATTTAAATGTAAAGTTTGACATTTTGGCTTGAAAGACATCTTTAAGACCCGCTCTTGCCAGATTGAACCACTTGTGGCCTTGGAATTGCAAAGATATCCAAAAAAGATTTTTGTGATACAGGAATAGGAAAAAAAATAATATATTTTGAGGAATGGATGAATAAAATTGGGAATAACAACTAATGTTGAGCATGTATTTCAAAAGCTTTTCTTGAATATATAAGTCTAAAAAAAGTATCGCAAAAAATTTCTTAAACTGTCGTACAACCTTTTAGAAAATTAAGATTATTTGCCACTTTGATAGCACTTTTGAACTTGTACAATTTGCTCATTAATTTCTGCAAAACAAAGTAAAACCTTGACCCACACAAAATAAACACTATGAATCAAATTTTCATTATCATCGTGCAAGCAAAATTATTATAAAATTACATAAGAAAAAAAAGAACTGCAAATGTAAGCAAACATGTTCTAAGGAAATACACATTAAGAACAATGAAACCATCAGGTCAAGATGTAAAATTACATAAGAAAAAAAAGAACTGCAAATGTAAGCAAACATGTTCTAAGGAAATACACATTAAGAACAATGAAACCACCAGGTCAAGATGTAAAATTACATAAGAAAAAAAAGAACTGCAAATGTAAGCAAACATGTTCTAAGGAAATACACATTTAAGAACAATGAAACCATCAGGTCAAGATGGTTGTGATGTGTTGTTGAAGAAGAATTACAGTGTCACAGATAAAGGAACAAAAGGTTTCACGGCATTGAAGTCTTCTGCATCACCTTTTCATAAAAAGTCATACAATATTGCAAATGTGATTAATATATTTTTTGTCCAATTAAAAAATGAACCCTTTGGCAAAATGCATAGGAAATAACAAGTAAGTTCAAGTAGTTTATTGTTGTTTAATATATTTCTGAAATATTTAATGAAACAAATTGCATTTCTCTTGTTAAGAGGATTATGATGAAGTGATGTCTTTTAGGTTATTTGGGAAGGAAGCAGCAGCTGTCATATTTTTTGATGCTCAAGAAGCAGGAGGAGTTATCTAAAGAAATTAGTGCGGCTTATTGGTTAGTAATGAGTGTTCCCCAGCTCGGCTCAGTCTCCATAGTAAGCACATGTTGTAACAGGCTAATATGTTGACAGTTTCCACCATCTCCAGCTCTGCGTCGGGTTTTAACTCAGATATACACCACAGCATCAGGATATAGGCCTCACAGCAGACCCAATGCTTTGACATCTGGACTGAAGGATTTTAACTACCAGTCGACTCTGTTATGGCTGGTGGGTGTATGTGTTTGTTTGTGTGTTTTGTTTTGTACCATCATCAACAGACTGGCCAGCCGATGTCGCTGCAAAGCACCGTTTTCCTCCATGCTATTGGTACCGCTGTTTCTGATGGGATCGGATTTCTTCTTCTACTCTCCTACTGGACCGTCACTGGTTACTCTCTTCTTCCCTGGATACTCTCTTCTTCGTTGTTCCTGACGGACTCGGATCTCCCTGGACGCTCTTCACTCCTCCTGCTGGACGTCTCCGGGAGCCAGTGTTGCCAGGTGTACGATAATTATCATATTCGTACGATAATTTTGCTCTTTGTATGATGTACGATCAATATTCCTAAACAAAAGGCCAAATGTACGATAATTTGACCATTCCGTGAATGTGTGGATGTAATCAGTTGTCATCAGCCTTTCGCCAAAGTCTGTCGGAGTTTTTTTTTGTGAACCTTGAAGGCATCTGTTTCCGAATCCGGACACAGATGCTGGAAATTACAGCCAATCATGCTTTTCTAAATGTGACCTACGAGTGACGTGAATGCGTTGGCCTCAGAACAATGGCCATGATTGGCTGAATAGTCCACTGCGCCCGCCCATGATTGAGGAATGAAAAAAAGAAAAGAAGAAGAAGCAGAGCCCGGCACTGTGGGGCTGCAGCTGTTGATAAATCTATTCCGTACTGACGCCACAAAGTTGCGAGTGCCTGTTAGACGCTATTCAACACATCAACAGACTTGTTATTTTGGGTATGACGAGTGTACAATAATTTCTCTCAAAATACGATAATTTTATGTCTCTAGTACGATAATCCTACATTTCTCACCTGGCAACACTGCCGGGAGCTCATGTGTGCATTTCCTGGTTCTTCCAGATTCACCGCCAATCACTAAAGAGACCACACTATATAAACTCTCTGCACCTGCCACTAAGGGCAGCTGTGATTTGGATGGAACAGCTCGCCACTTTTGACCAGGGTGTTTTGAAACTTTGAAACATTGACTTTGCCTGTGTGCTTACCTGCTTGTTGGGCAGCTTGACTATTTTGTGTGCTTACCTGCTTGATGGTTAGCTTGACTCCAACTTGACTCAGAGGAGTCTCTTTAAAGCTTGTTAAGCTTTCTCTTGAATTGTTTGTTTGCTTGTTGTTAGATGGGACTCTTTGATTAAAGAAGCTGTTGAGTTAGCTTGTCCCTCCTTTTGGGGGATTATTTTCAGTTGAATTACTGATTGTTGTGTATTTTGTTAAATTTATGGTTATTGTGTATTTTGGGTTTTACCCCTTTTTTATTTTCAAACAGTTTGTACTTTGTTAAGTACCCTCCTTTTGTTTGTATTTTGTTACAAATAACAGAAACTGAACTGAAAAGCAATAAATTACTCTTTCATTCACAAAACCAATAACACCTGGTTCAAATGTTTACTTCTCCCTACCCCTAGACTGAGTGGGGTCGTAACAGCTCAGTATGTCCAGTTAGACTCAGAGACATTGCAGCCTTTACAAATGACCCATATTTCTACATCAGGTGATGATAGCAGTCTCAGTGAACCGTGGGGAGAGCCTAAGAAGTTTTTATTAGTCCCGATACAGTCTGGTCAGCATGTGGATTCAGTATAGAACATATATGTTGTATGGATGTAATGATTGCATATCATATGTGTTATGTGAGGCTTGAACAAAATATTTTAAATTGTCATTAAAAGTAAACACTATCTGTGTATGCAAATCTGCATTCTTCTTGTATCTTGAGATGACATCCTCTATTAACTTAAGCATGATATTTATAGTAATTCTTGAGGAGACACTACAATTTGAATTTTCACATCATTACTGCAATGAAAGCCTGTGAGAATGAGGCAACCTCTGATTCACAGACTTGGTTTGTAATCAGCCTTCCCGACCTACGTATGTACCATCTATGACTAAGGGCACAACAACACATTGTCTCATATTTCCTCACTACCTAGTGTGTAATTGAACCTGACAGCTGAGAGAAGAATGGACCTCTAGAGATCCAGCAGCAGTAATCAGGAGGTGTCTGGTTGAGATCCCAGATGGAGTGGGACAGAGTGCTCCAAATTGAGAGCCATTATCTGACCTCTCTCTCAAAGAGGCTCCAGAAAACAATGACTGAAGGGTAAGTAAGTAACAATGACCAATATTCCTGCAGTGCTATTGACGCCTCCACATTTGCTCTCAAGAAGTGGCAAGCCCAGCATGGTTTCACTCTCTCCAGGACAGGTCTTTTAATGAAAAGAATTAAAGATATAATGAAAGATCTCTCAGGGATTTTCAAGAAATTAATTCAGAGTATAGTGTGATGTGATGAATACATCTGGTGTTCCCCCACCCTGCCTCTGTACCTAAGTTGCCCCTGCCAGTCTTCTGAACTCTCTTAGACATAAAAGCCAAAACCTCCCAGGAAAACTAGCTGGTGTGTGTGTGAAGAATATGTCAGTTCATTCATGTACAAGCAGAGGTTAAACAACCCAATTTAGATTGAAATCCTGTTGAATATATTAGTAATTCTGTATTCAGAAATTAAATGCAAAACACGATCCTACCAACATGCTCCGAGAACTGTGAAGATATTTCCTGCTATGCAAAAAAATAAAACAAACACCAAAACATTGTTAAAATTGTAATTAAATCACTCAAATATGATTTTGTTATCTTTATTTTTTGTTTTTATTCACACAGTCTTTTCCTCTATTTAAAACTTCTGTGTTTCAGGTTAGGTGAGAGTGGCTGCCATCAGGAGGTGACTGGGAATACCTGGGGCCTACTCCGTGAAGCAGGGCCAGTGGCTTACTGAGGTTAGTTCTGGTTCACTTTGGGATTTGCACTATCATGACAATGGTTTACTCTTTACCTATGTCACTATAGTAACTTATGATGGAACCCTAACCTGAAGAGGGTCAGGTCTCTTGTTAGTGATCAATGAATGTACTGCCTCTCAATCAGTCAATGCCCTGAGGAAAAAAAAAAAAAAGCAGGCTTGTTGCACGAAGATAATTGTCATCATGTTCAGACTCACAAACCCTGCTGATTTACTGAATTAATTACCAGAAAACCAGATCTCTTCAAGAAAACCGGGATATTTTGAATCTGCTTTGTAGGATATTGTTTCAAGTCTGTTCACAAATGCATACATCTGACATCCTTAGCTGTTCCCCATAACAGGCAGCCCAGGTATTTGGTTAAATCTGTTATGATTTGCTTTATCAACAAGTGATGCCATTTGACATTTTTTCCCTTTTTAATCAACATTTCTCTACCCACTAACAGATGTGATTTCAAATGTACAATACCAAAAATGGAACGGAAATTAAAGACTACTTTAAAAAGTCCAAATAAACTGCATATTGTGTGGCGTAGCAGAAGAGCACTCAACACAAAGGCTTCAGTCTTTGACTCAGCTGTCCCAGGTTCAAGTCCCGGCCTGGGCAACCTGTTCTGCATGTCTTCCTTCTCACCCTCTACCCCATTTCCTTTCTGAAAAATAACAAAAAAATTAAGGCCACTAGTGCCTCAAAAAAAAAAACTAAACAGACAAAATTCAATTACAGTTACTAAATAACCTTAAATGTAGTATGATTCTTCCCCTTTCTGTTCACACCCTTTACTCAACTCTTTTACTTATGCTCATCTGCTATTATTTATTATTTTGGTTAAATTTGATTTAGAAAACATTATTAGGCTGTCTAAATTTGTGTCCTTGTGACTAAGGTTGTGATACATAAAAAATATATTTTTTTTCCTGTTTATAGAACATTTTTATGAAACCAGTTAAAAGACTAATAATAACAATGTTTATATCCTGCTAAACATTTGTGCAAAAAATTATTTCTCTCCATGACATTGGGCTACGTTTCCTAATTTAATAACTATTTTTGATGTGAAACAGACAACTGCTCCCTATACAATGTATCTGATAGGTATTAGTTGTTAGACTTATACAGGTCCTTCTCAAAATATTAGCATATTGTGATAAAGTTCATTATTTTCCATAATGTAATGATGAAAAGTTAACATTCATATATTTTAGATTCATTGCACAATAACTGAAATATTTCAGGTCTTTTATTGTCTTAATACGGATGATTTTGGCATACAGCTCATAAAAACCCAAAATTCCTATCTCACAAAATTAGCATATTTCATCCGACCAATAAAAAAAAAGTGTTTTTAATACAAAAAACGTCAACCTTCAAATAATCATGTACAGTTAGGCACTCAATACTTGGTTGGGAATCCTTTGGCAGAAATGACTGCTTCAATGCGGCGTGGCATAGAGGCAATCAGCCTGTGGCACTGCTTCGATAGCGGCCTTTAGCTCATCCAGAGTGTTGGGTCTTGAGTCTCTCAACGTTCTCTTCACAATATCCCACAAATTCTCTATGGGGTTCAGGTCAGGAGAGTTGGCAGGCCAATTGAGCACAGTGATACCATGGTCAGTAAACTATTTACCATTGGTTTTGGCACTGTGAGCAGGTGCCAGATCGTGCTGAAAAATGAAATCTTCATCTCCATAAAGCTTTTCAGCAGATGGAAGCATGAAGTGCTCCAAAATCTCTTGATAGCTAGCTGCATTGACCCTGCCCTTGATAAAACACAGTGGACCAACACCAGCAGCTGACACGGCACCCCAGACCATCACTGACTGTGTGTACTTGACACTGGACTTGTGGCATTTTGGCATTTCCTTCTCCCCAGTCTTCCTCCAGACTCTGGCACCTTGATTACTGAATGACATGCAGAATTTGCTTTCATCCGAAAAATGTACTTTGGACCACTGAGCAACAGTCCAGTGCTGCTTCTCTGTAGCCCAGGTCAGGCGCTTCTGCCACTGTTTCTGGTTCAAAAGTGGCTTGACCTGGGGAATGCGGCACCTGTAGCCCATTTCCTGCACACACCTGTGCACGGTGGCTCTGGATGTTTCTACTCCAGACTCAATCCACTGGTTCCGCAGGTCCCCCAAGGTCTGGAATCGGCCCTTCTCCACAATCTTCCTCAGGGTCCGGTCACCTGTTCTCGTTGTGCAGCGTTTTCTGCCACACTTTTTCCTTCCCACAGACTTCCCACTGAGGTGCCTTGATACAGCACTCTGGGAACAGCCTATTCATTCAGAAATTTCTTTCTGTGTCTTACCCTCTTGCTTGAGGGTGTCAATAGTGGCCTTCTGGACAGCAGTCAGTTCGGCAGTCTTACCCATGATTGGGGTTTTGAGTGATGAACCAGGCTGGGAGTTTTAAAGGCCTCAGGAATCTTTTGCAGTTGTTTAGAGTTAACTCGTTGATTCAGATGATTAGGTTCATAGCTCGTTTAGAGACCCTTTTAATGATATGCTAATTTTGTGAGATAGGAATTTTGGGTTTTCATGAGCTGTATGCCAAAATCATCCGTATTAAAACAATAAAAGACCTGAAATATTTCAGTTAGTGTGCAATGAATCTAAAATATATGAATGTTAAATTTTCATCATTACATTATGGAAAATAATGAACTTTATCACAATATGCTAATATATTGAGAAGGACCTGTATATAACTGTAAAAATCTTTGTGCATATATTTAAATATTCTCTTCTCAAACACTCCACACACACCAAGCAATTATGAATCCAGAAATTCCAATATTGCAATGCCAATATTTACTTTCTGCTGTGAAAATTTTATTTATTACAGTTAAAGTGTCTCAACAGGAGCTGCGTGTCAATATTTGACCAGACATGGTTGCATTTTCTATCTCCTTTGGATTCTCTTTCATAAAATGAGAAGAAAGTAAAGTATTAATGGTGGAGCTGTAGGTCAAATAAAGACAAGAGCAGATCCAGCAAATAAACATAGAAGGCTAGTTTTTAGGATAAAAAATAGATATATTTTAGTTTCTGAGGTATTGATATTGCCACCTGTTTAGGCCTTCCTCACACTGAGCAAGGACCTTGCTATATTAAAAAGTAGGACTTCTAGCTTGCAGTGCAATCCCCAATTTACCTGTTGAGTGTGAGTTTCCATGCAGTTTTGAGCATTTAAAAACTCTGAGATGGTGGTTAACAATAATTGTAGCAGATCTTGGTGGCAGCAGTGGAAGTATATATATATTCTGTGGTGCACTCATCTGCAACGGTTGTTCTTCAAAGGACTGAAGAATTTGAAGCAAACATCAACATTCCAAGTTTCTCGTTGTAACACTCTTGGCGGCATGACTGCTATGTGAATTGCATCCTGCTACTGCTCTGGCTTCAACTGTAATGAGCAATTCACATTCCAGACACCAATAAATACTGTTCAAGCCCTATGGCACACCTATCAGAATGCTCTTTGCAGAAAATGTACCTTCTGTGACACTCTTAACCCATTTCTTGCAAAGGCAGCACCATAGGTGTTGCTGATTTTTCCACACTATCTGCCTAAAGCAAACAGCTTAGGTCTCTGGGAATAGGCGTATTTTAAATAAATGTATATACAGACAGCCTTTCACTAAAAGCCATGCATATAATCACATTTAAATTTCGAAAAACAAATCTGCCTCTGCATCTCATTTCTTCTGCAAATGATTAGAATGTCATTACACAGCATTTTGACATAAAGATTGCTTTGTTTAAATATCAGACATTTAGTTTGGTGAGCTCCACACTGTTGAAAAGACCAGGGCCCGTATTTACGAAGAGCTCCTAACGTAGCCTAAAAATTCCCAACAAAGAGTCTCAGTTAAGAATGAGAGCGACTCTGAGCTGGGAATTCCCATCTTATTGAGGTGGTGTGGTTGTCCCGTTGTGATGCTGTCTTCTAAGAGCTGTGATTGGTTGTTAACCCCCCCCCCCCCCCCCCCCCCCCCATAAAAACATCTACATATATACATACACACACATATATATTAATCTATATGTATATATAGATATATATATGAAAAAATCTTTGAAATCGGGAAATTCTAAGGTTTGTCTTAGAATGCCATCACTACTTTTACAGCTACTTTTAGTCTAACTGATGAGTTCAGAGTTTCATATTTAGACACCAGAAGGAAGGATATGTTTGGCATAAACCAAGTACAATATTCTAGGAAAAGAACTGTGGAACATAGATCTGGAAGTGCCATGGTTTGGGAATGCTTTGCAGCAGTGGGAACTTCATCATGTATTAGAAGGTGAAACCTTCTATAAAAACAATAAATCTCAAGCCAATTTGGACATTGCAACATAACAATGTCTAAAAATACCCCAACAAATTCACCGAGGGCTGGCTGAGAAGTATTGGGGCTGAGTGAAAGCTTATATGTCGATTCCATTGAGGTACTGTTGGGTGACTTCAAATGTGCTGTACATGCAAGAAACCCCTGAAACATCTCATTTCTGAATGTGAGAAGTGGGGCAAACATTCTTCAGAACAAAGGGGGTAAGACTAGCTGTTATTTAGTGACATGTCCTAACGTTTTCATAGGAGAGTGTGTTGGGGTAAATGGAAAATAGCAGTGTTGGCATCATGATTGTCTTCACACTGAGGACAATTTACAGATTTTTCTACAATCCATTTGCATTTAGATGTATTTTGGTAATTTACACCTTTGGGTGACCTTTATGCGTTTAAAGAATCTTTAGAGAAAGACTACAAGAATTTTTCCCCTCACCTCAAAGATTGTCCAAAAACAGATGTGTAATTGAAAGACAGACTGATATTAAAGTCTGTCATACATTTTTACTAAAAACAACAAACAACAACAAAAGGTAACATGGTCTTCATAAGTTGTCTTAGACTAATGTATTTGTTCTACTTCTTAAAAATTTAATTGGTTATGTGCTCTTCAGAGATCCATAAATCCGAGAGGCATCTCAATAACTTGCCCTCTTTCCAAACTGAGCTGTCTGATTTTGTGTCCAGGATGCTGAGTCATTTTCCTCTCTTACCACTTCTTTTGGGACCTTCTGTCATTAAAACACAGTGCTTAGTGAATAATTCAGTCATAAAGTTTTAATTGTGCCTTTGTCTGATTAAGGTAGTGGGCGAATTATGTGATCCAGGGATGGTGGATATAGGCTTCTTTCTTAATTCCTTCTACACACATTTGAATATTAGCTATCAATATATGTTATAAACAAAAATCTGAGTTGAGTTTTGTTTGCTTGCTAATTCTGCATAATGAATGCTAGTGACAGGAGAGTAGAGACTCACCGATACCTGTTCATACCTGAATTTCTTTTTATCTACTCTCTTCCTTAATCAAAATTAGCTTACCGAAAAAATTTGTCAGTAAGTTGTGTGTGCTTTTAAATATTTTTATTTCCTGTCCTAAACACAAACCTGCTTTGTAATATCAGCCTCTGTTTGTTATTGTAAATCACCAAATACAGAAATAATGGCTTGCTGGGGCTTTTCTTTTAACTTGTTGAATTGTAGATTTTTGCATAATCTTGGTGACAGTGGCATTTGAATGTAGATTTGTTTCTTGACAAATCCTCTTACCTTACATTCATTCTAATCTTGGTGTTGGGACCCCAGCCACGGATTTCAACATTTAAAGGCCAGTTTAATCTTTTCTGTAATTTTCAAAATAAATCACAGTAACCTACTCTTAACTCAGCCCAGGAACAGATGGACAGTGGACTTCCCGTGTCGTCACAGTTTGAATAAAAACCCTGCTTTCCAGCAAACAGACCTCTTCCACGCAGGTCCCCAGCGCAGCTGGAAGGAGAGACACACACCATACGCTAATGTCTCTTTGCTGGCAAGCAGACATAACTCTCCAACTTGGATCCAGAGTGACTACGATCACATGCAATAAAGTAATGATTTGCTCTTCGAGTATCCGACCTTCATTCATATGAAGTGTGTAATGAGACAAGCTTGACTTCTTTTCTCTTCTGAGGCCTCCAGAAGCAGCCCTAATCGAAGCGGATTTCCTCCACGGCCTGGAAAAGAAGGCCGGGGCCGCATGGCACGCCTTCTTGCATGCACGTCCAGGTAGCGAGAGCTAACCCGCCGCATCGCGGCCACTCAAGGACCCAAACGTGCCTTTGTCGTACTGTTCGGCTGGGCCAGCTAAACGCCTTCCCTACAGCTACAGAGGTTAGCTGCAAGTTATTCCTTTGTTTACCCACACATGGATGTTTGCTTGACAGCCCGGACAACTTCTCCTCAACACGGTTCACGTAAGAAATAGTGTTTGAGCAGAGAAGATTAGTTTAGAGTTAAATAATCTAAATAATGCTCGTTTAATTATGTTTATTTTTGTTTGTGTTGAAAGACTCAGCTGCAGTAAGTGCTAGCAGACCAGCAATCGGCTAAGGATGTGGTCTGTGCTGTGTTTTTAGAGTTAATACAAACTTTATTTAAAGGGTTGTTTTTAAACACAGAAGATCGGCCATAATGCACCACGCACGCTTATAGAATTCCAACCGTTTTATTACTGGTAATTTTAAAGGTTGATTGTTTGATTCTGGAAACAACTATAAGGTTCTTTTGTTAGCTCCAACCTCTAATGGCTAAGAACACGTGCTCGCCCACTTTATGAGTCAGCTGAAAGCCATTTACCTTGAAATGTTGTTAGTTTCCAATCTAAGAAATAATATTTCCCTAAATATTATTTTATTAAACATGATAACTGATTTAACACCATTAAGACCCATTCATCCAAAAAGTTTGGTTCTTATTCACAATAATATTTCCTTAAATATTGTTTTAATAAATAAAGGCAGCTACTTAAACACCATAAGGACCCATTTATCCAGGAAGGTTTGGTACTTATTCAAAATAATATTTCTTTAAATATCAATTTAAATATTTCCTTACTAATATTTCTTTAAATATTATCTTTACAAATAAAGGCAGCTAATTAAACACAGTTGAAAATTAGTCACCTGGAAGGTTGGTTCATTCTTTAAAATGTTTTATCAAAATAATGCTTTATCTGATCTGGCATTGTGAATGGTTATCTAAAGGTATACTAATTATTGCCTAAGTTAGTTCCAAGACTAATTTAACTTAATTTCCAGATTCTTCAAGATAATCCTTGGTTCTCAAACATAAAGAACATTGCATGATAATGTTGCATCACTCTTTTGGTCATGGTTTTCAACCATCTTTGTTTCACTTGTTTATATTGTATTTCAACCTGGAAAGACTCACATAGAGAAGACTGGGATGCAATTAGAAAAGTTTATTAGTGAATGTTTATTTCTTTGGTGCTTGGACCCCAGTGGAAGACGTGAATGCTGAGAATGACATGCACTTGAATGAACATCTTAGGGTTAGAATTAAAGATGTCTTCCCCCCTGGGATCCAATCCTGGTGGTGGAGTGGAGGCCTGAGAAGATTTGGAAGGAGTTTGGAAGCCAGATGGTGGAGATGGGGTGGAGGAGGGTCAAAGTTCAGCTGAAGAATGGAGGGTTCCATGGATGAAGATCTTTTAAAGCGGAGCCATGAAGGATGATTGGCCTGGGAGAAATGCAGACTTGACGCTGATTGGTGGAGCAGAGCAGCATGGAGGAGTAATTAGACGAAGATGGACGTGATGGTGAGTCTTCCATGTTGAATTTTCATTTATACTCCATTTCAACCTGGAAAGACTCACAAAGAGAAGACAGGGATGCAATTAGAAAAGTAATTAGTAAATGTTTATTTCTTCGGCGCTCAGACCCAGTGGAAGACTTGAATACAGAGAATGACATGCCCTTGAATGAACATCTCAGGGTTAGAATTAAAGATGATGTGGCTGCCCCAATTCTGAATGAATGACTTGAAAACTGGCTAGGGGGTAGATTGCATTGAACTAGAATTTGTCTCAGATACTTAAGGCACCAGGAGGCGGACGTAGGAACTCCTTCAGGCGTGAGGAAGAAAGGCAAGTTGGATGGGTTGAGTTTGTGGTGTTTAAGAGCAAATTTAGACATGGCTTGGAACGGGCAGAATGGACTATCTAGGCCTGCAATAAAAATTGTTGCAGGGGCCTATCCCTTTAGTATGTTTGAGATTAATTTTAAAGTGGTCAGTATAAAACTTAAGATCAGAGATTGCTAGGTCTTTAGCAGGGTCAAAATTCACCTAATCTGAGAAAACCATAAAAAGCGAGAAGCCTGGCCAGGATAAATTTAAGGTAGGGAGAATAAGGGCTGAAGCGAACGGCTGCGAGAAGAGTTTTAAAATAGGTAGAGTGATGGGTCTTTCGGAATCAGGCTGAGTAAGACTGTGTTTAGCAATGCCTTTAAGAAGAAGTTTAATAGAATGGTATGTAAAAAGACTTGGAGTGGGTTCGGTGAAGGAGAAGAAATTAATACCAGCCAATAAACTCCTAATGTCGGGGAGTTTAAAGTGGCAACAGTCAAAGCAATAAGTTATGAAAGCTGAAACGGTAGGAATGCGGACAGGGAATAGAGGAGTGTCATGGGCAAGGCAGAATTTTGAAAATGTTTGCCATGCAAAGGAATAAGACCTAAAGGTGGAGGGAACTAAACCTGATTTGCGATAATAATTGGCTGATTGAAGTAGAGGGAGAAGAGAGGGGCTTGATCGAACTTCAGATCTTTGAAGGATGGTATCGGAGTTGGAGAAACATTGGCTGAAGGGGAGAGGTGGTGGAAAACCTGAAATTTGGAATGAGAGAGAGCATCAGCAAGTGTGTTAGAATGGCCTGGAACATGACGGGCAGAGATGATAAAATTATAAGAAACAGCTTGCCAGGAAATGCGGCGGAGGTAAGGCATGATGGATTTTGAGGAGGAGCTACCTTTATTAATTGCTTTGGCCACTGCTGCATTATCGCAAAGAGAGGCGATGCGTTTTCTTTTCCAAAGATGGCCCTAAGCGCAGCAAGCGATGGTGATGGGGATAATTTCATAGGAGATGCCACTGGGAGGGTGTGCTGGCATGATTTTGAAAGCATCCGTAATGTCAGCCTTAGCGAGCTAGGCGCCACGCCTCGCAGTTTTTATAAGCGAGATGGTGTGATCGACTATTGCATAAAACAGAGAAAAGAGGGACTTGAGAATAACAGAATTAATGCTGGGATGGGGCGCTTCTTGCCGAATACTTCCTGGTGGCGATCCCC
The DNA here is from genome assembly GCF_021462225.1 of Girardinichthys multiradiatus. Taxonomy (NCBI): domain Eukaryota; kingdom Metazoa; phylum Chordata; class Actinopteri; order Cyprinodontiformes; family Goodeidae; genus Girardinichthys; species Girardinichthys multiradiatus. Next base: position 13,397,993 of record NC_061802.1, on the reverse strand, counting down.
AAGGGACTAATACGGAAAGAAGAGACTAGGGACTTCTTTTTTAAGGAGTTGAGCTACGACCTCAGGTTTGTAGAGAGCTGACTGCAGATTAGCACAGACGAACGAGGATGTAGGGGAAAGAGGGACGCCTATGAAAAAACCCTGAGAAAGACCGGTAATGAAAAAGTTAACAAAGGAACTATCCAGGTGAGACTAAAGGAGAGTGACTAATTCTGGGATATTAACTGAGGTGGAAAGGTAGCTAGAAATCAGCACCTGGATCCATGACTGGTCCTGTTGAGAGACGAACGGCGGGGGCACACAGACTTCGGGTGAGCATCTTTGCAGAAGCTGCATATGTGAGGAAAAGGACAGGCAATAAATGAACAAACACCTTCGTTAAAATTGTTACATATACAGGTCCTTCTCAAAAAATTAGCATATTGTGATAAAGTTCATTATTTTCTATAATGTAATGATGAAAATTTAACATTCATATATTTTAGATTCATTGCACACTAACTGAAATATTTCAGGTCTTTTATTGTCTTAATACGGATGATTTTGGCATACAGCTCATGAAAACCCAAAATTCCTATCTCACAAAATTAGCATATTTCATCCGACCAATAAAAGAAAATAGTTTTTAATACAAAAAACGTCAACCTTCAAATAATCATGTACAGTTATACACTCAATACTTGGTCGGGAATCCTTTTGCAGAAATGACTGCTTCAATGCGGCGTGGCATGGAGGCAATCAACCTGTGGCACTGCTGAGGTCTTATGGAGGCCCAGGATGCTTCGATAGCGGCCTTTAGCTCATCCAGAGTGTTGGGTCTTGAGTCTCTCAACGTTCTCTTCACAATATCCCACAGATTCTCTATGGGGTTCAGGTCAGGAGAGTTGGCAGGCCAATTGAGCACAGTGATACCATGGTCAGTAAACCATTTACCAGTGGTTTTGGCACTGTGAGCAGGTGCCAGGTCATGCTGAAAAATGAAATATTCATCTCCATAAAGCTTTTCAGCGGATGGAAGCATGAAGTGCTCCAAAATCTCCTGATAGCTAGCTGCATTGACCCTGCCCTTGATAAAACACAGTGGACCAACACCAGCAGCTGACACGGCACCCCAGACCATCACTGACTGTGGGTACTTGACACTGGACTTCTGGCATTTTGGCATTTCCTTCTCCCCAGTCTTCCTCCAGACTCTGGCACCTTGATTTCCGAATGACATGCAGAATTTGCTTTCATCCGAAAAAAGGACTTTGGACCACTGAGCAACAGTCCAGTGCTGCTTCTCTGTAGCCCAGGTCTGGGGAATGCGGCACCTGTAGCCCATTTCCTGCACACGCCTGTGCACGGTGGCTCTGGATGTTTCTACTCCAGACTCAGTCCACTGCTTCCGCAGGTCCCCCAAGGTCTGGAATCGGCCCTTCTCCACAATCTTCCTCAGGGTCCGGTCACCTCTTCTCATTGTGCAGCGTTTTCTGCCACACTTTTTCCTTCCCACAGACTTCCCACTGAGGTGCCTTGATACAGCACTCTGGGAACAGCCTATTTGTTCAGAAATTTCTTTCTGTGTCTTACCCTCTTGCTTGAGGGTGTCAATAGTGGCCTTCTGGACAGCAGTCAGGTCGGCAGTCTTACCCATGATTGGGGTTTTGAGTGATAAACCAGGCTGGGAGTTTTAAAGGCCTCAGGAATCTTTTGCAGGTGTTTAGAGTTAACTCGTTGATTCAGATGATTAGGTTCATAGCTCGTTTAGAGACCCTTTTAATAATATGCTAATTTTGTGAGATAGGAATTTTGGGTTTTCATGAGCTGTGTGCCAAAATCATCCGTATTAAGACAATAAAAGACCTGAAATATTTCAGTTAGTGTGCAATGAATCTAAAATATATGAATGTTAAATTTTCATCATGACATTATGGAAAATAATGAACTTTATCACAATATGCTAATTTTTTGAGAAGGACCTGTAGGAGTGTTATTAAAGACCTGAATTCGTCTCCCTCGATGGTCGAGAGAATGGTGAGCCGAAGGAGGATGAGGATGGGTGGGTGAGCCGGAGGAGAAGGGGAGAATAGGGCAGAGGGAGCTCTGATGGCCAACTGAGCTGCAGGAAAAACATGCAGAAACTTGGTTAAGCATGATTAAAATTTCCGTGTCAAGAATGGACCAATCCAGACTAACTCCGGACTGAGCAAGGATAGATGCCGCTTTGGCTAAAAAAGATTTATGGGACTGATAGAACAGAGAACGGCCATATTTAAGGTAGATATCAGTTATGAGGGCCATACAGATATCCAGCTCTATTCTGCGCTCTAGATATAAAGAACAAATGAGATCCCTATAAATGACGAATGCGGCCACGAAAGGTCTTTGGACAGGCGGGGGTAAGAACATTTAAAAACGCTGTAAAACGTTCTGAGGAGGGACATGGTGGTGAACTTCAGGAGACTGAAGAATAAGGTAAACAAAATGTATTGACCCTGGAGGATTTTTGAGCAGAGCCTGGGCAATACATTAGCAAATATGGGGACATAAGGCCTGCCTAAATGCACAAGGAGAGGTGGAAAAAGATAAATTACTGAAAGGAGTGTGAATGAGCAACATGAGGGGAGAGAAAAAGAGATAAAAAATAAGAGAAAAAGGGAAAAAATACAGGGGTTGGACAATGAAACTGAAACACCTGTCATTTTAGTGTGAGAGGTTTCATGGCTAAATTGGACCAACCTAGTAGCCAGTCTTCATTGATTGCACATTGCACCAGTAAGAGCAGAGTGTGAAGGTTCAATTAGCAGGGTAAGAGCACAGTTTTGCTCAAAATATTGAAATGCACACAACATTATGGGTGACATACCAGAGTTCAAGAGAGGACAAATTGTACGTCTTGCTGGTGCATCTGTGACCAAGACAGCAAGTCTTTGTGATGTATCAAGAGCCACGGTATCCAGGGTAATGTCAGCATACCACCAAGAAGGACGAACCACATTCAACAGGATTAACTGTGGACGCGAGAGGAAGCTGTCTGAAAGGGATGTTCGGGTGCTAACCCGGATTGTATCCAAAAAACATAAAACCACGGCTGCCCGAATCACGGCAGAATTAAATGTGCACCTCAACTCTCCTGTTTCCACCAGAACTGTTCGTCGGGAGCACCACAGGGTCAATATGCACAGCTGGGCTGCTATAGCCAAACCTTTGGTCACTCATGCCAATGCCAAACGTCGGTTTCAATGGTGCAAGGAGCGCAAATCTTGGGCTGTGGACAATGTGAAACATGTATTGTTCTCTGATGAGTCCACCTTTACTGTTTTCCCCACATCCAGGAGAGTTATGGTGTGGAGAAGCCCCAAAGAAGCGTACCACCCAGGCTGTTGCATGCCCAGAGTGAAGCATGGGGGTGGATCAGTGATGGTTTGGCTGCCATATCATGGCATTCCCTTGGCCCAATACTTGTGCTAGATGGGAGCGTCACTGCCAAGTACTACCGAAAACATTCTTGAGGACCATGTGCATCCAATGGTTCAAACATTGTACCCTCACACTGAGCCTGGTTCTGCTGGAGGTTTCTTCCTGTTAAAAGAGAGTTTTTCCTCTCCACTGTTGCTACATGCATGCTCACTATGAGGGATTGCTGCAAAGTCAACGCCAGTGGCTGTCCACTGTCTCTACATGCTCATCCGGGTGGAGGGAATGCTGTAAGTCACTGACTGGATGCAATCTGCTGGGTTTCCTTAGATAGAAAAACCTTTTAATTTGAATAAAAAGCTAACTCCGACTGCACTGTTCAATGGTTAGGATTAATTGGAATGTACAGGTCCTTCTCAAAAAATTTACATATTGTGATAAAGTTCATTATTTTCGATAATGTCATGATGAAAATTTAACATTCATATATTTTAGATTCATTGCAAACTAACTGAAGTATTTCAGGTCTTTTATTGTCTTAATACGGATGATTGTGGCATACAGCTCATGAAAACCCAAAATTCCTATCTCACAAAATTAGCATATTTCATCCGACCAATAAAAGAAAAGTGTTTTTAATACAAAAAACGTGAAACCTTCAAATAATCATGTACAGTTATGCACTCAATACTTGGTCGGGAATCCTTTGGCAGAAATGACTGCTTCAATGCGGCGTGGCATGGAGGCAATCAGCCTGTGGCACTGCTGAGGTCTTATGGAGGCCCAGGATGCTTCGATAGCGGCCTTTAGCTCATCCAGAGTGTTGGGTCTTGAGTCTCTCAACGTTCTCTTCACAATATCCCACAGATTCTCTATGGGGTTCAGGTCAGGAGAGTTGGCAGGCCAATTGAGCACAGTGATACCATGGTCAGTAAACCATTTACCAGTGGTTTTGGCACTGTGAGCAGGTGCCAGGTCGTGCTGAAAAATGAAATCTTCATCTCCATAAAGCTTTTCAGCAGATGGAAGCATGAAGTGCTCCAAAATCCCCTGATAGCTAGCTGCATTGACCCTGCCCTTGATAAAACACAGTGGACCAACACCAGCAGCTGACACGGCACCCCAGACCATCACTGACTGTGGGTACTTGACACTGGACTTCTGGCATTTTGGCATTTCCTTCTCCCCAGTCTTCCTCCAGACTCTGGCACCTTGATTTCCGAATGACATGCAGAATTTGCTTTCATCCGAAAAAAGTACTTTGGACCACTGAGCAACAGTCCAGTGCTGCTTCTCTGTAGCCCAGGTCAGGCGCTTCTGCCGCTGTTTCTGGTTCAAAAGTGGCTTGACCTGGGGAATGCGGCACCTGTAGCACATTTCCTGCACACGCCTGTGCACGGTGGCTCTGGATGTTTCTACTCCAGACTCAGTCCACTGCTTCCGCAGCTCCCCCAAGGTCTGGAATCGGCCCTTCTCCACAATCTTCCTCAGGGTCCGGTCACCTCTTCTCGTTGTGCAGCGTTTTCTGCCACACTTTTTCCTTCCCACAGACTTCCCACTGAGGTGCCTTGATACAGCACTCTGGGAACAGCCTATTCGTTCAGAAATTTCTTTCTGTGTCTTACCCTCTTGCTTGAGGGTGTCAATAGTGGCCTTCTGGACAGCAGTCAGGTCGGCAGTCTTACCCATGATTGGAGTTTTGAGTGATGAACCAGGCTGGGAGTTTTAAAGGCCTCAGGAATCTTTTGCAGGTGTTTAGAGTTAACTCGTTGATTCAGATGATTAGGTTCATAGCTCGTTTAGAGACACTTTTAATGATATGCTAATTTTGTGAGATAGGAAATTTTGGGTTTTCATGAGCTGTATGCCAAAATCATCCGTATTAAGACAATAAAAGACCTGAAATATTTCAGTTAGTGTGCAATGAATCTAAAATATATGAATGTTAAATTTTCATCATGACATTATGGAAAATAATGAAGTTTATCACAATATGCTAATTTTTTGAGAAGGACCTGTATTTAAACAACAAAAATACTAAGAAAATTCCGCGTTTAAAATGTGTGCATGTGAGAGATGAATGGAGGATTTAAACCACTAGGTTTTGCCTCATACCAAAGCAGTAGGATTGAAAGTGACTAACGTTTGTGGATGCAAAGGCAAGAATTCTCCACTCGAAAGAGTTGAAGTGAGAATTACCACAAACGGAGATTTTTCTGTCACCCTACTGAGCAGAATAATCCAGTATTTAGAATACCCTAGGTATTTATATGCTGGACCAAATTTAAATTTAAAACAAAATGGGAAAAGGGGCGAGTAAAATAAACTAAAAATGAATAATAATGCAAAGATTGGAAATTTATAGAAGCACAGGATCAAATTAAAATATTAAAATTAAAATATTCAGATAAATGGATAACCACATATCATTATGATGGTCATTTAAACTCTAAAAAATTACTTAATCTATAGGATGCAATAATTAAAAGTACATTAAAAGTACACGTGATTTAAGAAAAATGGACAAAGAAGGTTATGAGGATGTAGATTATTGGTTAAAAGTAACTAAAAAGAGAGAGATGTGATGCAGGAGAAAAGAAAGGACGTTTTTGTGGAAAGCAGAAAAGGTCAGAGTGCTAAGAAGTAATTTTTGATGGACTTGCAAAGTAGAACAGCAGGACAAAAGAAAGGGTGTAAAAAGAGTAGGTGGAAAGTTTTTGTTTTGTACCAAACATCTGATGAGGTTTGACAGGATTGGATGGGCTAAAATGAGTCCCTTTGGTGAATAAATCCATCCCCACCAGGGCTGTACCTCATGTATGTTTTATTTGTGTTTATTTTTTATTATTATTGTTTTGAGACGCTGAAGGCTGTTGATACAGCGTGTCACGGAGGTTCATGGCATGACATGGTTTTTTTGTGTAACCTTAGAAAATATTTTACTCTTTTTAACAGCAGAACAAACAGAGTGAGGGGATTAATCGATAGGCTTACAATCAGGTACAGACGCAGAGCTGACTACGCAGAAATAGCCAGAGTGAAACAAAAAGAGGAAGAACCTTTTGAAGAATATAGGATTAGACTGACAAATGTGTTTAAAATACATAGTGGTCTACAAGAAGATGAAGATGAGCAAGGAGCTTGTCGACAGCAGTTAAAAAATGCACTACATGCTGGTTCCAGGGATGCAATTAATACCTGGGTAAAGAGGCATTTTATAGGGTTCCCCACAGCAAATCTAGAAGACTATGTTAATCATGCCCTCCATGCAGAAAGAGTAATGAAGGATAACAAACAAAAAAAAGATAGTCAACACCTTTTTTCAGCAAGAAGAAGAAGAAGGAGAACAGATTTATTATTAAAACAACAGAGGAAGACGAAGATTTAGAGGCAGAGGACAAAACAGCAGGTGTCAGAGAGGAGGAGTGAGCAGAGGAAATTACAGACAATACACCTCAGGTTGTTGGTGTTGTGGGACAGAAGGATATCTGGCCAGAGACTGTCCTGAGAGGAGAAATAATGATTCAGCATGACTAGGACAGAAAACAAGTGAAATTGTTCCTAGTACCTCAGACACCGATGAGAACAAAAAACCAAAAACACGGGGGCAGGATGTCCTCCTAAATTTCTAGGACCTTCTCTCTCTAGATAGCATAAACCTGAAGTTAACTTACTGTTGAATTGAAAATCAATTACTTTTCTTTGTGATAATGGAGCATGCAGGACCACCTGTAGAGAAACAATCCCAAATTCCAGACTTAGTTATCAGCAAATAACAGTAAGGTCAGCTAGTGCGAAATTGACACAAGTCTGTGAGTCTGAACCAGTTTGGATAAGAGATCCCAATGGACAGTCATGCCAGCTATCTATTCTAATGTTCCCTGAGTGTCCGGTGAATCTATTGGGACGAGATGGGTTATTACATCTGGGGTTAGCATTAATTCCGACCTCAGAAGGACATCTTGTAGTAAAGAGAAAAGCAGAACTCAGTACGTCAGTTGCTGAAGTAGTGTTAGCGGAAGACACTAGGAAGCTCTGCAAAATGTGGTCACCTCCACACATATCTTTATTCAAGGATAAATAACTCAAGTAGCATGATATGGGAAGAATAGTGCAGAGGGGAAAATATGTCACAGACTGGTTTGCAACTACAATGAATACAGAAACTAGTGCATCCACAGGATTAACTAGGAAGCCATTATTCTGGACAGTGACAGTACAGGAAAGGATACATTTGCATACAAAGCAACAATGAGAAATATTCCTTACTGAACAGGAGGAACAGTTCTTGAGTGAAGTCCCTGATAAGTTATGGTCAAAAGACCCTACTGATGTGGGTTTAGTAAAAGGAGTGTTACCTGTCCAAATTAGAGCAAAAACAGAATACAGGCCCAATGTAAAACAGTACCCGTTGAAACATGATGCACGTGAAGGAATAAAACCAGTAATAAAGGATTTAATAACTGCAGGGGTGATGATAAAATGCGAGGACTCACCATGTAACACCCCCATTTTTCCAGTTAAAAAACAAACTCCATCAACAGGATGGCGCATGGTACAAGACCTACAGGCAGTTAATAATGCAGTTGTTCAGAGAGCACCGTGTGTTCCTGATCCTTATACATTATTATATTCCCTAAGACCAGATGCTAGAATATTTACTGTAGTTGATATAAGCAATGCATTTTTCTCTGTACCTATAGATAAAGATAGTCAGTTCTGGTTTGCATTCACCTTTGAGGGACAAAGATATACTTATACCAGACTACCTCAAGGCTACTGTGAAAGTCCAACTATATACTCTCAGGTAATGAGTGCAAGTATGGCCAAGTCTGACCCTCCAGGAGGTAGTCAGGGTTTATTATATGTTGATGATGTGCTATTAGCCTCCCCTGATGAGGAGACCTGTAAGAATGACACAATAGCATTATTAAAACATTTAGCAGAAGGGGGACACAAAGTCAGTAAAAAGAAACTTCAGTTGTGCAAAAATGAGGTTAAATACCTAGGCCACAATCTTAGCGCAGGGGGACGCACAATTGTAGAAGAAAGAAAGACTGCAATATTACAAGTTCCAAAACCGGTAACAAAAAAGCAAATGATGTCCTTCCTTGGACTAACTAATTATTGTAGAAACTGGGTGCCAAATTATGCAGAAATAGTAACTCCATTAAAAAAACTAATGTATGAGGAAGAGCTGAAAATGACGTCTGAACTGAAATGAAGTGTAGAAGCTGAACATGAAATTAACATGATTGTCAAGAATTAGCAGAAAAAGAAGTGATTTGCAGGATCACGAAATAGTTTATGTGAATGATTTCTCCAAAAAAGATGAGAGAGGGACGACACAAACAGGATATTGGTGGCATTGGTGATGAAAGATATAGTGTTAAAAGAAATGCAACAACAAAGCCCACTACAGGAGATAGAAACGTGGAAAAAACATGGAGCTGCGTTAAAAGATGAAAACTATATTTGACCAGATAATAAACCTGTCCTACCAAAGAACCCATATAAATGGGCGGCAATATTGAGCCATTGTGTTTCACAATGTCTCAACAGGGAGGAAGGGTAGGACAGATATATATTAATATTATATAACATATGGATTTAATTCTTAATTCTTATTAAAAAATTTTTTTTTGTAAAACATGTTTAACATGTGCAAAACATAATCCACAAGGGAATTTAAGACCACGAAGGGGACAATTTCCAAAACCAAAATACCCCTTACAAACAATTCATATGGATTTTATTGAGTTAAATCACAGTGAAGGAAAAAAAAAAAAAAAGTTCTGTTTAGTCATTATAGATGCATTTTCTAAACGGATAGAACTATTTCCAACTAAACATTACAAGCACCTCAGGGCTAACACCCTATGAAACGTTATTTGGAAGACCATACAGATTACCACAGTTCAAAAATAAGTGGGAGTTAGATGAAGAAACTAACCTAGCTGATTATATGAGGAGTATGTTAGAAAAGCAACAGAAACAAATTCAAACTAATGAGGAATGTTCTATTTCTGAGCAAGAAAACCAACTAGTGGAACCAGGAGACTGGGTGTTAATAAGGAGTGTAGAAAAGAAACATTGGTATTTCACCTAAGTGGGAAGGCCATATTAGGTATTATTAACCACTCCCACAGCAGTAAAAATAGCTGAGAGATCAACCTGGATTCACCTTACACATTGTAAAAAGATAATTTCAGTGGAAAGCTCCATCAGGGAAGTGATTTACAGACTGATAATAGGGTGGACCCAGACATTTAGAGGCTGGAGAGACCCGAAGTCAGTGAAGAAAATTAAGACACTGGAACCACTTAGAGGAGTCAAACTTTCAGCCAAAATGACTTTTAGATGGATAAACAATCCTTTCCGATGCTGGGCATTTATATATATTTTTTCTCATAGTGATTTTTAATTTTTCTGGTACTTCTGGGAACCAGTCAAGATAAAACAGAATGTAATAACATCTGCTATGAGTCATATGAAACAAGTAGCGCTAAATCAAGGAAGGCAAGATAACCTAACTATGTGCACTAAACAAACTTCTTATACTTATGGTATTCAAGTGTGCATGAAATCTAATACCATAGCTGTGGTGCTGATCCCACTCATTAACTTGACCAAACGAGGAAGGAAAGGGCAGGATTATAGGAGTTATAAATGGTACTTAACTAATGACAGAAGAGACACCTCATGGTCCATGATGGTAGCTGATGATGGAAACAATTGGACACCAGAGTGGGGCACCACTGCTTATGCTAGTTATCAAAATAAGTTGTTTAAGCTCCATAAAGCTGATAATGCAATCCAGGTAACAAAGCGATGAGAGTAAAAATTATGTTAGGAAAGTTAACCACAGATGACTAAGTTCCAGGTTACTACTGGAGTATCAGGAACAAATAATAACTAGTTATTGATGGTAGAGCAAGCGGCTAACATGAGGTTGTGTTGTGTGTATGGGTCCCAGGCTTTGTTATAAGGATAAACCAGTATTCCATAAGCGGGTCACCACTGGAAACTACACATGTATAAATATGACAGAGAGAGGCAATAAATTGGGAAATCTCACTGCTGTATGGTGTACTGCAATTGTAAAAGTAAATAAGTATTTTAAACCAGTCTCTAGAGGAGACATTTGGTTGTGGTGTGGTGACGACAGGTTTTTTGATCGATTACCTTCAAAATGTAACAGGACTCTGTGCTCTAATTACTTTATTGATACCAGTTTCAATATATTCTATGTAGATGAAGTAACATATGGACTATCTAGTGTTAATCACATGATTGGCGTAATAGAAAGTGCAGAGAAGTAGCTTGGCAGACTGAGGGAGACTCTACATACATAGATGCTATAGATGAAGATAAATTAACTGATCAAGTAGCTGCAGGATTTGAATCAAGTATCTGTTGGTGGTGTACGATGAACAAAAACGTAGACAGGATCAACTATAATGTACAAAAACTAGGAAATTGGACACAAAACGGGTTTGAAGCTGTCCATGACTAATTGGCTTCAACTTCCCTGATGGCATTCCAGAATAGAATTGCTTTGGACATGTTGTTAGCTGAAAAAGGAGGAGTTTGTGCTATTTTTCGAGAAAAATGTTGCACATTTATACCTAACAACACTGCTGCTGATGGCAGCCTAACTAAAGCCATAGAAGGTTTGAGATCTCTAAATGGCAAAATGAAGGAGCATTCTGGAGTAGACACCTCGATGTGGGACTCCTGGCTGGATGTGTTTGGGAAGTATAAAATTTTAGTATCATCAGTAATAATTTCCTTTGCAATGTTTGCTGCAATTATTGACATTGTGTGGATGTTGTTGTATTCCCTGTCTTCGTTCTCTGCTTAACCGTCTCATCACCACAGCTATTTCTCCTATGGAAGACAGATTTACCCAACTCTATCCATTATTTAAACATCAGGATGATGAAGATGATGAGAATGCGACTGACCACTTTTCTGACCTATACCCAGATCCATCTCTATATGAATCTGTGATTTAAATGTCAGTAAGTACCTCTGAGTATAATTGACTTTGTACTCATGAAAATAATCTTACAGTTAAAAAATCCGAAAGAAGTGGCTGTTAAGTGATATGAGAATATGAGCAAATATTTCGATAATCAGGGAGGAAATGTTGGAATAATTGAATATAGATTTATCTTATATATTTCTCCTATTCTTTAACTTGACTATTTGATTTTATAACCTTTCATGATGTTTGTGTGAGTAAAGGATGTGATGAGTTTGTCTGCAGGCAAAGATCATAAATGGAGCTGAGCTTGCTGAGGAGGAAGCAGTCCGCAGTTGAGGAGGTCATAAATGATGAAGGCTGATTGTGCTGAACGGACAACACGCTGATCCTAAGATTGGAGGAGACTGTGGAAGTGTGTTGTTAAAAGATAATGGTGTTTATGACCTCTTTACGATGCAGCTGTTTTTTCCCATCCTTAGAAAGTAACGTTCTTTGTAACTAGGGACCCCCGAATGATAATAAAAACAGTGGAACAGACATATGTTTTTCAGAGCGGTGGAGAAATTGTAACTGAAAACATCTCTATCCGTTCTCCTCGCAGCAAGTAAATAACTAATTCTTTGTCTTTCTCTTCTTTTTGTGATGTTATAAGTATTGTAGGTTGTTTAAACCTGACAGTGTCATTATTTAGAATTTAACAATATTTGTGGTAGTCCTAACTGAGCTAAAACAGGGAAAACCTAGTCTAATTTAATGCCAGAAATTAAGTTAAAATACTGTAGCTTCTGCATCTTTTTGTGGTTTCTATAAATATCTACTTTCAATTGAATTTGTGCACTGGAGTTCAGTTGATAGTTTTCAAGACTTTGGTACTAAGACATAGTGAACTTAAATTGATGTCACTGATGTAATCATACAAGAGCCTGATCACAGGATGTGAGGAAGGGGACAGTGTTTTGTGAAATTACAAAGACAAATTGACCAGGATAGGTACAGAAGTGAGGGCTGCTATTTCTGCGTTTTTATGAATCAGTGTTTTGTGTATTGACTAGTTTAAATCAAGCAGTATTATTTTAATAGCTTAAAGCTAGGTCATTTTATCAATTTTGTGGCTCAAAAGTGATAATAAATAAACAATTATTAAAATGAGTGGAAAAAATATATATTTTTACATAAACAACAGATAGTATGGAAACATTATCTGCAGTTCTGGATAAAACGCTTGCATGTAATCTGTTGGTGTGGCTAAACGGAGGTGCTTAAAGGTGCAAGGGATGAACAAGGGCATTAGTATATACTGAAAATGATTACATTAAGATTCTTGCACACTCTAAGGCCCCTGTGCAAAGATAAACCAACGTTCTTCCTGCTGAATACTAAGTTATTTTATCCTTTCATGTAAAGGAAGGCTGAACCACCTTTTTTGAACCCTGGCACAGCAGATGTAAATAAATTGTGAGAGCTGATCAAACAATATTCACTTTGAACTTTTTTGCAGCACTTTATAGTTACAGTTAAATATTTAGAACACAAAAGTGTGAGTTTTGCACAATATGGTTGCCCTATCAGTAAACCTAGTACAAGGTTCTGCAAGGATGCCATTGCACCATCGCTACTGGATTACTTTTTTTTACTCTAGGCTGTGAACTCTTTGCGCAATCTTTTCTTCAAGCTTTTTTGTAATTGTTTTTTGGTCTTAACTACTGCTAAACTATTAGACTCTATACCTTCTTGCTCCCTTCTTCCTTTGCCAGGGCCTTTTCTTTCAGTTTTCAGTAGTCAGCTTCTACCTTTGGCATCACAACAAACCTGCTATCTTGGCATCTCTAAAATATTTGGCTTAAGTAAAACCCACCATGGAAATAATTTATAAGGCTCTCAGTTGGGTTTTAGTAATTTGGTTATGTAAATGTTTTGGTTTTAAATAAAGGACAGGAAAAATGGGAAATATGCATGAACAACGCTTCAAATTAGATTTATAGTGCTTGGCTTTGGGTTGAAGAACCTAGAAATCGGCCTGTTAAAAACTACATGACATTTCTTTTTTTTTTTTTTACTTTCTTTGAACTTTTGGTATTCTCCAAAACTTAATACCTATTTAGTCCTGCCATATTCAGGTTATCATTCATATTTCCTTTTTTTTTTTCAAATGTAAATTATTTTATGCAAATTAAAGTCAGAACAAATTCCTACATATTCTCAAAGACCTTAATATTTTGCCATCCGCAGATAAAGGGGAAAAACATCTTTTGCTGAAAGCTGACAGTAATTTTGGGAAAAGGAGGAGCAAAAAGGGGGGTTGGCATCTGCTGCAGTCCAGCATTTACAGAAGGTGATCCTCACAGTCAGTAAAGTGTTGGGCCCAGCCATGGGAAGAGAACAAGGACCGAACTGCACACAGAGAACAAAAGAGACTGGTAAAAACTCTGAATACCAAAATGCAGAGCATTAACCCATTTTTATGGCAGCTCCCAGAAAGTAGAAGTCACAGCTAGAATCCATGTGATGTCATAGAGCTACAAAACCTGACATGCAGCAACATTACTTTCCCTTTTCCCACAGCTCTCTACAGGCTGCATTGGGGGATGACACACGTGATTGTCTTGATCTCATTGGCTGAGTAAAAGATTGCATCTTCAAAGAAACCTTGGATCCAAAGTAAAGTATGTTTGTGTATCCAGTGACTGTACCCTGGCTGAAAATAAGAGTAGTTGCCTGAAATAAGCTGTCTGAGCTTCTGCAGAAAAGAATCTTAGCCCAACATTTTCCAAGAAGAGACAGGTTGTCTCAAATTTTGGAGAGGTTTTCATTCCACTAACCTGAAGAAAGCAGCATCAGAAACCGCAGCCCTACGCGCCTTACACGTGTGCCACTTTGAGCAGACGCTGGACCTAGAGCAGCCATCACTTATTTTCTGTTTGTGGTGCCCGCTGAATTCAATATACTCCCCCGTTCATCAGAATGTTTCACAGTAAGAGGTTTTATCTGGTCAGAGGAAATTAATTTAGAATAAAACTATTTAAAATTTGTGTATTTCATAGTATTTTGATGCTTGATTGCTAACAAGTCACTGAGCCTGATGCTACAAAAACGTGTTTTGGGTTGTGCTTTAAAGTTGCAACAATGCCCCTAATGTGTAAGATGTGGTAAGCTGTTTGTTTAACAACTGAAGCCGACAACAAAGAACCTGCCTTCTCCGATTACGAGTGTAGGTATTTTAGCTCTAATGCTGACTCCAGCTAGATACATTCCACATGTTAGACCCACTGTTTACATGTTTGCAGAAGTATTGCACACTTGGCAATTGAAGCGAGGTATGTCATGTTATAGAATTATATTGTTCTTAATTTGACTTGTGAGGAACTTTGAATGTTATTCTATAAAATCATCTGGTTTTATGACTTTGAATGCAACCCTGGCACAATCTGTCTGGGTTTACTTGCCTTTATTTTCCAATATAAAGCTACAGATTGCATGATAATGTTAATGTTCTAAAGGAAGGACTGTGATGCAGTTTCGAGCTCGCCACTAGGTGCACGGCCGGTTTGTGAGTAATGTTATTGTGTAAACAAATGGTGTTTAAGTAAGCAGTGAGAATCATCAGAAGCCGAGTTTGGAAGCGGTTTATGTAGTATATTTGAAAGTATGCGTCTATAAGATGTTAGTTGTGCATAATGTTATATAATAATGTTATATAACATATAAGGTTATATAATAATAATAATAATTTGTTAATTAGATTAGTGTTCTGACATTTTCTGTTGGCTCTTTTCACTTAATGGAAGATACAGCTAATGAAGCAAAGTGTTTACCTTGGTAATTTTTATTTTATTTAGTTGCCTTTTTTTTTAACTTAATCTCCACATCAAAAGTGATTGAAATACAGGACTGAAGTAATAATACAACTGAATGTTTCATTTGTTACCAAAAATTATACTCGTACTCGTCGTCTTCCGCTTATCCGGGACCGGGTTGCGGGGGCAGCAGACTCAGCAGAGACGCCCAGACGTCCCTCTTCCCAGACACCTCCTCCAGCTCCTCCGGGTGGAGCCCAAGGCGTTCCCAGGCCAGCCGAGAGACATAGTCCCTCCAGCGTGTCCTGGGCCGTCCCTTGGGCCTCCTCCCAATGGGACGTGCCTGGAACACCTCCCGAGGAAGGCGTCCAGGAGGCATCCGGTATAGATGCCCGAGCCACCTCAACTGGCTCCTCTCAATGTGGAGGAGCAGCGGCTCTACTACGGGCCCCTCCCGGATGGCTGAGCTCCTCACCCTATCTCTAAGGGAGTGCCCGGCCACCCTACGGAGGAAGCTCATTTCAGCCGCTTGTATCCGGGATCTCGTTCTTTCGGTCATGACCCAAAGTTCATGGCCATAGGTGAGGGTAGGAACGTAGACTGACCAGTAAATTGAGAGCTTTGCTTTTCGGCTCAGCTCTCTCTTCACCACAACGGACCGGCACAGTGCCCCTATTACTGTGGCAGCCGCACCGATCCGTCTGTCGATCTCCCGCTCCATTTTTCCTTCACTCGTGAACAAGACCCTGAGATACTTCAATTCCTCCACTTGAGGAGGGAACTCCCCTCCAACCTGAAGAGGACAAGCCACCCCTTTCCGGTTGAATACCATGGCCTCGGAATTGGAGGAGCTGATCTTCATCCCAGCCACTTCACACTCGGCTGCGAACCGCCCCAACGCATGCTGTAGGTCTTGGCTAGAGGGGGCCAGCAGGAACACGTCATCTGCAAAAAGAAGAGATGAAATCCACTGGTCCCCAAACCAGACCCCTTCCGGCCCTTGGCTGCGTCTAGAAATCCTGTCCATAAAAGTTATGAACAGGACCGGTGACAAAGGGCAGCCCTGCCGGAGTCCAACATGCACCTGGAACAGGTCCGACTTAGTGCCGGCAATGCGGACCAAACTCCTGCTCCGCTCGTACAGGGACCGGATGGCCCCTAATAAAGGGCCCCCGATTCCATACTCCTGGAGCACCCCCCACAGGGCATCACGAGGGACACAGTCGAATGCCTTCTCCAGGTCCACAAAACACATGTGAACCAGTTGGGCAAACTCACATGAACCCTCGAGTACCCTGTAGAGGGTATAGAGCTGGTCCAGTGTTCCACGGCCGGGACGAAAACCACACTGCTCCTCCTGAAGCCGAGGTTTGACTATCGGCCGGACTTTCCTCTCCAATACCCTGGCGTAGGCCTTACCAGGGAGAGTGAGGAGTGTGATCCCTCTGTAGTTGGAACCCACTCTCACTGGGGTGGTGGTCCCCCTTCATACGAAGGGGGACCACCACCCCAGTCTGCCAGTCCAGAGGCACTGTCCCCGTCCGCCACGCAATGTTGAAGAGGCGTGTCAACCATGACAGCCCAACAACATCCAGAGACTTGAGGTACTCAGGGCGGATCTCATCCACCCCCGAAGCCTTGCCACCACGGAGCTTTTTAACCACCTTGGTGACTTCAGCCCGGGAGATGAAAGAGTCCAGCCTCGAGTCCTTAGTGGTGCAATGTGCAATCAATGAAGACTGGCTACCAGGCTGGTCCAATTTAGCCATGAAACCTCCCATACTAAAATGACAGGTGTTTCAGTTTCATTGTCCAACCCCTGTACATCAAAGCAGACATTACATGGTCCACTCGGACTCTATGTCTCCAACATCCCCCGGGATCTGGTCAAAGCTCTCCCGGAGGTGGGAGTTGAATACATCCCTGGCCCAGGGCTCTGCCAGGCGTTCCCAGCAGACCCTCACTATGCTCTTGGGCCTGCCAAGTCTGTCCGGCTTTCTCCTCCTCCAGCGGATCCAACTCACCACCAGGTGGTGATCAGTGGACAGCTCAGCCCCTCTCTTCACCTGAGTGTCCAAAACATGCGGCCGAAGGTCTGATGATACGACAACAAAGTCGATCATCGACCTCCTGCCTAGGGTGTCCTGGTGCCAAGTGCACTGATGGACAACCTTATGTTTGAACATGGTGTTCATTATGGACAATCCGTGACTAGCACAGAAGTCCAATAACAAAACAACACTCGGATTCAGATCGGGGGAGGCCATTCCTCCCGATCACGCCTCTCCTGGTGTCACTGTCATTTCCCACGTGGGCGTTGAAGTCCCCCAGCAGAATAATGGAGTCCCCGGGAGGGGCATTATCCAGCACCCCCGACAGGGACACCAAGAAGGCCGGGTACTCTGCACTACCGCTCGGCCCGTAGGCCGAGACGACAGTCAGAGACCTATCCCCAACCCGAAGGTGCAGGGATACGACCCTCTCATCCACTGGGGTAAACCCCAACACGAGACGGCTGAGCTGGGGGGCAACAAGCAAACCCACACCAGCCCACCGCCTCTCCTCGTGGGCCACTCCAGAGTAGAAGAGAGTCCAACCCCTCTCAAGGAGATGGGTTTCAGAGCCCACGCTGTGCGTGGAGGCAAGCCCAACTATTTCTAGTCGATATCTCTCGACCTCCCAAACAAGCTCAGGCTCCTTCCCCCCCAGCGAGGTGACATTCCACATCCCTAGAGCCAGCCTAAGCATCCGGGGATCGGGCTGCTGAGGTCTCCACCTTATTCCGCCACTCAATCCTCTTTGCACCGGTCCCTCACGGTTCCCCCTGGGGGATGGTCTCGCGTCTCTCAGCCGGGTCCCGCGAGGAACGACCCGGCCACCAGGCGCTCTCCAGCGAGTCCCGACCCCAGGCCTGGCTCCAGGGTGGAACCCTGGCTCCGCCGTACCGGGCGACGTCACGTGCCTCGATATTTTTGTCAGTTGGCAGTTCAAGGAGTTTATTTGTTTAGGCAGCAAATAATGGCATTTGGGCCTATTAGTTTGGCTTACAATACAGCATGTCTCCATGATATTCTATGTAAGCTACTGATATGAGAAGTTGTGATTACATTGAATTTTAATTTGTGTTTTATTTGTGTATTTTCTTTTGTAAAACCACAAACACCTGTACCTGTCACCTGAATCTGCTTATTAAAGAAACCATAAAGCATAACCTATTTATACAGGCATTTACCCAGTGCACGCTCTACAATCACCACTATAGTAAACCGGACATCAATCTTAGAAATCACAATTGCAGTTCATGCATTTAGTTATGTTTAGAACTTTGTTTATCAAACGGTATGAGCATCCATTTATGTTTATTTTGTAGTTTTCATGATGTCCATTTATGTTTATTTTGTAGTTTTCATAATGTTGGAAAGTGTTCTGGCGATTCAAGGATTATCCTGGATGGTCTGTAAAGGAAAAATAACTATCTGCAGCCATCAGAGATTCTCTCCTGTGATTTCTTTTTTGTTTATGTGAAAGGCTTCTATATGTAGGCTATGAAACTTTAAATGCTCTTTTCTAGTCAGTCTGAAATATACATTTGTAAAACAAAACAAAAGACAAATGGTCTATGACACTTTGTTTTGTAGTCCATATTATATAGTAATCATCTGTGCTCATCACAGCATTTCTCAAAGTTAGTCATTGGTTTGATTTTGGTGTGCCACCACAACATTTTTTCTGGCCTCAGGTGCCCCCCCTTGTTAAAGGTTTCTGGGGGTGCCACTGTCAACATGGCCTCCTCTTCTTGTTCTTGTGCAGGCGCCAGTGACCTGGTGAAACTTTAGTAAATAAAGTGGGTTCGAGTCTAGCTTTGATTCACCCCCAGGTTAGGTCCCTACCCACTTGTGCTGCTGGGTGAATGTGGCCATAAGGTAACATGCTTTGAATGGTCAGTATGCTTAGACAGCACTATATAAATTGACTGCATTTACCATTAGATCCACATATTAATGTACACATCCAATAATACAGCTTTTCAAGTCATGGACATAAGAATGGGCGATGGGTTCTAGAAATTTGCTGTGTAACATGTGGTGGCACAGTTTGCGGTGGGTGTGGCTGGCAAAGTCAGAGCAGGTTTTGTCAGGGACTCTGTAACAGATAATTTAGCTGGGATCCAATTAGAACATCCCAGTAAATATATATTTTTTACTAATTCGGTTATGTTGCAGTGGCTCCTGCTTTTTTTTGCCTCTTATGATTTCATTATTTTTCTATGTTATTTTGTCTAACTATCTATAACATAACATCTGTAGCTAAAACATTGTTGTTCACATTTCTTCTTTTGTTGTCTCTTAGTGCACACAGTCTAAGGCTGCCAGATGGAAAGGTGCTGCCTTACAATAGCATATTAATGGTTTTAACTGGAATTAACTGTCTATAACTGTATTTGTAGATTGGTGCTTAAGAATGACATGCAGACACAGATCCTCTCATCTGTTATTTCTTTCCATCCACAAGCCATTCAACCAGATCTTACATTTTGAATATATCTTCCTTAGTAGTAACAGGTTTTAACAAACAACCTGATTTATGCTACAGCTCATTCAAGTTTTCTCATTCAGCAGCTTTAACAAACAGTCCCTATAGAAATGAAGGGATTGATTATCCTTTATCTAATTCTGTTTTTTCCACTTAGAATGATTAGGATACATTTCCTCCTCAAGTGAAAGGTAACAAGAAAGTGTAGCTTCATTTGAGACATTCATACTTATATATGCTTTTGCCAGTTGACTGGAGCGTTGCAAACATATTAATACCCATATATTTTGCCACCGCAAACTCCAATATACAGTATTTTATTGAAACTTTAGGTAATAGACAACACAAAGTTTGCACTTTGTAAAAGTAAAAGAAAATGATACATTGGTTTCTTTTTAAATAGGAATCAGAAATCTCAAATAAAAAGTCCCTTTATGTTTAGTCCTGTGCTCTCTGGAGGTTAAACAGATGCTGGACTGCTCCTAGGGACCATCGATATATATTACTGGATTGAACATGGCATAATAGCCACTATAGATAGTCACGTGTGCAAGCAGGTGTCATTGCTATGCATTAAGTCATGTCGACAAAAACGGTTGTAATACCTTTATTTCTTATCCATTTAAAAAAAAATTAAGATGGGAAAATTGCTGATGGTATGATACATAGAAATATGTACTCTCCCTGAGTATAAATCTATAAGCAGTGTGGGAACTGTGTATTATAGCGTTGACAAGTATACCTACTGTGCTACAAACATCACCAGGCCAGCAATGATCAGAGTAACAATAAGTAGCCAATAGTTTCTCTCGTGGAGCTACAGAAATCAACAGCTTACGTGGAAAAATCTGATAACAGAACAAATATTAGTTGTCACTAGCCATTAGTTGCCATTGTTTTAAGGAAGCCATTTGAAGTTCCCATTTCAAGGGAACACAACAAACAACTTGATAAAGGTGTTTTGGTCAAATGAAACCAACATGAAACCTTTTGGCATTGATGCAAAATGTTATTGCATGTGTGCCACAAAAGGTGGTTCAGCAAAGTATTGATTCAGAGGGGGGATGCTTTCAAATAAATGACCCAATTTACAAATTTGGAAAAAATTAAAAAGTAAAAAACTTAGTAGTAGTTGCTATGTACTTTGTGTTAGTCACCAAAATGCATTGATATATAGGGATGTAACATGATAAAGTTAAAGTTTTATGTGAATATAATGACGTTGTAGAAGCATACATTATACTGTCGGTAAACTAAAGGGATAAATCACAATCAGAATCAGAAAAGCTTTATTGCCAAGTACGTTTTTGGACATACAAGGAATTTGTTTTGGCATAGTCGGTGCAATACAATACAAATTAAACAGTATAAACATATCTACAATATAATATAAATATATATGCACAGTTTTAAGTGAGTGAGAGTAAATATAGAGCAGTATAAGATGCAAGAGCAATACAACAGTGCGGGAGATCATTGTGCAAGTATGGCAGTGCAAGTAAAGCAGGAGTCCAAGCTGAGCGTTAATGTAATGCATGGAGTTACAAGTTACAAGTGTCCTGTCAGCAAAAAAAAGGGGGGGTGTGGGGGAAAGGGAGAATGTCAAGGTGGTTTCCGGGCTTTGTTAGCCAGGCTGGTGGCAGATGGGAAAAAACTGTTCTTGTGGCGTGAGGTTTTGGTCCGGATGGACCGCAGCCTCCTGCCAGAGGGGAGAGTCTCAAAGAGTCTGTGACCGGGGTGGGAGGGATCAGCCAGAATCTTCCCTGCCCGCTTCAGGGTCCTGGAGGTGTACAGTTCCTGGAGCGACAGTAGACTGCAGCCAATCACCTTCTCAGCAGACCGAATGACACGCTGCAGCCTGCCCTGATCCTTGGCTGTAGCAGCGGCGTACCAGATGGTGATGGAGGAGGTGAGGATGGACTCAATGATGGCTGTGTAGAAGTGCACCATCATAGTCTTTGGCAGGTTGAATTTCTTCAGCTGCCGCAAGAAGAACATCCTCTGCTGGACTTTCTTGATGAGGGAGCTGATGTTTGGCTCCCACTTGAGATCCTGGGAGATGATGGTTCCCAGGAAGCGGAAAGATTCCACAGTGTCAATTGTGGAGTCACAGAGGGTGATGGGGGCAGGTGGGGCTGGGTTCTGCCTGAAGTCCACAACCATCTCCACTGTCTTTAGAGCGTTGAGCTCAAGGTTGTTCTGGCTGCACCAGTCCAACAGATGGTTCACCTCCCATCTGTACGCAGACTCGTCACCATCAGAGATGAGTCCGATCAGGGTGGTGTCGTCCGCAAACTTCAGAAGCTTGACAGACTGGTGACTGGAGGTGCAGCTGTTGGTGTACAGGGAGAAGAGCAGAGGAGAGAGAACACAGCCTTGGGGGGAACCGGTGCTGATGGTCAGGGAGTCAGAGACGTGCTTCCCCAGCCTCACGCGCTGCTTCCTGTCAGACAGGAAGTCAGTGATCCACCTGCAGGTGGAATCGGGCACACTCAGCTGGGAGAGCTTCTCCTGTAGCAGAGCTGGGACGATGGTGTTGAAGGCAGAGCTGAAATCCACAAACAGGATCCTGGCATAGGTTCCTGTGGAGTCCAGGTGCCGGAGGATGAAGTGAAGGGCTGCTACAGAGCTGCTGAGGAATAATAGTTAAAAAGAGAGTGGTTGGCATTTGTAGAGGATTTGGTGCTTTACATAGAGTCCTTTCTTGGTGTTTAAAAACCTTTTGAAAAAAGACACCGAATATGATCTTGTCAAAGATGAATTTCTCTTTGAAAATGATACCATCTACAAATCCATCTGTCACCTTTTTTTGTTGTATGTTACTTTATCACTGTTTGATATCCATATAGTGTCTGTTACAAGAAGGACATCTTACCTTTTGATTGTAGTGGACATAAAAAGGCAGATTTTTGCCTAAACATTATTGTAGTTCCATACATGAATAATTTTATCCAAATAATGCATAATAGTGCATTATTTGTAATAGTGCATTATCCAAATAATAATAATAGTGTAATCGAAATATTTTAACTATGTAACCTCTGAATCGCTGCAAACATACAGGGGTTGGACAATGAAACTGAAACACCTGGTTTTAGACCACAATAATTTATCAGTATGGTGTAGGGCCTCCTTTTGCAGCCAATACAGCGTCAATTCGTCTTGGGAATGACATATACAAGTCCTGCACAGTGGTCAGAGGGATTTTAAGCCATTCTTCTTGCAGAATAGTGGCCAGGTCACTACGTGATACTGGTGGAGGAAAACGTTTCCCGACTCACTCCTCCAAAACACCCCAAAGTGGCTCAATAATATTTAGATCTGGTGACTGTGCAGGCCATGGGAGATGTTCAACTTCACTTTCATGTTCCTCAAACCAATCTTTCACCAGTCTTGCTGTGTGTATTGGTGCATTGTCATCCTGATACATGGCACTGCCTTCAGGATACAATGTTTGAACCATTGGATGCACATGGTCCTCAAGAATGGTTCGGTAGTACTTGGCAGTGACGCGCCCATCTAGCACAAGTATTGGGCCAAGGGAATGCCATGATATGGCAGCCCAAACCATCACTGATCCACCCCCATGCTTCACTATGGGCATGCAACAGTCTGGGTGGTACGCTTCTTTGGGGCTTCTCTACACCGTAACTCTGCTGGATGTGGGGAAAATAGTAAAGGTGGACTCAGAGAACAATTCATGTTTGACATTGTCCACAGCCCAATATTTGCGCTCCTTGCACCATTGAAACCGACGTTTGCCATTGGAATGAGCGACCAAAGGTTTGGCTATAGCAGCCCAGCCGTGTATATTGACCCTGTGGAGCTCCCGACGGACAGTTCTGGTGGAAACAGGAGAGTTGAGGTGCACATTTAATTCTGCCATGATTTGGACACCCGTGATTTTATGTTGTTTGGATACCATCTGGGTTAGCACCCGAACATCCCTTTCAGACAGCTTCCTCTTGCGTCCACAGTTAATCCTGTTGGATGTGGTTCGTCCTTCTTGGTGGTATGCTGACATTACCCTGGATACCGTGGCTCTTGATACATCACAAAGACTTGCTGTCTTGATCACAGATGCGCCAGCAAGACGTGCACCAACAATTTGTCCTCTTTTGAACTCTGGTATGTCACCCATAATGTTGTGTGCATTTCAATATTTTGAGCAAAACTGTGCTCTTACCCTGCTAATTGAACCTTCACACTCTGCTCTTAGTGGTGCAATGTGCAATCAATGAAGACTGGCTACCAGGCTGGTCCAATTTAGCCATGAAACCTCCCATACTAAAATGACAGGTGTTTCAGTTTCATTGTCTAACCCCTGTACATCAAAGCAGACATTACATGGTCCACTCGGACTCTATGTCTCCAACCGCCCCCGGAATCTGGTCAAAGCTCTCCCGGAGGTGGGAGTTGAATACATCCCTGGCCAAGGGCTCTGCCAAGGGCCTGGTCAAGGGCTCCGTCAAGGGTTCCCACCAGACTCTGACTATATGCTGGGGCCTAGCAAGTCTGTCCGGTTTTCTCCTCTTCAAGCAGATCAAACTCTGGTGGCTACCACTGGAGAGCTCAACGCCTCTTTCCACCAAAGTGTCCAAAACATGCAGCCAAAGGTCTGAAGGCACGACAACAAAGTCGATCATCGACCTCCTGCATAGAGTGTCCTGGTGCCAAGTGCCCTGATGAACACCCGTATGCTTGAACATGGTGTTCATTATGGACAATCTGTAACTAGCACCGAGGTCCAATAAAGAAACACCACTTAGGCTGGTTTTAAATAAATGCACTATGTGTATGATTTTAATAAGCAGATAAATTTATTTTAAAATACATATAATAAAGAACAAAAAACTGAAAGCAATGAACAGCACAAGTAAAACCTGACTATATTAACAAACGTTGGATGTGAAAAGTTGGACCTCACATCAAGAATCTTATGAATGAATCTACATACTAAAAGCTTTATCTTCAGCAAGAATGACCTTGTTACATTTCACCATTGATCCATACATCGGTTCATCTACCTGATAACTCTGAAACTCATTTATCATCTGCTGGGTTTGAGCCCTCGCTACATTTAATGGCAGGAAAATCAATCAGTCCTAATCGGTTAATATACCGGCACTATACCAGGACGATCTGAACATGTAGAGAACAAGCCAAGGCTCTGATTAGAAATGTTCGTGATCAGGATGAGGGTAAAAGTTAGATGTATGTAATCAAGTAATATTCAGGACTATAATCTTATTTTCTGCTGTTAAAAATGTAAATAAATATTGTCAGATCAGTATGAATTACTGGTGTCTTTTCATAAAACATCCTTGTTGACTTTGCCAGGTGGGGGAATGCAAGTAATTAGAGTTTCTCCTTCTGTTCTTTTAAATACTCACTGTGGAGGAGGAGAGCTGCGGCAGTGGGACATAATCACCTGCTGTACACATACTGCAGAAAACAGTGCTTATATGGAATATCAGCCTCTGTGTTTGAGGGATTTCCTAGCAATTAGCATATTCTAAGATAATCTCAGACTGTCTGAGGCCATAACTCACATTGCCATAGGAGCTGAATTGTTGCGAAATGTAAATTTACCACAAGGATTGAACATTTTATCTATCATAATGAAGCAATTCCTTAAAAAAGAAACCAAGTGCTGTACATGTGGGCCTAGAGTATGTGTATGTATGTGAAGTGTTGAAGTAAGAATAGAGAATCATGAAGAAGGTGGGGTTTTTCCATTTTATGCATGTGTCAGGTTGAGAAGGGATTAAGGTGTCTCTTAATTACATGGTCTGTTTGTTGTGCTTGTCTATCACGCCCTCATTAGCCTGTTGTTGGGCAGAATTAATAACAAGCAACAGAATTGAGCTTGGCATCCTAGGACAAAGCTTGTGAAAGAATATGTCATTTGCAATCACACCTTACAGTTCTAAAATAGACAAAGTCAATACTCTCTAATTGATATAGAAAATCTGTATTCTGTCCTGTTGTCTTTGCCAGAATCTGTCTTCAGGCCACCTCTGGAAACACTATGAATTCCCTGTAGTTTAAGAATAATTATAATTGAAAGTTACATATTACTCAGGCCTCAGGTTTAAATGTTTGCTCATTGAACATTGTTATTGTCTCTACGCAGTAGAAAGATTTTCAAAACAATGTGATTGAATAGTTTTTGTCCTTAAAAAAAGGTTATTATTTTTGGTTCATTATTACATTTGGTCAATTCTTACAAAGACACCGTTTGAGTAAACATATTATTGTTCTAAGACTCTACAATCTACCTAAGACCCTAAGATTTTTGAGATGTCACATTTTCAAAGAGAAATTAATCATAGACAGAAAATGGCTGATAAATGTGTCGAATTATGATCCAATATCACGTTGCCACAATTTTAGGTTTTGGTAAGATGTCTTGTGTTTTGGTTGAAAAAGTATTTATTTATTCATGCAGCTTGTCTTTTACAGGTCCTTCTAAAAAAATTAGCATATTGTGATAAACTTCATTATTTTCCATAATGTCATGATGAAAATTTAACATTCATATATTTTAGATTCATTGCACACTAACTGAAATATTTCAGGTCTTGTATTGTCTTAATACAGATGATTTTGGCATACAGCTCATGAAAACCCAAAATTCCTATCTCACAAAATTAGCATATCATTAAAAGGGTCTCTAAACGAGCTATGAACCTAATCATCTGAATCAACGAGTTAACTCTAAACACCTGCAAAAGATTCCTGAGGCCTTTAAAACTCCCAGCCTGGTTCATCACTCAAAACCCCAATCATGGGTAAGACTGCCGACCTGACTGCTGTCCAGAAGGCCACTATTGACACCCTCAAGCAATAGGGTAAGACACAGAAAGAAATTTCTGAACGAATAGGCTGTTCCCAGAGTGCTGTATCAAGGCACCTCAGTGGGAAGTCTGTGGGAAGGAAAAAGTGTGGCAGAAAACGCTGCACAACGAGAAGAGGTGACCGGACCCTGAGGAAGATTGTGGAGAAGGGCCGATTCCAGACCTTGGGGGAGCTGCGGAAGCAGTGGACTGAGTCTGGAGTAGAAACATCCAGAGCCACCGTGCACAGGCGTGTGCAGGAAATGGGCTACAGGTGCTGCATTCCCCTGGTCAAGCCACTTTTGAACCAGAAACAGTGGCAGAAGCGCCTGACCTGGGCTACAGAGAAGCAGCACTGGACTGTTGCTCAGTGGTCCAAAGTACTTTTTTCAGATGAAAGCAAATTCTGCATGTCATACGGAAATCAAGGTGCCAGAGTCTGGAGGAAGACTGGGGAGAAGGAAATGCCAAAATGCCAGAAGTCCAGTGTCAAGTACCCACAGTCAGTGATGGTCTAGGGTGCCGTGTCAGCTGCTGGTGTTGGTCCACTGTGTTTTATCAACGGCAGGGTCAATGCAGCTAGCTATCAGGAGATTTTGGAGCACTTCATGCTTCCATCTGCTGAAAAGCTTTATGGAGATGAAGATTTCATTTTTCAGCACGACCTGGCACCTGCTCACAGTGCCAAAACCACTGGTAAATGGTTTACTGACCATGGTATCACTGTGCTCAATTCGCCTGCCAACTCTCCTGACCTGAACCCCATAGAGAATCTGTGGGATATTGTGAGGAGAACGTTGAGAGACTCAAGACCCAACACTCTGGATGAGCTAAAGGCTGCTATCGAAGCATCCTGGGCCTCCATAAGACCTCAGCAGTGCCACAGGCTGATTGCCTCCATGCCACGCCGCATTGAAGCAGTCATTTCTGCAAAAGGATTCCCGACCACGTATTGAGTGCATAACGTTGACGTTTTTTGTATTAAAAACACTTTTCTTTTATTGGTCGGATGAAATATGCTAATTTTGTGAGATAGGAATTTTGGGTTTTCATGAGCTGTATGCCAAAATCATCCGTATTAAGACAATAAAAGACCTGAAATATTTCAGTTAGTGTGCAATGAATCTATAATATATGAATGTTAAATTTTCATCATGACATTATGGAAAATAATGAACTTTATCACAATATGCTAATTTTTTGAGAAGGACCTGTACACCTTGGACCTGATTTCACTGTAGGTACTTAACTCCGGGTTCACACTGAACGCGGTGCAGCTGCGGTGCGGGTGCCGCAAGGAACCAAAATAATTAAAATTAATGTGGAAACTTACATCAGCCATAGTGCGATGTAGTTGCGGTTGTGGTTACCGAGGCCGTGCGGCTCAACCAAATGTTTGTCAGGAGTTGACGCCTCCCTGTGTTAAAAAGGTGCACCCTATTTGCTGCAGACAGAAGAAGCTAGGCAAATGAGTTGGATGCCACTTGTGAGCTGCTTATTCAAATGCAGCTCCAGGTTTGTCTAGAAGGATTACTCCACCTGAGAAAGCTACTAAGGGAGCCACACATCCTTGTAAATAAGATAAACGATCATTCAACGTGAGGTGGCATTTTTTTGTTTTGCACTTAGTTTTGTTCCGAATAAAACTGTGGAAAATTGTAAAGGTCAGATGGCAATTTTTTGGTGTTTTTTTGTGTGATAGATCTGCCAGTTGCTCATATTCATGCAAGAACTGCTACTGCATTGTTTGTCAAAGTTTGATGTTTCGGATGTATGTCATCACTCCTCAGTAACTTTCAGCATCATGCTGGGCTGCCTGATGATCACTTTGTTTTTTCACACTTTTTTTACAAATCAGATTTCTGTATTCTGCACCAGAAATTATCAAGTCTGAACACAACTGAAAATGAGATGGAAAAAATATAAATGTCATTTAATCTCACCTAGGTGTCACGGTGGGGTTTTGGAGTGGACCGAAGCGCAGACAAGAGCTTGGAAGCAGCATTTCAAAAAGCAGTCTCTCAGCTTTAATCAAAAAAAGTAAAAACGTAACAAAAACACTGCAGGTACTGAACAGGGTCGAGATCCAAACACTTACATTACAGACACTGCAGGAACATGGAGACTCAAGGCAGGGACGAGGATAAAGGGTCGAGTTGTAACGCAAGGAACTCACAAAACACAATGAAACAAACCAACTAATATGCAGAGACAAAACAAAGGCAGGTAATCAAAGGAACTAAGGACAGGTGAGGCAGGAAGGCAGAGGGAACAGGTGCACCTAATACAAGTAATTAACAAGACACCGAGCAGACCTAAAACAAAACTATAAACAAAGATAAAAATAAAGCATAAGAATCAGGGATAAACATGAACTGAAGGAAACTGAGAAACTGAAGGGAACATAAGAAACACCTAATCTAAGAACGAACAAGGAACCCATAAAGCAAACCAGATTCAGAGTAATGAAACCTAACACCACACAGACTGAACAGACAGGAAAGGAAGCAGAGAACACAAGGACTAGGAAGTAAACAAACAAAATGTAAACAATAAGTAAACACAACCTAACCAGAGGGGCTGGAGAAATATGATACTTAGTAAACAAAACAAAACACAAAGTCCAAAATGTCACATCCTGACACTAGGTGTTTATGTTCACACTGCTTTAAACAGTGACTCTTGCTGGAAGTACTGAAACAATAAAATTTAGGTGATGGGTTTTAAGACAGCTTTCGGTTTCACATCTAATCGTTTAAATTCTAGTGCTGAACGTACTGATGAAGACAAATTATTAGGCTCGAGCAGCTAAACACTGCAAAGGCCTTTTGTTATTTGAATTTGTATTATTATTCGTCTGCCAAATGAATTTCCTTTTTGGTGGCTTTAACGTTAACATTAAATTTGCAAAAGAAATAGCTCAACTCAACAGCACACATACCCAAAGCGTGTAAGGGTGGCCAAGCCTCAAAGTCTGACCTCCCCATAAAAGACGAGCTCCTAGAAGGAAAGTTGCAAGGACACAAAGTCTTTTAGTATTGATTCACATTGGGCCCTGAACAATATTCAATAGGTGAATGCTGACATCATTGAAGCCCCTGTAAGAGCCCACTACAAGTCCCCGACCCCTCTGCTATGTGACACTGGCTCTGCGTCTGGCTGGACCATGTGTCAGTGGCAGAGAGGCCCATTTTATGTTTTACAGTTTGCATACGATTAGCAACAAATCACACATGCATAGTGCAGTTTACACCAAACTGAATATAGTTAATCTTTGTCAAACTGATACAGCTCTATTAGATTAGATTGGAATTTGGATCAACGGCGCTTCCCAGGAAACTTCAAATGCTTTATCTCCCTTATACATCATCGGATCCACACCAAATTTTGTGTGCATCATCATGGACAAAGGCTGAACACGTTGCCATAATCAATTAATGGCATCACTTTAGCCCTGCTGACTGACAACCAAATGACAGGTTTCTTAGCTGATTAACCTCCCTTGACAGTCTCTAGAAGTTTCATGTTCTCTAATAAGGCATAATAATTTTGGGTGACATTTTCAAAGCATTAGAGGAAGTTTTTGTTAATCTTTTGCCACCAAACAGGAAGTGAGAGCAGCTTCAAATTAGAAGGTCAGACTTTTCTCAAATTTTAAACACTTCTCATTGGAGCAGAACTCGGACTAAAAATCGTATAAAAGCTTGCTCATGGTATCGCCTAGTGGTGACAAGCGGAACCGAGTGGTGGGCTCAATAACGGCGTGAAGATGGCAATGCCAAGCTCCCATGATCGCTCCACAGGAGCGACACTAAACTGCGAGGGTTGCCCAATGCTGCTTGAAGCTTTAATTTGCATTGTTATTTGTGTTCCTTCTTTGGAAAAAAATAGTTTTTTTATTTAATGATGCAGGAAATCCGATCTCATGTTATCCAAGGTCCTTGCAAACAACTTATCAATTGTCTGCATGTTCTTTGTCTTCAACCAAAAACCCAACCTAAATATCACTATATATCCTGTATTGTGTGACTAATGAATAACAATGCTGGAAATATACTGGAGCCAAGTGCAGGTTAGATGTTATCATCCACCCTGAACACATTACACTATGCTCCAGTAGTGCAATAATGGATGGTAGATGGCTGCCATTATGACCTTCCCCCTGCACTGCAGTGCACCATGAGACACATGATATTAAATTACCACTCAAGAGGAGCTTCACTCTGATCACCCGACATATGCCCTGTTTCCTGTTCTGCTCATTTCTCTTCCTCTTGGCTTTTTCTATTGTCTGTGTTTCTCCTTATTTTGGGAACTTGAATTGCAAGAGATATGTAGGGACACAACTGTGTTTGTCCCATTTCTGGCCACGGCATCACTTTAACCCTTCTGTGTCCTATATGTATTGTTTTTCTCTGACTGTTTTTTACTATTTTTACTATTAGCTTTAGTTTTTCCTGAGCATTTATACATGTAAAAATTGTTATCTTTAATTTGTCTCATACCAACACAGTCATAATAATTAAAAAGGGTCTGTCTTTTAATGTAAGAGTGTAGTTACATTCAAAATGTGTGGTCAGTGATGAGATAATCAGGCATGAGATAATCTAGCATGTATTTTTCCATTATATATTTCAAACCTCCTTTCTTTCACTTTCCTAGCTATACTTAACAAGTCCGTGACAAACAGTGAGGTAAACCAGTGAAAATTGAATTAATCCATTCATTGATTGTCTATACCAATTCAATTTAGTTTATTTAAATAGCAATAATACACAACAGATGTCATTTCAAGACACTTTAGAAGACAAACAGGACCAACACATCCAATAACATACAGTCAAATTCACATCTAATTATAAGACAGAGCCAACTTAATTTGATAATTTAATGGCCACTGGTAGCCTAGCTCAGTGTTTTATCTTGTTGACTTTGCAGAAATTTTTCATCCTGAGCAAGGTATGGCAACAGTGGAACAGAACAACTCCCTTTTATCAAGAACTAACCTCCAGCAGTACTGGGTACCAGGTAAATACAGAGAACATAGTAGTCCTGGACCAGGGCACCTGTGTTTTATACGTCTACTCTGTTTTCTCCAATCCTAGTCAGTCTTGGCAGATGATGATTTCCACTGTTGCAATATACATTCTCTGGAAGAGACTTGCTACAAAGTCACCGATTTAATGCAATTGTCAGTGTTTGCTTAGACAGAAAACTTATTTGAACTTAAATACATTGCTTCTTAACTAGGATTGAACTGGAATGTATATTATTTAAATTTGAATCTGTCTGTTGGTACGAATTGGCAATCCATTTCTTTTTATAAATGACTCTGTTTGTCTTTTTAAATACCTTGAGATGACATTCGTTGTGAATTGGCGCTTGAATGCTCCATCCCAAGGGCTCCAGGAACTAAACAAAGAAACATTTGATCATGCTTAAATACAAGGAAGAAAAAAATTAAAAAACATGAAGTTATTCGTGGCAAAGTACACAATGTTAGGTTACATCCAAGTAACAACAGTTTCCAAATATTTTGAGTCTTTTATTTTATGTGTTTTAAATATTTTTTTTTCATTTGATTTACTTTTCAACAGGAAATATGAACACACTTAAAAGAGACTCGGTTGGGGGCCCTGGGTATATGGGTAGAGTAAAGTGTGTATCAGGTGTTACCTAATCAAACATTGCACCCACCTCTGCCTCTTCCATTCTTTGTGCAAAGTTATCTCTGCCATTTCCATAGAGGGAGAAAACAGAGCAGTAATTCTCTCAGCTCTCATAAATGCAGTATATTCATATTGCCTAGACTCTCAGAAAGTGCTTGGCAGTGCATTCAGACAGTCCATAAGTCAAGACATTGTCAGAGTGGCAA
Organism: Girardinichthys multiradiatus; assembly: GCF_021462225.1. Classification (NCBI taxonomy): domain Eukaryota; kingdom Metazoa; phylum Chordata; class Actinopteri; order Cyprinodontiformes; family Goodeidae; genus Girardinichthys; species Girardinichthys multiradiatus. The sequence goes on along the minus strand of NC_061802.1, from coordinate 13,365,563 downwards.
TGGTGATGCATGAAGATGCCCACTCGCAGTTCCTTACAGTTGAAGTACTTTCTGTCAGATAAACCTAAGTTTAATTTCTTCTGCTGGCCTAATGTGTTTTTAATACAGCTATGTGACTTATGTTGCTGTCAGTTTGCTAGCCTCGCAGGAATGCCAAGATACTAGTGGGCGGCATATAGGAACTGTGAGGTGAAAAAAAAGATGACAAAGATTAATTATAGTGGCAGAGGCGTTGTGCATTTGATCAAATCCTTATTGACTGAGACCACTGAGAAGGTTGCACCTCTGTAAGACAAAAACGGGATGTTCAGCTTGCTTTGGTTCCAGGATAAATGACTCTTGTGCTCTCAAGCGTGCACTCAAATAAGCAAAACACATTGCCCTCATAGGCAATACATGTTATTGATAAGGTGGGGGGCAGGTATATTCCTCATTGTGATGTGGTTCAGTGCAAACAATATGTGTCAGAACTTTTAAGCATTGTAGAATATTCACTGAAAAGTCTGAAAACAAAGGGAGTTTACCTTTATTACTTATTGCTCTGTAACTATAGTATCTCTATAGAAATCCAGAAGTAACATTTTATTACACTATTTTTTAAACAGTTTATCGTAAAAAACAGTTTCTAGTTTCTCCTGGAATAAGGATGGTGTCAAGATTGTGGGTTTGGTGGCAGGACAAAACTGCAGATCATTGGGAGGAGGCCACATGGTGAGTAGAAGACGTTTTTAATTTAAAGGCAACGACTTACAAGCAAGTAGTCCAGGCGTAAAGTCAGGAGACAAACAAAAAATAAGGAGGAACTTGGGAATACCACAAGGGTTGTTAACATAAGGAACCAGCAGGGAACAATGAAAACTAAAGAGCTTATAAACTGAGGGAAGTGGAGCATGGACCAATGAGACAGGGAGGCAGGTAATCAGAGGAAAGATGAAACAGGCGTGGACCACACTGCAGGGAACTGAGGGAATATGTTAATATGGAAATGGAAGCTAGAGAACGCAGAGGCAGGTGGGGAAAACTAAACTAAACTAGAGAAAACTCTATGGAAGAGAAACCTAAACATTAACTAACAAAATAGTAATTCTAGGAAGAACTAAACAGGGGCATGAGGAAAAGCTAAACTAATGGAAAACAGGCCTAAGGAAACCTAAAGACACAAAGCTCAATATGGAAGAAACACTAACTAGACAAAGCAAGGACAAGAGGAACTATACTAAAGAGCAAGGTTGGGAAAGAACAACTAATCGTAAAGGAAACAAGAAACTGGGTAAATAACAAAAGGGGTCTAAAGCCAGGAGGAAAATACTAACAAAACTACCTCAACGCAGGAGTAAATAAACTGCTCAATCAAAAACAAACACAAAACCCAAACAAAGTCCAAGATGGCAGATCCTGACAGATGGACTCTTTTACACTGTATATATTTACAGCAGGTAAGCCTACTTCTCATAGATGTCTTCAGCTAAATTTAGGACAAAACTGAAGTTTTTGTTATTGGCACAGACTTTAAGAAACCGCAAAACCTCAAGCAATAGTAATGAACCCTTCAAATTCAGATTGAGATTAGATCAAAAACAAATTATTTAAGGCATTTTGTTTCAGACTAGTCTACGGGACAAGTGCTCAATTAATAAAGTTTGATTGCTTTATACTGTGATGGATTGGCGACCTGTACAGGGTGTACCCCGCCTCTCGCCCATAGACCCATTATTGAATAAGCAGTATAGAAGATGAATGAATGAATAAATGAATGAATGATTGCTTATATTTTAGCAGAAAGGACAAAAAATAAGTCCAATTGTTTTCAGTAAAGAGGTTGGCCAGATGTAACAAAATAAGAAGAATTTTGTAATTACTGTTTACTACTTTAATTACTGTTTGTCTATATTGTGTGCAAGATACTTATCTGATGGCATGAGCTACTCTATGACAGCCTGAGTTTTCACAACTTTCAATGAAACCATGGCCTGAGTATTTATAATGACATTCTGAGGATACATGAACTATTTGTATATTAGTTTCCGGGCCACTTATTTGTTGTATCTTTTCATCTTTTCAGTTGCTTGTTAACAGGAATGGCAAATCAGCCATTTAACATGGCAGCAACTCAGTCCATTTAAGCATTTAGACATATGATGGACAATTTGTCAAAGTTTAACCCAAGCATCAGAATAGAGAAGAAAGTGTATAAAAATAAGCATTTGTTGTCTTCATTCATCTGCACATTTCATGTTTTTCACCTTAAAAAGCAGAGTGAATGCTCTCAAAACTACTGACTGCTTCTAAAGTTTGCCACACAGCTTTAAACACCTATTATTGTCATTCTAGAAAAAAAAATTTTTTACCAAAATATTGTGCTGAGCCACTTCCTAATATTTTTTTCCTTTCCAGTTTGTGGCCAAGGGTGTTGCTGTAGGGCATTTGACCTGGGGACCATTTCTCTGGTCCACACACTCATCAAAATGTTCAAAAGGAAAACTTCTAAAACACACACAGCCTTGCTTCCAAATTTTTATTCTTCTTTATCTGCATTTTTGTCCCCAGGTACTTAGGATTCCCTATATCCTTGGCTAATCAGCAAGAAACGAAAAGGACAGTAGTGTCCTTAAGGTGGAGTTTTAAAAACGCACATTTTGCCTTTGAACACACACTATGGCTCCAAGAGTGCCATGCTCTCTCTGTCCTGCAGGGGAAGAAACTGCAAGCAGATAAAACACCCATACAGGATAATGACATGCATGACTAAGCTTCTGTTTGCTCACACATGCTGTGGATCAGCTCTGAAGGTCAGGACACATCCAGAATGGAACGTGGAAAAAACATAAAGGTCGAGGCCACAGAGGTGCTAGAGTGTATACATCTGTGTAGAAATGAGGTTTTGTTCTGTGTGGGCTGGTCTTTGGCTGGTTAATTTTGTTTCCCCAGCCTTTTGCTGGCAATAAATTGGCCCTGTGTCTACCCACCTGGTCAAGCCGCCACAAAAAGGTCGTATGGGCTCAGGGAGAACACAACTACAGCACTGCATACAGGATGAAGAGTTTTTTTTTTCATTTACAGCGGGTTTCTGTATAGTGCATTTTTTTCAATTCAAAACAGTCACACCAGCAAGAAGCGCTTTAAGAGGTCAGCATGTCAGGCACTGTACTTGAATTCCGTTGAGCTCCATCTGGTCTACACTGAAATGGTTCATATTTTTGTAATTTGTCTGTATTTTGTACCTTATGTGTTTGAAAATGTCTTTAGTGTGCAAGTCATAATTTTTTTGTCCTTAATTGAAATTATGCCTATCTGGTAAACATAACATACATTTCAAATGTATTTATACCCCTCAAACCTGACCACATTTTTTCACATTAAAACCAATTTCAATATATGTTATTTAGATTTTATGCAATAAACCATCACACATTAGCTCAATAATTTGAATTGGGAGAGAAAGCATACTAGATTTTCTTTGATACCCCTAAATGAGTCTGGTAGTCTATATTATAATATCATTATAAATACTGCTGTACTGTGAAGGTCTTGGATGTTTCTAGAGAACTTTAGTGAACAAGCAACATTGAAAATACCAAGAAACACATCAGACAGCTTGTAGAAATGTTTAAAGCAGTGTTAAGAAAAAACAAAAACTTTGAACATCTTACAGAGCACTGTTCAATCCATTATGCGCTATTGGAAAGAGTATCGCAGAGCTCCAACCCTACAAAGACATGGCTGACCACCTAAAGCACACAGCATAGGTCAGATGAGACCAAATTTATAATTTTTGGACTGCATGCATTATAATGTATATGGCAGAAAATGTAAATTGTGCATTTCCTTAAACAAGCTATCCCAACACTCAATTGGTGGTGGCAGCAACATGCTGCGCGGTTGCTTTTCTTCAGGGACAGGGATTGATAGGGAGATGGGTAGAGCTAAAAACAGAGCAGAACAGGGGAATTAAACTGTATGCTGTTTTCTGCTTTGTGAATTCGGTGCAGAAGTACAGTAACTAGGATGTTCAAAACTGTTGCAAAAAAATAGAGCAGGTTGCTAAAAGATTTTGAGCAAAATCTTGACTCATCCGTTTCACAAAATAAGGTACTTCACTCTATTACAACTTTACAAGCTGTGCACACAAAATTAAGCAATAATTTTAAAAAACAGCTGTGTAACGTGGCAGCATGACTCATGGGGGTGTAGCTAACAAAGTCGCAGGAAGTACAACGTAACAAGCATTGAGAGTTGAGGCACTCTGGTACTGATCATTTGGAAATACCTTTGACACCAATAGAAAAGCCGGGATTGAATTAGAACATCCCTGCAAGTTATTATTTGTAACAGACTGAAATGAAATAAAAGGACCTAGAAGGTCTTCTGAAATAGAGTCAGCGGATTCTATTGCTTAGCTTCTGTTTTTGCAGCTCTTCCTGTTATGTTCTTTGTTTCATGTTAACTATTTTGTCTAACTGACCATAACAATAACTTTTGTTGCTAAAAATATTGTTTGCATGTATTCTTTTGTTATTTCTAATGCAAATAATCTAAGGCTGCAAAACTGAGAGTGCAGATGCACAGTGGCATGTTTAATAGCTATCAATGGAAATAGCTGGCCCTGCCTACATTTATTTATCAGTACATAAAAATGGCATCTGCAGACAAACACTCGTCTGCTTAACGATTTCCATTCATATGCTAATCAACCAGATTTAGTACATTTTGGATATTTTTTCTTTAAAATTTTTTATCTCTAAACAAACCCTGATTTTTCCTGCAACCACAGTCCATTGGGTCACTAGGTTTTCTCATCCAACAGTTTTAATAAGCATTCCTTCACCAAAGGAGAAGTGATTGATTCTCTGTTATCTAATTCTGTTTGTTTTCCACTTACAATGATTAGGACACATTTCCTGCACAAGGGAAAAAAAAACAAAGTGTAGCTTTATTTGGGAGATTCATCATTAGATCGGCCTTGCCTGTTAACATACTGACCCTTGCAAAAGTATTAATACCAACAAATGTTATGCATTTTGTCACAAACTTCAATACATTTTATTGGAACTTTATGAAATAGACCAAGACAAAGCATACATAACTGTAAAAGGAATGATTAATGATACATAGGTTTCAAACAAAATCAGAAAAGTGTAGCAAGCATTTATATTTAATCCCTCTGGTACCTCTAAATAAAATTCAGTGCACCCAACTCTCTTCTGAAGTCACCAAAGTGGTGAAAAGAGTCAAAGTATATGCATGTCTAATTTAGTAGAATCTTAGTAAAAAAATCATAGTAGAGTTGCATCTGTTCTGTGAAAGCCTGAGGTTTGTTACAGAACAATGTGAACAGCCTCATCAAGACCAAGAAACACACCAGACAGGGATAGGGTTGTAAAGAGATTTAAATCAGCATTAGGTTTTAAGTTGGATCATCTCACAGCGCATCGTGCAATCAATAATCAGAAAATGGAAAGAGCATTACAGAACTGCAAACCTACAGGGGATGCTGATCGGATATGATGGGAAGACAAATACGATGCAATCGTAGCAGAAAACCTGTTAAAGGCTCCAAAAGACTTGAGCTTGAGTCAGAGGTTTATCTTGCAGCAAGACATCGACAGCCACAATGAGAATAGAATACAATAGAATAGAATAGAATAGAATAGAATAGAATAGAATAGAATAGAATAGAATAGTCTCACAGTGGGGAAATTCAGGTGTGTCTGCAGCAACGTAAAAGGCAAATGGAAGCAGACAGGTACTCACAGATGTAAAATACTATAACCACACTTTGACCAGTGATGAAGAGGATAAGGCCAAGCTCAAAATCTTCAAAGTTCTCTGATGTATAATCAAAATGCATGAGTGTCAAATGTTTGTCAAAGACTAGAGCTGTTTTCAAGATACATTTAAGGTCGAATATTTATCCTGATAGCTGAAAGAAATTGTGACACAGAAAAGAGATGTGCTGCACTGCTGTCATACAACAAAAGAGCAGTAATGTCAGAATATAATCAAGCTGTTTTCCCACAATCTGTATCTGATATTGTTGCAAATAATCTGTATAAGCTTTAGAATATAGTGAAATATAAGGGTCATTCCTATTGTTACGTTTCCTCCTCATCGAGTGAGGAAAAGGACTACAGGGTGTCCTGGTGATTCATATGTTGACACCTGGAGCTTGCAATCAGAAAACATTTGTGCTCTCTCTCTTTCACTTTTGTGCATGCTGTGTCTGAGGTAGAAGATCATAATTGGATTGTGAGGAAAGGCAATCTAATGGAATAATTTGCTAATTTTAGTTCTTATAGTTGCAGTATATTGTGAGTAAATCAAGAATCATGAATGCTAATCTTCCACCACATTCCAAGGAACCTCCGCTAGAATGAGATCTCTTGACTGGAGATTCCACTGGAGTTCAGCGAACTCATTATCCCGCGAGCTTTCAGTAGCTTTCAGCAGATGGGTCACTGTGGTCATTAAGGGATGGACATGGTCAGTAACAATAGCCAGATGGAGTGGAGGATGTGGAGTTTGGTAACACAGAACATGGAACAGATGAGAGTTTTCTGAGGAGCTCAGGGAGAAGATTATAAAGGTAAAAAATCATCTTCAAGCAGTTTCAAGTTCCTGCCACCACAGTTACAAACAGCATGTTTGATTTATTTGTATATAAACAGTGTTAAGAATGAACAATTTAAGCACTTTAACAATTGTAGCCTAAGCTAATTTGCAACGTCTGTTCTTAGCTGGGAGAGACATTTTCACAAAATAATTATGACTTTCATGGGACTGTAGCAAGCAGAATGTGGACACAAGAGAAAATGCAAACCTAGGTTGATCAGAGAAATTATATTATTTACAGAAAAATACAAAGAAATAGACTGGAATTTGCCAAAATATACAGTATGTTTCCAAAGGTATTTGCTCACCCATCCAAATAATTGAAATCAGGAGTTCCAATCACTTCCATGGTCACAGGTGTTTAAAATCAAGCACCTAGACATGTAGACTGTTTCTACAGACATTTGTGAAAAAATTGGTTGCTCTCTAGAGCACAGCAAATTCCAGCATGGTCCTGAAACGTCATTGCTTCTGTATGTCAAAGACCCCGTTTCAAAAGCTACATGCAGTTTAACAACTGGGTAGATGAAGAACCCTGTGGAAATAAAATAGACAGCATGTAATAGTTGTAATCTGTGCTGAATGTGGCACACACTGAGCTTGTTACAGCAAAAACAGACAGGAATCCCACCCACAAATGGATGTGACAACATTTAGTATTTTTGTGGAGATGCTGCTTCCAAGGCAACACTAAAGAGAAACAAGTGTTAACTGGAACTCTTGAAGTATTTGCTTATAATTTGTTATTGATTGCATCACAACTAACAGTCAGAAGAGTATGGAGGTAAATTTGTCTCAATATTATTCAATCAAAACAAACTAATCTCAATCAAAAAATATTAAGTTGTGATCAAAACTTTCAGAGTTGTAACAATTTTTTTTTTTTAAATGGAATATTTTATTTTGGGGAGAAAAAAAAATTGTTTGATAAAACTTTTTTTTGATTAAAATGACTCATTTTTCCTCACGAAGAGAAAAAAGTTATTTGCAAAACATAAACTTTTATTTACGCATGTCAAAAATCTTTGGTTACGAGTCTCGCTTTTTTGGTTTTGACGCTCTCTGTTTTTGGTTGAACTCAACAAATTTTGAGTGCAGGAAACATGAACATCCTGGGCGGGGCCCAAAGATGAACGCTGTAAGACGTTTCCCTATTGGTTAGCGCTGACTAAAGCCGCAGACTCTGATCCCCCCCACCTCTGAACTTCTGCTCGAACTGCAGGGCTTGCCGCGTCGCTTCACTGAGGAGACATCAACTGTACAGAAGAAAACTGCAGTTAGGTGAGCCGACAGTCGGAAATACGCGGTCCCGCCAGCTGACACCAGCTCTCTCTTAAAGATTAGCGTCGCGCATACAAGGCGCATTACGGTAATGGAGCAGAAAGGACGCCGATCCTGGCAACGGTTGAGAAAATAAGAGGAAAACACAAAAGTAACCTACAGAACATTTATATTAATTACATTTTTACAACTTTCACATTCATGTTTTATGTAAATGCATTTGTCCCACTTTCAGGAATTTATTTCTCCAAAACCAAGAGAGGTGACAACACAATCTCTTCAGATTTTATTAGAGCGTCCTCTATATTATAACCAGAATTAGTATTTCATAATTTCACTGTAGGTTTCTGGAGAAATACACAACTACCCCAACAAAGTACCACAAACGATTATTTTTGGTGAGGTCGATGAGGTCCTGTGGGAAGTGGTCTGGACAACTTAAAGTGCAAGAGCATCCAGATCTCCTCTGACCTCTCCTGGACCGGAAACGCCCCTCGACTGTTGAAGAAGGTACCACAACAGCTCTTCTTCATCTCCTCAGCTGCTTACAGATGTCTACAGGGCCACGGTGGAAAGCACTCTGTGTCTCAGCATGACAGTGTGGTGTGGGAACTGCACAGGAGAGGAAGGAAGTATCATGGGTTGTGAGGACAACACACAGGATTATGGGATGCCGTCTGCCCGACATGGACTCTGTTTTATACTACACTTGGGGTAGTTGTGTATTTCTCCAAACCTTTACAGTAAAATTATGAAATACTAATTCTGGTTATAATATAGATGACCCTCTAATAAAATCTGAAGAGATTGTGTTGTCACCTCTCTTGGTTTTGGAGAAATAAATTCCTGAAAGTGGGACAAATGCATATAATGGTTGAGCATTTTGAGGTATTTTGACAAGATATTTCTCCAAAACTGTACAGTAAAATATTAAATATTAATTATTTTACATAAAACATGAATGTGAAAGTTGTAAAAATGTAATTAATATAAATGTTCTGTAGGTTACTTTTCTGTTTTTCTCTTATTTTCTCAACCGTTGCCAGGATCGGCATCCTTTCTGCTCCATTACCGTAATGCACCTTGTATGCCCGACGCTAATCTTTAAGGAAGAGCTAGTATCAGCTGGCGGGACCACGTATTTCTGACTGTCGGCTCATCTAACCGCAGTTTTCTTCTGTACTGTTGATGTCTCCTCACTGAAGCGACGCGGCAAGCCCTGCAGTTCGAGCAGAAGTTCAGAGATGCGGGGGATCAGTGTCTGCGGCTTTAGTCAGCGCTAACCAATAGGGAAACGTCTTACAGCGTTCATCTCTAGGCCCCGCCTAGGATGTTCATGTTTCCAGAACTCAAAATTCGTTGAGTTCAACCAAAAACAGAGAGCGTCAAAACCAAAAAAGCGAGACTCGTAACCAAAGATTTTTGACCTGCGCAAAGAAAAGTTCATGCAAAGTTCATGCTTTGCAAATAACTTTTTTTTTTTCGTGAGAAAACATTTGTCATTTTAATTAAAAAAAAGTTTTATCAAACAATTTTTTTTCTCCCCAAAATAAAATATTCCATTTTAAAAAAAAAAATCGTTACAACTCTGAAAGTTTTGATCACAACTTAATATTTTTTGATTGAAATTTGTTTTTTTGATTGAATATTCGAAAGGTTTTGACCACAATTTATTTTTTTGATTGAGATTTTTTTTTTTGATTGAAATTAGTTTTTTGTTTGATTGAATAATATTGAGACAAATTAACCTCCATAGAAGAGTGGCAGCTGCTTGGATAATTGAGGTTCATTGAGGTGCATTTTGAGGTTAACTATTTACATGCAGCTTCCTGGTCACTTGTCACATCATCTGCAAGATGGCAAGTGGTATTACTTCTTTCATTTTGGATCTGCCATTTTCTCTGGGCGCCCACATGATTTCATTTACGTTTCATTGATCCATATTTTTACTGTGAGCAGGTCTGTGTGAGGCTTTTTTCAGCTGTTTAAATGTGTGAAATGTATCTGTATTTGTTGTCGATTTTTCTGTGGCCCCCTTTCAGTTGTATTCTGTTTTTGCTCATAGAAGATGCTCAAGTCTGAACTGGTCTAGTTCTACAGGCCTAAGCTGTGGACAAATGGATGTATTATTTTTCTCATTATTGATAAGTATAAACCATTGCACTTCTACATTTGCAGATAACACTGATACTGCTGCCTGTGCATTGTTAGGAATTGTCCTTTCTCTCCTGGGCTCATTGCTGTGGCAAGAAACATTACTGTGAACAACAGGCACACAGTGTTATCTCTAGGCCATTTGGATTTGTACTTGTTTTTTCTAAATCTAATGTCATCGGTGTTGAATAGTGCTATCTTTAGCTAGAGGCAAGAGGCTATGGCTGGCTTACAGAGTTGCACAACTGTGGTTACATGTTTTCAGAATAAAAATCATGTGTTGCTTTGATTAGATGTTAATTACTACCTAACTTCAACGTTGTCACTGACTGCTCATCAGTATGATCTATAATAATAAAACTATGACATTCAGAGCTGTGTCTCTTGCTACATCTGGTCCAGGGTTTAAATAAAAAAATAATAATTTGGTATTGATTTTGATTTTCTTGATTGATTATTCTCTCTTATGTTCCCGAACATATTTAAGAAATTATCTGGGTTTGCTTCAAACCCCTAGCTGCCTCGGACAGATTACGGAATTGTACAGACTACAGGTACATCTCAGGAGTGCCAACGAGGCTCGTTTGTCAGATTAAACTGGCCTTTTGAAAATAACAACCTTTAACCAGCCATTAAACATAGTTTTCTTTAAGCCCACATCACTGTAATTCAGTAATGTAATGTGTTTCACTTAGGGAATGGAATTACTGAAATAAACAAACTTTTCAATAATATTTATTGTATATGAATAATGTTCTATCAGCCTCTTATAAAGGTTAATAGAAGATGTGTTCTAGGTAGTGTCTTGCAAACATTTTCTCATGCCGTCAACTTCTCTATATTCTGTCAAGTGGATTTTGATGTGATAGATCATCAAAAACAGTGCATTAACAGAAAATAGGATGAAAATTATTGTAAAAAATTATGTAATTTGAAATTGTATGTTCGATTCCACCTCCCACCACCACATGTTGATGCCACTTTAGGAAAGGCAGTTAAATCTAAGTTACCTATTGATCTATGTAGTATGTGTGATCCTATTGTTGAGTATGTGTGATAGGTGTGAGAATGTTTGGAGTGCGGCTGGGTGAATGACACTTGAAGTGTAAAAATTCTTTGAGGACTCGGTATGACTAGAAAAAGGCTATTTAAAGCATCCATTGTAGCTCTAATCAAATGTTTAGGGTTGTTGTCTTGCTGGAAGCTCAACCCTATACTGCATTTTTAGGGCTTTTGCAGCCTCTACCATATTTATTTTTCAGGGTTGCCCGGTATTTGGCTCTATTCATCCTTACATGCACTTTAAACGGCCCCTGCCTCTACTGAGAAAAACCATCCTACAGCATGATGCTACCACCATAATGTTTCACGATTTCCTATGCCGACCTCCACTCATCTTTCCCCGTAGGAAACATAGGAAGAGATGGGGTAAACGAGCTGGCGTCTTGCCACACATCAGGATTCACCTGATATCTTTTGGGCTGACTAGTCACTGGACTCTGATGGATGTATTGTTCTCTGCTATCTGTTCTCTGCTCTATAGCCGTTTGTGTCCCGATGGCTGTTTGGCCCTCCCGATCTTTCAAGCTAGCAGTGCAATATCCACCTGTTTGGTGTAGGGTGCAATCCTTTTTTTTTTTACATATTTTTTTGGCAATAGAGGCCTTTATTTTTCATTTTTCGACAGTAGGCAGACAGGAAAGAGAGGCAGAGAGAAAGGGGTAAACATTTGGCAAAGGTCACCGGGTCCAAGACTCGAACCCAGGATGGCCACATTGAGGACTAAAGCCTCTATACATGGTCGCACACTTAACCCCTATGCCACCAGCGCTGCGCCCAGGGTGCAATCCTACAAAAGAAAAGAGGTGTAAATCCAGGAAACCTTTTCCTGATGGGATGAGCTCATGCTTCTCCTGAAATGACCACCCTTCGGATGGCTCTATTAAATACCAGATTGCTGGTGAATGGGACTTTTATTTTGAATTACTTTTTTCCCTCATCAGAGCTAGATTTTCTTTTCATAACAGAGACGTGGCTTTGATCTGGTGAGTACGTGTGATTTTCTGAACGTCTGCCCCTTTCTTGTTGGTTTTTTAGCTTTCCTCGGTCTATGACTAAAGGTGGAGGGGTACCTTCTGTTTTTACAACCAAACATCTTTTCACTTGTCTCCTACACCAGTTTCAAATTTCAACTTTTGGAACTGAGCTCCTCACCCTCAGTGATCTGTCCAGTGGTGTACCATCCACCTAAATGTGTTAAGGATATTAAAAGTGAATTTGTTGACTTACTGGGGATTCTTTTGTTAAGTTACGACTATGTTTTAATTGTTTGTGATTTCAACATACATGTGGGTTGTGAGTCCGGACCACTAGTGAAAGACTTTCTTGCTCTTATTGACTCATTTAATTTCACTCAATGGGTACAAAACTCCATTCATGTTCAAGGTCATATGAATCTGGTTCTGTCTCATGGTCTGGATATCTGTATTACTGAGATCAAAGACTGTGGCATTTCTGATCATTTTTCTGTTTAGTTAAATGTAACGCTGAGTTGACCTATGAGAGACCAATGTGACGTTTAGGCATGATGAACTGACTGCTGCTCCCTTTTCCTGTGTGTTAGCTACCATTGGTTTTAATTATTTTATCTCCTATGGAGATCTTAACGCAGAAAGGCTGGTTAATCTTTTCAATACATGTTCTGACATCCTGGACACAGTTGCTCAACTTCTCTCTGAGCGGGCTAAACCATCACATCAGCCTTGGATGCATGAATCCATCCCTGTTCTCAGACATGACTGTCGCCCTGCTGATAAATGTGCTTTCTAATATAAATTTATGTCTGCAAATAGTCACAAACCTCAGGTTCTTTTTAATATATTTTTTTAATTCTACCCCTGTGATACTGTTTCCATACTTTTTCTTCTTCTAACCTTAGTGATAGATTCCTGAATGTTTTTATTGAAAACGTTTTGGCACTAAGGCTTCTCAGTGACAACCTGTTTTAGATCAGTGTGTACTTTCTCAATGCTCTGCTGTTTTTCACCAGTTTGAGCCTGTATCTTTTGCGGATTTAAAGGAAATAATTATTAATAGGACCCCCCTTTGTATTCCTAAGAAGAGTCCATGTTGTTGGGCATAGTATTCTTCACATTTTAAACACCTCTTTGTTATCTGCCTGTGTACCCGCTGCTTTCAAACTACAGATGGATCTCCAATTAATCTTTATGTCAAAACATTTTGAAAAGACAGTTTTAATCATCTTCAGACCTTTTTAAATACTCATGGTGTTTGTGAAGAGTTTCAGTCTGATTTTAGATCCCGTCATATCACAGAGACAGCATTTTTAAGAGTTTTTAAGTATCTTCTTTTAACTGTTGAACTTGTTGCTCTGTAGTTTTGGTTCTTTTAGACTTAGCTGCTGCCTTTAATACAGCCCGTCACAGTATTCTGTTAGTAAGAGTTGAACACATTGTTGGTCTCAAAAGCTCAGTACCAAGGTTTAAATCATGACTTTCTGACAGGTCCTTTTCTGTGTTTATGGAGAATATTATATTTCCTCAGAACCTATTTCTTGTGAAGTACCTTTAAGGTATATTTTGGGCTATTCTGGGATTTCATTATACCGTCTGCCTGTTGGTTCCATATTTAAAAATCATAATATTTCTATTGTTATGCTGATGATGTCCAAATATATTCCAATGAGCCACTGCAGCCCATGTTTACCGGCTAAGTGATGTCAAAGACTGGCTCACTCAGAATTGTCTAACCTTAGAGACTAAAGTACACCCTTCAATCAAACATTTTGACAGGTGACCTTTGACCTTAAGGGGGGTCATGGCGCCATGGGGGCGGGGAGGTCATGGGGTCAACAGGGGGTGTGTCCGAGGGGCGTAACCGTGGATGCCGATTGGTTGTCGTCATTAGGGGCGATACCTTAAATGAGCCAATTAAAACACGGGGTGTGTGTTTAAGGGTGTTACGGGGAAGGCCTTAAATGAGCCAATGAAAACACAGGGGTGTGTTTAAGGGTGTTACGGGGAAGGGCTTAAATGAACCAATGAAAACACAGGGGTGTGTTTAAGGGTGTTACGGGGAAGGCCTTAAATGAGCCAATTAAAAATAGAGGGGTGTGTTTGTAAGCATCGTTAAACCTTGAATAACCCAATGAAAACAATGGGGCGTGTTTTAGTGTTTACTTTAAATACAGGGATAAAACTCTGCACTTTACATGCAGCATTCGTTGGAAAAGAACACCCTTTCAGCAATGGCTAGAGTTAAGAGAGTTTATAGTCAAGCGGAGGAGAAACGCAACGCGTGCCAAGATGATGATGAACAAGCAACTGCATCATCTATATCATCTACTTCCTCATCTGAGATACCTATCGGAATTCCCGTCATAACATACTCTACCGATGATGAGGATCCAACATCAACTTCAACAACCACGGTTGAAAATCAGACCTCGGGTCGGCCAAGAGGTATGTCAGTTCTGTGCGAAACCCCAGTGACCGTCTACCAGCATTCATCCCGTGATTTGAATGCTCCTAAGAAATCAACATACTATGGTGACTGTGGCTCAGTAGGAAGAGTAGTCGTCTTGCAATCAGAAGGTTGTGGGTTCGATTCCAGCTTCCTCCTGCCATATGTCAATGTGCCCCTGGGCAAGGCACTTAACCTCAAATTGCCTACTGATCTGTGTATCGGTGTATGAATGTGTGATTGGGTGAATGTGGTGCTAGTGTAAAGCGCTTTGAGCGGTGTGTATGACTGGAAAAGTGCTATATAATTTCAGTCCATTTACATCTGCAGGGTACAAAGACCCCCGTTCAACACTCTGCAGAAAGAATGGTCTTTGGAGCCATATGGCCTGGTTGGTAGCTGGGATTATATTTTCATGGAAAAACCGGACGAACCCCTCAGATCTGTTTGTGTTGGAGGCTTTCAATCAGGACTGCGGCATATTCAAGATGCTGGCTCTGCCGTTTGAAGCTTGGGCAGAGAAGATGAGTGAAATTGAACAGCGTCTTTCTGACCTTTTCCACAACTCACGCAGTTGGATCGATGTCATGTCAGTGAAAAAAACGCTGACGTTTCCTGTTTTACTTCTAGAACAAACCCTCTTCTGAGGACCCGCCCCCTTCCTATGATATATATACGGTGTGGGGATAACTGCAAGCTCACAGACACTGAGAATCAAATCCTGAGAATGAGTGAGCCAACACCATACAGGGATCTCTACAACCACCGAGCAGAGATCCACTTCTCTCCTGAGCACAATGAAAGCTTCAACATTGGACCATATATCCGCCTTCCTCTGACCTCTTCTCACCATCTACCTCAACGTCCTCATTCTCAGAGGACCACTTCAGTCCTGCATCACCTACAGGATACAACATGAAATTGTATCAACCGCTTTCTCCAGACCTCTACTCACCATCGCCGCTATTCATGGCTGAGTCTGTAGACGCGAATGTCCTGCCTGAAGACATGAAAGTGGTCATGGAGGATGAGGTAGCTACCAGCTACTCACCCTCTACCGAAGCCCCTACACAAACCCTGGAACCGATGGAGGACCCTCAGCCTTCAGCGGAGGATGAGAGTAACCAGGGGGATGAAATTGACGGTTGGTTCTCAACCACCCTCATCAATCCGGTGAAAACAGCAATACTTCATTTATTCAACATAACCTCTTTGAACTATCTCAGAGAAACCTGCTATGGGTGTATAACGAACCACCCAAGCCAGCGTCAGCACCAATGGCTGGAGGTATTGGGGGAAGATTATTACCAAGTCAACTTTCAACGCATCGTACGACGACTCGTAACCCCCAAACTCGTTCCTGTTATTCAGAATCTTCTGGTACTTCGACGCATACAAGCGGATGACTTCAGAGTGAAAACGATTGCAGAGACGGTTTTATATGAACTGAAATCGGTACAAGGCATCCACAGTGCAATAGCGCACGTTTATGATCGCATGGTTGAAGAGAAACACCTCAAACAACTTAACTCTGTTTCAGAGTGCTATGGACTGACAAACTGATCTCACATGTTTGATGACTTGTTGTATCATTTTTAGTATTCCAGTACTTTAATTAATTTGCATTATATGATTTTTCTTCTTTTTTTTTTCTTTTTACTATTAAATACAATTAAAGTAGGAACATATTAACCTTTCCCAAAAGTGTTGTTTAAAAGCTAGTAGTGTTTGAATTCATCTGCATTAATCTGCATTTTATCAAATTTTTTTTTACTATTAAATACAAAATAAAAAAAGGGATAAATCTACCCTCCGGTGTGTTTTTTCTCATTATTTAACAAGTAATTGTCAGAGTGAGCATAAGGCAGAGATGACAGGAAGACGGCTGACGAAGAAAGTATATTATAGCCCTTCAAATCCAGGAAGTTTTGGGGGTGTAGATAGGTTGAGGAGAGTTATGCAAGATGAAACGGGAAAGAAGGTTGCGGTTGAAAAAGTTAAAGATTCTTTATCAGGAGAAGATACCTATACTCTCCATAAACCTGCAAGAATAAAGTTCCCGAGAAACAGAGTTTTTGTCACCAGACCATTGAGGCAGTTCCAGGCTGATCTCTGTGACATGCAAGCTCTGGCCAAGGAAAATTATGGTTATAATTATTTATTAACCGTCATTGACATCTTTTCAAAAAGGGCGTATGTACGAGTTTTGAAGAGGAAAACAGCCGCTGAGGTGGTAAAGGCATTTGAATCAGTTTTTAAAGAAAGTCAGATCCCCAAAAAACTTCAGACTGATGCTGGTAAAGAATTTTTTAACAAGAAATTTAAGGTTTTAATGGAGAAACACGGTATTGAACATTTTGCCACAGCGAGTGAAGCAAAAGCATCAGTGGTCAAGAGATTTAACCGCACATTAAAAACAAGGATGTGGAGATATTTTACAGCTAACAACACCCGGCGGTATGTCGATGTACTGCAAAACCTAGCTAGAAGCTACAACCATTCCTACCACTCCAGCATTAAAATGAGCCCTATTGAAGTGACCTCAGAAAATGCCTTTCAAGTGTTTCAGAATCTGTATGATGTCAAGTCCAACAGATATTGCAAGGACTCAGTGACAACGTTTAACCAAGGGGATCTTGTCAGAATATCCAAGGTCCGTGGAGTGTTTGACAAAAAATACAAACAGAGTTTTAAGGATGAAGGGTTTACAGTGTATAAGCGGAGACCCCGATCTCCTCCAGTATACAAACTCAAAGATTTGGATGGAGAACCTATTGACGGTTCCTTTTACGCAGAGGAACTTCAAAAAGTAAAAATATTTAACGACAAGATGTATCAAGTGGAAAAAATATTAAAATGACGTACGGTCAAGGGTGTCAAACAGGTTTTTGTAAGCTGGAAAAACTGGCCTGAGAAATTCAACAGTTGGATCAGGTTTGATGAACTTCGAAACATATAAAAAGGTTTGCACTAAACCTCACAGTTGACACAGCATCATGAACCGTCAGGTAGAGGATGATGGCTTTTACGTTACCCTTCCTTCTAACGCTAGCATGGAAGTGTTTAAAAATAATACCAGTTCGAGTTTCCGTGTAAATTTAGCTCAACATATTGATTTAGAAGGCCAATGGATGGTTGCATTAGCAGAGATTTCATACCCTCATACATGGCATAATTTACCGGATTATGATGCCTACTTTGAATGGAGGAAGGTTGGTGATGTGGAGATCAATACGCAAAGGATCAGAAGTGGCTACTATAACAGCATTATATCGAGACAGAGATGGAACTGTTTTTAAAAAAAATGAACTCGGGTATCCGCATTAAATTCAGCAAAGTTCAAAAGAGATTTGCATTTCAAGCAAGCAGTCCGTATGAAATGCGCTTCTTCAGCACTCTAGCTTATATGATAGGCGTGAAACCAGGGGAATGGATTCATGTATCTGAACCAAAACTGGCTCCTTTTCCGGTGGATATATAGGCCGGTTTCTATCACCTATACTGCTACAGCGACGTGGTCATCCCGCAAATAGTAGGCGACACTTTTGCACCTTTACTGCGGACCGTCAAAGTACAAGGTGAATTCAGTGATATGGTTACTCTGACGTTTAACCCCGCCCACTACCTTCCAGTTTCCAGAAGACATATTGAAAATATAAATTTCGTCTACGGAAAGACCGTCATAAGACTACACTTCAAACCGGTGATATCACAACGTAGCATGAGATAAATTTTATTTGTATAAACTATTCCAGAGATATGTATATAACCTCTAAGACTGATTGGTTATCATTCATATTACCCTGGTACTTCAACACTGCATCAAGCAGGCAAGAGAGAACATGGCACAGCTAAGTCTGAGACGTGATCCAAATCGCTTTGTAAATTACTATGTAAGTCAATCAGGCGGTTCTGCCAGGTTTTTATGGGGCTCCGGTAATGTACGGACGCGGAATTGGATCATTATTTTCAAAATTATTCCGCTTCGTATCCCCTCTGGTTAAAAAAGGATTTGCTATTGCAAAACCCCATCTTAAAACAGCTGCATGAAATATCGCTTCGGATGTCATTGGTAGAGCCGTGAGTAAAATGAGTGGTTCTACACACACCAAAGGTCAAGAAGGTTCAGGAATTATGGTTTTATCCAAAAGACCCAGAACAAGACCCCCTGGTGATTGTTTAAGGACGGTTAAAAAGCAACGACAAGCACGAAAAAGGAGATCAGTCGGAGCTGACAAACGAAGAGGAAGGAAGTCTCCTGCAAGTTTTGATATATTTAAATAATGGCTCTTTTACATAACAAATCATCAGAGTGCACGCTGGCAGAGCTGGACTTATTTTCTGCCCCAATGACGCAGCTATCGATCGAAGATAAAATATACACCGAGATCCAGCCTTTATCAGCAATCACCGATGGAGGCCCGATTGAGTTTTTCATTCCGGGAGACGGAGAAAAGTATCTGGATCTCAACAATACGCTGTTGCATCTCAGAGTGAAAATTACTAATGAGGATGGAACAAACCTGCTGGATGATGCACCTGTAGGACCCATTAACTACCCGTTAAACACCATCTTCAGTCAGTGTGACGTCACTCTCGGAGATCGATTGATTTCACAATCCAGCGCTACACATCCGTATAGAGCCATGATTGAGACATTGTTAAACGTTTCTGAGGATTCTTTAAAAAGCCAGTTTAGCTCTGGTCTTTTTTTCAAAGACACTGCAGGGGCTCTGAACTCTATTGTTACAACTAACGGCCCTAACCAAGGTCTTAACAGCAGAACAGGTTTTACAGCAAATTCCATACATCTCCTAGTGCCCCTGCATGCAGACATATTTTTCTGTGAGAGACTTCTTTTAAACTCTGTTGATCTCAAAATTAAACTTACAAGAGCCAATGATGCCTTTTGTCTCATGGCAGCAAGAGACTCCACTTACAAACTTAGAATATTAGGAGCCTCTCTTTTCATCAAAAACGTTTCCGTCTCTCCAGCCATTCGATTGGGGCACGCTTCAGCTTTAATGAAGGCAAATGCTCTGTATCCACTTTCACGTGTGAATGTAAAAACATATTCCATCCCTGAAAATTCAAGGGTGCGCAACCAAGAGAATCTTTTCTTAGGCGTCTTTCCCAAGTATGTGGTGATTGCATTACTCAATCTCAATCCATTTGACTTTAATCATTTTGATATAGAATATTTAGCTTTGTGTAAGGACGGCAGACAAATTCCTGCTAAAGCCTTCCAGCCCAATTTTAACCAAGGTCATTCAGTGAGAGAGTATTACAACTTGTTTACAGCTACAGGACGACATCTAAAAGATCTTCCACTGAGTATAACGCGTCAGGAATTTAATCAAGGATACTCTCTATTCACATTCAATCTTAACCCGGGAGAGGACACAGATGCTCTATCTCCAGTTTCCAGTGGGAATTTAAGATTGGAAATGCGTTTCAGAAACCCGTTGCCTCATACCACCACACTGATAATCTACACTTGTTATGACTCTATTTTAGAGATTGATTCAAAGAGGCGTGTGCTGGTGGATTATTATTAATCTAATCAGACATGAATAATCATGAAATTGAGAACCTGCTGCATCATCTGCTGGGAGATTTGTTTTGCGGTGTGTGGCCGTGTGACCAGCTGCCGCTGCTAGCTGACAAATTCCCAGGGCCGGCCTACTTTATTGTGAACACACATCCTTCACACATGCCTGGAGAACACTGGCTAGCTCTGACTTTGGATGAGAATGGTCAATCCAGCTTTTTTGACTCTTATGGATTCTCTCCGGATTTCGAGTTCTACCCGTCAAGCATCGTAACATTTTTAGAAGACAGATCCTCAAAAATATTGTATCATAATAATCAGCTTCAAAACACTGTCCACTATGTGCGGTCACCATTGCATTTTTATCTATGTCATAGAGCGTGTGGATTATCACTGCAGCAAGTGTTGTCAAAATACACCAGAGATGTGATTAAGAATGATTTAATGGTATCTAACTTTGTGAAAAAATATCAGAAATGTGTCATTAATCAAAGTTGTACATTTTATACTCACGGAACATGCTCTTTGGAGATGTTTCTGGATTGTTATGGAATTTAAATTGTCTTTTTTTTTTTTTCATTGTTTGTTTTTTCTTATGATTTAATATTTGTGTAATGATATCATATGTTAGTGTGTGAAGTAGAGAACGAAGCTAGACTTGAAAATATAATCAATAAATATTTTATTGAATAAAAGAAATAGGCTACATGTTTCATTTTCTTATAACAGTTTATGGTGAAAATGTAATCCATCGGGGTGGTAATGTCGTCTTACGAAGATACTTTTGATCTCCCATCAGCATTTTTATCTTCCAGCTCGGATCTCAACCAGTGGGGGGAATGAGTTATCTGCCTTCTTCTTCTTTTTCTTCTCTACTTAACGCTGGGGGGTGTACCCCCATTTTCAATCGATGTACCCTCTGTTTTGAAACGTCTATATTCTTCACGAGCATAAGGGTTAATGACTGAAGATATAGGGATGTTTACCTCTGACAAGGTGTGTAGAAAGTCAGGCCATCCTCGGGGTTGCTGTGCTCCAGATTTTTTAAACAGTAGCATGAGATTTTTCAACAAGTCAATCATGTGGGACTCGTTTACGACATTTCCTTCAAATGCAAATTCACCTCGCGAAGTCCAACTGTCACTTCTTTTGGATAATTTCTTCAAAATGTACTCGGCATTTTTACGGTTATGTTTAGGTAGGCAGTCTATGGGCGAGACTGCTGGAGATAGGCACCAGCTCCCCCGTGACCCACTATGGAATAAGCGGTAGAAAATGACTGACTGACTGACTGACTGTTTAGGTAGGCTTTTCAGTACTTCCGTAAGAACCTGATCCTTAGGGGCCTCGTCCTACCCCGGGCCTTGTTTTTCTTGGGACCGCTCATGTTCAGGAACCTCTGTGTCACGCTGCAGCGTCAAACTCATCCGCTGTTCTTCTTTCACACCTTGCTTGAGTAGAGTCAGATACTTCTGCAAAAGTGCATCGTATTTCTTGATTTTTTCATAAGATGTCAAACCCGGCTCGTTTAATATCGCTCTCATGTCAGCATCCAAATTCTCCTCCGCCGTCTGTCTGATGGACGTGTCTGACTGGGTCAGACGCTTGAATTGATGAGGTGAAATGAGAAACATCTTCTGCGATGTTCTGAGAGACATTATCTCCTGATTATACCACCCACTAGATCACCGATCAAGGGAGCAAGAGCCGTTAAGATGGGGAGAATAAAACCACCTCCTTGACTTTTGAGGGCTAACTGTTTAGTTTTTATTCCGGTTCTTTTATCACCCAACAATCTGATAATTTTTCTTTGTTTCTTCAATTGCCGGTGTTGCGAGGGTGATAGTTTAATGTTACCTTTTAAAATATTCAGAGCAATCTCACACAGAGCCTGAAGAAAGTCGGGTGAGCAGTGTTCGAGAATATCTTGGCGCTTCTGCGGAGTGGCCTGGTACAAAGCTCTGAATAATGGGACATTCCTTTTTATACGTGCAGACATGATGACCTACTTTGTTTTGGGTACGTACCCAGCAGGCCACTGGTGAGGAAGTATGCCCGTTCTCAGTGTGAAATGTTCTGGGCAGGTAGGCGTAAAATCGATGATTAAATATCCATGAGCTTCTCTCATTGCATCTTCAAAACTCTCCAAGAAGAGACCCTTTTGAGATGGAAATATTTGGCGGGCCAGTATATTCAGCTGGAGTTTATCTCTCGGGTTTTTAAACAACACCATATAATTAGCGTTCAAGCTGATGGTGCGACTGAACTTTCCCTGATGAAATACATTCTGAGTCAACATCATGACGCTCATATTACGATGGTGACGAAACTGGGTAAAGACCTTCATCACGTTTTCATCATCTGAGGCTTGAGCAATAACATCGTCTAGAATAATCAGATGATTCTGATCAGGAGGAAACAGGTTTTCATCTTCAAAAGAATGAGGCAATCCTTCCACAAAGGTAATATTTTTATTCATCTTCTGCAATTCAGCATACATGGGTTGAAAAGAAGTGTAAATCCATACAATATTTTCTGGAACAACATCCATGACATGATTACAATTTTGCAAAATACTTTTTACAAAGAAAGTTTTCCCGCAGCTGCTGGGTCCAACAATCATACATGAGAAAGGTGCTCTAAATCTAGGATCAGAATCAATCTCCTGTAAATCCATGGAACTTTTTATTTTATTTCTTCTTCTTAAGCTTTAATAACCAAAAGGCAGAGTTGTCCCGTCAGAAAAAAGACTCTTATCATAGACCAATCGAAACTTTTTAAGAAATGTTGCGTTTGTCAAACGGAATCTCTTTTTATCCCTCCTGATCGTGTGCTGAGGAATTTCAATGAAACTCTCACCTGACCCGTGTAAGTAGCCCTCAACCAGCCCTTTGATGCTGTCAAAATTGACCCTCTTGCTGCATTAATGCGTCTGAGTGATGCCTTTAGCACGTATCACTACTTTTTTACGGTTTTTGTTCTGGTATGCATAACTCTTGGGTCCTGTCGATGCAAACTCCGAAATGCTGTCACCATCTAACTCGTCAGTAAGATCACCCAGATAATTCCCCAATTCCAAAGAAGCTTCACCACTTTCTGTCACAAAAATCAAACTGTCTGTGTCAATATAAATCAATCTGTCCTGTAACGTCTCCATGCTGCTGAGAAGTTTTAAACGTGCGTAAGTGGTGGTGAATGCTGCAATAAACACATTGTTTGCCTTGCTGGGAGGAGAGATGACACGTTTACAAAAATTCCAGTGCACCACACACATTTCAGGGTTGAAAAAATGAAAATAGTTAACTCTATATTTACTCGAGAACATGAAGCTGAAAAATTCTTCAGGGTTAGTGATGACTGTGGTCTGAGACAGATCACTTCTTTGCGCAAATGTCCCCCAAAAACTGTTTAAACACAATTTTGCAACCTGCCTTTTGGCAGGGTTCACCTCGATTTTCTCAGGATCTAATTGGATACCCTGATGGAGTTTGTAGTCGCTTATATACTTTGACTTACTCTCCTGATCCACTGCATCAGATGGATAGCCTGAAGCCTCCTGTTTACCTTTCAGGAAGGTGTTGATATACCCTATGAAGATTGTGTCACTGCTCTTTTCAAAATGCCACACCTCTGTGATTTTAGCAAGGCGATAACCACACTGCAACGCTTTACTAAACTCTACACTCACCCACACACTTGTCAGAGCTCTGTCCTCTTCATTATGCACGCAGGGACCTGACTGGTTATTTATTTCGGAGAATGTGCGGCAGAGAGTAAACACAAGTTTACCTCGGGAAGTTCTGTAAGGTAAAACAGGGAAAAAGAGACCTCGTGGGGGGTAGACAACACCTTTGATTATTCCGAAGTAGCTGCTGGGGACATCAAAATCTTTGCATATGATGGTGGGGTGACCGAGGGGAAAAAACGCAGTTGGCCTTTACATAAGGGTACAGAGATGTGTAATCCACAAAATGTACAGTTTCACCCGGCCCCGCTGTGTACCTCAGTCTCATTGCACAGGTGCGTCCACCATACAGAGCATCCCGGGGTGATAACGGTTCGGGTGCATTAACTTTCTCAAGAAAGCTGATCACCCCCGGGTGGGTTTATGTCATTTCAGTCCACTGATGCTCCCAGATGACCTCAAGATGAAGGCCGTACACAGTTTGGAGCACCTTGCTTCTCTCAACAGTGGCTGCGTAAAAATGTTCAAATGCTACCCCTCTCAACGGACACTTGTCATGAGGCATGTAACACTTTTTACAGCCGTGGAAAAAACAGGCGTAAAATTCAAACGCAACTTTGACACCGTTAATCTCTGCATACCCATCCACAGAAGATGGACCAATTTTCTTTTCACTCCTATTTAAAGCATGCTCGATAAATATGGTTCTGCTGTCTGCAATCCAGCCGAGCCATTGAATGGACACGCTGGAGAATGTTTTACTGCTACGTCTGTAATCCAGAGGTGATGGAATAGCTAAGGTTTTAGGAGGAAGGAAATTGGTTACAAAAACCTTCGTGCAGGCTGATGCTATTGTGATGCATTTAAACGAATCCACACTTGTCTCCTTAAAGAACTCGTCTCTGAATTTTAAGCATCCTTGAGAAAGAATTTCAACGCCATTTTTACAATAACGAATAGCTTCTTTCTTAAAGTCAAAGACCTCTTTGCTCGCTTCTCTGTACCAGCTGTTAAACACCTGTTGTTCTTGAAGACTCATGCGTTCTACAGCGTAGCAGGATAATGCAGGATATGACCCCACGTACCGTAGGCGCTTTTCAGAGGAATAGGTGGGGGACAAAACCCTTGCTTTGATCGGTAAAACCTAATGCGTCCGGCATCGCACTCAGCTTCATACACATGAAGGATAGGCTATCAATGTATTTTAACCTGTAATCAGGGTCGGTTAAACAGAGAATTTTACTTCCTAGCATGATGAGATGAGGTTTAATACCTAACTGCAGCATAGCTGTGAGAATCAGGTAGCTGTCATATCCACGTGCGTTATGAGCTATTAAGGTGAAGCCTCTGTACATCGGTCTCCTGAAATGTAGAAGTAATTTTTGGGTGCAGTCTAACCCATAAGCGTACCATTCATCACCTTTCAACGTTTTAGCACAGACCAGAAAGGGCGTATGCACGCCGCTCTCATTGATGAGGCATTCTAAATCATAAAAAATCAGTTTATCATCAAGCTGATTAATTGCACTGCAAGGCTGAATGTAACACTTATGAACCTTCACAATGGTGTGTGTTTGCATTCTCATAGCTGGTGTAACAGTAACCACAGACATATCTGCACCCCATAAAACCTTTGAGATTTTTTATCCCATAGTAATGACCTTGAAATAACAGCAAAAACAGAGGGTTTGAACAATCAGGGAAACTGGTCTCAAATTTACACGGAGCTGTAGAGCCCGTGGTTCTGTGAAACACTACAATTTTTCTCTTCAGAATGTTTTCAAATTTACCAATATCACTAAAAGTAACTGCTGTCTGCTCATCGAGGCCCGCCTGATGCTGCCATCTCCTCCCCAGTTCTACAGCACGGCCATCCGTAAGCTCAGGGTCAGAGACGTGTGCGAGGCAGATTGCAAAGCATAACTGATTACCGGTATTATTTATAACATACAGATGACGCATTTTCTTATTAATCAGTTCACAGTCTAACGTTCCTGTAGCCTTACGTTTCGACCCTCCGGCAGGATCATTAACAACCTGAAGAACAAATTCCAGGTTATTATCTACAGGTACATCTGCATTCGATTGTATTAAATCATCTAGAAAGTTGTCAAAAGCAGGCAGGATCATATTTCCATCATCTGTAACAGTAAATGTGACGTGACGATTGAGATTTTCACCCACTAATTCCAGCTGCACAACATCGTTACGTCTGGTTAAAGATCTTGCGGCGTCGGCTAATTCAATGAGAATACGCATGATGTTTGTATAGAATGCAGCTAGATCCGGAACGTTCCCCGGACAGGGCGCGGGATGGTAAAAGGTCTCCTTATTTCATGGTTATTAAAACGTTCACGTTCAACAACCGCTGACCCCCATGCTGATCAGCATTGTGTGATGTTGTAGGATTTTGTAAGTCAGCTGATTCATTTTGCTGAATGCTGAGTGGAGACGGTGCTCTATTTAAATCTTCAAGAGCCTGATTGATTAAGTTTTAAAAGTCAACGTGCTGATCTTCATTGTGGTTGTTAAGAAGAGATGCTTCATCTTCTAAAACATGTGCAGGTATAGAGGTTTCGTTAAGCTCAGTTACTACATTTTTTATTTCATCCAGGGCAAGTCTGATTCGGTTATCCATTTATATGAGCATAAGAAAAATCAAACAAACCTACAGAAAAAAAAAACACACAGTGATCAGTTCAGTTTAAAATCATCTTGATGTCACCAAACTGCTTCTGTAACAGAATCTGACATGCAGCCAGAAGCATTAAAGATGAGGTCTTATTTCGACGGATCCGTGCGGCTGTAGAAACTTTCTTTCTGCGACGTTGATGTGCAGGTCTGGAACCAATCTGTCCTACCATCAACGTTACCTCTGTAAAGAGAATGAACAACAACAACAACAACAAAAAAAAAATATATATATATATATATTGAAATAAACAAATTAAAGCTGAAAAATGGGGAATTCAAATTAATTCAGTAGGTATGTATTAAAACGTACCGCTCATTAAACCTCTCACGAGGGTCGCCCTGGTATGCAGAACAGAGAGTCGCTGTCTTTTGGCCGGGGTTAAATATTCTGTAAAAAACAGAATAAAATAAAGTTACCTTACGCTGCGCAGCACAGCGTTCATAAATAAACGATAATAGTTTTAAAATAAACAAGTTTTTTAAAGGGGAAGTGAACCCCTATAATTTTATTACTTGTAGGTTTATAAACGAATTTTTATCTTACTCCGAGTCTGTGCGATAAAACCTCCAGATTTTGCTTCTTGTTGTACTGGACTGATGCGCTTGTGTTGAACGCTGTCCTGATCTTTGAAAGGTGACCTTCTGGTGGACGGCCTCAGTGTCGCATCTTTGGGTGTGTGTGTAAACAGATTTATATGATATTTTATTGAACTATGCTTAAAATACATATATATATATATATATTGTTGTTTTTATTTATTTTCACCCACCTTGCTGCTCCACAGCTGATGGCGGTATTCCAAGTTCGGCTTTAGTTTGCTTGATCAGATCAGCTGGTGCTGTTTCTTCCAGAGAGTTCTCTGTCGAATCTGTAAACAGTTTTATCTGAGGTTTTAAAACAAGTCTCTAATAATACACATTCACTCTCAAAGAAAACAAATAGTTTTTAGGGCTTACTTTCTGGCCCGGGAGCAGCTGGTAACTTATCCGGTGTGTTTTCAGGGGAAATGATGATAATTGGCAGAGGGGTATTTAAAGATTCAGCTATAACTTCTTTGTTAGAAGAACGTTCAGATGTTGTTGTTGGTATTTCTTTTTTGAAAATAATTCGCCTTCTCAACTTTGACTGTCAATTCCAGCCGCTGAATTCTCCAACTTGATCATTCGGATTTACCTCTCTCATCAAATCTATAAATTGAAACATTGTCAAGGGTTAACTATAAAATATTTTTGCATTTAACATTTACTTACCATATTCTGATTGTGTCAAGATGAAATCCTCAAGGTCATCAGTGGTGGGTTCTATGACAAAGAAACAATATATATATATATAAAACAATATTGGAGAACATTCACATGCATTTAATGATTTCTTAAAGATGAATACTTACTTACTTACTTTTAAAGATGTCATTGTACTTCTGTGAATCATTAGAAGCAGATGGAGCAATTTCTTCGTTTTCTGAAATATACACCGACATATTTTTCTTGTCAGTACTGGTATTTTCAATGTAACAAGTTTAAACTAGAGTTCTACTAGTATTTTCAGTGTAACAAGTTTAAACCTTTCTTAGTTGTACCACACTTGACGCTTGACGATGTACACAGCTCTGATGTCTCTGCTCTGACTACTGTGAAACTAAACCTGTTTTTTATTGCCAGCACACTGAAATGCAAAAAAAGAGGTCCAATTACCATATTGGCTATTCATTGCACTGTTTCTTGTGGACATAAGTCAGTGATGTCTGACATGGGGACGCTGTGTCTGTAGACTTTACCAAAAACAAAAACTAGAATCTCCTTTTAGAAGCACGTATTAGCAATGAGAAACCAGCAAACTTTAATATTCATCAGGCCCTGGGGGTCTCACCTGTTCATGAACCTATGTATGTGCGCTTTTTGGAGGGGGACTGAGAGAGTTCTAATTACTTTATTGCCCTGTGTCACACACTTGGTCAGGAAATTGAATCAGAAGCCCGAGGGGTGATGTTGACTGGGAGTTCAGTTACAGAATAACTGTTTCAGTAAGTCCTTGAATAACCATTGCTCTAAGATGAAAAGACAAAAATAGAAGAAAATGTTTTAGAAAAGTTACAGGTAACTAAAATTATCATTCCTTTTCCTAAAATGGATTCTCTCATGATTCAAAACAAACACATCATCGCTAGAGTCAATTTATAACTTGGAAACAGTATACTGAGGGTTCGTAAAATGTTTCTGTTAATTTCATATTTGTCTTACGTATTTCTTCTGGTTTCCAGTCTGTTGACGCAGAAGTGGAAGGTTTACTCGTTCCATCGATGTAGGGAAGCACAATCTTTATTTACCTTTAGGTCTTTTCTATTTTGAACTGATTTAGACTGGCTCATATATTCAGCAAAAATGTCCTGCTGTAATGCAAAATGAACTTACAATTCTGTCAGGTTACACAGTTCATTTATTAGGATTTCACGTGACAGGTCAACATTAAGTTTATTATACCTTTCAAATATAAAAGGATACATGTCTTTTTTAGATGTATTAATGCCTGAAAAACATACAGATTATTAATAACACCCTTAAACACACACCTGTGTTTTAATTGGCTCATTTAAGGTATCGCCCCTAATGACGACAACCAATCAGCATCCACGGTTACGCCCCTCGGACACACCCCTGTTGACCCCATGACCTCCCCGCCCCTATGGCGCCATGACCCCCCTTAAGGTCAAAGGTCACCTGTCAAAAAGGTTGATTGAAGGGGGTACTTTAGTCTCTCTGACCTTGATCGGAAACAAAACTGAAATGATTGTGTTTGGTGATTGTACTCCTCTTAGTAGGTCACCTGATATCATTGGCCCTCCTGCTCCTTATTGCTCTTCCACTGTTAGGAATCTCAGAGTGTTTTGAGAGAGTTCTTTTAAATTTAAGAAGCCAGTGTCCACAGTAGTCAAGAACTGTTTTTATCAATTACGTCAAATTGCCAAAGCCAAATTTTCCATTCCTTTTAAAGACCTCAAAACGCTTGTCCATGCCTTCATTATCTCTAGATTAGATTACTGCAACTCCTTATACTTTGGACTTGAGAAATTATCTCAACCACGTGTGCAGGTAGTCCGGAACACTGCTGCATGGCTGCTAACAGGTACTAGAAGGCATGACCACATCACCCCAGTTTTAGCAGATTTACACTGGCTCCCTGTGCATTTTTGTATTTATTTTAAGATTCTGTTACTCAATTTTAAAATTTCTAATCACGTGGCACCTAATTATTTAACTGTTCTTAACTTTTATAACCCAAAAAGAGCCCTGAGATCTTCAAGCCAGATGCTCTTAGCGTAGATGACAGTCACATTAAGTGCAGAGGGGATCTGGCGACTCCCAATCTCTGGAACAAACTGCCACTTGAGATTCAGAATGCTGAGTCTGTACAGTAGTTTAAATCCCTCCTGAAAACTCACCTTTTCGGCTTTCAACTCAAGTTCTGTTTGAGTTCCATTAGAGCAGTTAGGTTGTGACATTTGTGTATTTTAGTTTTTTATCCTATTGTTACTGTATATGTGAGTTTTTTTGTTTTTATGCCTGTCTTCTGTAGTTGTTTAACTTTCTATTTACCTTTAAGTGAAGCACTTTGGTCAAGATTAAGTGTTGTTAAATGTGCTATATAAATGATATTGACATTGAGAATCTGAGGCAAGACATGAAAACTGCTCTCCTTGGAATCTGACTGAGCTTGAGCTGTTTTCCAAAGAATAATGAACAAACCTTTCAATCTCTTCGCTGCGCAAAGAAAAAGTTGCTGCTGTGATTGCAGTAAAAGTTGATTGTAAAACCAAAAAACAAAACCAAATGTGGGTTAGTTTTCCATTTGAAAGCTTTAACAAAGACAAAAAAATGTAATCATAATTATTTCTCTTTTTTGGTTAGACAATAAGGAATTAAAGTTAATTCCAGTGAGGTTAAACCACAAGTGATAGTGAATTACACGTTATTACAGGAAATTGAGAGCATCCTAGTGAAAGTCAAGTGGTGTTTTGTAAGTTGGAAAATTCTGTCCTTGATGAATGTTTAGGCACACATTGTAAAGGAGTGATACCCTTCATGTTCATGAAGATACTTTATGTTGCATTAAAACATCTGCACCTTCACTCTTTCCCAGCCTCCTTGTCACTCAACACTCTTGTCCGTATATTACACATCCCACTATCTCCCTTCTCTCCTCTACCCTTGCTTGTTTTCTTTGTTTCCAAAGGCTAATGCACTGATGCAGATAATTATACACCCCAACCCCCTACCCTACTGCCATATTGGCAGCACAAACAACATTCCCCTCCACCTCATGTGAACAGCAAACTTCCATTGATGCAGGAAAAGAAGACAAAGTTGCATATTCCGCGTACAGTGATAAATTAGGACACATATCTGACAAACAAGCTGTCGTGGTGACATTGCTGGAGGCAGTTCACCCTATTACCAAAATAGACCTGTGTTTTGTGTGTGCATGTCTTCCCCATCAAGCTACACTTTAAGATGCAGGGATATTAAGAGCACTGCAAAAACAGCAAGTGGGTATGTCGAACTGGTAGGAAGCTCTGGAAGTGATATAATTTCCTTCTAACATTGTTAATGCCAATATTTGTAACATAATTAGCAAAAATAATTAGACGTAGAGAGAGGTGATGTTCATACTCTAATTATTCTGATACAGTATGATATGGTGCTCCTCAATAACAAATGCACCATTTCCTCTTGTTTTACTGTTTGTTTTTTATATTTAGCCTAACAGAAAAGGTACATAGTCCTGAGTCTTTTCACCTGCTTCCTAAATTTTTTCAACTTTATATGTAACATTTTAAAGGAATGTATTTTTCTTCTTGTAACAAAACATTATCAAGAGGTATTAAATTTCACATTTATATAATCACTATTTATTATTGTTAGATTACATGTTTACTGCATAAGAACCCCAGCATTTAATGTCTGAGGAGTTATATTTATAGATACATGTTCCCTGTATAACACTCCTAATCAAAACTTTAGGATCAAAGAAAAAGATTCAAGCATTTGAATTTAACACTGCTGGATCATGACCAGTTGGGCATCATAATCAAAACGAACAGTTGCAAGAGACATAACAGAGTAGACAATTAATAACAAATAAATGGTATTTGAACTCGGGCTGTTCATCAGCTGATCAAGACTTTTACCATAGTGCAAAAAACAATCACAGAAAATTGTCAGAAAAACACTGGTGAGTCCACAGTTATTTTGTGTCTGTCTAAAGATTTGTTTAGACATCCTTGATGGTGACTTTCCATAGACCTTTCATGATCTGGAACTGATCCTTGCTTGCGTGAACCTCCCATGCCAGCCATCCCCAAATGGTTTCAATGAGGTTTAGATCAGGGGAATATGAAGGAGGTTCCAAAAGAGAGAAAAAGGTCCCACATCAGAATAGAGCCTACTTCTCTGAGTCACATCTTCAATAAGAGCTCTTTGTCATGCTAGTAACAAACAATATATATAAATATATATTTATTTTAACCTAAGAGAATAGAATATTCTTCCACCTTTTAATTCACCATGTTTGAGTTTGGTGCTCCCTTGCAGAGTCCAGAGCAAACAGCAAATTTGGGGTGTGGCATTTTTTATGTTTTTGTTCCTTAAGCCTTTGATTCCCAGATGACATCTTATTGGACTGCAGTCAGCATCCTTACAAGGCCCTAATTTGGGTCAACAGAGAGTATTTTGCTTTACCATCAGGAAAGTGTTACTTGGCATAAAATCACATGACGGCAACAATAAAGCACAGATATTGACTTTGTAAGGCTAATGGATGTAAAACCTTTGATAAGCTGCTGAACAACCTGTTTGATTTTAAATCCAGTTTTCAATATTCTGTCGACTCCATTTGTTTTTTCTCTTGCTTCTGTGTCTTCTTATTGCACATTTAGGTTCTATTTACAGCCTGGTTACCAGCACAAAATGTGAATTTTCCCTGGCTTTCATTTCTTCCTGAGTTTTAAGATTTTAATCTGCTGTGTACAGCATCCATACAGAGACCATTGAAAAACTTATTTTTGTATTTCCTATTGTTTTATGAAAATAAAATTGTGTGAGAGGCGTGATGATGAAGAGAAAATAACTGCTGTAAAACTGAGTGGGATGGTTCAGAATGATGGGGTTACTAACTTTTACAACCTGCAGAGCAAGCAAAGGTTTTTATAAATAAACAAATCTGTTTTCCCATCTGTACAGTTTTAATGTACAAAAGAGATAAGTAGGTGGATTGAGAACCAGGTGGAGACTGGAAATTACAGACACAAATGAAAAGAAGTCCGTGGATTTACATGTGGTGACATGGAGTTTTATGGTTACAACAAGGGTGAAATACCTCACTGTAACTGCTAGCCTAAAAAAATGACTAATTCTATAGAACATTAATTGAAAAGATATGACAAAGTTATTGTATTGTCCTCTAGATATGAATTTAGACAAGTTGTAATATTTCTAAATATCAAAGCCAGCACATTGATTTCAAAGATTTGGATAAAAGTCTAGACTTAAGAAAAGTTAAACGAGTTTCACAACACAACCTCATGTAGTTTTCATTGTAAATAAGCATCTTCCTCCATTTCACACAATTTATTTGTAACAGGACCAGCAAACTGACATTATGTGTTTCCAATACACTATAAAGTCAGTTGATATTTTACAGGCAAAAAATGGACAACAAAATGGTCTTTTTGGTTTTTATGTCAAACCTATTATAATTATCACAATAATGCAAAAAACAATTGGCTAGTAGTGGAAAATTGGCTAGCTAATTTATCCTAATTGGTTGTGAACCATGATTACCAGATGGAAGGCTTGCAAAATGTTGGACTGTTCATTTAATGCATCAAAACTGAAAATTAACATGTAAACATATCACCACTGCTAGCACGTTATGCAAATTTTGAGTTTTGAGCTCATTAAAAGACAAACTGAAGAGGTGTGCCATCCAGGAAAGACCTGCAAAGCCTAGAGTCCTCAATGAAACTTATTCAAATCTGGTGTCCATTGGCATTTTAACTACAACTAAAAGTCTTTCCCTCTGCTAATTTATCCCATGCCTGGATCTTTGCCTCTGCCACTACAGAAACTGGAGAACTTCTTGCCAACCAGTACCTCTAAGTTGTGTCAGTGTCTCCAAAGATGGCCAAGTCCTGAAGTCTTTAATTTAATTGAATCCACTCAATTGATAATGTTAACTGCTTTCACACAAGAGGCCCAGATATAATCTTTGAAAAAAAAAAAGAAATTAAATAATTTGCCTGGTGTAATCTTAAGTGCTGAAGTCGGTTTTAAATTCATTCATGCAGTTAGTAATGTGAAACAAAAGCGAAAAGAAAATGTCACAAAAGTAACAATGATTTGAAAGGAAAATTATCACACCTGCACGGCTGTCTGTCTCATATTCATAAAAATGACTTAAATCTGGGGCAACTGAATATTAACACCACCTTCTGAAATGTGTAACTATTACAATGGTCATGAACAAAACCTCAGTGCCTATTACTCACATGAGTGCTCACACATGCTAAAAATACTCAAACTTATGTGGATGCATGTAAAATTTGCTGATCCCTCTCACCTTCCATTGTGTGTTTATCTGTCGTGAAAAATGGAATGCGACATGTAGTGCTACAAATGCTAACATGCATGCTTTGGCCTGTAGATGTCAGCTTTATTTTATGAAACTCGTGGTGTTGCAGGTGTGTGTACTGCCAGAGGATCTGTCCTCACACAGCGACAAATGAACACAGCAAAAATCAGGCAACTATTTTGTTTAAAGAATGTGGACCTAATCCTGTTGCTGTGTTTGGTTTAACAGATTTACTCTGTTTTTTTTTTTTTTTTTTGTACAGGCTAACCTTTCTCCAGCCAAGCTAAATTACCCTAATGCAACAATAGCAGCTGAGGAGATCCTCACTTGATGGTGTGAACTCAAACGTTACGTCTGTGACTGTAGGACCAGGAAATAAAAATATAAACATCGGCAAACTTTCCTAGATGATGCAATTCTTAAAAATCACCTCAAGGTGAAAAGAGGAAGAATGCATAAGAAGTATTCTTCTGTGCAGTGGTGTCCCATTTTTGCATCATAACTACAAAGGAGTGTAAAATAAAAATTTTACTTTGTGATGATTTAGGTAACTAAATTTGTATTTTGGCAAGAGAAATATAAATTAACTTCCCCCCAGCAGGGAAATTCAGATGAAGAGTGAAGCAAATTCTAAAATACAGAAATAGAATTATAAGAAAACAAATTTAGATGATGCAGTTGTGTCCTAAAATGACAGCCCTATTCTCTGGTAGTTATAGAACTAGGAGAGCTGAGTAGTAGAAAAACAGATATTTAAACAAAGGACAAAATATATAAATGTCATGCCCATTGCCCTTGCACATTTATTTTTGATTTTTTTATTTGTTTTACTTGCGTGTGTGTGTGTGTGTGTGTGCACTCCCTCTAGGTTCTTCTTTAGCTTCTTCTGCTGCTTCCACTAAGAACATGGATCTCAAGCTGTGCTACAAGTGCCACCAGTGGAACTTGATCTGACTACTGGAACGGAAATGGGTTTTTGTCATTATCAAACTTAAATTAACTTCATTTGGGAAACGTTCTAGTGACTTGTTTTGTGTTAGCTCTGTATATGAGCTATTTCTCTGAACATAAAGGTAAAGCATCTATG
Organism: Girardinichthys multiradiatus; assembly: GCF_021462225.1. Lineage (NCBI taxonomy): Eukaryota > Metazoa > Chordata > Actinopteri > Cyprinodontiformes > Goodeidae > Girardinichthys > Girardinichthys multiradiatus. The sequence goes on along the minus strand of NC_061802.1, from coordinate 13,330,393 downwards.
AAATTTCTTCTTGGGTTTTCTTTATGTGTGCAAAACAGGATGTTCTTGACCAACACAGAAGAAAGAAAGGAAGCTTGACTATCAAAATGACTATATTTTATTTATCCCATGGGAAGTAGTTCCCTACCAGTATGAGAGCAACGGATTATTCCTTAAAGATTCTAATTTGATCTTATAAATAAGCTAAAGGTCAGGCAACATACTTATGAGCAAATCCATTTATCCCATTTATTTCTAAAAGATTATCTGATTTAGCACACACAGCTCCAAAAAGTCAGTAATTATATAGTTTACTCTGTCTAGATCTTTGCTTAGTGAGGAGTTTCCAAAAATAGCAGCTACTAGTTTGTTTCCTCCCTGTGTTGATATGCTCTGGTTGATAATTCAGCTTGCCACGTTCTCTTTGTGGTTCCCACTATTCATGTGCTCACAAAAATTACTAGGAGACATAAACTAAGGTCCTTTGCTTTGCATGCTGTGATTATCAATGAATAGTGTTTAGCAGCGTGGTGTTCAGGTCCCTCAGGTCACAAAACCTTGACAGGCTGATAGAGAGATGCAGAGAAAACATGCTCTCTTCCATTGCTCTTTCAGTGTGAATGTCACTGTAAATGTACAAAGGAACATACACACAAATGTACACAGGTACTAATGGCCAAGTTCTGCAATATTTTAGTGATCAAATTTCATCTAGATTCATCAAAAAACTGTGAAATAGCCTTTTTGTTTCGTGCAAATAGGAAGGTGTAAAGCAAATGCCTATTTAGCTTTTAGTGGTTCAATATTAGCTAGCAAGTACTATTAAATTCAAATATTTCTTTCTTTTTTTAACCTGATCAGCAGCTTTTATTCAACAATTCTGTCCTCACAATGTGGCAACTCAGGAACTACTTTTTTTTTTTTTTTTCAATTCAGTTCAAAAATACTTTATTCATCCCAAAGGGAAATTAAATGTTGTTATTGTTGTTTTACTTAGTGTGGAGGACACCAAGTCACATCCTAACAGCAACTGGATTGCACTTTTTGAGAAAAACTGTCTTTGCAACGTTGAGAAATGTTGTAGCATTTCAAGATTTCTGAAATCTCGTGCCACAAGACCTTGTTACAATGCTACTTCAATTGGATAGTAGGATGTTTTGAAGTGATATTCTGTAATAGTCAATTACAGTTTTCTTATATATAGTAGACAGGTAAATTGTTGTGAATTTGTAGAAAAGCATATAAATCATTAGAATCTAGCAGCTAGTAGGATAAACTGGTTTTAGCAGTATATAATATAATATGATAAACTGGAACATGCTTTGTTTGTCCCTCAGAGGGAAAACCCATGTCAGCCGCAAATGGAAGCACACAAGATACACACTTAAAAAAATAACACTGACATTTAGATTGTGAACACTGGCAAACCAAACAATTAGCTTTTGTGAAAGTGTAAACATTTGTTAGAAATGAATACATATAGTATTGTATCACAGAGGTATGAACACTTTCTATCTGAGTTGTTTAAAATTGAAAGTATCTGCAAAGATGGCGGGTCTGTCTTCGTAGCAGTTGGCTATGCCCTGTTCTGAGAATTCTTTTTTTTTTTACTTTCCTACAAACTCACATTGATATGACATATGTCTGTCAGACATGGCGGGCCTATTATTTATGATAACTTCTCAGGACTTTACTCCAAAACATTTGTACTATCCCTTTAAGACAGCAACTCATTGCAGTGACATGTAATTCAAACGTTTTATGTGTCATATATATAAAGATGTCCACATAGATCTGTAAATTGATTTTTAATCTGTTTGGGGTTTTTTCTGTCTCTGACATGTTTTTCTGCTGCCTGGGCATGTTTTTTTGGTGCCTACGTTGCCTTGGGCAAAGAGTGACACAGACCTGCACCTCATTCATGAGATCAGCCCAGCCATCTGTGCAAGGTGACTTCCAGGAGGTGAGCATAAAGCGTGCAGTCCCAGATATCATCAGTAGATACTATCGCAGAATTTACTGCTCTCACGCAGCCACTGAATACCACCTTGCATGCATGGATGAAAAATATTACTGGACTGGTCTAGAGGTCTTTGGGTCATACTGTTCCCATCAAGGCAAACCAAGAGAAGGTGAACAAGGAGGAATGGATCGTCAAGGCCATATGTAGCACGACGAACCAGAAGAGTAGTGGAGAGAATTAAGTTTTAATCAATCATTAGAGTAAGGAAACATATAAAATCAATAGTAAGCATTCATATATTATTGAGTTATCTTTTGTTTTTTAGAAAAGCAAGAAAAACAATCTGTCTCAAAGAGAACATTTGGTGTTTTATTAATGAAAACCACAAAACTAGTTATTCTACCCGTGAGACGCTTTATAGTCACAGTTTCAGAGCTTCTTTGTGTACTGTGAAGTTTCTGCATGAAAGTGAGGAAATTTAGATCAATTATTGTGTACTGCACAAAGACAAATCAGATGACTAACAGAGCACCATTTTTGAATGACAGCTGAGCTCTGCAAACTTGACTGTGAACAAGAAATTGACGAAGAAAGAAGTACAGGTCCTTCTCAAAATATTAGCATATTGTGATAAAGTTCATTATTTTCCATAATGTCATGATGAAAATTTAACATTCATATATTTTAGATTCATTGCACACTAACTGAAATATTTCAGGTCTTTTATTGTCTTAATACGGATTATTGTGGCATACAGCTCATGAAAACCCAAAATTCCTATCTCACAAAATTAGCATATTTCATCCGACCAATAAAAGAAAAGTGTTTTTAATACAAAAAACGTCAACCTTCAAATAATCATGTACAGTTATGCACTCAATACTTGGTCGGGTATCCTTTGGCAGAAATGACTGCTTCAATGCGGCGTGGCATAGAGGCAATGCTGAGGTCTTATGGAGGCCCAGGATGCTTCGATAGCGGCCTTTAGCTCATCCAGAGTGTTGGGTCTTGAGTCTCTCAACGTTCTCTTCACAATATCCCACAGATTCTCTATGGGGTTCAGGTCAGGAGAGTTGGCAGGCCAATTGAGCACAGTGATACCATGGTCAGTAAACTATTTACCATTGGTTTTGGCACTGTGAGCAGGTGCCAGGTCGTGCTGAAAAATGAAATCTTCATCTCCATAAAGCTTTTCAACAGATGGAAGCATGAAGTTCTCCAAAATCTCTTGATAGCTAGCTGCATTGACCCTGCCCTTGATAAAACACAGTGGACCAACACCAGCAGCTGACACGGCACCCCAGACCATCACTGACTGTGGGTACTTGACACTGGACTTCTGGCATTTTGGCATTTCCTTCTCCCCAGTCTTCCTCCAGACTCTGGCACCTTGATTTCCGAATGACATGCAGAATTCACTTTCATCCGAAAAAAGTACTTTGGACCACTGAGCAACAGTCCAGTGCTGCTTCTCTGTAGCCCAGGTCAGGCGCTTCTGCCACTGTTTCTGGTTCAAAGGTGGCTTGACCTGGGGAATGCGGCACCTGTAGCCCATTTCCTGCACACACCTGTGCACGGTGGCTCTGGATGTTTCTACTCCAGACTCAATCCACTGCTTCCGCAGGTCCCCCAAGGTCTGGAATCGGCCCTTCTCCACAATCTTCCTCAAGGTCCGGTCACCTCTTCTCGTTGTGCAGCGTTTTCTGCCACACTTTTTCCTTCCCACAGACTTCCCACTGAGGTGCCTTGATACAGCACTCTGGGAACAGCCTATTCGTTCAGAAATGTATTTCTGTGTCTTACCCTCTTGCTTGAGGGTGTCAATAGTGGCCTTCTGGACAGCAGCCAGGTCGGCAGTCTTACCCATGATTGGGGTTTTGAGTGATGAACCAGGCTGGGAGTTTTAAAGGCCTCAGGAATCTTTTGCAGGTGTTTAGAGTTAACTCGTTGATTCAGATGATTAGGTTCATAGCTCGTTTAGAGACCCTTTTAATGATATGCTAATTTTGTGAGATAGGAATTTTGGGTTTTCATGAGCTGTATGCCAAAATCATCCGTATTAAAACAATAAAAGACCTGAAATATTTCAGTTAGTATGCAATGAATCTAAAATATATGAATGTTAAATTTTCATCATTACATTATGGAAAATAATGAACTTTATCACAATATGCTAATATTTTGAGAAGGACCTGTAGTTGAATATGAAGTGACAGGTCAAGTCTACATTGTAACATTTTACATCACAAAACTGCTTCCTTACTGAATGCTGCTATTGTAAAATGACACCTACACGTTTTGAAATTGTCACCTTGTGTCTGCCTTGGAATTTGTTTGGCAACATCTGAGTTAAAACCCTGGAAGGTGATATATGAAATATTTGATTGCTGCCTATCATCCCTTTTAAATTAAATTATGATAAACTTCAACATCGCTCTCGGGGGAAAAAAAACACAAAGAAAAAACATCACAGTGTAGCATCAACAGTATCAGGTTTTATTTGAAAAATAGGAAGTTTAATGATCTGTGGGTATTTGTGTTTTTGGGTTTCACTTGTATTCATATTTGAGATATTTTGGATTGTTTATTATTGTCTCTAAGGGTGTTCCATACTTTGTTCTTTTGCTTTGTGTTGAGTTTTGTTTCTTTTAAAAGTCTGTCTTTTTCCTCACCTCCTCGCCAGATTCTCTGTTCTCCATTCTCTCTTTCCTCTATGCCAGATTCCCTTTGCTCCAGTTGTTTCACCGTTTCCAGTCAGCTGATTCCTAGTTTCTCCCGTGCCAGTTTCTCGGTTGTTGTAGGTCTGTCATGTAATTTAAAATCATCTTCAATAGGTAATTTTACCTTCAATTACTTTCAATGGGCTGTCATTTTCATGTATGTGTTTGAGTCGAACTCCATCACTACTACTAAAAATGACTGAATGATAAAAATGAATGAATGATAGAAAGATTTTCTCTATAAAAATTGTTTCTTTTAAATGCTCATTTGTTGACATTAAGATGTTGTCTTGGTAAATAGGTTTTTCACGTAATGCTTTGTGTTGCATTTTTGGATAAGGTGCACTATTTTCCAGTTTGATTTTATAAATAGTTGTTAATGGTGGAATGACCAATCCTTATAGATCCTTGAAAACTGGCTCAGAGTTTATCTGTTCTTTCTTTCTAGGTGAAATGACTAAAGGAGCTACATCCATTAACATTTACTTTTCCTTCCCGTAGAAAGTACTCCTGGATCAGTGCTTCTTTGTTCTCTTTGTGTCTCTGCTCTGTTCTCTCAAACCCCCAGTTGGTCGTGGCAGATGGCCGCTCTCACTGAGCCTGGTTCTGCTGGAGGTTTCTTCTTGTTAAAAGGGAGTTTTTCCTCTCCACTGTCGCTACATGCATGCTCAGTATGAGGGATTGCTGCAAAGTCAACACCAGTGACTGTCCACTGTCTCTACATGCTCATCCGGGAGGAGGGAATGCTGCAAGTCACTGACTGGATGCAATCTGCTGGGTTTCCTTAGATAGAAAAACGTTTATCCAATTTGAATAAATAACTGAATCTGACTGCACTGTTCAATGATTAGGATTAATTGGAATGTATGTACCTGACTGTTGTGAAGTGCCTTGAGACGACATGCGTTGTGAATTGGCGCTATATAAATAAACTGAATTGAATTTAATCCTGTTAAGAAGTTGTCATATTTAGCCAGCAGCACACAGTATTGTGTTTTAAAAAAAATACCCCTGCAAGAACTTCAAGTAACATACAGGGGTTGGACAATGAAACTGAAACACTTGGTTTTAGACCACAATAATTTATTAGTATAGTGTAGGGCCTCCTTTTGCGGCCAATACAATGTCAATTCATCTTGGGAATGACATATACAAGTCCTGCACAGTGGTCAGAGGGATTTTAAGCCATTCTTCTTGCAGGATAGTGGCCAGGTCACTACGTGATACTGGTGGAGGAAAACGTTTCCTGACTCACTCCCCCAAAACACCCCAAAGTGGCTCAATATTTAGATCTGGTGACTGTGCAGGCCATGGGAGATGTTCAACTTCACTTTCATGTTCATCAAAACAATCTTTCACCAGTCTTGCTGTGTGTATTGGTGCATTGTCATTCTGATACACGGCACCGCCTTCAGGATACAATGTTTGAACCATTGGATGCACATGGTCCTCAAGAATGGTTCAGTAGTCCTTGGCAGTGATGCGCCCATCTAGCACAAGTATTGGGCCACCCCCATGCTTCACTCTGGGCATGCAACAGTCTGGGTGGTACGCTTCTTTGGGGCTTCTCCACACCGTAACTCTCCCGGATGTGGGGAAAACAGTAAAGGTGGACTCATCAGAGAACAATACATGTTTCACATTGTCCACAACCCAAGGTTTGCGCTCCTTGCACCATTGAAACCGACGTTTGGCATTGGCATGAGTGACCAAAGGTTTGGCTATAGCAGCCCGGCCGTGTATATTGACCCTGTGGAGCTCCCGACGGACAGTTCTGGTGGAAACAGGAGAGTTGAGGTGCACATTTAATTCTGCCGTGATCTGGGCAGCCGTGGTTTTATGTTTTTTGGATACAATGCGGGTTAGCACCCGAACATCCCTTTCAGACAGCTTCCTCTTGCGTCCACAGTTAATCCTGTTGGATGTGGTTCGTCCTTCTTGGTGGTATGCTGACATTACCCTGGATACCGTGGCTCTTGATACATCACAAAGACTTGCTGTCTTGGTCACAGTTGCGCCAGCAAGACGTGCACCAACAATTTGTCCTCTTTTGAACTCTGGTATGTCACCCATAACGTTGTGTGCATTTCAATATTTTGAGCAAAACTGTGCTCTTACCCTGCTAATTGAACCTTCACACTCTGCTCTTACTGGTGCAATGTGCAATCAATGAAGACTGGCCACCAGGCTGGTCTAATTTAGCCATGAAACCTCCCATACTAAAATGACAGGTGTTTCAGTTTCATTGTCCAACCCCTGTAGTGACTCTTTGGTATTTTATTTTTCTTAACTGTTGTGAGTGGTCAGATTGTAGTGGTTATCTCACTAAGAGGGACCAGCAACTAAACTACACATCTGCTTTAGTAAAATGGTCAGAAGCATAGTGAGGACTAGATAGTTGAGTAATCTTTTGTGTATGAAGCAACTAGAGGAAAACTCACAAGCAGTTCACTTAATTGAATAGATTGGCAGCTATAATCTGAAGTGGAAATTGAACAGCAGGGCATAAAATTATTATTTCTCAACCTGCATTTTATGTCTGTGGGTTCAGATTAAAATTATTCTTTTTTGTTGTTGTTGATTCTAACTGAGGGGTGGTTTAGGTCCCATTGCATGGAAAAGACAGAGTGATGGTTCAGAGAATAGCACCAGGTGAGAGGGATTGGCACATGTTTTCCATGGGTTCTGCAAATGTATTCATACAACTTTGAACTTTTTTACATTTTGTCAGGTAATCACCAAAAATAAATATTTTACAAAGATTTATGTCTGTATCTTTTTTCTAGATCTGTTTTCTTGATCCAGACCATGACTTCAGTCATAATGGATGGAGAGCATCTGTGAATAGCAGTTTTCACATATTCCCACAGTTCCCCATTAAGATTTTAGTCTGGACTTTGAATGGGCCATTCTAACCCATGAGTATTCTTTGATCTACACCAATATATTGTAGCTCTGGCTGCATGTTTAGGGTTGCTGTCTTGCTAAAAGATGGCCCCCGCCTCATTATCAAACTGCAACCTCTTACAGGTTTTCTCAGAGGATTTCTCAGTATTTAGCTATATCCGACTTCCCATCAACTCTGAGAAGCTTTCCTGTTTCTATTTTAAAAAAGCATTACGAAAGAATGATACTGCCACCACCATGTTTACAATGGGGGTGCTGTGTAGCATTTTCTGCCTCTCTTGGCATTTAGTTCAAGAAGTTCAGTTTTAGTCTCATTTGACCAGAGACCTTCCTGCAGTACATTCATTTGCAGTAGCCCCTGCACGGTTTGCAGCAAATTGCCACCCAGACCATGTATGGCTTTCATTGAACAAATTTCAGTTATTTTTCTAAAAGTAGGCAGGCATAAAGTGGGGTGGATAGAGGGGGAAGGCATGCAGGGACTCAAACCCAGGACGGCTGCGTTCGGGACTGAGGCCTCCTGCCACTACGCCAAGTGTCGCCTCAATGTATTTCATTTAGGGGTATCAGAATAACGGGGACTGAATGCAAATGCAGGCTGGGTTTTGAAAAATGTAAAACTTTCATTTTACTTCCAATTCACAATTATGTGCTATTTTGTGTTGTTGATCCCATAAACGATACAGACGTTTGTGGTTGAGGGTATGAATACTTTTGGAAGGCTCTGTTTCTCTGTCTCTCAATCATGAGCTTAAGCTTTTAGGGTACTAATGGAAGAATGAACAAACTTGTGACAAGTTGGGTCCTTCCTATGTGTAGTTTTTGCAATAAAAGCTAAAAAAAAAAAAAAAATTGGTTTAAACTATTGCTGCACCCCTAAGTATTAGAGCAAGTGGAGGTTACGTTGTGTTTAAAATTGTAATGTTTTCTTTAGTATGCAGGAGTCTGTTTTGGTTGTTATTGATGGAATTGCTTAGTATCTCCCTTCTCCTCTGTGTTATATAACCATCTCGCCTATTTATTATTTATTTCTAGCAAACGTGGATAGTAATTAGCCATGACCCTGTTTGATGCTGCATCTGGGGCCTGTTAAATTGATGCTGTGGAGTTTCTTCAAACCTATTAATTTATTCAAGGCAGGCTTGTCAGCAGGAAATATTTTCACCACTAATTTAACGAGTGTTTTCACGTAAGTATAATATAATAGATGTGATGGTGAGATAGAAGAGAAAAATACTTTTTATTAGCTATTTTTGTCCTAAGAACCAAATTATGAGATGTAATTTTGTAACTCACACAAGACTAATAATACCTTGAGGTCCATCTGATGCTGTTGAATAACCTAGAACCAGAAAACGAGGCTGAAAGGATCTTATAAAAGGCTATTTACAGAGTGACAAGAATCTGTAAATAGCTTCAAATTATGTTTCATTACTCTTCAATAAGCAATTATTTTCATCAGTAACTACTGAAGCCTAATAGGATGTTGAAAGTGTTGTTGAGGAAAACCAGAAAAAAAAAAAAACAGTGTCATTATCTTTGCAATAGATCTGACCCACATACAGAGAACACTCTGGTAAATAGAATAAGTAAAAAGATTGTTTATTTGGAAGATGATAATCAGGAACGTACTGGTCTAAAATCTCACTGTATGGAGAGAGGGGAAGAGGTTGAGTGAGTACAGGGAACGGAAAGTAAACGAAACTAAGAACAATAAACTAATATAATTATGAGTTCGGCTTACTAGGTAGCTGTGGTCAGGATGGCAGGGGTAGAGAGATTCAGGATCCAGGTTTAACAAAGTTGAGTCCGTAGAAGGTTTCTCGGGTGCTGTTCTGCGTGAGCTCGGAGCGGACAGGAGTCAGTCCAGTGTTCAGATGCTTACGTTGGAGGGTGGACAGGTTACACTTACAGCTTGGTCCAGGAGACGACGGGAGCAGGAAACTGCCAGCTTGATGCGAATTCAAACGAAGACAGGAGATAGGATATGAAATCCACAGGGCGTAGATAGGCTTGATCATTCAGAGTAACCTCCGGAGACGTAGTCAGTACACGGTGATCTAGATCCAAAGCTTAAGCTTTCAAAATCTGCGAAAGGAGCAAAGACAAAGTTACACGAGGTCGAAGAATGAAGCATAAACTTAGTGTGTGGCTCGAGCTTGGACCACTGGTGGCGAAACACTCTGGCATCGAAGTCTCGGCAGCCTTCTGCTTAAGTACTCCTCAGATTAAACAGTGGAAATAAGTCATACCTGTCACCCAGCACACCTGAAAGCTCCAGCACCATCTGAAAATGAGCACATGTAGCAAGCACAAAAACACAAACACAACCCACATCCTGACAATCAGACCTTTTTCATTTAATGTATAATTTAAGAAGATTCTCAAAATCTGTTTTCAACAAGAAATAAAGGAATGTAATGTCCTTTTTGCTGTGCTTAAAGCATCTGTTTGCCATAGTTTAATTATTTGCCTCAAAACATAGACATGAGGGTAACGAAGGTTATAAAAAAAGGCAATCAACTATGCCAAATGAATATACTCCAGTAACTGTGCTCTAGGGGATAATGCATATTTATTCAAAATTATTCATGTTTATGAGCCATGAAGATCCGCATGACTTCCGGAGTGTAGGCAGACAAAAACAATTTGTGCATTTTAATGTTGTATTGTAATTCTAAAATCTTAAAGTTCAAGTATTAGCTGCATGCCACTGTTTAAATATTGCCACAGCTACTCAGGCTGTGGGGAATTTGCTGAGAGACTGAACTTTCTAAGGACTGGATTTAATGAGAAACCATTAAAAAAACTCAGCTCAAGCTGAATGCAACATAATGACCTGTGGGTAGCTTAAAAATCTGCAAAGCAATCAGGCCAGGAAGGATAACAGGTATGGTTTCCTTCCCAAAATTAACAACTGATCAATTTCCCATACAGGAGTTCAAATATTACAATGTGAATCTGTTTCAATTATGTTCGCAACCACTTCCTTAAGCCTGCCATCCTGAAAGAAATCAAATATTTAATAAATCTGCAAAAATGTTAGTGACTTGTTATCATTGATAATAAAAATTTTGATGATTTGAACATTTTTGCACAACTAATGCAGTATTATTTAATAGTAAATTGTAGTTAAAATTCTGATTTAATTCAGTTGATTTATACAGTACCACCTCACATTATGTGTCATGTCAAGGTAAAATACACATCTAATTTTACAGAAATATACAATAAATTAAAGTAATGCAATCATATTATATACTGTTGACAGATTAGATTAAATGACAAACAGTCCTATTTGATCACTTGTCTCGCCACTATGCACCTCTTTTCTGTGATTTGTGTATTTTTGTCCCAAGAATAAGATTTTAACACTAGTTAAACAGTTAGGCAACTTCTTTTGAATAAAATGAAAAAATGACATGAAAACAGCAGTAGCCAAACACCCATCTAAGGTTGCCAATAGGGGGTAGAGCAGCAACCTTGTTGTAAACCTGGCAAGATGGTAAGGTAGAGAGCTACAGCCATTTGCTATAATCTCAATCACTTCCTGTCAGACGAGTAGTGATTATTATTTCAATCGATTCTATTTTGTTTGACACATTGTTGATATAAACAAACTGCATGAGGTATCATGGAGCAATGGTGGTATTTATCTTTTATGACTACAAATCTAACAGGAAAAGGCTAAGAATGATTATGGCCCTTCTTGGTTTTGTATGATAAAACTGAATAAAGCCTTTGTAAACAAATTTACAAGATGACATTGCTGTTAGTCAGGGCAGTTAAGAGCACCGCACTGCTTTTTCCTGCTTATACTGCTCTGTGTCAACTCGATCTCAGCATGTTTGTCTGTGTAACATGAATTATCTGTTTATCATCTCTGACTTGTAAACCAGAATTTGACACTGAAAGCAGAGGGGTACTGCAACAGAAGATGTGACAGATACTGATCCTTTTGTGTATAATGAGATTTTTCTTTAATGTTCTCACAAAACTTGACAAAACAAAAGTTAGTCATATTTCCAATCAAACAAGCAGACAAAAAACATGTTTTTTGTTGATACCAATAAAAAACTCTACAACCACTCTAAACAGCTCACTCTGCTAGCAAAATAAGTTTTGTCCTCTTGCAAGTCATTTTCCATATATGGTAAGGATGAGCGATTCACCATCTGCCTTAAAGAATGATTAGAAAATGTGTTTTTAATTATTTATTTTTTTTGTCTTTACTGATCAAAACATTTGTTAGGTGTTCCTTTCAGTTGTTGCAAATCATTTTATGTTTGTGTTGTGGTGGCAAAACCCTTAAAAGTAAAAGAAGAAAAGAAACTTTCAAAGGAACCAGGGAAATATGCACAATTGAATGTAAAATTCTGCAGCATATAAGGAGAGAATAAAAACTATAGAGTCAAATAAAATTTTGTATTTGGCTAGCTATTACTGACAGTTGGTAGACATGATTAGAAGAGTCATATGATTATCACTCTAATCAGTGATCTTGCAGCAAAGGGGGATTCTAAAAATGAGATTTTGTTGTCAAATATAATTTCTGTTAATCTGTTTTAAACTAAGGTTTAAAGGCCAAAAGGGGGGAAATAGAGGTAGACAATGTCAGAACAAGATGAATGACAACCCACACATGCACGGGAAGAACATGCAAACTCCATGCAGAAAGACCCCCGGCCGGGAATCGAAACCAGGACCTTCTTGCTGCAAGGCAACAGTGCTACCAACAGCGCCACCGTGCAGCCCTATTTGTTTTTATTTATTTTGATTTTGACTATAAATGCCACATTGTAACTTCAACACAGTAACCTATAAAACATGACACCAACAACCTGAACATGCTTGTCAGTCACCACTAGAGGTGAACGGAGTTTGAACACTCATTGAGGTGCTTTGGTGGAAGCAGCCTTGGCAGATCATCTCGGTCCATTTTACTAAAAAGTGCAGACTATGCAGATTAAATGTGCACTTGTTGGGAAAGCACACATATTACATGAGTTGAAGTGTAACATTATTGTCTCAGTGTTCTAAGAAGTCTTATAAATTTGACTGAAAGTGTGTTCATCAAACTACTAGGTCAGGAGACATTTTGCAGATTAAAATGTCTACATGTCTATCTGAGTTTTTTTCCACAAGACATCTCAGGTTAGGTTTTCTCTGCTTTTGCCATAATTACATGGATTTCTAAGCTTTTTCCAGCAGATGTTCTGAAACATTTTCAAGATTTATCACACTTTTTTCTTAGACAATTGATATATACTCTTCGTTGCTGCTGAAGACCCGCATGTGTCACGCTGTGAATGTGGAGATCCACCAGAGCCCAAAACTTTAAGTGCTTCAGGTTCCGACATCGGTCCCAGTCTAGGTGTTACATGAGAGACTAAGTATTCCAATGTAAGCATTCCAAGAGCTTTCTTTATTTGTAATATCTTCCAGTTAAAGAGTTTAAAAGAGCAGGGTTTTCGATACATTCCTCAATAGTTCCATTGATTTTCTTTTTGTATGAAGGAGTTTTTTTAAATACCTCAATAATGTCTTGAAGCCTAGGTGCAAAATTCTCAGCATTGTTGTTTTTGTCAGTTAGAGATTGCGTCTTATAAAAATGGCTTGTATTTGTCAGACAACACCTATTTGTGAAAGGTGGTTGTTTCATTAATTAATTAGGTTTACTCAAATGCAGAGTATAATTTTTTGCTTTGTCTTGTTACTTAAAATCAAATCAAGCTGCTGATGCATAATAACTCATAATACAAAGATAAGTTAACATAAGTCATTATTGCTCACATGGAAAAACGTCATAAGGTGTAGCTTGGCTCAGTAAAGCATAAGGTGAAAGTATAAAATAAAACAGTTAAACATAAAACAAAATAATAAGATAAAAAAAGAGTAAAACACACTAGAATATTTACATATATTAACAAATATTATGTGTTCACCAATATTGCGCGAACTGTATCATTCAGCTCAAAACTATCATCAATGTATCTAAAATGAATTTGACTGTAATCAGTGTATCGAGATATGTATCATATTGACCACTGACTAGAGATGACCAGTCCTAATTTGACGTTATCCAGTTTCAGATTACTATGTACACTTTATTTACCCAAATTCCTACATACAGGAAACCATGATTACTGTCTATTTGCAAACAGAGGAAGCTTATAATAGTGTGGCAATGCCTGGATGTGTGATCTGCCAGTTACCAAGCCTAGATAAGTGGTGCCGAAACTTGGATTCATTAAAAGGCTTTTTTTTGGTTCCTTTGTGTGTTCATGTATTGGAGCCATATGAAGTTCAAGTGGCCTTAGCAGATAGCTAAAACAGTCGTGACTACAGTCACCCAAATGTTACCACCAAAAATGTCAGATGTACATTATTTCTAATTAACAGTACAAAACATTAGAAGGTAAAAACTTTTTGGGTTTACTTTAATAAAATCAGACTCTTTATATAGAAAAGGATCATTCACGCTGTCTAAGAAGGGGTTAACAGATTTTACAGCTATATGCACAGGCTTGTGTTAAACTTAGTAGTGGTATAGTCACCTTTTAAAGGATATTTTAAAATGAGTCTGGTACAAATTAGTAACATCCACAGAAAGGGAAGGGCTAGGGTAGGTACATTATAGGGAGATTCTTTGTTATACTCCATTTGTAATGAAATTCCCCTACATTTGAAAAGTAACTGGGACAATCATGGCTAAATATACAGTATATGCCAATAGTTTCTCCAGAAGCAGATTACTGGGTGGCTCACTATGGTGCATGTTGCCATTATTTAAATTAATGTGAATATTTTTGTAAAGGTCATTGCAGTGCTGAGAAATAGATTGAGTGTGATTTACAATAGCACAAATAAAGCCTACAGTTACCTGTCTGTTGTAACTTCAGAAACAAGGTAGCTTTCTCCACACATCTGCTTTATCATACCTCAGGCTATAGTCTACCATCATGTTGAATTGTTTAGAATGGAATAGAATGGAAATATATCTCTTTTATTGTTTTAAACATTTTGATATTTCCCACATTTAAACTCCCAAACCCCTCAAAAGTTTAAACCCGACAGCTCTTTCAAAAGTAAAGAAAATGGAGCAGCCACAATTTGGGTAAACAGCTCCTTCAAGTTTCCCTGTCTCTCCATATAAGCCACATCTTGCCACGCTTTCATATTAATGAGAGACAATTAGTCCAGAGAAACACTGAGACACTCTTCCATGTGTCAAATACAACATTCCCTGTTTAATGTGGTCTCATTTGTCATGCACCCCAGGCTTATTACTGGATAGATGGGTCTGGTCATGAATGTTGACTCATCACAACAGCATGAGAGTTTAATTGGAAACCACTTTACATCTCATGGCAACAGTGTCATGCAAATATGCCCACCACTTTATCAGTAGGGCTCCATTAGGTTTATTGAGTTCAGCTTTTCTTTAACACTGTTGTTGTTTGTATTGTCAGGCGAATTGTTGAGCCTTATTGAAACACTTTTCATCTATAAAATGTATAAAAATGTGTTGCTTTGTTCTCATTTAAATCATACAACTTTCTGTAGTTTAATATTTACTGTGTTTACTGACTGAGATGAGGATAGTTGTCAGGTTTCTCAAAAGAGGGTGACAAAGGCTACGTCCAAATTTAGGGGCTGCATCCTTCAAAGGCCGCATTTTATGCTGATTACGTCTTAGCGAGACGACGAAGGCTGTCCAAATTTGAAGGCTTCTCCAAATGTGGCCGACAAATGAGGTTGTCTTTTCCCCAGATTTGATGGATGGGTCCGTGTATCCTTCGTGGCCCGCCTTATCCCATGAATCATTGCGGGTCGTAGTGGATTCCTCAAATGGAACTAGTAATGGCAAAGGAGAGAGAGAAGCTGTGAATAAACTTGGATATATTATGTTTTCTGTGAAACCAAATTAACTTTTAGAATGTTTTTAGGCGAGAGTGTAGCTGTGTAAAACTGAAATATCTGTTCCATTTACCAAGATATCACTTAATTGCAAAAGCGCTTGATGTGTTTGGAAATGTCCATTTTCCTTTTTCCTTCCATTTTGTATTACATGTACAGGTATAGGTTACTATACCTATACTGCTTTTTGTGTCTTTAGGCCACCTGCAGAGGTATCACCAGGAATTACTCTGTTCATCTTTTACAAGTATCAAAGGCACCTCTCAACAGAAAACGTGAACTTACCTGGGGCTGTACACATGCTGGCCCAGGTTACGACTTTTGCCCTGGTGGTGTCTAAACTTCATTTTATTTATCTCCCCTGCTCATAACTTAATACACTTTTCACACTCTATCCTTGTCATCTTGATCATCTTTCCTGGTCACCAAACCGTGTTCTCTTTTATTAGTGGCTTTGACACACATTACCTGGGTGACATAACCTTTTTTTTTCTGTTCTATCCTCTCTACTCACAGTCAATTGTGTTCAGCCTTATACTGCAATCCATAACTTTTGTCAAACGATGAGAGAGAGGGAAGATTTTGAAATGTAACCACCCCCGCTTTACTTGTTCAACACAGACTTTGTCAACTGATGAAGATCTTCATCAGTTTTGAGCCTTTGTAGATCACGAAGCTCCCTCCATCTTTTAAAAGCATCTCCAATGTAAATTCTACAAGAAAGTTGTGAATGTCTCACAGCACACAGTTTTGTAGAAGGACTTTGACACTGTCTAAATCTTTTTTGTGATGGAGATGGTAGTCCAGCAATTGGTAACTTCAGACCTTATTTTGGTTGTTTCATTGCGCACCTCCTGGCTGCCTGAGGCACTTGACACCACACTGGTGTGCAAACTTGTTGATTAACACCTCCCTTCAGACAAATACACATTTCCATTGGTCAACGTTGTAGGTGCGCATCTTTGATTTGTTAAGCTTTGGAGGCAAGGGGAGGGACTAAATTAAAATAATAATACAGTCGATTAGTCAAATTTAAACATTTCCTAAATTATTTTAACAATTAAAAGTTACAAACTACAGCTTTAAGGTTTTCTTTTAGTAAAGAGGAGTCACTCCATTCCTCTATCACTGCATGCCTGTGCAGGAGGAGGGACTGCTGCAAAGACAGTGACTAACTGCAACAGTCTGCTTTAATTTTATATTTCTAGATAAGAATAAGACCTTTTTGTCTTGTAAAGTGTTATTTGTTGTAAACTGAACTGAACTAAATGAATATATCTAACAAATCCTAAGTTGTAAGAGCTCTTTGAATTGTAAAGTTTTCAGACCCCGCTCCATCTCCCTCCTAAGCTGTGGTCCTTGGCCCGGGTGTGATACAGGCTTGACCCCCTCTATGAAAAGCTTTGTCTCTCACTATTTGAGTAATGAGTTGCCAAACTGAGCTTACTAGAATCCCTACAAATGATGTGAAAGGTGATTAAAATATCTTCACAGGTGTGAGTTATTTGTCTGATACAATAATTTATTTTAGTGCTATTAAAACTGATTGGTGCTGCTTAATGTGAACTACTATTGTATAGTTTCATGCGTGATTCAATAATCAAGTAAAACAAAATCTAATCAAACTGGTGAGTTTAAACTACATGTGAGACCAAGCTTCTGGCCAGGATGGTACACAGGGGCCAGCCGCCTTCTGTGGTCGGCATATTTCTTATTTTGGTCTGCGGTGCGGAGGAGAGCCTGGGAGGCCGTGCACCAGACCCATTTACAACGGCGAACATGGTGGCGAATGGAGGTAACTGCAATGTCCTTCTCGTCTGCAGAAAACAAAGGCGGTTGATAGCCGATAGAGGCCTCAAATGGTGAGAGGCCTGTAACCTGTGAAACGTGTGAATTTATGGCATATTCAACCCAAGGTAGGTAAATGCTCCAGTCCAGAGGATTTGTGGCTGACAAGAACCTGAGAATGGACTCCATCTGCTGGTTAATACGGTCAGTCTGTACAGTAGATTGGGGTGGTAGCCAGAGGTCAGGAAGGTCTTGGCCCGAGAGCCAAACAAAACTGTTTCCATACACGAGATGTAAACTAAGGCCCTTGAGCCGACAATATTTCCCGAGGAATGCCATGAAGGCGAAAAACATGCTGTATTAGCACCTGGGCTGTCTGAAAAGATGACGGGAGCTTCTTTAAGTGGACGAGGTGACAGGCTTTAGAAAAGTGGTCTTCAACGGAGAGAATGGTTGTCATCCCTTTAGAGAGGGTCAAACCGGTAACAAAGTCAAGGGCAATGTGTGACCAGGGGCGCTTAGGAATGCTAAGTGGTTGGAGTAAACCAAAAGGTGGCTGGTTGCCTGGCTTCCGCCTAGTGCAGACTGAGCATGCTTGTACATATTCCCTGATGCCCTTATGAATAGATGGCCACCGAAATCTTCTAGAAATAAGATAAATTGTCTGGCTAACCCCTGGGTGGCCGGAAAATCTGGCGCTGTGAAACCAACGGATTAGCCAGAACCTGACAGACGTTGGAAGAAAAACCCTATTTGGGGGACCTGTGCCTGGGTCAAGTTTGAGCCGCGTGGCCTAATTAACTAGGTCCTCAATCTCCCAAACAAAAGCCCCAAAGGTCCAATGAGGAGGAACGATTGGCACAGCCTCTTTCACAGTGTTATCTGGGGAGTACAGTCGGGACAGAGCATCAGGCTTTATATTCTTAGAACCTGGCCTATAGAAAATTGAAAGATCGAAACGGGGAAAAAAAAAGTAACCAGCGTGATTGGCGTGGGTTCAGTCTCTTAACTGACTGTAAATAGGCCAAATTTTTGTCAGTTCATACTAACACAAGGTGTTTAGCACCCTCAAGCCAATGCCGCCTTTCTTCCAGGGCCAGTTTAAGTGCTAACAACTCCCTGTCCCCCACATCATAGTTCTGTTCAGTGTTGCTGAGTCGTCGAGAAAAAAAGGCGCATGGATGAAGTTTTCCATCTGTGGGGGACTGCTGAGAAAGGACTGCTCCTACACCTGTTTCAGAGGCGTCTACCTCCAGAATAAACTGGCGGGAGGAATCTGGGTGAATCAAGATGGGAGTCTGTGAGAACCTTTCTTTCAGAGCAGAAAAAGCTTTGTCAGCCTCAGGTGTCCAGGAGAACACAGTGTTCGTGGAGGTTAATGCAGTGAGTGGGGCAGCCGTCTGACTAAAGTTCTTAATGAATCTGCGATAGAAGTTTGCAAAACCTAAAAAACGTTGGAGCTGCTTGCAGGAGTCCGGGACAGGCCACTCGAGGACTGTCTTGATCTTCTCTGGGTCTGAGCGAACCTGTCCACCCTCAAGAATGAATCCCAAAAATGTGACTTTCTTATGAAAGTCACACTTTTCAACCTTCACAAACAACCGGTTCTCCAACAGTCTTTGAAGGACTAAGCGAACGTGACGGCAGTGCTCCTCAATGTCCTTAGAATAAATCAGAATATCATCAAGATGTACAAAAACAAAAACATTCAAAAAATCCCTGAGGACATCATTGACAAGCGACTGAAACACTGCTGGTGCATTGCAGAGGCCAAAGGGCATTACCAGGTATTCAAAATGTCCCAAAGGAGTTTTAAATGATGTCTTCCACTCATCCCCCTGGCGGATCCTGACTAAATGGCAGACATTTCTAAGATCTAATTTAGAAAAGATTGTAGCACCGTGAACCGGCTCAAAGCCGAGGTAAGGAGTGGGAGTGGGTATTTATTCTTAACTGTAATCTGATTAAGTCCCCTGTAGTCAATACGTGGGCGAAGGGATCCATCCTTCTTACCTACAAAGAAAAACCCGGCTCCGAGTGGAGATGATGAGGGGAGAATAATGCCAGCAACTAAAGACTAATTAATATAGTTTTCCATAGCTTTTTGTTCGGGTCCGTATATGTTATACAGCCTACTGGCTGGCTGGGGAGCGGCAGGAAGTAAATCAACGGCGCAGTCATAAGGTCTGTGCAGGGTCAAAGTTAAAGCCTTAACTTTACTGAAGACTAGTTTTAGGTCATGGTAATCAGTGAGGATGAGCAAAAGATCAGTAACTTCACTCTCAGCAGGAACAATGTCAGCAGGAAGTGGGGCAACAACTGACCGAAGGCATGAGGAAAGGCAACTAGTGGACCATGACTCGATTCGGCTATCAGACCAGTTAATATGGGGGTTGTGTTTCTGTAGCCAAGGGAAGCCTAAAACTATGGAGTTCAAAGCGATAGGAAACACAAAAAAAGATATCTCCTCCATATGATTTCCAGACAATACTAAAGTTAGAGGTTTGGTTCGATGAGTTATGCATTGTACTTTCTGCTCTTCCAAGGCTGAAACTAACTATGCTGTGGGAAGAGACTCAGTCTCAATCTGGGCCTCATTTACCAATCTCTGGTCTACAAGGTTTTGTTCACTCCCAGAATCGATCAGAACGGAGAGGTTCTGTATATGACGGTTGAATATTAAAGAGGCAGCCAAACTAAGTCTGGGGGCAAAAGGGTAATTTAAATGGTCCGCCAGTTCCCCCTCTACTACTGACGGACCCGATCTTTTGGTCCTGTGGGGCAAAAAAGAAAAGCGTGCTTCTGCCCATCTTAACACTTTACCCGTTAGTAACCCCAAAACATAGGAAATCCTGACATGATCATGTGGGAAAGACTGCGGGGATTGGTTGAAAACAAGCGTACATTGCAAAAGAAAACCCTTGCAATCTCCCGTCTCCCCGGAACATTTCTCTGGGTTAGGGGAAGTGACATCACGAGAGTGCGGAAGTTGCTGAGAGACCGGTGGGGCTGTAGTGCCCTCTGTGACCGGAGCGGTAACACTGCTTAGTGTGTGTTGTAGCATAGAGGCTAACTGCTCGATCTGTAGGTTAGTCTTTGCTGCCCGGCAAGAGACCAGAGAGTGGAGTCATGAGCTTGAATTTAATGGTATTGTTCGGAAAGGGTTCTCCTGAATGCCTCTGCTGGGTCAGGTTGGCCAGAGTGTTCTGTCATAGTTTTACGGACAGATTTGACCCACATGCAGTAAGCATTCAGGAGACAGATAAGGTTTTAACAAAAATGTTTTTTACAGTGAACTTGCTTGTACGGGAGGAACTGGAAACAGGAAACCAACTGCAAGGTAAGTTAAGCTGGTAAGTAAAAGTGAATCTTTTACTCCGCCAGGAGGGGGGGGAGCGACATCGAAGCTGCACACAAATGAGAATGGAGCTGGTGGGTACTTGACACAAGTTGTTGGGCACTGAGATTCTGGTGGTGGTTCTGGAGTGATGGAGGGTGGACAGGGTTCGCTTGAGGAGGTCTGTGGTTGATCCAGACAGGAAGCTGCCAGCCAGTTGTTGGTAGACGAAGTGATCAGGAAGCCTTGCTCTTAATCCACAAGCTGGAGATCTTTCTCCAGAAGTCGAAAATCCAAAACAGTTAACAATGCTGAAGTTGAAGTCGGGTTCAGGTATACAGCCGCTAAGGGCAACACTCAGGCGATGAATTGCTGGCAGCCTCCGTCTTAAACACCCTCCAAGGATGATTAAGGAAATAGGGAACACCTGTCACCTCTCCTCACGGTTTCCAGTGCCACCTAAAGGCTAAGCACAATGAGCAGCACCAGAAAACAGACACTAAGCACTAAGTCACTATTGTGACACTAAGCACAATACAACATTTGTGAGACAAAGCTGTAAACTGTATGTTTTCTTATTTATTGAGGGGGGAAATATTTTAAACTGAGCTTATCAATTACAGTGCTGTGACAGATTAAAACCTTTTTGTATGGTAAATTGTATGGTAAATTGGTTTTGAAATGCAAAAACAAGATGCTTGATTTTACTGAGATGGAATTAAAAAAGAATCATAAAACCCATTAATAAGCATTTTTGGTTAATGTTTTCAGTTTTCAAAGACAATGCTTTAAGCTGTTCCTGGGAAGTGACTGTCATTGATGTTGATAAAAACTTAATATGAACAAACTATAATACTAAAGTAAAATCTAAATCCTTGTAACATCTATGTATTCCTTTGCACTATTCTCAGGTGCCTCTGTGCAGTCATTCCTATACATATTTGGAATAAATCAACTTAAGCAGTCTGGGTGAAGATAATATTTCAACATGAATTGACATTTACAGGAAAATCAATGATGTTCATTAAATATAAATAAATTTTAGAAGCTTTAACCTTATAATTGTTCATAAGAATTTATGGATTCTTGAGTTAAAAAGTGCAGAAAATAGTAAATGAAATGCATTTAATCAAATTATTTCAAATTTAACTCCCGCATGCCCTTCGCTGCTCAGCTAATCTTTAAATCTATAACATCTGTGGCAATGTGGCAAGGTGAAGCAATAAACACCAACTAATGCATTAACTCAGGCAAGATCTCATGAGATTGTATGGTTTTTCAGCTGCTGTGTCATGGTTTGGTGTGATTTTTTTTGTTTTGTTTCCTGACATTGTTTTACTTACCTAAATTTCAATGATGCTTCTCCAAAGCTGGTTTCTAAGACTCTACGTTAGTTTCTGACACTATCTTCTAAACCTCTCTCACCTTTTGTTGTCTCCCAGGGGTCCATTCTTGAACCTGTTACTTTCTTTGCATTATATATTTAAAAATTATTCATACAGCTGATAAGTTTAGGTTTTAAGCAATCTTTTAATTTTACAAACAACTGTAACTGGAAATATTAACTTTTCCAAGTGGCCCAGACATTGTCTCCACTTGCAGTGGAGTGATTGCAAGGAAGTCTGCCAGACCCAAAGACTTGGAGCTCATCGCAAAAGAATAACTGTCAAAATACCAGATATGCTGGCCAGAAAAATAATGGTTTGATAGTTGTAATGCCATTAAAGATGTTTCCTTTTATTATTAAGAAGGGTAATTAATGACCAATGTTTATTGTCGAATATGATAACAATTCTACATGGTTTATTTTATTACAGTGCCTCCACCAGACCACCAGATTCATCCAGCTTTGGTTTTATGGATTCACATTTTTTTTAAATGGTAGACCACATCAGGTCCTTTTAAATAGTTTTAAGTCTTGTAAGTTGTTTTTTAATGCAGAATTTTAATCACCAATTCTGTTTTTAGCCTACACCAACAGCATCTCATGCAATACTGAAACAATGTCCCTTTTAAAATATGCAGATAACATGACCCTGGTGGCCCAAGTCACTGGAACTGATGCCCCAGTATCAGAACACAGTCAACACCTTGGTCAAAACCTCCTATGACAATTTGAACTGAACTAGAACTGAACAACGGAGCAGTGCTGCTGGGGCAGAACCAGAGTGGACAGGTTAGCAGTTTTCCACCATGCTGTTATCCAGGGCCAGCAGGTGGAGCAGGTGATGTCTTTTAAATACCTGGGAACTAAAGTGGACTCACAGTTACTAAAGAACAAACAGACTCCATCTATCAAAGGGCGAAACAATGTGTCCACCTGCTGAGGAAACCGAGACAGTCAAACATAAAACCAACTGTCCTGTATCATCAATTAGGCCAGCAAAATAATTGGATTACCCTGAACAGTTCTTTCTAAAGTGTTTGAGAGCTCTGTAATCAGGAAGGCCATCCTAAAGACAGAGGACACCTTCACCACTCTGTCTGTCTGTCATTTTCTAACAAAAGCAAAGTTCGTTTTGGAATGAAAATAAGTTTACATTTGTTGGAATAATTGAATATAGATTTATCTTATATATTTCTCCTATTCTTTAACTTGACTATTTGATTTTATAACCTTTCATGATGTTTGTGTGAGTAAAGGATGTGATGAGTTTGTCTGCAGGCAAAGATCAGAGGTGGAGCTGAGCTTGCTGAGGAGGAAGCAGTCCGTTGTTGAGGAGGTCATAAAAGATGAAGGCTGATTATGTTGAACGGACAACACACTGATCTTAGGATTGGAGGAGACTGTGGAAGTGTGTTGTTAAAAGATAATGGTGTTTATGACCTGTTTACGATGCAGCTGTTTTTTCCCATCCTTAGAAAGTAACGTTCTTTGTAACTAGGGACCCCCGAAAGATAATAAAAAGAGAGGGTCGGACAGATGGTTTTCAGAGCGGTAGAGAGATTTGTAACTGAAACACATCTCTGTCCGTTCTCCTCGCTGCGAGTGAAATAACTAATTATTTGTCTTTCTCTTCTTTTTGTGATGTTATAAGTATTTTAGGTTGTTTAAACCTAACATTACTTTGGTCCTTTGGAGCCGGATTCCAATTACGCCTGATGATTCCAGCGGGTTGGTGGACTCCAGTAAAGACCGCGTGCACGGCAGTCTTTATCAGACTTACAGACCCTTTCCGGGACTGGATCTCGGCCCACCCGCTGGGGACTGACGGCTGACGGAACTCTGAGAGAGAGGAGACAAAGGAGGAGGAGACAAAGGAGAAATAAAACCCTGTGAATCCTAGGCCCTAACAGGTAAAAGTAGGACGGCAGAGTCCTGGAGAAGTATTAAGAAGTAAATACTAAAAATTCCGTGTTTAAAGGACGGCGGATTCCGCATTTAAGTATTTAAACAAAAATACTAAGACAATTCCGCGTTTAAAATGTGTGCATGTGAGAAATGAATGGAGGATTTAAACCACTAGGTTTTGCCTCATACCAAAGCAGTAGGATTGAAAGTGACTACCTTTTGTGGATACAAAGGCAAGAATTCTCCACTCGAAAGAGTTGAAGTGAGAATTACCACAAAAACGAGATTTTTCTGTCACCCGACTGAGCAGAATAATCCAATATTTAGAATACCCTAGGTATTTATATGCTGGACTAAATTTAAATAAAAAAAAAAAAAATGGGAAAAGGGGCGAGTAAAATAAACTAAAAATGAATAACAATGCAAAGATTGGAAATTTATAGAAGCACAGGATCAAATTAAAATATTAAAATTAAAATATTTAGATAAATGGATAACCACATATCATTATGATGGTCGTTTAAACTCTAAAAAATTTGTTAATCTATAGGATGCAATAATTAAAAGTACATTAAAAGTACACGTGATTTAAGAAAAATGGACAAAGAAGGTTATGAGGATGTAGATTATTGGTTAAAAGTAACTAAAAAGAGAGAGATGTGATGCAGGAGAAAAGAAAGGACGTTTTTGTGGAAAGCAGAAAAGGTCAGAGGGCTAAGAAGTAATTTTTGATGGACTTGCAAAGTAGAACAGCAGGACAAAAGAAAGGGAGTAAAAAGAGTAGGTGTAAAGTTTTTGTTTTGTACCAAAGATCTGATGAGGTTTGACAGGATTGGATGGGCTAAAATGAGTCCCTTTGGTGAATAAATCCATCCCCACCATGGCTGTACCTCATGTATGTTTTATTTGTGTTTATTTTTTATTATTGTTGAGACGCTGAAGGCTGTTGATACAGTGTGTCACGGAGGTTCATGGCATGACACGTTTTTTTTTTCTCTGAGTAACCTTAGAAAATATTTTACTCTTTTTAACAGCAGAACAGACAGAGTGAGGGGATTAATCAATAGGCTTACAGTCAGGTACAGACACAGAGCTGACTACGCAGAAATAGCCAGAGTGAAACAAAAAGAGGAAGAACCTTTTGAAGAATATAGGATTAGACTGACAAAAGTGTTTAAAATACATAGTGGTCTACAAGAAGATGAAAATGAACAAGGAGCTTATCGAGAGCAGTTAAAAAATGCACTACATGCTGGTTCCAGGGATGCAATTAATACCTGGGTAAGGAGAAATTTTATAGGGTTCCCCACAGCAAATCTAGAAGACTATGTAAATCATGCCCTCCATGCAGAAAGAGTAATGAAGGATAAAAAACAAAAAAAGATAGTCAACACCTTTTTTCAGCAAGCAAGAAGAAGAACAGATTTATTATCAAAACAACAGAGGAAGAGGAAGATTTAGAGGCAGAGGACAAAATCGCAGGGGTCAGAGAGGAGGAGTGAGCAGAGGAAATTACAGACAATACACCTCAGGTTGTTGGTGTTGTGGAAAAGAAGGACATCTGGTCAGAGACTGTCCAGAGAGGGAAAAAAAATGATTCAGCATGACTAGGACAGAAAACAAGTGAAATTGTTCCTAGTACCTCAGACACCGATGAAAACAAAAAAATAAAAACACAGGGGCAGGATATCCTCCTAAATTTCCAGGACCTTCTCTCCCTAGATAGCATAAAACCTGAAGTGACCTTACTGTTGAATGGAAAATCAATTACTTTTTTTTGTGATAACGGAGCATGCAGGACCACCTGTAGAGAAACAGTCCCAAATTCCAGACTTAGTGATCAGCAAATAACAGTAAGGTCAGCTGGTGCGAAATTGACACAAGTCTGTGAGTCTGAACCAGTTTGGGTAAGAGATCCCAATGGACAATCATGCCAGCTATCTATTCTAATGTTCCCTGAGTGTCCAGTGAATATATTGGGACGAGATGGATTATTACATCTGGGGTTAGCATTAATTCCGACCTCAGAAGGACATATTGTAGTAAAGAGAAAAGCAGAACTCAGCCAAGGAGATTATTTCGTGTTAAAAGGAGTTGGACCACCTTATTACCACTATTCACTGGATGTTCCAAATAAGCCACCCCTAGACATAGGGACAGCTTTATTTACAGAAGGAAATCATTCTGAGGGCATTTGGAAGCCCCTCATTTGAGGAAAGTTTAGGACTTGCATTTTTATTTTAGTTCTTGTAATGTACCTCATGGTATTCTCTCTGCTGCATCACACAACAGCACAAAAGGCACCATGATTTAGTGTATATAAATTAGTGAAAGGATTCATGGATATGTATGATGCAAACTTCTGGTCCTGGCATGTACTTGTTCCCATGACAGCCATTGCTGGTGCACAGTAGGGCCAAAGGTCAAAGCTTTTCCTTTACAACTATTGAGGGCTATAATTTAGAGGGCTATAATTTAGTAAACTTCCATCAAAGACTTCATCAAACCAGGGGGATTATATATATATATATATATATTTCTTCTCTTGTAATGTAAATTGTGGCAAAATAATAAGTACAGATCAAAAAGAAGCCATATACCACCCCTTAGATGTGTTTCTCACCATCTCTTGTTAGCGCCTAGACCTTGCACCACTTCAGTATGCACATTCATGACTTCAGCACATTGGTGCACAAAACAGAATAAATTCTAATTTAGGAGTTTCATTGATGCTTTTCAAAGAGTGAGTCTGTGTCTCTTAACAACGTGACTGCCGTGAATTTTTATTTCACAAGCGATGTCTGTGTGATACATTTCCTGAAACATTTTTAATTTGCCTTTTTTTCAATGAAATGTCGTGCTGCAAACCCCCTTCCTAATGGCTCTGGTGTTTGTGCCTTATCTGTCACTCTAATGAGAGGTTCCCCCCACCCTTCAACCCTCCTTTGCAGCATACAAAAGACTTTCTCAGTCACCCATTTTAATCAAATTTTGCAATACTAGTCCACATTGGAAACGGATAAAACAAGTCAGTCGGAAATTAATTAGAAGAGATATGAAGGAAAACTCTACAGCTCAAAACAGTGTGAAGTACTAGCTGCAGTCTCATTTATTGGTTAGAAACCTGACGCGGCTCTTTGTACATTTTAGTTTGTTAGGCACTTTAATATGTTTTTATTTTTAACACTAATATGCTTCAGAAACTCAGTGATCAAGGTAAGATTGCACTGATGCCCCAACAGTGCATTGCGAAACTATTCTTAATCTTATTTTTACATTTTTCTTCTTTAAACTTTTACCTTCAATTTATTTTTGGGCATGTGATTGGCCAACATAAAGTAGAGCATAATTGTGAAGTGGAGAAGAACAATACATCATTTGAAAACTGCATTTTTATTCAGCTCCTTTTAAACTGATACCGCTAATTAAAATCCAGTTCAATCAATTGGATTCAGAAATCAGCTGTAATTTAATCACAATATAAATACAACTGTTCTGTGAAGGTGTTGGGGATTTATTAGGGGAAACATTAATGAGTAAACAGCATCACAAAGACTAAGGAATACAGCAGGCAAGATAGGGATAAAAAAGAAAGCAACATTATAAAACAGTGTTCATGCTTTGAGCATCAAACAGAACATTACAGAATCCTCGTACTCGTCTCGTACTCGTCGTCTTCCGCTTATCCGGGACCGGGTTGCGGGGGCAGCAGACTCAACAGAGACGCCCAGACGTCCCTCTCTCCAGACACCTCCTCCAGTTCCTCCAGGGGGAGCCCAAGGCGTTCCCAGGCCAGCCGAGAGACATAGTCCCTCCAGCGTGTCCTGGGCCGTCCCCTGGGCCTCCTCCCGGTGGGACGTGCCTGGAACACCTCCCGAGGAAGGCGTCCAGGAGGCATCCGGTATAGATGCCCGAGCCACCTCAACTGGCTCCTCTCGATGTGGAGGAGCAGCGGCTCTACTCCGAGCCCCTCCCGGATGGCCGAGCTCCTCACCCTATCTCTAAGGGAGTGCCCGGCCACCCTACGGAGGAAACTCATTTCAGCCGCTTGTATCCGGGATCTCGTTCTTTCGGTCATGACCCAAAGTTCATGGCCATAGGTGAGGGTAGGAACGTAGACCGACCAGTAAATTGAGAGCTTTGCTTTTCGGCTCAGCTCTCTCTTCACCACAACGGACCGGCATAGCGCCCCATTACTGTGGCAGCCGCACCGATCCGTCTGTCAATCTCCCGCTCCATTCTTCCCTCACTCGTGAACAAGACCCCGAGATACTTAAACTCCTCCACTTGAGGCAGGAACTCCCCTCCAACCTGAAGAGGACAAGCCACCCTTTTCCGATCGAGTACCATGGCCTCGGACTTGGAGGAGCTGATCCTCATCCCAGCCGCTTCACACTCGGCTGCAAACCGCCACAGCGCATGCTGTAGGTCTTGGCTAGAGGGGGCCAGCAGGACCACGTCATCTGCAAAAAGAAGAGACAAAATCCACTGGTCCCCAAACCCGACCCCCTCCGGCCCTTGGCTGCGTCTAGAAATCCTGTCCATAAAAGTTATGAACAGGACCGGTGACAAAGGGCAGCCCTGCCGGAGTCCAACATGCACTGGGAACAGGTCCGACTTAGTGCCAGCAATGCGGACCAAACTCCTGCTCCGCTCGTACAGGGACCGGATGGCCCCTAGTAAAGGGCCCCCGATTCCATACTCCTGGAGCACCCCCCACAGGGCATCACAAGGGACACAGTCGAATGCCTTCTCCAGGTCCACAAAACACATGTGAACCAGTTGGGCAAACTCCCATGAACCCTCGAGCACCCTGTAGAGGGTATAGAGCTGGTCCAGTGTTCCACGGCCGGGACGAAAACCACACTGCTCCTCCTGAAGCCGAGGTTCGACTATCGGTCGGACTCTCCACTCCAATACCCTGGCGTAGGCCTTAACAGGGAGGCTGAGGAGTGTGATCCCCCTGTAGTTGGAACACACCCTCCGGTCACCCTTCTTATGAAGGGGGACCACCACCCCAGTCTGCCAGTCCAGAGGCACTGTCCCCGACCGCCACGCAATGTTGAAGAGACGTGTCAACCATGACAGCCCTACAACATCCAGAGACTTGAGGTACTCATGGCGGATCTCATCCACCCCCGAAGCCTTGCCACCGCGGAGCTTTTTAACCACCTCGGTGACTTCAGCCTGGGTGATGAAAGAGTTCAACCCCGAGTCCCCAGCCTCTGTTTCCACCACGGAATGCGTGATGGCAGGATTGAGGAGATCCTCGAAGTACTCCTTCCACCGCCCGATAATGTCCTCAGTCGAGGTCAGCAGTCTCCCGCCCCCACTATAAACAGTGTTGGCGAAGCACTGCTTCCCCCTCCTGAGGCGACGGACGGTTTGCCAGAATCGCTTCGAGGCCAACCGGTAGTCCTTCTCCATGGCCTCACCGAACTCCTCCCAGGTCCGAGTTTTTGCCTCTGCCACAGCCCGGGCCGCAGCACGCTTGGCCTCACGGTACCCGTCAGCCGCCTCAGGAGTCCCACAAGCCAACCACAGCCGATAGGACTCCTTCTTCAGCTTAACAGCATCCCTTACTGCCGGTGTCCACCACCGGGTTCTGGGATTGCCGCCGCGACAGGCACCGCAGACCTTACGGCCACAGCTACGGGCAGCAGCATCGACAATAGATGCGGAGAACATGGTCCACTTGGACTCTATGTCTCCAACATCCCCCGGGATCTGGTTGAAGCTCTCCCGGAGGTGGGAGTTGAATACATCCCTGGCCGAGGGCTCTGCCAGGCATTCCCAGCAGATCCTCACTATGCCCTTGGGCCTGCCAAGTCTGTCCGACTTTATCCTCCTCCAGCGGATCCAACTCACCACCAGGTGATGATCAGTGGACAGCTCAGGCCCCTCTCTTCACCCGAGTGTCCAAAACATGCGGCCGAAGGTCTGATGATACGACAACAAAGTCGATCATCGACCTCCTGCCTAGGGTGTCCTGGTACCAAGTCCACTGATGGACACCCTTATGTTTGAACATGGTGTTCGTTATGGACAATCCGTGACTAGCACAGAAGTCCAATAACAAAACACCACTCGGATTCAGATCGGGGAGGCCATTCCTCCCGATCACGCCTCTCCAGGTGTCACTGCCGTTCCCCACGTGGGCGTTGAAGTCCCCCAGCAGAATAATGGAGTCCCCGGGAGGGGCACTATCCAGCACCCCCGACAGGGACGCCAAGAAGGCCGGGTACTCTGCACTGCCACTCGGCCTGTAGGCTAAAATGATAGTCAGAGACCTCTCCCCAACCCGAAGGCGCAGGGATACGACCCTCTCATCCACTGGGGTAAACCCCAACACGAGACGGCTGAGCTGGGGGGCAACAAGCAAACCCACACCAGCACGCCGCCTCTCCCCGTGGGCCACTCCAGAGTAGAACAGAGTCCAACCCCTCTCAAGGAGATGGGTTCCAGAGCCCACGCTGTGCGTGGAGGCGAGCCCGACTATTTCTAGTCGATATCTCTCGCCCTCCCGCACAAGCTCAGGCTCCTTCCCCCACAGCGAGGTGACATTCCACGTCCCTAGAGCCAGCCTAAGCATCTGGGGATCGGGCCACTGAGGTCTCCACCTTCTTCCGCCACCCGATCCTCTTTGCACCGGTCCCTCACGGTTCCCCCTGCAGGTCATTACAGAATCCATCATTAATAAATTAAAAGACTATGGAACAACTGCTACACAAGCTATTACTGTCCATCAAAAGTGACAGGGTATGCAAGGTGAGGATTAATTGAAGATCCAGCCAAGAGGCATAGGTGAGAGAATCTGTTCTTGGGACAACAATCAGTTGGCCAGTCCACAAACCTGCCATTTATGTAAGAACTAAAAACTATACTGCACATCTCCTGAGCATTCGACCCCCACAGTGACATATAGTGTTGGCAGCATCATGCTGTGTTCGTTTTTTTTGTTTGTTTTTTTTTGTTTTTGTTTTTGGGTTAGACTGGTTAGAAATGACCTGAAGTTGAAAGAAACTAAATACAGGTCAATCCTAGAGGCTGGTCAAGACTTGAAACTGGCACAGAGGTTCACCTCCTGGCAGGACAATGACCCAGGGCTACACAGGAGCATATTCATGCCTAGTCACATTTCACACCTAAATGCAATTAAGAAGTTGTGAAAAAAAATGCATTTTGAAAATAACGCACCTTTATGTGTGCACTTGACTGCACAATTATCTACTACTATGCAGTATAAAGTGTGTGACTGTAATGTGAGTTAAGTTAAGTAGTATCAATACTTACTCAAGACCCCGTACAATGCAACATCGTATGAGATGTTGGCCAAAGAGAAAACAAACAAAATCAAAAAGGACTTTCATGACTACAAAAACTGGAAACAAATACCAAGCAATGTAAATGGTTTACAATTAAGTGTTTGTGACATTATGTTTGACTGTCTACTAAAGGGACAGTTTCCAACGACTACATAGTTACAGTTGTGTAGTGTAGATTACATTTATTTAATATGCTTCAAATATTTGCTACTACAATTCATTTTACTAGTAGTAGTACGAGTACGAGTACGAGTACAATTCATTTTAGAAGCAAACACAACCATGTACAGCTCATTGGCACTAAAAACAAAAATAATGAGTTTTCAGAATAAAAAAGGTGTCATAAAGTTTGTTTTTGGTAGATAATTGCTTAAATGTTCAGAGCTCTTTGTTTGTGACTACTGAAATAATTCATGACAGTGTCATAGCTGTCACATTAGTTATCATGTCATGTCAACACATTATGCATCTTATAAAAATTTTATTACATTTTTAGTGCCGGTGCTAGAGCATCTTTGAGGACTTACTTGCTGTGCGGTCAGTTCTTGTTTTAGTAATGATTCGTCATCTGCAATGACACATTTTTTTCAGTTAAAAGATTTGTCTTATTGCAGCTGAACGAATGAACAAGAACAGCAGCATTTTTTTTCTCTAATGACTTTACACAGACTAACAGTTCACGGGCTATATGTAATTTAAAATAATCTTAATTAAATCAAAAGTATTACCTTCATTATGTCTAGTTTAATTGCCGGCAAATATATCCTCTGGGCTTCCTTTTCACCATTTTTTTCTTTTTCCACATAGTCGACCTTGAGTCTGAAACCTCAGTGAGTTCTCCCTTCCTTATTAGTAATTGACAGCTGTGTGCTCTTCTCTAGAGATACATATATGTCACCCTCCTTTGTCAGACTCCTTGATCTATCCTATCTTTCTGGTGGTTTACAACACTGCAAAGCAAGAGGAAATTATTATTAGGGCCTCTTGAGCTTCAGAGGACATCCTCTGTTCCCTTCATGTTAGATGAAATGATTGCCTACTGAATATGACCTAGCTCTCTAAAAAGCAGCAAAAATAAGCTTAATAATAAAAACTTCTTCCACTGGAGTTTAATGTGAAATATTCATAATTTTCCATAAAACTGGTGGAAGCACTCAAAGGCAGAATGTATTACTATAAATATCATCCTTTAGCTGTGCTTTCTGTATGAATAATATTAAAACATTACAATTGTCTTCTGTTTGATGAAATGAACAAACATTAAGATCAATAGTGTTCTGGGGTAATAAAATCTGTTTGTCTGGTTACCACAGTATTTTTGTATGTGAACATTTCCAAAAAACAAATCACTGAGTAAAGACACAAAGTTAAGTGTAATTACTTCTTAATCCCCAATAAGAAAGTAGAAACTTGTTTTTAGTGTTTAGGGTTTGGGTGGAAATTGAAACAGACTTTTCTTAAATAAAATTATTAAAGCTTTGTTAAGAAGTCTGACATCACATTTGAGTTTTCATTCATGCTCAAATACTTGGTGCTTTTCTAGTTTTTTGTATTATGTTAAAAATAAATATTCACAAAATAAATAATACAACAGCTCTTATATAACACAAACAACTAAGTGATAAAATTCAGGGTAAAACGTGAACATTTGATCTAAAGTGGCCACCAAACTAGATCCTGGTCATTCTGTACAATGCTTGTGTTATGATTCATGGCAAGTAGCCAAAGCCACTGAGCTTCACATACTGATGAAAACACATTATTTTCATCAGATACAACATCATATTTTATACATCGGGGGTTGAAAGGTAAGTTAGTAGGGAATGCGCATAAATAACTTGTTGTCCATGTTCTACACTGGTCTGTCAATCACACCTTGACATTATTATAGGACTAATGGCATATGATCAGACATCCATGGTGGAAAAATTTGTAACTTGGGTAAATGAGTAATGGAAGAATGAATAGTTTAGCAACAAGATATTATGACACAGCATATTGTGTTTTAGTTAATTCTGTAATAGAAGAAAAGAACAAGACAATGCAAATGTTTTAATCCAACTGAAGAAAACACTTGGAGAGTACAGGCAAAGGTAATGATGATTAGAAGCAACAAACCTTTGCTTGATTGACCAAAATTTACACTGCAAAAAAATATCTTTGCTAGTACTTTTAATAATAGCAATAAATGATTTTTGTTCCTCTGTGTGTAGATGCCCAATCTTCTTCCGGTCATTGAAGTCCCCATACATAAGAGCTCTCAGGCTGTGCTGAAAGAAGCACACTTTGATGTGAAAGGTGCAACTGAGGGAAGCACAGTTAAAGTGTTGGGACTCCAGCCATGGGCTACAACATTAAAGGCCAGTAAGAACTTTTCTGGAACTTTCAAAATAAATTGCATTAACCTACTTCCAGCACAGCCAGGTGTTGGGATTATGAATCTCAGAATACTATTTAATATTTAATATTAATATTTTAATATTTTATTAAATAATATTTTGGTCTGTTAAGGGTTGTCCTGTGAATAGCAGCCCAATAAGGCAATGGTATTAGGACAAAATACAAGGGTGTGAGATGAGCTCTGACATTATTGAACAGCAAAACTCTGCACATATATGGAATGAATTCACACAATTTCTTAAAATACAAGAATTTCTTCACAAAAATAAGTCAACTCATAGTCAAATATATTTCAATTAACAAACTCTTTACTATGCTAAAACAATCCAACTAAACTACCAAGCAGAATTAAAGAATAACGAAGACTAATGGGCTATGTACAATATAAACAAGTTGATTAAAGATGATTGAAAATCATGACCAAAAAGAGTGATGCAACATTACCATGCAATGTTTATGTTTGAAGGTTTATCTTGAAGAATCTGGAAATGAAGTTAAGTTAGTTTTGGCCAGATGAAATATTATTTTAATAAAATAATGTTTTAAGAATGATCTGCTTAATAAAACCAACCTTCTGGATGACCATTTCTCAATGGCGTCTCATTAGCTGTCTTTATTTATTAAAATAATATTTGAAGAAATATTATTAAGGGAATATTTTGGAAAGAGCCAAATCTTTCTGGAGAAATGGGGCTTAATGGTGTTTACTTAGTTATCAAATTTAGTAAAATGATGTTAGGGACACATTATTTACTGGATTGAAAACTAAACCTTTCTGGTTAAATGTTATTTAGCAGCAAGCACATGTCCTTAGCTGTTAGCAGTTAAGCTAACAAGGAACCTGCTAGCTTAGCACCAGATTCAAACACACACCTTTAAAAATACTGTTAATAAAAGGGTTAAAATGCATAAGGGCGGACGGCGCGTTATGATCAATCATCTGTTTAAAATCACCCTTTAATAAAGTTTGTCTGAACTTTAAAAACACACAAAGAACACAACCTGAACACGTGTGCTGCAGATAGTCTGCTAACACCAAGATAGCTGAGTTCAACACAAACAAAACCAAACTTCATAAAATGAAAAACGTTTAGATCATTTCAATCTAAATCACTTCTATATTATTCTGCTATGCCCAAACCTAACCTCTGACAATGCTGAGGAGTTGTCCGGGTGACAACGAAGTTTGAAGAAGGTATCCACAGTGAACAACGGTTAGCTACAGCTAACTTCCTTAGCTGTGGGAGTGGCGGCTGTTCTGTCGGCCGGTCTGGGAACAAACGGTTAGCTTCTAGCTAAAATGGATGAAAGACGGTCCGTTCTGTCCGCTAACCACACTGCACGTTACCGTTACCACGGTGATGGGGTCTCTGCTGTCTTCCTTCCAGACTGGGAGACCGCTCCGCTCAGCTTCGTAGAGACCGCTTCTCTGTAGGGAACTTCTCTGGGACAGTTTGCTTCTGCAGGCCTCAGAGAGAAAGTAAGCAATTCTTACACCATAATTTCCCCGTTCATGAATGAAAATACCGGATACAGAGACAGTATTTCATTCGTACTTAACTTTGCATATGATCGATGATTGTATGACATCCTTGGATCCAGTTGAAGAGTTTATGTCTGTTTGCTAGCAAAGAGACATCAGCGCTCTTGTCTCCCCTGTCCGGTCCCTTTCGAAGGCCGTGTGGAAGAGGGCAGCTGTAGCAACAGCTGTGCTATTATTTGGGCAGTGGCGTCACAGGAAGTCCACAGTTATCCCGTTTCCTGGCTGTGCCGGAAGAAGGTTAATGCACTTTATTTTGAAAAGTTCCAGAAGAGTTCATACCGGAGTTTTAATGTTGAATATCCATGGCTGGGTTCCAACACAGGAACAAGAAGGGAATAACAACGGACTTCCCGTGACATCTCTGTTTGAATAAAAACTCTGCGCGCTGACAAACAGACCTCTTCCATGCAGGTCCCCAGCGGAACTGGAAGGAGGGACACAGCGCACTAATGTCTCTTTGCTGGCAAACAGACATAACTCTTCAAACTGGATCCAAGAGTGTCATACGATCACGCAATCATATGCACTAAGTTAAGTAGGAATGAATTGCTGTTTGTGTATCCAGTATTCATTCATGAATGGGGGTAATCAAGGTGCAAGCGTAGCTTGACTTTTTTTTCTGAGGTCTACAGAAGCAAACTGTGTTCCAGAGAGTTCCCAGCAGAGAACCTGTCTCTACAACATCGAGTGGAGGAATCCTTCCCAGTCTGAAGGAAGGACAACGGTACCGCATCACCGTGGCTATAGCGGTAGTATGAAGTTCAGCCGGCCTGGCAGAACGAGCTAACCCCCCCGCTTCCCACAGCTACAGAGGTTAGCTGCAAGTTAACCCTTTGTTCACTGTGGAAGCTTTCCTTAACTTCGTTGCCCCGGACAACTTCTCCTCAGCACGGTTCACGTAAGAGGTAGTGTTTGGGCAGAGAACGCATGGTGCGCTTTGTTTTGTTTTGTTTTTTGCTTTAAAACGGTCTTCTGTGATGGTACCCAGAGCTCTCACCAGAGAAGAACTCATGATCA
Organism: Girardinichthys multiradiatus; assembly: GCF_021462225.1. NCBI lineage: Eukaryota > Metazoa > Chordata > Actinopteri > Cyprinodontiformes > Goodeidae > Girardinichthys > Girardinichthys multiradiatus. The sequence continues at coordinate 13,294,202 of NC_061802.1, read as the reverse complement.
TCAGGGCTACTACACCAGAGGAGTTATTTCCCTCTTTTCTGCTTACTGCTCTGGAATGTTTGAACATTCTGGTCAAAGGTGCGCTCACATTTGCTCACGCGGTGAAATGCCGGAAGAGAGGGAAACAGGCTGGGGTGCTGGTACGTCTTCGCCAGCGTGGACTACGAACACCGTTACCTGGAATATTTCTCTCTAACGTTTGCTCACTTCCCAACAAAATTGAGGAACTACAACTGCTGTTTGGGAAAAACAGGGACTTTTATTCATCGGCAGTTTTGTGCTTCACGGAGACGTGGCTGTGTGGATTAATACAGGACTCTGCGCTGCAGCTGGCAGGATTCCAGCTCTACAGAGCGGACAGAGACACGGAACTCTCCGGCAAAGCGAAAGGTGGAGGAATCTGTTTCTACCTCAACAATGGTTGGTGATTCAGCAGCACTGTTCTCCGGACCTGGAAGCCTTCATCATAAACTGTAAGCCTTTCTATTCCCCCCGTGAGTTCGCTTCGTTCATCCTGGTCGGTGTTGACCAACAGTTTCCATGTGGAGTAGAGCGAGATCAAGTGGAGTGGAGCCATGTGGTGTTTGAACTGTGAATGGAAAAGCATTAGTGAGGTGTACAAAAGCTGTAAGAAAAAATATAAAAGAAAAGTTAATTATATAGTGTCTTGGTTTTTCTAGCTGCCTTCCAATGGGGTGAGAATTCAGCAGTTAACAGAAATGTGTACATTAAATAAAACCCTCCTATGTATCCCTTTGATGTTTTAATAGTAATAAAAATAAGTTCATAAGTGAAATATATCGCATTGAATTCAAGCATGTTGTTCAAAAAAAGACAAAAACAGCAGAAATACACAGACAATAAATTAGTCAAATGGAATTTCCAATGTTTTTTTTATCTAACACGTAATGCATTATGTTGCATCATTAAGTTTAGATACCCATGCGACAGTTTTTCATCATGTTCAAAATATATGTGGCGGATCCAAATACCAAACCAATATAAAAAGGGTAATGTTCAAAGTATTTCTTAGAAAATCAATGTAATATTTGCAATATTTTGCAGTCTTTGAGTAATGAATTGTACAGTATCTTGTACAGTAACAACCATATAGGCAAACTTTGCCTTTAAAGAACTTTCAATTTTAGTTCTTTCAGTAAGCACATGTTACTACACACAGTCTAAAATATAACTCATTTTGCCTTTGGTGAAACACAGAAAGACCTGGTGGATCCTGACATACTGCTTCTATGCATTGCTGATGTGATTACAATGTTGTCATCCATACCAGACATTGAAACTATAAATTGCACAGAAACCCCATAAAACAGATCCTCTTTCAAGACTTTTGAATGTATTGTATGACTGTATAAAATTAAGAGCATCCCAGTGTGTCAGCTCAAAGCAGGAGGAGCTGTTCGGTAAAGGTTCAGGACCTTGGACAGCGATTGGCACACATGGCTTCACACACAGCCGGCAGACCTCAGGCAGAGCAAAACAGGCAGTCAAGGTGAAACTGTCCGCACAGCCAGTGGGAATGGTGCTCTCACCATTGTTGAATTTACAGGCAGTCAAACCCTGTCCATGTTAAGGGCTTTCAGGTCAGCAGTATTGGCTGTCTATCATCCATAACACCCTGGACTCTCTGGTTACCTGCATGCTCCACTAGTCTGTTTCAAGGACTTTTTATCAAGTGTTTTTGTTATATTTTTCTCATAAAGCATATAGAATCAATGGTAACTATTTGTCCTTATACTAGGTTAATATCTATATCTATTGCTATATATATATATATATATATATATATATATATATATATATATATATATATATATATATGAAATATATATTTCATCTATATATTACTGTTTCTGATCTGTTATCACAAAAGGATGCGACAAAAACTGCCTGCACGCTGTGCTGTTTCCTAAATCAGTGTCTATATTATTTACACTAATTGCTTCCAGGAAGAGTCAAATTGAAACAAGTTTTAGTCTAAAAAGATCGTGACAGTAACAGGTTTGCTTTGATAAACTTAAACCCTAGTTTTAAAATCATTTACCTAGACTGTGTTACCTAAAAAAAAATCTTAATTCACTATTTTTATCTTTAGGTGATTTGTTTTAGTTGATTAGATACAGAAATTGATTCGCACTGCTTTACTTTGAGCTCCACACCCAAACACCAGGCACCCCTGTAAAATATGTAATTTTGGGCCTTCTAACATGATTTTGACAGTTGTTGAACAGTTAGAGTATACGTTTTGCTAAAAAAACAAATAAGTAAAACGTGAACGAGCAGCATTATAGTAGCAGTAATTAAGAATATGAGATTTGACAGGTTGTGATGAGAAGAATGTTAGCACAGTTATTGGGACACAGGAAGCAGTGCAGCTCGGCATGGATATGCCACATATATGGAAAGATTACCCACCTGCTGCGCTGCAGAGAAATGCAGCTTAGTTGTAGATTGGTAGTGTTGTGATTATGAATATGAATATATTATTTAATATTAATACATTAATATTTAATTAAATAATAATTCGGTCTGTTAAGGGTTGTCCTGTGAATACCAGCCCAATGGTGTTGGTATTAGGACAAAATTGAAAGGGATGAGCCAAGCTCTGGCATTATTAAAAAGCAAAACTCTGTACAGACACAGAATGAATTCACACAATTTCTTAAAATACAAGAATTTATTAACAAAAATAAGTCAACTCAATGTCAAACATATTTCAATCAACAAACTCTTTACTACACTAGAACAGTCCAACTAAACTACCAAGCAGAATGAAAGAATAAGGAAGACCAACTATATACAATATGATCAAGTGAAACAAAGATGGTTGAAAACCGTGACCAAAAGAGTGATGCAATATTACCATGCAATGTTATTTATGTTTGAGAACCAAGGATTATCTTGAAGAATCTGGAAATTACGTTAAGTTAGTCTTGGAACTAACTTAGGCAATAATTGGCATACCTTCAAACAACCATTCTCAATGCAAGATCAGATAAAACATTTTGAGAAAACATTTAAAAAAATGATTGGCTGAATATAATGAACTTTTGGGATGACTTATCATCAATAGTGTTTAATCAGCTGCCTTTACTTAGTAAAATAATGTTTAAGGAAATATTTTGAATAAAAACCAAACCTTTTGGATAAATGGGTCTTAATTGTGTTTAATGACTGATAGGTATTATTTAATCAACTCAGAGGTAAGGAAAGACACCGAGTCAGTTTTACTTGCAAGGGTAGCTGTGCACTACAGACTACGAAGTATTAGCCCCCTCTCTCTTTATTTATACATGCTTGGTCACACACAGTTCAAACATCATTCAGGGTGGGGGTGTATGTGTGTGTGTGTGGGGGGTCAGAAAGGTTAGGGTTCATCTGTCTTGATTATAAACAAACATAGGAAGTGGGAAGTGGGCACCTGGTGTATAGCCCCCAGATGCTGCTAGTAATAAAAGCATAACTCATTCTTGTGACCATCTCCCTTCCTACAACATGTAAGGAGGGAAAAGCACTTAGATGAGTGATAACAAAAAGTCATAAAAACCCTAACAATGACTTATCATGTCTAGTACAATAATATTTGAGGAAATATTAAGGAAATGCTAAAATAATATTTAAAGAAATATTTTGAAAGAGGACCAACAACCTTTCTGGGTAAAGGATCTGTAGTTGTTTTGTTAGTTATCATGTTTGGTAAAATAATATTTAGGGAAATATTATTTCCTAGATTGAAAACTAACAACCTTTCTTTGTAAATGACTGGGCAACTGACTTATAAAGTGGGCGAGCACGTGTTCTTAGCCGTTAGCAGTTGGAGCTAACAAAAGAAGCTTTTAGCTTGTCATCAGAATCAAACAGATACCTTTAAAATACCTCTAATAAAAGGGTTGAAATGCATAAGCCCGGATGGCGCGTTATGGCTGATCTTCTGTTTAAAAAAACCACACTTTTAATAAATTTTGTCTTAACTTTAAAGACACAACACATGATTAGTTGAGTTTCTCAACACAAACAAAGTCAACCATCATTAATCGAACATTATTTAGAATATTTAACTCTAAACTAGTCTTCTCTGCTTAAACACTACCTCTTGCATGGATGTGCATGCAAGAAGGCGTGCGATTTGGCCCCGGCCTTCCTTTGCAGGCTGTGGGGGAAATCCACTTAGATTAGGGCTGCTTCTGGAGACCTCAGAAGAAAAGTCAAATCACGCTTCTCTCATTACACCCTTTATATGAATGAATGCGAGATACTCGAACAGCAAATTATTACTTAACCCTGTTGCATATAATTGCATGATCGTATGACACTCTTGGATTCAGTTTGAAGAGTTATGTCTGCTTACCAACAAGGAGACATACGTGCGTTTGGTGCCTCTCCTGTCTGGTTACCGTCTGGAATCCGCATGGAAAGAGATTTTTGGAATGCAGAGTTTTTATTCAAACAGTGACGTCACAGGAAGTCCGCTGTTACCCCTCTTGTTCCTGGCTGTGCTGGAAGTAGGTTAATGCGATTTGTTTGAAAGTTCCAACAAGTTTATACTGGCTTTTGATGTTGTAACCCATGGCTGGATCCCAACAGTAGGCTGCATCCTTTATTTTAATTTTATTTTACAAATTGTATTTTTGTTTGCAGATGACACCACTGTCATTGGACTGATCCAGGATGGTGATGAGTCTGCATACAGACAGCAGGTGGATCGGCTGTGTTGGGATTATCAATCTGAGAATATTATTTAATATTTTAATATTTGATCAAATAATATTTCGGTCTGTTAAAGGTTGTCCTGTGAATACCAGCCCAGTAAGGTGATGGTATTAGGACAAAATAGAAAGGTGTGAGACGAGCTCTGACATTATTGAACAGCAAAACTCTGCACACACATGGAATGAATTCACACAATTTCTTAAAATACAAGAATTTATAACCAAAATAAGTCAACTCAAAGTCAAATATATTTCAATCAACAAACTCTTTACTATGGCAAAACAATCCAACCAAACTACTGTTGGAATAATTGAATATAGATTTATCTTATATATTTCTCCTATTCTTTAACTTGACTATTTGATTTTATAACCTTTCATGATGTTTGTGTGAGTAAAGGATGTGTGAGTTGTTTGCAGGCAAAACATCAAAAGTGGAGCTGAGCTTGTTGAGGAGGAAGCAGTCCGTTGTTGAGGAGGTCATAAAAGATGAAGGCTGATTGTGCTGAACGAACAACACTGATTTTAGGATTGGAGGAGACTGTGGAAGTGTGTTGTTAAAAGATAATAAAAAGAGAAGTGCGGACAGATGTTTTTCAGAGCAGTAGGAGATTTGTAACTGAAGCACATCTCTATCCGTTCTCCTCGCTGCGAGTGAAATAACTAATTCTTTGTCTTTCTCTTCTTTTTGTGATGTTATAAGTATTTTAATTTGGTCCTTCGGAGCCGGATTCCAATTACGCCTGATGATTCCAGCGGGTTGGTGGATACCAGGTAAGACCGTGTGCACGGCAGTCTTTATCAGACTCACAGACCCTTTCCGGGACTGGATTTCGGCCCGCCCGCTGGGAACTGACAGCTGACGGAACTCTGAGAGAGAGGAGAAGACAAAGTGGTGAGTTGAATTTGGAATAAAAAGTGTGACGAATGACTGGGGGTCATTGCGTGAAATAAAACCCTGTGAATCCTAGGCCCTAACAGGTAAAAGTAGGACGGCGGAGTCCTGTTTAAGTATTAAGAAGTGATACTGAAAATTCCGTATTTCAAGGACGGCGAAATCCGTGTTTAAGTATTTTGAAAAAAAATACTAAGAAAATTCCACGTTTAAAAATGTGTGCATGTGAGAAATGAATGGAGAATTTAAACCACTAGGTTTTGCCTCATACCAAAGCAGTAGGATTGAAAGTGACTAACCTTTGTGGATACAAAGGCAAGAATTCTCCACTCGAAAGAGTTGAAGTGAGAATTACCACAAAAAGGAGATTTTTCTGTCACCCTACTGAGCAGAATAATCCAATATTTAGAATACCCTAGGTATTTATATGCTGGACCAAATAAAAAAATAAGAAATGGGAAAAGGGGCGAGTAAAATAAACTAAAAATGAATAACAATGCAAAGATTGGAAATTTATAGAAGCACAGGATCAAATTAAAATATTAAAATTAAAATATTCAGATAAATGGATAACCACATATCATTATGATGGTCGTTTAAACTCTAAAAAATTAGTTAATCTATAGGATGCAATAATTTAAGAAAAATGGACAAAGAAGGTTATGAGGATGTAGATTATTGGTTAAAAGTAACTAAAAAGAGAGAGAGGTGATGCAGGAGATAAGAATGGACATTTTTGTGGAAAGCAGAAAAGGTCAGAGGGCTAAGAAGTAATTTTTGATGGACTTGCAAAGTAGAACAGCAGGACAAAAGAAAGGGAGTAAAAAGTGTAGGTGTAAAGTTTTTGTTTTGTACCAAAGATCTGATGAGGTTTGACAGGATTGGATGGGCTAAAATGAGTCCCTTTGGTGAATAAATCCATCCCCACCTTGGCTGTACCTCATGTATGTTTTATTTGTGTTTATTTTTTATTATTGTTGAGACGCTGAAGGCTGTTGATACAGTGTGTCACGGAGGTTCATGGCATGACTGAGTAACCTTAGAAAATATTTTACTCTTTTTAACAGCAGAACAGACAGAGTGAGGGGATTAATCGATTGTCTTACAGTCAGGTACAGACACAGAGCTGTCTACGCAGAAATAGCCAGAGTGAAACAAAAAGAGGAAGAACCTTTTGAAGAATATAGGATTAGACTGACAAAAGTGTTTAAAATACCTAGTGGTCTACAAGAAGATGAAGACAAGCAAGGAGCTTATTAACAGCAGTTAAAAAAAATGCACTACATGCTGGTTCCAGGGATGCAATTAATACCTGGGTAAGGAGAAATTTTATAGGGTTCCCCACAGCAAATCTAGAAGACTATGTAAATCATACCCTCCATGCAGAAAGAGTAATGAAGGATAAAAAACAAAAAAAGATAGTCAACACCTTTTTTCAGCAAGAAAAATAAGAGGAAAGAAGGAGAATCAGAATCAGAATCAGAATCAGAAAAGCTTTATTGCCAAGTACGTTTTTGGACATACAAGGAATTTGTTTTGGCGTAGTCGGTGCAATACAGTACAAATTAAACAGTACAAACATATCTACAATATAATATAAATATAAGTGCACAGTTTTAAGTGAGTGAGAGTAAATATAGAGCAGTATAAGATGCAAGAGCAATACAACAGTGCAGGTGATCATTGTGCAAGTAAAGCAGGAGTCCAAGCTGAGCGTTAATGTAACGCATAGAGTTGCAGGTTACAGGTGTCCTGTCAGCAAAAAAAGGGGGGGTGTGGGGGAAAGGGGGAATGTCAGGGTGGTTTCCGGGCTTTGTTAACCAGGCTGGTGGCAGATGGGAAAAAACTGTTCTTGTGGCGTGAGGTTTTGGTCCGGATGGACCGCAGCCTCCTGCCAGAGGGGAGAGTCTCAAAGAGTCTGTGACCGGGGTGGGAGGGATCAGCCAGAATCTTCCCTGCCCGCTTCAGGGTCCTGGAGGTGTACAGTTCCTGGAGCGACAGTAGACTGCAGCCAATCACCTTCTCAGCAGACCGAATGACACGCTGCAGCCTGCCCTTATCCTTGGCTGTAGCAGCGGCGTACCAGATGGTGATGGAGGAGGTGAGGATGGACTCAATGATGGCTGTGTAGAAGTGCACCATCATAGTCTTTGGCAGGTTGAATTTCTTCAGCTGCCGCAGGAAGAACATCCTCTGCTGGGCTTTCTTGATGAGGAAGCTGATGTTTGGCTCCCACTTGAGATCCTGGGAGATGATGGTTCCCAGGAAGCGGAAAGATTCCACAGTGTCAATTGTGGAGTCACAGAGGGTGATGGGGGCAGGTGGGGCTGGGTTCTGCCTGAAGTTCACAACCATCTCCACTGTCTTTAGAGCGTTGAGCTCAAGGCTGTTCTGGCTGCACCAGTCCAACAGATGGTCCACTTCCCATCTGTACGCGGACTCGTCACCATCAGAGATGAGTCCGATCAGGGTGGTGTCGTCCGCAAACTTCAGAAGCTTGACAGACTGGTGACTGGAGGTGCAGCTGTTGGTGTACAGGGAGAAGAGCAGAGGAGAGAGAACACAGCCTTGGGGGGAACCGGTGCTGATGGTCAGGGAGTCAGAGACGTGCTTCCCCAGCCTCACGCGCTGCTTCCTGTCAGACAGGAAGTCAGTGATCCACCTGCAGGTGGAGTCGGGCACACTCAGCTGGGAGAGCTTCTCCTGGAGCAGAGCTGGGACGATGGTGTTGAAGGCAGAGCTGAAATCCACAAACAGGATCCTGGCATAGGTTCCTGTGGAGTCCAGGTGCCGGAGGATGAAGTGAAGGGCTAGGTTGACTGCATCATCTACAGACCTGTTGGCTCTGTAGGCAAACTGCAGGGGGTCCAGGAGGGGGTCGGTGATGTCTTTTAGGTGTGAGAGCACAAGGCGCTCAAAGGACTTCATCACCACAGAGGTCAGGGCGACGGGTCTGAAGTCATTAAGCCCTGTGGTCCTTGGCTTCTTGGGAACAGGGACGATGGTGGAGGACTTGAAGCAGGCTGGCACATGACATGTCTCCAGTGAGGTGTTAAAAATGTCTGTGAAGACTGGAGACAGCTGATCAGCGCAGTGCTTCAGGCTGGCTGGTGAGACAGAATCCGGACCAGCAGCTTTCCGGGGGTTCTGTCTCCTGAAGAGTTTGTTGACGTCCCTCTCCTGGATGGAAAGAGCCGTCCTCGGCGTGGGTAGGGGGCTGGTGGGGGTTGGAGGTGCCAAGGCCCCTCTTGAGGTTGGGGAGGTGGGGGTGGTGGATTGTGGCTGCAGCTGTTGGGGGGCGTCGTGGGAGATGGTTGCAGGACTGTCCCTTTGTCTTTCAAAGCGGCAGTAGAACTCGTTCAGGTCGTTGGCGAGGCGTCGGTCGTTGATGGAGTGGGGGGCTTTCGGCTTGTAGTTGGTGATTTGCTTGAGCCCTTTCCAGACAGACGCAGAGTCGTTGGCTGAGAACTGGATTTGGAGCTTCTCAGAGTACAGTCGTTTGGCCTCTTTCACTGCCTTGCCAAACTTGTACTTGGCCTCTCTGTATATGTCTTTGTCCCCACTCCTGAAGGCCTCTTCCTTATCCAGTCTTAACCTTCTGAGTTTAGCTGTGAACCAGGGTTTGTCGTTGTTGTAACTCACCCTGGTGCATGATGGTACACAGCTGTCCTCACAGAAGCTGATGTAGGAAGTCACAGCCTCTGTGTACTCGTCCAGACTGTTGGTAGTAGTCCTGAACACATCCCAGTCTGTACAGCCTAAACACGCCTGGAGATTCTCCACAGCCTCACTGCTCCACTTCCTTGTCGTCCTCACAACAGGTTTGCAGAGCTTTAGTTTCTGTCTGTATGCAGGAATCAGGTGGACCATGATGTGGTCGGATTGGCCCAGTGCAGCACGTGGGACGGCGTGATAAGCGTCTCTGATGGTGGTGTAACAGTGATCCAGAATGTTGTCCTCTCTGGTCGGACATTTTATAAACTGTCTGTATTTGGGAAGTTCGTGGGTCAGATTACCTTTGTTAAAGTCACCAGCGACGATTACTAAGGAGTCCGGGTTGGTCCGCTCCACACTCAGTATCTGGTCGGCGAGCATGCGCTGTGCGACCTGCACGTTAGCTTGCGGTGGGATGTAAACACCGACCAGGATGAACGAAGCGAACTCACGGGGGGAATAGAAAGGTTTACAGTTTATGATGAAGGATTCCAGGTCTGGAGAACAGTGCTGCTGAATCACTGTCACGTCGTTGCACCAACCACTGTTGAGGTAAAAACAGATTCCTCTACCTTTCGCTTTGCCGGAGAGTTCCGTGTCTCTGTCCGCTCTGTAGAGCTGGAATCCTGCCAGCTGCAGCGCAGAGTCCGGTATTAATCCACACAGCCACGTCTCCGTGAAGCACAAAACTGCCGATGAATAAAAGTCCCTGTTTTTCCCCAACAACAGTTGTAGTTCCTCCATTTTGTTGGGAAGTGAGCGCACGTTAGAGAGAAATATTCCAGGTAACGGTGTTCGTAGTCCACGCTGGCGAAGACGTACCAGCACCCCAGCCCGTTTCCCTCTCTTCCGGCGTTTCACCGCGTGAACAAAGGTGAGCGCACCTTTGACCAGGATGTCCAAAAATTCCAGAGCAGTAGGTAGAAATGTTGGAAATAACTCCTCTGGTGTAGTAGCCCTGATGTTCATGAGTTCTTCTCTGGTGAGAGAGCTCCGGGTACCATCACAGAAGACCGTTTTAAAGCAAAAAACAAAACAAAACAATGCGCACCAACACGCCGAGGCGACCATCTGCGGCGCCATCTTGTTGTAGAACAGATTTATTATCAAAACAACAGAGGAAGAGGAAGATTTAGAGGCAGAGGACAAAACCGCAGGTGGCAGAGAGGAAGAATGAGCAGAGGAAATTACAGACAATATACCTTAGGGTGTTGGTGTTGTGGGACAGAAGGACATCTGGCCAGAGACTGTCCTGAGAGGGGAAAAAAAATGATTCAGCATGACTAGGACAGAAAACAAGTGAAATTGTTCCTAGTACCTGAGACACAGATGAAAACAAAAAACAAAAAACACAGGGGCAGGATATCCTCCTACATTTCCAGGACCTTCTCTCACTAGATAGCATAAAACCTGAAGTGACCTTACTGTTGAATGGAAAATCAATTACTTTTTTTTGTGATAACGGAGCATGCAGGACCACCTGTAGAGAAACAGTCCCAAATTCCAGACTTAGTGATCAGCAAATAACAGTAAGGTCAGCTGGTGCGAAATTGACACAAGTCTGTGAGTCTGAACCAGTTTGGGTAAGAGATCCCAATGGACAGTCATGCCAGCTATCTATTCTAATGTTCCCTGAGTGTCCGGTGAATCTATTGGGACGAGATGGATTATTACATCTGGGGTTAGCATTAATTCCGACCTCCGAAGGACATATTGTAGTAAAGAGAAAAGCAGAACTCAGCCAAGGAGATTATTTTGTGTTAAAAGGAGTTGGACCACCTTATTACCAATATTCACTGGATGTTCCAAATAAGCCACCCCTAGACATAGGGACAGCTTTATTAACAGAAGGAAAAAATGTCATTACTCGACTACAAGATCAGATGACACCAGATGATCTACATATTACCATGTGGTTTAAAAATACTCCTGGACCAGATAAAACTTATGAAGAAGCATTAACTAAAGTAACCCCTACCAAAGTCATGGTAACTTATGTTTATGCAGATGGGAACATTACGTCAGTTGCTGAAGTAGTGTTAGCAGAAGACACTAGAAGCTCTGCAAAATGTGGACACCTCCACAAATATCTTTATTCAAGGATAAAGAACTCAAGTGGCATGATATGGGAAGAATAGTGCAGAGGGGAAAAGATGTCACAGACTGGTTTGTAACAACAATGAATACAGAAACTAGTGCATCCACAGGATTAACTAGAAAATTATTATTTTGGACAGTGGCAGTACAGGAAGGGATACAGTTGCATACAAAGCAACAATGAGAAATATTCCTTACTGAACAGGAGGAACTGTTCTTGAGTGAAGTCCCTGATAAGTTATGGTCAAAAGACCCTACTGATGTGGGTTTAGTAAAAGGAGTGTTACCTGTCCAAATTAGAGCAAAAACAGAATACAGGCCCAGTGTAAAACAATAAATTTTGAAATATGATGCTCGTGAAGGAATAAAACCAGTAATAAAGGATTTAATAACTGCAGGGGTGATAATAAAATGCGAGGACTCACCATGTAACACCCCCATTTTTCCAGTTAAAAAACAAACTCCATCAACAGGATGGCGCATGGTACAAGACCTAAAGGCAGTTAATAATGCAGTTGTTCAGAGAGCACCGTGTGTTCCTGATCCTTATACATTATTATATTCCCTAAGACCAGATGCTAGAATATTTACTGTAGTTGATAGAAGCAATGCATTTTCCTCTGTACCTGTAGATAAAGATAGTCAGTTCTGGTTTGCATTCACCTTTGAGGGACAAAGATATACTTATACCAGACTACCTCAAGGCTACTGTGAAAGTCCAACTATATACTCTCAGGTAATGAGTGCAAGTATGGTCAAGTTTGACCCTCCAGGAGGTAGTCAGGGTTTACTATATGTTGAGGATGTGCTATTAGCCTCTCCTGATGAGGAGACCTGTAAAAATGACACAATAGCATTATTAAAACATTTAGCAGAAGAAGGACACAATGTCAGTAAAAAGAAACTTCAGTTGTGCAAAAATGAGGTTAAATACCTAGGCCACAATCTTAGCGCAGGGAGACGCACAATTGTAGAAGAAAGAAAGACTGCAATATTACAAGTTCCACAACCGGTAACAAAAAAAGCAAATGATGTCCTTCCTTGAACTAATTATTGTAGAAACTGGGTGGCAATTTATGCAGAAATAGTAGCTCCATTAAACAAACTAATGTATGAGGAAGAGCTGAAAATGACATCTGAACTGAAATGGAGTGTAGAAGCTGAAGATGGAAATTAACGATTGTCAAGAATTAGCAGAAAAAGAAGCAAAAACCAGAAGTGATTTGCAGGACCACGAAATAGTTTATGTGAATGATTTCTCCAAAAAAGATGAGAGAGGGACAATACAAACAGGATATGCAATGGTGACAAAAGATATAGTGTTAAAAGAAATGCAACAACAAAGCCCACTACAGGAGATAGAAACGTGGAAAAAACATGGAGCTGCATTAAAAGATGAAAACTATATTTGACCAGATAATAAACCTGTCCTACCAAAGAACCTATGGCGGCAATATTGAGCCATTGTGTTTCACAATGTCTCAACAGGGAGGAAGAGTAGGACAGATATATATCAATATTATATAACATATGGATATAATTCTTAATTCTTATTAAAGAAATTTTTGTAAAACATGTTTAACATGTGCAAAACATAATCCACAAGGAAATTTAATACCACGAAGGGAACAATTTCCAAAACCAAAATACCCTTTTCAAACAATTCATATGGATTTTATTGAGTTAAATCACAGTGAAGGGAAAAAAGTTCTGTTTAGTCATTATAGATGCATTTTCTAAATGGATAGAACTATTTCCAACTAAACATTACACGCACCACAGGGCTAACACCCTATGAAACGTTATTTGGAAGACCATACAGATTACCACAGTTAAAAAATCAGTGGGAGTTAGATGAAGAAGCTAACCTAGCTGATTATATGAGGAGTATGTTAGAAAAGCAACAGAAACAAAATCAAACTATTGAGGAATGTTCTATTTCCCAGCAGGAAAACCAACTAGTGGAGCCAGGAGACTGGGTGTTAATAAGGAGTGTAGAAAAGAAACATTGGTATTTCAAGTGGGAGGACCCATATTAGGTTTAACTACTCCTACAGCAGTAAAAATAGCTGAGAGATCAACCTGAATACACCTTATACATTGTAAAAAGGTCATTTCGGTTGAAAGCTCCGCCAGGGGAAGTGATTTACAGACTGATAATAGGGTTTTGTGGATGAGCCAAACCACACTGAGATGGATGAAGACAGGACAGACTGAATGATGGCAGTGTAGAAGATGACCAGCAGCTCCTGTGGAAGGTTGAACTTCTTGAGTTGCCTCAGGAAGTACAGTCACTGCTGGGCCTTCTTTCGAACAGTGCCTATGTGTGAAGACCTTCTCAGGTCCTCAGAGATGGTGGTTCCTAAGAACCTGAAGTGGTCCACGGCCGATACAGTGTTGTTGAGGATGGTGAGGGGGGTGTATGGGGGTGGTGTTCTCCGAAAGTCCACCACCATTTCCACAGTCTTGAGTGGGTTCAGTTCAAGGTAGTTCTGACCGCACCAGTGTACCAGCCGATCCACCTGCTGTCTGTATGCAGACTCATCACCGTCCTGGATCAGTCCAATGACAGTGGTGTCGTCTACAAACTTAAGGAGTTTCACGGATGAGTCCGATGAGGTGCAGTCATTTGTGTACAGAGAGAAGAAGAGTGGGGATAGAACACACCCCTGGGGGGCACCAGTACTTATTGATCTGGTTCGGAGAAGATGCTCCCCAGTCTCACCTGCTGCTGTCGGTCGGTCAGGAAGCTGTTGATCCACTGACAGGTGGAGGCTGGGACGTTGAGCTGGGTGAGCTTCTGGTGGAGGATGTCTGGTATGATAGTGTTGAAGGCCGAGCTGAAGTCTACAAACAGGATCCTGGCGTACGTCCCTGGGTGGTCGAGGTGTTGCAGGATGAAGTGTAGACCTAAGTTAACAGCATCATCTGCCGACCTGTTTGCTCGGTAAGCAAATTGCAGGGGGTCCAGCAGGGGGCCTGTGATGTCTTTCAGGTGCTTCAACACCAGTCGCTCAAAGGACTTCATGACCACAGACGTCAGGGCTACAGGCCTGTAGTCATTTAACCCTAGGATGGTGGGTTTCTTGGGAGCCGGGATGATGGTGGATCGTTTGAGGCAGGAGGGGACCTCACATTTCTCCAGTGACTTGTTGAAGATCCTTGTGAAGATCGGAGCGAGTTGATGTGCGCAGGCTTTCAGGCATGATGGGGAGACGTTATCAGGTCCTCCAGCTTTCTTTGTTTTCATGCGCTGAAAGAGCCTGTTTACCTCTTCCTCGGAGATCTTTAGTGCAGGCAGAGGATCTGATGGTGGGGGGTTGGTTGCTTTATGGGAGGAATTTGTTCCTGAATGGGATATAGAGGGGATGATATGAGGTGTGAATGGCTTCTTGTCACATCTGCAGTAGAAGCCATTCAGACGGTTGGCCAGGAGACGACTCTGTTCAGGATGGGTGGAGGGGCTCTTGTAGGCAGTCAGGTTTCTCAGACCAGTCCATACAGCCGAAGTGTCACCAGTAGAAAGGTTGTTTTTCAGCTTCTCACTGTAGCTTCCCTTAGCTGCTTTGATCTCTTTTGTTAGTTTGTTCCTGGCCTGCCTCTACCACGCCCTATCTCCACTGCTGTGAGCTTCTTCCTTTTCCCTGCGCAGATTCCTGAGGTGTGGAGTAAACCATGGCTTATTGTTCCCAAAGGTGCAGAAGGTCTTGGTCTGCACACACATGTCCTCACAGAAACTGATGTATGATGTCACCACATCAGTTAGTTGGTTTAAGTCAGTGGTCGAGGTTTCAAAAACAGTCCAGTCTGTGCATTCAAAGAAGGCCTGTAGCATCTGCTTTGATTCCTCAGTCCACTTCTTAACAGTGTGAACCTGGGGTTTGGAAGCTCTTAGTCTCTGTCTGTAGGTTGGGATGAGGTGGATTAGATAATGATCCGAAAAACCCAGAGCAGCCCTGGTAACAGCATGATATGAGTCCTTTAAAGTTGTGTAACAATGGTCCAGTGTGTTTTTGTCTCTGGTGGGACACTTAATATGCTGTCTGTATTTGGGGAGTTAATTTGAGAGGTTTGCGCTGTTAAAATCTCCCAGTATTATGATGAAAGAGTCCGTGTATTTTTTCTCCAGGTCTGTAATCAGCTCAGCAAGATGTTTTTCCGCGGCAGAAGTGCAGCCATGCGGTGGAATATATGAGCCGATTATTATAAAACTCTCTCGGTGAATAAAACGGCTCACAGATTATGGAAAATGACTCCAGATCCGGGCTACATGTTTTTCCCAGCACTTTTACGTCTCTGCACCAACCTTCAGTTATATAAAAGCAGATTCCGCCTCCTCGCCTCTTCCCCGATACCTCCGCGCTGCGATCCGCTCTGAACAGCTGGAAATCCGGCAACAGCAGTGCGCGGTCCGGGATGTTTCCACTCAGCCATGTCTCGGTGAAGCAGAGAACCGCTGATCCGCGGAGGTCCGTGTTTTTACCGGTGAGAAGAAGCAGCTCGTCCATCTTGTTGTTGAGAGAGCGGACATTTGCCAGGTGGATTGAAGGCAGTGGTGTGCGAAGTCCTCTTTTGCGGAGCTTTACTAGCGCGCCAGTGCTTTCCCTTCCGCCGTTTTCGGCGCAGGATCCCATATAGAGCCGCAGGAGCTCAGTGAACCTCGGATCGATGAAAGATGGTAAAAAAAAAAAAACAAGAGAGAACTCTCTGATGTTGAGAAGTTCCTCTCTACTGAATGAGACCACAGGATTGTGGCCCGACACCACAGAACTGTGGCTCGAAAAACATAAAAACACACAAAATACAAAAACAAAGAGAGAGCGAAGCTCCGAGGCTGCCATCGTCGGCGCCATCTTGGATGAGCAATGCATTTCGTTACTGGGCATTTATATTTTTTCTCATATTGATCTATTTATTTTTCTGGTACTTCTGGGAACCATTCAATATAAAACAGAATGTAATAGCATCTGCTATGAGTCATATAAAACAAGTAGCGCTAAATCAAGGAAGGCAAGATAACTATGTGCACTAAACAAACTTCTTATACTTATGGCATTCAAGTGTGCGTGAAATCTAATACCACAGCTGTGGTGCTTATCCCACTCATTAACTTGACCAAACGAGGAAGGAAAGGGCAGGATTATAGAAGTTATAAATGGTACTTAACTAATGACAGAAGAGACACCTCATGGTCCACGATGGTAGCTGATGAAGGAAACAATTGGACACCAGAGTGGGCACCACTGCTTATGCTAGTCATCAAAAGAAGTTGTTTAAGCTCCATAAAGCTGATAATGCCATCCAGGTAACAAAGCGATGAGAGTAAAAATTATGTTAGGAAAGTTAACCACAGATGACTAAGTTCCAGGTTATTACTGGAGTATCAGGAACAAATAATAACTAATATGGAAGTGAAGTTAAGTTAGTCTTGGCCAGATGAAATATTATTTTCATAAAATAATGTTTTAAATAATGATCTGCTGAATAAAACCAACCTTCTGGATGACCATTTCTCAACGGTGTCTAATTAGCTGCCTTTATTTATTGAAATAATATTTGAAGAAATATTATTAAGGGTGTATTTTGGAAAATAACCAAATCTTTCTGGAGAAAAGGGGCTTAATGGTGTTTACTTAGTTATCAAATCTAGTAAATGATGTTCAGGGACTATTATTCACTAGCTTGAAAACTAACAACCTTTCTGTTAAATACTCTTTAGTAGCAAGCACGTGTTCTTACCGGTTAGCATTTGATCTAACAAAAGAAGCTGATAGCTTAGCACCAGAATCAACACATACCTTTAAAATACCAGAGTTAATAAAAGGGTTAAGATGCATAAGCACGGACGCCGCGTTATGATCAATCTTCTGTGTTTAAAATCACCTTTCAAGTAACACAAAGAACACAACCAAGAGTTTATGTCTGTTTGCCAGCAAAGAGACATTGGCATGCTTTGTTCCCCTCCTATCCCGATGAACACCGGTGTGGAAGAGGGCGGCTGTAGCAACAGCTGTGCTTTTATTTGGGTAGCGGCGTCACAGGAAGTCCGCAGTTATCCCGTTTCCTGGCTGTGCCGGAAGAAAAGTTAATGCAATTTATTTTGAAAGTTCCAGAAAAGTCCGTACTGGAGTTTAATGTTGAAATCCATGGCTGTGGGTCCCAACCGCTGGTACACTGGTGCGGTCAGAACTACCTTGAACTCAACCCACTCAAGACTGTGGAAATGGTGGTGGACTTTCAGAGAGCACCACCCCCCTCACCATCCTCAACAACACTGTATCGGCCGTGGACCACTTCAGGTTCTTAGGAACCACCATCTCTGAGGACCTGAGATGGTCTTCACACATAGACACTGTTCAAAAGAAGGCCCAGCAGAGACTGTACTTCCTGAGGCAACTCAAGACGTTCAACCTTCCACAGGAGCAGCTGGTCATCTTCTACCCTGCCATCATTCAGTCTGTCCTGTCTTCATCCATCTCAGTGTGGTTTGGCTCATCCACAAAACAGGACAGGTGCAGACTGCAATGAATAATCAGGACTGCAGAGAGAATAATCAGGGCTGACCTTCCCTCCATCCAGGACTTATACAGGTCTAGGGTCAGGAAAAGAGCTGCTAAAATCTCTGCAGACCCCACACACCCTGCACATAAACTGTATAGAGTTTTACCTTCAGGCCGCCGCTACACAGCACTGTTCGCTAAAACCAGCCGCCACAGAGAGAGTTTCTTCCCCCAGGCTGTTTCTCTGTTGAACATTCAATAGAGTACAAAACAACAGCATACAGATGTTGCAAATGCACCTTTTTTTTATTATATATGTCTATATTGTACATTGTAAATATGTATATTCTGTAATGCAAAAACAAAACCAAACAGCAAAATGTACCGCAGTCAAATTCCTTGTTTGTATGTACGAACTTGGCAATAAAGCTGATTCTGATTCTGATTCTGAAAAGAGTGTTAGAGCATTGGTAAAGTTTATAATATTCCAGCAGACACTTGCTTCTGATAAAGTGTGTTTTTTGAGGGCTACTTATGTTTTGATGTAGGCTTTGTGTTAGAAATGGAAACTGGAATAAATCATTCATGGTGTGTAGAATAATAAAAATGTCTTGCTATCAAGCAGGAGCCCCATCTGCTAAAGAGGCGGCCAGCTGACCAAACAAGGACACACGCAATTGAATGTGCTTAAAGAGGTGCACCGGGTAACTGGGCAGCTTATATCATAAAGCAACTACACCACTTCTACCTTGTTTTGCTTATGTTTATCTCTGCTATAGCAAGATAGCCTGTTCACAGCTGTGTGTACACAGGCAGCTTATATACATAGTGAGGCTGTGCACTTATTTTTGACTGCTCTATAGAAATGTCTCTGACTCTGTCATCCACCTGGACAAACTGACAGCTCAGCGAGCTAAAATGCTGCCTGGAAACAAAATGTTAAACCATCACTTGTAAACAATGTGTGGTAACCTCTTAGCTGTGGCATGCTCAAAATTGTAAACTTTAAACTTATTGAAACTTAAGATACTACAGGGGTTGGACTATGAAACTGAAACACCTGGTTTTAGACCACAATAATTTATTAGTATGGTGTAAGGCTTCCTTTTGCGGCCAATACAGCGTCAGTTCTTCTTGGGAATGACATATACAAGTCCTGCACAGTGGTCAGAGGGATTTTAAGCCATTCTTCTTGCAGAATAGTGGCCAGGTCACTACGTGATACTGGTGGAGGAAAACGTTTCCTGACTCGCTCCTCCAAAACACCCCAAAGTGGCTCAATAATATTTAGATCTGGCAACTGTGCAGGCCATGGAAGATGTTCAACTTCACTTTCATGTTCCTCAAACCAATCTTTCACCAGTTTTGCTGTGTGTATTGGTGCATTGTCATCCTGATACACGGCACCGCCTTCAGGATACAATGTTTGAACCATTGGATGCACATGGTCTTCAAGAATGGTTCGGTAGTCCTTGGCAGTGACGCGCCCATCTAGCACAAATATTGGGCCAAGGGAATGCCATGATATGGCAGCCCAAACCATCACTGATCCACCCCCATTCTTCACTCTGGGCATGCAACAGTCTGGGTGGTACGCTTCTTTGGGGCTTCTCCACACCGTAACTCTCCTGGATGTGGGGAAAACAGTAAAGGTGGACTCATCAGAGAACAATACATGTTTCACATTGTCCACAGCCCAAGATTTGCGCTCCTTGCACCATTGAAACCAACGTTTGGCATTGGCATGAGTGACCAAAGGTTTGGCTATAGCAGCCCGGCCATGTATATTGACACTGTTAGCACCCGAACATCCCTTTCAGATAGCTTCCTCTTGCGTCCACAGTTAATCCTGTTGGATGTGGTTCATCCATCTTGGTGGTATGCTGACATTACCCTGGACACCGTGGCTCTTGATACATCACAAAGACTTGCTGTCTTGGTCACAGATGCGCCAGCAAGACGTGCACCAACAATTTGTCCTCTTTTGAACTCTGGTATGTCACCCATAATGTTGTGTGCATTTCAATATTTTTAACAAAACTGTGCTCTTACCCTGCTAATTGAACCTTCACACTCTGCTCTTACTGGTGTAATGTGCAATCAATGAAGACTGGCTACCAGGCTGGTCCAATTTAGCCATGAAACCTCCCACACTAAAATGACAGGTGTTTCATTTTCATTGTCCAACCCATGTATATTTTTTTTGCTTTTTAAGACTTTTAACATTTTTATTTATTTAGGGTGAGGAAATTAGTTGGGACATTCCCATTAAAAATTAAAAGATTCGCTTTACTCCTTTTTGCTCTTGATAAAGAAAGTTCATTTTTTTAAATAAAAAGTTTATTTTTCATATCTGAAATATTTTTATTTTTTTGGCTCCAATCACTGATAGTGTTGCTAAAGAAAAGTTAAATCATTAATGTCTAATCTTGTTTGAGTGGTGTTAAGTTATGAGGGCAGACATTTTCTTGTTATATTAGGCCAAAATGACAGGATGACCAACTCACACTTCTCTACTTCTGCCAGCAGCTGTTTAAATGACGCCTAGTGGGAGAAGTAACTGCTAAAGACATTAGAGCATGCGTTTTTTTCCATCTGACATTTTCAGCTTGAATCAATTGTTACAGTTGTCAGGATGCCATCCTTGCATGGTGGCCTTAAAACTCTTAACAACATGAGGAAACTCTTTGGTTCTATCTGTAAAAACAACAGTTGCGCTGATGTGACAAAAAAGTAGTCAGCTAAAGATTCTAACTTACCTTAAATGTTTTTAATGTAACTGTTCTTTGTTTAGGAGCACAAACCAAAAAGAAAAAAATGTAAAATATCTTCAAACATGCAGATACCCTGATCCAGGGAACACAGACCCCATTGGAGTTTTATGTTGGCTGGTGATCATGGTACTTATTCTTAAATTTTTGACACTATAAGAGTCAATGTATTAATTTTAAAATGAGAACGTAGTAGAAATCACTTACTATAGAGGATGAATTAGTCTTTTGCCAACTCATAATAGCAAAGTTAGTCTTATACAAGAACTCTAAAAACAGAATAGGAACCTGTGTATTTCTTTAATTGGATGTCACCACAGCTTCCTGCACACATTTATCTCACAGTAGATTTCTCCAAATGAGAGGTGCTATAATACATGCTTAGAGTTCACATAAGGTAGGACACGATGCAAAATCATGTCAGAATGGCAAATAAAGCTATATAGAGAGGACTGGTTCTATGTGGACATCATTACTGAAGAAGTTTTTGTCAACCCAGAAATATTGTTCAGCTAGTTAAAAGCAATGTACAGAAAAGCTTCAAATCTTATAGAATTCTATATTCTTGCTTTTCATTAAATTATCTGCCAAATGTCACATGTCAAACATGGTCTCATTTGCTTTTTTCCAAAAGCTTTTACCAATGAGGTGGGTTTTTTTTCTCTCTTAAATTGACACATAGCCCCTTAAGAACGTGTGAAAACCTCTCTGGAGACAACCCTCCAAACCTCATGGGATTGCATTCAGCCTTTCTGGAGAAATGATTTGTGCTAAGCAAGACTTTCTGACAAAATTACGCTATTTTATCATTTTTGGGGGGGCTTTACAGTGTGAGTCAGTCCTACACAGCTCAACACAGAGTGGGATGTTAGCCTCGACTAGTTCATCCTCCTGTCAGTTTAAGAGGCTCTGTGTGACAGTTCAGCTAGTAAACGTGTTTTAAAGCATAGTCTTTATTAGCTTCTAAAACCACAGGTGCAGCAGACATGGTGTGAAATCTAACTGAACAATTTCAAACAGCAGACAAAGGCCCTTTGTTAGATGGCAAGGAGTGTGTATTTGTCCAGTGCCAAGGGGGTTTATGGTGGTAACTGTTATGAAATGCAATCTGCAGCCTTTGTCATTCTCAACAGAGTAGGAGTCAGTGCCAGCGAAACAGAAAAGCTTCTCAACTATAATCTTCACTCTTCTACTGAATTAAAAGGTTGTAGAGTCTAGTTCTTACTAAGGGGTTGATGTTTGCAAAATTAACAGTTAAACATAAAGAATAATCAAAATAGGGTTTAAATACGTGCCATTTGTCCTCATAATGTGGAATATTATACCCAAAGATTTTCTAAAGGGAGCACTGCAACTCAGAGTTGCCACATGTCACTGTTACAAAGTTTTGCAAATTCTAAACATTTTCATATCAATGACCCAATTTAAAATGCAACCAAAGCTGGAGACACACTACACGTCTTTCACAGTCTTCACAGATGTAGAAAAGACTTAGGCTTTATACTAACAGTTTTCAGCAGTTCTGTTTAATGATTTAAAGAAAGATGATTACTCACTTAACGAATGCACCTGCTGAGAGCTCACAGACTGCAGGATTTATCAAACCAAATAAAGCTAAATGATGCATCGAACTTACGATACATTTTAAAGGGTAAACAAACATACCAGTAGGTGGCAGTAAATGACAATTTCCTGCCAAAAGGTTGCACACAAATAAACATGTTGCACACAAATAAAACTTACGTTGCACACAAATAAAACTTATTTTACAAACTGTCCTCAAATGTCACATTAAAAATAGAATTTATAAACTGTCCCCGAGTACAACATGGTCTCTGCAGCATACGAAACAGTCTCTCCTCACCTACGAGTCAATTCCACACTCGGACAAATTTTAATTGATTTAAAACGTGTGGTCTCTAGAGTTGGGCGTTCGGAGTATTTTTTTTTATTTTTTATGTAAGGTTGTTTGTGGGTAATGCGATGACTTTTATTGTTGACTTGAGACCATCTACTTTAATTTGTTGTTCAGTGATAGTAGTTCGCATACCCTGGTTGTAATAACTCGAATTGCTGGTACCTTTCTATCATATTAAACAATTCTGCCTAGTCTAATTTGACCATTGACATCGGCAAGACATTTTGATCCACACAACTTTCATTCAAAGAATATTTTCTCTTTATCCAACCATTTTCTGCAAACCCAATAGTGGGTTGTGGGTAAAAATCCCACCAGAATCCTACAGATCTGGTTGTTGTGTTTTTCAGCAGATCTGAAATGCACAATAACCATACCACATTCAAAGTCACTTAAATGCATTAAGTTACTGCCATGTGATTGGCTGAATACCTATTTGTATTGCAAACATTTAAGGAAGTGCACCTAAAAAAAAGTGTCTGATAAGTGTATATATTAACAAGAGCACAAGAGCTCAACATTACTTTTTTCCCAACACAATGCTCATTTTTTAACCCTGTACTCACCTAAACACTTTAGATTTTGAAAAAACAGTGTGACAGTATGTGAAACCTTTAAAAAGAAAAATGAAAACAAAGTACAGGTGTAGGACTCCAGGAAGAAGCAGAAGAACTAAGGAAGCTTATGACCTTTAGCTTAAATAATTGTAGGCATGCTAAATACACCTCAGTGGGTTTAAGAATATGTTCAGAACCGCTTCAAAGGTGAAGTCATACCAAAACAAAACTTTTTTTGGCCTACAAAGACAGGCCAAAAATCTGAATATTTTTTGCCTTAGACAGTGTGCACTGTATACAGTAATGTTAAATAAAGTGTAGAATTACACTTTATTTGTCTTGTCTTTATTACACAAGGACAATTAATCAAGTCTGTGATCCAATAGTAGGCATTTAGCAGAAATGTAGGCGATGCACGAATGAATGAACAAATACCTAAAGAATGTTCACACCTTTGTACCTTCACCTAGGTCAATATGATTTGGTGTATATTTTGCTGCTTACTTGATACAGAAGACACAGTGGGGTAATACTCATAAGGCAGATAGATGTTTTGGCTGGATTACCCTTCAGATGAGCACAGACAGACATGTGGACACCGAATTATAAAAATAAAAATACAGAATCATAAAATGTGAGACGTATAAATGGAAACCAAATTGATAAATTGTCTATACAAGCTGATGTGAACCAGAGCAGCCTGAGCTGCAGCTGTTCAATTCAAAATTCAAAAATACTTCATTAATCCCAAAGGGAAATTAAATATTGCTGTAGCTCATTATGTAGGTTTCAAAGAGCCGTTGTAGATGCTGATGGCTGTGGGCAGGAATATCTCCTGTAGTGGTCTGTCTTATAGCAGATATGAAGAAGCATCTGACTGACTGCCCTGTTGTTGTACAACAGTCTCATGAAGAGGATGCTCAGGGTTCTCCATAATGTTCTTCATTTTATGAAGAATCCTTCTTTCCACAATGATCTCCAGAGGTTCCAGAGGAGTCCCCAGAACAGAGTCAGCCTTCTTTATCAGCTTGTTGAGCTTTTTTAAGTCCCCGGCTCTGATGCTGCTTCCCCAGCAGATGATGGCAGAAGAGATCACACTCTCCGAAACAGACTTAAAGAAGATGTGCAGCATCTTCCTCCAAACACGAAAGGACCTAAGTTTCCTCAAGATATAAAGTTTGCTCTGTCCCTTCTTGTAGATGGCTTCACAGTTGCATCTCCAATTCAGTCTGTTGTCCAGGTGAACTCTGAGGTATTTATACTCCTCCACCACCTCCACTTCTTCTCCCATGATGGAAATAGTTGACCTATTCCTGTTTCTCTTAAAATCTACAATCATTTCCTTTGTTTTATTCACGTTCAAGATGAGATGATTGTTTCCACACATTGCGACAAAGCGGTCAACCAGCTTCCTATACTCAGCTTCTTGTCCATCTCTGATACATCCTACAACTGCAGAATCCTCTGAGTGTTTCTGCAGATGAACTATCATAACAAATGTCCAAAAGTAAAAAAGTATCAGCGGAAATCCTTCCAGCTGCACAGCATCCAATACCAAAGAGAATTGTCCAAAAAATCAATTTTTATCCACAACAAGAGGAATTTGAGTTCTTAGAAAGAATTAATCAGGATGAAAAGTAACAGAGCTACTCCAACCTGCTGCCAACTTGAGCGGCACATTTCTAGAATTATAAAAACGGTAGTGTGTGGAAGACCCAAATGCAGACAAGGATAGAGGCATGACAAACTTACTAAAACCAATATGAGATGGGGAAAATAAAACAAGAGTATGAAAAATACATGAAGTATAGAGAACAGTAAGGACTACAATAACCAAAATAATGCTAGAAGCTACAAATAACAAACTCAGAAACTGAAGGCTACATCTCAAAATGCACGAGACTTCATTTCATAACAGAATAAATACAAAATATCATGAAAGTTGTGAAACACTACAACGCAGCAAAGTATTGTATGGCGGATCAAAATAATATCATAACAAATGTATTCATATGTTGTTGCCACTAAAGCCTATAAACAAATGAAAAATGTAATATTCATATGAGAATGAAGGTCCTATGGGGGAATATCCTTAGAAACTCTATGCTGTCTGTCAAACTTAAGCTCATTTTCTCCATATTAACAGCAGGCACAAGAGAATTGCAATCCTCTGGCCCTGTCTACTGATTATGCTGCATTTTCTGTATCCATCACAAAGTCTTTCAGCTCTACCATTCAGTGGGCAGATATCTGATGTAGCAGAGTGGAAACTCTGAAAGGGACAGAAAATGTCATGCAGAGAACACAGGGAGGAATAAATTATTAGCATTTATTTGATGGAATTAATACATTAAACAAGGATAAAAAAGATATCAGCTAATGCCATGATGTGTAAAAAAAAATCTAGAAATATGGCTTTGCAGCTAATCAAAAGTGATGATCAGAAAATGATCTTAAAAGATACATTCGCAACTTTTTACAGCCAGCTTGCACAGTCGTGAAGTATGTATACAAGTATGTCTATATATATTTCACCAAGAGACAGTACAGAGGCTTTGATCATGAGAGTACAATAACAGACCCTAGATACAAGATCCATAGAGCTGACAGGGCCCAAGGTTCAGTCTGAGCAAAACAAGAACAGAATGTTGCTTTCTAGTTTGGACAGAGTACAGGTCTCCTTAAACGACCAAATGTCTGATGCAGTGAGAAAAAGGCAGGAAGTAAAACTGCAGAGCTGAGCTCCTCAATTTAAACCAACTTACAAAACTCTCAGTAAAAACAAGAATGGGGACTGGAGAGTGTTTACTCCAAATGTAGAGGTATAATGCTTATTAACCTCCCAGAGAAAATTTTGTGTATGGTGTTGAAGAGGGGGCTGTGGCACACTCTGGAACATATGATTCAAGGGGTGCAAAGTGGCTTTAATCATGGCTGTGCAACAATGGATGGATGGATGGACGGATGGATGGATGGATGGATGGATGGATGGATGGATGGATGGATGGATGGATGGATGGATGGATGGATGGATGGATGGATGGAAACACAAAGTAAGGTTGTGGGAATTTTAGCTGACAGTTGCAACAAAAAGAAAGAGAATTAAGGCAAGAGGAACAATTTAACAAAATATGGAAGGTCTGAGTTTCAGTGACTTACTTGATTGATGTCATGTCAGAACAAGACAGTCTGTGTCCTAGTACTAGTAAGATTTTGCACAGTACATCCTCTGCCATAAAGAAAGGACATGTCTAGATATAAACAGTAGCTCACAATAACATTCAGATGTTTAAAAACCATGTACACCAGAATTTTTTCCTAACATGAAAGTAATTCCTTTTAATCAATTCCTATCATTAGGGGTGTACAAGTACAAGTATTTGTACCAAAAATATTCCGTACATCCCTGTTGGATCGGCACACATGTCCCAAACAAATATAATGTTGTTTTACTCATACTCGTACTCGTCACCTTCCGTTTTATCCGGGACCGGGTCGCAGGGGCAGCAGACTCAGCAGAGACGCCCAGACGTCCCTCTCCCCAGACACCTCCTCCAGCTCCTCCGGGGGGAGCCCAAGGCGTTCCCAGGCCAGCTGAGAGACATAGTCCCTCCAGCGTGTCCTGGGTCGTCCCCTGGGCCTCCTCCCGGTGGGACGTGCCTGGAACACCTCCTGAGGAAGGCGTCCAGGAGGCATCCGGTATAGATGCCCGAGCCACCTAAACTGGCTCCTCTCGATGTGGAGGAGCAGCGGCTCTACTCCGAGCCCCTCCTGGATGGCCGAGCTCCTCACCCTATCTCTAAGGGAGTGCCCGGCCACCCCACAGAGGAAGCTCATTTCAGCCGCTTGTATCCGGGATCTCGTTCTTTCGATCATGACCCAAAGTTTATGGCCATAGGTGAGGGTAGGAACGTAGACCGACCGGTAAATTGAGAGCTTTGCTTTTCGGCTCAGCTCTCTCTTCACCACAACGGAGCGGCACAGCGCCCCCATTACTGTGGCAGCCGCACCGATCCGTCTGTCGATCTCCCGCTCCATTCTTCCCTCACTCGTGAACAAGACCCCGAGATACTTAAACTCCTCCACTTGAGGCAGGAACTCCCCTCCAACCTGAAGAGGAGAAGCCACCCTTTTCCGGTCGAGAACCATGGCCTCGGAATAATGTTGTTTTAAACCTGAACAAATGCAGAATGTTTATGGGCGGAACTAAGAATGTAATGCAGCGTTCTGTAGTGCAACCTTTAAAACTGACAGCAAAACAGAGAGGACTCCCAGCTATCACTAATCTCTACTATTTGGGAATATTAAGGTTTCTCATGCAGCTACAGTGAAGAAAAAAAGGTGGATTGAACTGAAACTTCATGACAGCGTACTCATTATTCAACAGCAATACCGTATTTAACTGCTCTGCACTTAACTAAATTACTCGCTAAAAACAATGTTCAACTGAATGTAAACATCACTGGTATTGTAGAAAAATTAGCTGCCTGCGAGTCTGAATGAGCTGGCAATGAGTCTGAATCGCTGCACAACGTATGAGATACCAAAACACACCAGTACAGTCATGACAAGTCCCTCCCTTTACCAACAGCTGCGCTTCTATGGTGCATTCAAGCACTATAAAAGCTGGTACACTGGATTGTTTAAATATCAGTCAGATCTACAGGTCCTTCTCAAAATATTAGCATATTGTGATAAAGTTCATTATTTTCCATAATGTCATGATGAAAATTTAACATTCATATATTTTAGATTCATTTCACACTAACTGAAATATTTCAGGTCTTTTATTGTCTTAATACGGATGATTTTGGCATACAGCTCATGAAAACCCAAAATTCCTATCTCACAAAATTAGCATATCATTAAAAGGGTCTCTAAACGAGCTATGAACCTAATCATCTGAATCAACGAGTTAACTCTAAACACCTGCAAAAGATTCCTGAGGCCTTTAAAACTCCCAGCCTGGTTCATCACTCAAAACCCCAATCATGGGTAAGACTGCCGACCTGACTGCTGTCCAGAAGGCCACTATTGACACCCTCAAGCAAGAGGGTAAGACACAGAAAGAAATTTCTGAATGAATAGGCTGTTCCCAGAGTGCTGTATCAAGGCACCTCAGTGGGAAGTCTGTGGGAAGGAAAAAGTGTGGCAGAAAACGCTGCACAACGAGAAGAGGTGACCGGACCCTGAGGAAGATTGTGGAGAAGGGCCGATTCCAGACCTTGGGGGACCTGTGGAAGCATTGGACTGAGTCTGGAGTAGAAACATCCAGAGCCACCGTGCTCAGTCGTGTGCAGGAAATGGGCTACAGGTGCCGCATTCCCCAGGTCAAGCCACTTTTGAACCAGAAACAGCGGCAGAAGCGCCTGACCTGGGCTACAGAGAAGCAGCACTGGACTGTTGCTCAGTGGTCCAAAGTACTTTTTTTGGATGAAAGCAAATTCTGCATGTCATTCGGAAATCAAGGTGCCAGAGTCTGGAGGAAGACTGGGGAGAAGGAAATGCCAAAATGCCAGAAGTCCAGTGTCAAGTACCCACAGTCAGTGATGGTCTGGGGTGCCGTGTTAGCTGCTGGTGTTGGTCCACTGTGTTTTATCAAGGGCAGGGTCAATGCAGCTAGCTATCAGGAGAATTTGGAGCACTTCATGCTTCCATCTGCTGAAAAGCTTTATGGAGATGAAGATTTCATTTTTCAGCACGACCTGCCACCTGCTCACAGTGCCAAAACCACTGGTAAATGGTTTACTGACCATGGTATCACTGTGCTCAATTGGCCTGCCAACTCTCCTGACCTGAACCCCATAGAGAATCTGTGGGATATTGTGAAGAGAACGTTGAGAGACTCAAGACCCAACACTCTGGATGAGCTAAAGGCCGCTATCGAAGCATCCTGGGCCTCCATAAGACCTCAGCAGTGCCACAGGCTGATTGCCTCCATGCCACGCCGCATCGAAGCAGTCATTTCTGCAAAAGGATTCCCGACCAAGTATTGAGTGCATAACTGTACATGATTATTTGAAGGTTGACGTTTTTTGTATTAAAAACACTTTTCTTTTATTGGTCGGATTAAATATGCTAATTTTGTGAGATAGGAATTTTGGGTTTTCATGAGCTGTATGCCAAAATCATCCGTATTAAGACAATAAAAGACCTGAAATATTTCAGTTAGTGTGCAATGAATCTAAAATATTAGAATGTTAAATTTTCATCATGACATTATGGAAAATAATGAACTTTATCACAATATGCTAATATTTTGAGAAGGACCTGTATAGTGGCCACATTTTATTTGTTTTTCTTGATTGAAGCGAACCAAAAACGTACCAAACTGTGATTTTTGTGTACCGTCACAGACATATCTATATTACACTTGTAGTGTGCAGTGTTGCACACACAGCCTTTATTGCTTTGCTTCTTAAAAA
This sequence comes from Girardinichthys multiradiatus, assembly GCF_021462225.1. NCBI lineage: Eukaryota > Metazoa > Chordata > Actinopteri > Cyprinodontiformes > Goodeidae > Girardinichthys > Girardinichthys multiradiatus. Next base: position 13,264,598 of record NC_061802.1, on the reverse strand, counting down.
CTGAAAACTGGAAAATATTTACTGGTTGTGTTTCAAAAATCTATTTTGCATTTATTCAAAAAAATACAAAATAGCAAAATGATGAAGAAATCAAGATACTGTTTTTACTAAGAAACAGGAATTAGCAAGATATTGCCAAGCATCTTGCAGATAGAAACAGGAAAAAACAAACTGTCTGATCTCCTGGCAGGACACTTAAAAATGGTTGTTCTAGCATTATTTTGCTGAGATTCAACAATGCATGGTTGCTTTGACAACATTTATAACTTTGACAATTTAATCACACAAATTACCTAGGCCAGCCTGTCCTCACCATTTACATTTTTGGAATCAAAACTCTGATGACTTACATCAAAAGGATTCCTTGTTGACCATGTTCTGGTAACATTAAAAATAGATGTTCCTCACCTTTAATGAAGCGAGAGCGTCGGGGCTTTCTGTTCAGAGCATGACTTCAAAGTTTGTTGAACTTGTTATGAAAGAGAGCATCCAAAACCCCTCCTGTCCTGCAGGACCTTTCATCAATTCAGATTGTCTTACCTAAACATGCCTGACAAAATTTGATACATCAAGAGGTTATGGGGCTCAATATTCGTAATTAATGAGCAATCATAAGGAAACAAGTTTAAGGTGTATGTATTTCTTCATCTTGCTGTTTCTTGGGCCTTGTGGATGCTCCTTTTTATGGTAAACCAGTCTTCAGGGTAAATTTGAAGAGAGAAAATCTGTAAACAAAAACACAAGATGAGTTTTGCTACATAAATGCATAAAAATAACTAGTAACTGAGTTGTAAAAACACCATAAGCTAAACATTTGGTCTCATGACTTAACACTTCTACAAGTACAATATTGTATTGTTGTATTAAGGACTACATACAAGACACCTTTTACCTTTTTCATATTTCGTTTAGTTAAAACTATAAATTTCAATGTATTTTGGAGGGTATTTAATTTAACGGGCCAAAGCAAAGAAGTGCACAACTGTGAAGTGTTAGCAACAGCATACATGGTCTTCAAATGTTTTACAAATGAAAATTTGTAAACTGCGGCGTGTGCAGTCTTGACAAAGTAAAGAAATTGGTGCAAGCTAAGAAGCTCGATTGCAAACAATGTTTCAATCCGCCTAATCAACTAAATTCAGTTAATTATTAATTTGACAGGATTTTAAGTCACAGCAAGTTCTGGAAAGCACAAGCATATACAATGTTTGATGTTGGTGGATAGTCTAATGTAAAAAATCTAAAGGTTTACTGCATCGTTGACCACAGCCGCTGAGGACCGACGAGTCTCAGCAGATCTGGCAGATTGATACAGCAAGCAGGCTTAACAGAGGGAACACCAGACACATGCCCGAAATGTTTCACTGAGAAAGGTACTCTGATTCATTGTCTGTGGTAATGCTCAAAGATTAAACTGTTCTGTACAGCATGTACTGCATGCCTCACAGGAATATATAGTGTTGTAATGCCAAGCTCTGTGTTCTTGAAATATACACACAAGACTTTTCAGTTTCATGAAAAACAGTCAAATTATTGGACATTGGACTTGTTCAGGCCCAAAGAGTTGTGGCTATGTGCTGGAGGGATATGAATGTACCACAACAAAAACGTGGACTATAATTGGTAAATAGTATTGGGTTGGAAAGCCTTACTTACCTTCCTAAATGGAAGCAAAAATGACTTTTTTCATCTTTCTGAACTTTGTATGAGAATTATAGAGAATGAAGTAAATATAAATCTTATATAAAACAAAAAAAACGAACCAAACATGTGAAAGCTGTATTCAATTGTCCTCTATATTCATGTGTATCTTCTTGTTGCAGCTCTACAATTGCCAATTTCTATGTGAATTGATGCAAAGTGAGTATGATTGTGTGGTTTTGAATGAATTACTGTGTGACTATTGTTCAGTTGTGTATGTATATTAAGACAATAAAAACCGATTTAAAAAAAGGAAATAATGTTACCCTAACTGACTGAAAAGGGGAAAGGTTTGGTTTGATTTAATCTCAGACAGTGAGAAAAAAATGGTTATGGCGTAATTCATTCAGTGCATCTAAACACCAGGAATTCACTGTATCTGTGTTGCATGGAAGAATTTATGTTCAGTGTATTCCCATGTGTGATTTTAATCTGCTGTGTTGCCTAAACCTCTTGATTGTAGCAATTTATAAAACTCTGGATTTCACAATAAGAATCATAAATGCCACAGGAAAGTACTCATTCTTCATTCAGAATAGGTCTATCTTAATACAGAACAATGTGAAACAAATAATAGAACAGATTAGAAAAGCCAAACAGAGAGCACAGGTAAACAGATAGACAATACATTTGTGCCTCATTGAGTGATGATTATGTGAAGGGAGTGCTTAAACTGTCAAAGCTTTGACAGAAAGCAGCAGATTCAAACTGAACTGACTCTCTGGTGGTGGGGGGAGGCTGACTTTTCCCTTTCACATAATAAAAAAACAAAAGTAAATATGATATTAAATCACACAAAAAATAAGTCTCATTTAAAAAACAAGAAGGATGGTGAGAACAGTCAAAGACAACCCATATACCACCACCAAGAACCAACAACATCATCTTACTGCAGATGGTGTCACTGTGCATTTATCAACAATTCAGTGCGCTTTGCACAAGGAGAAGCTATACAAGAGAGTGACGCAGCAGAAGCCTTTTCTACACACATGCCACAAACAGAGTCGCTTGAGGTATGCAAAAGCCCATTTGAACAAGCCAGCTTCATTTTGGAATAAGGTGCTGTGGACTGATAAAGATTGAATTGTTTGGTCATAACAAAGGATGTTATGCATGGAGGCAAAAGAACACAGCATTCCAAGAAAAACACTTGCTGCCTACTGTAAAATTTGTTGGAGGTTCCATCATGCTTTGGGGCTGTGTGGCCAATGCCAGTACTGGGAGTCTTCTTAAAGCTGAGGGTTGCATGGATTCCACTCAATATCAGCAGATTATTGGGAATAATGTTCAAGAATCAGTCACAACGTTTAAGTTATGCTGGGGATGGATATTTCAACAAGACAACGACATAAAACATTGATTCTAATCTACTCAGGCATCCATACAGAGGAACAAGTACAATGTTCTGCAATGGCCATCCCAGTCCCCAGACCTGAATATCATTGAACATCTAGGAGATGACTTAAAGCGGGCTGTCCATGCTCAGCGAACATCAAACCTAACTGAACTGGAGATGTTATGTAAGGACGAATGGTCCAAAATACCTTTATCCCAGATCCAGACACTCATTTGAAGCTATTGTAAGCGTCTAGAGGATGTTATTTTTACAAAAGGAGGATCCACTAAATATTCATTTGACTTTTCTGTTGGGGTGCCCTAATGTATGCACCTGTCAAATGTTGTTTTCATGCATATTGCACATTTCCTGTTGATCCAATAAACCTCATTTCACTGCCGAAATAGTACCATGTCCATCAGTTATTTGATATATCAAACTGAAGTAGCTGAGCAGCACACCCAAAGATTTAAAGATAAAAATAATTAAAATTATCAGGGGTGCACAAAGCTTTTCATATGACAGTATAATTCTATGTGTGTTCATTTATAGTTTGTTGCCTTTGGTGAGAATTTACAATGTAACTAGTAATGAAAATAAAGAGACCCATTTAGTGAGAATGTGTATCTAAAGCTTTTACTAGTAGTGCATAAGGAAAAACAGCAAAATACATAAGTATTTTGACACTTTAAAGAGTCAAAAGATTCATTAGTAATTGTATTTTGGTATTTGTGCTTCTTTGTTTGTTATTTATCTGTTTTATAGACTTAAATAAGTGAATTTTACTGTTCTTTATAAATGTACATCTTGGTCAACAACGACAGTGTTAAAAAAAAACGTAACACTTCTTTCTCAAGATTTTGCCCAAGTCCTACTATAGTTATAATAAGGTAGACACTAAGGTTGTTATAAGCAGGTGAAGTTTTTTTCTGAAGAAACTGGTATATACAACTAAGCTGTTGAAATATGTTTTCTGTATTGTGTAAGATTATGATGTATTTCTAAAATGACCTGTGCAGGAGGCCTGCTTGTGTAACATGAGTGGGACATTTCACATGTGTAAAGACAAAGGCTACATTGTAAAATCATCTGTGTATTCCAGTTTCCAGAGTAAGTTGTAAGATCCTACTGTGGAATTTAAATGTGCATAAAATGATGCAGTTAACACTTTCACAAAATTGTGTTGTTTTTTTGTTTTTGTTTTTGTAACCAGAGGCCACTGCCACATTTATTACCATCATGCTCCTAATCTTTTGTTTTAATTTTATCAATTTGCCATGTTTTAGCTCTTGAAAAAAGTCCACATTCCTCTTGGACAAAAGTAGAGAAAATGACATTTTTGTCTTGTTTGTCTCCATGGAAAATAAAAGACTGCAAATTAGGAACCCAAGTAATTGAATCCAGTGAGGCAAACCACTTTCCAGGCTACATATAAATAGATAAATAAGCAGGTTTCTAAAATTGCGTGCATTCATGTACTGCATCCATTTTTTTAATACCAAGCGACCTGGAAAAGTGCACTGCTTTATGTCCTCCCCTTTAAAAGCCCACATTTAACCAGAAATGGTCCATGCAAACGACCTCATGAATGCTGATGTACAGTAATGGGATGGCTGACTGGTGGCTTCTGACAGCCGAGAGACAGAATAGTGAAGACAGAAAATGAATGTCAGGTAGGCAGATATTTTAATGTAGAGAAGCCACAATTTTCAACTCACCCAAAATGATCATTATAGTAAAATTATCAACACTATGATCTGCTTATTTAAACAATTTTAGCTGAATTGATCATCACTCAGAGGTATGATGATGCTTTCAAGCCTTATGAGAGCACTAAAATGGTCTCAAAATCAGTCCCTGCTGATTCACCTACTGTGTGGCAGTACCCAAACTATAGAATCATGTTGTGATATTTAATGTCCTAAATGTCCTTCTTGCTAAATGTTGATGCTGTTGATGTTGATTAATGTAATCAACATTTTATGATTGCAAATAGTATCCTATTAAGCCCCATAAAGCTCATCTTTTGGACAAGGAAGACTTCAATGTTATTCTGGATTCTGCAGAAACCTCAGTAGCTTTAAATCCTCTTTGCTCTAAAAGATCTACAAACATAAAAAAACATGATCTATTAACACAAGTGTACAGAAAAAAATATGTAGACGTTTAAAGAGTATGTTGCACTCTGCATTGATAGCTACACTCTTAAGAATTGACAAAGATATCTTTTAAGTGAAATTTAACCAAACAATGTGGTTAATCAATCTAAAAGTAGAACAGGTGGCGGATCTTTTAGTTATAAAGCTCGTCTACCATGGAATCAGCTCCGAATTTTTGTGCCTGAGGCAGACACTTTGTTTACTTTTAAGACTAGTCTAAAAACTTTCCTTTTCGTTAAAGCCTATATTTAGAGTGGCCTAGATTATCCTGAGCTATCTCTGTAGTTAAGTTTCTTTAGGCTCAGGATACTGGAGGACATATAGACCACTTTTCCTCACTCAGCTTCTTTTTCCTACTACTCTCAAATTATGCATAATTGATTTATAAATTCAGTTTACTTAGTGAATTAAGTTACTAAAGTAAATAAACTTTTCAGTAATGTTCTAATTTATTGAATATGACTGTATGATCTGTTTTTCATCCAATAGATTTTTCTACAGCTTTTATGTTTAGCAATGTTTATGTTCTAGATGAAGCTTCTAAAATAGCAACTGCTGCCTTTAACCCTTTACTTTATCTTAACATAGAAAGTACTCCTGGATCAGTTTCTGGCTCTGTTTAAGGTTTATTCCTGTTAAAAGGAAGTTCTCCTTTCTGCTGTCACCATATTTATGCTCGGTATAAGGGGTTGCTGCAAAGTTAACAACTCAATGCAATCAACTGTCCACAAATGCCACATGCTTGTTCAGGTGGAGTGAATGCTGCAAAGTCAATCATTCGATGCAATCTGCTGGGTTTCTTTACATAGAAAAGGCTTTACCAATTTGAATAATAAAATAACTTGTCAGCATTTTTTTAGAAATAGGATCGAATTGGAATGCATGTAATTGACTTTGAACTTATTTGTATGATAGGATTGATTTTACAATATTTTCCTGTATATAGGCTGGATCTGTTTATGTGCTAATTATCCTTAAGACAGCATTTGTTGTGGATCAGTGCAAAATAAATAATCTACAAATACTTGAGGTATTTTATGATTTAACAAGAGGGATGTTGTATTTTCACACAGGGCTAGTTTGATTTAGATAATTCTTTATTGTAAATAAATGGATTCATCATATGACACCTGCTTCTTCTAATTACTCAGGTTATCTTTGTCTGTATAAATATTTGTTTGATTTTCTGAAACATTTAATTTTGCCAAAAAAGCTAGAACAGAAAGAATCTTTAATGGGAAAATACTCTTTCTCTGCCCTGAAAATGTACTTTATGATTCTCTCACATATATCCTTTACCATCTATCAATGAAATCATCAGCCAGTGTTACTATTTTGGAACCATTACAATTTTTATATAGGCAAACACTGCAAAGTTTGAGATAACAAATCTATATGTTTACGCCACTGTCCAGTACTTGAAAAATGTGATTTGCAGAGCTAGGAAAAATAGTGATTTAATACATCATTGTTTTTTTATGTAAAAGGTGCAGTGAGAGGAAATGGTGTTCCTCTCAGAACTCTGTTCTGGTGATCATTAGCTAGCTGGACACTCATTTGTTTTAATCTTATTTAAAGAAATGGTTAAACATCAACCAGCTTTGTCAACACTTACATTACATTTGGTATTGAAGCAACATTTTCATTTTAAAAGGGCATTTTACATTTTTGCTACTTTGTGGTGGTGTTTGGGTTCCACAATCCTCAGATGAAAAGAAAAACATTTATTGTAAAACTTTATGGGATCAAGTAAAAAAAGAGAAAAAAAACAAGTGGAAGGTCAGTGGCACTAAATGCACCTTAGCTACTGACTGTTTTCACCTCGGATACCAGGAACGAATCAGCCCCGCCTGTTCAGAATTCATCTCACTTCTTTCAGGGTTGAGTAATTGTTCAGCTGTGAACCCAATAGGTCAGTGTTTCACACAAGGGCCTTTTCATGGTTCAAACATCAGCAGAGATGTTGCAGAATCGGGATCAGGTGAAAACATATTATAGAAGTGATTGCTATGTTGGCCAGTGATAATACTGGACTGTTATGCCCCAATATAAAAATAAAATATCAGTTTTGATGATTTCCTTCTGTTTTTATGGAATTAAATGCGTACACCCAAACACCAAGGCTTCATTACAGCATATTGTCTTGATGAGTGGGTTTAATATAATCTTAACTCTCAACACAGTTTTATCTGGATTAGGATTTTGCATGCAAATGCTGCAATGACCCGAAGTGCAGGAATGCACTCTCATAGATTGCATTGATTCGAGAGTTTAAATTAAAAACTAAGCTCGATCTCAACCAACCCTGCTCGAGAGAGCAGGTTGGCTACAAAACAACCTTCTTTACTGAATCCACTTTACTGGAACTCCTGTCTTAAACTGATAGAGAATGGGCCCGAAGAAGAATCCAGCCTTGGAGGATTTTGAGGAGATAAGGAAAGCTTTGGATTTTCTTTCTGGAGAAACCTCGGCCATACGATTCCAGCAAAAGTACATCCTGGACTTGGTTGAAGAGGTCAAAGCTTTGCAACTTCTTAATGAAGAAAAAGATAAGCAGATCGCCGTTCTGGAGAACCGCGTGGCAGATTTGGAACAGTACACCAGGATGAACGATGTGATCATCACCGGACTGCGTCAGGCCCCCCTCTTACGCCGGCAGGGCCCTGTCCGGCTGGTGAGCCGTCACCCAGCGTGACGGAGTCCATGGAGGAACAGGTGGCCTCTTTCCTCTTGTCCAAGGGGATAAAGCTGGACAGTGACTCTGTGGAAGCGTGCCACCCTCTCCCGAGACGAGGTAACAACGACAGACCGGCAATCATCATGAGGTTCAGCAAATGGAAACACAAATCTGCTCTGCTGAAACAGGGCAGGTTGCTGAAGGGGTCAAATGTGTTCATTAAAGAGCACCTGACCAAGAAAAACACCGACATCGCAAGGAAGGCCCGGTTCCTGAGGAGGCAGAAGAAGATCCAGTCCACGTGGACCATGAACTGTAAAGTCTTCATTAAGCTGATCGGAACACTGGAGGAGGCGAAGGTTCTGGTCGTTCGGGACATCACGGAGTTGGATAAATATGACTGAAGTATCTGAGGATCGTTTGAGCACAGGTGATATCACACACGTCTCACTTCACCATGTCACAAGTTATAGGAACTCCTTCTTCACTTATGAACACAACACTAACACCTACAACTGTTAGTGCCGATAACCTGGAGCTGAAGACATTCAGCGATACGGATTATAAAAGTCAGGACATGGAAGAGGATCTGGATCCAGGTAACAACTTCTTTAATGATATGGTTGATAACTGCTGCTACTACACAACGGATCAATACAACATGGAAGTTCAAGTAGATAATAAGCTTTCAATCATACATTTCAATAGCAGAAGTTTATATGCAAACTTTAACAGCATCAAAGACTGTCTGAGCCAGTTTAAACAGCCATTCAGCATCATAGCCATCTCTGAAACCTGGATCAGTCATGAGAAGGGGGCTGACTTTGAGCTGTAGGTTATGAGTTCAATTATATCAGCAGAGAAGGGAAACCAGGAGGAGGAGTAGCTGTGTATGTTGATAAAAATTTTAAGTTTAAAATAGTAGAAAACATGACAAGAGTGACTAAAGATGTATTTGAGTGTATAACTGTTGAAATATATATGGAAAAGTCAAAAATTGTCATTGTCAGTTGTGTTTACAGAGCTCTTGGTTCCAATATGGAATATATAGAGAATGGTTTGAGCAAACATACACAGCTACATCTCAGAATGTCTTTTTCATCTGTGGGGACTTTAATATTGATCTACTTAACTCAAATAATCATAAACCTACTGAAGAGTTCATTAACACCATGTGCAGTTTGAGCCTTTTCCCAAAACCATTAGACCCAGCAGGATCACACTGAACAGTGCCACATTAATAGATATATTTACTAATATCTTGGATAATAATACAATAAGTGGATTAATTATTCAGCATATTAGTGATCATCTTCCAGTCTTTGTTGTTAGTGACAATTTTTATGTAAAAAATAAGGATAAAAGTAATCCACACTTTAAAAGAGTAAGAACAGAGGAATCACTCATATCTTTCAAAGATGATTTACTGAAACACAACTGGGAGTCTGTTTTGCAAGAAGATAATGTTGATATAGCATATGAAAATTTTCTAAGTACCTTTAAAGTATTATATGATAAAAACTGTCCATTAATAATGTACTCTAACAAAAAGAAATACTCAGAAGCTCCATGGATCACAAAGGGTTTGCAAAATGCCCGCAAAAAAAAAGAACAAACTTTATAGAGATTTTATAAAGTATAGATCCTTGGAGGTGGAGAAAAAATATAAGAAATATAAGAATAAATGAACTGCTATTCTACGAATAGCTAAACAGGATTACTACAGTAAATTATTGGATAGGAATAAGGTAAACATCAAAGGGATTTGGAATGTATCAAATAATATTATCAAGAAAAACTTGGGAAAAATTTATTTTCTGCAGTTTTTTATAAATAATGATGGCAATTTGGAGGACAGTAATGACGTTGTTCATAATTTCAATGAATATTTTGTGAGTGTGGGACCCAAACTGGCAGAAAAAATACCTGATCCTACAACAACCGGAGCTCTGAATGAAACATTAATCAGTAGAAATCCTTATTCTATGTTTCTCACTGCAGTGGGAGGAAAATAAATTATAGATATTGTCAATAAATGTAAAAGCAAAAGGTCAACGGATTGTGATGGTATTGATATGACAATAATCAAGAAGGTAATTGAGGAAATTATCCAGCCTATGACTTACATCTGTAATTGGTCACTTCAATTGGGTACATTTCCAGAAAAGATGAAAATTGCCAAAATTATTCCACTTTATAAATCTGGGGACAGACATCATTTTACAAATTATAGGCCTGTTTCTCTACTTCCACAGTTTTCCAAAATTATGGAGACATTATTTGTGTGTAGATTAGATATATTCATTAATGAACATAATCTGCTTTCTGAAAGTCAGTATGGATTCAGATCACAAAGATCTACAGCAATGGCAGTCATGGAATTGATAGAGGAAGTCACCGACGCCTTAGATAATAAGAAATCTGCAGTTGGTGTATTTATTGATCTCAAAAAATCTTTTGACACAATAAATCATGAAATATTAATTAAGAAGTTGGAGCGCTATGGCATCCGGGGAGTAGTCCTGCACTGGATTGAAAGTTATCTAAGCAACAGGCAACAATTTGTGCAGATGGGTGACTGCCAGTCACCATGCTTGGACATTGTTTGTGGTGTCCCCCAGGGGTCAGTACTGGGGCCAAAATTGTTTATTCTTTACATTAATGACATCTGTAAAGTTTCTAAAATACTTAAATTTGTTTTGTTTGCAGATGATACTAATATCTTTTGTACAGGTGATAATTCTAATCAGCTTATGGCTGAAATCAACTTAGAGTTATGTCAACTCAAGATATGGTTTGATATCAACAAATTATCATTAAATTTGGATAAAACCAAGTTTATGTTGTTTGGAAACTGCGGAAGAAGAACAAATGTTCAGATCCTAATAGATAATATGACAGTAGAGAGAGTTAAGGAAATTAAGTTTTTGGGAGTAATGATAGACAATAAGATTCGCTGGAGACCTCATATAAAATACATTCAAACAAAAATATCCAGAAGTATTGCTGTTCTCAGCAAAGCTAAATATTTTTCTAAATCATGCTGCTGTTCATATTCTGTATTGTTCGCTTATATTACCTTACTTGAGTTATTGTGTGGAAATATGGGGCAACAACTTTGAAACTTTACTGCGACCGTTATGCACATTACAAAAAAGGGCCATCAGAATGGCTCATAAGGCAGGATTCCACGACCATACCAACATACTATTTATAGAGTCCTGCCTCCTCAAACTCCCAGATCTGGTAGAATTTCAAACAGCTCAGCTGATGTATAAAGCTAGAAATAACCGAGTGCCGATAAACATGAGTGTGAATGTGGATTTAGGCCTGATGTGTGGTGTGTTTGTGTATGGAGGTATGCATGTGTGCAGTTACATGTATATATGTGGATGTGTGTGTATATATATACATATATATATATATATATACCAGAAAAGGGTGGCCTGTCCTCTTCAGGTTGGAGGGGAGTTCCTGCCTCAAGTGGAGGAGTTTAAGTATCTCGGGGTCTTGTTCATGAGTGGGGGAAAAATGGAGCGGGAGATCGACAGACGGATCGGTGCTGCTGCCGCAGTAATGGGTGCACTGTGCCGGTCAGTTGTGGTGAAGAGAGAGCTGAGCCGAAAAGCAAAGCTCTCAATTTACCGGTCGGTCTACGTTCCTACCCTCACCTATGGCCATGAACTTTGGGCCATGACCGAAAGAACGAGATCCCGGATACAAGCGGCTGAAATGAGCTTCCTCCATAGGGTGGCCGGGCACTCCCTTAGAGATAGGGTGAGGAGCTCGGCCATCCGGGAGGGGCACGGAGTAGAGCCGTTGATCTTCCACATCGAGAGGAGTCAGTTGAGGTGGCTCGGGCATCTATACCGGATGCCTCCTGGACGCCTTCCCCGGGAGGTGTTCCAGGCACGTCCCACCAGGAGGAGGCCCAGAGGACGGCCCAGGACACGCTGGAGGGACTATGTCTCTCGGCTGGCCTGGGAAAGCCTTGGGCTCCACCCGGAGGAGCTGAAGGAGGTGTCTGGGGAGAGGGACGTCTGGGCGTCTCTGCTGAACCTGCTGGCCCCGCGACCCAGTCCCGGATAAGTGGAAGACGACAAGTACGAGTACGAGTATATATATATATAATTGTTTTTGTACTCATGAAAATAATCTTATAGTTAAAAAATCCAAAAGAGGTGGCTGTTAATTGATATGAGAATATGAGCAAATATTTCTATAAACAAGGGGGAAATGTTGGAATGATTGAATATAGATTTATCTTATATTTTCTCCTATTCTTTAACGTGACTATTTGATCTTATAACCTGTCATGATGTTTGTGTGAGTAAAGGATGTGTGAGTTGTCTGCAGGCAAAGGTCATAAATGGAGCTGAGAAGGAAGCAGTCCAGTTGAGGAGGTCATAAAGATGAAGGCTGATTGCGCTGAACAGAAGACGCACTGATCTTAAAATGATGGAGACTGTGGAAGTGTGTTGTTAAAAGATAATGGTGTTTATTACCTGTTTACGATGCAGCTGTTTTTCCCATCCTTAGAAAATAACGTTCTTTGTAACTAGGGACCCCCGAAAGATAATAAAAAGAGTGGAACAGACAGCTGTTTTTCAGAGCGGTGCGAGATTTGTAACTGAAAGCACATCTCTATCCGTTCCCCTCGCAGTGAGTAAATAACTAATTCTTTGTCTTTCTCTTCTTTTTGTGATGTTATAAGTATTTTAGGTTGTTTAAACCTGACAATAACCTTGATTGAAATACCATGGTTTTATGGTACTTACAAAAGTATTTAAAGACAAAATAAACATGTAACATGATTTAATTCATTTTATTTTAAATAAGAATTATGTTTACTGTTGCAAAAATAATTTAAGTTATGACAATAGATAGATATTGGTATATAGAACACAGAATAAACTTGTACTAAATCTATGTGTGGTTTTCTTGTAAGAGTGATGGGTGGTACTACACTGTTTTCTATCTTGCCATTTAGGCTGATGATGCAAAAAAATTTTACATGGGTCTAAACATCCCGTCCTTGAACCGCCACTTTAACGTAGTGGAGGGGTTTGAGTGCTAGAATGATCCTAGAGGCTATGTTGTCTGGGGCTTAAATGCCCCTGGTAGGGTCTCCCATGGCAAACAGGCTCTAGGTGACGGGTCAGACAAAGAGCGGTTCAGGAACCCCTCATGACGACTATTAAATCGAGGCACGTGACGTCGCCCGGTACTGCAGAGCCGAGGTCCCACCCTGGGGCCAGGCCTGGGGTCGGGACTCGTCGGAGAGCGCCTCGCGGGACCCGGCCGGGCCAAGCCCAAACGAGAGATGTGAGGCCATCTCCCAGTGGGCCCACCACCTGCAGGGGGAACCGTGAGGGACCGGAGCAAAGAGGATTGGGCGGCGGACGAAGGTGGAGACCTTGGCGGCCCGATCCACGGATGCTTAGGCTGGCTCTAGGGACGTGGAATGTCACCTCGCTGGGAGGGAAGGAGCCTGAGCTTGTGCGGGAGGTTGAGAGATATCGACTAGAAATAGTCGGGCTCGCCTCCACGCACAGCGTGGGCTCTGGAACACATCTCCTCGAGAGGTGCTGGGCTCTCTTCTACTCTGGAGTGGCCCACGGGAAGAGGCAGCAGGCTGGGGTGGGTTTGCTTGTTGCCCCCCAGCTCAGCCGTCTTGTGTTGGGGTTTACCCCAGTGGATGAGTGGATCACATCCCTGTGCCTTCGGGTTGGGGACAGGTCCCTGACTGTCGTTTCGGCCTACGGGCCAAGCGTGTTGTGGAATTTTCTTATCAAAGTGGGTAGAAGTTGACTCATAACAAGAGAAAATCCGGACTTTGTCTTTATAAGTTTTATTCAAAGGCATTCAGCGTTTGAAGACCCTGACACTGAGGTTAGTCAGTGAAACAGAGCCCCGAACGCTATTTACACACAGTATTTATACCAGAACAAGACAGTGTTATCTCAACTGCAAAGAGTCTGTGTTTTACGACTCTAGACCCTTCTCGGGTTCAAAGGTGACAAGGTTACCTAGGAACAACCATCTACTCTCCCAAAGGCATCACCCTGAAAAATGGCCTTAACCATTAAACTTCTGATAATGACTTTTACAGCTTTCTCCAATAACACAGAGGTTCAGGGGAGTGAGGTAACCCAAAGGTCATACACTGTGGAATGCTTACTGCAAGAATTTCCATCACAAGCGCCAGTGCGGAGTACCCGGCCTTCATGGCGTCCCTGTCGGGGGTGCTGGATAGTGCCCCTCCCGGGGACTCCATTATTCTGCTGGGGGACTTCAACGCCCACGTGGGAAACGACAGTGACACCTGTAGAGGCGTGATCAGGAGGAATGGCCTCCCTGATCTGAATCCGAGTGGTGCTTTGTTATTGGACTTCTGTGCTAGTCACGGATTTTCCATAATGAACACCATGTTCAAACATAAGGGTGTCCATCGGTGCACTTGGCACCAGGACACGCTAGGCAGGAGGTCAGTGATTGACTTTGTTGTCGTATCATCAGACCTTTGGCCGCATGTTTTGGACACTCAGGTGAAGAGAGGGGCTGAGCTGTCCACTGATCACCACCTGGTGGTGAGTTGGATCCGCTGGAGGAGGAGAAAGACGGACAGACTTGGCAGGACCAAGCACATAGTGAGGGTCTGCTGGGAACGTCTGGTGGAGCCCTTGGCCAGGGATGTATTCAACTCCCACCTCCGGGAAAGCTTTGACCAGATTCCGGGGGATGTTGGAGACATAGAGTCCGAGTGGACCATGTTCTCCGCATCTATTGTCGATGCCGCTGCCCGTAGCTGCGGCCGTAAGGTCTGCAGTACCTGTCGCAGCGGCAATCCCCGAACCCAGTGGTGGACACCGGCAGTAAGGGACGCTGTCAAGCTGAAGAAGGAGTCCTATAGGCTGTGGTTTGCTTGTGGGACTCCTGAGGCGGCTGACGGGTACCATGAGGCCAAGCGTGCCGCGGCCTGGGCAGTGGCAGAGGCAAAAACTCGGGCCTGGGAGGAGTTAGGTGAGGCCAAGGAGAAGGACTACCAGTTGGCCTCGAAGCAATTCTGGCAAAGCGTCCGGTGCCTCAGGAGGGGGAAGCAGTGCTTCGCCAACACTGTTTACAGTGGGGGTGGAAGGCTGCTGACTTCAACTGGGGACATTATCAGGCGGTGGAAGGAGTACTTCAAGGATCTCCTCAATCCTGCCATCATGCATTCCCTGGTGGAAACACAGGCTGGCGACTCAGGGTTGGACTCTTTCATCACCCAGGCTGAAGTCACCGAGGTGGTTAAAAAGCTCCGTGGTGGCAGGGCTTTGGGGGTGGATGAGATCCGTCCTGAGTACCTCAAGTTTCTGGATGTTGTGGGGCGGTCATGGTTGACACGCCTCTTCAACATTGCGTGGCGGTCGGGGACAGTGCCTCTGGACTGGCAGACTGGGTTGGTGCTCCCCCTTCATAAGAAGGATGACCGGGGGGTGTGTTTGGGTCTGGTTTGGGGACCAGAGGATTTCGTCTCTTCTTTCTGCAGATGATGTGGTCCTGCTGGCCCCCTCTAGCCAAGACCTACAGCATGCGCTGGGGCGGTTCGCAGCCGAGTGTGAAGCGGCTGGGAGGAGGATCAGCTCCTCCAAGTCCGAGGCCATGGTTCTCGACAGGAAAAGGGTGGCTTGTCCTCTTCAGGTTGGAGGGAAATTCCTGCCTCAAGTGGAGGAGTTTAAGTATCTCGGGGTCTTGTTCACAAGTGAGGGAAGGATGGAGCGGGAGATCGACAGACGGATTGGTGCGGCTGCCGCTGTAATGGGGGCACTGTGCCGGTCCGTTGTGGTGAAGAGAGAGCTGAGCCGAAAAACGAAGCTCTCAATTTACCGGTCGGTCAATGTTCCTACCCTCACCTATGGCTATGAACTTTGGGTCATGACCGAAAGAACGAGATTCCGGATACAAGCGGCTGAGATGAGCTTCCTCCGTGGGGTGGCCGGGCACTCCCTTAGAGATAGGGTGAGGAGCTCGGCCAACCGGGAGGGGCTTGGAGTAGAGCCGCTGCTCCTCCACATCGAGAGGAGCCAGTTGAGGAGGCTCGTGCATTGTTGAGAATCAAAATCATTTATGTGTTCAGTTTGCATGTGTATGCATAAAACTGAAATATAACATGTATTGTGAGCCTGAGAGGGAGACAGAGGTCACAGCAGGCTTCAGGTTGGAGAAAGGGTTAATCCCAGGTCAGGATGTTCCCAGCAGCTGTGAGCAGTAAATGTTAGTCATGATATAGGCAATAAAATACTCCCATAGGAGTAACTAATTTATAGTGGGGACACAGGAACGTAGAAAACTCCATTAGTGACCCGTGGCTTCGTAAACAAACCGTCAGCTTTGAAGTAAGGGTATAAAATGCTTTAACACTTATGGTAAGACAGACCACTCGGTGAATACGGCCTCTCTTTGCTGACCGAGTCTCTCACAAAGGCCTTTGGTAATTTTTCTTCTTTTGTATTATTCTTTTTTATTCAATTATGCATTGGAAATCATTGGACTTCTTTACCAAATTAAACTTGTGTTAATCTTAATTTCCTGCTCTTCATCTGTTCTTTCTCATGACATTCGGACTGGGGTGCGGTTGAGGCTGTATGCCTATATCTGGTGGAATTATTGGACCCTACCGGGAAGAGGCCCAGGGGACGGCCCAGGACACGCTGGAGGGACTATGTCTCTCAGCTGGCCTGGGAACGCCTTGGGCTCCCCCCGGAGGAGCTGGAGGAGGTGTCTGGAGAGAGGGATATCTGGGCATCTCTGCTGAGTCTGCTGCACCGGCGTCCCAGTCCCGGATAAAGCGGAAGACGACGAGTACAACGAGTACGAGGGTCTAAACATTAGGTGATCATGTGCACTTTGATCCACATCTTTGAAGTAAGTTTGTTGCTTTTAATGCCTTTTGCAAATATTCTTACATAAAGAATCAATGGCATTTTAATGCTGTATAAGTGCTCCCAAGTGGTCAGACAATTATAAGCCAAATTAATCAGTCAGTAAAAAATGGCAAAAGTTTCATTTTCAGTTTCAAGTTAGAATCCAGGATCCCATGGTAAGTAAAGTATATGCATAATGTACTTTGAGATTAAATAATGTTGTTGGTAGATTATTGCTGTGATATTTGATTTGCAGCAGCGTAGATTTTGTAGCAGAGGAGTGTAAGAATTATGATTATTGGTTGATTAATATTTATCAAGAATTATAATTTAAAATCATAATTTGAAAAAATTAATTTCTTAACCAAAAAAATCCTTACTTACGAATCGAAATCAGAGATGTCCTCTGGTGTTGTAATTATGGCTCAAGGCTCTTGATAATTACAATTATTAAATTCTCAGTAATAATTGATAACTATTACTAGATGTCACTGTTTAATCAACCGCTTCGCCGAAGGTGGGGGAACTTTGACCAAATTTTGACTGACAAATCACTCTTGCTCAAAATAAACACAAGTGCTTTCTCGTTATCTACGTGAATATTTATTAAATCAACAGCCCTGATACACCTCGCTATTCTGATTCAATAATCTTCACCTAATGAAGCATGCAAAAATTCTACACAAAAGGCGTAAATAACTAACTAAACAAGATAAAACAGCATTGAGTGTGTATGAAAGTCAAACCAGCAGTTATGGCAAAAACAAGAGAAAATATAGTACTGGGCGAAGCTTTGGGAGCGGCCTCAACCAGGCTGTGGTTATAAAACCCCCAAAGTTGGAGCTCAGTGAAACACAAAGGGTCATAAAACGTTTAGGCGGCAACCAGTGGAAAAACACTAAGAGTGAAGACAAAGGAATAGTGAGTATTCCACCATGAGGTTCTAGCAGTCCAACTTTAAGTTCACCTGAGTCTGCTCTCAGGTGTTCAAACACAATGAGACACTCACAGCTTCAAAGCGTGGCGGCTTTCAGAGTCCAACAGCAATCAAAGTTTCAATAAGAAACTAAATCGCCCTAAAATCCTACTCATCGTTCCCAAGCTATTTCTCATAGAAATAAAAACAAAACGGGATTACTTGGTGTCGTCTTCTCTGGAGCAGGGGAAGAGGGGGGAGCATCCGTAACAAACTCAAAGATGGCCGTCCATCCTCCTTTGGCAAAAGGGGAAAAATATGACGGACCCTCAGCAGTCGACTAGAACAAAAACAAAGGGAAAAATTTCGTCTCCTTGGAAAACCTCATGGGTTTTTCTTGGGTTACGTGTTAAATCCACGCCTTCAATCGGTAAAGTAAAGTCTACTGGGTTTCTTATCCCAAAAAATCTTCTCATGAGTTTTGGCCAGTGGGGAGAATTAATGAAAACCCACGTGTGAGTTTCTTCTCCAGAATGATGCGTGCCTCCGTTGCGTGGTAACCGCGTCTCGGTTTCCAGCAGGAGAAAAAGCAATGGTGGGCCGTCTCCCGAGTCCTTATATAGCCCACTGTGACATCAGTGCTGCAACGCCCCTTCCTATGAACTGCAATTCCTGCTGAGAGTTGTGGTTGTTGACCATCCTGGGTGTAGATAGTAGCAGATGACCCTGGGAGGTATAGTAGTGAACAAATGGTCCAATAGGAGCATATGTGTAGTATACATGGCTGTGAGAGCTGTGAATATTTTGAAATGTTAAAAATAATTGTGGCAAACTGGTGCATGTGGTGATTAAATTGTGTATGCTACACAAAAGTGCATAAATGTGCAGAAAGGCAATGTGGGAACATTATTTCCCCATGGCATCATGTCTTCCAAGACCTTTTTAACTAAAGGCTAATAAACTTTAAGAACTTAAAAGCATTGGAAAGGTATGAGGAAAAATGTTAGCGGTTTTAAAAATGACTTTGAAATACTTGGCAAATCTAGATACCAGAAGCTGGGCTGTGTTAAAGGGCAGTGTTACCTGCTGTCAGAGCCTTTTCATTGCCAGTAACATTTAGACTTGCCAGTCATTCAACAAAAGCTCTGAGTTTAGGTTTATGCATACACTTGTACATGCCAGTGGCTTGTTAAGCTTTGAGATGGAACTGGGGGAACTGCCTTGACTCTTTTCCTCAGCCTGACAGTAATACTTGATTAGAGGCTCTGCTGATCTCATGTTTTTTGTTTTTTTTCCAAGAGAGAAAACAGGCTCCGCGCTAGCTGTCAGAAATCTGTTGACTGATGCACAGCCACTTTCACAGACCGACAGCAAACTGCACACAATGTTCTCAGTTAGCCTGTGTGGTGTATGTTCCTGTTACTGTCACAAAGATAGAAAAATGAGAAAATATCTCTCTAGTCCTCACCGCAAGGTTTAATGTGGATTTATACCTCCGTGAGGTGTGGCAGTTCCTTGGATGCCTTCAACAAAGACAGGGTTTTAGGTAAAGAAGTAGTACTTACAAAAATAATTTAAAATGTTTCTTCTGACACTTTTATGTGTTTACTATGTACTGTTTAGCAAATGCGGCCCTCAGAACATACCAGCATCTCCTTGTAAAATGAGTATTTACAGTATATAATAAAAATTATGATGGTGTAGCTGAATAAGCTATGTTAATTTATATGAATGTTTATAAACTAGTTATATAAATATAAATTAGTTATATCATCTGTCAAAAATGAATCTGATTAAAGAATTCTACCTTTCCAGGGACAATCTTTCCTTCATAAAATAAAACAGTCGCACGAGATTTCTGTTTGTTTCTCAGGGTTATAATTTATTTAAAATCTACTGCGATGACAATACCACTAAGGAATGCATTTGTGTTTTTTAGGTCAGCTGGAGTAATTGGTAGCAGGGTCAAATCTGGGCCCTGTTTTCGCACAGCCTTTTAAGAGCTGTCTGCTTCTGTCTGCTTTTCAGGGGTGGCTCTGCTGAGCAGTGACAATTTCACCCTGGTTATGGTTATACATGTGTTCCATGCACTCCTTTCTTACTGAGAACTCATTCAAACAGTTATATTTTAATTGTTAACTAATAATTTTCAAAATGTTACCATCTTGTGTTGTCTCCCCTTGATAGAGCCAGGCTGTAGCACAAAACAAACAGACTAATCAACAGGAGAAAAATTGATAAGCGCTAATCACTAATCCACTATTACAGATTTAAAAATAACTTTTAACCCTGAAAAAGAACATGAGACTGAATCAAAATCAAAACTTTGTTTGACAGTCTCTTAGCAGCCCACAAACTGTGATTTTGTGGCCTACATGTTTGGCCTACTTTAGTCTAACTGGGCAGGTAAAACTGAGACAGGGAGTTAAAAAAGAAGATTTAAAACTAGCTTTGAATCTGTCAACTTTCAGCACCAGAACAACTCCAACAGAACAGAAAAATAGTGCCTAACTGGGTCAGACCTGAGCTACCACTGTGGGAATAAAAAACAAAGTTGGTAGTCAAAATTATTAATCCCCTTTGCAGATGATGCTGTTAACTTAGGTCTACACTTCATCCTGCAACACTTCGAGCGTCCAGGGACGTACGCCAGGATCCTGTTTGTAGACTTCAGCTCGGCCTTCAACACTATCATACCAGACATCCTCCACCAGAAGCTCACACAGCTCAACGTCCCAGCCTCCACCTGTCAGTGGATCAACAGCTTCCTGACGGACCGACAGCAGCAGGTGAGACTGGGGAGCATCTTCTCCCGATCCAGATCAATAAGTACTGGTGCCCCCCAGGGGTGTGTTCTATCCCCACTCCTCTTCTCTCTGTACACAAATGACTGCACCTCATCGGACTCATCCATGAAACTCCTTAAGTTTGCAGACGACACCACTGTCATTGGACTGATTCAGGACGGTGATGAGTCTGCATACAGCCAGCAGGTGGATCGGCTGGTACACTGGTGCGGTCAGAACTACCTTGAACTGAACCCACTCAAGACTGTGGAAATGGTGGTGGACCTTCGGAGAACACCACCCCCATACACCCCCCTCACCATCCTCAACAACACTGTATCGGCCGTGGACCACTTCAGGTTCTTAGGAACCACCATCTCTGAGGACATGAGATGGTCTTCACACATAGACACTGTTCGAAAGAAGGCCCAGCAGAGACTGTACTTCCTGAGGCAACTCAAGAAGCTCAACCTTCCACAGGAGCTGTTGGTCATCTTCTACACTGCCATCATTCAGTCTGTCCTGTCTTCATCCATCTCAGTGTGGTTTGGCTCATCCACAAAACAGGACAGGTCCAGACTGCAACGAATAATCAGGACTGCAGAGAGAATAATCAGGGCTGACCTTCCCTCCATCCAGGACTTATACAGGTCTAGGGTCAAGAAAAGAGCTGCCAAAATCTCTGCCGACCCCACACACCCTGCACATAAACTGTTTAGAGTTTTACCTTCAGGCCGCCACTACAGAGCACTGTTTACTAAAACCAGCCGCCACAGAGACAGTTTCTTCCCCCAGGCTGTTTCTCTGATGAACATTCAATAGAGTACAGAACAACAGCATACAGATGTTGCAAATGCACCTTTTTTTATTAGATATGTGTATATTGTACATTGTAAATTGTAAATTTGTATATTCTGTAATGCAAAAACAGAACAAAAGAGCAAAGTGTACCGGAGGCAAATTCCTTGTTTGTATGCATGAACTTGGCAATAAAGCTGATTCTGATTCTGATTCTGATTCTAAATCTATTTTTTTCCAATTGAAAATGATAAGCATCACTCAAAATACAGTATTAGTGTTTAAGGGGAGTAAATTTTATAAAAACAAATACAATACCTTACAATACAATGCATTATCTGGTTTTATTCCCATTTTAATAGTCATGTCAACAATGATTGCTGCCCTTCTCAATAATCAAAAGCCTCTCTTTCCATTACAACAATTAAATGCTTCTTTTCGTCTTATCTTTTTTTCATATTTATGCAGACAACTTGCAATTAGTTGCTGACAGAGAACACCACCAAATGAGCGGTGGGTCTTCATACTTCACACTGGTAAAACTAATTGTATATGTTTAAAGGAACACGGCATTGAACCTTAGACTGCAAACCAACCAACTCTGTCGGGTGGTCCGTCTCTAGAGGCCACCAAAACTGAAGTCCACTCGAACCAAAGAATCTATTGCACTTTGCACCAGACACTTAATAATACCCCTCCCAAAGTAACTTTAAGAACCTTAAACAACCATATCAGAGGGAGCTGAACATATCTAGCTGGTGTCAAATAAAGGTCTGAATTTTTTCTAATTGAGAGCTTCGCTTTCCGGCTTACTTCTCTCTTCACCACAAAAGACCAGCACAGCGTTCTCATTACTGCGGCAGCAGCACTGATCCATCCATCTCCCGCTCCATTCTCCCCTCACTTGTGAACAAGACCCTGAGATACTTGAACTCTATTTGAGACAGGAGCCCCCTCCAAGCTGAAAAGGACGAGAACCATGGCCTCAGACTTGGCTGCGAACTGCCGCGGTGGATGCTGTAGATCTTAGCTAGGGGGAGCCAGCTGGACCACATCATCTGAAAAACGAAGAGACGATATCCACTGGTCGCCAAACCAGGCCCCTTTAGCCCTTTGTTGTGCCTAGAAATCCTGTCCATGAAAATTCTGAACAGGACTGGTGACAAAGGGCAGCCCTTTGTCACCGGAACACGTCCGACCTAATGCCGGCAATGCGGACCAAACTCCTGCTGCACGTGCATAGCGACCAGATGGCCCCAAATAAAGGGCCCCCGACTCCATACTCCTGGAGTGCCCCCCACATGGCACCACAAGGGACAGGTTCACAAAACACACATGGACTGGTTGGGCAAAGTCCCATGAACCCTCGCGCACCCTGTAGAGGGTGTAGACCTGGTCCGGGACGAAAACCACACTGCTCCTTCCTGAAGCAGAGGTTCAACTACTGGCCAGACTCTCCTCTCCAATACTCTGGTATAGGCCTTACCAGGGAGGCTGAGGAGCAGTGTTGCCAGGTGAGAAATGTAGGATTATCGTACTAGAGACATATTATTGTATTTTGAGGGAAATTATCGTACACTCGTCA
This sequence comes from Girardinichthys multiradiatus, assembly GCF_021462225.1. NCBI lineage: Eukaryota > Metazoa > Chordata > Actinopteri > Cyprinodontiformes > Goodeidae > Girardinichthys > Girardinichthys multiradiatus. Next base: position 13,241,734 of record NC_061802.1, on the reverse strand, counting down.
TAACCAAAATAACAAGTCTGTTGATGTGTTGAATAGCGTCTAATAGGTACTTGCAGCTTTGTGGCGTCAGTACGGAATGGATTTATCAACAGCTGCAGCCCCACATTGCCGGGCTCTGCTTCTTCTTCTTTTCTTTTTTTCATTTCTCAATCATGGGCGGGCGCAGTGGACTATTCAGCCAATCATGACCGTTGTTCTGAGGCAAACGCATTCACGTCACTTGTAGGTCACATTTAGAAAAGCACGATTGACTCTAATTTCCAGCATCTGTTTCCGAATCCGGACACAGATGCCTTCAGGGTTCACAAAAAAACTCCGACAGACTTTGGCGATAGGCTGATGACAACTGATTACAACCACACATTCACGGAATGGTCAAATTATTGTATATTTGACTTTTTTTTAGGAATATTGATCGTACATCGTACAGAGAGCAAAATTATTGTACAAATATGATAATTATCGTACACCTGGCAACACTGCTGAGGAGTGTGATCCCCCTATAATTAGAACACACCCTTCAGTACCCCCTTCACAAGAAGGGGGACCACCACCCCAGTCTGCTATTCCAGAGGCATTGTCCCCAACCGCCAAGCAATGTTAAAGAAGCATGTTATCCACGACAGCCCCACAATATCCATAGACTTGAAGTACTCAGGGCAGATCTCATCCACATCCAAAGCTTTGCCAAAGTGAAGCTTTTTGACCACCTCAGTAACTTCAGCCAAGGTTATGAATGAGTATGACTCCGAGTCCCCAGTCTCTGCTTCCACCAGGGAAGGCATGACAGCACGATTGAAGAGATCCTCAAAGTACTCCTTCCACCGCCCGATAATGTCCGGTCTAAAGAAAGCACAAGTATTAGTCATTTACCAGTTTTAATGGATAAATGTGTTTGATTAGGTTTTATGGAGATGTGTTGGGAAAAAAGAAAATCTGTAGTGTTTTTTATTGGAAAATTGTGCTTTAATAGATTAACTCTTAAGAAACATTTGTTGTTGATCATTGGAGCTTTTTTAGAATTGATTCTCAACAGTGAGTTAGTATTGCTGTTTATTTACTGAGGAAAAACATAACCTTTCCACCCAACTGCAAAGTATATCCTTATAGTTTTCTTCACTTATCCCTTTAGCTGCAGAGTTCTCTTGGATTACTTTGACTCCCTTAATTTTCAAAGCTTTTACAAACAACAGCTGCTCCAAATGGAACCAATACATTTTAACAGTGATGTCAGCCCTGCATGTAAGCTGGGAGGTCTGAGCGCCCCAATGGCTTTATGAAGATAGCATTTTCAAAGGTCTCCCCTTTCCTCCTTTCCACAGATGTCAGTAATTAGGTTGACAGTTTTCTGGTGTTAGGGCTGAAATATTTGCTTATGGAAATCGCATGGAATGCTTTTTCAGTTAAAGGAGGAGTGGCCATGATGTTGTTTATGATTATGTATCTAAATGTCTTTCAAAAACCTTCCACTCAGAGCCAAGCAAAGCAAATGAACAGACATAGAACAAATTGACTAATGGTTTGTCCTTACAAATCTAATTGTGAAGAGGCTAATGGCATAAAGATCCACTCCATTGTGCTTTCTTGCTTACACAGGCCTAGATATTAGACTACAGTGTGTTGCTGCCACTTGGGGACAGTTTATTTATGTAGCACAAAATGAGACCTGGCATAGTCTTTGTCATGTTAGGAGACTGGTTTTGTGGGGTCCTAAACAAAATTACAATAAAAGGCCCACTTCCATTTGAGCCAACAGCCACTACTACTCCTCTGACCTCCCTTTCACATTGTTCATGCTTAATATTTTTGTTTAATCTGCATTAATAGTATCTGCAGGTAGAAAGAAAACAGAAATTACTTTTTGCTTTGACATCCTCCGTTTGCTTTTTACTTGATTATATTAGTTATATCACATTTTATATGAAATGAATAGCAACTAGCTATAGGAATACAAAGAGCTGAAATGGCTCAGTATCCTAATTATGTGATTGGCTGTAATAAAGCATGACTGCATCTGACATTAAAGTAGACAGGCCACATTAATGAAATAGAAACCTGTGGTTGTATGACCAGTTGTGGTGATTCAGGTTACTGGTTGCTTCGCTTTGGAGGCTTAACTGGGCAAATCTCACTAAAAAGAGAACGGGCCATGAAATGCCCTGCTGTCACTGGAATGAGCTGGAGAGTGTCATATGGCAGAGGGATGTCTGTGTTACCCTCCTGGATATTCTGGACCTGCAGACCCTGCAACTCGACGTCAGATAGAGGAAGAGTGCATGGATGGGTATATGCGTCACTCTGACATCAAATCATCCAACTGAAGGTATTTTAAATGCAGTTAAAACTGTTATGAAAATCCTGTAAGTTCACACAGCTTTTTTTTTTATCAAATTCATACCATATTATATTATATTATAAAGATTGATAGTTCCGGATTAGACATTGTTACGACCCGGCTCAGCCATGGGTAAAGAAGGGGAAGTAACTTAAAAGTAATGTTTCAAGAAAAGCAAAATTGAGGCAAAGAAACAAGCTGCTTCCAGCACCAAAAGAGAAATAAAATAAACACTCCAAATTGCCAGGGTATTTAGGCAACCAGCAAACAAAGCACTCCAAGTGGTCAAAGTGGTCAAACTCCTGGTTTGAAAACTAATAAACAGTTCTGCCTAATATCAGGCAGTCAATTTTAAACAGTTCACCAGGGAGAATAAAGTTAAGTTGAAATATCTACCATTTTCTCAACAAGTATTAAAAAGAGTAAACACCAGCAGAGTTTCACAAGGAAAAATGGCAAGCTGCTCAGGTTGAATCACAACCGCGCCCTGTGGCAGTTGTGGAGAGTTTATATAGGCTGGTTGGCTCTGTGATCGGAGGAGCACGCTATTAAACAGTTCAACATGAGTTCCAAGGATATCCACCAGGTGGAGTGCCGAGCGCCCAGGAAATCAGAGCTCAACAGGAGTAGCGAAGAAGAGCACAAACAGCATGGAGGTACTGTAGACGACCCCAACATGTTGCCATCTCTTCCAGCTGGGTCACATACCACTGTGGGAAAGCATCCCATTTTTCAACCAGATTTTCTTGCAAGTCCCCTGGCTTTCCCCTGGCTCCAGAGACTCATCTTTAGATCTCTCCCAATCATGAAAAGCCTTGTTTTCCAATGAGGAAAACACTACAGAACACAGCCTTTAGCAAAAGCTATTTGGAATTGGCAGAGGGGATTTGGCAAATTTTTCATGGTTGCAACTGAGATACTGAACTCTACTGTTGAATCCATAAATTTTCCTTCCAAATGTGGCACCATTTAAAGGGAGATAAATAGGCTTTCTAACGAAATAATATGTATTGCCCTGAAGCACAGTTACAACAAAGAAAAAAATCAACTAAACACAATTTTTCTTAGCTTTTGTGCACGGTTTACATTAATAGGCAAATTCAAGATATCTTGCTTGAATTTCCAAAATCTTAAAATCAGGTTTGAGAAAACTTTTCCCATGATCACCACAACTTGGCAGATGTATTAACGTGAATTGTTACCGCCCATTATGCTTTAGCGTCGGTTTTTTTGGGGTCGTCTACAGTACTTCCATACATTCATGTGTGACGTTTTCAAGTTTCTTGAAAATGTTATTGCTTAAAACTTCTAAATGACAACAAACAAGAGTCAATCGCACCAAGCATTAATAAGGGAGAAATAAACTGGTTAGTAATGGTACAGATGGTTTGATAATGAGTTTTATTGGAGCAATCCACATACATACCTGTGCTGCTGATGCACAAAGGCATTGCTGCATTACATAAGTAATGACAATTTAGTGGGAAATAAACAGATTTTCCAACAGTATAAGATTCATTGTCACGAAGCATTATCACAACAGAGAAATAATATAATAAACAGAAACTTCTTGACTTTTTGTTTATTTGCATGTAAATAGTATTTCTCAGGAGACATTCCAGAAAACCAAGGTTGCAACTTGTGGTTAATTTCATCGATGCGTGGCATTTAGGACTTTAGTACAGTTTGAGACATTGAAATGTGCATAATTAATGCCAGTGTCCCATCAAAATGAGGAATAAGCACATGGCTTTATGGATTATTTCAATATTCATATTATAGACTATAATTTTTGTGTTTTTCTTTATACAATAACCTACCTTCCTGTTTTTTCAGTATTATTGTTTATTGTGCTAAAAAAGGGTCAACATTCTCTGTAAGGATGCATGCATCTTTTATTTTATGTTCTCATTCACATTTCAGAAGAGGCTAATTCACAGCATAAATATTTTATATGGACCTTTTATATTCCTACCTTCAACATTTTAATTAATTTAAAAATTTCAGTCATTTAGCTCAATTAAAGGGAGATTATTTCCATCATTATTGTTCTGATTTTTTTCAAAACAGCCAAGACAAATTATTAGTAAAACTGAATTTCCCATTGATTTATCTTTTAAAGTCTCACCAAGCAATCCCATATTCTAAACATTGCTAAGTTCATGAAAAGCTGTAGAATGTTTTGTGATGCTCAAAATAGTGCTCACTGTTTGAAATATCAGGATATCTTAAAGAAGCATCTACATCAGCGTCAATGAAAGACCAAAGTTGCAGAAAGCCACTGCACATCATCAGTCAAACCAGTGTAATCAGACTAAGATTGCTACAAATCGCCCAAGAGGCTGGAATTCAATGTATGGCAAAATTAACCCTGGGACCAAATTGACAAAGATGAAACAACTGGTGCAAATTTGGATATGAATTCCTATTATGATAAATACTGTGGTTTGGGGCATATATGCTTGTTTGTTGGCATTGGATTCTTTGAAAGATGTAAAGGGGAAATGTACTGTATGGCTTAATATAAAATACGCACTATCCTGGTGACAAACAACTTTGTTCTCCTTGTAAATTTGCTCCCAGTGCCATGTTTATCAGCTCTTCGTAAGCAGCTAAGATGATGTGATGCTGGGTTATTCCCCTTTTGTAATGCAAAGAAAGGACCAACAGAAGGATAACTATTTACTGGGATCCAGAGGCTTTGGTTCCTGCATTTTATAAATTATTCTTCAAAAATCCATTAATGGACAAACCATAAATATGTTTTCCAGAAAACAAACATTTGTAGAATTGCTATTCAGATAGTTTGTACTACAGTTTTAGCTTCTTCTCATTGTTTAATTATAATTTTACTTCTCCTTATTTAACTTGCCATTAAATCCTTATTGCATGTTGTTAGCCCAACAAAGCACTTGCTATATAAATACATTTTACTTACTTAGCTACTAATCATCAACCAAACAAAGAGAAAACTTCAGGTACAATCATCGCTCTGTATTGGGTGGCACTGAACCATTTACTGTCTTTTTCAATGAATTATAATATTATTAAAAAGTTATCTTATTTCAGTAATTTAATTCACTAAGTGAAACACTTTACATAGATGAATTAAACACAGAATGATGATTCCAAACCTTTATTTCTTTGAATTATTATGATTTTAGGTTCACAGCTAATGAAAATATGACATTTAAGATTTTAATATCACATGAGACCAATAAAAACAATACAGAAATTTGGGCTTAACGTTTAATACCTGCCTAAAGGTTATTTTCAAAAGGTACTTTAAATCTGACAAATGAACGCCATCAGAACACATATTCTAATTTATTATTTGGTTCGTTGGAGAGCGGACAGGGTTTTCAGCGTGGGCTTGGAAGCTTGGAGTGTGACTTAGATCCAGAGACATGGGATCCAGGAAGGTTTAACCTGAGCTTGGCCGTGAAGGAAGACGACCCAGAGACAGCAGTCAGGTAATCGAGGCACCTTAAAGGGAACAGAACTCAGGTTAGAGCGTTTTTCAAAGATCAGGAAACAATAGTTGTACAGAAGACTAGATGTATCACTAAGGTTGACACTCAGCTGTCGACTGATTTGCAGCCTCCTCCTTTTAGGCTTCCAGATGAGCGTGATTGCTCACGGGTGTGCGAGAACGCAGCTGTACAATCCACCCTCCAAATGAACCAGCTTGTAAAAAGGAACAGCAAAACAAGACTGCACAGCCTGGAACCTGACATGGGCTTCTGCTATTGGAGCTCTTACAATGCTCCTTACAAGATTTTAGTTTTATTTATACTCTTTTTTTTATGTATATGCTATTTCTGCAATCACTTTTCTATAGTCATCAGTCAAGACAATTTACATTGACTTGCAAAATAACGCATGCTTTTACAACTTTGTTACAAACACAAACTTAAGTGCATTTTGTAAGGAAATTTTGTGATGGACTAACACACAAATTACCACAAAGCTGGGAATTGGAAGGGACCGGATGTTATAAAAAATAGCAGAATACTATAAAAAAAACTCATTTTTAAAGCACTGACTCATTCTCAAATAGCCAAATATGATTTATGTGGCTGTTGGATGTGATATTTTAAAATAAAATAATTTCATTTGTTTGTTTTTTTAAATCAGCCTAGTAAGTGACTGCTTTTACCATGTGCCTCTAAAGCCTGAGTTGTCCTCTGCAACTGTGACAACCCACTAAACATCGACCAGTTAACCAGATCCTCTGTGGTCCTGAGTATTCACATGTGCCCATCTGAAGTAGCGTGTTGATGTGTGTGTGTGTGTGTGTGTGTGTGTCATGATAACGAAGTTAGGGGCAGAGAAGCCTGTATCAGTGACTGAGTGGTCGCCGTGGGGAATTCTGCCACCACTCTAAGTCATCATAGTGATGATAACTATTTCTGCCTCTCTTTTTTCCTTCCTTCTCTTATATCACATTCCATCTCTCCATCTGTCTGTCTCGTTCTGCTTTCCTGGTGTTTGCATTTGCGTTTGTGCGCTTTAAGCTGTTCATTAAGACTTGACAAATGCCACTGTGTAAAAAAAAATTCCTTAAAGTCATTTAGTCTGTGAGTCATGAATGTTTTCTATTCCTTCAAACTTGTCATAGGCACTCATTTTCTGGCTATAAGGCTGCAACATGATTTTATTGCAGGTCTTTCCTTCTTATTATCTGACATAAAATAGTTCTGCTTAAGTTCCAACACCAGCTTCTAATTTCAGCCCAGATAAACGTGAATGTTTTAAATACAAGCACATTGAGGTAGGGACTGTCGACTGACATCATGCGTATCTTTGCCAGTCTTATTTTCACACAGAGGCAAGCCCACAGGGGTGAACGAGGAGTCACAGGCTCTGATTGGCAACCTCCAGCACCTCCTAACAGAGTCAGGAGTTACCAAACAGTTGACTTAGAAGTTTTACATATGGAATACTGAACAGACATAACGCAGATCAGGAATTGTACTCTAAACCTTTATGCAAACATGCTTTAATAATGTGAAATGGTCACAAATATGCTCAGATCTCAAATACAATAGTATTTGATAATACTTTTTCTCATAAAGATTTACTCATAAACCCTATTTCCATTAGTAACTCAGCAACCTCTTGCTTATACTTTATTGGACGTATATAACCACATTTGTTTATATTAGACTATGAGAAAATTATATAAAAATTACTTTAGTCCATTTGTTGTGAGAGTGGGTATAAAATAGTAACGACGATAACTGTGAGAGCACATGAAGATACAAAATGCCAAAAGGGCCAAATGACCAGCACCTCAAATAAATAAACAAAAATGCTTAGGGCTTATTCACCAAGGGAACAAAGCAACCAGATAAACCAATGTTAACCAAATACTCTACTTTGCCATCAGTAGAATGCTGGCTTCTGAAGCAAATCCCTTCTGAGTTAATACAAACGGTTGGATTGTTTGCATAAAATGATGTGTTCATTTTCACTCTGTTTCTGCTTTTACTTGAGCAATATTTTTGTTAAATTAGCAATATGTGTTGGAAGTCTGAATTGATTTTGTAAATAAATACATGTCAATAAATGTATATGGCTAGAAAAATGTTTTTCTGTCAACCAGATAATATTGTCCCAAGTACAATCAATAATTTGCACCTAAATGCAAAAAAACAAAGTAGACTTAAACTCACACATTAACTGAGACTTGACCTGGTCAAACAAAGAGCTCTTCATAACACTCTGCAATACAAAAGCCACATTAATCATAGAGGTCAGAGACCCTTCTCATTTGCTCAATTACTGTATATCAGCAGTGGTCACTTCTTTTCAGGTATTTTAGACATCTGAACAGCTCACGCCGTATGCATTTCATTGTATGTCTACATTGGCAACAGAAAATCTAATCTTAACTAATCTTAATGATTTTGTATCTCTTTACTTTATAATGTGTAATGTGTTCCGAAATGATATATTGTACTTGGGTTGACCTTTTAGTTATTTGCACAGTGCAGTGAATGTATATTTGCCCCCTTAAAGATTACTTCTGTTTTGGCTTTTATTGGACACGATTAGATGTTTCAGATCATCGAACGATTTTTTTTTGTTAGGCATACATAACCCGAGTAAATACAAAATGCAATTTTGAAATAACATAATTCATTTAAGGAAAAACAGCTTTCCACACAAATCTTGTCCTATGAGGACAAATACATTGTTTCATTGTTTTATCATATATTAATTGTGATTAACCACAAAAGCCAAGTTTAAATTTTACTACTTACACTCAGGTCTGATTATTGCCTGACTGGCAAACTCACTTAGAAATCACTTAATGTCTGACAATGTCAGACAATGCCTGACTCTGAAGTTCCATGAAACATTTCTAAAAGAGTGAGCATTCTTATGCAATCTAAATAAACGTCAAGAACAGACGAAAAACAATTTTAGTGACATTTACCTAGTCTGGAAACTAAGGCTTTGGGACTCCAGTGAACCACAGTGAGAACCATCCATCCATTTTCTATACCCGCTTCTTCCATACGCGATCACGGGAAATCTGGTGCCTATAAACAGTGTGAACCATTATCTTTAAATGGAGAAAGTACAAAACAACAATGACCCTTCCCAGAAGAGGAAAACCTACCAATATTACTGCAGGAGAAAATCAATGACTCATCCAGGAGGTCAAAAAATAGAGCAACATCTAAAGCCCTGCAGGTCTCATTTCCCTCAATTAAGGTCAATGTTCATGAAACAACAAGAGAGGCATCCTTGCGATAGCTCCTAGGCCAAAGCCACTGCTGACTAAAAGTCAAACAAAGGCCTGTCTCACATTAAAAAGCATCTTGATGAGCTTCAAGACTCTTGAGAAAATGATCTGTTGACCACTGGGACAAAACTGAAACTTTTTAATGAGGTCCTGTTACATCTGACATATAGATAAAGCAGGCACCCAGCATGCAGAAGCTAATAGTCCTTGACCTAGCTCTCCGTGGTTTGATTCCTGACCTTGGGACCTCTGCTGCATGTCTTTGCCCCTTCTCTCTCTGCCCATTGCCTGACTGATTACAGCAAACAAAGGCAACTAGTGCCTCAAAAACAAAAAACAAACAGCACTTCAGAACCCAACATCATAACTAAAGTCAACAATAGTTGTGGTAGTGTAATGGTCTGGGGGTGCTTTGCTACTTCATGACCTGGACGACTTGCCATAATTGTTTGTTTTTTGTGTTGGGACCCCAGCCATGGGTTACAACATTAAAGGCCAGTAAGAACTTTTCTGGAACTTTCAGAATAAATCCCATTACACCTACTTCCAGCACAGCCAGCAACAGAAACAAGAAGGGAGTAACAGCGGACTTCCCGTGACGTCATTGTTTGAATAAAAACTCTGTGTCCCAACAAACAGACCTCTTCCAAGCAGGTCCCCATTGGAACTGGAAGAAGAGACACATACCACGCGCTAATGTCTCTTTGCTGGCAAGCAGACATAACTCTTCAAATTGGATCCAGAGTGACTACGATCACGTGCAACAAAGTTAAGTAATGATTTGCTGTTCGAGTATCCGGCATTCATTCATATAAATGGTGTAAACAGACAAGCTTGACTCAGTTTTTCTTCTGAGCCCTCCAGAAGCAGCCCTAATCGAAGCGGATTTCCCCTATGGCCTGGAAAAGGAGGCCAGGACCGCATCACACGCCTTCTTGCGTACGTCCAGGTAGTGAGAGCTTCCCCGCCGCATCGTGGCCACACAAGGAGCCGAACTTGACTTTGTCCCGGTTCGGCCAGCCCAGCTAAAGCCCTTTCCCACAGCTACGGAGGCTAGCTGCAAGCTAACCCTTTGTTTACCCACACGTGAATGTATTTTCCTCAATACCCAGGGCAACCCCTCTTCAGCACGGTTCACATAAGAGGTAGTGTTTGGGCAGAGAAGATTAGTTTAGAGTTAAATAATCAAAATGTTTGTTTAATGATGTTTGGTTTTTTTGTGTTGAGAAACTTAGCTGCAGTAAGTGCTAGCAGACTAGCACTTAGCTAAGGATGTGTTCTGTGTTATTTTTTTTAAAGTTAAGACAAACTTTATTTATAGGGTGGTTTTCAAACACAGACCGGCAATAACGCGCCGTCCACGCTTATGCACTTCAACCGTTTTATTAGTGGTATTTTAGAAAGTATGTGCTTGATTCTGGTAACCAGCTATAACTTTCTTTTGTTATCTCAGAGATATAAAAACACCCTTTCGTCAAAGTTTTGACAGGTGAACTTGTGAACTTAAGGGATCACGGGGGTGGGGGTGGGGAGGTCATGGGGTCAACGGGGTGTGACCGACGGGCATAACCGTGCATGCTGATTGGATGTCGCCATTAGGGTCGAGACCTTAAATGAACCAATTATAATACAGGGGTGTGTATGATATAAATAGAACAAGACAAATATGGTATTATCAGAAACTGTATGGCATCAGCACCAATTAAAATAGAGGGGTGTGTTTGTAAGGCTCGTTAAACCTTGAATAACCCAATGAAAACAATGGGGCATGCTTTAGTGTTTGTTTTAAATACTGGCATATAACTCTGCACTTTACATGCAGCATTCGTTGGAAAAGAACATCCGTTCAGCATTGGTTAGAGTTAAGAGAATTAATCGTCAAGCGGAGAAGAAACGCAACGTGTGCCAAGATGATGAACAAGCAACTGCATCATCTATATCATCTACTTCCTCATCTGAGATACCTAATGGAATTCCCGTCATAACATACTCTACCGATGATGATGATCCAACTTCACCAACAGCAATGGATGAAAATCAGACCTCGGGTCAGCAAAGAGGTACGTCAGTTCTGTGCGAAAGCCCAGTGACAGTCTACCAGCATTCAATAGCCGGGTTTCAGTCACGTGATTTTGATGACGCGCGAAGATGGAGGGCATGAAGTAAAATGTCAATGGAGGCAACCGTTGCGGAGAGTCCGTATTGTAGGAATTTAGATCCAGTTTCCAGGCGAAGATGCAAACAGTTAATTCACAGATATGTTGGATGTGACCCTTATCTCATCAAGATGAGTGAGTTTTCGAGAGAACCTCAAGATTTCCCTTTAATCGAGGCTGTTGATATCACGAACTATGGCACTTCAAACGTCTTACTACACTAAACGGCAGATGAAAGCCTACAGGCATAAAACGTTTTTGTCAGCGGGTGGGTCTAGAACCTTGGCACCAAACGGCTCCGCGATAATTATCGTTTGGTCTTTGCCAAGGTGAGTGTTAGTTCGTATGTTCATATATTAGTGGAGATGTTAGCGGTTAGCAGTAGTGGCTAAAACAAACATACAACGCCTCTCTACGGCTACATTAACTTAACAATCATTACTACATAAATAGGCATTTCACGACAAACTAATGGTAAACAGAACCACAATAAAATAAGTTGGACTGCTACTTACCGCTGACAAAGTGGTCGCTACAGACGCTCGCATTAGTTAGCAGACTCTGCTCCTCCAGACCGCAGATGTAGATTTGTAATCCACTTTTTAAATCGTTTTTTGGTTAGTTTTTTTCATCTTTCACCTTTATGAATGACAACCTTTGGCACTTGATAATAATGCTTTTCCTTTTTTCTGCTGGAGCGATTGGAGCAGCCGTAAACGGCACAAAACATGGGCGTGTTTACAGATGGCAAATCCTCGGCTACTTCACTACCTGCCCTCCATCTGCATTCCGCGCTCTCGCGGCATAGCTATGTGACGTCACGTGAAAGCTAGATATTGAATTGGATGCCCCGAAGAAATCAACATTCTACCTTTGCAAGGTACAAAGACCCTCGTTGGACACTCTGCAGGAAGAGTGGTCTTTTGAGCCATATGGCCTGAGTGGTAGCTGGGGGTATATTTTCATGTATGAAATAGGAGAGCTCTGTCTGTATCAATTGGATCAACACGAGGTATTTAATGGATCATTGGCTCAGAGTACTCTCACCCACAACGACTGGTCTGTGTTAAGGCTCGCGATCCCGCACCTTAATGATAGCCCTGTAACAGTGTCAATGCAGGAGAGGGAGGATGAAGAGGAAAATGAACTGTCTTCTCGACCTGCAAAACGGGGGAGAATGTTTCATATTCCATCCGATGTTGAAATAGCTGAGAGAGAACCTCTCTTTAGTGCAGTGCGGGGGTCAAAAACCACAGTAAATGGTCGCTGGTCTTTTCGAGCAAGAACAACTGGACGAACCGCTCATCTGTTTGTGCTGGAGGCGTTCAATCAGGACCGTGGCATATTCAAGACAATGCTGGCTCTTCCGTTTGAAGCTTGGGCAGAGAAGATGAGTGAAATTGGGCAGCGTCTTTCCAACCTTTTCCACAACTCTCGCAATTGGATTGATGTCATGTCAGTGAAAAAAATGCTGACGTTCCCTGTTTTACGTCTAAACCGCACCCTCTTCTGAGGACCCGCCCCCTTCCTATAATATATATATATTTGGGGGATAACATCAAGCTCACAGACACTGAGAACCGAATCCTGAGAATGAGTGAGGCGCACGATAAAACACCATACAGGGATCTCTACAACCACCGAGCAGAGATCCACTTCTCTCCTGAGCATGATGAAAGCTTCAACATTGGACCATATCATCCGCTTTCCCCAGATCTCTTCTCACCATCCACCTCAACGTCCTCGTTCTCTGAGACCCACTTCAGTCCTGCATCACCTACAGGATACAACATGAAAATGTATCAACCGCCTTCTCCAGACCTGTAATCACCATCGCCGCTATTCATGGCTGAGTCTGTAGACCCAAATATCCAGCCTGAAGACAAGAAGGAGGTCGTAGAGGACGAGGTAATTACCAGCTACTCCCCCTCTCCCGAAGCCCCTACACAAACCCTGGACCCGATGTAGGCCCCTCAGCCTTCAGCAGAGGATGAGAGTAACCAGGGGGACGAAATTGACGGTTGGTTCTCAACCGCCCTCATCAATACGGTGAAAACAGCGATACCTCATTTATTCAACATAACCTGTTTGAACTGTCTCAGAGAAACCGGTTACGGATGCATAACGAACCAACCGAGCAAACGTCAGCACCAATGCCTGGAGGTATTGGGAGACGATTATTACCAAGTCAACTTTTAGCGCATCGTGCGACGACTCGTAAACCCCAAACTTGTTCCTGCTATTCAGAATTTTCTGATACTTCGACACATACAAGCAGATGACTTCAGAGTGAAAACGATTGCAGAGACAGTTTTATATTAACTGAAATCGGTACAAAGCATCCACAGTGCAATAGCGGAAATGTATGATGGTATGGCCGAAGAAAAATACCTCAAACAACTTAACTCTATTTCAGAGTGCTAGGGACTGACAAACTGATCTCACATGTTTGATGACTTGTATCATTTTTAGTATTCCAGTACTTTAATTAATCTGCATTATCTGATTTGTCTTCTTTTTTCTTTTTACTATTAAATACAATTAAAGTGAGAACATATTAACCTTTCCCAAAAGTGTTGTTTAAAAGCTTGCAGTGTTTGAATTAATCTGTATTATCTGATTGTTTTTTTCTTTTTACTATTAAATACAAAAAATAAAAACAGGATAAATCTACCCTCCGGTGTGTTTTTTCTCATTATTCAACAAGTAATCATCAGAGTGAGCATAAGGCAGAAATGGCAGGAAGACGGTTGATGAAGTATATTACAACCCTTCAAATCGGGAAGTTTAGGGGGTATAGAAAGGCTGAGGAGGGCTATGCAAGATGAAACGGGAAACAAGGTTGCGGTTGAAAAAGTTAAAGATTTTTTTATCAGGAGAAGATACCTATACTCTACATAAACCCGCAAGAATAAAGTTCCCTAGAAACAGAGTTTTTGTCACCAGACCATTGAGACAGTTCCAGGCTGATCTCTGTGACATGCAAGCTCTGGCCAAGGAAAATTATGGTCATAATTATTTATTAACCGTCATTGACATCTTTTCAAAAAGGGCGTATGTACGACTTTTGAAGAGGAAAACAGCCGCTGAGGTGGTAAAGGCATTTGAATCAGTTTTTAAAGAAAGTCAGATCCCCAAAAAACTTCAGACTGATGCCGGTAAATACTTTTTTTAACAAGAAATTTAAGGTTTTAATGGAGAAACACGGTATTGAACATTTCGCGACAGCGAGTGAAGCAAAAGCTTCTGTGGTTGAGAGATTTAACCGCACATTAAAAACAAGGATGTGGAGATATTTTACAGCTAACAACACCCGGCGATACGTTGATGTTCCGCAAAACCTAGCTAGAAGCTACAACCACAGCTACCACCCAAGCATTAAAATGAGCCCTATTGGAAGTGACCTCAGAAAATGCACTAATTCAAGTGTTTCAGAATCTGTATGATGTCAAGTCCAACAGATATTGCAAGGACTCAGTAACAACGTTTAACCAAGGGGATCTTGTCAGAATACCCAAGGTACGTGGAGTGTTAGACAAAAAATACAAACAGTCTTACCGATGAAGTGTTTACAGTGTATGAGTGGATACCCCAATCTCCTCCTGTATACAAACTCAAAAATTTGGACGGGCAACCTATCCAGGGTTCCTTTTACACAGAGGAACTTCAAAAAGTAAAAATATTTAACGACAAGATGTATCAAGTGGAAAAAATATTAAAACGACGCACAGTCAAGGGTGTCAAACAGGTTTTTGTAAGCTGGAAAAACTGGCCTGAGAAATTCAACAGTTGGATCAGGTTTGATGAATTTCGACACGTATAAAAAGGTCTGCACTAAACCTCACAGTTGACACAGCATCATGAACCGTCAGGTAGAGGATGATGGCTTTTACGTTACCCTTCCCTCTAACGCTAGCAAGGAAGTGTTTAAAAATAATACCAGTTCAAGTTTCTGTGTAAATTTAGCTCAACATATTGATTTAGAAGGCCAATGGATGGTTGCATTAGCCGAGATTTCATATCCCCATACATGGCATAATTTACCGGATCATGAAGCCTACTTTGAAGGGAAGAAGGTTGGTGATGTGAAGATCCATACGCAAAGGATTAGGGGAGGCTACTATAACAACGTTATTCAACTCGAGACAGAGATGGACATGTTTTTCAAAAAAATAAACTCGGATATCCGCACGAAATTCAGCAGAGTTCAAAAGAGGTTTGTATTTTAAGCAAGCGGTCCGTATGAAATACCCTTCTTCAACACTCTAGCTTATATGCTGGGTGTGAAACCAGGACCGTCAAAGTACAAGGCGACTTCAGTAATATGGTTACTCTGACGTTTAACCCTGCCCACAATCTTCCAGGTTCCAGAAGACATATTGAAAATATCCATATAGAAATTAAATCGGACCAAAACGTTCCTATAAATTTCGTCTACGGAAAGACCGTCATAAGACTACACTTCAGACCGGTGATATCACAAAGTAGCCTGAGATAAATTTTATTTGTATAAACTATTCCAGAGATGTATATAACATCTAAGACTGATTGGTTATCATTCATATTCCCCCTGATCCTTCAACACTGTGCACCAAGCAGGTAAGAGAGAACATGGCACAGCTAAGTCTGAGACGTGATCTAAATTGCTTTGTAAATTACTATGTAAGTCAATCAGGCAGTAATCTGCCAGGGTTTTATGGGGCCCGGGTCATGTATGGGCGCGGAATTGGATCATTATTTTCAAAATGATTTCGCTTTGTATCCCCTCTGGTTAAAAAAGTATTTGCTATTGCAAAACCCCATCTTAAAACGGCTGCATCAAATATCGCTTCTGATGTCATAGGTAAAGCCGTGAGTGAAACAAGAACAGAGTTCAGGCGGGCGACCAGGAGGTCGTCCCGAGCAGGCACAGAGTTCAGGCGGGCGACCAGGAGGTTGTCCCGAGCAGGCACAGAGTTCAGGCGGGCAACCAGGAGGTCATCCCCAGCAGGCACAGTTCACAGTTCAGAGTTCAGGCGGGCGATCCGACCTGCACCAAAGACGTGGAGGCCGACAGAAGTGTAGAGACCGTGGCGGCCTGTGACGGGAAACTGCAGGTAGATCAGGAGGCCGACTGAGCAGAGTAGAGGACCTCCCAGAAACTCTGTGGAACTCCGGAGGCGTGGAGCCTGGCGAAACCTCAGAGGCTGAAGCATAGCCTGGCGAACCCTCATAGGATGAAGCAGAGCCTGGCAAACCCTCAGAGGCTGAAGCAGAGCCTGGCGAACCCTCAGAGGCTGAAGCAGAGCCTGGCGAACCCTCAGAGGCTGAAGCAGAGCCTGGCGAACCCTCAGCTCTGGGTTCAGAAGCCAGAACAAGGACCAGTTCCTCACTGAACCCAAGCAGACTAGGAACAGGAGCTGAGGCGTCGGCGGGACCCTCAGTGACGTGAGCAGGAGCTGAGGCGTCGGCCGGACCCTCAGTGACGTGAGCAGGAGCTGAGGCGTCGGCCGGACCCTCAGTGACATGCGCAGGAGCTGAGGCGTCGGCCGGACCCTCAATGACGTGCGCAGGAGCTGAGGCGTCGACCGGACCCTCAGTGACGTGAGCAGGAGCTGACTTAGGGTCAGGCGTCATGTCAGGCTGTGGTGTGTCAGGCTTGGAGTCAGGCTGCTCTACAGCAGTGCTGTGGAGACCTGATGTGGGCTGCTCTGCAGTAGCGCTCTGGAGACCTGACGTGGGCTGCTCTGCAGCAGCAGCAGCGCTCTGGAGACCTGACGTGGGCTGCTCCGCAGCAGCGCTCCGGAGACCTGACGTGGGCTGCTCTGCAGCAGCAGCAGCTCCCTGGAGTCCTGGCGTGGGCTGCTCTGCAGCAGCACTCATGTGGCTTGGTGTGGGTGAAGGAGGACGACAGTAAAACAACCTTACTGCCGTTTCATAATCCATCTCTATCTGCCTTATCCTCTCCATCAGCTCAGGAGAGGAATACAGGAAACCATTCGTTCTGAGGCTCTTTATTTGGCATGCATAGAACCTCAAGCGCTGCCCCAGCTTGACAGGTGTTGCCTCAGAACACCGGGCTGGAGCGAGCGCAGACCGCATGGGCGGAGGTGCAGCGAGCCTGGCAGACAGTGCTGTGGCAGGCGAAGATGCGGGCTTACTTGCCGCAGCCCTCTCGTAGGCTGGCTGGGAAACCACCTCCTTATCAGCCGAACCACAGGAAGGTGCTCCAGCCGGCGTTTCTTGCGGCGGGAGGAGGGAGAGGGTTTCACTGCCGGGCCAAAATGCTTAGCCAGGGGAGCATGCAGAGAACGGCGACGAAGGGGACCTGTCCCGGACATGGAATCGCCAACCTGGATCCGTCATAAGTCGACTGCGGCACTGACAGCCCTGCAGAACGGCGCAGTGACTTCTTCGCCTCCCGAGACAGGAAAGTAAAGAGGTCCATGGAACTAACCTGATGCTCATCCGCGAGGTCCATTGTTGGCGGAAACATTCTGTTATGACTTGCAAGATATTGGACCCCAGAATGCAGACGAGCAGGCATCGTGATGGTAAGTGAAAAAAGGTTTAATTACAAAACCTCACACTCAGCAGGAGGCAGGAACAAAACAAACGGGCAGGCAAGACAGGTATGGCATGATCAAAAAGACAAGACTTGGTTTGCGAACAAGACATGAGCATGAGAAATGTCTCCGCCACGACTAACTGAACAGGTGTGTATAAATGGAGCATGGTACAGGTGGAAAACAAAACTGATTAACATGGTGCAGGTGAACCGAATAAACTTAATTGACAGACAGAACAAATGTGGCTGCGGCAAAAACAGAGACTCTAATATACAAACAAAACTTGACAAAACATGAACAAGACTAAAACATGACCAGAAAATAATAAACAAAAGCATGATTCAAAACTTGAGCAGTGAAAAACATATAAGGAAAAAACCTGAAACCAAAAAACTCCAAATCATAACATTTAAATTGTTATTTTGTTTTTCATTGTTTGTTTTTCTTCTGATTTAATATTTGTCTAATAACATCATATGTCAATGTGTGAAGTAGAGAACGAAGCTAGACTTGAAAATATAATCAATAAAGATTTTATTGAATAAAAGAAATAGGCTACATGTTTCATTTTCTTATAACGGTATATGGTGAAAATGTAATCCATCGGGGAGGTAGTGTCGTCTTATGAAGAGACTTTTTTGGCTTCCCATCAGAATTTTTTGGATTCCTGCTCGGATCTCGACCAATGGGGAGAAAGAGTTATCTGCCTTCTTCATGTTCTACTCTGCTTAACGCTGGGAGGTGCTTCAGCATTTTCAATAGATGATCCCTCTCCCTCTGTTTTGAACCGTCTATATTCATCACGAGCATAAGGGTTAATGATTGAAGATATGGAGATGTTTACCTCTGACAAGGGATGTAGAAAATCTGACCATCCTCGGGGTAGGGGTCCTCCATATTTTTTAAATGGAAGCATGAGATTTTTCAACAAGTCAATCATGTGGGACCCCTTCACAACATTTCCTTTATATACAAATTCACCTCGCGAAGTCCAACTCTCACTTCTTTTGGATAATTTCTTCAAAATGCACTCAGCATTTTTACGGTTATGCTTTGGTAGGTGTTAGGTATTAATTAGTCAACTCAGAGGTAAGAACGATACAGTCATAGTTACTTGCAGCAAGGGTAGCCCACTTTGCAGGGAAACTACAAAGTTTTTGACACCCTATCTCTTTATTTATATGCACAGTTCAACAGACAGTTCAGACAGGGTGTATGTGTGTGAGACAGAAAGGAGGCTGGTTCACACAGAGATAACAATGATCTCACACACACAGGGAGGAAGGCATAGTGCAGGTGCCTTGCAACACAAGGTTTTTACATGAGTGATAACAAGTTTTTGCACCCATCCAACAGTAGGCTTTTCAGTACATCCATAACAACCTGATCCGAAGGAGCCTGGTCCTGCCCTGGGCCTTGTTTTTCTTGAGATCGCTCATGCTCAGGAACCTCGCTTGATGTGTCACGGTGCAGCGTCAAACTCACCCGCTGTTCTTCTTTAACACCTTGCTTGAGTAGTTATGTAGTTATGCTGCTATAGGCTTAGGCTGCTGGAGGACATAACAACCACTTTCACCCTCTTCACTACATTCTCACACTACTCTCCAATTTTGCATTATTTTCTGTTATTTCAGCTTTTAACCTTGTTCTCTCTATTTCCTAGAAGCTACACCTGGCCTGGCTCTGTGTCTACCTGTGACACCATTCTGGAGAGGGAAATCGTCCGAGCTTCTGCTGGCAACAACTTAATGCTCACCCTCTACCAATGATCCACATGGCCCTGTCTTTTAGTGTTTAACCCTTTCTCTCTCCTAGTCATGGCGATTGACTGAGCTTAATTGTAACAAACTCTATGTGCTCTCTTTCAGACTCTAACCTTGAAAACTGGCTCAGAGTTTATCTGTTGTTTCTTTCTAGGTGAAACGACTAAAGGAGCTACAGGGGTTAGACAATTAAACTGAAACATCTGTCATTTTAGTGTGGGAGGTTTCATGGCTAAATTGGACCAGCCTGGTAGCCAGTCTTCATTGATTGCACATTGCACCAGTAAGAGCAGAGTGTGAAGGTTCAATTAGCAGGGTAAGAGCGCAGTTTTGCTCAAAATATTGAAATGCACACAACATTATGTGTGACATACCAGAGTTCAAAAGAGGACAAATTGTTGGTGCACATCTTGCTGGCGCATCTGTGACCAAGACAGCAAGTCTTTGTGATGTATCAAGAGTCACGGTATCCAGGGTAATGTCAGCATACCACCAAGAAGGACGAACCACATCCAACAGGATTAACTGTGGACGCAAGAGGAAGCTGTCTGAAAGGGATGTTCGGGTGCTAACCCAGATTGTATCCAAAAAAACATAAAACCACGGCTGCCCAAATCACGGCAGAATTAAATGTGCACCTCAACTCTCCTGTTTCCACCAGAACTGTCCATCGGGAGCTCCACAGGGTCAATATACACGGCCGGGCTGCTATAGCCACACCTTTGGTCATTCATGCCAATGCCAAACGTTGGTTTCAAT
The DNA here is from genome assembly GCF_021462225.1 of Girardinichthys multiradiatus. Classification (NCBI taxonomy): domain Eukaryota; kingdom Metazoa; phylum Chordata; class Actinopteri; order Cyprinodontiformes; family Goodeidae; genus Girardinichthys; species Girardinichthys multiradiatus. The sequence continues at coordinate 13,221,416 of NC_061802.1, read as the reverse complement.
GGTGCAAGGAGCGCAAATCTTGGGCTGTGGACAATGTGAAACATGTATTGTTCTCTGATGAGTCCACCTTTACTGTTTTCCCCACATCCGGGAGAGTTACGGTGTGGAGAAGCCCCAAAGAAGCGTACCACCCAGACTGTTGCATGCCCAGAGTGAAGCATGGGGGTGGATCAGTGATGGTTTGGGCTGCCATATCATGGCATTCCCTTGGCCCAATACTTGTGCTAGATGGGCACGTCACTGCCAAGGACTACCGAACCATTCTTGAGGACCATGTGCATCCAATGGTTCAAACATTGTATCCTGAAGGCGGTGCCGTGTATCAGGATGACAATGCACCAATACACAGCAAGACTGGTGAAAGATTGGTTTGATGAACATGAAAGTGAAGTTGAACATCTCCCATGGCCTGCACAGTCACCAGATCTAAATATTATTGAGCCACTTTGGGGTGTTTTGGAGGAGCGAGCCAGGAAACGTTTTCCTCCACCAGTATCACGTAGTGACCTGGCCACTACCCTGCAAGAAGAATGGCTTATCATCCCTCTGACCACTGTGCAGGACTTGTATATGTCATTCCCAAGACGAATTGACGCCGTATTGGCCGCAAAAGGAGGCCCTACACCATACTAATAAATTATTGTGGTCTAAAACCAGGTGTTTCACTTTCATTGTCCAACCCCTGTACATCCATTAACATTGACTTTTCCTTCCCGTAGAAAGTACTCCTGGATCAGTGCTTCTGTGTTCTTTTTGTGTCGATGCTCTGTTCTCTCAAACCCCCAGTCGGTCGTGGCAAATGGCTGCTCATACTGAGCCTGGTTCTGCTGGAGGTTTCTTCCTGTTAAAAGGGAGTTTTTCCTCTCCGCTGTTGCTACATGCATGCTCAGTATGAGGGATTGCTGCAAAGTCAACGCCACTGACTGTCCACTGCCTCTACATGCTCATCCGGGAGGAGGGAATGCTGCAAGTCACTGACTGGATGCAATCTGCTGGGTTTTCTTAGATAGAAAAACTTGTTATCCAATTTGAATAAAAAGCTAACTCCGACTGCACTGTTCAATTGTTAGTATTAATTAGAATGTATGTACCTGACTGTTGTGAAGTGCCTTGAGACAACATGTGTTGTGAATTGGCGCTATATAAATAAACTGAATTGAATTGAATTGAATTGAGTAGCGTGAGATACCTCTGCAAAAGTGCTTCATATTTCTTGATTTTTTCATAAGAAGTCAAACCGGGCTCGTTTAATATCGCTCTCATTTCAGCATCCAAATTCTCCTCCGCCGTCTGTCTGATGGACGTCTCTGACTGGGTCAGACGCTTGAATTGATGAGGAGAAATGAGAAGCATCTTCTGTTCTAAGAGACATTATCTCCTGATGATTCCACCCACTAGGTCACCAATCAAGGGGGCAAGAGCTGTTAAGATACCACCTCCTTGACTTTTGAGAGCCAGCTGTTTACGTTTTATACTGGTTCTTTTATCAGCCAACAGTCTGATGATTTTTCTCTGCTTCTTCAATTGTCGGTGTTGAGAAGGAGATAGTTTATTGTTACCTTATAAAATATTCAGAGCAATCTCACACAGAGCCTGAAGAAAGTCGGGAGAGCAGTGTTCGAGAATATCTTTACGTTTCTGAGGAGTAACTTGGTACAGAGCTCTGAATAATGGGACATTCCTTTTTATACGCGCAGACATGATGACTTACTTTGTTTTGGGTACGTACACAGCAGACCACTGGTGAGGAAGTATGCCCGTTCTCAGTCTGAAATTTTCTGGGCAGGTGGGTGTAAAATCGATGATTAAATATCCATGAGCCTCTCTCGTCGCATCTTCAAAACTCTCCAGGAAGAGACCCTTTTGAGATGGAAACATTTTGTCGGGCCAGTATATTCAGCTGCAGTTTATCTCTCGGGTTTTTAAACACCACCATATAATTAGCATTCAGGCTGATGATGCGACTGTACTTTCCCTGATGAAATACATTCTGAGTCAACATCATCAAAAGAATGAGGCAATCCTTCCACAAATCTAATATTTTTATTCATCTTCTGCAATTCAGCATACATGGGTTGAAAAGAAGCGTAAATCCATACAATATTTTCTGGAACAACCTCCACGACATGGTTGCAATTTTGCAAAACACTTTTTACAAAGAAAGTTTTCCTGCAGCCGTTGGGACCTACAATCAAACATGAGAAAGGCGCTCTAAATCTAGGATCAAAATCAATCTCCTGTAAATCCATGGAATGTGACTGTTTTTTTCTCTTCTTCTTCTTCTTAAGCTCTAATAACCAAAAGGCAGAGTTGCCCCGTCAGAAAAAAGACGTCTTATCATAGACCAACCGAAACTTTATAAGAAATGTTGCGTTTCTTAGGCGAAATCTTTTTTTATCCCGCCTGATGGTGTGCTGAGGAATTTCAATGACACCTTTACTGGATCTTGCTAAGTAACCCTCAACCAGCCCTTTGATGCTGTCAAAATTGACCCTCTCGCTGCATTCATGCGTCTGAGTGATGCGCTTGAGATGCATCACTACCTTTTTCTGGTTTTTGGTTTGGTATGCACAACTCTTGGGTCCTGTCGATGCAAACTCCAAAATGTTGTCTCCTGCAAGCCCGTCTGTAAGATCCCCCAGATAATTTCCCAGTTCCAAAGGAGTTTCACAACTTTTTGTCACATAAATCAAACTATCCATGTCAATATAAATCAATCTGTCCTGCAATTGCTCCATGCTGCTGAGAAGTTTTAAACGTGCATAAGCGGTGGTGACCTTGTTTGGAGGAGAGATGACTCACTTGCTGTAGTTCCACTGCACTACACACATTTCAGGGTTGAAGAAATGAAAGTAGTTAACCCTGTATTTACTTGAGAACATGAAGCTGAAAAATTCATCAGCGTCAGTGATGACTGTGGTCTGAGACAGATCACTTCGCTGTGCAAATTTCCCCCAAAAGCTGTTTAAACACAGTTTTGCCACCTGCCTTTTGGCAGGGTTCACCTCGATTTTCTCAGGGTCTAATTGGGTACCCTGATTGAGTTTGTAGTCTCTTACATACTTTGACTTGCTCTCCTGATCCACTGCTTCAGATGGGTAGCCTGAAGCCTCCTGCTTACCCTTCAGGAAGGTGTTGATATACCCTTTGAAGATTGTGTTACTTTTTCTCTCAACATGCCACACCTCTGTGATTTTGGCAAGGCAATAACCACACTACAACGCTTTACAAAACTCTACACTCACCCACACACTTGTCAGAGCTCTGTCCTCATCATTATGCATGCAGGGACCTGTTTGATTATTTATTTCAGCGCATTTGCGGCAGAGTGAACACTGGTTTACCTCGGGAAGTTCTGTAAGGCAAAATGAGGAAAAAGAGACCTCGTGGGGGGTAGACCACAGCTCTAATGATACCGAAGTAGCTGCCGGGATCATCAAAATCTTTGTAAATGATCGTGGGGTGACCGAGGGGAAAAAAGCAATTGGCGTTTACATAGGGGTATAAAGATGTGTAATCCACATAATGCACAGTCTCACCCGGGGCCGCTGTGTACCTCAACCTCATAGCGCAGGTGCGTCCACCATACAGAGCATCTCGGGGTGATAGTGGTTCAGGTGCATTAACTTTCTCAAGAAAGCTGATCACCCCCGGGTGGGATTTTTTCAATTCAGTCAACTCATGCTCCCAGATGACCTCGAGATGAAGGCCATACACAGTTTGGAGCACCTTGCCTCTCTCAACAGTGGCTGCGTACAACTGTTCAAATGCTACCCCTCTCAAAGGACACTTGTCATGAGGCATGTAATACTTTTTACAGCTGTGGAAAAAACAGCCGTAAAATTTGAACACAACTTTGACACTGTCTGACTCTGCAAACCCATCCACTGAATATGGACCGATTTTCTTTTCCCCCTTGTTTAACGCATGTTCGATGTCTATTTTTCTGCTGTCTGCAATCCACCTGAGCCATTGAATGGACACACTGGAAAACGTTTTGCTGCTACGTCTGTAGTCTAGAGGTGATGGGATTGCCACGGTTTTAGGAGGAAGGAAAATGGTTACAAAAACCTTCATGCATGCTGATGCTATCGTGACTCATTTAAACGGATCCACACTTGTCCCCTTAAAGAACTCATCCCTGAATTTTAAACAGCCTTGATAAAGAATTTCAATGTCATTTTTACAATAGCCAATAGCTTCTTTCTCAAAGTCAAAGACCCCTTTGCTCACTTCTCTGTACCAGCTGTTGAACACTTGTTGTTCTTGAAGACTCATGCGTTCTACAGTGTAGCTGGATTGAGCAGAAAATGACCTCACATACTGGACACGCTGTTCAGAGGAGAATAGGTGGGGGACAAAACCCTTGTTTTGATCGGTAAAACCTAATGTGTCCGGCATCGCACTCAGCTTCATACACATGAAGGATAGGCTATCAATGTATTTTAACCTGTAATCAGGGTCGGTTAAACAGAGAACTTTACTTCCTAGCATGATGAGATGGGGTTTAATGCCTAACTGCAGCATAGCTGTAAGAATCAGGTAGCTGTCATACCCGCGTACGTTGTGCGCTATTAAGATGAAGCCCTAGGTTCGGATTTCTTCTTCGCTGGATACACTCTTCTTCGCTGTTCCTGACGGACTCGGATCTCCCTGCGCGCTCTGCACTCCTCCTGCTGGACGTCTCCGGGAGTTCATGTTGGACTATTCATTTCCTGGTTCTTCCGAATTTGCCGCCAATCATTGAAGGGACTACATTATATTAACTCTCTGCACCTGCCACTAAAGGCAGCTGTGATTTGGACTGGACAGCTCGCCACTTCTGACTTGAGTGTCTTGCTTGGACTGTGTGCTTACTTGATTGGTGATTAACTTGCTTCTTTTATTTTGTTTGCCTACTTGTTTGCTGGTCAGCTTGTTTGCTTTGTTGTGAATACTTTTCCCCCTTGACTCTGAGTAGTTCATTTAAAGCTTCTTAAGCTTTATCTTGAATTGATTGTTTGTTTTGTTGTTAGCTGGGACTCTTTGCTTTAAGTAATGGTTGAGTTAGCTTATCCCTCCTTTTGAGAGATTAATTTTAGTTAAACTACTGGTTGTTGGATATTTTGTTTAAATTTATGGTTATTGTGTATTTTGGGTTTTACCTCTTTTTATTTTCAAACAGTTTGTACTTTGTTAAGTATCCTCCTTTTGTTTGTTTTGTTAAAAAAAATAACAGAAACTGAACTAAAAATAAATAAATTACTCTTTCTTTCATAAAACCAATAACACCTGGTTTGAATGTTTACTTCCCCCTCCCCCTAGACCGAGTGGGGTCGTAACAATATATATATACTGAAATAAACAAATTAAAGTAAAAAATAAAATAAAATAAAAAGGAATTCAAATTAATTCAGTAGGTAAAATAAGAATTTAACATACCTTATTAAACCTCTAACAAGCGTTGCTCTGGTATGCAGAGCAGAGAGCCGCTGCCTTTTGGCTGGGGTTAGATATTCTGTGAAAACAAAATAAAATAAAGTTACCTTACGCTGCGCAGCACAGCGCTCATAAATAAACGATAATAATAGTTTGTAAACAGATTTATATGATATTATTTTATTGAACTGTAGACAGTCAGGTTATTGACGTACATATCAGCTAGGGAGAAAACTACACGAGTCATTATAGGAAATTATGCTTGCTTAAAAATATATATTTATAGATATTATTGTTATTTTTATTTTATTTATTTTGCTTACCTTGCCGTTCCACAGCTGATGGCTGTCCATTGTTTATTCCAAGTTCGTTATTGGCTTTAGTTTGCTTGATTGAATCTGCTTCTTCTTCTTCTTTCAGAGATACGTTCTCCGTCAAATCTGTAAACAGTTTTATCTCAGGGTTAAACAAGTCTATAATATTACACATTCACCCGCAAAAAAAACAAATAGTTTTTTGGACTTACTTTCTGGCCCGGCAGCAGCTGGCAATTTATCCGGTGTGTTTTCAGGGGAAATGATGATAATTTGCGGAGGGGTATTTAACGCTTCAGATTCTCGTTCTTTGATCAAAGAAAGTTCAGATGTGGTCGGGGTTTCTTTTTTGGAGATAAGCCGCCTTCTCAACTTTTACTTTCTGGGTGTTGGGAGTTATGATTATTGATTGATTGATCTTGATCAATAATTATAATTAAAAATCATAACCTGACAAAATCAACTTCTTAACCAAAATCCTCATTTATGAATCGAGGCCAGAGATGTTTCTGGTGTTGTAATTGTGGCTCAACGCCTTTAACAATTACAACCGTAAATAACTACAACCAATTACTCCGTAATAATTGATAACTGTTACCAGAGATGTCACTGTTTAATCGACCGTTTCTGCCGAAACGTGTGGAACTTTTAACCTTATCTTGACTGACGAATCACTTTTACACACAATAAACACAAAACGCTTTCTCTTTATCTATGTGAATATTTAATAATCTTCACCTACTCAACATGCAAAGTTTTACAAAAAGGGGTAACACATCTAACTAAGCAAAATAAAGCAAACAGCAGTCGGTATGTATTGAATCAACCAGCAGTTATGGCAAGAATGAGAATATGGGAAAGGGGTGTGGTGGTGATTGGAGAGTGGGCGCAGCTACACTGTAACTTCTGCTCCGTTCATAAAACCACCCCCAAACTCCTGAGCACACAAAGGGTTATAAAACTTCTGGCGGTAAGCTAGCCATCAGTGAGGTTGGAGACAAAGAAATATGGGGAATTTCACCATGAGGTTATTTCAGCAGTCCAGCCTCACAGCGCACCTGTGCTGACTCAGGTGGTAAAACACGCACAGAGTTAGGAGCGCAGTGGCTTCAGACATCATCACAGTACATCAAAGTCTCAATAACAAGGTTACATGCATGTATCATTCAGAACACATTAGATTCTGACTGCACTAAAAATCTCCTCTACCCTGCCCGGTTATTCCTAATAAAGAAATAAAAGATAAAAATAAAGGATGGGTTTTACTTGGTGAAGTTTCCTTCTGGGGCAGCGAGTGAGAGGGAAAAAGGGGGTGAAGCGTTGCCGCGCGTCCGCAGTTAAACTCCAAGAAAGCGGTCAGTCCTCGTCCTTTGGCATTCTTGGCGAAAAGGAAAAATATGATCTGACCATCAAAGTCAAATTTCCTTGAACTCCGTGTTTTTAGTTATGTGTTAAACTCACGTCTTCGATTGGCAAAGTGAAATTTCTGGCCTTCCTAGTCCAGAAACCTCAGTTACGAATTTTTCGTTGGCCAACGAGAGAGAATAAATGAAATCCACTCAGGACTCTTCTCCAGGTGATGCTTCAGATGTTGGTGATCGGGTCACGATCTCCAGCTGAAGGTGGGTTGTTCAAAACGGAGGCTTTCCTATATAGCGTCTTGTGACGTCAGACTTGGGACGCTCGTCATATCAGTCGCAGTGCTCGACGGGATATGTAGTAGCGGGCTGTCCTGGATACAAAATGGCCGATGCCATTGGAGAGGCACAGTGACGTCCAACAACGTGCAGATAGTCCAATACTCAGCAAACGGGTGGTCCAACATGGGGGAAAGTCGGTTACAGCCGCTGAGTCCTCCAAAGTGATCATTCGGGTATACGCCTCTCATTAAATCTATAAGTAGATTTGTTCAATGTTAGCTGATTTATTTGTTAACTATAAAATGTTGTTGCACTTAACATTAATTACTGTATTCGGACTGTGTTAATATGAAATCCTCAAGATCATCAGTTGTGGGTTCTAAGAAAAAAAGAAACAAAATATATATATAAATTAAGCAATATTAGAGAACATTCACATACAATTAATTATTTCTTACTGCTTACTTACTTCTAAAGATGGTATTGTACTTCTGAGAATCATTAGACGCAGGTGCACCTTCTTTGTTTCCTGAAATATGTACCGATATATTTTTTTCTGTACTGGTATTTTCAATATAACAAGTTTAAACTAGAGTTCTACTTGTATTTTCAGTGTAACAAGTTTAAACCTTTTAGCTGTACCAGAATTGCTGTTGAGGAGGTCGACAACTCTGATGCCTCTGCTCTGGGATACTCTGAACTAACGTGTTTTTCACTGCCTGCACCCTGAAATGCAGAAGAGGTCCAATTACAGAATTACATATTCATTTTAACTGGTTCATGCAGATTGTCCAAGATACCTAAAGGATTGCACTGAAGGTGTACATAACTCACTTAGCTCTGATATGGGAAGTTGTCTGGATAAACATTCCCTATGACCCAAAACAACAATTTCATTTTAGAAGCATGTATTACTGGTGAGAAACCAGTGACCTTTGACATGCACCAGACCCTCACCTGTTCATGAACCTCTGTCTTGACACTTTGGAGGGGTAGGGAGAGCTCAAATAACTTTATTGTTTGTGTCTCACACACACACACAGTGTGGAGACTGAATCAGAAGGATGAGATTGAAGGTTGAGGTTGACATGGAGTTCAGTTTACATAAAAACAGTTTTTTCTCTAAAACCCTTGATAATGTTTGTTCTAAGTTGAAAAAAAAATGTTTTAGAAAAGCTAACTAAAATTATCATTCCTTTCCAAAATGGAGTCTCTCATGATTCCAAATAAACACATGTTCGCTAGAGTCAGTTTATAACTTGGAAACAATACACTGAGGGTTCGTAAAGTTTGTGTTAATTTCATATGTGTCTTACCTTTTTTCCCAGCTCATTTTTGTTTCTCTGGTTAGATCATCTCTACAAGTGGTTGGTGCAGATTGTCTCTTACTCAAACATTTTAGCAGAGGAGGGCCTTGGAGTTGTGTTCTTTCTGATGTTGATGCAGAAGCGGAAGGTTCTGCTCATTCTATCGCAGTAGGGGAGCACTATCTTTATTTACTTTATTTACTTTTAGGTCTTTCTATTTTGAACTGACTCAAACTGGCTCATATATTCAGCCAATGGGTCCTGCTGTAAAGCAAAATGAACTTACAATTCTGTCAGGTTACACTGTTCATTTTATTAGGATTTCATGTGACAGGCCAGCATTAAGTTGAGTATACCTTTAAAGTATAAAGGTTGCATGTATTTTTTAGATGTATTAACATCTGAAAAACATACAATTCATTAATAACACCCTTAAACACACCCCTCTGTTTTTATTGGTTCATTTAAGGTCTCGACCATAACAGCCTTAAACACACCCCTGTATTATAATTGGTTCATTTAAGGTCTTGCCCCTAATGACGACATTCAATCAGCATGCACGGTTACGCCCTTCAGCCACACCCCGTTGACCCCATGACCCCTCTTAAGTTCACAAGTTCACCTGTCAAAACTATGATAAAAGTGTGTCTTTATATCTGTTATCTCCAACCGCTATTGGCTAAGAACACGTGCTTGCCTACTTTGAGTCAGCTGAAGATAATTTACCCAGAAAGGTTGTTAGTTTCCAATCTAGGAAATAATATTTCCCTAAATATTATTTGACTAAACTTGATTAGTAATTAAACACCATTAAGACCCAATTATCCAGAAAGGTTTGGTTCTTATTTAAAATAATAATTTCTTAAATATTATTTTAACATTTCCTTAATAATGTTTCTATAAATATTATTTTAATAAATAAAGGCATCTAATTAAACACCATGAAGACCCATTTATCCAGAAAGGTTTGGTTCTTATTCAAAATATTTTCTTCAGTATTTTAATATTTACTTAATATTACTTTAAATATTATTTAAATAAATAAAGGCAGCTAATTATATACCGTTAAGAATTGGTCATCCAGAAGGATGATTGTATTCAGCAAATCATTCTTTAAAATGTTTTATCAAAATGTTTTATCTGATCGTGAATGGTTGTTTGAAAGTATACCAATTGTTGCCCAAGTTAGTTCAAAGACTAACCTAACTTCATTTACAGATTCTTCAAGATAATCCTTGGTTCTCAAACATAAATAACATTGTGTGGTTATGTTTCATCACTCATGGTTTGATTCACTTGTTCATATTGTACATAGCCCATTAGTCTTCCTTATTCCTTCATTCTACTTGGTAGTTTAGTTGGGTTGTTTTAGTAAAGAGTTTGTTGATTGATATGTTTGACTTTGAGTTGACATATTTTTGTAAATACATTCTTGTATTTTAAGAAATTGTGTGAATTCATTCTGTGTGTACAGAGTGTACTGTTCAATAATGCCAGAGCTTGGCTCATCCTTTTCAATTTTGTCCTAATACCACCGCCTTATTGGGCTGGTATTCACAGGACAACCCTTAACAGACCGAAAGCAATGCCCACATGTGTTGCTGAAGGCAATGCAGAGGGAATGTCCGAATGATGAAACTAGCTGGAAGGAAATAATGCAGCCTGGAAATGCTTCTACAGCCTTAAAAGCACATGCTTACAATGTTAAACAAAAAAATTTATATTAATACCCCTGACATCAGTGAACTTTGCTCCCAATATATATTGGACAATAAGTGACATGTTTTACAGATTTCCCCTCAAGAGTGAGAGTAGGGAAATCCATGTTAGGTACTTCACAGCTGCCTCTTGTCTGCTTTCTTGAAGAGGATCAAGTTGATTTAATTACTTTATTTATATCATGGGCTTATCAACACACAGTTTATGTATTCAGGAGAAATTTAGATTTTTAATATTTTTTTATACATAGTGTTGTGGTCATCTATTTTGGTCAGACAAACTGACTGGGCTGCGCAGGTCAATACGTGCAGCTCAACAGACGTTGCGGCTCTGACGTCACCCTGGATTATAGAAATGCGTAAAATAAACTTCCGTTCCCATTTCCAGCATGTCTCATGGGACGACGCATCGGAGGCGCTTATCTGGAGAGAGAAAAGCTCGCAGGCGAACATATTTTCTCCAAACGACCATCCCCTGAGGAGCTTGAAAGCTGGAAATCTGTCTGATACCAGAAGGTCAGAAGAGTCATATAACGATTGAAGACCACGCTGACACCCAGCGCAGGTGAAAACCCACAGAGGTTTTATTTCCAAGGACATGAGTTTTCCTCCTTGTTGATTCAGTCAACTAAACGGTTCTTATTTTCTTATTGGACAGATGAGAAGTTTACCGTTATTTTTTTTTTTGAGTTGACAACAAATGCGTAATCCCCCCCCTTGTTTTTCTTCAGACCTGACCCATCCTCAACTGGTGGAGAGAAGAAATCAACGTCAAAGCAATTTGGTCCTTTTTTTATATATATTAAACCGGATAGGTGCATTTAGAGGTCTGGGTGGTATGAGGCATAGTTAAGGTGATTTGGAATCACCAGTAGTTAATCCAAGATATGAACTTGTGGCATGCAATACTGATTGAACTGTTTTATGATGAGCTGTTTTGATTTGCTGTGCAAGGTGTGTGTTCATGTTTTTGTTTGGCTGATCCCTAATCAGCGGAGAGTTAGAAGCAACCATTCAAAGCAACTGCGGTTTGGGCCTTGCCTGACCACTCCTTTGTTCCAGTTTTATTACTGGAGTTTTTCCACTGAGTTCCCACCACAGAGTTTTATGACTCTTTGTTCGAGATTCGGGGCAATCAGCTGCTAGTGGCTAAGGGCGCAGCCCACCATCTACCAGCTGATCGCCGCAATCGAGACATCAGCACACCAGGAGGACTTCTCTTTCCAAGTTAACCCAAATTGCACATTTTGTCCATAAAACTGCTGGTATGATCTTCATAGACACTCAATTTGCATATATTTTATTTTATTATTATTTTTAGATAGTCATTTTTATCCCCTTCATGTAGAATGTTGCTTGTTAGTTAGATGAAGGTTTTCGGACCATAATAATGGTATATCAGAATTATATGGCTTCAATAAATGTTCATATATATAATTAAGAGAAGCGTTTGTGTTTATTTCGTGCAAGAGTGATTAATCTGTCAAAATAAGGTGAAGTGGTTGAATAAACAGTGACATTATCAATTATTAATGATAAATAACTAAATGTATTTATTAAGAGCTTTGAGCCCATAATCACAACACCAGAGGACATCTCTGATTTCTCTTCGTAAGAAATTATTTTTGGTTAAGAAATTATTTTCCTGAATTATGATTTTTAATTATAATTTTTGATAAATAATAATTAATCAATAATCATATTCCATACAATGGTCATATTAACATTCACATCCCTGTTCAGTCTCAGAACAGTCACAAGATTAGGAATATATTTTTTACCCTTGAATTGCGTATTTCCATCGTTTTGTTTTACTTATTCGACACAATAAACAAGGTCCCAATTCAGTTACCAGATTTTTCGTATTGTTCCCTTTTAAGGTTTCCAACCCACCTGTGGTAAAACATTATGCCTGCCCGCTCCCTCCTCGCTTTGGCAAACTTTGACCACCATTTTCTGTCTTGCTTACATTTTTTTCTTACTTCTTTTCATCTTTCTCTTATTCTGGCCTGATTTTGCACTTTGCAGCAGCCATTAGTCTAAAGTACTGCCTCTCATGCATTAACCATTGGACCATATTGGTTCCCATTAGTTTTACTGTCTCTCATGAAGAGGGCCGAGGTGTTGTGCTACAGACATTTCAGGGGTTATTTGCTTATTCAAATTCTGCTAGGCAGGCAAACCATCTTGCACTTATTAGCATCCTGCCAAGTCCTAACTTCAGCAAGGGTTAGCATTTTACAAAGGGGGGTTTAATATTCACAGGGACAGGAGAACAACATGAAGCACTCACGTTTTCATAAGCCTAATGACTCATGCGCTAATTGTGATTGGCTGATTTGCTGCTCTACTGCCAGATGGGCTGCTGATTGAGAGACTGGCGCTTTTGAAGCTGGGAATATAAATGTTAAAATATAATCACAAGAAATATGACCTTTAGAGCGCTTCTGAACATGTGGGCTCTCTCATTAGCAAAGTGTTTTGATGTTTCACTCTCTGTAAATAATTCAAGTCTTTGCTCCAGTCACATTCACTGCCAGCACAGTATGTGCAGAAAGAGGCAGTTGATGCCTTTTTTCTATCTTATCTTCAGTTGGGGTTATTTATCACACAGTTTTGCTCCTTCTCCAACCTTTAAAATATCTTTCACAAAACTAATCTTTCACAAATTCTTCAAAGGTATAGCCTCACAACTGAACCTTTAACACTTTGCAATAAAATGTTTTCAGTTTGAACAGCAGTGAGTCAAGGTTGTGGAAGCTTAAAGCCAGGTAAATGGAAATCATAAAACAGTTTGAGGTAGTGCTCTGACCATTTTGTTTTCTACTTACAACACTAACTCAAATGTTGTTGGGAAGTTGTGTAAATAAAAACAGAATACAATGATTTGCTAATCCTGTCCAACCTATATGTAATTGAATACACTACAAAGACAAGATATTTGCCATATATCAACAACATCCAGGATAGCTGCTAGCTTCCCTGGGACTGCACAAGCCTGAGATAGACTGATGCAAAGTGGAAAAGTGTGCTGTGGTCTAATGAGTCCACATTTCAAATTGTTTTTGGAAATCATGGATGTCATGTCCTTCGGGCCAAAAAAGAAAAGGGCTATTCAGATTGTTATCAGTGCAAAGTTCAAAAGCCAGCATCTGTGGTGGTATGGGGGTATGATAGTGCCAATGGTATGGGTAACTTGCACATCTGTGAAGGCGCTATTATTGCTGAAAGATACATACAGGTTTTAGAGCAACAAATGTGCCCTTTTTCAGGGATGTCCCTGCTTAGTTCACCAAGACAATGCCAAGCCACATTCTGCACCTGTTATAACAGCGTGGCTTCGTAGTAAAATAGTATGGATAGTCAACTGGCCTGCAAACAGTCCAGACCTGTTACCCATTGAACATGTGTGGCACATTATGAATCGCAAAATATGACAACGGGGACCGCGGACTGCTGAGCAATTAACGTTGTTCATCAAGCAAGAATGAGAAAGAATTCCTCCTACAAAGCTTCAACAATTAGTGTCCTCAGTTCCCAAATGCTTATTGAGTGTTGGTAAAAGGAAAGATGATGTAACACAGTGATAAACATGCTCCTGTGGTTGTACGTGTTTTGGAATATGACATCCGACAGTTAGAGCTCCACTGTGTTCCTGCTGTTCACATTTGCAGCAGGTATCAATTAACTCTGTTAAGGGATACATTTGGCACAGTTATTTAATTAAGAGCACCAGAGTGTCTCTGTTTTACAATCACTGTAAAATATAATTACTGATTTTATTATTTTGCTAAACATTTACTCTGTTAAGACTGGGTTTCTGCAGTTCAGATATGCCATCTGTTTGTTGCAATTTGCAAGCATTTTCTCAATGCTGGTTCACATTGCCAGCTGCATTTATTGCCTGTAAAAGCCTTGAAATAAATTCAAAGTTTTTTAAAACGTCACACTGGAAAATTATTTTGTTTGGAGAAGATATTTTGTTGGTTGACAAGATAAAAAACTTATTGTTTCTAACACAATGTTAAGGCTTTACACAACCTTTTGCCAGAGCTAAGGTAGCACTCTATAATTTTTCACTAGGGTGATTCATGAAGAAAGAGGGATTTTCTTTTTACCTTTTTTGCACTTTTCTATTTACATCATTGAGAGCAGGCGTCTGCAACCTTTATAATCCAAAGAGCCAGTTTTACTCATAGTCCAGCTACATAAAACTTGTTTAGCTGCAAAATTTACCTGACCATTTAAAAAAAAGACAACTTTTCATTTTTGATAAATATATACCATAGCCGTTTGTTGTCTTTTTAAAGAATCACCATTTTATTTATATCTTTAGGTTTTAAAGTAAAAATAATCATAAAACTTTTGCAAAAACAAGATGGAAACAATTTTCTTCTTTGGGATGTTGATATTTGTGGAAAATGATGAATGAAAAGAAAAAGCACATAGTTGTCAAGATTTTCTAACGGATCTAAAAACATATTTCTATCACTTTCAGTATCATTCTGTTGTAGAAATCCAATGTAATTGTAATTATTCCACGAAAAAAAAGAAAAAATTGTAAAACCTTCATTTGTTATTATATCCGCATTTGAAAACATTCGTTGGTTCTTTATAGTTTTTGGCCATAGTTATTAAGAGCCATTGTGAAAAGTCCAAAGAGTCACTTGCAGCTCCAGAGCAGCAGATAGCAAACCCCTGATCTAGAGTCTTAGATGCTCTCTTGTGCTCTCTTCTGATTCAGGAGTAAAATGAGATAAGTGTAGAAGAAGACAGATTTTGTGTTTGGTGAACCATTTCTAATTTGTTTTGACCACACTTCTGGAATTATAATCCTATTGAAAAGCTCAGTGATGATGTATTATCAGTAGGAGAGATAGCTCACGCAGGGAGTCAACAATCAGACCACAGAAGAAGCTACAGACATAGTTTGTTAGCATAACGTTTTTCAGGTAAGAAAATGCTTCCTTTTACTTTTGCATTTACATCTGTGTATCCACGTTTGGTGTGAAACATCATGTGACATCCATAATAAATTAATAACTGCTCTCTCTTCACGTACCTGTTTCTCAACAATAATTGGCCTCAGCTTTTATTTTTATTTTTGTCTGAGTCAGTTAAAGAAGACAATGTATGAATGCAGACAGACTAAGAATATATATTGTTAATTTTTTAACCATTCACTTGAAATTACTTTTTAGGGCCACAGTATATGTAAGAAAATTACCTGTTGAAAGGATTGAGTGGTGTAACAAATAGTGTCCTCACGATAACATTTTGAAAAAATTGCTCAGGTTAATATCAGGTTCCAGGGAGAGCAGGCCTTACACACACTGCCTTTTAAACCAAAGGTGGAGTGATGGTTTATTAAATTTAATAAGGACGAGACTACTGAAGCAAACCAAACAAATATATTGTCTAATCTTTCGCCGTGAAATGTTTCGGTGTATCTTTGAAATGGGTGGAAGAGTTAGCTGGGGGGAGGGTTAGGAAGTTCTCAGCTCACACTGCTGACCCCAGAACAGGCAAGAAACGGTAGAAGAGGGGTGAATGGTAGTGGAAAGTCAATGAGATCAATTTAATTTCTTCCACAGCAGAAAAACATCTAACCATCCATCCCAGATAGGTTAGTGGATGTGAATAGTTCATGAGGGAAACCCAGACCTTCCCTCCAGCAACACTCATGAAAAATCCAAAAATGATCAACAGATCAGGATATACAAGCACGTCACATGAGCTTTCTCTGCCTTTGAGATAAGGTGATGGCCTTCATTGTCTAGTCCAGAAAATATGATACATCCCTCCAACAGGTTCTATGCATCTCCAGGATGTCCATAACATGGGAGATGCTAGGTGAACTTCCAAAAGGAGGCACCCAAGAGGTCTCCTGATGAAATGCACCTACTCAGTCTCCCCAAATCACCTTTGCTAGAAAGCAACTAAGATGAAACAGAATGAGAGAGAAATTGTTTCAAAATACTTGTTTGTTCTGTATATATAATATGTAATATTTGTTTATTTAGTTATTTTTTTCACTTTTAATTTCATTGTTATAATTAAAAAACAACCTTGTTTTGGACAAAAAGACAAAGACCAGTTGAATTTCATCTTAATGTTTGTGGATTATGTATATTCTGTGAGAGGTGGTGAGCCAGTACGATGCACGCCTTATATTTTATAAAGAAAAAATAGAGTATAAATAAGAAGGGCAGATAGGTTGAAACATATTAAGAGATAAAAGTGCTTTATAAAACTGATTTGCTTTGTCAAATATATTTATAAGACTGCAGTGTTTGTTTTTTTTATCATGCAAGATAATTCATATACAATGTGAGAACTGCAAACACTGTTTTTTTGTGCAATGATTCGTGACATAAAATTATAGCTTTATCATAGCTGATATTTTGATAAAAAGACTGTTAGGTACGAGCTCCAGCTTACTTTGTGATTCCATTATCATTTTTTACGATCGCAAAATTACTTCATAATATCTAAAAACTGTAATTGACAATAAAATCACAACAGTGAATGTGTAGTACCTTTGGGGGAAATGCATAAAGTAGTTTTACAGAGAAGGAAACTGGTGCAGTGTTCTGTTGAGAGCTTTTGTGAGACCCCAGACCCTGCATCTTGCTGTGAGAAGTATCCATCCATCCATCCATCCATTTTCTATACCCGCTTTTTCCATACTGGGTTGCAGTGGAGCTGCAACCCAGCAGTCTATGGGTAAAAGGCAGGGTACACCCTGAGCCAGTGTTGTGAGAAGCATACTGGATGTATCACAACTGAGAATTATTACTTTGAATTTATTATCCTTTTTTTTTTTTTTTTAAATGAAAACAGTTTAACTGACAGAGTATTGTAGAAAAACCTAAGCCATGAGTGTTTTTTTTCTGAATGTGTTTGCGTGTGTGTTGAACAGAAGGGGGATGTCTGTTTTGACGCTTTTGGTGCAAGGCTAACTCGCATAGAGAATGTTTGTTTTCTCTTTACAACTAAAACAGTCTCTTTGAATCCCTGCAGGACTTGGAGTCCTCTACTCTGCTTTTCTTGATATTGATGCAATTTGATGTTCACATCTGTGTATCTGTAAGGCATTTTTTTCCACTGGCTGGTTCCTTTGTGCAGAGTATATGCAGCGGTTTTCTTCTGAAATAATGGTAGAATTGGACAACCATTAAGGTTTTTTTTCTGTAGCTGATCAGGCATCATCAGAACAGGCTAGACTTGCTCTGTGTAAAACTGTGCTTTCCTGCCATGATTTGAAAGTGTTTGAGCTTTGTTTTGGGTTTTTCATCTCTTCGTGATTAAGTTTTTCAGGTGATGCTTCAGTTTATTCCTTTAGGTTTTAATTCTTACTTGTTCTGTTTAATTCAATTAAATTCAGTTTATTTATATAGCGCCAATTCACAACACATGTTGTCTCAAGGCACTTCACAAAAGTCAGTTTATGGTGCATTTTATGTTATGTCGCTTTTGTAAGAATTCCCTTTGGTTAGATTGTTGCTAAGGATTTCTGTTTAGCTCCAGTCATGTTTTGCGTTTCACTCTGCCATAGTAATCAGCTTCATCTGGTCCGCCTGCTTGTGCGGTCTCACGGTTTTCACCTGTGCTATGCTCATTATTATTCTCCGCTGTTCTGTTTACCCCTTGCAGATAAATATAGTTTGCTATGCCACGCCTGTTCATGACTGTTTGTTTCATGCCATGTCAGCGCTGTTTATGCAAGTCAGCTCTTGTTCATGCCTGGAATTTTGCCGTTGCTCCATGTTTCACCCACCTCATGCCTGCCTGTAAATTTCCAGGTTTTTGTTTATTAAAATCTTTAAATCATCGAACCGCTCCTGCCTGCCTTTCTGCAACTGGGTCCTACTCCAAGATCATTTCTCTGACACCATCCACCCTTTTATGAGGTTTAAGCCTAAAGCATGTACTCCACCTGCAGATATTTAAACAGTTGTATAAAATGCCAAAATACAATGGCAACATTTTTTTTAATACATTTGTTTCCACAGCTGTGAAACTTCTTTATTCTGCAAAAGGTCTTACTTATACATACATGCAGAAATATATACATACACCTCCACTTACATTTTGCCTCTTAGCAAATCGCAGAGAAGCCATACATAATTTGCAGCCATCAGCAGGCATCTGAATCAATGCTGGCTGGATTTTGACCACCCTTTTTAGCAGAAATCGAAGAGTTCATTTAAACTGGTTTGTTCATTAGGGCAGACCTAGTTGTTGAGCAAACGTCCATACCTTTTCAACAGAGCAGAGGTTGGGGCAATTACAGAAGCTTAATGTTACCCTGTGTTAACTATTTTAAAAATGTTTTGAGGTTTTCCAGTTTGAAGACCCAATTGTGTCCATGTTTCAATCATTTAACTGTTGATTTGAGGCAACGTTTTGAGGTAGTCCTTGTCCTTCATTATACTATCAACAAGTATATGAAAAAGAACCAAGGGTAAACCAGACCCACAGCATGATGCTACCACCAGCATTCTTGACAACTGGTACTGTGTTTTATCCCTTTCGTGATACTCACCAGTAGTATCGATAGAAAAACAGTCCCATGATGCTTTCACTGCCATACTTGGCATTTAGCACCTGTTCTTTGGTTTTAAAGCCTCACCTTTTAACCCTATGTGGATTCAGTTAGTCAGTCAGTCATTTTCTATATCGCTTCTTCCATAGTGGGTCGCTGGGAAGCTGGTGCCTATCTCCAGCAGTCTATGGGCGGGAGGCGGGGTACAACCTGGACAGGTCACCAGTCCATCACAGGGTAACACACAAACAACCATCCACACACTCATTCATACACCTAAGGGCAATTTAGAGAGACCAATTAACCTAACAGGCATGTCTTTGGACTGTGGGAGGAAGCCGGAGTACCCAGAGAGAACCCACGCATGCATGGGGAGAGCATGCAAACTCCATCCAGAAAGACCCCCGGCCAGGAGTCGAACCCAGGACCTTCTTGTGCTACCAACTGGGCCACCGTGCAGCCCCTATGTGGATTAGAGAGCTTTATTTTTTTATACCCATTTGTGTCACTAAAAAACTCATGCTGTAGGGATGGACTCAATTCTAAAAGCCATTCTGACCCAAACCACCATATTCATGACAGACTAACAGTTTTTCCACATCAGAACTTTTTGGGGGTTTTTTTGGAACATTTGATGCAATTCAAGTAACAATGACATAAACCCCAGTCCTTTAATAATAGAGAGTCGATACTATGAGCCATGTGAATCTTCATAGACATATTGGATTTGTTGATAACCATCAGGGGCAACTAATGAAAATGAAATAGCAATTCACATGTTTGCAGCCTTTGAGCAGAATTAATTCTTACCTTGGCAATTCACTCAGGTTGCTTCTCTCTGTTTTAAGAAAAACAAGGAGAAACCGGTTAAATAGGCAAAGCAATGTCTGGCTTGATGACAATGAGGCTTGACTAATCCTAAACTAATCCATGTTATTTTCTTCCGCTGAAACTCAACCTTCCCTTACTGACCTTGCATTTCCTCTTCTTCATGTTCTCCACCCTTTTCCATATTCAGTTTGAAATACTAATTCCCCAAGGTCTGGCTGCTCATGTAGCCCTCCACAGCTTGATGAATCTCAAACAAGCAGTCTCTTTCCTCTCTTTAAGTGCCATGGATTGTTTGTGGGTTTTTTTTTTTTTTTTTTTCTGACATGTCTTTGTGGTCCTGGTTTCTTCCCTGGGGAAAGACCTCATCCAGAACTTATGAGACCTGTCTGAGAGATGCTCATAGATGACCGGATCAAGAGCTGATGGACTGAGCTCAGTGACCAGAAAGTTTTATATTTGGTCAGACGGGAAAGTAGGAATGAAACTTACCAGACTTTAATGTGCATTTTCTGTTTTTCTCTGTCACACTCTTACCACAAGTGTTTTATAAATAGCCATAGGAGATGCCTCAACATTCAAATGTATTCCAGATTGTCTAAGGTCTGTTCTCTTGTTGATCTTGTCCTTTTGAAGGTGTGAGAGAATGACAAGATGCTGATAAAATGGAGCCATCGAAGCAGATAGAAGATAGCTCACTGGGTGTGTTTTCCCACAAGACAACACAAACAATCAAATGATGTCCTGGACAACGTTTTGCGCTCTCATGACAACAATTTCTGCAAGAGGAATCACACCAGTTTGAGAAAAAACACTGGAGGTCTGGAGGACTATTCTAAATTAACTGCTTCTCTCAGTGGTCAGTTTATAAAAAATATGCAAAAGTAGTTATAGTTTTTTTCTCTCAATGAGATACAGTAATCTTTTATGAAGGAAGAGCTTCCTGAGTGATAATATATCGCTAGTGTAAGGATTTTGAGCGTTAATCATCGCTAACTATGTGACCTTGAACACGTGAGGAACATTTGAATAGAAAATGTGCGGATGAACAGAGGTAAAACAAGCATCAGAAATGATGTGTCAAATTGAGGTTTTTTTTTTTTGTTTATTTGTTTATTTTTTTGCATCAAGCAATTATTACTGCGTGCATATTAAAAGAAAACATTTACTTATCAGAACACACTGTGCAGTGCAAATGTAATATCATTAGGTATTCTATTGAAAGTTGGGTAAAGTTTCTTATAGAGCAGCTCAGTTTGCTTTTTAAAATAAAAATGTTATTTAAGTTTGCATCAGTTCCTCTCATCTCTGAAAAAGTAACACATACAAATTGAGATGCAGAGAAGATCACTTCTCTCTCTCTCTGGTGGCACACAATTTCCATTTTTTAAGGGGTTCGTCACCTGCTATGATGTAGCTCTGAGAAAGTCATTTCAAAACTTTAATTAGGCATTCTAAATGAGACCAAGAAACTTTTAGGCTATGTCTTTTTTTAATATGCTTGGTTCGGGATGACATTCTCATGATAATCTTGAGTAGAAATGAACCAGTTTTATCTTATGCATCCATAAAGTGTAAACAAAAATATTATATTTGCTTCCTGGGGCTCAGCAGCCACATGCGACAGGACTGTTTAGCTCTTATGCCCACAATTGTATCCACTGCTTTATTGGGGATGTTATGGTTGCATCTGTAGGTATCTATACTGCCATCTGGTGGTGTCAGAAGAGCCCGACACACTACGGTCAAAATCCAAAATGGCGGCAAACACAATGGATCATGCTGGTGGCAGCTCCATTCACAAACATCCGTACGCAAACAAGTACTTCTGTCACATTTCATGACTTATTCTGATTTAGATATTTATAAAATCATTGTACTACTTAGTTCGTTTCTAAACATGAAGTACACATACATGTACTTGTGGACTGATGCTCCTCGAAAAGGCTAATATGCTAGTAAACATGCACACATGTAAAATGAGAAAAAAACTTAACTCCGATGCAACTAAAATGCTGCACATCTTTCCAATGAAACTAATAACCATTTAATTACTAATTGCATACTCCATACATGAATTAGTTAGGTTGAAAAAAATGCAAAAATGTAATATGCACATGTAAAGTTAGCTTACAGCTAACTCTACTAGTGCAGCTAAAAAAACTGTAGACCCACATTGTCAAATAAAATAACAAATAAATAATGCATCTGCATTCATAATTTACATTGATCTGTATTTGATTTTGTTTATATTTCCAGAGCATTTTTCTGTGCAAAGTGCATTGGAGTTACTTGGGTTAATTGATGGAGACAACTCAGATTCGGACTTGTCTGACAACGATGATCCAATCCTGGTTAAGAAATACCTACCATCACCACAGGAACAAAGCAGCAGTGAGGAGGAGGGTGACAGTAGTGAAGATGAGGACCCGATTCCTGAACCCACTCACCACAGCAGAGGACGAAAATGTCTCCGTTGTGTAGATAATGGTTAGCCAAGATCCACTAGACATTTGTTTGTTTTATGCAGTTCAGACCTGAGGGCTAGAATCGCAGATGCATATTTACAATACTTGTTGACAGGTTCATGCACAGGGGAAGAGACAGGTACAGGTTCCTCCTGCACTCCTAGGTGTCGATACCAAACTCAAGAGGTTGAGGCCGATAGCTCAGAAGATGACTTGGAAGAGTCAACACCAGGACCAAGCCAAACCAAAATAAAAGGGGAGTTTGAAAAAGGTAATTGTTATCGATGCACCAATACAATTCAGTTGCTTACATGAGTAAAAATGTCACTTACTGCAAATACTGTAAATTGTAATGGTAATATTTTGGTTGTGCAGGGCGTGGAATGCGCTTGAAGGCTACTCCATTGACGCAAAACCTTGCAGAGTATCCGCATCAGGATGAAACTGATTGAGACAGACATGGCTGGACCTCATTAGACTATTTTGAACATTACATAGATAGAGATATGATGACACTGATTTCAGAATGCTCTACTGTTATGTCACTGTCTAGGAGTGGGGACCCACTCAACATGACAGTAGATGAATGGTTTGTGTCGGAATAATTGTATATAGATTTATCTTATATTTCTTCATCTTTATTAACTTTACTATTTGACCTTTATAACTTTTCATGTTGTATGTGTAAGTAAACATGTGATGAGCTGTTTGCAGGCAAGGAGGAAAGGTGGAATCGGGATGATGCAGTCACAGTTGAGGACATCATAAAGACTAAGGCTGATTGTGCTGAACAAAGAGTGCACATACCTTAAGATTATGGAGACTATGCAAGCGTGTTTGTACAAGATAATGGTGTGCATGACCTATGTCACGTTGTTGCTGTTTTATCTTCCCCCACCCTTCAGAGCAGCAACGTTCATTGTAACTAGGGACCACCCTAAAGATAACAAAAAGAGGATTCGGACAGATGTTTTTTCAGAGCGGTAGGAGATTTGTAACTGAAAGCACATCTCTGTCCGTTCTCCTCGCAGCGAGTAAGTGTCAGGATGTGACATTTTGGACTTAGTTTGTGGTTTTGTGTTTTGTTTTGCTAGATGTTTCTTGTTTGAGGTTTTGTATTCATGTTTATTGCTTTCTGTTTTCTGACAGTTCATGGTTATTCTAGTTTCTTATGCTTCATTTGATTATTTATCTTGTCTATAGGTTTGCTGGGTCTGTGTTTCTCTTTATTGTTTTTTAGTCACTTCATCCTTGCTCAGTCTTTATATTTGTTTCACCTGTTCCTTCTGTCTCCTTGCCTCCTTGTCTCACCTGTTCTTAGTTCTTTTGATTACCTGCCTTTGTTCTCCCTCAGTATATTAGTTGGTTTTGTTTTATTGTCCTTTGCTGGTTCCTTTGTTAACACTTCATTCACAACTCCCTGCTCGTCTTTGGCTTGAGTACCTACAAGGTTCATGTAAGTCTTGGATCTGACTCTGTTTAGACCTGCAGTGTTTTTGTTACGTTTGATATGTTGAATAAAGCGGAAGACTGCTCTGAAATGCTGCTGCCAAGCTCTTGTCTGCGATTCGGTCCACCACAAAACCTTAATGTGACAATAAGAAACTAATTATTTTGTCTTTCTCTTCTTTTTGTGATATAAGTACTTTAGGTTGTTTGAACCTGACAGTTTGAATGTTTTTTTTATTTATTTTGATACAGGAATACAATGCCGTCCTGCAACCGTTTGCTGGTTGCTTTTTGTTTCAAAAATATGCATGTATGTGTTGTTAATACATGCAAGACAGTCAGGAAAAAAGTGCTGTATTCAAGTTTGAAATAAAGAGTTTTTCACTCTATTACACACAGGTGACTGTATTGTTTTGTGGAAATTCGGAACCGGAATCCACATATGTGGACAGTTTGTTTCTCCAAAAGTATAATATCAAAAGAAGATGCTTATTTTTTATTCTAATTAGGTTCCAATAAGTCCAAATAGCAAAGAGAAATAAAAAATGCTTGTAAAAAAACACCTTGGGCATTAGGAGGTAAAAAAAAAAAACACCAATTATTTCTACAGTTTCTAAAATAATATATCATTGTTATACAGCTGTGATAATGTAAAGTTACAGATTCTCAGTCTTATGATAGTTATGACATGACAATCTTAAGTGCTTTAAAGCAGAAGGCAACACCTTCAAAAACAAGGGAAGAGGTCCAGTTGCCTTCTACTTAAGCACTCAGAACTGTAATAATGGTGTCTATATTTATTGTTATTCTGTTTTTGATTTATAGAATTAGGCAAAATATAGGATAAACACCGAATGAATTCAGTCATTTTCAAGGCGCAATTCCACAGATTTTCTCATTTTCTTTGCTACTGTGCCTTTTAAAGAGCAACAAAAATCAAACTAGCCAGTTAGGTTATTGGGGAATTTGTTTGGCAGCCAGCTTGTAGTCGACTGCTTAAAAGCACCTCCAAGGTGCCCAACAGTAATTTTAATACAGTATTACCCTAAAAAGAGTGATGGGTGGGACTCCTTGTCTGCTTTTTCGCTGCTGGAGATCAGTAGAGTTCGGTGGAGCAAGTCTCTGCCAGCTCAAATCTCATGGTGTGAAGAGGCATGAAAGACCTTGTCATGAGAGCATGCACCAGCTCTGCTCTAATGAATCATGAGATCCAAAGAGAAGTCCTTGGGCAAAGGTGGAGTTTCGATCAAAGCTGCAGAGTTGTAATGATCCATTTGTTCCCAGTTTATTAAATGATTATTTTTGCTTCTGACTCAAGACTAAGATTTGGTACATGTTCTCTTCATGACTCAGTGATATCTTCACCTTTATTTACCATCAAGCACAATCAGCAGGGATACATTTAAACTAAACAATCGTTCAACTAGACATGTTTCAGTGTGTGAATGAATGGCCTTAATCCCCACCGATACAAAGAAAACTCTTAGAGGTGATGTCTTGTATACCTCTGTCATCGGCACATTCAAAACTCCAAAAGAGATAGACATGCATTGGTCAATTATGGGGATCAAGGTATAACGAGGCGTTAAAACTGCTAAAATTCTCTGATATGACTCTTCAGTTCAATTTTCTTTAAATGAGATGAGAGAGAAACAGCCAAAGCTACCCGAGTCTTCTCACAATTTATTGTTGTGCACTGCTGGTACGCTGGCTGAAAGAATTAGATTTTTTTTTTTTGGTTATAGTACAAATAGGAGCAACAGTAGAACTTTAGGACAAAAGTCAAGAGCTTGTTTTCATTGTGGTCCTCCAGATACATAAAACTAAGAACAAACATACAACAAGACCCAATTCAAAATCAATTTATTGTGAAAACTCATCACTTTGAAGAGAACATGTACCAAATCTTAGTCTTGAGTCAGAAGCAAAAAGAATCATTTAATAAACTGGGAACAAATGGATCATTACAACTCTGCAGCTTTGATAGAAACTGCACCTTTGCCCAGGGACTTCTCTTTGGATCTCATGATTCATTAGAGCAGAGCTGGTGCATGCTCTCATGACAAGGTCTTTCATGCCTCTTCACACCATGATGCGGCATTCATGAGATTTGAGCTGGCAGAGACTTGCTCCACCGAACTCTGCTGATCTCCAGCAGCGAAAAAGCAGATAAGGAGTGACAACACAGTGTCCAAGATAACACGTGTTGGATTTAGCTGACAATAGCGAAGCCTTGGAGCGATTCATTTTTCTGAGTTTCAAGAGAGAAAAAAATGTAAAAACATCAAAGGTTAGGAGATAAAATGTCAGCATTAGCTACAGGCCCTTAAAATACAAGCCGCATTGTCAGTTATTCATGCACAGAAAACGTTTTCTCTGAACACGTTCAAGATTTTAGCAACTGGGTAGTTAAATTCATGCTCTAAAATTAAGATGAGAAACATTTAGAAAACATTTCATTTATCTCCTCACATTTTGCGTTCTGAAATAAGATGGGTCCTCTTAAAATTTATCTACACAACTGATTTCTCACTGCAACGTAAATGACAGAATCCCTTTTACTCCACACACGATAACTTTAGCTTTAGTTAGCTGCTGAAAAGCATCACGACCCCGGTTATTAAACAGACCTGTATGCTTCTTAAAATCTACAGAACACTTCAAGTGCTTTGTTTAAAATAAGTTTCTGAAACCTCTTTTTATTACCACAAAAAACAAGATAATTTCAGATAACAACCAAAACAGATTAGCAACCAAAAAAGCAGCAATAAGTTGACCTAGTACGAGCCCAATAAACAGGTGGAATGAACAGAGGGCAAAAATATCATCTAATAATTTTCTTTTTACTGTTAAATAGGAAACACCATTTTATTACGATTTACATACAAAAATTTTTTTTTTTTTAAACCTAACAGCACATTAAAGTCAACACCATTTCAGCTTGCATAATGTTGCCAAATGGTATCAAGCACAACTGAAATTTCACTAATATCCTGACATACATATTGCTTGAAGTACACAGATTCTTTTTGTACAGAAGAGAAAATGGGTGGCCAAGATGGAGTCGGCTATCAGCAAAGTATAGTAAAAAAGTACTAAATATATACATATCCATGTGTCATGAGCAGAGATGATACATTAAACGTGTAGCTGCTGCTCCCCAAGGCATCCAAACATATCTAAAGAGCACATTTACTGCCTGAGCTCATTAAAAGCATGAGTGAGGCTTCCCAAACATACAGTGACCTGGTTTTGTCACTGTTGAGTAAGATGTACCCATCAATAAAAAATAGCTCTGCAGAGGTTTGGCTCTGTTTTGCTGTGCATCTGCAGATGATGGACTTTTTAAAGAGGTCTCAGGAGGAGCCACTGACATCTGTGAAAGACTACAGCATTTGCTACATAAGAGGTTTACAATAAACTCATGGTTTACTGTGAGAATTGCAGTTTTAAAGGCATTGCTGTCTAATACCCTCTTTGTAACCGGCTGCATGACCACATGAAAATGTAATGTGCCAAGTAATCAGTTTTGCGAGAAAAGGGGGGAACTGAAAAGTACATCCACACTGTCAGCCCCTGCAGACCTGAATTCTCTTGGAGTTCTATTGCTGTCCTGAAGTATTAAAAGAACCGTACAAACATAATTTGGCACATGAAATTCCACATTTGCACTGTTTCAATAAAAAGTGGACATTCAGTCAGAAAGTGCTAGGGTTAACGGACTTACTGTGGCAGATTAGGAAGATACATGACAGAATATACAGAAATGCTTCTCAGCCCTGTAGCAAAAAACAGGCATATACACATACAGCATTCAAGGGGATTTTATATAATGATTATTTCTATTTATAGACACCTTTATTTTAGCAAGAGATATGTTTTAATTAACCAGGGTAGGTTGTATGAACAGCACTCATAGATTAGCAACAGTAAATCAGCTGGGGTATGACTGTGTAGTCCTTACAAAAGCTTTGCCTGGTTAAAACCAAACACTCAAAAGTAAAAACACAAATTTGTTAACAAGGCAAAAAAACTTTGCTGACAGGACACAAAAATAATATATGTGTATTGGATGCGGAATAAACAAGAAAAAATGGCATTATCATTGTCAATAGCTTAGGATTTGAAAAACCTCAGAGGGGTGCTTCACTGCACAATGCTGAACTAGTTAGAACTGAGAAGAGCACAGATATAAAAACAAAACTTGACTGGCACGAAGAGGATGCCTTACAGATTTACAGATTTTTAAATCAAATGTTCCTAATTAGCAGCTCAGAGTAAATTGCCCTTTTCAGCATGTTTCATTTATTGCAAGTCATTTTTCTATCAGAATTGCCAGTTAACTAACCAATTAAGCCTTTCAAAAGTTTAACCTGTTAAATGAGTTGTTTAAATACTTTCATTGGTATGTCTAATTATCACATATACCACATGGCATACAAAATGGCATTATTTTTGCTTTCATGTGGATTTTCTGCACTTAATTTCCTCAAACAATAAAAATAATATATTATGGAAAAGCACATATTTTTCAAAGGTCGCCCCCAAGTATAATAGGTTGCTCAATATTTACAGTACATTCATTTAGCCCAATTCCCAAACCTGGAGATAGAGCCTCACTTCTAAGGTAACTGACAAGTGTTTTTAACAGTCATCCCACAAATCAGGAAATGTCATTAAGCTCACTGGGAGCATCTCACAAAGAAACTCATTTCCTCTCAGCCCTCTATGAACTAATGAAGAATTATTACTGAGGTTAGTCGACCACAGGAAGACCTTGTCGCTGTCTGCCTCACAGAGGAATGAAAGTTAATTGACTGTATGGGGGATAAGGTGTATGCCAGAAACATATCAGTCTGGTGGTTGAATGGTGAAGTCTACCATCAAATTGGCACCGTGCTATTTAGAACTTTCCCCTACCTTTTGTCACCTTATACCTTCTGGCAGCAATGATTTTTGTTTAATTAGCATCAATCATTTCAAAAACAACTTAAAAGGCAAAATCTGTGTCATATAATTGTAGGCTTTTGGTATGGATAAATCTATAGTAAGGATTTAATAATCAATATACATCAATCTTATGTTATATATAAAATATACAGGGGTTGGACAATGAAACTGAAACACTTGTCATTTTAGTGTGGGAGGTTTCATGGCTAAATTGGACCAGCCTGGTAGCCAGTCTTCATTGATTGCACATTGCACCAGTAAGAGCAGAGTGTGAAGGTTCAATTAGCAGGGTAAGAGCACAGTTTTGCTCAAAATATTGAAATGCACACAACATTATGGGTGACATACCAGAGTTCAAAAGAGGACAAATTGTTGGTGCACGTCTTACTGGCGCATCTGTGAGCAAGACAGTAAGTCTTTGTGATGTATCAAGAGCCACGGTATCCAGGGTAATGTCAGCATACCACCAAGAAGGACGAACCACATCCAACAGGATTAACTGTGGACGCAAGAGGAAGCTGTCTGAAAGGGATGTTCGGGTGCTAACCCGGATTGTATCCAAAAAACATAAAACCACGGCTGCCCAAATCACGGCAGAATTAAATGTGCACCTCAACTCTCCTGTTTCCACCAGAACTATCCGTCGGGAGCTCCACAGGGTCAATATACACGGCCGGGCTGCTATAGCCAAACCTTTGGTCACTCATGCCAATGCCAAACGTTGGTTTCAATGGTGCAAGGAGCGCAAATCTTGGGCTGTGGACAATGTGAAACATGTATTGTTGTCTGATGAGTCCACCTTTACTGTTTTCCCCACATCCGGGAGAGTTACGGTGTGGAGAAGCCCCAAAGAAGCGTACCACCCAGACTGTTGCATGCCCAGAGTGAAGCATGGGGATGGATCAGTGATGGTTTGGGCTGCCATATCATGGCATTCCCTTGGCCCAATTCTTGTGCTAGATGGGCTCGTTACTGCCAAGGACTACCGAACCATTCTTGAGGACCATGTGCATCCAATGGTTCAAACATTGTATCCTGAAGGCGGCGCCGTGTTTCAGGATGACAATGCACCAATACACACAGCAAGACTGGTGAAAGATTGGTTTGATGAACATGAAAGTGAAGTTGAACATCTTCCATGGCCTGCACAGTCACCAGATCTAAATATTATTGAGCCACTTTGGGGTGTTTTGGAGGAGCGAGTCAGGAAACGTTTTCTTCCACCAGTATCACTTTGTGACCTGGCCACTGTCCTGCAAGAAGAATGGCTTAAAATCCCTCTGACCACTGTGCAGGACTTGTATATGTCATTCCCAAGACGAATTGACGCTGTATTGGCCGCAAAAGGAGGTCCTACACCATACTGATAAATTATTGTGGTCTAAAACCAGGTGTTTCAGTTTCATTGTCCAACCACTGTATTTATATATATATATTTCTAAACAATATAACAAATAGGCCATAACGAGTGTATACTCCTCCTTGGTTATGCCCTATATGTCATATTCTTCAGAAATATGGGGAAATGCAAATAAAACAAATACTGACAAATTGGTTAGGTTTCAAAAAAGAGCTATTAAGGTTATTAATAAAGTAGGATATTGTAAACCCGGCAATAAACTTTTCATTCAGATTAATACTTTAAAAGGTATTGATATTGTATACATAACAATTCTGGAAATAATTTCAGTGGCATGCTGACATTACCCTGGATACCGTGGCTCTTGATACATCACAAAGACTTGCTGTCTTGCTCACAGATGCGCCAGCAAGACGTGCACCAACAATTTGTCCTCTTTTGAACTCTGGTATGTCACCCATAATGTTGTGTGCATTTCAATATTTTGAGCAAAACTGTGCTCTTACCCTGCTAATTGAACCTTCACACTCTGCTCTTACTGGTGCAATGTGCAATCAATGAAGACTGGCTACCAGGCTGGTCCAATTTAGCCATGAAACCTCCTACACTAAAATGACAGGTGTTTTAGTTTCATTGTCCAACCCCTGTATATCTATAATGTACATGTGTATGTATGTTTGTATATAGACGGTAGTTTTTTTGTTTTTTATTTTAATAGAGTCTCTTGATTTGTGGATTGAACAGGGTAGGCAAGTATAAGCCTTGGCTTCCGCCTATTCCTTTTTTGGTAAATTACCTGTACATAGATTATAGAATGGAGTTTTACTTTGTTCTTCTTTTCTGTAATGTTGTAAATTTACCAAACAAATGACTCAATCAATTATTTTAATTTCTTCACGAGGAAAACAGCAGATATTCTGATTTAATAAACTTTAAATAAGCAATTTGTTTCTGAAGTCACCAGAATGATATTTTGTTTTGACGCCAATACCTTACTAGTTAGAATTTGCTTGTTTGACATCAACAGTTTCATTTAAAACCCAGCGACCTTTTGCTCTGCAAAACTAATCACCCCACTTAAAATTTCCACATTTTGTAATGTTACAGCTAACTGGCTGCATTGTTTCCGTTAACTTCACACCACTCCAAGGATGTTTACTTTCCTGCTCACAGTAATATGACATCGTTCTAATACACATAAAGGGACATATTACTGAAAATAACTTTACAGAACCTTACTTCCAAACCATCCAAACTAAGCCTTTAAACATACAGACAGAGCAACAGTGGAATAGTTTAAATCAAAGCTATTAGAACGACCTACTCAAAGTACAAACCTAAATCCAACTAATAATCTGAGCCAAGACTTGACAATTGTTCACAAATGCCATCTATCAAATCAGACTGAGCCTGAGCTAATTTGTAGAGAAATTGACAAAAACTGTCTATAGCTAAGCTGATAGAGATATACCCTTAAGAAATGCAACCTTAATTGTAAGCAATTGATGGTTCAACATAGTGTTAACTCTGATTGGGGGTAGAGGGTTTACAAACAAAAGTTTGACAACTTTTCTACATAATTAGGCATTATTTTGTGTTGGTCAAGTACATAGAATAAGAAAATGCATTGAAGTTTGGGCTTGTACTGAGACAAAATGTAAAAATGTTTAAGCCACATGAAAATGTTTCAAGATACTTTACAAGCCCAAAGCAACCCGGTTATTAATTATGTCACAGAAAGTATCTGTCAAACATGATGAGGAAGAATCATGTCAAGGTTCTTCTCTCAGTCAAACTCATTTGTGACATCAGCTCAATATGATATTTGCAAGTATTATATCTTTAGGCTGGCATATGACTAGTTCAGCAAATTAGTTGGTAGATCTGAGCGTTGTAAGATGATGCAAATCACTTCTAATACAAATGTACAGCTATGTGCACGTTCTTTGTCTTTTTACAGCGAATAGAAGAGATACCCAGTTCTCTGTGCTGTCTTGCAGATTTTTTGTTTTGTTTTGGGGGTTGAAGCCTGTAAGCTCTTCACTTTTGTATTTTTTACTACTGACACACCACAAGGATAAAAAGTGATATAGGCCTGAAAATGGCTAACTGATATGGGATTTTAGGGATTCCCAGCATGTTTATACTGCATATCAGTTGTTAATGTTTTGATTTGTTAAAGTAGCATTTAGCATTTCTGAGAACATGACAGAAATTCTAAAAACAATATGTAAATCTATCTTATACGTTTTTAAACATTCTTTCGCAGAAGGTGTTTAGCTGTAGTGGAAAGTAATTTACTATGTGCAATGATTAATTGTATACCTACACTGAAGCGCAACATAATTGTAATGATCTGGCACTTCATTTCCCAGAATACAAAGGAATACAAAGAAAAACTATGCATTTTTTCACCACTCTAAAGTGTTAACACAAAGTAATTTTAGACTAAAAATGCCTTTATGTAGTTTGGATGACCCAAATAAGAGACGGAAAAGGTTACAATGCAGTGACTCCATGGAAAGCCCTTGAAAACATAAATATAACAGTCCACACAGATGGAAACTGGACACAAACTTCAAAAGAACCCAGGCTACTTGAAATAACCAAACTTGGCACTATTTTTATCTGATGGGATACAAGTGTGGCTATACCTAAGCCTTACTGGGTGGAGCTGAATGCAAACAAAAAAATCGGACCACAAATCTAGATTTGTGTAAAAATGGAAATGAGATATCTAGATTTTTTTTTCACTGTTTAGATCGTTTTAAAATACAAAGACCAATCTGAGTAGTTTGTGGAATGGTGCGATTGCCAATGTAGAAGCACACTGAAGCGTCTCTTTCCTCCTTTGTCCCAAGCCTCTCATTTTTCAGAAGGTGCCGACAGCTAATTAAATTCTAAACCTACAGTCTTACAGTAGATGGTTCAGTTGCTTTCCAGCCAAGAATAATTAATCCCTGGTGAAGATGCCCACTGTGTATTTGCTTTAAAGGGGTATTACACCGTTTACATTACAAGAGCAGAAGGGATCAGTTAAAGTATGAAGAGCAGACATCTGATTTTTGATTGATTTAGATCAAAGTTAAATATATAATATAAATATGCATTAAAGTAGCTGTATCACTTTTTATCTTTTTCATGACTAAGACCTTGTTTGTTTGATCTGTTTTATTCTTAAGATGAACATTAGATGTAAAAGTAACATTCATATTATTAGCAAAAAAGGTGTTCCACCTAGAACATCCCTACGCTTCTGGTTGTTGTCACTAATTAGTGTGGTCAAATTAACATGGGGTCAAACTGAGAACAGGTGAAAACTGTAGACAATGCATGTTTGAATTAAGTACACTAATATTTGTCAGACATAAATCCAAACAGGGCTCAAGTAAATTAATCCTGTTTGGTGCATCTCAATAAATTATAATTGTTAGAATTCATTTAGCTCCATTACACACTGATATTTTTCTGTTAAATTTAGAAAATTGAGGCTGACAGTAAAAAAAAACCCAAAACACAATTACTCTGATTATTCTGATATAACATAAGACTAATAAAAAATATATTTGATACAGAAATATTATACTATGGCCTCGCAGTCGAGTGGAATACAGCTGAGTTGATAGTTGTTCAGGCAAGCATTGATCATCCACAAGGAGGGTAAGCCATTATTTCTGAAGAGACTGAATGGGGAACCAAAACATATTATTGGGAGGTCAACTGGAAGGTAAAATTTAAAGAGAAAAGTTTGCACAAGCAAGAAGGTCAACCACAACCATTCAGAGAATTCTGATGCAAATCTAAAGGTTTTTGGGGTGATTCACCAGGCATTGACTGCATGCTATAGGTGTTGCATGTTTGTGTTAAGCCATTCGTCAATCAATCCATTTTGGCCTGGGCTAGAAGACAAAAGACTTGACAGCTACACAGTAGTTTAAAGTACTCTTTTTCAATGAAAGTACATTTTGCATTTCATTTGGAAATCAAAGTCAAGTCCTGCCAGAGTCTAGAAGAAGAATGCAAAGGCTCAAAATCCAAGTTTTTTCAGGTCCTGGATTATCTTTTCTGGAGTCAGTGATTGAGAAGTCATGTAATCTAGTGGTGTTGGTCCACTGTCTTTTATACAGTCAGTGTAGCTATCTGTAATATATGCAAAACAACCACAACCGAGCACTGAGTCCATTTACTGGACAGTATATGTTTATTGTGGCTGCTGTATGAGAAACATCTGTTTTCATGTAATATTCTCATTTTCTGTGAAATAGACTTTTAGGTACTTGTAAAACCTACTCATCCAAATCAATAAAAATAATTACCTGAAATGTTTTACTGCGTGCGTAATGAATGTTTAATTAGGGTTTTTTTTTCCTTTATGAATTGATTTACAGAAAAGTAATTTTTTTGACAATATTCAAATTTGAGAGCCACTAGCATTAAGTAAAGACTTTGTAAGGGGTGGGATGGGCTATGCATGTGCTTGTTGAAACAAGAAGTTGAACTTTGCAACAACCCCTTGTTTCATCATTTAGATTATTATTCTTTTTGTGAGAAAAAGGGCCAGTGGCGTCTCAGCTTAAAAAAAGCAACAACAAAAAACCTGCAGGGAAAAAAACGATATTGGCTGGTTAAACTATGCGTTTTAACTTGGATTATTTTCTGCTTCTGCTTTAAGAAACAACAGGTTCAAACTAAGAGAATGCTGGAACATAAATGAGAATAGATTTTTTAGAAAGTCAGCCACAGCAAAGACTAACCTTATCTTGACTCGCTTTTATTTTCAAACGGTGCTGAAAAAGGAAGGGCGAATGAGCTTCTCACTCACTCAGACACACACTTCAGTAACCTGTGAAATTATTGTCACTGCTTACTGTATATCATTAGTATTAAGATAGACTCCTTGGAGAGAATTGAGATACTTATTTACTAGAGGTTTAAACAATCATGTTCATCCTGTTAAATAAACAGGCAAGTATTATCACAACCTAACGTCCAAATGCTGCAACAACATCCTCAAACAGACTCAGGAAGAACCTGAGCTGATTAATACCGCAGCAGTATGGCTTGAAGGTCTTATCATCACTGAATATCTGCTCATTCAATAATAAATGAAAAACAACTTACAAATTCTAAAAACTAAAACAATAAATTAATTATGTATAGCATCTTTTTTAAGCAGGTCCTGTCAGATGAATGCCTGCAAATCAGGGGACTCATGTATATTTTAAATATACTAAATTAAAAACTTGGAATCTTTTTCATCTTTACTGATAAAAACGCTGCATGGCTTTAATCTGTTGGCAGCACTTTAAAGACTTTTCTTTACATTTTTTTTTTTTTTTTTTGCCAAGCTTCAAAAAAGGAAAGAAAGAAAATGTAAGAACATGTAATGATTTTGCTGAGAAAATAGCTAAATAGTCCAAACTTCTTCCTGCATGAACTCTAGAAATGAATGACCTGGGTTATTGAGCATTGAGAATGTGAGGAAATGTTGCTTTTCATTATATCTTCCTATTGCTTTTATTACAGAGCATCTCAAATCATCAAGCAAAGGATAAAATTGTTACTTGGAATAAAAAAAAACACACCTTTCCATCTTTAGTTGCTTCCTTGCATGTTTGTAGATGAGAATGTGTAGTTTAAGATGTAATAATTAATTCTTGCAGTTACACATTATTTACTTTTTTAACTTGAACTTGATCCTTGAAAAACCTTATGGATCTCTTCTGTCCTCTACTGGATAGATTGGGAACTGCAAAGAGAGAAAGGCTGTGTGATGACCTCTGTGAATAAACAGTGGAACTGAGGTGAATTAATCTTCCATTTATTGGTGTTGTAATTATGAATATGAATATATTATTTAATATTTTATTTAATATTTTATTAAATAATATTTCGGTCTGTTAAGGGTTGTCCTGTGAATACCAGCCCAGTAAGGGATGAGCCAAGCTCTGACATTGTTGAACAGCATAAACTCTGCACACACATGGAATGAATTCACACAATTTCTTAAAATACAAGAATTTATTAACAAAAATATGTTAACTCAAAGTCAAACATATTTCAATCAACAAACTCTTTACTATGCTAAAACAATCCAACTAAACTACCAAGCAGAATTAAAGAATAACGAAGACTAATTGGCTATGTACAATATAAACAAGTTGATCAAAGATGGTTGAAAACCATGACTGCAAGAGTGATGCAACATTACCATGCAATGTTATTTATGTTTGAGAACCAAGGATTATCTTGAAGAATCTGGAATTGACGAGAAGTTAGTCTTGGAACCAACTTAGGCAATAATCAGCATACCTTTAGAGAACCATTCACAATGCAAGATCAGATAAAATATTATTTTAATAAAATTATATTTTAAAGAATGATTTGCTGAATAAAACCAACCTTCTGGATAACCAATTCTCAACGGTGTTTAATTAGCTGCCTTTATTTATTAAAATAATATTTAAAGAAATATTAAGGAAATAGTAAAATAGTATTTAAGGAGATATTATTTTAATAAGAACCAAATCTTTGAGAAATGGGCTTAATTGTGTTACTTAGCTATCAAATTTAGTAAAATAATATTAAGGGAAATATTATTTTACTAGACTGAAAACTAACAACCTTTTTGGGTAAATGATCTTAGCAGGCAAGCACGTGTTCTTAGTTGGAGCTAACCAAAGAAGCTTATAGCTTATCATGCAAAACACACACCTTTAAAAAACCACTAATGCTTTAGTTTTTGTATTCATGTTGTGCTTAGTTGTGTATTTGGATTGAGCTTCTGGTTATGCTTTGGTTTCATGTTTTTCTAGTTAGATTTCTGTTTGTTTGTATCCTTGAAGTTCTGTTTTGCCCATGTCATGTTGTGCTCTGTCTGTTAACTGTCTTTATCAGGTTCATCTGCTCCAAGCTAATCTGTCTCCTTGCTCCACCTGGTTTACTCTCCATATATACACTCCTGTTCAGTTATTTAGCACGGAAACATTTTTCAAACCATGTCTTGTCTTCTGGATCATGCTCATGTGTTTCATGCCAAGCCTATCTTGCCACTCTGCCCATGTCTGCTTTTGCCTGTCTTGCCTGCCCGTTTATTGTTTCTATTTTTTTTCCCTGCCTCATCTGTGAGTGAATTTTAGTTGCCGCCATTAAATCTTTTTTCACTTACCATCACGCTGCCTGCTCGTCTGCATTCTGGGGTCCTATCTCGCAAGCCCTAACAATTCTTTACAAAGTTGAATTTGCTGACAACAAAATCACCGAAAATCATCAATGGAAATCAAATTTATTAACCAATGGAGGCCTGGATTTGGAGTCACACACGAAATTAAAGTGGAAAAACACCACAGGCTGATCCAACTTTGATGTAATGTCCTTAAAACAAGTCAAAATGAGGCTCAGTATTGTGTGTGGCCTCCACGTGCCTGTATGACCTCCCTACAATGCCTGGGCATGCTCCTGGTGAGCACATGGAGGGCCGTGTGGCCCTCCAAAGAAATGCCACCCCTCACCATTACTGACCCACTGCCAAACCGGTCATGCTGAAGGATGTTGCAGGCAGCAGATCGCTCTCCACGGTGTCTCCAGACTCTGTCACGTCTGTCACATGTGCTTAGTGTGAACCTGCTTTCATCTGTGAAGAGCACAGGGCGCCAGTGGTGAATTTGCCATGGTGTTCTCTGGCAAATGCCAATCGTCCTGCACGCTGTTGGGCTGTGAGCACAACCCACAGCCTGTCTCCTGGTAGCGCCTCCAGGCTCTTGACACTACGCTGACAGACACAGCAAACCTTCTTGCCACAGCTCGGATTGATGTGCCATCCTGGATGAGCTGCACTACCTGAGCCACTTGTGTGGGTTGTAGAGTCCGTCTCATGCTACCACGAGTGTGAAAGCACCACCAACATTCAAAAGTGACCAAAACATCAAGCAGAAAGCATAGGTACTGAGAAGTGGTCTGTGGTCCCCACCTGCAGAACCACTCCTTTATTGAGTGTGTCTTGCTAATCGCCAAAGATTTCCCCTTGTTGTCTATTCCATTTGCACAACAACATGTGAAATTGATTGTCAATCAGTGTTGCTTCTTAAGTGGACAGTTTGATTTCACAGAAGTTTGATTTACTTGGAGTTATATTGTGTTGTTTAAGTGTTCCCTTTATTTTTTTGAGCAGTATACAGGTCCTTCTCAAAATATTAGCATATTGTGATAAAGTTCATTATTTTCTATAATGTCATGATGAAAATTTAACATTCATATATTTTAGATTCATTGCACACTAACTGAAATATTTCAGGTCTTTTATTGTCTTAATACGGATGATTTTGGCATACAGCTCATGAAAACCCAAAATTCCTATCTCACAAAATTAGCATATCATTAAAAGGGTCTCTAAACGAGCTATGAACCTAATCATCTGAATCAACGAGTTAACTCTAAACACCTGCAAAAGATTCCTGAGGCCTTTAAAACTTCCAGCCTGGTTCATCACTCAAAACACCAATCATGGGTAAGACTGCCGACCTGACTGCTGTCCAGAAGGCCACTATTGACACCCTCAAGCAAGAGGGTAAGACACAGAAAGAAATTTCTGAACGAATAGGCTGTTCCCAGAGTGCTGTATCAAGGCACCTCAGTGGGAAGTCTGTGGGAAGGAAAAAGTGTGGCAGAAAACGCTGCACAACGAGAAGAGGTGACCGGACCCTGAGGAAGATTGTGGAGAAGGGCCGATTCCAGACCTTGGGAGACGTGCGGAAGCAGTGGACTGAGTCTGGAGTAGAAACATCCAGAGCCACCGTGCACAGGCGTGTGCAGGAAATGGGCTACAGGTGCCGCATTCCCCAGGTCAAGCCACTTTTGAACCAGAAACAGCAGCAGAAACGCCTGACCTGGGCTACAGAGAAGCAGCCCTGGACTGTTGCTCAGTGGTCCAAAGTACTTTTTTCGGATGAAAGCAAATTCTGCATGTCATTTGGAAATCAAGGTGCCAGAGTCTGGAGGAAGACTGGGGAGAAGGAAATGCCAAAATGCCAGAAGTCCAGTGTCAAGTACCCACAGTCAGTGATGGTCTGGGGTGCCGTGTCAGCTGCTGGTGTTGGTCCACTGTGTTTTATCAAGGGCAGGGTCAATGCAGCTAGCTATCAGGAGATTTTGGAGCACTTCATGCTTCCATCTGCTGAAAAGCTTTATGGAGATGAAGATTTCACTTTTCAGCACAACCTGGCGCCTGCTCATAGTGCCAAAACCACTGGTAAATGGTTTACTGACCATGGTATCACTGTGCTCAATTGGCCTGCCAACTCTCCTGACCTGAACCCCATAGAGAATCTGTGGGATATTGTGAAGAGAACGTTGAGAGACTCAAGACCCAACACTCTGGATGAGCTAAAGGCCGCTATCGAAGCATCCTGGGCCTCCATAAGACCTCAGCAGTGCCACAGGCTGATTGCCTCCATGCCACGCCGCATTGAAGCAGTCATTTCTGCCAAAGGATTCCCGACCAAGTATTGAGTGCATAACTGTACATGATTATTTGAAGGTTGACGTTTTTTGTATTAAAAACACTTTTCTTTTATTGGTCGGATGAAATATGCTAATTTTGTGAGATAGGAATTTTGGGTTTTCATGAGCTGTATGCCAAAATCATCCGTATTAAGACAATAAAAGACCTGAAATATTTCAGTTAGTGTGCAATGAATCTAAAATATATGAATGTTAAATTTTCTTCATGACATTATGGAAAATAATGAACTTTATCACAATATGCTAATATTTTGAGAAGGACCAGTAGATAAACACTGGGTTCATCAAAATACAGGAACTGTTACCCAAGCCTTAGAGTATGCGCAGCATGCCCATAAAACACAGCAAAATAGGACGACAGATACGTTTGGAATGCAAGACAGTTTAATGGCTTTGCATCGCTCAGGGGCAAGCGGGCAAAGAGGACGGAGAGGATTCAGAGGTCAAGGAGGAAGAGGAGGAGGAGGAGGGCCACGACACAGCCACACACAGAGCAATGCGTGTCTGAGGTGTGGAAAAATAGGGCATTATGCTAGACAATGTAGAACAATTTTACAAAACCCTGGCACAAGAGATGACAACTGCTGGATCTGCAATGAGCCAGGACATTTTGCAAGAGAATGTAATGAAAAGCGGGTGTATAATCCCAATTCTACCCAGAATTGACAATTACAGCCACAGCCCCCACCTCCTCCCCTACTAGCAGAGAGAAACAGTAGTGAAATGGAGGAAGTTGACATACAAGCAGAATTGGAACTTATAGCACTGTGTAGGGTGCAAGATTTGCCATATAACAACATAATAATAAATGGCAAAGGATATAGCTCTTTGTGTGATACAGGGGCATGTAGAACTGTGCTAACTGAACCTCCACCCGGAGTAAAATATTCTAACACCGCCCATGTTAGATCAGCAGCTGGCACATCAGAGGTACATTACCTAAGTGCACCAGTAACAATAACAGAACTTGAGACAAAACTTACTTGTCAGACTCCCGTTCTGATAAGTCAAAAATGCCCAGTAAACCTGTTGGGAAGAGATCTTGTGCAAAAGTTGCATATAAATATAGTATCAACAGAAACAGGTATGAAAGCTGTAGTGGAAGAAGGGGCCCTAGTCCTAAATGAACTATCACAGCCGCATTATTACTGGTCCCTCGATCTAGGCCCCACACCAACAGCTCAAGAACTGCTGAGGAGAACCAGAGAAAAACAAACCTCCCAGGAGGCACAGTACATGCTAGATAGATTTGCAGAGAATGGCTACCAGACTATGCAGCCATTGTACAACCCTTGCAATCTATGATCTATGGCAAAGACATGACATTAAAAGACAAAATCACATGGACTAAGGAAGGAGAAGCAGCATTCACAGAGCTAAAAAATCTGCTTCAAATAACAGTCACCTTAGCTCTGCCGGATTATAGCCAGCCTTTCACACTTTGTGTAGATGCATGTAAGGGATATATGAAAGCTGTATTAACCCAGCCATTTGGCTCCAAAAACAGACCTTTAGCATTTTATTCTAAAAAACTGGACTCTATGGCATTTGGATTTCCAATCTGATTGCAGAGCTGCACAGCTGCGGCAGAAGCTGTGAAGCAGACAGCTGAAATTGTGCTGTGCCACCCGCTCACACTGAAAGTTCCTCATTCAGTGTCACTTGTATTGCTACAAACCTCACTTCCTTTCTTGACACATGCAAGGCATATTACGTTGACCTCATTGCTACTCTCGCAACCAAATATAACTCTGCAAAGATGTGGTCCACTGAACCCTAGCACGCTAATTCCAACAGCAGAAGATGGGAAACCACATTCTTGCAAAACAAAGGTTGAGGAATACACAAAACCTAGGCAAGATATCTCTCAGACCCCTCTGAAAAACTCACAAATAATCTTTGTAGATGGATCAGCTTCAAAAGATGAATACGGAAAAAACAGAGTTGGTTATGCAGTAACCACTGAAACAAAAATTATAGAATCACAGGCCCTGCCCCATACATGCTCAGCACAGACTGCAGAGCTGTATGCTGTTATCAGAACTTGTGAATTATATGAAGGAAAAATCCTAACCATCTACACAGACAGCCAATATGTATTCAGTTCTGTTCACCATTTTGCTAAAATATGGGAGAATAGAGGGTTCAAAACATCATCTGGAACAGAATTGACACATTTTAATCTGTTAAAACGACTGCTGTTAGCTATCCAGCTACCTGCAAAGATAGCGCTTTGTAAATGTAAAGCGCATCAATCTGATGAAACCATGGAAACAAAGGGGAACACCTTTGCTGACATTTCTGCTATTTAGCTTCGAGGCTTCCCCTCACTTTGAAAATGTCAGATCTCCTATTTATAGATACAGATGTGCTGAAAGATTCACAACAATCTGCACCAGCTGCAGAAGGTAAATCTTGGCTGAATAGAGGGGCCATAAAGAAAGATGACATTTATCATTTGGAAAATAAGCCAATATTATCAAAGAATTTATACAAGACAGCGGCCCATGCGACACACGGAATTCCGCATGTGTCGAGGGGGGGAATGATACACTTAGTAAATCTACATTTCCATACCATAAATTTTTCTGACTATGCAAAAAACTTTTGTAGATCATGTATTATTTGCTGCAAACATAATCCACAGGGGAACGTGAGACCCAAAAGAGGCCAGTTCCCAGCAGCTATTCATCCCTTTCACACGATACACATGGATTTCATAGAGCAGGGGGAAAGAAATATTGTTTAGTGGTCATAGATGCTTTTTCAAAGTGGGTTGAAATATACCCTGCAAAGCACTGTGATGCACTCACAGTGGCAAAGAGTTTAGTGACACATTTCTTCCCCACATATGGTATCCCACAAATCATAAGATCAGATAATGAGACTCATTTTGTAAATAATGTAATAGAACTGTGCTCCAAAGCATTAGGGTTTCAGTTAAAAAACCATTGTTCTTACCACCCGCAATCTGCTGGGCTGGTTGAACAAACAAATGGAACAATAAAAAATAAATTAAGGAAAACAATGGATGAAACAGGGAGGCCATGGCCCGAATGCCTATCCCTGGTTAAATTATGGATGAGAATAATTCCAAATCAAACTTGTCTCACTCCATTTGAAATAGTACATGGCAGACCTTTTCCATTGCTATCAGAAATGGATGACATAACAAAAGCACAGCAGGAAACATCATTAGCTGAATGGATGAATAAAATGTTACAAACAAAAGAAGTACAGTTGTCCAGTAGTCTGCCAGTAAATTCTGCTCCAATTTCACAGAACAACCTGAGGCCTGGAGACCTGGTCCTGATTAAGACACTTCACAGAAAGGACTGGAGCACCCCCTGCTGGAAAGGGCCATATCATGTTCTCTTGACCACACCGACAGCTCTGAAAATTGCATAGACCATCCTGGATCCACAAGAGCCACTGTAAGCTAATATCACCGTTACAGGAGCCATACCAACCGACGGGGTAACAGGGGAAAATGGATACAAAGGGGTTGGTGTCCCATAGGGCCCAGCATCTCAAACTGGTGAAGAAAACAACTGACCTGTGCCCAATTTAGCATGGCTTTTTGTAACATGTGGACAGGACTGATAAGCCTGAGCCTAATTCTGGTAGCAGGGCTCTTTCTCTGTTTAAGGCAAGATCCACAGGATGCAACATCACACAAGAAGAGATGGACACCAGACGGCTCTCATCTCAGACCCCTAAAGGAAGGAGGAGGACACCTGTTTCTGCAAAATTATTGGTATCATTACTTGTATGAAACAGCTAAAGCACAAAACAATGGGTATGGGATGTGTGCTCCAGTTTTCACATCTGATCACACTATAATAATCAGTAAGGTAACGATGATACCCACAATCCCCAAAAGGCAAAGGAGAGATATGGAAATGAAACCACACGACCCTATCTGGGGAACTAATGTCCCGGATGAATTTAAGCTTTGGCCAAAAGATGAGAAAGTGACACTATCTCTCCTTCCTTGGCTAAGTGTGGGGAAACTAATGCTGCATGTGGAAACTTTAAGTTACCGATTAGGGCTGTTTTTGAATAACTCCATAATAGTAGAAGAGGGCCAAAAGACAGAAATGAGTGCTATGCGAGCCATGATAATTCAGAATTGCATGGCTTTAGATATTCTAACAGCATCAACGGGGGGCGTTTGCGTTTTGTTGAATAACACCTGTTGCATATATATCCCAGATAATATACATTTCTCAAATATAACAGGAGCGCTGAATAACCTGCAAAATGTCATGACACACGACCACCCGACTCCCAGCTCCTCTTGGCTAGACTGGATGCTCCAAGGGGGGTGGATGGATTGGGTTAAGATTTTCTTATTTGCCATAGCAGCATTCCTGATCATCCTGTGCACCTTGTCAATATGTATTATTCCAGGTTGCAAATGCTTGGTAAAAAGGATAGTAACTCAATCAGTCACAGTCGCATATGCAGCATAAATTCAAGTCGACACAACACTGGACCCAAAAGCAGATGACTATGATGACATGTTGTAAATGAATATATCTTCAATGCCTGAGTGTATTCATAATTGTACTTCATAAAATGACCTTATAGCAGAAAATTGAAAGAAGTTGCTGTTTAAGTGAAATGAGAAAAAGTGCGATATGAACAAGGTTTGTTTTAATTCTTTTACTTTTATCACATTTCGGTTTTTTTTTGTTTTATTATATTGTTTCACTCTGCCATGATTGGTGGTCGCCTTGGGCGGAGGGACCGTGTTAGGGTTTTTATATCTTTTGTATTGTTTCTCACTCATCTAAGTGCTTTTCCCTCCTTACATGTTACAGGAAAGGAGATGGTCACAAGAATGAGTTATGCTTTATTATTTTATTATTTTATTATTTTATTAGCAGCATCTGGGGGCTATTCACCAGGTCCCCACTTCCCACTTCCTCTGTTTGTTTATAATCAAGACAAATGAACCCTAACCTTTCTGACCCCACACACACACACACACACACACACACACCCACCCTGAATGTTGTTTGAACTGTGTGTGACCAAGCATGTATAAATAAAGAGAGAGGGGGCTAATACTTCGTAGTCTGTAGTGCACAGCTACCCTTGCCGCAAGTAAAACTGACTGTGTGACGTTCCTTACCTCTGAGTTGATTAAA
Organism: Girardinichthys multiradiatus; assembly: GCF_021462225.1. Classification (NCBI taxonomy): domain Eukaryota; kingdom Metazoa; phylum Chordata; class Actinopteri; order Cyprinodontiformes; family Goodeidae; genus Girardinichthys; species Girardinichthys multiradiatus. Next base: position 13,176,741 of record NC_061802.1, on the reverse strand, counting down.
TAATACCTATCATTAATTTGGTCCTTCGAGCCGGAGATTATAAGAACTAAACTGATTTTATCTTTCTTTGCAGTGACTGGCGAATCTCCGGAGACAGCCTGACGTCAAGTTAAGAGCTACCGCACAGCCGCACCTAGGCCTGGTGGCTGAAAGTCCCGGTGTGTGACATTCGCACCTGGCCGGTGGGTTATTGTCTTGCTCGAGATCCGACAGAGTCACCTGAAAGTCAACTCAGAGGTGAGACGGTTACATAAGATAAGAGTAAGCGCTATAGAAATAAAAGAAGAAAAGTACTTCAAAGTCGTTTGGTAGTGTGTCGCCGCAAGGACACTGCATTGGATAGGTTTTATTTCGCCGCAAAGAAATAGTGATAAATTTAGGTAGGATCTCGCCGCAAGGAGATCAGAGACGACTAGGCGCCGTAAAGTGAACTGGACAATTTGGTTGGTAACATTCCGCCGGAAGGGAATGAAATTAAGTGTTGAATAATGAAGAGAGCTCATAAACTAAGCTAGGTCGACCATACAAAATACTAACTGTGTGAGTGCTATATTATTGTTCTTCCTATTTTTATTACACATTAACCATCATCTCCTAAACATCAAGGTGGGGATGATTGTGTTAATTTTGCTTTAATTTGGGAAGATAAGTTTGGTTTTTCACAAAGTGGAAGTTTGAGTGTAAATAAGTTAAATAGTTTCAATAGTTTCAAGTAAAACAGTTGATGGATGGAGATGAGAAAAATAAAAAACATAAGAAAAAGATTCAAAAGCACAGAGTGCATCAATTAAAGTGTTAAAGAGTTAAAACTTTCCTGCAGGAAGTTTCGTTTGTCTTAAATATTGCGATCAGTCGGAAAAGAAAGGAGTATAGTGCATGTTATGGTGGACAACTGACTGACTGACTGATAATATTTCTGTGTGCAAAATCTGAACCTATACTAAACTTCTCATCTGCCTCTCAAGGTGCGTTCACACCAAACGCGATTTCTGCGAAAGGAGCGGCCAATTTACATGTTATCCCTATGTAGAGGCGCGTTCAGGAGCAGAACGGCGCGGTGCAGTGCGAAGGACGCGGAGGGCGCGGCGCGGCAAGCGGAGCGGGAGAGGAGCGGCGCGATGGACGAGTTGAAAAATTTGAACTTTTTCCTAAATTCGCGTCGCGTCAACCAATCAGGGACTGGATGTGGCTGTGATGTAGGGTGAAGGACCAAAGCGGAGAAGAAGCAGTTGTCAATGATGGAGGACCAGATCATAGTGGCGGTGTGCGGCAAGCCAGAGTTGTATGACTCAACTAATTACTTTTACCGAGACAAGTACAGAAAGGACCTGGCCTGGTTATGTTTAGGCACACATATCTAGGAGATGTGGACATTAAAAATCGGCTGTTTTTTTTTACCGAGCTGAGATTTATTTACTCACCGAAGACAGATGGACAGGCGTTCAGCAATGGGGATACAGCGTTGGTAAACCGCGGTGAAGTTAGTTTGAAGTTGGATGTTCAAGCTCCGCGGAGTTAGCGGCATCTAGCTCAGGGTTGATCCGATTCAGGCACTCAGATTTTCCACGACTGTTTGGTACGGAAACTTATTGACGGTCCCTAATGAACCACCGCACGTCAGAAGAGGGAGCAACAGAGAGCAGCTAGCCGAAATCTGGGTGCCTGACTCGGATCGGCCGTGGGCTGGATGCCGCTGGCTCCGCGGAGCTTGAGTGTCCAGTGTCCGGCATCGGGCTGGCTTCACTGTGGTCGCCGGTAGTTGGTGTCTCGGAGGCCGATTAATCTCCCAACGCGGGGCAGCAGATCTTCGAACTGGTTCCTGGATAGACGGAAGTACCACTGAAATCGACCATCATCCAGACGCAGCTCCTGGAGTAGGTGATGGTAATCTCCGAATTGTTCCCGTCTCTGAAGAATCTGGTGAACCCAGGGACATTGATGTCGGCGGCGTTTTTCGGCTCTCCACAGGTAAAACACCGTGATTATCCGTGAAATGCATGTCCAGCATGTTCAGTTGAAACCAGCAAGCAGCAGATGGAAGCTCCTCCTATTTGATGACGCGGCGAAGCGTTGCCGCTTGTTGCCAAATGCCAACGCAGAGTTCACGCAGAATGTGAAGCAGGCAAAAGCACACAAATGAGGCGAAGAATTCGCAGAAATTGCGTTTGGTGTGAACGCACCATCACACACACATACACACATAAATGGGATTTGAGTGCAACATCTGCGTTTTTGAGTCTGGACTTTAGAAACCTGCCCTTCGTGGCTACTCCACCAGAGACGCTTCTTCAGCACGGCCTGAAAGAGAGAGATCTGTCTGCCTGTCTGTCTGCCTGCCTGCTGCAAATCACAGTGTGAGTTTCCACCAGAACAAAACTCAGAAGAAGTCTGGCCCCACTGAGATGGACAACGATCCATGCTGCTAAGGGATACACTGGATTTATATTGAAAGCACATCTTATGCGGGCAGAAGAGAAACAGGCCGGAGCAAAGTTATTTCTCCCTCCTGGAGAAGTTAAAGTGGACAAGAAGGATTTAATGTCCCACCAACAGACCTGAAAGGCCTGGGTTGTTTTTTGGACTGATAGAGGACTGTGTGTGACAGTCTGACTCTGGAGCGATTTAGAAACTGATGGGGGTAACGTACAAACACACACATATTTGCATAAATCTTTTCCTATTTTCTGCAACGAAGAACGCTTATTAACCGCTGCTCAAGTGACACGCTGGCCTGACGTTGACAGATAAAGCGGGTTAAAATATTATTTTAGGGTTAGAAAAGTATTTTCAAAAGGGTGATAACTTAGCTCATTTGATGCTTTCCGGTTAATTATTTTAGAGAAGCAAGTTCTCTTTCGTCGTGGAATATTCAGGGTCAATTATTCTAGTTATTAAAAGTTATTAAAAAGCAGAGGAAGTTACAACATCTCCAGCAGTAACCAAGTGTTTCTGTCATTCTCAGGACAGATCTCATGAAGGAGCATTTTCAAAACCCAGCGCATGCGTAACACCTGATGGGGTCTCTTTCAGCCATTGTTTTCTGTTGTCAGAGTTTGTATCCCATAAATCTAATGGGTAGAGACCTCATTAAAACAGGCTTAGTTTTACTGCAGATGGTCTTCATACAGTCTCTGACACAGTACTTACAGTTTGGTGCAGTTTTTTCCGCAAGTGCTAACTTACGCTTATGGAAGGTACAAATTCATTGTTTTTCACAGCAGCTGCTGGGAAGAGGTTATATTAGGTTTTTTCTTCCCTCTTCTGATTCATGCAGCGTGTTGATTTACACTGTACCTTATATCAGGTCCTGACAAAAAATTATGAAAGGCTTGGTTCTGCAGTTTCTTTCCCTTTGGGAAAGGAAAGGAAACCTAATCAGTTCTGTGTTGCACAGAAATATTAAAACACTTGTTGTTTTCTAAGATATCACCAGCTAAAACTTTGAAACCTTTTGAGAGTAATTGGTTTTGTTAAACACATTTTCCTTGGTAAAACAAACCTTTAAAATGAGAATGGGAAAAATTGGGTTATTTTTGAAGGTAAGAAAGATTCTGATTGGACAGTGGTACCACACAAAATTAAATTAATCTCATGTTTCCTAAAAGACTCTACATAGAAAAGGCCTTCAGAACCGTGGAGTTATTTTCCACCACAGTACCAAGTTTTTTAAGCATGCTTTTTCTTTATTTTAAAACAGATCTATGTTTTTGTTTTGTTTTTGGCTTTTAGCATAATGTTTGTCTGAAGCTTCTTATGAACTGGGTTAGGAGCAAATATGATCTGAGGTAAATTAGGAGCTGTGAACTAATAATTTTAAATCTGATTATTGTCCAGGCAGAAATAATATATTTAGCCAATCCTTCAATCTCTGCAGAAAGTTAACACCATTGTTCAACTTGTGGTTCCTGGACTCCTGAAGCCCATAAACCATAGATTTTGGGTCCATAAAATTATAATACTTAATTAAAGGTAGATTGATTACATATTAAAATAGATCTAAGCCAATGATGGGTTCCAGTCATTTGGTGGCTTTGAAATGCAATAATACTCAAAATTTCTACTCTGGGGAACACAGAAAAAGGCGGACCCAAGATTCAGCCAGACACAGTACTGAAAATTTAAATGGTTTATTCAGCCACAGGAAAACGTCACTCAGGTAAAACTCCACACAGCTTCCGGGAATCACTGGGGCAGAAAGAGGGATTAGTGACTTGTAGTTTCTCCAGATATTGCAGGGATCAGAAAAGTCACTAACCTGCTTTTGTCTTGAGTAGAACTTGAAACCCAGAGGGGAAACCTCAGTGGGTGGCAGGCAGTGATCTCCACAGCACAGGTAAGATGTGACTCCAGGCTGAATAATCCAAGGGCTAGGCTGGCTCAATAATCCGGGGACAGAAACAGGGTCAATGATCGGAACAAGAGACGTCAGGCAAGGGGCAGGCAGAGGCATAAACCAGATGCAGGAAACAGGGTCAAAACCAAAATCCAAACAGTCCGACAAGGAGCAGGCAGAGAGGCAAAAATCTGAAAGGCAAGGCAAGGTCAAGAACATTGATCAGACAGGAAGGAACGCTGGATATCTACTCACACGATGGCTTTCAAAAATCAGGCACCGTCTGCTTGTCAGAGTCAGTATATATCAGGGAAGACACAGGTGCTTGGCATTCCACAGATTGCACTACACTGCAGCAGCCACCAGGTGCATCTAATCTGCTGATTGCAGCCAGGGAGACAGGGTAGAGCAGACGTGCCAGAATCATAACATGCAGAGGCAAATACATAATGTTGACTAAGTCACTTAAAATACATTAGTTGACAGAGTAAATCTATTGCAAATAGTGATTAAACATATACTTTCTTTTTAATTAACTGGGCCGGTCTAAGATATCACACTCTGGGACTGAAAATGAGTCTCACTCCAACCCTGATTCTGCTAAATACTAACGTAATGTGTGTCAATCTCTGAATCTGGGATTCACACTTTATTTGGCTTTTGTGCATCTGAACTATAGAGGCATCTCTTTCATTTTATGAAGTCTCGAGGATATTTATATAAGGTAGAAAGTGGCCTCGCACAGGTTTTAGCACTTTGAGCATTTCTCTTTAAATATTATTCTTCACTTGTTTGTAAAAGTATTTTATATATATTTTATACAACCAGCACATGAGATGCAATATGTTATTTTTGGATATCTGTGTGTCCCAGAAGTTACATTTGCTTTATTATCAATAAAAAAGAAAATCTGTACATGTATTTGATCTTAACACACGTTTCAGAACTAGCAATGATGCAGATGGAACTACATACAGAATAAAAAAACTATATTTTTAAAAAGCTGTAAAACAAATGAAAAGCTTTCTGGTGTAACATCTAATAACCACCTCAGGAGGTCACTGTCCGTCTAATAAAACAGGTGAGTCTTTATGAAGCAGAAGCCATTGGACAGCATTAATTGTGGAAATGTGTCCAAACTGGACTGATGACATGAAACAGTGAAAACCATTTTTGTTTAACAGATAGATTAAACAAAACATGAACTTCCTGCATTTCCAGGACATATTATATTTATTGATTATACACATTTACAAGCCAAAACAAAAATATTTAAAGCTTACATATGAGCTACTTACATTTTTGTAAAACATTATAAAACATATCTAGTAAAGTAAGACAATCCTAGTATTATTTTCTGATCTGATTCAGTTCATATATCTCTGCATATGAACTGGTCATTTAGGCCTATCTGTCTTCATTTATAAAATAAACAGAATTATTTTATTTGTACCCAAACTCTTGACAGCACATTAAGCAGTATGTGCTTTACATCTGCGTCCAGCACAATATGGACAACCAAAGAAAAATCTAAAAAAACTACACAATCGAGCAAATTAATGAATTGACAAATATAACAAATTATATATATACATATAAACTGAATCAGTATAATAAATTATAGTCTGAAATATTAATAGGGCAAGATTCATCAGTCATAAAACGTATGAGGCTTATATGTTTGTTTTTAATTTTGGTGAGGTGTCAATAAAAATACAAGTAAATTGTTTTTGTTTTAGTATCTTATAATGTCTGAGAAAATCTAGTTAGAAGCTGATTACTTAATTTTTTTTTTTTTTCGTTTTTATAATACAGGAGAAGAGGAACATAGAAGCTGAAGAGTGCATTATTTTTATGGAACTGTAGGATCCTAACAGAAACTTTAGTTATTCGCATTTTTCTAAGACCCTGAGTGAGCAAAGCTTCCATGAGTTTAAGACTGGCCTTTGCTTGGGGTGCTACCAGTAAAACAAGTAAAATTATTTAAATATTTTGTTTAATTCACTTAAAAAAATTCCAGCTTGTAGGCTACGGATTGGTACCGCATGTTTTAAATTATTTTCATATATGATTGTGTAAACTGATACGTGAAAATGTAGCTATTTCTGGGCTGGTCTAAGCCCACGATGTTTCACTATCCTAACAGCAGCTCTCCAACATATGTAGCTCAACTTGTTGAATAACAAAACATTCATCCATGGATTTTCTGGACCTGCTTAATCTTTGTTCAGTCACTTGGCTTCTGCATATATCTTTAGCATAGTAAAACATGTCAAATGAAGTACATAACAGCTGATATAGGATCTCATTTTTAGCTGGCTGCTCTACAGTGAAAATTAAACTATGTTTTTTTGTTGTGCCCCTTTCGTTAGTGATCAAATGGAAGGATTCTGACAGAAAATTGTAGACTGAACATACTTCACCAATATTAGGCCCCTGACCCACCTCGGGAAGTAGTCACACACCCATAGCCACCATGAACTGTAAGGGATGATAAAGAATTGCAGAACAAGTGTGGCGTATTGATATGATGCAAAGCGAAGACAGCTGCAGAAGCAGCAGGAGTCCATGGTGCACACAGAGAAGAGGCACCACATGATCTTCCAGAGTCCATCAGATCTGAGAAATACTTTGCTCAACAGAATCTGATGAAAATAATAACATGTTGAGGGTGATGCACAACGACTTGGCTTTTATTTAAAGCATTGGGTGGACATGAAAAGCTCATATGAGGATCACAACATAGAGCTCAGCCCTTTGGCCTTATGCATCGCTCAGATAAACATTAAGCACGGTTGCACATTTATTGTGAATCTCTGATCTGAAAGGTGTTCAGCCTCATGCTCAAAAAACGTAAGACTCGACTCGACATAGAGTTTGAGTCTAGGACTCAAGTGTTATGAACAAAGTTTATCTCATGTGAAAGTAAACCTGTAAGCGTATAAAATTTTAGTAAACAATTAATGTTTTCGCCTATGTGTTACCATGCAATTGACTGAATTTGATTGTTATAGTGGGGTTATAAACAGTACCTATGGGTTCTTAGATTTTTGTCAACAGTTTTTGCCTTTAAAATGTTAATAGCAGCTTCCAAATGCATTTTATTTCTATTTTAATGCTGCCATCAAACAAGTATTTATAGTAAGTAAGCCACAAACTACAGCAATGACAAATATGTGCATATTCTCGTATTAAAGAGAGCATTTGTTCTAATAACCAAGTAGGTTCATGAACTGTGGGTTCTGAAAAGTTCGTAACAACTGTGCGACTTTGTTGAATGATTTCAGGTCATTTCAAATAAATTGTCTCATATTATTTTCTCGCCAATAACATAGTGTCATTACAACCTTTTTTTCACCATAAATGTATGTTTATCCTTTTATTAGGGTAAATGTATTTCAGATTTTTTAAATTATTGATAGCAGTTCATGACCGTTTTCTTTAAATGTTAAATGTTCATGTCTTAAATTGAGCTCATATAATACAATTAAAAACTGAAGTAGGTCATACGCAAAACATTTTTGTAATAATGGCAAACTAGACAATATGCATTTAATGTGAGTCAATGGACTTGTGAGAATTGACTTGGACTGGGAGCAAAAGACTTGAGACTTGATTTGGACCCCTTTGGGATTTGAGACTTGACTTGACTTGAGACATGACTCATTAACATATATTTGTAGTAACACAATGCCAAAAATAACTTGGCAGACCTATGCATTTTTCCTTCTTCAAATGGCTTTACCTAAGGACTATCAGACTGTTTTACACTGGAAGCGGTGGTCCTTCCTATGTTGCAACTCACCTTGATCACATTCGTGTGTGGGGTTAATATTCTGTACCTATACCTCCATCTAATTTCCCAAAAGATTAATTATGTTTTGAATCCACATTAGGTACAATCAGATTATTAAAATTATAGTTTAATTATTAGTCAGTCATTTTCTACTGATTATTCCACAGTGGGTTGTGGGGGAGCTGGTGCCTCTCTCCAGCTGTCATTGGGCAAGAGGCGGGGTAAACCCTGGACAGTTCACCTGTCCATCACAGGGCAACACACAAACACACTCATTCATATACCTAAGGGCAATCTAGAGTGACCAATTAACCTAACAGGCATGTCTGTGGACTGTGGAAGGAAGCCAGAGTACCCAGTGAGAACCCACGCATGCATGGGGAGAACATGCAAACTCCATGTAGAAAGACCCCTGGCTGGGAATTGAACCCAGAACCTTTCTGCTGCAAGGCAACAGTGCTACCAACTGCACCACCATGCAGCCCAGCTTGATCATTAGTTGAACATATTCTGGAGTTCTAAAAACCTGTCCTAAATTTAAAGTTTTGAAGAGAAAAAGAAAAAGGAGAAATATATTCCAATTGTGCCACATTTGGTCCACCTTGAACCTCCAAAATAATGCTAATGAGAAGTGTTTTTCCTTGGTCTGAAATCAGATTGTAGCATCTCTGGGAAATGAATGTAAACCTCAGTGGGTGCAGTTCATGCCCTTAGGGCTCTGACACCACTGATGGAATATCTCGACAGCTGTCATTCGGCCGGGAATGTCACTCTCAGGCTGGCTGGTGGCTTCTTTCCTGGCACTGACCTCTGAATATTTTAGTGGGTTCCTGAGGTAGACTTTGGATCAAGAATGTAACTTTAAAGTTATGATGGTAAACAAGAGCAAAATTTACAGTAAACACATAATGCCAACCAATTCTGCATGTAGTCCTAAAAATGAAAAATGGTCTGTGGCACAATTTCTTTACTGGTTCAGTGTGCTCTATGTCTGTCAGTCCTTCTGCCTCTGCCTTTCTTAGTCAGTCCACACTCTTGTTGGACTGTCTTAATCTGAGTCCTCATTTAGCGCTTGGCTCAGACAACCTCCAAGGTGATTGTCACCTGTCTCATTAGATAGCAGTTAAGAAAAATAGATTCTGCTATTTTTTTCAAGCCCTATTCCAAAATGAATCCAAGATAACATATTATTGGCTGGAGGTAGAAATGTAACACAAGGTTACCAACATTACTAAAATGTTCTGACCAGGAAAAGTGCAAGAGCGCATCAATTTCAAAAGTTTGAAAGAGTTCTAGCAGTAAAAGATAATTACAGCTTCAGGGTCATAAACATGTGATGCTTTTAGCTTAACCTTATTTCATGATAAAAACATTTTGCCCAAGTCTTGTTCAGATTTTGACAGATGTTAATATGTGTCCATCTGTCAGTGCCTGTGTACTGTTTATAAAAAGCCTAATATCCAAATGTCTGTTATGGTACATGTTCGTTTATATTACTTCTGTACCATATGTCTGCAATCTAGCTATGTTAGCTAGAGCAGAACAAACACAAAACAAAATGGAATGCTAAAATGGAAAAACAATACATGAGCATACTGTCAAGTAAGCACATGATTGAGAAAATAAGAAAGAAAGCAACAAATGTTGAATGAGAGACAAAAACAAGAACAAATACAAATTAAAAAGTAAATATTGAAGGGAGTCTAGTCAGCCTGTCTCAAACTCAGGCCTAATCTGTTTGCAGTGTTTTCAAGGTGACACATTTAACATTTTGTAATTACTTTCAGGCTAAGATGTAAAATGTCACTGCTTAAAACTACAGCTTGCTACAATTTGTGCACCCTTTGCAGACCAATGTTAGGCAAGCATGACCCCACATTCCTCTTTTTCTTTCCGCACTGTCAGCAGTAACGGAGGGAAGGCAGTTTGCAAAACACACATCTCTTTCTAATCCCATCAAGAAAAGCAACTAATTATTTTATCAAAAGGTGCTGCAGGTAAATGCATGACAGTGAAAAATATATACAGCATATACAGGGGTTGGACAATGAAACTGAAACACCTGGTTTTAGACCACAATAATTTATCAGTATGGTGTAGGGCCTCCTTTTGCGGCCATTACAATGTCAATTCGTCTTGGGAATGACATATACAAGTCCTGCACAGTGGTCAGAGGGATTTTAAGCCATTCTTCTTGCAGGATAGTGGCCAGGTCACTACGTGATACTGGTGAAGGAAAACGTTTCCTGACTCGTTCCTCCAAAACACCCCAAAGTGGCTCAATAATATTTAGATCTGGTGACTGTGCAGGCCATGGAAGATGTTCAACTTCACTTTCATGTTCATCAAACCAATCTTTCACCAGTCTTGCTGTGTGTATTGGTGCATTGTCATCCTGATACATGGCACCGCCTTCAGGATACAATGTTTGAACCACAATCACTGATCCACCCCCATGCTTCACTCTGGGCATGCAACAGTCTGGGTGGTACACTTCTTTGGGGCTTCTCCACACCGTAACTCTCCCGGATGTGGGGAAAACAGTAAAGGTGGACTCATCAGAGAACAATACATGTTTCACATTGTCCACAGCCCAAGATTTGCGCTCCTTGCACCATTGAAACCGACGTTTGGCATTGGCATGATTGACCAAAGGTTTGGCTATAGCAGCCCGGCCGTGTATATTGACCCTGTAGAGCTCCCGACGGACAGTTCTGGTGGAAACATGAGAGTTGAGGTGCACATTTAATTCTGCCGTGATTTGGGCAGCCATGGTTTTATGTTTTTTGGATACAATCCGGGTTAGCACCCGAACATCCCTTTCAGACAGCTTCCTCTTGCGTCCACAGTTAATCCTGTTGGATGTGGTTCGTCCTTCTTGGTGGTATGCTGACATTACCCTGGATACCGTGGCTCTTGATACATCACAAAGACTTGCTGTCTTGCTCACAGATGCGCCAGCAAGACGTGCACCAACAATTTGTCCTCTTTTGAACGCTGGTATATTACCCATAATGTTTTGTGCATTTCAATATTTTGAGCAAAACTGTGCTCTTACCCTGCTAATTGAACCTTCACACTCTGCTCTTACTGGTGCAATGTGCAATCAATGAAGACTGGCTACCAGGCTGGTCCAATTTAGCCTTGAAACCTCCCACACTAAAATGACAGGTGTTTCAGTCTCATTGTCTAACCCCTGTAAGTGTGTTAGTGTTTGTTTTCTTCTCAGAAATGGCTACCTGTCTCCTCTGCTGATTGCATACCATGACATGTTTTTGTTGCAACTCTGTGCCAGATGTTCTTAGAGATTTGTTTTTTGTGAGTAGTCTCAAATAAAAAACAGCTGTTCAATTTATTCCAAAGAAGTTCTAAAATCAACAGAGTATTGAGAAAGGTAGATAAATTCTTCATTGCTCAACATGAGCATTCTGTTTTATTTGTTCTTAACCTCGGGTCACACAGCCAGTCTTCTGTTTGCTAACCTTTCTTGGCAGCTCTTTTTTTTTCCCTGAAGCACAACGCAGAGCATAAAAGTAAATGTGTAACTGTATTTTAAACTCTAATAATGTTACTCTTTAATGCATAAAAAGCAAACCTGCCTTATCCTAAATTAAATCACCTTTTACTTTAAATGAGATCAATTGAGGTGATTTGGGTAATGCAGTAGGTTTTGTTTGCTCAATTGATTCCTACAAATGATTACCAGGAAAGTAGAAAATTCAAACAAAACTTTACATGAATACTTGTTTTCTTTCCTAAAATATGATTGCATAGTTACCAAACTGGGGCATGCAATTTACAATTTATATGTACAACTATCTGTACAGCTGTGTTATTTGCTTAACCATCTTCACTCGTTTTTAATACCCTTTTTTAAATATATAGATGTATTTTTGTTTTCATTTACCCATGCACTTTGGTCTTTTTATTGATTTGTTGGACCGAATGCATCATTTCAGGGGCTTTTTGTGGTCTCTTTCTTTTTTACCCATCTGCGATTCTGGAATTGGAGGCTGAACAGGCTTGTGCAATCATTAAGCAATCTTTTTTTTCCTCTCTCTCTTGTGAAATCTAAAGTTCCTTCTCTGTATAACAGTGTAGCTGTCTGTATTGTCTCGCTCTGTTTAGTGGTTCAGAGTAGGAGGTTAAAATGCACGTGATAGCCAAAAGCTGTGTCCTACTTTTGTGGGTGCAATTACTGGCCTCTGTAAAATGTCAGGGTAAGTCCCTTTGTGGTTCATTTTTTACATTTATTTTGCATTTACTGTTTGATGATTTTTGTTTTTGATGTAAACACATAGTAACTATAACATTATTACTGTCTCACAGACTGTACACTTCAACAGTTTAAAAACAGCGGTAGGTTTGATTCCACTTTTGATGTAAGTGGTTTGGATAATACTTACAGTGGAGGAAAACAGGTGAGAGTCCCCTGCAACGTTGGCTATGGTGGCTTTTTCAAAATGATCTGTACTGAACAGGGCTGGGAGTTTATAGGGACAAATTGCCAACGTAAGTTATAAACATTAACATCTTTACTACATTCACTCTGCCATTTTATCAAATGATTTTTTACCACAGTATATTTACCTACCTTTTGCTCTTGTCTCTATATTTTAAGCAAAATCATGTGGTCATCCCGGCGATGCCCAATTTGCAGATTTTCGACTCGAGATCGGAGAAGATTTTGTCTTTGGATCGCAGGTTGTTTATGAGTGCTACAGAGGGTATGGTAAAAAAAGATAATTGCCATTCTAGTATTGTTATCACTCAGTCGTTTTGCTTACTGATTTTATTAAAAACTAATTTCAGTTATCACATGGTCAGTCGGACAAGCCGCAGACGTTGCGTGGCAGATGGCTGGGATGGCAACATTCCAGTGTGTGAAGGTATTGGGGGAATATGCAGTTCAGTAGTTATTGATATAAATGAGGAAGCCACCTTAATTGAAAGAGAACTTCTCTGTCTGTAGTAAACCACCCTTAAACCTTTTGGTGTTTCTATTTATTTGCTTACGTCTTGCTTGTGAAAGATGAGCCATGTAGACGCCTCAGGTCACCAGTGACCTGTTTACTAGAGTTCCCAGGATCAGAACTAAACAAGGTTAGGTAGCATTTAGTTTCTATGCTCCTCAGCTCTGGAACAAACTCCCTAAAAATCTGAATTGTGCAGGAACTGTTGGCCCCTTAAGTCAGGACTAGAAGCATTATTGTTTGCTGCACTTTTTGGATCAAATAGTCTCACTATTAAACTGTTTGCCCAATCATTGATGAGCAATTGATGCATAGGTTTATAGACTAACTTTGTATTTTAATATTTCTTTCTTTCTTTCAAACATTTTTGACAGCAGTTTTGGGTATTTTTAATGTTTCTCCTTTTATTTTATTTATTCACGTTGGATATCCTTGTGCATGAATGTTGCTTGTCTTGCCTAAACTTGTCTTGCCTTGTTTTCCAATGTTTGTCTTTACAGCCACTAAATGTCCAGTCTTTCATGTGGACAACAATGTCCAGGTTTTAGGGGATCCAGAAGAAGCCTCCTCTGGCAACGTTATTCGGTTTAGCTGCAAGTCAAATGATGAAATCTTGAATGGGTTAAAAGAGATTTATTGCAAGGATGATGGAGAGTGGAGTGCCCCGGTTCCAATATGCAAAGGTATAGCAGGTTGTCAGCATTACAAACGCTGAATAAGCTAGAAAGTTCCTTTTAAATTTAAAGTTATTCAAGATATTTTTTTACCTGGCAACATCTGTTATAACAGATAACAGCTAAATTAAATAACTAAACAACGTATTTTATTAAATAGCAATGTTTGTTGCAATTTACTAAATTGCAATGCAAAATGCAACAGTTGTTGGTTTTTATTGTGCCTCCACACAGAAATTATAAATCATCTAATTCTGTGTGTTGACCTAACAGGTAGGTTTTGCTGAAGCATTTAAAGTTCTCAAAATATGTTAAAAAAGCAAAACTTATCTATTCTAACCTTGATTTAATCACATTCAATAAGCAACTTACCTCTCAAATTGTTTGAAAGACATGATCAGTCTATCTTCCCAAAAGCATTGTGTTTCGGTAACACTTGCTTTTCACATCAACAGCAATAAGATGTTCCGTCCCTCAGATTGAACATGGCAGTGTGCTTAGTGGCTCTCGAGAGTACAAAGAAAATGAAATCTTAAATTTTAGATGCGATCCTACTTATAAAAAGGCGACCGAGAGACTTCCAAAATGCACAAAATTTGCAGGAAATGCAGATTGGAGCCCAACACCTGCATGTGAATGTAAGTATGATTTCAGAAGCAACAATTCATCATTTTATTGTAGTGAGAAGCAAAAATGCAGGTCTAAATATATAGTTTATCTCAATACCACAAACTGACAAATAATATGATATATGTCCAATGAATCCAGTAATAAAATGTCATCTGACTCTGCCACCACTGACTGGGACAACATATGACCCTCCGAACAAAAACATGTTTTCACCTGGAGAAACACTGAGAGTCTCATGTGGGGAGCAACACTGGATTCTGGACACTCGAACAAGGTTGACCGAGGTTACTTGTTTAGACAATGGAGACTGGAACACGGATCCTGTATGCCAAGGTATTAAAATACAAAAGCATAAACGCCACTGATTTGTAATTTTGTGATTTTTGTCTTTGCGCTGGAGTTTCATTAGTCCTATGCAATGATTAATATTATTGATTTCAGCATTTTAAAATAAAATAAAATTACATTTCCTCCAATCCAGAGGTTATATGCCCTGGATACATATACGAAGAACATTATACAGTTAACACTTGGGGAAGAAAAAAATTAGGGGACAGAGCTACATATCACTGTGATCACAACTACCAGGCCACACATGCAGATCGGAAAGCGACTTGTTCCAGAGATGGGTGGGGACCAAAACCACTTTGCCGAGGTACTGTTTATTTTATATGTTCTTTAATTTGTTTATTTAATCTACCCAGCAACGTTACATGAAAGAATTACAATTGTGAACAAATCTTTGAAAATGATCCACTTAACTTTTAAAAGAGGGTGGCTTATCCACTTCCATTTAAGAGAGCAGACCTTCTGTGGATTATATTGTGATAGTCTCAGTCAAACAAGGTTGTTTAGAAGGTGGTGTCCAATCTCCAAAAACAAATAATCTGAACAGAAGGCAACTTGGCACTCTTTTTTTTAAGCAAAAAACTGAAGTGCAAAATGTCTCATTTATTAATGGTAAAAGTAGATTATTGTGCTATTAAATGACCAATAAAGTTTAACACAAACAAAACTTATAAAATTAGTGGCTGCTGATATTCCTTTGACAACATATCAGATGGAACAAAAAGTTATTTTTATTGAATCTTTATAACAAATGGAAAAAAAGAATGGAAATTGGATATATTGGATAATGTTGCAGGCAAGTAATTTGATTTGTCTTGTGGTATTGTTTTTTTTTTTTTTACATTTAGATAACTTCTTATTATGTTGTTTATAGTAATTATATAAATTAAAATCCATGTTTAATGCTATTTTCTTCATCATCAGGAACATCGTGTGAAAAACCCAACATTGAAAATATCAGGATTACCAGAAATGATAAGAGATATTACAGCCACAATGAAAAGCTCACATACGAGTGTTTGGGAGGGACTCCAAATACTGTTACCATCACCTGTGTGGAAGGCACCTGGCAGGGGATAGAGCAATGTTCAGGTAAGAACATTTAACCACAACAAATTCACTTAAAAAAGGATATCATAAGTGAAGCATAGAAACTCCAACACCTATTAAAGGGAACCTGATTTATGACAATAATCAGTGGGCTATTATCACCAGCAGTCTTTTTAGTTTCTTTTACTTGTAGTACACACATGGATTATCACACTGTTAACACACTGATTTATGAGTGGTAGAGGGAGTCCTTCTGACAATAAAATAATTAGGGGGACTTACATAATTTGGGAGGTAACCGTTTTACACACATGTAGGGTCAGAAGGAAACAAAGTAAAAAGCACTAATCATGAGTAAGATTATTAATACTGACGTTTCAGCTCTATCATTGAAAATGAACTTAGCAAATTAAGACGTTTAAGAGGAAAATGAGTAATGCTGTTTTGTTGTTGATTCTACCCTTGTGTTCTGCCCTCACTAAAAGCAACACACCTCTGATACCAAATATTTAGGCTGTTTTCGTTTAGCAAATTTCCATGCTAACATTTTCCTTTAAATAAAAGCACAGTATATGAGCAATGGTTGAACAATGAGATCAGACATCCTAATATTTTTTACTATCAATTAAAAAAAACAATTAGTCCTGTTGGGTGGCATGTTGACTACTAAAACAAGATATTTACACCCATTGTATAAGAAGACAAATTACTACTTGTTTCCCTCATTGTTTACACATTTAATCAGACTAAACATTTAATGTTTTTGGTCAGATAAGATCTTCAACGTTATTTTGGTTTTCTTAATGCTAGCGTAAGCAGGGAACATTTTTCGAGATATTTTTTATACTTTAAGTTTAGATTTTTACATATATTGCCACAACAAGACATTGAAGTTGTTCTTCTTAAAGGGGACATATCATGCTTCTAAATTCTTCCTTTTTCTATTTAATTCATTCAGATCTGGTTTGTATAAAGTGGAACTGCAAAGCTTGAATTTATTGTTATTGTAGCTTGTCAGGAGTTCATTTTACTCATTTTTAAGCTTCCTTTTTGATAGTCTTGTTTTACTGAGGTCACTTTAAATGCAAATGAAGCACTTCACACCCCACCCCCTTCCAGGCTGCGGAGCCATACAAGATTCCATTACTTTACTTGCCCTCGATAAATATCAGCAAATGTCTTGAAAACAAGAAGTATATAAAAAAAATCATTGCACCTCAATGTGCTACTAATACTTTACTAATGCATCCAAATCAGGTGTGTTAAAGCAACGAAATGTCAGGACCTTGCAAGGACTGACTTTGAACACCCCTGCCCTAGTGGGCTATATGAAAAATGTAAATTCTTAAACAATTCACAGTAGTAACAAAAGCTGTAATCCCATTAGTAATGTTACTGACTATTTTTACACAAACTACATTTAAGATACCTTTTAAAATGTTAATGCTATCACAAATTGAATGAACACAACTTTTAAACAAGACCTCAACATAGTTAACGAGTTAGCTAACGCTGGCATCAAGAACATCACTGAATTCATTTGGATCATGTGTTTTTGCAAGGCAAAAAGGGCAGCCTTTGTTTGTTTAATACTGTTATTTAAAACACACAAAAAGGTGAAGTCCTTAAGGAGCTAAAAGCGAGCACACATCGCAGGAGACATGAATCAAAACAACAGCCAGTAAGTCATATCAACACCTCAACACTATGGAATAAGTGGTAGAAAATGACTGCCTGACTGACTGTATATATACACGTACCCATTCCAAAAGTAATTTGACTGATTCAGAGGTAGCTGTGCTACTGTGCTTTGGATCATTTTTCTGCTGCATTTGACAAAAAAGCAAAAACAAAAGAAATGTGTCAGAGGGGAAGCACTTTTTTATAGCAATATAATTCTTAATTTCTCCAGTTGTTGAAAAAAATGTACAGTTATATTCATATCTATGTTTTTCTATAGGATTATTCTTTGTTATTCTGATTTTGCAGCATGTAATTTTTTTAAGCCATTTGTTTACGTCATCTCCAGACTATCAGTAAACTACCACTGAAAACACCTCAATAGCTTGAACATTGTTCAGAAATTGAATAAAATCCTTTAAAACATCAAGGTCTCCAGTGCATATGATGAGGTTTTTACACTTTTGGATACTCATCTGTGATCATCAGTATTTTCTCTGAGATATCAGAGACACCATTTTAATGACAAAATTAAGTAATTATCTGGTTTTCTTGTTGAGTCCTTCAGGACTCCATCACTATTAGAGTTTGTGACCTGATGGCTGTGTCTTTCTGAACCAGATTAGGAGGAAACCGTTTAGGGCCTGATCTGCTAAGATGTCTGGTGGCTGTTAATGTTCAGTGGTGTTTGTTTGAAAACATGCCACGTTACTTAAGTTCAGTCATGGAGTTTTTTGTTTTGATTTAATTGCATAAAGAATTTAAATAAAATCCCTAACTCAAATGACTTATGAGAAATGGCTTTGAATCAGATTGGCCCATGTGTGCAGTCCTGCTGCAGATGTCTTTTTACCACGCATTCATGGCATCTTGAATATGTTGTGGAACATGCAACAGACAACTATAATCTGCGCCACCTTTTCTGAGCTATATAGCAGCACTCATCCTGTGCAATCCAAACAACGTTGTTGTGCCATAAAGTGATGGTGCAGTAGAATTAGCCAGATGCAAGAACATGCTGTGTTAAAAGTAGTTTTTCCATAGGAGATATGGCTTATATTGGAACTTGTGCCAAATCAGCCAGTTTGACCCTGGCCTTCAAATGTGCTCAAAATAAACTGAAAATAGTTTGATAAATTACATTCTGTGTGCTAAATGATGACATTTGCATATCCTTCTCGCAGTATTTTACACGTTCTGATAATCAGCATAAATTCTGCACTCCCATTAAGGCAAAATGGATTTCGCTTGCTATTCTGCTCTGCAATCCTCGGTGCACCTGGTTAGTAGATAAGCGCTACCAAGTTTGCACTTGTTTTTGATATGCACAAATCTTTAGTAGATCAGTCCTTTAGAAAGCAGTCTGGTCTCCTACCTCTTGCTGATGTTTGACGATGAGCTTTCCTTTGGGGAGTCGGAGTCCTATAGAAGTGGAGCAGACTTGTTTTCTAGTGAAATTCCTTTGTTTTTAGTTCGTTTGCTTCTAGTGTTTGTTGTTGCCACAGTCCGCTGCAGTTTTCTCCTTGGTTCTAGGGTTAAAAGATCTTTCTTTGCAGTGCCGGCCAAGCTGTCTCATCTAGGTGCAGGGTTCTTGCTGTTAGCTGTCTTCCCATGTCCTGTCTTGGTATTTCAGGCATACCATATGGGAAAGCTTGTTGCTTACATGTGCCAGGACAAATTTGCTCTATAAATAGGTTATCTGAACACAAAATCCTTATATCGTGGTTGATTTTATTAAATCAATACTGGATCCAGCATCAAATTAGGCAGGACACACTGACGTTATACGTGTGTTTGTATGACTTTGAACCATTTGGATTATTTGTGTGTTGGTCCGTGGGTGGGTAACTGAACATATGTGTAGAAATAATAGAAATAGGTTGTCAGTGAGCAGCACATGAGCAGCAGCCCCCAGTCCAAAGAAGGACAGAGTGAGATTTAGGGCACTGTGCTCCCACCAGCCACCACGCCATCTCCCACCATCAACACTCTTTTGATGTGCGGTCTTGTTGGGGAGGATGGGATGGGCGACGAGGCGCCGGCACCCCCAGGGGCCAACTCTCCAACTGGACCCCTTTTATGCTGCCCACGTCAACGCCATTCTTTAAGATAATATTTAAACTCTTTTTATTGTTCCAGTTCTTCAATATCTTAGTTTTTTTGCAATGTTTTGAACTGCAAGAAGTCAACGTGATGGGCAAACTGGAACTATGTACTCTAGGCATGTTGATAGGTCTTCAAATACGTTTAGTTAAAAGCTGTATACCGGCGTATCACGACAGAGAGTATGTACTTAGTAATCAGGTAAATCTCCCGTAAAGTTTGAAAAAGTGGTACTAACTGTGAAACCCATTTGGAACATCCTTTGTCCGGTGTAGTGTGTTCTGTGAAGAACTTTGTATTGTATAAGCTGAGGGTTGGCATTTTGGGATATTATAAAGCGTTTGAGCAAATTTTATTGCAAAAGTTAAAATCTGGTGGATAAATCAACTTCCCATTTACTGATAGGAATTTAGTTTGTTATATCTACTTCCTAAGGTTTTATGTAAGTTTTTCAGAGTGACTTTGGGGGATGGAATTCAATAAAGATAGTTATTACTAGAGGGAGTTTTATGTTAATTTGTTTTTTATTATATTTTGACTGGGTAATACATTTTCGTGGCAACAGTGGCAGACGTTGGAGCATTTTACTCATTTTTAAGCTTCCTTTTTGACAGTCTTGTTTTACTGAGGTCCCTTTAAATGCAAATGAAGCACTTCACACCCCACCCCCTTCCAGGCTGCGGAGCCATACAAGATTCCATTACTTTACTTGCCCTCGATAAATATCAGCAAATGTCTTGAAAACAAGAAGTATATGAAAAATCATTGCACCTCAATGTGCTACGTTTGCTAATGCATGAGAACAACAGCACTAAAATTAATATTGTAGCTGTAAGCTAGCAAATCCAACAAAGAACAGCGATGGTTGATAAACAGGCTTTTGCTGAGCTGCAATCATCCAAATCAGGTGTGTCAAGGCAGGGAAACGTCAGGACCTTGCGAGGACTGACTTTGAACACCCCTGCCCTAGTGGGCTATATGAAAAATGTAAATTCTTAAACAATTCACAGTAGTAACAAAAGCTGTAATGTCATTAATAATGTTACTGACTATTTTTACACAAACTACATTTAAGATACCTTTTAAAATGTTAATGCTATCACAAATTGAATGAACAGAACTTTTAAACAAGACCTCAACATAGTTAACGAGTTAGCTAACGCTGGCATCAAGAACATCACTGAATGCATTTGGATTATGTGTTCTCCTTTTATTCTGTGGTTAATAATCAAGTTTTGCATTAAATGTGTCAATCTCTGGGACACAGAATGGGTCTGTTTCCTGAAGCACCTGAGGCCTGGAAAAATATTGCTGTTTTGGAAACTGTTGTGAGAAGCTTATAAAAGGATACCCAAACGACTGACATACATTATTGGTTCAAAGGCAATTCTACCAAATACTAAGGAAATATATGAAAACATCAAGTTTTTTTAAAAATCCCAAAAATGCTCTCTGAGTAATCCACCATAAATAAGACCGAAATAATTTTAATAATTCTAACAGCAAAAGTTTACTCTGAGAGAAAAAAAACTATGTCTCTTTTTATACAGTTCTTGTAAATATCTGTTTACAACTGCATCAAATTACTTAAAGTATTCTCAGTACTTAGGATATTTAAGATTAGACAACCAGATGAACTGAGAAGAAAAGCATCTCTAAAAGCAGGCCTCGAAACTGTATGAAAATTAGTTATTAGTTATTTTTTTACTTGTGCAGCAGGAATATAACTGCTTTTTTCTGAATCATTAACAGGCGAGAGACCTTGTGTAAAACCTGATTTTACAAATGGATTTACAGTTAGCGTTTCTGAGGACACATTGTACTATTCCTGTAATGAAAATTACAGACTTCCTACCAAAAACTGGTGGGGGCAGGCTAAATGTAAAGACGGTGTGTGGGACGGACTTCATCCATGTATAGGTAATTAATCTATATTTTCTCTTAGATTTGGTGAGTAATACCATAAAATTAACCAATTACATGGGTTCTTGCAACTAGTTAAACATCAGACCCATGCAGGTTTCTGTAAGATTATCAATGAATCGGATTTTTCAGACACATAATTCTATGTTTTCAATGATTCTGGAAAGTAAATTAGCTTAATATATGTTTTTTATAACACAGTATATTTATAGTAACAATCTCTGTTCAAATATATGCTTTGGCAATGATGTCCTAAAGAAAAAGGCATGTGTGGAGAAGCTCCAGTGATTTCCAACGGAAGAGTGATAGTTGAAAAAAGAAGTGTTAAGATTGAGTGCAATGAAGGATACATTGGTGAGCCTGATGGACTAACTTGTCAAAATGGAAGATGGAGTTTTGGTGAATTTACGCCAAAAACAATCTGTCGTGGTGAGTCATCATGATCATTTTAAAATGTCCTTATTAAAGATATTTAAAAGTCGAGTTTTTTTTACATGCTTTTCATGTCTTGCAGCAACCGCTAAACACTGTAGCCCACCACCCAGAGTTGAGAATGCAATCGTCACTGTGTCGTATCAGAAGGAATACTTGGCTGACTCCTCTGTGACTTATCAGTGCCGTCAAAAGTATATATTAGAGGAAGAAGCCACCATTGCATGCCAAGCTGGGAAATGGGAAACGAAGAACATCAAGTGTATCTGTATGTACATACAGATGTATTTCACAAGGCTTCAAAAACGTCCCTATTATTATTATTGTTGTTGTTGTTTTGGGGATAAAGGTCATTTAACTACTTCACGAATTCATATTCCCACTTCTTACCATCAATTTCACCAACATTTCTTCCACTCAAAGAACATCGCAATAAGAAATAATCAAAACAAATATACTAAAGATTCATAACAAAGTGTCCAGCAAGCACTACTTGGACCTGAAAAGGGAAAAGAATGGGTGAAAATAGATGAGGAGTAGGAATAAAATAGGAATTAAGAGATAAATTGATGGAAATGAAAGTGGGAGTTAGGAGCATGAGACAACCATTGCTAACTGTGTAGGCAAACCAGAAGAAGGCCTGCCGGGTGATTAGAGGTGTGGTTGTCCTTTCAAATAACCCCATAACGCTAACTCTAATACCACTGTCTGAATGTGTTTCAGCCTTTTGTGAGAGGCTCAGTGATTCACGACTGACAGTTACAGATACGGATAAAGAAACATATATGGAAGGAGATGTGATTGCGTATGTATGCACTGCTCCTGGTGCAAATGCAGAAGGCAACGCGACATGTAAGAACGGCAAGTGGATAAAAACTGAAAAATGTCCAGGTAAGAACTGATTATTTGGTCTAAAAAGTATTATTGTTATATTTTGGGGGGGATTTTACATCACTCAGGAAATGTATAAATTGTCAACACTACCAAACACAGTACTTATTACTGCATTTAGAATTCTATGGTACAATAAAATTGTAACAGAATCAGAAAGATGTCATGTTTGACCTGGTTTATGTCTGTTCTGTTTTTCTAAGGCATTCCTTGCAAAGTTCCACAATTGGGTCTTGGTCTTAGATTTTTCGGAATTCAACCCAAAAATAATGAAGTGAATCCTGAAGTTAAAGTAGTGTTTTCCTGTGAAGATGAATATGATCTGGAGGGTTCTGATGAAATTCTGTGTTTAGAAACAGGGAATTGGAATGCCCCGTTGCCTACCTGCTCTGGTACGTTCACCTCCTAATTGGGGCAGCCTCGCAAACACGGACAAAATACAGTTTACACGATGCCTTTAACATAAGTTAATTTATAAAACAGTTAATAAATCTCTGTTCATTTAGTCTAATCTATAAAACTAGTCCTCAATGCCACTATGGGAAAATGTCTGTCTACATGAATTGGCATAAATTAACATTTACATTTAGATATTTAGATTTATATTATGACCATTAGTCATTAGTTAGCAATCATTAGTTAACAATTTATCTCATTATCCTCAAATATGTCAACAAGAAGCTCTCATTGTCAGCTTTTTCATAAAAATAAAACAATGTAATTTTGATATAAACTTTAAAGTGTACATTATACGTTTTAAGTAACAAATTTCTCATCATTGGTTTTAAAAAAGTTTTTACTGTTAAATGGGGGTTTCACAAATGTTATGTTTGGTGTTGCTGAGTTGTAACCTCTCTTGCTTGTGTTGTAAATCTTTGTTTTTTAAACAGAGAAATGCAGTTTACCAGATCCTCTACCGGATAATGTTTTCATTACTTCATCTATACAAGGCAATGCTATACGTAAAGGAGATCAAATATCATTTGGTTGTAAGTCCTCATTCCTACTGAAAGGGAGTGAAACAATGACATGTGTGGAAAACGGAGAGTGGAGCGACCCCCTGCCTAAGTGTGAAGGTAAATCAGTTCTTGTCTTATTCTCTTTCATGTATGACTTTTTTGGTCCCTATATAAAACAGTTAATAAATCTCTGTTCATTTAGTCTAATCTATAAAACTAATCCTCAATGCCACTATGGGAAAATGTCTGTCTACATGAATTGGCATAAATTAACATTTACATTTAGATATTTAGATTTATATTATGACCATTAGTCATTAGTTAGCAATCATTAGTTAACAATTTCTCTCATTATCCTCACATATGTCAACAAGAAGCTCTCATTGTCAGCTTTTTCATAAAAATAAAACAATGTAATTTTGATATAAACTTTAAAGTGTACATTATACGTTTTAAGTAACAAATTTCTCATCATTGGTTTAAAAATGTTTTTACTGTTAAATGGGGGTTTCACAAATGTTATGTTTGGTTTTGCTGAGTTATAACCTCTGTTGCTTGTGTTGTAAATCTTTGTTTTTTAAACAGAGAAATGCAGTTTACCAGATCCTCTACCGGATAATGTTCTCATTACGTCATCTATACAAGGCAATGCTGTACGTAAAGGAGATCAAATATCATTTGCTTGTAAGTCCTCACTCCCAATGAAAGGGAGTGAAACAATTACATGTGTGGAAAACGAAAAGTGGAGCAACCCCCTGCCTAAGTGTGAAGGTAAATCAGTTCTTGTCTTATTCTCTTTCATGTATGACTTTTTTGGTCCCTAAGAAACAGCAGTTCTTGGAGGGTGTTTAACGCCAAAGCTGAAACTATTTCTGTTCATATATATATGTAGATAGATAGATAGATAGACAGACAGACAGACAGACAGACTTCACTCACTCACCTGACCTGACCTGACCTGACCTGACCTGACAGACAATGTTTTCCCATGCATGCGTGGGTCCTCACTTGGTACTCCCACAATCTAAAGACATGCCTGTTAGGTTAATTAGTCTCTCTAAATTGCCCTTAGGTGTATGAATGAGTGTGTGCTTGGTTGTTTGTGTGTTGCCCTGCGATGGACTGGCGATCTGTCCAGGGTGTACCCCGCCTCTCGCCCATAGACTGCTGGAGATAGGCACCAGCTTCCCTGCGACCCACTATGGAATAAGCGGTAGAAAATGACTGACTGACTGACTTTGTTCTGTACAAAGTTGAAAATGCTGACAACAAAATCACACAAAAATCATCAATGGAAATCAAATTTATTAACCATTGGAGGCCTGGATTTGGAGTCACACACAAAATTAAAGTGGAAAAACACACTACAGGCTGATCCAACTTTGATGTAATGTCCTTAAAACAAGTCAAAATGAGGCTCAGTATTGTGTGTGGCCTCCACATGCCTGTATGACCTCCCTACAACGCCTGGGCATGCTCCTGATGAGACGGTGGATGGTCTCCTAAGGGATCTCCTCCCAGACCTGGACTAAAGCACCCGCCAACTCCTGGACAGTCTGTGGTGCAACGTGACGTTGGTGGATGGAGCGAGACATGATGTCCCAGATGTCCTCAATCGGATTCAGGTCTGGGGCACGGGCGGGCCAGTCCATAGCTTCAATGTCTTCATCTTGCAGGAACTGCTGACACACTCCAGCCACATGAGGTCTAGCATTGTCCAGCATTAGGAGGAACCCAGGGTCAACCGCACCAGCATATGGTCTCACAAGGGGTCTGAGGATCTCATCTCGGTACCTAATGGCAGTCAGGCTACCTCTGGCGAGCACATGGAGGGCTGTGGCCATTACTGACCCACTGCCAAACCGGTCATGCTGAAGGATGTTGTAGGCAGCAGATTGCTCTCCAGACTCTGTCACGTCTATCACATGTGCTCAGTGTGAACCTGCTTTCATCTGTGAAGAGCACAGGGCGCCAGTGGTGAATTTGCCAATCCTGGTGTTCTCTGGCAAATGCCAAGCGTCCTGCATGGTGTTGGGCTGTGAGCACAACCCCCATTTGTGGACGTCGAGCCCTCATACCATCGTCATGGAGTCGGTTTCTAACTGTTTGTGCAGACACATGCACATTTGTGGCCTGCTGGAGGTCATTTTGCAGGGCTCTGGCATTGCTCCTCCTGTTCCTCCTTGCACAAAGGCGGAGGTGCTGCTGGGTTGTTGCCCTCCTACGGCCTCCTCCACGTCTCCTGGTGTACTGGCCTGTCTCCTGGTAGCGCCTCCAGGCTCTGGACACTACGCTGACAGACACAGCAAACCTTCTTGCCACAGCTCGCATTGATGTGCCATCCTGGATGAGCTGCACTACCTGAGCCACTTGTGTGGGTTGTAGAGTCCGTCTCATGCTACCACGAGTGTGAAAGCACCACCAACATTCAAAAGCGACCAAAACATCATCCACAAAGCATAGGTACTGAGACGTGGTCTGTGGTCCCCACCTGCAGAACCTGCAGAACCACTTCTTTATTGAGTGTTTCTTGCTAATCACCAAAGATTTCCCCCTGTTGTCTATTCCATTTACACAACAGCATGTGCAATTGATTGTCAATCGGTGTTGCTTCCTAAGTGGACAGTTTGATTTCACAGACGTTTGATTTACTTGGAGTTATATTGTGTTGGTTAAGTGTTCCCTTTATTTTTTTAAGCAGTGTATATACATACACATATATATACACACACACACACACATATATATATATATATATATATATATATATATATATATATATATATTTAAGGGATATATTTCAAAGTAAAAGTTTGATAAGTCTGATGAAGATCTGTCTTAAACTACTTTTTTCCTCACATAACCTTAGGTGCTTCAGGTTGTTCAGCACCACCAGGTCTTACAGATGGAGACACTACTTCAATTACCAGATCAGATTCACGATACCGACACGGTGACAAAGTTGAATACATCTGTCAGCCTAATTATAAAATGGACGGAGGCCCATTTAAAACCTGTGATAATGGCATATGGACAGGAGAGATGAGATGTCTCAGTAAGTCAAATTTGAACATTTTATTTTGAACATTTTATTTTGCATATGGTAATATTTTTGGATCACAATTGAAAGGCTGTTAAAATCCTTTACTATGAAGTCACTGCTGCTTATGAATTGTCCAGCTGAGATCAATAATATTAAATATGTAATGGAAGGATATCACACCAATCAATTATAATAAATATGAAACGTATTTTAAATTGTGATTAAAAGTATGTAATATGGAATTAAAATCCCAAAATGGAAAAACAATATCTATATTATAAATCCTCAAAATGTTGATTATAAACTTGATTTAGATGTCATGTTTTATTATAGCCTCTATCTCTTAGCCTGAAAGAAATCAAAAAAATCCATCAGCCAGTTGGTTGCATCAAAATGTTAAAGTTAAGAAGAAAAATGCTGGTAAAGTATTTCTAACAATCTGCATAGACTCTCATCACCATCCTCAAAAGCTCAGGAACAATTGGAAAGCTAAAGAATGATTTTATAAAACTATGTTTACTGAGCATCTTCCCTAGTAGCACCCATAATAACATGATATACAGGCTGCAGGGTGACATGCTGCATCCAGACAAGCTTCATTCGTAAAAGCATGGCTCCGAATAAATTTAACTTTGTCTTAGTATGAATCATTAATATTGACAGGGAGGCTCTAAATGACTCAGCTGCTGTATACTTACATAATTTATAAAAATGTATAAATATAACATTCAGTATCCAGTGGTCTGTAAAATGTAAAGAAATTTGTTTAAAATAAAGCAGTTACTCTATCTATGCTAGTGCCATGTTTTCTGATATGTGTATTACATTGTTTTATAAATACTTCTATTTAATAAAAATGCGTTTATCTCATTCTTCAAGCTATATATCCATTTAAGTGCCAAAGGACAACTGTGGAGACCAAAGGAGTAAAAAATATGGTTTTCTGATTTTATTATTTTGTCATGGAGGATAATCTCTTTTTTGTAGCTCTTTTGGTGGTAAAAGATTAACCATAAAAGGAATCATATATAAAAACTAAGATGTAAATCATTGGTCTGTTGGTTCGGTTAAGAAGCAGAATATTATCCTCACAACATTTGAGAAATATTTTAAAACAAATGTATTAAAGTGGGCATGTGTTGATGTTTTTAGATTATGAACAAAGTAAATACTGTTTTTCTTTTCTTTTTTCTTTTTCAGAACCGTGCACTGTGACCAAGCAACTAATGAACACAAATAATATTCAGTTTAGATATTCTGGGGAGAGCAAACTATATACACCACATTTGGATCGCCTTACATTTTCTTGTAAAAAGAGAACAAGTCATGTTGGCTCAGTGCCTCTGCGTGTACAGTGTAATGATGGTGTGATAACCCTGCCCACCTGCCAGTAAAAGTTAGCAGTGAGCTTAATAAAAAAATATATATTCACATAAATATGTGACTTAGTACAATAAAGAAGTATGTACTTCACTGCTGTTTTGGTCATTTCAATAAAATGAATAAAGATTTGTCTTCCTTTGCATGGAATAAGGTTTTTCTTCTACATTTTCAAAGTAATGCATTTTAGGAAATGCTCATAAATAAAATAAACCCACATACAAATGAGCTCTCTATCAGTTTGCAGAACATTGCATTTGAACAGTGCTAAATTCTAAAGGAAAATTTAGATTTACCTGTACGGTTGATTCTTTATACCTATTAATGCCTGAAAGTAAAACAATTGGACTTGATCACATCAGTGCCTTTAATCAATCAATTGAATTTCTGGCTTTACTATTCTGGGAAATATTAAAATAAAGATCCTTAAATGGTACATTCTTATGTTTCCTTTTAATTATGCTTGTAAAGTTTTAAAATATTTATTTGACAAGCTATTTCCGAGGCAGGAACAAACATTTGAAGACATTTCTTAAGAACCTCATAGCCTCCCAGTAAAGTTTCTGAAGGTAAGACTGAGTCTGCATGTTGCTGAGTGTCGCTGCTTATACTTTGATTTCAATAGTTTTTTAATTCTCTACATTTACTTTAAAACAATATGTATTTTTTAAATGTGCTACATTTACTTGTAATTTTTTTTTACAGCATTTTACAGTGTATCTGTTAACGTTATTATGAGGTGAGATTTACTCAGTCAATCTATGTAGTATTAAAACTGTTACAATTAAGTAAATGTTACTGAGCACACCTGAGAACCTCATTCAAATCTGATAAGTGACGTCATGTGAAAACTAACGCGCTGTATTAAAGCTAGAGGATGTACGGACTCGGATTGGAGCAGTTTGCCAGGTGAAGTGGGGATGGTTTTTATGAAGATTTTCTTCATAGGCAACCATGTAAGTATGTTTATGTGCTTTTCTAACTTTTTGCTTTACTGTTAACATAGTGATGCAAAACACAGTGTGGTAGTCATGGGCCGATGACTCGCTTCATTATTTAATAGCGCTCCTTTGCGCGCCTTGCTGTGTGCGCTGCAGCTGCAGGTGAGCGCGACAAACGTTTTCCTGTATTATTTAAAATAACAAACTGTGGGCTTCACGGATCTGCAGCTGGACCTCCGCTATATTTTTGTTACATTCAGGTAATATTACGCTATATCCTGTCTTAGTGGATCTGGCGCAGTCTGGCCTTAGTGAAGCAAACAGACAGACAGCTGAATAATTGAGTTGAATAGAATTTGTCTGCAGCACTAGAGTGTTTGAGGTTGGTAAATTGGGTCTTTGATTAGTTTATGTGAAATTCGGCGACAGGTCCCCTCATGGCTGAGGCCCACCAATATTCAATAACATCAAATGGGAAATTTTCAAAATATTCCCTAAAATTTTTGACAATGTCCTTTTGTTTCTCTACATGTTGCACAGTTTATTGCAGCAAAACTGTAAGTTTCCAAAGACCAGGTCACATTTTAAACTTTAAATTTTTTTCTTAAGATCGTGGTTTTTCCATCGGTATCAACCTCTGTTAAACACTTCTGGAGACCTATATCTGATATTGTATCAAATCTCATGTACTTGCATGTCAAAACACTTCAATGGAATCAGAAACACTTTATTAACCAAGTATGCTTACACATACACCCTGTTAGAGAAGTTTGGAGAGGTAGTATTTGGTTATACAGCATACCCCACTGGGATCCAAATTTTGGCTGTGGTCGTGGCTCTAATTGATGGGTACCCATGCCTCAAAGAGCCCGGATCTTTTAATGGCCTGTATGGATGGCAGCAAAGAATCAAATAAAAAATCGGGAGTTACCGGGCAAAATTAAGAGGTCGCCACCTTGTCTTTCCAGAGTTGGAGGTGAACTCTCTGAAGAAACAGAGGTTGAATGAAAACGTCTCAAGCAAAGGCATCAGAAAGCCTAAGAAAGCTGAAATGAACTACCTGCCTCCACTGCCCTTGGGAGACACACAGGCCACTTTGGAAAAGGAGAGGTTAGACCTTTTCCGAGAAATGTAGAAAAAAAACAACGAGAAGGTGATTGCAGAAAAAATTGATAGATGCTTCTCCTATCGAAGACTGGAAGTTGTAAAGAAAGTGTCCTGCTATCCACAATTTCCAGGAGAGATGGCCTGCTTTTTTCTCTGAAGCTCAGGTAAATCCATGGTCCATGTGGCAATATATGTTGAGTTTGCAATTACAGCTAAAACCCTGTGTTTAACATACTTGACTAATGGAATCTTGAGTTATCCTTGAGTTTTAATATTGCCAATAATAATAGGAGTAATAATACCTACTACAGTGACCATGACAAATACCTTCTAGCACCAGTAGTTTGATAACTATGAAGTGAACCTTTTATAAAGTTTAGTTTATATGCTTAGTCATAGTTGTAACACAACATTTGCCATTGTTATCCCTTTTGTTTCAGATTAAAGAGGAGATCAGACAAATTACAATGACTTTCTTGGCGAGTGTGCAGAGGAACTTATTAAGGACTACATGGTAAATTCCAACAGTTTAAGATTTTTAAAGCTGCTATAGACCTTTATCGATCCTATAACATAACATTTTCTAAGCTAGGTCACAATATTAAAATCAAATTATTGGTGCACAAATGTATATCAACAGATCAGTTACAAATTTTAAATAAGTGAAACTGCAAGCCAACAGACACGTCAACATTGTACATTAACATGAAGAAAATGCAGCACTTTTGATTTTCTGTAGATTAAAAAAACACATAATCTCCAGCATCCAGTTATATTAATTTAGTTAAAAATCAGTAGATAAATGCTAGTTGGCTTAATAAATGCAACATAAGGTCACATCAGGATGTGTTCAAATTCTGGTCAAAACAATGACTTGTAAATGGAACAAAAATGCAATTGTTTCAACTAATATCATAATGAAGAACATTTATGTTGATTTAGGTTGGTAAATTTAAATACATGCATATAAAGGTAAACTGTTCCTAACCATGCGCGCGCACACACACACACACACACACACACACACACACACACACACACACACACACATAGTTTTGGACAATATTATGCAACTAACCACAGATTTACATGCTCTTACAGAATGTTCTAGGGAAGAAGCCAACGGGGACCAGGTCAAGCAAGTCATGAAGATCTGTGTCTTCCATGTAAGTGAGGGACATGAAGGTCTATTACATGCTGATGTTTCCATTGTCATCGACGGAACTGAGGTACTTCACAGTTGTCCAAGTGTTGCGAAGGCCAGCCTCCTGCTTATGGGGATCATCTATGCACTGAACTTAAGTTACCCACCAAAACTGAAGTACACGTTTGAAGTGTTTCAGAAGCTCCTCCTTGAGCTAGATGTCCTGAAACTGTCACCCAAAGTCCAGTCCCTACAGAAAACACTCCAGTGTAACTGAACATGTTTATGAGAGAGACATTGTTTATTTGAAATGCAGGTTCAGTTTTATAGTTTTGGTTTATTGTTTCGCTGAAAAGACTGCCACTACGTTTGTGTAGGTGTCATCTAGAGTGCATTCCTAGAAAAAGGAAAAAGGGCACTTAGGGTGTATGGATGTTTATGTTTTCTGCATTTTGCACTGTTTTAAACTATCTAGGCCACATTAGCATTGCCACAGGCTGTTGGGCCAAAAGAAAGCGTGTCAATTGTTATTTGTTGTCATACTTGTTTCTTTTAAATGTTTGTGAGCTTAGGACAAAAAAGGCAGAAAACTTTAGTTATAAATGCACTGAAGCTGTCATTTTGTTTCTTTTTTTTTATGTAAAAGAATGGTTCAAAAACTGGTTTTAGGATTAAAGGGTCCTGCTTAGCATCTTTGTGTTAAAGTGTTAAGTGTTCTTACTCAAAGTGATTCTCTCAGGAACAAATAGTTTAATATTTTTTCATGCAGAATTGTTGCAAATGTATTTTTGCAGACACGCACATGTTTAAAATAAAAAATACAAATATGGTGTTTAAACAGAACTGCGTTTTGATTTGTACGTGTTGTCATATTGCTGTTTATTATTAGAAATAACTAATGTAGGCAAATATAAAGAATATTAAAACAGAGAGAATATTGTATAAAAAGTATTCCGCCTTACAAGAAAGTAAGTAATAAAGGTTTTTAATAAACTGAATAGCCCTTATTTTGTAGGTAAGATTTATAATTCAATACAGTATAGTTTTATTAGTAAAGAATACTAATAAAGAGAGTAAAATTCAATTAAACATTTAATTGATGATTGCTAGTAAATGTCACTTAAGTTATATGGTTAAAAAAACTAATATATTCAACTAGAATTTACTTAAGAATTCCCTTGGTAAATTTTACTTGGATTTTCTGAGTGAAAAAACTTTCCTAGATTTTTTCAAGTAAATGTCACTCCAAATTTCTTTCAGTGTACCTGAACTAACTTTATAGGAAATGTCTAGAGAGAGAAAGGAGGAATTAACTCCAAGTGAGCTGATCTTGGTCCATCAACTCTCATCAGCTTAAAATATTCACAACAATTCCCACACTCCCATCTCTGATGCTGCTGATGGGGAATATTTTGAGACACAGCTCATTTTTGGCCTGGAAGGTCACCCTCACACTGGCCAGAGGTTCCTTTCCTGTCACCAGCCTGTTATGTCTTGATGGATCCCTCAGTTGGACTGTGGAATCATAATAAAACACCAGAAAAACGTAATGCTGCCTGATAAGCTGGGATTTGTTTTTAGCAACAGTGCACAAAGGAAAACAAACAATATGTTGCAAACCTTAAAGGAGATTAGACAGAAAAAGTAGAATGAAAACCTAGAGTGAGTAAAACACTGCAACCGAATCTTAACCAAGTATACCAGGCTTCATGAATTCAATCAGACATTACCTTCAAGGCTGGTTCTGTGTGTGTTTCTTAGTCCATGAAACACTCTTTTCACAGTCCGCATTTGAACTCCGTGAGGTTACCCCATTCAGGTACAAATCACCCGTTTATGGCATATTATACAACCAAACAACAATATTTTTCTGATTGAAACCTGTCTAAATCAAAGTCTGCTGACAAGCAATCCTTCCAAAGATAAACAGACATGCAGTCATTTTAAAAGCTTGCTGAGTTCTAATTTGCTAATTTGCAAAGCTAAATTAAATGAAAGATCATTATTTGGCATAATCAGGAAAAAGACATGTTGGTTTAGTGCTCCTGCGTGTACAGTGTAATGATGGTGTGATGACCCTGCCCACCTGCCTGTAAAGGTTTTTATAAGAATGTAATCTTGTACATGTTTATTTCTGTTCAGTATAATGCATGTTAATCTGCAGAAAATTGTACTTTGGCAGCGTGAAATGCTGATGGAAAATTTAAATCCACCTGTATGGTTGATCGAGTTTTTTACATACAGGTCCTTCTCAAAATATTAGCATATTGTGAAAAAGTTCATTATTTTCCATAATGTCGTGATGAAAATTTAACATTCATATATTTTAGATTCATTGCACACTAACTGAAATATTTCAGGTCTTTTATTGTCTTAATACGGATGATTTTGGCATACAGCTCATGAAAACCCAAAATTCCTATCTCACAAAATTAGCATATTTCATCCGACCAATAAAAGAAAAGTGTTTTTAATACAAAAAACGTCAACCTTCAAATAATCATGTACAGTTATGCACTCAATACTTGGTCGAGAATCCTTTGGCAGAAATGACTGCTTCAATGCGGCGTGGCATGGAGGCAATCAGCCTGTGGCACTGCTGAGGTCTTATGGAGGC
The DNA here is from genome assembly GCF_021462225.1 of Girardinichthys multiradiatus. Taxonomy (NCBI): domain Eukaryota; kingdom Metazoa; phylum Chordata; class Actinopteri; order Cyprinodontiformes; family Goodeidae; genus Girardinichthys; species Girardinichthys multiradiatus. The sequence continues at coordinate 13,142,717 of NC_061802.1, read as the reverse complement.
CCAGGATGCTTCAATAACGGCCTTTAGCTCATCCAGAGTGTTGGGTCTTGAGTCTCTCAACGTTCTCTTCACAATATCCCACAGATTTTCTATGGGGTTCAGGTCAGGAGAGTTGGCAGGCCAATTGAGCACAGTGATACCATGGTCAGTAAACCATTTACCAGTGGTTTTGGCACTGTGAGCAGGTGCCAGGTCGTGCTGAAAAATGAAATCTTCATCTCCATAAAGCTTTTCAGCAGATGGAAGCATGAAGTGCTCCAAAATCTCCTGATAGCTAGCTGCATTGACCCTGCCCTTGATAAAACACAGTGGACCAACACCAGCAGCTGACACGGCACCACAGACCATCACTGACTGTGGGTACTTGACACTGGACTTCTGGCATTTTGGCATTTCCTTCTCCCCAGTCTTCCTCCAGACTCTGGCACCTTGATTTCCGAATGACATGCAGAATTTGCTTTCATCCGAAAAAAGTACTTTGGACCACTGAGCAACAGTCCAGTGCTGCTTCTCTGTAGCCCAGGTCAGGCGCTTCTGCCGCTGTTTCTGGTTCAAAAGTGGCTTGACCTGGGGAATGAGGCACCTGTAGCCCATTTCCTGCACACGCCTGTGCACCGTGGCTCTGGATGTTTCTACTTCAGACTCAGTCCACTGCTTCCGCAGGTCCCCCAAGGTCTGGAATCGGCCCTTCTCCACAATCTTCCTCAGGGTCCGGTCACCTCTTTTCGTTGTGCAGCGTTTTCTGCCACACTTTTTCCTTCCCACAGACTTCCCACTGAGGTGCCTTGATACAGCACTCTGGGAACAGCCTATTCGTTCAGAAATTTCTTTCTGTGTCTTACCCTCTTGCTTGAGGGTGTCAATAGTGGCCTTCTGGACAGCAGTCAGGTCGGCAGTCTTACCCATGATTGGGGTTTTGATGAACCAGGCTGGGAGTTTTAAAGGCCTCAGGAATCTTTTGCAGGTGTTTAGAGTTAACTCGTTGATTCAGATGATTAGGTTCATAGCTCGTTTAGAGACCCTTTTAATGATATGCTAATTTTGTGAGATAGGAATTTTGGGTTTTCATGAGCTGTATGCCAAAATCATCTGTATTAAGACAATAAAAGACCTGAAATATTTCAGTTAGTGTGCAATGAATCTAAAATATATGAATGTTAAATTTTCATCATGACATTATGGAAAATAATGAACTTTATCACAATATGCAAATATTTTGAGAATGACCTGTATTACCGCCTGAAAGTAAAACAATTTGACTTTATTACACCAGTGCCTTCGATCAATCAATCAATCAATCGAATTTCTGGCTTAATATTCTGCAAAATATTAAAATAAAGATCCCTATTTTATTTGACAAGTTATTTCCTGGCAGAAACAAACACATTTAAGGACATTTCTGTACATTCTTTTGAAAACACTAAAGTGTCCCAGCAAAGTTTCTGAAGGATCTCTGGGTAAGACTGTTTATCAGGGTTCAGTGAGTTTACATGTTGCTGAGTGTTGCTGCTTTACTGCTTTAACCAAAGCTGGACACAGGTTGCATTTGATTTGTGGTGCTGATTCTGAACTGGACGACTCAGAGGAAATTGAATGCTTGAATGCAAACTGGGCAATGGAACGCCAGCTTTCCATCCTGCTCTGGTACGTTCACCTAACATATTGTGAATAAGTATTTGTATTAAAATTGTTTTTTTATTGATCTGATGTAATAATCTCAGCTTAAATGTCATATTTTCATCAGCCGTAAGGGGAGAATGTTCATAATTAACACAGATAAAGACTTGAAAACATCAGTGTGTGTAAATAATGTATATAATGTGTTTAACTTAAGATACTGAAATAAAAACAAACTTTTAATAATATTCTAATTTATTAAATATAACTAGAAAGGGCATGTCACATTTAAAAAAATACAGCAAACATCAATGTGGTCACATAAATAAATATTATGCTCACACAGACGTGATTTACTGCTTAAATCTAAATAAGTTTATTTGATCTGTTGGGAGCAGTGCTATGGAGTCTAACAGCTGGAGCATTTTAAAGTGCTATTTTATACATTTAGGATGCAGCAGCCAGTCACTGAAGTAGCCCTGCAGTGCTGTTACCATGTCATGCATTGGTTGGGAAACATTGTTCAGGAGAGATGTTAGTTTTTCTGGAGTTTTAGTGTCTACCACCACTTTCATCCAGGGAGTTTCGCAGGACAGAGCTGGCTTTCCTGATCTTTAATCCAATTACATCCTCTCCTTTGCTGATAAGTTGCTGCTCCAGCAAACCACACCACAAGTTATGGCTGATGCATCAAAATACCTTTATTAGGCTTTCAAGGGCAAAAATATAGATTTTTTAATGAAACTGAATTGAGTTTTGTCTGGAACCAATATGTGAGATTTGTTTGCACTTATATGGCTTCTTTTAAAAATTATCCATTTAAAATCTTAGTAAATGAACATTTAATGAGAACACACGAAGATGGCAGCTAATTGTTTTTTATGTCAATATGCGGTAATCCTATTGTCTCATGCATAAGCATTTTATATCCAGGATGAGGGGATTATTTAGTGTAGACATATTTATAGATGTTAGCTAGATGACAGCAGGTAGTTGCATCACCTGAAGGGAAAGTGTTATGCTACAAATGTATCTGTCTGCATTTTCACCACTCACGGACACAGTTCAGTAAACTGGGCTACAGAGTCTTGTGAAATAGTACAGAAACAAATTGCGCTAATTCCCATATTGTGATAAGTTTAATGAACTTGAGGTTAAATGTACCAAAAGGAGAGTTATAAACAGAGAGAAGGTAGGTTGGCTGACCCTGGCATCCTGGCAGAGAAGGCTTTGACTAACTGGAAGTGACATGAGCTGCTGGGACAAACATGTAATTTATTAACAACAAGTGGTACCAGTATAGAGCGCAGGATCCATTATACAGTATATACCTTCTTTAGAGGTATGACATTTAATTGTTCTAAATCTGAAAAATATTTGTAAAAAAGTGTGACTAGTTTTGCCACATATGTGGAGCAAGATAACCAGCAGATGCACACTAAAAGTATTCTGTTTTTGAGTGTCATGAGAAAACATCTTCCTGATTAAACATTTTGGTCAGCTTTAAATAAAATAAGCAAAATACAATAATTCAAAGCAGATATGCTTTATTTTTACAGGCTACATATGAAGGAGCACTGTGGAGGAGGTCTGCTTGGCATGCAGAATGCAGACAGCTGACAAAACAGGAGCACAAATAATCTGACTCAGCATTAAACATGAAGTATTACAGTGCAGCACTTAACAAAAGGGGTCGGGTGTAATGTGTTATTATGGGTGGCGGCTGTAGGAGGAGACCTTGGCGGTCTGATCCTCAGCTGCAGAAGCAGGCTCTTGGAACATGAAATGTCAAATCTCTGGTGGGGAAGGAGTCTGAGTTGGTGTGCGAGGTAGAGAGGTTCCGGCTAGAAATAGTCGAGCTCACCTCGACGCACGACTCTGGCTCTGGAAGCAGTCTCGTTGAGAGGGGTTAGACACTCTTCCACTGTGGAGTTGCCCCTGGTGAGAGACACCGAGCTGGGGTGGGCATACTTGCTGCCCCCCCATCTCGGCGCCTGTGCGTTGGGGTTTACCCTGGTGAACGAGAGGGGGTGGGGGGGCGAGTTCTGACTGTTGTTTGTGCTCATGCACCACACAGCAGTTCAGACTACCCCGCCTTTTTGGAATCCTTGGAGGGGGTGTTGGAGCACACCCCTCTGGGGGACTCCCTTGTTCTGCTGGGGGACCTTAACAGTCATGTTGGCAATGACAGTGAGACCTCGAGGGGTGTGGTTGGGAGGAATGACGCTCCCGTTCTGAACCCGAGTGGTGTTATGTTATTGGACTTCTGTGCTCATCATGGATTGTGCATAGCACCATGTTCAAGCATAAGGGTGTCCATATGTGCTCTTGGCACCAGGACACCCTAGGCCGCAGTTCAATGATTGACTTTGTAGTCGTGTCATCTGATCTGCGGCCGCATGTCTTGGACACTCGGGTGAAGAGAGGAGCGGAGCTTTCCACTGATTTAAATTACACGTTTAACTAAAGCCTTTACTTGTCAGCCCCTGAGCAAACCTATAAATTATAAATGAAACATTTTTGAAGCTTTAACCTACCAGTCGGGTATTATTATCCTTTATAACATTACAATTTGTAAGAAAACAGCTGGCAGATTGTTTCTAACAATCTGCACACTGTCATAGTTTTCTTCCCAGATTTGACCCACATGCAGAATGACACTCAGGAGGCAGGAGAAAAGTTTAGCAAGTTTATTTGACAGGTAATTGATGTTGAACTGGAACCGGGACTGGAGGCACAGCACTGTATGGGAAATGAGGACAGGTAAGTTCTCTGGGGACAAATGGGGTTACTGGGAACTAGAGCAAGATCTTTAGCTTACTGTTTTGATGAATAGAGGTTGGCGTGGAGGAATGATGCGGAGCCTGGGAGGACTGAACAGACGCTGCTGCGCAAACGGTGAATAATCCAGGATGACGGTGAGTACTCTGCAAAGGCTTTGGTGAGTATAGGCAGTAGGATAATCCGGATCAATTAAACTGAGATGATTTTACCTGGTGAGTCTTTGGTGAACAATTGGTGGAGGGTGAGAAGGGTTCGCTTGTCTGCTAGAGATTGAACCAAACTAGGTTTCTTCTGAGGTTTGAGTACTTAGGCTGAGGCAAGATCCAAAACTGACGACTTAGAACCAGAGCTGATGGTCGCAAGAACGTGAGACCAGGACTTGAGGATTCCTAGGAAGGAGCACAAAAAAGATAAGAGCAGGGGTGAAAGTGAGCTGGTACGGTCCGGTACTGCGTACCACTAAAAGATTCTGCGCCGGTACACAGTATCCGGGAAGAGGGAAGAACGCCTGTCTGCTATGAAGCCGTCATCCAGAACCAGATACGGCTGCAAAAACTCACGAGCACACAAAGAAGATACCAATAGGCAGTCTAAAACACGACTTAATCTGTTTATAAATATAGCTTTTTTCCCCTCATTCCAAATTGTTTCTGAACTGCTCTGCTATGCTGGAGCCTCAATGCTCTTGCTTTGCTTCTCTCCCCTCAGAGCTCGAGGTTTTTGTGAACGGCCAACGTTTAAAACATGCACCGCTATGTTTAATGTCTGTCTGCTCGCATCAGAAAATGGTTTATCATTGTTTCATACATGGCAGTTCTTTAACATTTGAGAAAAATAAAAAATAAAAAATAAAAAATAAAATATATATATATATAAGAATTTAAAACTACTTTCATCCCTGGGTAAGAGACTATGAACTTAAATTCTTGACTGAGAATACAAGGCTTGGCCATTAGGAGTTACCACAGAGGTTAACATTAACACTCAGGGACTGCAGAGCTGACGGCTCCACCTTCTCCACCGGCATCTAGTGGTGAGTAAATGTTAGCAGCAGGTAAAAAACAACACATGAAAAACTCCCAGACTCCAACACAGACTCAACACTGTTCTCAAAAGCTCAAGAAATAAGGTAGGTACACTATATATGATTGTGCCATATGTTTTTTGATATGTGCATTATATTGTTTTAAAGCCATTTAAATGTAAAAAAAAAAAAAAAAAAAGCCATTTAATACTGATTCCTAGTAACCCACCTTGTCTCTATGTTTTTCTCCAGGCTTGACTCCAGTCCGGCTACGACTCTGATTCCTCGTTGTGCTGATTTCCTCGTCTCAAGTTCCAAGTGAAGTTCCTGGATTCCGTTTCCAGCTGGCGACTGCTAAAACCTCCTCCTTTCTGGCTCAAGACCCAAGTGAACCCTGTCCACCCTCCGACGTACTTACCTGCGAGCCCGGCACCTACACCTGTCAGTCAGTAAGAAAACAAACCCCAGAAAAACCTCACCGCTGTGTGTGCTGTGTGAAGGAACTTAACCCTGTATGCTGTGTGAAGGATCTAGTGGAATACAACTTCAAGCAGGAACAGAATTCATCCATCCGACCCCGGTTTGTCTCCCTCTCATACAAAGCTCCATCCATCCAACCAGTAAGTCAGAAAGAGCTCGTCAAGAAAATCTGATAACTATTTCCCATCACTTACCAAGCCTTCACTCCACACAGTGGGTGCAATCCAGTTCCAGTTCCTGTTATCATATCGATTCATCAAAAATAAACTCTTTAACTTTATTTTCTGTCTCCTGAGTGTTCTCTGCATGTGGGTCAAGTCAATAAACAAAAAGATGACAGGTCTTAGTCAGATTTAATGGAAAACGATAGATTTTAAATGTATCCTTTGGAAAACATTGAGTCAGTACAATTTTTGCACTGCTGCCTCCTTTTCTTTGTGTTGGCAGCAACATATTTGACAAGTAAAGTTACATGTAATTTGTAGAATAACTACAGCGATATCTGCAGAAGCTTTTATGGAAAAAGATGTTCTTCCACCTGTTTGTGACGGTGAAGAAAGCTTCTAGTCAAAGTCTAGTGGTGAGAAGCATGCTTGTAGCTCATTTTAGTTGGTGGTTTAATTTAAATGTTTTTCAGACTTGGTAGAGAAAAGCCAAATATTTTTCCAGCTGAAAAACATTTTATTTAAACTCTTTAAATATCACTCTCAACAAACACTTTTCTAACATGACTAAAATGTCGAATAACTGAAGAAAATATTAAACACTAGATATGAACCCTAAGTCAGACAGAAATGTTTGTTTTAATAATCGATCCAGCCTGACCTTCACCAGTTGATAAGCAAAACAAAATCTAAACATTTTGAGAAACAATCATTAACTGAAAGGCAAAGGTTACATTTAAATGGAGAGGAAAAAAAAAAAACTGTTTTTAAGAAATCACTTTGCATTGTTGCATATACTGAAAATACTTATTGGTGCAAATAAAAGGTTATGTAACTGTGGGCTGTCTCTGACCCTTCTTATTCTCCAAAAGAAACCAAAGTGGGGGAAACAAGGAAAACGTCTCGTCAGGAAACATCTCAACACAAGCAATGAAACCTCTGCGGCTTATCTTCCTGTTTCTCCAGGTTTTTGTAAACTTGGAAGTGTCCTGGACACAGATTGGTAAGAAACTGTTTTTGTTTTACTCGTGTTTTAAGGTTATTGTTGGAGGAAACACATAGAAAAAAGCATGTTTTATTTCATAATGGTATTTTATATTAACTGAATGTGTTTTCCTTAATTTTATATTTCTAGAGTTTAAAAAATAGCTGATGAAAAACAAATTACATGACTCTCCTATCCGTTTTCATAGTTGTAACAGATTATTGTCTTATTATTTCACCATTAACCTAATAGTTCTTTTTTTTTGCTTTTTGGATCTGAACATATATAAAACCCAGTGATTTGTTAGCTGCATTCATAGATTAATGCAGGTTGTGTGTTTTGGTATTTCTGTGCTTTTTTGTGCTCTAAAAGGAGCACTCTGATAAGTATCAATCTACTTCGAGACAATAACTATTACTTGCCAGCAAGAAGTTGCTTATAGTTCATTGTTTTTATGAGGTGTCATAATGTCTCCGATTGTTTAAAGGCAGCGGGCCTAATGCAGGATCAGAACCAGAACCAATGGAAACACACTGTAATATATAAATAAATAAACAAATGAATGAATAAGTAAATGAATGAATTATTGAACAATAAAGACATATACCTAAATGTCAGTAAAAATGCCATATTACATAGAGTATATATATTTACTCCTATAGTCCTTAACATGAATAATCTTCCTGATTCATGCTTTTCATATGAGTTCACAATGCTCCAAGTCAATATTTAAACAAATTGATAAGCATATACTTTGGAGCACTGTAAACTCAAAAGAAAATCAGGAACCCCACCAGAATCCAGCCCTCCTCTTCATTTCTCCAATTGTTGAAAAGGGTGTACAGGAAAATATGTCCTTCACAAATTCTCTGTGAAAATCATAAAAATAAGTTCATTGTAACATAAAATGAAGCATTTACATGATCCCCCTAAAATCTGAGACACTCATTTCTAAGGGAAAATAAAGTCATGGTTAAGTTCTTTGGTACAAAATGTTTTTTAGCGTGTATGAAAGGAAGTTGGGTTGGACAAAATGGCAATACATGAGTATAAAATTATAGTTCCAATAAGCAAAGGGGCAAAGTGATCCAGAGCCATTTGACTATACTTTTTGGGCTTTCTTTGTTTTTTAATCTAAACTTTTGGCAGATTCTCATATTTCATTAACTCTCTGTTTAATTTACAGTTAGCACTTGTGAAATGGGTGTACTACATCCTCATCTGTTCATAGCTGGAATGCTGTCAGCTGGTGAAGTGATCAAAGTCGGACACAAGTTGCGTTTCCTCTGTGGTGCTGAGTATAAACTGGACGGCTCAGAGGAAATTGAATGCTTACCAAATGGGCAATGGAGCGCCACCTTTCCAACCTGTTCTGGTACGTTCACCTAAAATATTGTGACTTGTTAACTGCAGTCATAGATTAATGCAGGCTGTGTGTCAGTTATTAACAATGTCTTTTGCCATGTTGTTCTTTTGGTGCTTTTTTGGTGCTCTAAAAGGAGCCCTCTGCCATGGAACAAGTATGCATCAATAAGTATCAATCTACTTAGAGACAATAACTATTACTTGCCAGCAAGAAGTTGCTTATAGTTCATTGTTTTTATGAGGTGTCATAATGTCTCAGGTTTTTTAAAGGCAGCGGGCCTAATCCAGAATCAGAACCAGAACCAATGGAAACACACTGTAATATAAATGAATAAATAAATTAATGAATAAGTAAATGAATGAATGGTTTATCAAACACAAATCAAATCACAATCAAAGACATATACTTAAATGTCAATAAATGCACCACATTATATAGAGTATATACATTTACACCTATAGGCCTGAACATGAATAATCCTCCTGATTCCTGCTTTCCTTATGAGTTAGCAATGCTCCAAAGTCCATATTTAAACAAATAAATAAACACACACACACACACACACACACACGCATATATATATTAGTACTGTGCAAAAGTTTTAGGCAGGTATGAAAAACTGCTGTAAATAAAAAATGCTTTCAGAAATATAAATGATTGTTTATTTTTATCAATTTACAAAATGCTAAGTGAGCGAACCCCCAAACATACAGCCAAAGTCATTAAGAATGATATGAAGCGTAAAGAAGAACAAGAATAACTGGAAGTGATGGTATAGCCCCCACAGAGCCTTGATCTTAAACTGCATCAATTGTGTCTGGGTTTACATGAAAAGACAGAAGGATGTGAGAAAGCCTACATCCACAAAAGATCTGTGGTTGAAACAGCCTACCAGCCGAGTTTCTTTAAAAATTGTGTGCAAGTGTACCTAGAAGAATTGATGCTGTTTTGAAGGCAATGGGCGGTCACACCAAATATTGAATACATTTAGATTTCTCTTTTGTTCATTCACTGCATTTTATTGATTGATGAAAATAAATGATGAACACTTCCATTTTTGAAAGCATTATGTGCAGAAAATGCTTTCAAAAATGGAAGTGTTCATTTGTTTACAGGGGCTGCATGGTGGCGCAGTGTGTAGTACTGTTGCCTTGCAGCAAGAAGGTCCTGGGTTCGACTCCCTGCTGGGGGTCTTTCAGCATGGAGTTTGCATGTTCCCCCCATGTGTGGGTTCTCACCGGGTATTCAGGCTTCCTCCCACACTCCAAAGACATGACTGTTAGGTTAACTGGTATCTAAATTGCCTGTAGGGTGTACCCTGCCTCTTGCCAGTAGAGTGCTGGAGATAGGCACCAGCTCCCCCCCACTATGGAATAAGCGGCATATAAGATGAATGAATATTTGTTTACAGCATATTATCACACCTTCTATATATATGTTTATATGCATATTTATTTATTTGTTTGTTTCATTAACTTTCTGTTTAATTTACAGTGAACACTTGTGAAATCGGTGTACTACATCCTAATCTGTTCATAGCTGGAATGCCATCAGCTAGTGAAGCGATCAAAGCCGGACAGAAATTACGTTTCCTTTGTGGTGCTAATTATGAACTGGACGGCTCTGAGGAAATTGAATGCTTACAAACTGGGCAATGGAGCGCCACCTTTCCAACCTGTTCTGGTACGTTCACCAAAAGTGCTGTGAAAAAGTATTTTTCCTTTTATAGATTGTCCCTTTTCTGTCACACTTCAGATCTTCAAACTAATTTTTATACCACATAAAGACAATGTAAGTGAATAAATAAATGTGATAAATTATGATTTTTGTTTATTTAACCAACCTGACCCAATGTAAAACAGCAACTGCCCCCTAAATTTATTAGGTCTTACATTGCTAAGAAGGAATTTTTGCTTCACTTTTCTTTGCTGAATTGTATTCATTTAATCTCAGCTTTCCAAAACTTGGAGTTAATCACAGTTAGTTTTTCATTTAACAAAGGGGGTGACTACTGTTTCTTCAAAGGTCAGGCTGATTTGGAAAGCTGATTTATTATGAAATCATCATTTGAAAACTGATTTCACTTCGGTTATTTTTTTCTGAGTGTGATTGATAGAGAGAGGTATCCCGATCCTTGTGGTTTTTAGTATAACAATGGCCATCAGTGAGCTCTAGATGGACAAACTTTATCAGTTTATTATTTTACTTAGTGCCCCTACACATGGCCCGTTCTGGGGTGGACGGGCTCTGGCACACGGTGGTTTGGTCTGGCCTCCCCGGCGGCCCCGCGCCGTTCCGGAACCTTGGTGAGGTGCCTTGAGACAACATTGTTGTAAATAAGCGCTATATAAATAAATAAACTGAAACTATCTGTGTAGTTATGCTGCTATAGGCTTAGGCTGCTGGAGGACATAATGACCACTTTCACCCTCTTCGCTACATTCTCACACTACTCTCCAATTTTGCATTATTTGCTGTTATTTCAGCTTTAAACTTTATGTGCTCTCTTTTCTCTTCCTAGAAGCTACACCTACACCAGGCCAGGTGTAGCTTCTTAGAAGCTACACCTGGCCTGACTCTTTGTCTACCTGTGACACCTTTCTGAAAAGGGGCATCGTCCGAGCTTCTGCTGGCAACAACTTAATGCTCACCTTCTACAGATGATCCACATTGCCCTGTCAGTATTTTACCCTTTCTCTCTCCTAGATATATCGATTGACTGAGCTTTTACTTTAACTAATTATTATTATTTCAGACTCTATCCTTGAAAACTGGCTCAAAGTTTATCTGTGCTTTCTTTCTAGATGAAATGACTAAAGGAGCTACATCCATTAACATTTACTTTTCCTTCCCATAGAAAGGACTCCTGGATCAGTGCTTCTTTGTTCTCTTTGTGTCTCTGCTCTGCTTTGTTCTCTCAAACCCCCAGTCGGTCGTGGCAGATGGCCGCTCACACTGAGCCTGGTTCTGCTGGAGGTTTCTTCCTGTTAAAAGGGAGTTTTTCCTCTCCACTGTCGCCACATGCATGCTCAGTATGAGGGATTGCTGCAAAGTCAACGCCAGTGACTGTCCACTTTCTCTACATGCTCATCCAGGAGGAGTGAATGCTGCAAGTCACTGACTCGATGCAATCTGCTGGGTTTCCTTAGATAGAAAAACTTTTTATCCAATTTGAATAAATAACTGAATCTGACTGCACTGTTCAATGGTTACGATTAATTGGACCTGACTTTTTTGAAGTGCCTTGAGACAACATGTGTTGTGAATTGGCGCTATATAAATAAATTGAATTGAATTTAATTGAATTGAAAAAGGTAGAAACGTATGACATCTTTAGGGGGGAATACTTTTTCATAACACTACATAGAAATCAAAAGTGAAACATGAATTACAATACAGCAAAAGTACTTTTTTGCATTATTAGAATCCAGTGACTATACAAAAGAGCGATAAACAGATTTCATGTAGCCAAGAAAAGTATTCTTTCATTTAAACAATAAAATATGTTTTATCTTTTAAAACAAAGAAATGCAGACAAGCATCCCAGTCCATGAAGTAATCGCCTGGGTTACCGTGCTGTGAAAAAGTGTTTGACCCCTCACAGATTTCTTTTGTTTTTGCTTTTTTAAATGTTTCAGATCATCAAACTTTTTTAAAACCCATCAAATTTTAATATTGGACAAAGATAACCACAGTAAATAAAAAAGCTGTTTTTAAATTGTGATTTCATTAACAAGAAGAAAGAAATTCAAACCAACCTTGTCGTCTGTGAAAAGGTAATATACCCCTAAACCTAGTGTTTGTGAGCATTGATGGCATGTTACACTACAGTGTCTAAATTGGATTTAAGTCCAGACTTTGGCTAGACCATTCCAAAAGTAATTTGACTGATTCAGAGGTAGCTGTGCTACTGTGCTTTGGATCATTTTTCTGCTGCATTTGACAAAAAAGCAAAAACAGAAGAAATGTGTCAGAGGGGAAGCACTTTTTTACAGCACTGTAATTCTTACTTTCTCCAATTGTTGAAAAAAATGTACAGTTATATTCATATCTATGTTTTTCTATAGGATTATTCTTTATAAGGTCCATTGATTTTGCAGCATGTGATTTTTTTTTAAGCCATTTGTTTACGTCATCTCCAGACTATCAGTAAACTACCACTGAAAACACTTCAATAGCTTGAACATTGTTCAGAAATTGAATAAAATCCTTCAAAACATCAAGGTCTCCTGTGCATATGATGAGGTTTTTACACTTTTGGATACTCATCTGTGATCATCAGTATTTTCTCTGAGATATCAGAGACACCATTTTAATGACAAAATTAAGTAATTGTGTGGTTTTCTTGTTGAGTCCTTCGGGACTCCATCAGACAGTGGGGATGATGTGTTCAGGGTGATGAGCTGTGTTGCTTTTACGCCAAACATATCGTTTTGCATTGTGGCCAAACAGTTTGATTTTGGTTTCCTCTGACCAGAGCACCTTCTTCCACATGTTTGGTGTGTCTCCCAAGTGGCTTGTGGCAAACTTTAAACGAGACTTTTTATGGATATTTTTGAGAAATGGCTTTCTTCTTACCACTCTTCCATAAAGGCCAGATTTGTGCAGTGTACGACTGATTGTTGTCCTATGGACAGACTCTTCCACCTCAGCTGTAGATCTCTGCAGTTCATCCAGAGTGATCATGGGCCTCTTGGCTGCATCTCTGATCAGTCTTCTCCTTGTTCAAGATGAGGGTTTAGAGGGACGGCCGAGTCTTGGTAGATTTACAGTGGTCTAATACTCCTTCCATTTCAATATGATTGCTTGCACAGTGCTCCTTGGGATGTTTAAAGTTTGGGAAATCTTTTTGTATCCAAATCCGGCTTTAAACGTCTCCACAACAGTATCTCGGACCTGCCTGGTGTGTTCCTTGGTCTTCATGATGCTCTCTGCGCTTTGAACAGAACCCTGAGACTATCACAAAAACACATGGTTAAAAAGTGTTCTGATTGTATGACTTTGACAATATAATAAAAGACAGAGGATAATTTCCTTTTTAAAAGCTCATGTTTAACCAAAAACTAGAAATGAAATGTAAAAAGTAAGATTCAGTAAGCAATTTAACTCTCAAAAAGTAGCACAATTTATTATCAGTCTACATTTCCATAAGCATTGTGCTTTTGGTAACCGTAGTTCAACAGCAATAAGATGTTCCGTATTTATATTTCACCTCGAAGCTTTCCCTTTAAGATTTAAATCTGTGATTTGTAAATTTAAAGGGAAAGCTTCAAGGTAGAAGTTTGATGAGTGTTATGAAGCAGCATTTAAAAAAACATTTTTCTAATTGCCACATTCTTTTAGGCTTTTCAGGTTGTTCAGCACCACCAGCTCTTACAGATGGAGACACCACTTCATTTACTAGATCAGATTCACGATACCGACATGGTGACAAAGTTGAATACATCTGTCAGCCTAATTATATAATGGACGGAAGCCCATTTAAAACCTGTGACAATGGCTTATGGACAGGAGAGATGAGATGTCTCAGTAAGTCAAAATTTTATATTTTATTTTGCATATTGTAATATTTCTGGATTGTGATGCAAAGGCTGTTCAAATTCTCTGCTATGAAATCACTGCTGCTTATGAATTTTCAAATTGAGATCATGAATAATAAAATGTGTAATGGAGCAATATCAAGCCAAATAATTATATTTTATACAGGACAATTTTTACACTGTTTAAAATAATATAAATATAAATATTGTTACATGACCTATATATTAAAAATATCCAGAAACAGTAAAATTTGTAACATATTTAAATTATGATTAAAAGTATGTAAAATGGAATTTGAATACCAAAAAAGAAAAAAAAAAATTCTTTCATTCCAAAGTCTCAAAATGTCTTTTTTAAACTTGATTTAGATGTTTTGTTTAATTAAAGCCTCTATCTCTCAGCCCCTAAGAAATCTATAAACCCATCAGCCAGTTGGTTACATCAACAAATTTTAAATTAAGAAGAACAAGGCTGGCAAATTACTTCTAACAATCTGCATAGACTCTCATCACCATCCTCAAAAGCTCAGGAACAATTGGAAAGCTAAAGAAGGATTTTATAAAACTATGTTTACTGAGCATCTTCCCTAGTAGCACCCATAATAACATGATATACAGGCTGCAGGGTGACTTTGTCTTAGTATGAACCATTAATATTGACAGGGAGGCTCTAATTTTATACAAATGTGTAAATATGGAATTCAGTATCCAGTGGTCTGTAAAATGTAAAGAAATTTGTTTAAAATAAAGCAGTTACTCTATCTATGCTAGTGCCATGTTTCTGATATGTGCATTACATTGTTTTATAGATACTTCTATTAAATAAAAATGTGTTTATCTCATTGTTCAAACTATATATCCATGTAAGTGCCAAAGGACAACTGTGGAGACCAAAGGAGTAAAAAATATGGTTTTCTGATTTTATTATTTTGTCATGGAGGATAATCTCTTTTTTGTAGCTCTTTTGGTGGTAAAAGATTAACCATAAAAGGAATCATATATAAAAACTAAGATGTAAATCATTGGTCTGTTGGTTCGGTTAAGAAGCAGAATATTATCCTCACAACATTTGAGAAATATTTTAAAACAAATGTATTAAAGTGGGCATGTGTTGATGTTTTTAGATTATGAACAAAGTAAATACTGTTTTTCTTTTCTTTTTTCTTTTTCAGAACCGTGCACTGTGACCAAGCAACTAATTAACACAAATAATATTCAGTTTAGATATTCTGGGGAGAGCAAACTATATATACCACATTTGGATCATCTTACATTTTCTTGTAAAAAGAGAACAAGTCATGTTGGCTCAGTGCCTCTGCGTGTACAGTGTAATGATGGTGTGATAACCCTGCCCACCTGCCAGTAAAAGTTAGCAGTGAGCTTAATAAAAAAATATATAATCACATAAATATGTAACTGACTTAGTACAGTAACGAAGTATGTACTTCACTGCTGTTTGTGTACTTTCAATAAAATAATGTGTTCTTGTCTTCTGCCTCTCCATGTTTTATCACAGAACTTTAAAATATGTTGATGTTTTTAATACCACAAGTAAATACACAGATTTTATCATTCTTTGCAGGTGAATACATTTCTTTCTTCTACATGCTTTTTAACATAATGCATGTTAATGCATGTTCTGCAGAGCATTGTATTTGAACAGTGCTAAACAGCATCACTGACTGAAAGTATAACCATGTGACAGTGCCTTCAATCAATCTATCAAAATTCTGGCTTCACTAATAAATATTAAAATAAAAATCCCTATATGGTAGCTCCATTTTTCTGTTTCGTTCAAATTTCACTTTTAATTTTTCAATATTTTTATTTTTACAAACTATTTACTGGACACAAGATCTCACAAACATTAAATGACAGATTTGTAATAAACAAAGCTTCTTCAAAATTGGACCAGTTAACTTTTTGTCTGTAGTCATCTCTGAAGCTCAAACAGGTTTTTTGAGATAATCTGGAGTTTTAATACCTCTACCAACTTTAAAGGAAATGTTTGGAGAGAAAATGGAGAAATGAACTCTAAGTGAGCCACTGTTGGTCCACCAGCTCTTGTCAGCCTTTAACCTCCACAATAAAAGTAATAAAAATTGCCTACTTTAGTGACTGTGGTGTCATCAGGTCAATTTCTGACACTCTCGTCTCTGATGCTGCTGATGGGGAATATTTTGGAAGGTCACCCTCAGACTAGCCAGCATGTTTGGGTGGGTGCCTTACTTGGACTTCGGAACCACAATGTATCCATGTTGAGAAGCAAATAATATGCTCAAACCTTCAAGGAGGTAAGGCAGAAAAAGTTAAACGAATCAACGACTCGGAACCAAATATTACAGTCACATCTTAAAAAAGTAAAATATCATGAAAAAGTTCACATATTTTCAAAAGAGAATCTCATATATTATACAGATTAGTAAAACATAGGCTGAAATATTTAAAGCTTCATTTTTTGTAATTCTATTTAGAGTTACAGATATAGAAAACCTGAAATTCACATAAGATCAGAGGTGGATAGAGTAGCCCAAAAAATAGTAGCACTACTTAAAAATAATTTTACTTAATTAAAGTAAAACGTAGCCACCCAAAAATTACACAAATAAGATTCATGTTAAGAATAAGTATTTTGTTGAAAAAAACAAAAAAGCTATTGAAGTATTTAGTACTTGTGTAGTAGTTTATTTCTGACAAAATAAAAAATGATGTGCCGGTTCTGGTACTCAGAATAATATAATTTAAAATAAGTAACAATAAATTACATAATTGCTAAATAACAAATTCGGGCAGAAGAAACACATTTCCAAATCTCATTTTTACCACAACATGAAACATTTGAAACCAATACTTACATAATGTGTACATTTCAGAACAGTGCAAAATACTTCCAGTGACAGTATGTTCACTTGACCTAATTTGAAATGGCACTTTGATAGAAAACAACATTAGAGCAATGAAGCTTGTTTACAAACCAGAGGTCTCACCAAACATGAAACAGTGCCATCAGGAACTGAATTTGAAATGCTCAGTGATTCTGTATTTGTGTAATTTGAAATTAAACTGAACAAAAATATAAATGCAACACTTGTTTTTGCTCCCAGTTTTCATGAGCTGAACTCAAATATCTCAAACATTGTCCAGGTACACAAAATAACAATTTCTCTTCAATATTGATCATAAATCTGCCTAAATCTGTGATATCGACCACTTCTCCTTTGCATAGATAATCCATCCCACCTCGCAGGTATGGCAAATCAAGATGTTGAGAAGACAGCATGATTATTGCACAGGTGTGCCTTGGGCTGGCCACAATAAAAGACCACTCTGAACTGTACTGCTTTGCATCATTGGTGGGGGTTAACACCAGTATCAGGTGTGACCACAATTTGCCTCACGCAATGCAACATATCTCCTTCGCATAGAGTTGATCAGGTTGTTGATTGTGGCCTGTGGGATGTTGCTCCACTCCTCTTCAATGGCTGTGCGAAGTTGATGGATATTGTCAGGAACTGGAACACGCTGTGGTATATGCCGATCCAGAGCATCCCTAGCATGCTCAATGGGTGACATGTCTGGTGCAGACATATTTATAGATGTTAGCTAGATCACATCAAGTGGTTGCATCATCTGAAGATAAAGTGTTATGGTACAATGCATTGTGGGTCAGAAAATATGCATAATGGGTCAGGTCTTTACTTTTATTTATCATGCCACTGCAATGTACTTTCTTTAATGCTGTTTGTCACTGCAATGTCCTTTTTTCATCATGTAAAGCACTTTGAATTGTCTTGCTGAAATGTGCTATATTAATAAACTTGCTTTGCTTTCCAAATTTTTTGTCTGCATTTATTTACCACTCGCAGATGCAGTGCAGTAAACTGGCCTACCTAGTCTTGTGGAATAGTACAGAAACAAATTGTGCTAACCCCCATATTATGATAAGTTTAATGAACTTGAGGTTAAATGTACCAAAAGGAGAGTTATAAACAGAGAGAAGCTTTGTATGTTGGCTGACCCTGGCATCCTGGCAGAGGAGGCTTTGACTAACTGGAAGTGACATGAGCTGCTGGGACAAACATGTAATTTATTAACAAATGGTATGAGTATAGAGGTCAGGATTTATTACACAATACATATCTTTCCGAGATCACCAGCGGATGCACACAGAAAGAGCTTTGTTTTTGAGTGTCATGAGAAAACATGTTCCTTATTAAACATTTTGATGGGCTTCAAATAAAATAAGCAAAATACAATTGTTCAAAAAAGATAATCAGATCACTTGATTTAACAAATGTCATCATTAAGTCACAAACACATACCCTTACACTCGTACACAAGTGAGAAGGGAGCAGGAAAGACAAATCTTGTTTAAACCTATCCCTTTCTCAATGATTACAAAATACATTTCATGGTCGTTTACAATAAATTAGCTCACAGTAAAGGTTGCAAACAATATCAGCCTCCTCATTAAATCAAATGTACACAAGTATTCATATTTTTTTCTTTATAAAGTGTTTTCAATTGATTTTTAGTTGAACAATTTTTAACTCCTCATCACCATTATTCCAGTTTTACTCCTCACACTGAGATGTACATTTGCAAAGTTGTAATACTGAAATCGTATTTGTTTCCGTTGTTTTGATTACTTGATCTTAAAACAAAGAACTTTTATAAATCAGTTGGCAATAATCTCTTTCTAGCTTTAAACATGTCTAATATATTTTTTTAATTAACCAAGTCCCTTAATTTTAGGATATTTGAGTGAATAAACAATGTATTAGTATGTCCTTTAACATTCACTTTAAATAAAATTCTCATAACTTTCTTTGTAAACAGAGGTATAATGTTGTTTTTATAATATAAAACACATTATTTTTCATAGGAGCTGTTAAGTAGCCACGAGGTTTCTTGAAGCACGCTGGTTATTGGTTGACAAGCAGAACAAAATCCAGTGCAGAGCCAAACAAAGCCGCTACAGAAATGAGCTGAGGCTTTTCCCCTCCCCACAATGTAAATACGAGCTGGCTGAGTTTTAGTCTGAAAACAAGCCGAGTTTAAACATAAACTTTACCGTCTTAAAACCTCCGAAACTGTCATTTAAAGAATTGAGTGGATACTTCCTCATTTCAACTTGCACATTTTGCAATAAAACAAAAATGACTATTTTCTCAGAAATTGACGGTTTTTCCTCATTTTCTGTTTGTGCACTGCCGACTTGTTCCTGGTTTTCCCGTGGCGCGTCACATATATATATACAGGTCCTTCTCAAAATATTAGCATATTGTGATAAAGTTCATTATTTTCCATAATGTCATGATGAAAATTTAACATTCATATATTTTAGATTCATTGCACACTAACTGAAATATTTCAGGTCTTTTATTGTCTTAATATACGGATGATTTTGGCATACAGCTCATGAAAACCCAAAATTCCTATCTCACAAAATTAGCATATCATTAAAAGGGTCTCTAAACGAGCTATGAACCTAATCATCTGAATCAAGGAGTTAACTCTAAACACCTGCAAAAGATTCCTGAGGCCTTTAAAACTCCCAGCCTGGTTCATCACTCAAAACCCCAATCATGGGTAAGACTGCCGACCTGACTGCTGTCCAGAAGGCCACTATTGACACCCTCAAGTAAGAGGGTAAGACACAGACAGAAATTTCTGAACGAATAGGATGTTCCCAGAGTGCTGTATCAAGGCACCTCAGTGGGAAGTCTGTGGGAAGGAAAAAGTGTGGCAGAAAACGCTGCACAACGAGAAGAGGTGACTGGACCCTGAGGAAGATTGTGGAGAAGGGCCAATTCCAGACCTTGGGGGACCTGCGGACCTCACGGGTGGACATCCAGAGCCACCGTGCACAGGCGTGTGCAGAAAATGGTCTACAGGTGCCGCATTCCCCAGGTCAAGCCACCTTTGAACCAGAAACAGCGGCAGAAGCGCCTGACCTGGGCTACAGAGAAGCAGCACTGGACTGTTGCTCAGTGGTCTAAAGTACTTTTTTCGGATGAAAGCAAATTCTGCATGTCATTCGGAAATCAAAGTGCCAGAGTCTGGAGGAAGACTGGGGAGAAGGAGATGCCAAAATGCCAGAAGTCCAGTGTCAAGTACCCACAGTCAGTGATGGTCTGGGGTGCCGTGTCAGCTGCTGGTGTTGGTCCACTGTGTTTTATCAAGGGCAGGGTCAATGCAGCTAGCTATCAGGAGATTTTGGAGCACTTCATGCTTCCATCTGCTGAAAAGCTTTATGGAGATGAAGATTTTATTTTTCAGCACGACCTGGCACCTGCTCACAGTGCCAAAACCACTGGTAAATGGTTTACTGACCATGGTATCACTGTGCTCAATTGGCATGCCAACTCTCCTGACCTGAACCCCATAGAGAATCTGTGGGATATTGTGAAGAGAACGTTGAGAGACTCAAGACCCAACACTCTGGATGAGCTAAAGGCCGCTATCGAAGCATCCTGGGCCTCCATAAGACCTCAGCAGTGCCACAGGCTGATTGCCTCCATGCCACGCCGCATTGAAGCAGTCATTTCTGCAAAAGGATTCCCGACCAAGTATTGAGTGCATAACTGTACATGATTATTTGAAGGTTGACGTTTTTTGTATTAAAAACACTTTTCTTTTATTGGTCGGATGAAATATGCTAATTTTGTGAGATAGGAATTTTGGGTTTTCATGAGCTGTATGCCAAAATCATCCGTATTAAGACAATAAAAGACCTGAAATATTTCAGTTACTGTGCAATGAATCTTAAATATATGAATGTTAAATTTTCATCATGACATTATGGAAAATAATGAACTTTATCACAATATGCTAATATTTTGAGAAGGACCTGTAGATACCACAAGGGAGCTTGGCTGATTTACAGCACCAGACTGCATAAGGGGAAGGCACAGTCAGTAAGCTTTGAAGTTGAGGGTTAAGATGGGCTGGCATTTGTAAGGAGGTAGACATCTGGGTAGAGTCAGCCATGCTTTGCTGAAACCTACGATCTCTCCTTAAGGCCTTACGTAATTATCTTTGTTTGTGTTATTCTGTATGTATTCATTTTGCATTGGAAATCATTGGACTTATTATCTTCCAAATTAAACTTGCGTTAATCTTAATTTCCTGCTCTTCATCTGTTCTTTCTCACGACATCCGGACTGGGTGAGGTTGAGGCCGCAATGATATCAGTGATAGCATTATTTTACCTCAACAGTTGCTGCTGCCAACAACTAAATGTTCTCCTTCTAAAGATGATACACCTGGCTCTGTCTTTCAGTGTTCAACTCTGTCTCTCTCCTATACTACTGGCTGAGCTTCTCCTGTGACTAACAGAATGTGCTCTTTCATAGTCCACACTTGAAAACTGGCTCAGAGTTCATCTGCTTAGCTGTGTTTCTCCTAGATGAAGCCACTAATGGAGCTACTACCATTACTGTTTTACTTTTCTTTCCCATAGAAAGTAATCCTGGATCATCGCTGTTCTTTTTGTGTTTCTTCTCTCAAACCCCCCAGTCGGTCGTGGCAGATGGAGGTTTCTTCCTGTGAAAAGGAAGTTTTCCTCTCCATTGTTGCTACATGCATGCTCAGTATGAGAGATTGCTGCAAAGTCAATGCAAGCGACTGTCCACTGTCTACATGCTCATCCAGGAGGAGTGAATGTTGCAAGTCACTGACTCAATGCAATTTGACTGCACTGTTTGATGATTAGAATTAACTGGAATGTATGTACCTGACGTGAAATCTGTGTGATTCGATTAAATTGACTTGAGACGACGTGTTTTGAATTGGTGCTATATAAATAAACTGAATCGAATAGATCAATCTACCCTGTTACGGTGCATGTTGTACTTCGGCAGGGCGGCCCTTTGTCACCAGTCTGGTTCATAACTTTAATGGACAGGATTTCTAGGTGCAGCCAAAGGTCGGAGTGAGTCTGGTTTGTGGACCAGTGGATTTTGTCTCTCCTTTTTGCAGATGACATGGTCCCTCTCGCCCCCTCTAGCCAAGACCTACAGCCTTTGGGCAGAAGCAGTGCTTCGCCAGCAATGTTTATAGTGGGGGTGGGAGGCTGCTGACCTCGACTGAGGACATTATCGGGCGGTGGAAGGAGTACTTCGAGGATCTCCTCAATCCTGCCATCACGCATTCCGTGGTGGAAACAGAGGCTGGGGACTCGGGGTTGGACTCTTTCATCACCCAGGCTGAAGTCACCGAGGTGGTTAAAAAGCTCCGCGGTGGCAAGGCACTGTGGGGGCACTGTGCCGGTCCGTTGTGGTGAAGAGAGAGCTGGGCCGAAAAGCAAAGCTCTCAATTTACCAGTCGGTCTACGTTCCTACCCTCACCTATGGCCATGAACTTTGGGTCATGACCAAAAGAACGAGATCCCGGATACAAGCGGCTGAAATGAGCTTCCTCCGTAGGGTGGCCGGACACTCCCTTAGAGATCTAGTGAGGAGCTCAGCCATCCGGGAGGGGCTCGGAGTAGAGCCGCTGCTCCTCCACATCGAGAGGAGCCAGTTGAGGTGGCACGGGCATCTATACCGGATGCCTCCTGGACGCCTTCCTCAGGAGGTGTTCCAGGCACGTCCCACTGGGAGGAGGCCCAAGGGACGGCCCAGGACACGCTGGAGGGACTATGTCTCTCAGCTGGCCTGGGAACACCTCGGGCTCCCCCCGGTGGAGCTGGAGGAGGTGTCTGGGGAGAGGGACTTCTGGGCGTCTCTGCTGAGTCTGCTGCCCCCGCGACCCGGTCCCGGATAAGCGGAAGATGACTAGTACGAGTACGAGAAATATATTTTTTCTGGAAATGATTTAATAATTATTATAGAACATATGGTTCTTGGAATTTCTAAACTTAAGTAGTTTATGGAAAATAAATTCTTGATAAATTGGAATAAAACAAAATTTATGGTTTTTGGTAACAGAGAAATAGTGATTCCATTATAATGCCCATAGATGATATTCAAGTGAAAAGAGTACAGGTCCTTCTCAAAATATTAGCATATTGTGATAAAGTTCATTATTTACCATAATGTCATGATGAAAATTTAACATTCATATATTTTAGATTCATTGCACACTAACTGAAATATTTCAGGTCTTTTATTGTCTTAATACGGATGATTTTGGCATACAGCTCATGAAAACCCAAAATTCCTATCTCACAAAATTAGCATATTTCATCCGACCAATAAAAGAAAAGTGTTTTTAATACAAAAAACGTCAACCTTCAAATAATCATGTACAGTTATGCACTCAATACTTGGTCGGGAATCCTTTTGCAGAAATGACTGCTTCAATGTGGCGTGGCATGGAGGCAATCAGCCTGTGGCACTGCTGAGGTCTTATGGAGGCCCAGGATGCTTCGATAGCGGCCTTTAGCTCATCCAGAGTGTTGGGTCTTGAGTCTCTCAACGTTCTCTTCACAATATCCCACAGATTCTCTATGGGGTTCAGGTCAGGAGAGTTGGCAGGCCAATTGAGCACAGTGATACCATGGTCAGTAAACCATTTACCAGTGGTTTTGGCACTGTGAGCAGGTGCCAGGTGGTGCTGAAAAATGAAATCTTCATCTCCATAAAGCTTTTCAGCAGATGGAAGCATGAAGTGCTCCAAAATCTCCTGATAGCTAGCTGCATTGACCATGCCCTTGATAAAACACAGTGGACCAACACCAGCAGCTGACACGGCACCGCAGACCATCACTGACTGTGGGTACTTGACACTGGACGTCTGGCATTTTGGCATTTCCTTCTCCCCAGTCTTCCTCCAGAAGCACCTTGATTTCCGAATGACATGCAGAATTTGCTTTCATCCGAAAAACATACTTTGGACCACTGAGCAACAGTCTGCTGCTTCTCTGTAGCCCAGGTCAGGCGCTTCTGCCGCTGTTTCTGGTTCAAAGGTGGCTTGACCTGGGGAATGCGGCACCTGTAGCCCATTTCCTGCACACGCCTGTGCACGGTGGCTATGGATGTTTCTACTCCAGACTCAGTCCACTGCTTCCGCAGGTCCCCCAAGGTCTGGAATCGGCCCTTCTCCACAATCTTCCTCAGGGTCCGGTCACCTCTTCTCGTTGTGCAGCGTTTTCTGCCACACTTTTTCCTTCCCACAGACTTCCCACTGAGGTGCCTTGATACAGCACTCTGGGAACAACCTATTCGTTCAGAAATTTCTTTCTGTGTCTTACCCTCTTGCTTGAGGGTGTCAATAGTGGCCTTCTGGACAGCAGTCAGGTCGGCAGTCTTACCCATGATTGGGGTTTTGAGTGATGAACCAGGCTGGGAGTTTTAAAGGCCTCAGGAATCTTTTGCAGGTGTTTAGAGTTAACTCGTTGATTCAGATGATTAGGTTCATAGCTCGTTTAGAGACCCTTTTAATGATATGCTAATTTTGTGAGATAGGAATTTGGGGTTTTCATGAGCTGTATGCCAAAATCATCCGTATTAAGACAATAAAAGACCTGAAATATTTCAGTTAGTGTGCAATGAATCTAAAATATATGAATATTAAATTTTCATCATGACATTATGGAAAATAATGAACTTTATCACAATATGCTAATATTTTGAGAAGGACCTGTATACCATGCCCAAAAGTCAACATTTATTGCTTTATTGTCCATACAGCCAGCATTTAATGCTTGCAGTTGTTGAGAACCTCCTAACCTCTGTTTCACCCTTGTTCTATCCTGACTCCTGCTGTGATCTGTGATTCCTCCTCAAGGCTCACTCGTGTTAAATCTCAGTTTAATGTTCCCACATGCAAACTAAACTAATAGCATGAAAGTACATGATTTTAATTCTCAACACAACTCCCTCCAGGAGTAAACTTTATCAAAAAGGAAAGTTTTAACCCTAGCCTTAAAAGTAGACAGGGTGTCTGCCTCACGGATCAAAACCGAGAGCTGGTTCCACAGGAGAGGAGCCTGATAACTAAAGGATCTGCCTCCGATTCTACTTCTAGAGACTCTAGGAACCACCAGTAAACAAAGTTCTCTGTTAGTAATATATGGAACAATCGATCTCTGATGTACGATGAAGCTAGATCATTAAGATCATTAGCTAATCATTAAGCTAAATCAGCTAAAGGCTGATCCAAGAACTGCATTTTGGTGACATCCGATTGTAAAGATGCATTCCGTTGTCTGTCTGTCTATCTATCAGACATCAAGTTGTAATTCCCTTTTTCTGTTCATCTCAGAAAAATACCACGAGTTAAACAATAACATTGTTTTACCCATTAAAAACAGTGTAGTTGTCAGCCAGCAGTGGTGGTTTTACTGCTATGTTTTGGGTCACTGTCATGTTGCAGGGGTTAGTTCTGCTTTAGCTTTAGTTTTGTTACAGATGATGGCTGTATGTGTGCACAGAAACACTCCTTCCATAAATGAAATATAAATATTTCTGACAACAGCAGCATTTTTCTATTACCAAATAAAACCACAAATAGCAGAAGAGAATCTTCTTTCTACACTTTTCCTTAAAGTCTGTCTCTTTCTCAGGGTTAACTTCCTCAGACTTCAACAATGAAACAGGAACATTTGTGCCACCTAGCGGTAACTATGGGACACTATACTTTTTCTTTATCTTCAACTCCTGTCTGAGCCAAACACCCATCCATTGTCATCACAGGGGGTTCGTGTTTAACCCCAGGGGTCACTAGGCCAGAGGCAGTCCACAGAGGACAAACACTCATACATGGACAAAATCACACCTAAAGGAATTTTTGACAGTGACAGATTAACCTGAAAACCATGTTTCTGAACAGTGAGAAGGAGCCAAAGTACCTGGAGATAAACCAGTGGACAGCATAAAATGCAAACTTCATGAAAAAAAGCCCTGCCTGGGCTTTCTGCTGCAAGGCAGCAGTGCCAACAACTGCAAGCCCAACGCCAGAGGAAGGTAGTATTAGATTTGTGCAGGTGATCACCACAATGTCACTTTGTGCACCACCAGCTGTTGCATTTGCAAACCATATGAAACGGCTAATTATGAATGATACATTTTGTTGTTGATGTATTGTGTTTCAAAGAATTCTTATTCCAGTTGTTTTCTGATTTAAAAATTGGGTTTAACTACTTTTTTCATTTAATATTCTTTAAACGGCTCAGTTTATGCCTTTTATGGCTCATAATTGGACATTTTTATCCATTGTATTTCACACTGGATTGTAGTCATAGCCTTATACCAACTACTAATCGCCATGCCTTGCCTTACACCCTCTTTACTGCATGAAGTACAACTACAGGACGAATGCAAACTGCATTCTTCAAATTTCAACTTGTTAAAATGCTGAAAACCATGCATCGTTTTTACTACAGATCATAAGTATGCACATGTGTTGGTTTGTCACATAAAATCCAATAAAAGCCTTCAAATTTGTGGTTGTAACATAAAAAAAAAAAACATGAAAAAGTTCTATAGGCAGCAATATATTTCCTGGGTACTGAATATTCCAATATTCTTAAAGAACAACTTTGTAAAATAATAATCTAAAGAATCACAGCTAGATTTTAATTAGCTCTGATCAATCTGATAAATGGGGTACATCCACCATTAAAAAATATTCACCCCACATTAAACATTAGTTCTTTGTTCTTGTTATTGATTTATTTTGTTTCTAAAACCTTCTCCCTTTTGTTCTGTCCTCTTGTAAGAAATGTAAATTGTGCTCAATTTTTCGCTAAAGTTTGGAACAAGATTGCGACACACGTTGACCCTCTGTCAGAATCAGTTTGCAGAAGAGAAAGTTAGCCTAAAACTCAAAGGGGAAACAGCAAATCCATTCTTCAGTAGTGTGGAACTAATATTAAAAGCAGAATTTTGACTTGTAATGAGGTAAAAAGAAAAATTCAAGCAATAAAATGCACAAACATACACCTTAAATCCCCTTTAATAGCGGCAGAGATCATAAATTAGCACATCAGGTATACACAAAGATGTTCCAGTATCACGTATAAAGCTCTCAGACTTTTAAACTTTCAAAAACCTAATTTTGGCACAAGTCAGTAAAATATTTACAGCGTGATTACATGTAATTAAAAAGCTGTCAGCCCTTCAAAGAGCTCCAGAGAACCAATCGAGTTCATCTAAGTAAAACACAGCGTAAACAGAACAGACATGTGAAATCCTAACATGACATTCAATGACCATTTCAAAGCCTGAGAAGTTGGATGTATCCACGCAACACACACACAAACTTTGGTTGTTGACAAAATGACAGGTCTTCTTGTTTTTTTGTAAGAATCTGGATACATGTTTTTAAAATCTGGTCAAGTAAAAATGTAGAAATTTATGTACAAATTATAGAAACTGTGTTCATAAGACAGAAGTGCTTTTGTTCTGGTTTCAAAGGTTTTTAATGCAACTGTTTTTAATTAATTATAAGTCCTTAAATGTGGATCGGATCAGAAAAATGTGAATGATGCCTGCTGATTTATATCATTAAACGATAGTATCAGTTAATGTAAAGAAGCTGTTAAAGCACTTTGTTCTGTGTATAAACAAAGAGTTCACTGCGCATTTATAGGGGAAACATAATGCAGACATGCATGTAAATATGCAGGCTTCAGTTACAGCTTTTTATATACAATAAAGTTCCTCATCGTTGAGAAGCTACTACTGAGACAACACAGATACTCTGTCTACACCAGAAACCAGCACCAGAACAGCAGCTGCTCCAGTCGTCCACACTGGATCTGCTGTGTAATCAGAGACATTGAGATATGTAACAGATCTGAGCTCAAAGCCTGAACGGTGTTTCAGGTGGCAGTGGTTACAGTAGCGCGGGTTAAATGCTGAACGTTTTGGTAATGAAAACTTTTCCAGTGCATACAGGGTGTGGTTGCGTCAGGCAGATGAAAGCAAACAGATATACAGAGTAAATAAACCTGCTTTAACTCTATATGGATGACGGGAAAAATGTTCCCTAAACAACGAGCGACATATCCGTGCATACATGAGGAAAACTAGGATTCATGCTTTAAACCTCAATGACGGAAATCTAGAAGGTGACTGTTTCAGGCAGATATGCATCTGATTTGGGAGCAGTGTTAGCACCTTTCATGCAATTATGTAACAGAGCAACAGACTCCTTAAAGCCCACACAGAACTACAGAGGTGCAGATGCCAGAGTAAATTTTCCATCATTTCTTCAGGTATTATTGTTTTTTTTCTAGCTAAATAACTAATCCAGCTATTGGTTAACATGAGCAGGACACTCTACGAGTTCAGTTCTTTAAATATTCATCTCATGATGGCATACCGGTTTCTACTCTAAAGGCTGTATTTCACCTTGAGAGATTGTATTAAAATATATGAAAATGTACTCAAAAGGTGAGTAGACCAACTACAGCTTACACTGATTATACTGTATTTAGTTTTCATAAGCTCTATGAGAACCCCCAACTACAGTCTTTTTTTAACTAAAATATTTCAAGTGATGGCTAAGAAGCAGGTCCACATTTTGTACATTTTGACTTGCAGAGCACTGGGTCTGAGTCAAATAACTGGGGCTACGGCAACTTTACAGTGGATCTGGAAGGTATGCATAGCCTTGGTAATGTCAGGTTTTCGCAATGTAAGAATTGAAATAATTAATTTCAAAACTTTTCTCACCTTCAATTTGGCATGCATCATGTACAATTCAACTGTAAAATATATCTGTTAGGGGGAAAATGTAAAAAAAACATGTAAAACAGAAGTTGCATGAGTTTGCACAACCCTTGAACAATTTTATGCACTTTTGGATCTAATTTTTAACATTTTATCTTCCTGAGTGCACAAATAACATCAATTATAGTGAATCTGATGAACTTGAATTAAGTTCAGTACCCCAAACCCATTGGCATCCTTCAACTAAAGCCAGTTTGCAGAGCAAAACAAAGGGGCAGGTGTCCACATCATTATAAATACACTTACTATGGCACAGCGAAAAGTCTTCAATAAGTGGAGGAAATGCTGGATAACAGCAAGATTATCAGAACTGGGCATTTTTCCATAATCAATGGAAAGGTGGAAACTAGTCATGAAGGTGGTGTTCTGGACCTGGGGTCACATTTCCTTAGATAAAACTGGGGCTTTTATTGATTGATGACCCGAAACCTTAAGGTGTCTGTTGGGAACCAAACCACATTTACACATCTGAATAAACAAAATAACAGCTTCACCAAAAAACATTTTACTTCTGGATCAGTTCGTACTTGAGAGGAATGAACACCCAAACTAAGTCAATAGATTTTTTTTTTTAAACAAAGTATTATTTTAAGGGTGTGCTCAAATTCATGCAACCAGGTTATTGCAGCTTTTTTGTGTTTTCTTCTAATACAGACATTTATCCTGTATAGAGTTGTGCAGGATTAATGCCACAATGAAAGTGGGAAAAATAGCTTTGGTTTTTGCTCCACTAGTGGCTTATATTGTTTGTTAATTCCCCAAGGTTGGCAGACAGGAAGTCGGATGGGGAGAAAGGGGACACTTGCAACATAGGTCTCCAGGGTGGGAACTCGAACCCGAGACGGCTGCATGGAAGACTGAGGCCTCCGTATACTTTAGCCTCACCAAAGTAAAACAGGCCGATCGGAACAAATAACTTTTGTAACCGTTGGGATTTGGAACATGACAGTAACCTAGGCTTTGTAGCTTAGAGCAAAACATGTTTTTGGTCCATATTTATTCTTCTCTTTTAACTCTTAACATGTATGTGAAGTATAAATCAGCATTTAAAGAACATGAGCTCACTGTATATTTCTAGTTAGTGCTCACACAGTACAAAACGTGCATGACAAAAAGCTGCTTTTACTGTCCATGTCCAGCTAAATTCTAATTAAGAAATGTCCTCAAGTGGTGGCATTAATCAAAACAGTGTTTACAACTATTTTGTAATCACTAGTGATTGCAAACACCATTATCTGTTACTCTGAACTGTATTTCTCAAGACTGATAACATTAAAAAAAATGTTTTGAGGGGTTTGCTTCAGACTAGCTAGCAACAGGTGAGAAATTGGTCTGCAGGATGGATTAAAACCTCTAGATATGTAAGGTGAAGGTGTAGTTGGATGTTTAAGCTGCAGCTCACCTGTAACATACCATCCCTACAGTTATACTTATTGTTACTTTTTTGTGGATAGAATTAATGGACAATTAACCGCACATCCTATTTACATTTGACAGAGCTTGTGTTTGCAGAAGAACAGGAGGGAAAGAGGCGTGGCTCCAGTCTCAGCTCATCTGCTCCAGGTAGGCAGACAGCAGAAGTCCAGGAGGAAGAAACTCCTCTTGTTTGTTCACCACTTCCGTCTGACGCGAGCCGTTGTAGTCGATGCCTGTAGGCCCAACACAGTTTTATTATTCTAATGCGACTGAAACATATCAAGCTGCATTTGTGGTTGCAAACAGGAAACGGAAACAGAGAATATAAACAGAAAAGCTTGTAGAAAATACCAAAAAGCGGTTTTAGACATTACTCAGTTTCTTTTAATCTCAGTATGCCATTTTTTATAAAAGTACAATATTTTTCTTATGTTGTAAATATTTCCCTTACAGTACAGCCTTTTATTCTTTTTTTTTTTTCTATTTTTTACCTTTGTGTAAATCTGTATGCTTCAATTTGCATTTCACTTTCCTTCTGGTCCACCTGCGTTTCCCCACTGTGGGACATTAAAGGATATTTCGACGTCGGTCCAACTGGGACTGATGCAGCCTTCTGGAACCGGGTCTACCTGCCCTTTGTTGCCATTAGGTGCTGCAATTTGCAGACCTTCTACCGTTTTCGCCACACTTACAAATGTACACTAGCAGGTGACAAACCTGCACACATACACACCCACCCACACTACAATTTACCGGTCGGTCTACATTCCTACCCTCACCTATGGCCATGAACTTTGGGTCATGACCGAAAGAACGAGATCCCGGATACAAGCGGCTGAAATGAGCTTCCTCCGTAGGGTGACCGGGCACTCCCTTAGAGATAGGGTGAGGAGCTCGGCCATCCGGGAGGGTCTCGGAGTAGAGCCGCTGCTCCTCCACATCGAGAGGAGCCAGTTGAGGTGGCTCGGGCATCTATACCTGGATGCCTCCTGGACGCCTTCCTCGGGAGGTGTTCCAGGCACGTCCCACCGGGAGGAGGCCCAGGGGGTGCCCCAGGACACACTGTAGGGACTATGTCTCTCGGCTGGCCCTCGGAGCGCCTTGGGCTCTCCCTGGAGGAGCGGGACATCTGGACATCTCTGCTGAGTCTGCTGCCCCCGCGACCCGGATAAAGCGGAAGACGACGAGTACGAGTATGATGCAATAAAAACTGTCTTGAGATATCCTTTTTGTAGAGTAAAACTGTCCTGGCACATGTAGGCAACCACCTGCTCCGTATGGTATGACTGAAATGCCACGACAGACCACATAAAAAAAGGATATTTCTATTCCATTAGTCTGTGATTATGTTTATAAGCTTTAATAGTTGATATAAATACAAATTGTGTATACTATATTGTCCACTCACTTGCAGAGACAAGGTCCATATACTGGCAGATGGCATGAAGAAGTAGTCTCTCAAAACTGGTTCACAAACACAAATAACAGAAGCATGACTCTATAGGGTCACATTATCATTCACATTAAATTCAAACCAATTATTCATGTTTTTCATGACCCAGTTTCTCATCTTAGGTCAATCAACCCTTACAGATTACTTTACACAACCAAATTTTATGGCTAAAAAGTAAGAAGTAATAAACGGTACAGTAGAAACAAATCCAACTTTAATCCAAAGCTAAGAGTGAATATAAGAAGTCTAAGCACCACTGTAAAAATGCCATTTTTATGTAAAAAATGAAACATTGAATCATATTGTTGAAAGTGTTCTCTACCTTAAATGATAGGGACTGGTTATTGACAGCTTCTTAGCTGAGCAGAATAATGTTTAATTTAATTCGGGGTTATCAGAGCGTCCAGTGCAAAGATTCCAATATAGGAATATGGCTTTTTTTACTCTTTTTCTGCAGCCTTATGTTCAACTGAAATCTTTCTAATTAACGCCATTTCTTACGAATTTCTGACATCTAACATAAACCATTTTTTAAAGAACACAAACAAAATTAAAGCCCATATATATGGGTACTTAAGCTGCTAGGTTCATGTCACAAAATTAAACCATTAACAAAGCCGACAGATGCAAGAAAGTAAACGAACATCTCATAGCTGAATCATGTCACTGAATGCCAGTCTGATGGTAATAATAATAATAATAAAGAAGCAATTGTACTGCTTGGCAGTGAACAACAATGGTTTCTAATACCACCACATAATTAATTTATCTAAAGATGATTACAGGTGCTTCAGACTCACCAATAAACAACTCACTGTCATTAAAGGCTTACCTACATACTAAGCATCTGAATCCAGAGCTTTTGAAGATCTGTGGATATCCTGCCAACAGAAAGAGAATGTGTACCTGCTGCTGAGGATAGTTGTGTAAACTGACTGAGGATCAGCGCTGAAGAAACTCAGAAGGTTTTCCTCAATGACTTCCAGCGTTCCCTGGAGAAACAGAAGGTAACAGATTTGATGTTCTGGTCATGTTTGAAGATAAATGTTCAACTCCAACATGTCTTATGTCATTTTCTGACATAGTAGCTTCCTCCTCTCAACACGTAACTGTCTCAGAAAATCTTGTGCGAGGTGTTTGTCAGTTTATTCACAAATCAACGCAGACTTCCAAATATGTCGTATTTGCAAAGGTTTTAAACCAACCATGATTTCTTTACGTTTTGCTTCCACACAGAAAAGCTTCGTTTCCAGCTTTTAAACTGATCTTTAAAAATCTTTTTTAGTTTATCTGAAGGTCTTTGAAAGAATCTTCATTTCACTTTGGTTGCTTTTTGACTCCTCTTCATCCCAGTACAGGAACACAGTCAGATAAACATCAGGGTAACTTTAAAGGGGACACATCGTGCAAACTCTACTTTTTTATCCCTTAAATACATTTTGTTGTGTACTTGGAGTCTGTAGGAGGGCAGAAAAGTTGTATTTAGTCTCTCCATGTGCTGTGTAGATATCTTTATAGTCTGTTTCGGTCATATTTTGCAATCCGTTGAGCTTTCTCTGTTCTCTATTACGTTTTTTGAACTGTTACTCACAGAATTTGCTGTGAAACTACTAAACAAGGTCATGGAGTCCCAGCTGATCAATTTGGCGTATCCGCCATTTTTATTCCGGCTGCAACCTTGTAGTCCAAGCTCAAGTATGCCAAAGCTGCAAGTGGACAAGTCTACACGTTCGGTTGTTGGGTGTATTAACCCACACAATTTATTACACCGTCCCCCAGCATCAGAACCTCTTCGAAGTGCCTGGTTAAATTTTATTTTTCATGGAAATGCACCCACTGAATAGTATTTAAAGAGACGGCATCAAAGCGAGTTGATCTCAGACACACCTCAGAACAGGGTGGCGCTACAGTAACAAGGAGTTCAGACCAAAGCATTGCAGTTCCACTTATACAGACCACAACTGAATGATTTCAGTGTGAAAAGGAAAAATTTAAAAGCATGATATTTCCCCTTTAAAAGACCTTTAGAAAGGTAGACGGGAGGGACGGACGGATAGAGCAGAAAACGTTCCTAACATGTCTCTCTTTAACTAGGCTGGCTTCAACATCAATTGCACAAAAAATAATTTCTTTGAGTTATAACAAAAGGTAACAACAAACATATTTACTTGAAGATGTAAAAATTGAAAGAACATTTAAGGACAATAACATAGGACAGAGGTGCCCAAGTCCAGTCCTCAACAGTTACCATCCTTCAACTTTTAGATCCACCCCTTCTCCAACACACCTGGATCAAATAGCTGATCTCCCTCATCAACATTCAGTCATTCAGCTCTGCAGAGGCCTGGTAACGAGCCATTCATTTGACTTAGGTGTGTTGGAGAAGGGATGCATGTAAAGGTTGCAGGATAGTAGCTCCCCAGGACCGGACTCAGGCCCCCCTAATATAGGATAATTATCTATGTTGAATGCTTGAACTCATGTCTCACAAGAAAATAAAATCATTGCAACAAAGTAGCAACAAAACAACTGTATCCTGTTGTAGGAGCAAGGCAAGTTTCAACCAAACAGAAACATCTTTACGCATTGTTAAATAGTTGTCAAACTGTTTGGACGGGATTCTAAAGAACGTTTACACACTACTGAAACAAATAGCTAACTAACAATACACTTCTTAGCACAGTGGGAGACGTGACAAAGACACGACACCCACCATGGGTATTTGCTTCCGTCTCAGAGTCGCTCGAAGCCTGCGATCGATTCTGTGGAAGCACTCCTGAGCAGTAAAGGCAGGATATACTGTAGAGAGATGAGTGCCAGTCAGCCAAACAATTGCATGCCTAAGAGCAAACAGGCTGGAAATAAACAGGCTTATAAACAAACGGAGAGGCTCACCATTCTTGTGGTCCTTGAGAAGCTGATTGGCATTTTTCCTCTTGGCCCCCTCATGTTCCAGTAGAGAAAGCAGCCTGTCCTGCTCCTCACCAGAGCAATTCATGAAGTCATTCCATGGCTACGAAAACACAACGAGATATAACACTAGGGCAGTTCAAAAAGAAGAGCTTTTTTTATGAAATCAAATAAATTGCAGATTTAGTTTATCCCACAAGCACTGATTTCTCCAAAAACTGTTTGTAACCTTAAAAAGAAAGTTGTTAAATTTTACCTCAATATAGTTTCCATTGGTGCAGGCTTCAGTGAAGATGGACGGGATTGCTGGGTTGCTGCAAACCTCCAGATCGTCTTTGGAGCATTCATCCTTCTCAAGAAGATTGGCAAGAAAGCGTGCTGGAGACAGGAAAACAGAATTACAGATTTTACAGACTAAACAGTAAAGAGTAGTATAAAAATACTATTCAATTCATATCAGTGCTACTTTATTATTCCTAAAGAGACATTAAACATTACAGGAGCTCTAATGATCCAAGTTTCTTCAAACTGTGATTAGAAAGATGATTCCCTGTAGCGTTCCATGTTACAGCATATCTGAAGAAGCCTCTGACAGAGCACAAAATCTTGTCTGATCTTGGATTACTCAGTTGTAAAAAAGATGCACAGAGTTATCCATTATATTTTGAATTTTATGGAGCCCCTTCTTTGCACAATGAGAACAAACCCCAGAACAGAGCCAATGGTCTTTATTCAGCTTTTGTAAGTCCCTGACTCTGATGCTGCACCCCCAATGACTAAATGAGATGGTACGTTCCACAACAGACATAAAGAAGACATGCACCATCTTGCTACAAGCCATGAAGGACCTAGCTTATCTCAAGAGGTACTGTCAGCTAAGAGGCTTCTTGCAGACATCACTGTTGTGTCTCCACTGCAGTCTATTGTCCAGCTGGTATTTATACTCCTCCTCCTCCACCACCACCACTTCTTCTCCCATGATGGAAATACTGTTCGACCTTTCCTGCCCAAAGAGAGCATCGCAATCTGTATTCTCAAAATGTTTCGACGGAGTTTATTCAGCTTCCTGGGACCAATTCCTCAGAGTTCTCTTGGTGACATGTTGTGTCTAAACAAAAAATTAATACAAAGAGCAGAAAAATACCAAATCATGATCTGTCTTGCCAAGAGCAGGTCATACAGAGGAACTACAGGTCCTTCTAAAAAAATTAGCATATTGTGATAAAGTTCATTATTTTCTATAATGTAATGATTAAAATTTAACATTCATATATTTTAGATTCATTGCACACTAACTGAAATATTTCAGGTCTTTTATTGTCTTAATACGGATGATTTTGGCATACAGCTCATGAAAACCCAAAATTCCTATCTCACAAAATTAGCATATTTCATCCGACCAATAAAAGAAAAGTGTTTTTAA
Source organism: Girardinichthys multiradiatus (assembly GCF_021462225.1). Taxonomy (NCBI): domain Eukaryota; kingdom Metazoa; phylum Chordata; class Actinopteri; order Cyprinodontiformes; family Goodeidae; genus Girardinichthys; species Girardinichthys multiradiatus. The sequence continues at coordinate 13,106,871 of NC_061802.1, read as the reverse complement.
TACAAAAAACGTCAACCTTCAAATAATCATGTACAGTTATGCACTCAATACTTGGTTGGGAATCCTTTTGCAGAAATGACTGCTTCAATGCGGCGTGGCATGGAGGCAATCAGCCTGTGGCACTGCTGAGGTCTTATGGAGGCCCAGGATGCTTCGATAGCGGCCTTTAGCTCATCCAGAATGTTGGGTCTTGAGTCTCTCAACGTTCTCTTCACAATATCTCACAGATTCTCTATGGGGTTCAGGTCAGGAGAGTTGGCAGGCCAATTGAGCACAGTGATACCATGGTCAGTAAACCATTTACCAGTGGTTTTGGCACTGTGAGCAGGTGCCAGGTCGTGCTGAAAAATGAAATCTTCATCTCCATAAAGCTTTTCAGCAGATGGAAGCATGAAGTGCTCCAAAATCTCCTGATAGCTAGCTGCATTGACCCTGCCCTTGATAAAACACAGTGGACCAACACCAGCAGCTGACACGGCACCCCGGACCATCACTGACTGTGGGTACTTGACACTGGACTTCTGGCATTTTGGCATTTCCTTCTCCCCAGTCTTCCTCCAGACTCTGGCACCTTGATTTCCGAATGACATGCAGAATTTGCTTTCATCCGAAAAAAGTACTTTGGACCACTGAGCAACAGTCCAGTGCTGCTTCTCTGTAGCCCAGGTCTGGGGAATGCGGCACCTGTAGCCCATTTCCTGCACATGCCTGTGCACGGTGGCTCTGGATGTTTCTACTCCAGACTCAGTCCACTGCTTCCGCAGGTCCCCCAAGGTCTGGAATTGGCCCTTCTCCACAATCTTCCTCAGGGTCCGGTCACCTCTTCTCGTTGTGCAGCGTTTTCTGCCACACTTTTTCCTTCCCACAGACTTCCCACTGAGGTGCCTTGATACAGCACTCTGGGAACAGCCTATTCGTTCAGAAATTTCTTTCTGTGTCTTACCCTCTTGCTTGAGGGTGTCAATAGTGGCCTTCTGGACAGCAGTCAGGTCGGCAGTCTTACCCATGATTGGGGTTTTGAGTGATGAACCAGGCTGGGAGTTTTAAAGGCCTCAGGAATCTTTTGCAGGTGTTTAGAGTTAACTCGTTGATTCAGATGATTAGGTTCATAGCTCGTTTAGAGACCCTTTTAATGATCTGCTAATTTTGTGAGATAGGAATTTTGGGTTTTCATGAGCTGTATGCCAAAATCATCCGTATTAAGACAATAAAAGACTTGAAATATTTCAGTTAGTGTGCAATGAATCTAAAATATATGAATATTAAATTTTCATCATTACATTATAGAAAATAATGAACTTTATCACAATATGCTAATTTTTTGAGAAGGACCTGTATATACATCCCTGACATTTGCATAAAACAAATCCAGGGTTCTATTTTCTCTGGCGGAGGACTCGACAAACTGTGGAAATGTTGGAGGTGTAGAGGAAAGAGAGGCTTGGTTAAAATTTCCAGATGTCGACACCAATAAAAGAAACCAAGCAAAATGTTGCAGCGGTTGCTTATTTTATATGTGGTAAATGTTATTTTCAGTAGGTGTCATCTTGATTTCCACTTTCCATGATTTGTACCAGCAGAAATGCACTCCCATGATCCAATATAAAGGGCCAATGGTCTTTAAATCTTTTACACCTATGGAGTACCAACTTTCAAACCTGCTTTTCCACTCTCGTTCAGCCTATAGAAATAACAGGATCTTATACGCAGTAGAGCTTACTGTTCTCCTGTCGGCGAAGGCTTTTCTTGCCTTTGGCACGTGGAGTGAGGTCAGAGTTGCGAATGGCTTGATTGATGTAAAACTGCTTCTTTTTGGCAGGAGACACTCGCTTAGCAGGTGAACAGGGCAGTGAAACGCATTTGCGTTCTTCTATCAGGCTGAAAAACAGAACAGAAGGCAACGTGTCAGAGTCTGTTCAAGCTACAAAAATATTTGACCCTTACATTTCCACAAAAAAATAAATAAAACTAATAAAAAGGATAAGCATGAGACAGTTAGAACCTTGAAAAACTGGAGAAATTAAAAAGCTCAAAATACACAAAACACAGCAGAATCTAAAACCTAATCATGACAATAAGAAAATAATCTAAAAACATTAAAATATTGTTCATGTATTTGTTTCTAAACAAGTGATGGGCAGATGTTTTTATTAATTAAATAGGAACTAAAATTAGATTAATGTAGCAATGTGATCCTAATAGATAAACTCCAATTCAAATGTATTTCCATTTCAACAAATGCAAGCCTGCTTTTAAGTTAATCTTACTTTTCTTAAACTAAGGTTGCCCAAGCCAAGTCCTAAAGAGCTACTATCCTGCAACTTGTAGATGCACCCCTTCACAAGCACACCTGAATCTCATAAATGTCTCATTGCCTCTGCAGAGCTGACGGACATGCCGATGAGGGAGATCACCCTTCTGATTTAGGGCGTTAGAAGGAATGAATCTCAAAGTTGCGGGATGCTAGCTCTCGAGGACCAGACTTGGGCATCCCCAAACTAATGCATAACTCATCTCTCAGAGACTGTTTTTAAAAATTTAAATTCACATACAGGCATTTACAATGAATCCAATTAATCAAGTCTACTTCATAAGTGCAGACAACCAGGATAATACAAGCTGGACAGACAATACCGGGTAGGTTGGTCATTTAAGCTATCACATTGTGCATACTAAATGTATTTTGCTAAATGTCCATAATGCATGCATCTGATGTAGCTCTTCAGTGGCTGAGATGCTAAAAGTGGTGGAGACGGTGTTGAATGCCAAGTAATGAAAAAAGTGTTTGTTACCGTCATACACGTAGAATCAAGAAATCACCAGAACCAAACCTATTGAAGTAGTCTGAAAGATTTCAAAAAGCAACACAATCCCCCCAATGTAAAGAAATTCAATAACACATTAGAAACAACGTCAATGTCATTTATCGGTCTGGAAAGGGTAACCATTTTTAAGGCTTTGGGTCTCCCACAAACTACACTGAGAGCCATTTCCGATAAATAGAAAATGGGGGTGCATGATTTCAGGAAAATACTTAATTATGATGCTGTTGCTGAAAATTGCAATATTGATATCTCAGGCTCCAAAACAAAACTCATGTTGTGAGCATTAAAGGATGATGGAGTCCATTTAACTGGTCACAAACAAAGATATACAGATCCTGAGTGCATTGCACTTGAAATATTATGTTTTACCAAATCTTGTATACAGGAAGTCCCTTGAGATTGCAATCGCAATATAACACACACATGTTGAAATAAAGATTTGACATACTGTGCAGCTGTACTAGTTATTATTTTTGTCTGATATGAGACAAGAGATTATTTAACATCTGTGTGACAAAATAGGCAAAATCAGATTAAATCTGTCAGAAGGAAAGTACTTTTTCATGGCATGGTATATGAAAAGTTTTGTTAACCACATTTCATTCACTCCACTGACTGTAACTGGCCTATGCGACATTTTTGTGTTTACATGATCAGCGTGTGATTCTAAAAATATAACACTATTACAGGCAGCATGATATAGGTGTTCACAACAGTGACACTTGAATCTTTTGCATCCAGCAGCAGAAGATGTAGGTCAGTGAATGTTGTGTGAGGGTCCACCCCCGCCTCTGCTGGGCTTTCTGCCTGTAAGATGCCATTTTTAGCCTCAGCCCAGCATGGTATTAGCATCATAAAATGCTATATCCACCTGGTTTGTTAGGTTAACCCAAATTATCCACGTAACCTTAAACGATTTATAAACTAGCCTTTCGAATTACAGTTACTATAATACAGGTTCGCAATAACAGTAATGTGTTAGCTTAATTTTATCTTCCATCATAAGAAATTGGCTTGAATAATTAGGAAATTAAAAAATAATGTTCTTATCATCAGATACAGTAATCTTAATTAGGGTGGTTACTGAAAACTCCACGACAAACAAACGTAAACAAGTTAGCTAGTTCTTTAGCTAAAGGCTAACAAGGACAGTTAAATAATCGCTAAAATCCTTTTAATTCTGCGCCATAAACACATCCTACAAGCCTACGAGGATTAGTTAATATTCAGGCAGTCAAGATACGTTTAAAGATTACAAAAAGACTTGAAGCGTGTTTTATTTTCATTTAAACTGAACTATGATTCCGGCTGATGCTAACTAGCTAAGGTAACAAGGAAATTTGTACTTACATGTAATCCTGTTCTTCATCATTTGTCAAAACGACCATTTTATTCAAGTATATTGAAACGGAACGACCAGGTCGACAGTATATTTACAGGACAAAAGGGACAGAAGATTGACAAATACAAATTAAAGCAGCGAGAGTGAATGCTAGCGTCTAGCAGTGAGGCTGACAGAGCAAAGGCAAAGCGGTGTTTAATCACAAGCGGCCGAGAGCGCAGCGCTAATTTCATCTCCGTGTACAGATATTAATACAGTGCATAAAAGGAAAAATACACAACAAAACCAGACATGCAATGCTTAAAATAAAGCTCCATTAAAGCTGAACGTAGTATATTTTGTCTACTTAAAAACAGATGGGAAGAAACAAACATAATACTTAACAATTGCTTATCCCAAACCACATACTTTTTCAACGTTTTACACCATGTTATACCTTTTATAGTGCATATAATGAGACAGAGAGGTGCTTCTTGATAATTTAGAATACCATGGGGAAAAAAAATATATTTTAGTAATTCAATATAAAAAGTGACCCTCATCTTTAATAGATTCAACACACATAGTGATCTATTTCAAGAGGTTGTTTCAGTTGTGATTTACAACTAATGAAAAACCCAAAATGTATTAGTTTTAGAAAAATAGACTAAGGTCATTGCTAAGGATGAAACAGTTGTTCATATAGTGCTGAATCTAAGCCTATTTGTGGAAAGTTGAGAGGAAGGGAAAACTGATAGAAACCAACAGGGATCACCACAGCCTTAAGAGGACTGTGAAGCAAAACCCATTCAAGACTGTCAGGGAGATTTGCAAGATATGTGTCAAAAGCCACCACACAGACCTATCCAAGACACAAACTACAACCGTTGTAGTCCTCGAATTAAGCCACCCCTGTGCCAGAGACAAAGTCAGAAGCATCTTCCCTGGGCTAAGGACCAAAAGGACTGCTCCTCAGTTGTCCAAAGTTCTTTTTTTCTACGTGAAAGTAAATTGTGCATTTTATTTGAATATTAAGGTCCTTCAGTCTGGAGGAAGAACGGAGAGGAACATAATTCAACTATTTAAAGTGAAGTTTCCACAATCAGCAATGATTTCAGGAGACATGTCATCTGCTGGTGTTGGTCAAAAAATTGATAACCAGTACTTTCTTCATGTTTTAATGTGGGCAAGATGAATACATTTCACCATTGGCTTTCCTACATGCAGACTGGACCACCAGTTGATGACAGCTGCACAGAAACTGAAGAAGAGGAAGAGGAGTGAGGACGAACAAGTGAATTCCTCCTAGGTGTTAGGGTATGATGTTTCACTGGTCTCTTCAGATAGAAAACCCATTTAATTTGTTCTTAGATCAATCAGAGAGACCGATCAATATCTTTCGATTTCATATGATGATGAAACAATTCCTGAATTTCACAGCGTAGCAAAGAAATACAATAAAGGTGTCGATAAATCAAATACTTTTATTCCCTTCCAGAATAATACAATCAGAACAGCTTTCAGGTTTTTTTCTATATCATCATGATATCAGGATAGGATTTACAGCAGATAATTTTTTTTTTCAAGTAGAAGTTTACATTTAGTAGTGCAAGCTTTTACTGTAAAATTTCACATCCAGCTTTATTTGGTTTGACATGCAGCAGTTAAGGACAAAACAGGAAAAAAAAACATAAAAAGAGCAGAAGAAATCAGCTCTGACAGCTCCACATTTAAACTTAAATTTAATGGAGATCTTGGAATTAAAGCCCACTAATACTTATTCTTAGTCTTAAACATTACAGTAACAATATTTTTTAAATGCATCACAGTTCTTCAGGCATTCAGCAGTGAACTGAGCTTAGTCAGAAAAGTAACACATTTTCAATAAAACAATTGTCCTTTTAAAATGTATTTGTTTCACCAGCGCTTTTATACTGATCAGCACTTAATCATTGGTTGGAGTTGGACAGTTTGGCTTGAAATTGCTTATATAAATCAATAAGGAACCACATCGGTGTTACTGGAGCTTTTCCAGACTACATCATTCATAAATGTGTAGCATACAGAAAGATGGAAAAATAATTTAAATTATTAAAACAAAAACATTTAAATGACAGCCTCTATTGAACAGTAACTACAAACCTCACAGCATAAATATATAAATAAAAAAGACATGTATGACAAAATTGTAGTTATAAAACACAGGTAAAATCCGCAGTAAACTCTCCTGTAATAACCTTCGACAGCCGCAAGACATCTACTAAATAAAATCCCTATAATAAGGACACGTAACATATTGATCCGCTACTGTTTGATAGTTTGCAGCATCTTGCATAAAGTGCTCTCTGGAAAAAAAAAAATAAAACTAGGAAAGATCAACTGACTGAGACCTGAGAAAGAAACTCACCGTTTCTGCACTCAGCCCTGCATAGCATTCTTTCAGGATAAGCAGAACATTACTTTAGAAAGATGAAACAGATATTTTCAGGTTGCTTTTTTTAACAGGTATAAAGCTAAAGGTTTATGACGAGACGAGCAAGGCACCAAAGCCATTGAAAGGAAGAACATTGTTCACTTCTGACAAACACTCTGGACAGTTTGTCATGATGCTGTGAACTCTGCAGCATACAGATAAATGTCTAGGAAGTAAAAAATGTTTCTGTTCGTCTTTGGTCCACTTTGTGTTGCACCACTTTACAGTGAGCTTTCTTGTGAATTGGTGCCGACTATAAAGAGCGTAGCAGGATCTTTGCTGGAGCTCTCATCTCTGTGTTTTGACCTGTGAGCTTTGCTGGACTCCCTCTGAACTCCACCGTTACTGCTGTCCGACTCTGGACCCTTCTCCTCTGCCTGAGGTAATCTGCTCATAGGCACACTGCTGCTCGTTTCCCCGTTAGAACGGATCTTTCTGGCTTTTGCCGTCTTTGGTTTGCTTCCTTTTGGATCGCTTTTGGGTGCTTTGGCTGGAAGCTGTGAAGATTTCCTCTGCTGACGAGGTTTTGTGGGCTGTTGAGACTGGATGATGGGAGGATTTATTCTGGTGGGAAGGTTTAGCCGTGCTGCACCGTTATCGGCAACCACATCTGTGAGACAGTCGTCATCAGTCTGTTCCTTTGCAAAGCTGACAAACACCTGCAAAAATGAAACAAATTAATCGGTTTAGCTCCACAAATCTAATGCAGTTTAGCGTGAATCAACCCTTAAACCTGGACATTTTATTCTCAAAAGAGACTCTGTTTTCCTGCTGATTTCACACAGCCTACTAGATTTGATTAGGTCAGCAAAGTTAACTCTGGTCAGCTGTATTTTATTTGGTTATAACGAACTCTTAGCTTAGACAAAAATACAACATAGCTCTCAAAACATCATGCTCATTTGCCATAATAAGGATATTTTCTGACTTTCTAAAGTCATTTGGTTTATTTAAAACCTCCTGCAGCTACCTTAATGAGACAAACCACAAGGTCATGAAGGTTAATTACCTTATTTCCTTTTAATAAAAATAATCAATTAGGTCAATTCTGACTAGGAAACCGCTTTAATCCCTTAAAATTATTACAATAAATAGCTGTCGGTGTTTAAAGTATTTTTAGCGTCATCCATCTGTGAAGTTCTCAGACGTCACACAGGAACAACTCTCTCTTACTGGTGAAATCCAGACTCCCTTTTCTTCATTGGCAGAATAATATGAAGTAACTCTCTCTTTGTCCGATAGTCCACTTCTGATTGGCTGATTGCTCCTGGCAGAAATGGCCTGCTGCAAATGCAGTCCTTGAAACCGAACTCTTTGAAAGCTTTTATCGAATAGAGAAGTTAAATCTGACTGAGTCAACCAGAACTGATCTCCCTTAAGGACTATGGTTGTTATAATTGTTTGTTTACCATTGCACGCTATCCTAAGTTGTTTATTTTTAAATAAAGCTTTTAAGGATTGCCATTTTGGTATTTTTCACTCATCTCAGTTGTCTTTAACCCCTTACTGCATGAATTTATTTCCAATTAAAAAACGATTAAGTATTTATGTTTTTTTCTATAAAAGAGATGCAAAATTGGTAGATATTTATTCGTATATAACACATGGAATAGATCTAAATTTAGATATTTAGTAAACAAATTACCAGAATTAGGCACCATTTGGTAGAACTGCTGGATGGCGGCAAAGTGCGTCTAATTTGATCCTTGACATGTGTGAAATATGCATCAACAAACATTAGTGGGGATCAAGACCTGAAGCAGGGGGTTAAGTCATAGAAACATTTTCCTGAGCATGCACGTTTTGCATCGATAACCCAGTTCCGAATCAAATATGGTAAACCTGCAAACATGTAAAAGCCAGTATCGGGATAGGCCAGCTTTGATTGCCTTTCTAAAAGTACCCCAAAATACGACAGATCTGTTGCAAAGCTGAAGCAACTGGTCCTCCAGCCAGAAGACTCGGGAGACTAAAGCATGAAGCAGGAGCACGTGTCGTTCTGAGGAAGCAGACCTCATTTGACCCAAAGAGGGTCAAGTGATGTTCTAGGTTAGTTCATAGGATGTCCAGGTGGATTCCCAATTCTTGACTCTTTTATAAAAAATTTCTTCCGAATTTACCATTAGGTTCTAATTAGACCATCAACAATAATTTTGTCTGACCTAAGCAGGTACTTGATTGTTTTAGGGTGTTCAGTCAGCCTAATTCTGATAGAAAAGAGCTCCTGTATAATCCTGTCTACAAATAGTTTTTAGCTTACAAGTAGCATTATTTATCTTGCAAATAGAGATTTATAGCATCTTGATTTTTGTAGTTTTGTTAATCAGCAGTGAGTAAACATTGACTAATAATAGATGTGATCCTGCTCAACATTTTATTTTTTACAACTAAATCTAAAAGATAAACACAATCTTCTTCTCTTGAAGAGTGCAGTTGTATTATTTCTATTCCTGCTAGATTAATTTTGTTAAAAAAAATCATTAGGCTTATTTGATTCCAATAAGAATGGTTGAGTTACAGACTCTGAAGTCATTTCATGTTGCTGATTGTTCACTACAGCAGCATTCTTCAACCTTTAGTGATAAAAAAAAAAAAATCACTCATAAACTTTCTTCAGAGTACTGAAGGCTTTCATCTTTGCTGCATCCTCTTCCTTACCTGATCCAGGGTGGTCTGCGAGATGGAGAAGTCAACGATGCCGAGCTCCTCGTAGTTGTTGGCTAGAACATCAAAGACGCGGGCCAGGCAGCAAGCGTGTGATGGCAGCTGGTACTGCAGCACGCTCTTATGTCTCTCCTTCAGCTCAATGATGGGAAAAGACGTCCTCATGTAGGTGTCAACTGGACAGGAGTCAGCGTCCAACTTGGTGTCCGCCAGACGGAGGATGATGGTGTATCCATCTCCAAATCTGACCAAAAGATGGAAGAAGACAAAATGTGAAGGTGTTCGCCGCAATGGTTTTCTTCACTACAAAACAAATATAAATGAGAATGTTTGCTGATGTTTCCTTAGAATCAAAAGCAGATCATTGACCATTTCAACTGTGGGTCCAATAAGCACCCAAAACTACTAAAACAAATTACACACTTTGGAAAAAAGTCAAATTACTTACCCACACACAGCCATGGGTCATCCTTTGATCAATAAAATCCTGACTTGTGACAAAACCTCTTTTTTTATTGAGGTTCCAACAAGTTTTCAACAACCAAAACAAAAATCTTTTCACTTTGTCCTAAATTAATAATTTACATTGTAGCTGTTGTGTATAATTTCAATATTGATGTTTTTCAAATATAATTTTTTAAAACTGGGTAATGCTGGCTGTGAACGTGTTGATTGGCTTCAGGTTTTTCCAAATTACATCTAAAACATTTTATTCCCACTTTCAGCTCTGTGGATATTTTAGTTTTCACTGAAACATTTCCATTAGACTTTTAATAAATTAGTGCAAGCCTTGTATCTTTTTTTAACAGCTTGTTCTATTGTGTTATTATCTCAAATATATCTTATTGATAATAAAACTCTTATTAATCCTTTAGTCCCAATCTCTGCTCTCCTGGTCCAGATTTCTAGATTCCTATTAGTAACACAGTAAGCCTTGAAGCCAGCTACCTCATCAACCTTGTAAAAGCTTGGGATCTGTTTGGCAATTTCCACTTTGGCTTTTTTGTATTTTATTTTTAACAAGATGAGTACACAAAATGTTCAAGTATTGTAACCATATTCTAAGGCCAGGAAATACACAATAGGTTGAACAGGGATGCAAGTTGTTTAGCTCCTGTCAGGATCCTTCGGTGTTTAGGTCTTGGTTTTCATCATCCCCTTGTTTATTCGTGTTCTTTAGGTCTTGCCATAAATAGTTAATTTATCTATGTTCATTATTGTTAGAAATGTGATTTATCTCAATTCAGTGTTAGTCTGTTACCCTTGGTTTGAAGTTTCTACGTGTCTTAGCTCTCTCTCTGTGGTAAGTCTCCCTCTCTCAGTCTCCCCTGCTTTCTTTTTGCCTCAGCAGCTCCACATAATCCCCTGATTAACACACCTGCTTTCAATGTCATTCTCCACTCTTCTCTCAGTATCACTGGTTCTTATTGTTCATTACTGCATCCTCCTTTCACTCTGCCATTCCTTCATGTCCTGTTCGTCGTGCCTGCCTGTTAGTTATTGTTTTTGGCTTTTATTAAATTCTTCAATTAACCACGCAGCTCCCTGGTTCCTGTCTGGGTTTTGGTCCACTTCCTAAGTGACATCTCATGACTTATATTGCACATTTCAAAATAGTTATAAATTACACATGCAGCATAAAACTAGACATATAATAATTATCCCACAAGGTTTTACAACATGTTAAATAAAAATACGATGGCATTTCTAAATCAAGTGATAAGAGTGTTTGAAAGCCATGCTAAAGAGTGTTTACACATAACTATAAAATGTAGCTTTATTGCTGAGTGGAAACTAAAAACTGATGCAGTGTGCAGTGTATGGTTACCGATTCTTCAGGTGCTGCACCGACCCCAGACACTGAAATCTGCCGTTCACCATGATGGCCATTCTTGTGCAAAGAGCCTCACACTCTTCCATACTAATGGCACAGACAAAGAATACGTGTAAAAAATGTGTGTATTTGTGGTTTTCATTGTCAAAAAATGAATCGTGAGTGTTTTAGTCTTTTTTCCTTGGTTATTAATCCCTTACTACCTTAATTTATTCACAGTTATAGTAAAAAATAAATTATTTGTGGCACTGGTGGTGTAATGGTTAAGTGCGTGACCTTATATAGAGGCTATAATCCTCGAGTACAAGACCCGGCGACCTTTGCCAAATGTCTCTCCCACTCTCTCTGCCTCTCTTTACTGTCGCAAAATGAAAGATAAAGGCCCCACATGCCAAAAAAATAAAAATAAATAAATAATTTGTGTTTTTACTGTTAATGCAAGTACAGATTGGTATTTTAGGTATGGCACATAATATATAGATAAGATATACCTTGAGGTGTTCAAAATATTTCATCCTGGACCCACATTTTTCAGCACTCTGTCATGTTTAGTCCTGTACGTATCATCAATATAACATCAACTATTTGTTATTTGGAGTAAAAAAGTAGCCTTTTAATATATTGACATTTTCATGGTAATTTTACACTTTTGATCAATTAAGAATAGTGATAAAACAATAGATTATTATGATTTTTCTTCATAGTATCTATACCTTTTAACAGGAGGCAGACCTGTATGTTTAGTGTAATTTCCACCATAACCCACCACCGAAATATAAAAAAGAACACAAGAACAGCACTCAGATGAAAAATAGCCTCAAACAGGTTTTCTCTTCAAACCATTGGTTAAACATGAAGCTACATCCGACTCCCTTCCATGACCTTCATGCCATGCCTCAGAATGGTACCAATAGATGTTAAGTTTTCTAGCTTTATTCTGCACCATATATTTACATCTAGCTGCAGTAATGAACTGGACACAGAGAGGAGAAAATGGTTAACATGGTTAGTTTTTAAGTTGGCTTGATTTGACTTAATACCTTACACCATAATCATGCAAATCAGGCTAGAAGCAGACAGAGAAGGGTCCTTGCGTTTTTTGCTACTGCCCAGACAGTTGTCTTTAGCTGTTGCTGAGGTGAAATTCCCTCTGTCGTTTACCCCTCATGATGTCCTGACGATGCTTCTCTGGTTTAACTTCTTCCTGGTGTCTTGCTCGTTGAATCAGTTAGTGGATGTCTAGGACTACATTGTTGCTGCAGCAATTACACTGCAGCAAAAAAAGCATTTACTATGTTCACTTCTGGGAGACTTTATTTTACGTTTCCTCCAGTCTTTATCTTTATGATTTTAACTGCTCACCATTACTCTGAAAATTATTGGTTTTCTTTTCTTCGCTGGTTTTTACACTTGTTGCCTTTTGGTGCTACAGCAGTAGGTAGGTGGCGGGCAGACGCCTCCTTTAGTGGCAAAAAGAGCTGCTTGCGTTACAGAGTTTTTGCTTTATCTTTCAATCTGCTCATTCTCAGTCAGCCATCAGGTTTTACTACTAGCTCCAGTCTCGCTTACATTGCCCTTGTCCACCTGTGACCACATGCAGACAGGCTGCCGCGCTCTCATTCTCTTGCTCTGCTGCATGCATGCATTCCTTAACCTCCTCGCCCTGCCTTGAAGGAGCCTTGTCCCCCCCCCCCACTTTATTGAACCAAGAAGGTCCACATCCCTTGAAAAATGCATCAGCTAACTCTATTGGGCATTAAGACCTGAAAGCGATTTTAATGAGAGGATAGTCTACAAGGTGTTAAAGCCTTACCTTTGATTACGCTCCAAATATTTTGGGTGTGAAGATTAAAATGAAGGTATCATACCTGTGGGAGGTGAGTATGACAGCTCGGCCTTCTTTTGTGACACTAAGGATGCAGTTCCACAAAAATCTTTTGGCTTTTGGGTCCATTCCAGTGGTAGGCTCATCCTGCCAGAGCAGAGCAAAGTATCATAAAAAACTAAGAATAAAACAATATCTAATTAAAATAATGCTTCTTTTGAGGAACCTGCTTTGTTTGTTTACCAGAAATATAACAGGGGGAGCCCCAATGAGGGAAATAGCTGTGGAAAGTTTCCTCTTGTTGCCTCCACTGTATCCTCCAGCCGCCTGCTCTGCATACTGAGTCAAACCCAGCTTCTTCACCCCCCACTGAGCCACCTACAGACCAGATCAGACACTTCAGGATTAGGAAAGCACAAAACTTTCAATCTGAACATTATGGTAACCTCTGAAAAGAACAATAAAAACTGAAATTAACCCTGTATAGTTTGATAAAAAAATTTGATTAGAAAATATGTAAAGCTAAAAAATGCAGGAAATAATGATTCAGGTTTATTTACCTTAGTAACAGACTCCTCTGGCACCCCCCTCAAGCGAGCGTAAAGCTCAAGATGTTCCCGACCTGTCAGCAGATCACTGATGGCATCAAACTGTGGACAGTAACCCATCAACTGGTGGACACGCTCCATCTCTGTCTGCACACTGAGAAGCAGACAAACAGCGCTACTTAATGCATAAATGTTCTGCAGATGGTGAAGACATCCCAGACGTGGAGAGGTTCTGCACCTGTGCTGGCTGAGGAAAGCCTCTCCGTGTGTGATGGGCGTATCTCCCGTCAGCATACGAAATGTGGACGTCTTTCCTGCTCCGTTCACCCCGAGCAGGCCGAAACACTGAAAGGCAGACACAAAACGACATGATGTGAGAAATGTATCTGTACTGTGAAACATTTTAAAATGTGAATTTACCTGCAATGACCATGCTTTTAGTTGAGAGAGCCCCAGGGAAAAAAGCCCCGAAATTAGCGAAGCCATTTACCACAAACTATTCCAGTGAACAGAGTGAACCTGAGTGTCTCAACAAGAAACTAGCATCCACAATCGCACGGCTCAAGAACATTCATAAACAACCTGTTCACATTTCATATTTACACAACATCACGCTGCAGCACAACTTTTACCCAATAATCAGCATTTCAAACTCCATGTACCATAGGTCAGATTTTACAAACTTTACAAAATGTGGGAAAGTATAAGCAATGGGAATTCTGGACGGTTCTGTAGTTGTGTTTGCGTTTATAGTTAGAAGAGAAAATCTCTCACCTCACTGCGGGGAATCCCGAGGCAAAGTCGATCCACAGCTGGCTTTTTGCCTGCTTTATAAACCTGAGGGACAAAATAAATAAAAAAAATTATATATATATATATATCACAGAAAAGGAGTTAACAATAATTCGCTCATTGAGAAATCTTTCATAACTAAGTATTTGCAAGACCTTGTGGTGAATTACATATTTGTCTACTTTATTGCTGCTTTTACCCAGTGCTATCTGACACTTTCTAACACCATGTACTGGAGGAGGAAAGTCCATTTGTATAGTAAGGATTTTTACTATTATTAATAAAATGTATCAGTCTACACTACAAACAAAACGAAATTAGGAATGCTGGAGAACTACAGTTCAAGTAAAAGTGCACACATTTAGCTGGATTTAAGTTTGAGCTCTCGCCGTCTTCTTTTGGTCAAGTTTTTATTAAACGCCTCTGAATGCATAAAGTGGCTCGCTTATTTTATAATTTAAGCGTTAAGCTTGTACCTTGCTCAGATCTATCATGGTGAGGATTTCAGATTGGGCCTTGCCACTTTTCACTCTCTCACGCTCTCTCGCCACGTCTTCATCCTCTGGACCAAGGGGAGGAAGCTGAGGATTGTTCCACCACGGCCTGGAGAAACATGTTCTAGATTAACTGATGGAATACCGTAGCAACTAAACGATTTGCGACGTGCGTCTTTGCAAGCAAACTACCACCAAGAACAAGGAATACAAAAATTATAGGAAGTCTACTGAAGAAAACATCTAATGGCAAACAGGGAATGAATCTTTACCTGAAGTAAATGAAAAACTTATACTGCAGGAGTATGGTGAAGATGAAAAAGATAACACCTTCAGCTGCCATCGCAAACAGATTCTTCCCCACAAAGTCCCACTGAAGAGGGTCAAGAGTCTGTTTGCTTCCTGCAGGTGAACACAAAGAAGAGGGAGATGCTGGCTTATGTACACAATAACATAAACATGTGTTTATTTAAACCATCTCTCTGTTACAGTAATTCACTGCCTGGACAAAAAAAAAAAGTCGCTCCTGGATTTAACTAAGCAAATAGGTACGAGCCTCCCGTTGGATAATTACTGCATGGGCGATTATGTTTCAGCTGGCAACAAGTTATTTAACCCCAACTGGTGCAATCAGTTGCTTCTCATTTCTTTAACAACCATGTCGAAAGACATCCCGTGGTCGTGGAAAAGTTGTCAGTCTGTTTCAGAAGGGTCAAATCATTGGCATGCATCAAGCAGAGAAAACATCTAAGGAGATTGCAGAAACTACCAAAATTGGGTTAAGAACTGTCCAACGCATTATTACAAACTGGAAGGATAGTGGGGAACCATCGTCTTCGAGGAAGAAATGTGGCCAGAAATAAAATCCTGAATGATCATGATTGTTAATTAATTAAACGTTTGGTGAAATCAAATCAAAGAAAAACAACAGTAGAACTCTGGGCTATGTTTAATAGTGAAAGTAAGAGCATTTCCACACGCACAATGCGAAGGGAACTCAAGGGATTGGGACTGAACAGTTGTGTAGCCTTAAGAAAACCACTAATTAGTGAGGCTAACTGGAAAAAAAGGCTTCAGTTTGCTAGGGAGCATAAAGATTGGACTCTGGAGCAATGGAAGAAGGTCATATGGTCTGATGAATCCAGATTTACCCTGTTCCAGAGTGATGGGCACATCAGGGTAAGAAGAGAGGCAGGTGAAGTGATGCACCCATCATGCCTAGTGCCTACTGTACAAGCCTGTGGGGGCAGTGCTATGATCTGGGGTTGCTGCAGTTGGTCAAGTCTTGGTTCAGCAACAGTATGTGTTCAAAGAATGAGGTCAGCTGACTACCTGAATATACTGAACGACCAGGTTATTCAATCAATGGATTTTTTCTTCCCTGATGGCACGGGCATATTTCAAGATGACAATGCCAGGATTCATCGGGCTCAAATTGTGAAAGAGTGGTTCAGGGAGCATGAGACATCATTCTCACACATGGATTGGCCACCATAGAATCCAGACCTTAACCCCATTGAGAATCTTTGGGATGTGCTGGAGAAGGCTTTGTGCAGCGGTCAGACTCTACCATCATCAATGCAAAATCTTGGTGAAAAATTAATGCATCGCTGGGTGGAAATAAATCTTGTGACATTGCAGAAGCTGATCGAAACAATGCCACAGCAAATGCGTGGCGTAATCAACGCTAAAGGTGGTCCAACAAAATGTTAGTGTGTGACCTTTTTTTTTTTATGGTGGTAACTTTTTTGTTTGGCCAGGCAGTGTATAATGACAATAAGAGACAAAAACACAATAATATTTGTAATACAATAACAACAGTGTAAAAAGTGGCTTTCATCTTTGAGGGTTTTCGCAGTTTATGTATAATGGATCTCAAAAATGTACCCTGTTAAAATAACAGGTTTTTGTGACCTAATAAAATTAGACCACCATAGATCATTTCTAAAAATTTCCTTAAATGCAACATTTATCCTGTGACTAAGATAAAAGTAAATCTTTAGGGAGAATTCAAAAAAATTAAAATAAGACAGATAACCTGGCTGCGTATGTGTGCACACCCTTGAACTGATACAACAAATATTATTTATAGTGAATCTCAGCTGTCGTGGTAGGAATGTTTTGAATATGGCTCATTAAGCCAAAGCAATGTATAAGGAAAAACATGAAAAACAGACATGTTTGAGTTCCCTGAAAAGATACAGAGCAAATTTCTGGTTTATGTATTCATACCCAGTCTCTGGAAGGCGTCTGCCATAGCTTGGTTTTTAGCCATGTCAATAAGACCTCGTCCCAGGCAGAAATGTGGGAAAATCAAAAACACTTTCTTTAAGATCCTGTTGACCTCGTTCAGATGCTGTAAATGAAAAATAAGCAAATGCATTTAATGTATTACACTAAATGTAAAGAAATTAAGAGATGATAATAAATATGCCAAACTTCTTTCTATAGCCTATAACCTTTAAAACTGTTCAGATGCGTCACCCCCATCCCTAAATAATTATCCAGTATTTTCTTTTTTTTTTCTCCCAAATGGAGAAATAATTTACTTTTCCATCTCAATGTATTTGTGTTTGTTGTACCTCATCTACAACCAACTCCAAGACAAAGGTGGCGATGCTCCCGTTAATGCCAATAAAAAGGTTGACGGAGGTCAGAACCACATAAGCTGTGCTTGGTACGGAGAAAACAAAAGATGCTGGGTACATCAGTGGAGTTATGGACCACCTATAAAAGAGAAATAATTGATTTATGCAGATTATAAAAGGAGTGAATTGGTAAAATTAAACAATAGACATTAGAGATTAGTATGAAACAAAGAAAAAAGGAAGTGGGATACATTAATCCATCCTAATCCATTATCATTTCCTTATAATAACAATGATCTGTACCGAATGGAGCAATTTTAGGTTTAAAGCAGAGAAATACTGCAAAAAGTTTAGTCTTTATGATGATTACAATTATCCTGAAGATGAGGTGGACATGACAGAAATCTCTAAAGTCTACTTTAACGAACCCGTAGAAGAGTAGCAGAAGGATAAGAGCCGGCAGGTTGGTCTCGGAGACGTACGACTGCTGCTGAAAACTGATGAAGATCAGCACAACCATCATGGCTGGGACAGAATAGTTAAGCTGAGAAAAGGACCAAAACAAGAGAAAGAAATTGGAAAAACGGACGAGTGTTTCATTTAAATATTTGTCATTTTAATAAAACCACACGTATAATCAGATGGCTTCTTTAGCAATTAAACATTAAAAGACTTAAAAAAAAAAAAAAAGAGCAATAAAATATAATTCTTATCACTTTTAAGAACACGGCCATGTGAAAATGTTTATATTAAAATGGTTTTATACACAGAAACAGTGTTGCATGCTTTACACTGCTGACCAGAAGTTAAAATAAACTTATCATTAAGCATCAACTCTTTTAAATTTGGAGCTTTTAACGATGCGTCCGAATCATTCTTTTTTTCCCAGGTAGAAAGGATTAATTTTTAAAAAAACAAGAATTTGGTCCAAAGGCTAAAATATATGCATACACCTCCACTAATATTTGGTTAGAAGGTCTCTTAGCAACATGTAGAGAAAACACTTGGTTTTTGTAGCCATCTGCAAGCTTTTGTTATAGTATTATCTAGATATTTAAATACTCTTCTCAACAGAAATGGTTAGTTTTCATACATAGACCACTTTCCATCTTTCATTAGGGTTGAGGTGTGGGCCATTCCAGGAGTTTAATGTTGCCCTGTTTAATCTATTGCAAAACCAATCTGGATGTGTGTTTGAGATCTGGAACACCCAACTGGACCCTAATTTAGCTCATATTAAACCCAACACACAGCTCTGTTAAAATAAAATAAGTTAAGATGTTCAGGAACAACAAAAAGAATGTATGAAGGAGTCAGGGTGACACGTACAAACCTAGAAACACTCTACCAACTGTAAAGCATGGTGGTGGTAGGATCATAATGAGGTTCTGAATAGAATAATGAAGAAAGAGGACTACTTCCATCTTTTTTAACTTCTAACAGATTGAAGGCTGAAACTTGGACACCATTTTGGAATGGATCAAGTAGGCCTTTATAATGACCCTGACCTATTAAAAACATATGAACTATGCTTAAAATCCAGGTCAATGGCAGGAAACCAATCTAAAAAAGCTCTATTATTTATGAGTAAGAAGAGTTGGGAAGTATGCAGCCAGAATAAAGCCCTGTCCTTGTTGATGGCTACTAAGTAAGTGGTTTCTGTGCAAATATTAGTGGAAGCATTCTGTATATTGGAGCCGGTATGGATCAGATCAAATCAATAATAAATTCAAACTTGTGCACCAAATTCTTAATTTAACCTGTTTGCAATACCATAACTGCACCTTGGAAAAGAATGGTTTAAATGCCCCAGGACAGCCCCAAATTAATACATCATTCATGCTGATGAAGTGTTTTTTTAATCTATTTCTTCTCAATATTATTTATATTTAAAAGATCCCTGCAACACTATGAAACTAGAAATCCCTTTGATAAAGAAACGTAACTTCAGTCAGTCAGTCATTTTCTACCGCTTATTCCATAGTGGGTCGCGGGGGAGCTGGTGCCTATCTCCAGCAGTCTATGGGCGAGAGGCGGGGTACACCCTGGACAGATCGCCAGTCCATCGCAGGGCAACACACAAACAACCATGCACACACTCATTCATACACCTAAGGTCAATTTAGAGTGACCAATTAACCTAACAGGCATGTCTTTGGACTGTGGGAGGAAGCCGGAGTACCCGGTGAGAAACGTAACTTAATATATCATATTTCAGAAACACAATCTGGGCCCTTTTGCACTTTTTGTACATTTTCTTCTTCTCTGTAACATCTGAAAGTAAGGCCGACTTAGTTCTGAATACTGACCATGTCCCAGACGAAGTTGGACAACCAGTAGAGGATTGGTTTGACCCCGCTGACAAACTGCAAATGTTTTGCTTTACTGACTCGCTCCTCAATCAGGAAAAGGACAAAACTGGCCGGCACAAAGGACATGGCGAAGACCACACAAATGGAAACCAAAACGTCCACTGATGTGGTCATCCTGAAAGAGCAAGAATGAATAAAAACATAAGCATAAAGACAAAAAAAAACTGGAAGATAAAAAAGAAAATAAAAAAGATTTACCAAAAGCATTTTTTGCATTTAGTTTAATTTATATGTAAGCTTTTTATTTCTCCCAACACTTGCTTGTATAAATATAGTAAATATCTTTAGAAGTTAGCCTATCAGATACAGATAGCGATAGTATCCACAAGCATCATGCTGATATTAACTAACATTGCTATCTCAGTAAGTTGCTCCTTGGTGAGGTTGAGTGGGTGATTATAAACAGTGATGCCATGTCTCCTCCTCTCTGGTCCTGGCGGCAGACTCGCTCTCAGCAGCCCGTTATTCATCACGTTGACAAATGACACCATGGCGTGCCAGCCCTTGTTGTTATACCACACCTGAGATGAGAAAATAAATTAAAACTCATGCAAAACTGATTATTCTTCTGCCAAAGAAGCAGAAAAATTATGTTTCCTCCAAAAGCTCATGAGAGCAAAAAGAGTGGGTTACCTTGACATTGTTTTCACTGTGCATTCCTCCCAAAAACTCTGGAAGCTTCTTTAGCAGTTGATCCAGTGAACTGTTCTGTGGTTCACAAAAGAACATTTTGGCACGGGGTCTAAGTAAAGTTCAAAATAATCAGAAACGAAAAAAAAGAAAAAAAAAAAAAAAAAGAAATTGCACCTGAGAGACTTGGTAACGAGTTCTGATGGCCATGACAGAGTCTTGAAGATGCTGGACCTGAGATACGTTCTGGGTGTTCCTGCCTCCAAGAGAGAAGCCTCCATATCTGGAACATAAACTTGTAGCTTGAAGCAGGCCTTGGACCTTGAGCATTCATCTCCAAAGACTTCATTAAAATATTCCATAATTAGAAATTGTAAGATTCAATACTGAGTATTTATTAGGACACCAACTACTTTCACTCAGTAAAACTGTTTTATATGCGCACTGGTTAGCACTATTGTCTTACAGCAAGAAGGTCCTGGGTTCGAATCCCTGGAGTCTTTCTGCATGGAGTTTGCATGTTCTCCCCATGCATGCATGAGTTCTCTCCGAGTTGTCCGGCTTCCTCCCACAATCCCAAAACATGACTGGTTAACTGGTCTCACTAAATTGCCCTATGCTATGAGTGTCTGAGTACATGGTTGTTTGTATGGACTGTAGACTGTGAGCCTGCACAGATAAGCAGGTATACACAATGGATGAGGGAAAATTGGAAGACTTTGTTTTAGTCAAACGTGCAAAATAGTAAATATCTGTGAAACTTTGATGTGGGGCTGCATGGTGGCGCAGTAGGTAGCACTGACTTGTGGCAAGAAGGTCCTGGGTTCAACTCCCGGCCGGGGGTCTTTCTGCATGGAGTTTACATGTTCTTTGTGCATGCGTGGGTTCTCACCGGGTACTCTGGCTTCCTCCCACAGTCCAAAGCATGCCTGTTAGGTTAATTGATCTCTCTAAATTGCCCTTAGGTGTGTGAATGGTTGTTTGTGTGTACCCTGCCATGGACTGGCGACCTGTCCAGGATGTATCCCGCCTCCCGCCCATAGACTGCTGGAGGTAGGCACCAGCTTCCCCGCGACCGACTTTGGAAGAAGCGGTATAGAAAATGACCGACTGACTTTGTGATGTCATAGAGGAAGAACTGTGGCAATTGGCTAATGCTAGACTCCCATTAACTCATTGCTGTGTGATACCAAATAACTCATATAACGTTCCTGATTGGGACATGGGTCTGTTTCACGTGATATGGTTTGAGTTTTTGAGTATGGGGCAGAACATCAGAACAAGAACCTAACCAGTCTTTCAAGCTGCGGTAGCAGTATATTTTTGTTTTGCTTTATTTGTGTAACTTTTATGTGAAAAACATGAAAAAGTTTTGTTTTGTTTTGTTTTTTGCGGCACTAGTGGCCTTTATTTTTCTCTTTTTATTCCGACAGTAAGCTGACAGGAAAGGGGCGGAGAGAGGGGGAAGACATGCGGCAAAGGTCGCCTCGGCCGGGAGTCGAAACTGCAAAGGGCTGCATTAAAGACTGAAGCCTCTGAACATGGGTCGTGCGCGGTCTAACCCACCACAAGAGTTTTGTTTTCCTGCACACCTCTGACGGACTCAGTATCAGTCCAAGAAGAACAATCCAAACCAGTAGCAAATGAGACCATCGGTGCTGTCCTTTAAAAGTGAGTGCCGTGGGCTGACAGGAGCAGTGCTGTCCGGATTTGTCTCTAAGACAAAACGTTTTAAGGAAAAATGTTTTCCGTGGAGATAATGCTGGCCCTTGAGTAACTAATACTACCACATGTATTGAGTATTAGAGATTTCACGGTTTTTTTTGTCCGGAGCTGATTTTGATATTAATGTTGGTTGGATGTCTGGTATACGCTAGAGTTCCTGGACAGTTCCTAACAATGGGACATTATGTTTTATTCCATCATTCCCATCCTAATCTCTCATCTTACATTAGAAATAGGTCATAAAAGTCATATTTAAACCACCAAAATAATCTTCCTCTTGACATCTGAGAGCCAAACACATTCTAGATAACTTTTACCCAACTATTCTTATTGCCATGTAGCTAAGACGTTGAACTGGTTATTCTTGTAAAATAGCAGACACATTAATGGATTAATATTAGACATAATATGTTTTGCTATAATCTGTAATACACTATCATGTTATTAACTCCCTGGAAAGGTCCAGGATTAATTTTCAGATTAGTTAACTTTACTGAAAAGCTAAGAGACCAACATTGGTCTGAGTTTGTTGAATTATGGACATTAAGGTTATTTAAAACACCTGATTTTTGCTATAACATTTAAACCTTAAAAAAACATCTCAGTAAACTTTGTATTTTTAGTTCTCTGAGTTCTATAGAAGTTCTCTGAGTTCTATAGAAGCACAAACTTTGCTTCTCACCTGAATTCGTTCACCCACTTCTTGGTTTTTAGGCTGAAGGGAAATAAAGTCAAACAGTATTCAGATATCATGTAATAATGGAAAAATAAATGAATTAAAGTCTTCAGAATGTTACACAAATTTATCAAATATTAATATTTCTGAGAAATCATTAAATTAATGCCCAATAATTAGTTCTAAAAACATATACCAGCCACCAGAGGCTATTAGACAAGTACACAAATAGTCTGCAGCCTTTAAGTGCATTTTAGATTTGTATACAACATTATGAACAGGAACAAGATGAGCAATTAGCATGACTGGGATGAAGATCAGATGGATCTTACAACAGCAAATACAACAAACATCTCAGATTAGCTGCCTTCTGTGCAGAAATATTAAACAGCATGAAAGGGTAAACACAAGAAGTACCTTTTCTTCAGGATTTGCGAGTAGGTCTTCACCAGGTAATCTGAGATGTTATACTTTGTCAGATTCTGAAGAATATCTCCAGTCCCTCTCTTCATCTGGAAAAGGACCAAATTAAAATGGGTTATTAACAGTGGGAGATACTATAGAAAAAAGATGCAGCAAGTTTTGAAATACAGGTGCATCTCAAAGAATTTGAATATTGCGTAAAAGTGCAATATTTTTTACCTGTCGTCTCAGAAAGTGAAAGTCATACATCATATAGAATCATTACACATAGAGTGATATATTCCAAGCCTTTGTTTCTTGTAATTTTGATGATTATGGCTAACAGGTTTAATGTCACAGAAAATTAGAATACTGTGAAAAAGTTTGTTACTGGAAACTCATGGTGTCACACACTAATCAGCTAATTAACTCAAATAACTCAATAAATGTCACATTCCTTGTGTCAAGCCACTCCTGAACCAGAGACGTCAGAAGGATCTTACCTGGGCTGAGGAGAAAAGGGAGTTGACCTTTTGCTCAATGGTTTGTTTTCAGATGAAAGTAAATTCTGCATTTCATTTGGAAATCAAGGTCCTAGAGTCTGGAGGAAGAGTGGAGAGGCACAGATCCACGTTGCTTGAAGTCCACTGTGAAGTTCCCATAGTCAGTGATGGTTTGTGGAGCCATGTCATCTGTTGGTGGTGGTCCACTGGATTTTCTGAAGTCCACAGTCAACGAAGCCATCTACCAGGAAATTCTAGAGTCTATTTTGTGTCACTCTGCTGACAAGCTGCACGGAGATGCGGATTTCATTTCCCAGCAGGACTTGGTACCAGCCCACACTGCAAAAAGCTGGTTAATTGGCCATCAAACTCCTTTGACCTGAACCCCACAGAGAATCTATGGGCTGTTCTCAAGAAGATGAAAGATACCAGACCCAACAAGGCAGATGACCTGAAGGCAGTTTTTAAAGCAATCTGGGATTCCATTACACCTACGCAGTGCCACAGACTGATCGCCTCTATGCCACAGTGCATTGATGAAGTAATTCACGCACGAGGAGGCCCAACCAAGTACTGAGTGCATAGAAATGGGCATATTTTCAGAAGCCTGACATTTGTGCTTAAAACCTTCTTTTTTTGATTGGTTTAATGTGATACTCTAATTTTCTGAGACTGAATTTTGGGTTTTCTTTACCTGCAAGCCATAATCATTAAAATTACAAAGAATAAAAGCTTTAAATATTTTACTCTATGTGGAATGAATCCCTATAAAATAACCATTTCACTTTCTGAAATGACCGGTAAAAAATATTGACCTTTTACGCAATATTCAAATGTTTTTTTTTAGATGTACCTGTATAGCAGAAAGCTTGTGAAAAACAGGTTGGGTATGATAAGGTTTGAGTTTTTGAGTACGGGAGGGGATTTTTGTTTTTTAACAGTACTGTCTGATTCTACCATGAATTCTTCACAGAGAATAAAACCTGATCAAACAGCTAACTAACCTGAGGAGGAGGAATCCCACCAGCGCCGTCCGGGCACTCTGGAAGCATCCGGCGGGTCTCCTCCGTGCTGCACTGACATTCTGGTGAAGGGCTGTCTCTGCTCCAGTTCCCTCGATTCAGCATCTGCCAGGTGGAGAACGATATCTGAGGCCGGATGAAGGGGCCACCCCTCTCAGCGTCACACTGAGGACTCCTGCAGGGGGAAGAACAGTTAGCTTGGGCTCAAGCAGAGTTGTTTTAATGTTATTGAGAAGATACAGCTGAAACCAGACTGTATTTACAAACACGGTTCTGACATTAAATCAGACTAAACGTTTACAGTTTTAGGTAATCGACAAGTACCAAAATTATTCCTGTTTGCTAAACGCCAGAATAATAGGAGAGAACATTTCTTTAGAGATTTTTTTTTAAACTTTAAATTCGTGACTGATGTCTTGAGATGTTGCTTCAATATTTTCCACATAATGTTCTTTTCTCATACTGCCATCCATTTTTGAACACTCCCCCCACCATGAAGCTGCCAGCCCAGTACTTCAGTTTGGGATGATCTTTTCAGGTTTGTAAGGGTCCTCCTTTTTCCTCAAAATGTAACAATGGTCATTAAAGTCAAACACTTTCATTTTAGTTTCATCAGACCACAGGCCATAAAATCTTCCCCCTGAATGGATCTGCAGACTGTATTCTGGCTTTTTATGATGCTTTTTGAGTAATGTCTCCTTCTGAGTGGCCTTTCAGCCCATGTTTGTGCAGCCTAAGGTCTTTTGCACATTTCACACCAAAACATGTTAATCCGAGGAACACAAAACCCATCGCCTTCCTAAAGAGTATCATTTAACAAGTTGCTTATACCTCAGTATAATGTTTGAACAAATGAATGAGGAACCTCAGGCATCTGGAAATTGCACGCAAAATTTACACAGATTTGTGGAGGTCAGCAGTTGTCTTCCTTTGTGTGTGCTCTGTTTTTTTTTTTTACCTTTCTTCATCTTGTTATGATGTAGTCATAATACTGTCGGCTTCCATTGCTCAACAGCTTAATAATAACACAGGGACGCCGGCATCCATTATCACTTCCATAAACAGTGTGCTGCTGTGTGACATCTACGTTCTTCTTCTGCGCACATGGGTCGCTTTGGTGTTGTGAATCGTTCAAACTCAAGTCTTTAATTAGTAGTTTAAAGGACCACTTAAAAAAAATTGGATTTCGGCAAAAAATTGGAATTGAGCAGTGTGAACGTAGCCTAAAACTTCTATTTTACCCAAATTAAAAACTTAAACATCATCTGAACTCAGAATACTGTTCATGTCAATCTGAGATGAACTTGTCGATATATTCCAAAGTTTATATTTCCTATCATGTCTCACAGAAACAAATGTGTTTAGAAAGATTATCTTACGTGCTGTTGTCCTCCTCCTCTCTCTCCATGCACCTTGTGCCAAAACCTGGCTGGTCTAGCAAAGCTTCCAGCAGGTTTTCCATAGCTGGGTTTCCAGGAGCATCGTTGCTGTAATAATTTAAATCAGTTGCTAGAATAACTGAGAACAACCAGTAGTTTGGAGCTAATTTACTACCTGGATGGGTCTGAGGTCTGATCTCACCTGAAGAAGGTGTACTGCTCTCCGTACATCCAGGGCTGCAACTCCAGGGCGGGGTACTTCCCGAATGGAGGAACGATGAGGCTGAAGAGCAGAGCGATCAGCACAAACACAGCAGGCAGAACTATCTGAAAATTAAATGAAACGTGTCTGAAAAAACTGTAGTGATTTTGTCAACAAAAGCTTGCAGGTAAGCACACACACAATGCATGTTAACTCTAACCTACAAAACTGTGGGTGACTTCATATGGCGTCATAGGACCCCAGAATTAGTTAAAGCAATGATCTAAAAACGTAAGAAGTCTACAACGTTGGTTGGTTGTTAAAGTCCAGTTTGTTTATCTAGTTGCTCACGGGTACATGTTAAACAGTCCATAATTATAATAACTTTAAATAATGTTAATTGGGTCAAACTTGAAACAAGAATGTCGCGTTTCATTCAATGAAGTGATTAATTGCTGGAGACTTCATGTAAACTGAAGGTGAAAAGCAGTTTTGATTTAATTATGGCTGAAGCGATATATTGGTTTTATTTGTACTTTATCTGTGGAGGTCAGAGGAGTTTTTCTGATGTCCAAAATATATATTTTAGAGATTAGAGATAGAGTAACATCAACTCTTCCTTCACCCAACATGTGAGCTAGTTCTTGTTTTTACCTTGTTGTTACTTCTACATCGAGTCCATCCAGGAGATGAACCGATGACATCCATTTCCCCAAGTTCCCCTCTGTAAATGTGCAGTCTATAAGCTCCTTACTGTTTATTCGTTTTAGGTAAAACCGGTGTGAGATTATAATTTTCTACACACTGTGTGTTTTAACTTTAAACTTGTGCTTTAAATTTTCTTCCTTTTTAAGCAAATCAACATGATTAGTCAACTAATGTAGGATATCATTATTGAAACCAAAGTCGTGTTTTTAGGTGGCTTTTTGTGTAACCTGCGCAAAAAGCCCTCTGCGGCTCCTCCGAGCGTAAAGCCAGCGTTTGACGAAGAGAGCTCTGAGCTGCTGCCATGTCAGCCACCAGCCTGTCAGGGGCACCAAACCTTGGCCATCTCCGCTCAGTAGATCCGTTTCCTGTGGTTCTGCAAGCAGGAACACAAGGTGGAAATTTTCACTGATACATATAGAGGATATAAGTGAGCCCAAAGATGAAGATGATGTATCTGTTTGAAAAACTGCACGCTTCTATACCTTTTCTCGAACAATTGAGGATAATTATAGAAGCAGACACTCAATATCTTTCTCTTTTACCAAGTGCGATTCTTTCCAGATCGTTGCAGCAACTTTGCACTGCCATAAAAGCTAAACATTTGACATGATTAACTTCATATATCTAACATTTTTAGTTTTTTTTTTTACCGTGAGGAAGACATGCAGTACTAACTGAGAGCTGATGCAAGCACACAGCACAGCAAGCTCAGTCAGACATCCCATAAACTGATTAAAAATACTTTGCTGTTGGGACCCACAGCCATGGGTTACAACAGGAAATGCAGTACGGACTTTTCTGGAACTTTCAAAATAAATTGCATTAACCTACTTCTGGCACAACTTAGGAATTGGTGGTAACAGAGAACTTCCCATGATGCCACTGTCCACATAAAACCCCCACCTTTCCAATGGTCCGATCTCTTCCACACCGGTGACCATCGGGATGGGGAGGCAGCGCGCTAATGTCTCTTTGCTAAGATAAGTACAAATGAATCACTGTCTGTGTATCCAGTAGATTCATTCATGAACGGGAATTAAGCTACAAGCCTGGCTTGACTTTCTCTCTGAGGCCTGCAGAAGCAAACTGTGTTCCCGGTCGGAAGGACCGCATCACCGTGGTAACGTGCAGTGTGGTCAGCTGACAGAACAGGCCGCACAGCCACGGAGGTTAGCTAGAAGCTAACCCTTTGTTCACAGAGCTTTCTTCAAACTTCGTCATTGACCGGACAACTCCTAGGCACGGTTCATGCGGTTAGGTTTTGGGCAGAGAGAAGGAGTTAGATTGAAATGATCTAAACGTTTTTCATTTATGAAGTTTGTTTTTGTGAAACTCAGCTATCTTGGTGCTAGCAGATTATCTGCAGCACACATGCTCAGCTTTGTGTTCTGTGTCTGTGTGTTTTTAAGGTTAAGACAAACTTTATTTAAAGGGTGATCTTAAACAGAAGATCGGCCATAACGCGCCGTCCGCGCTCATGCATTTTAACCCTTTTATTAACGCTATTTTAAAGGTGTGCGTTTGATTCTGGTGCTAAGTTATCCGCTTCCTTTGTTAGCTTTCCCTGCTAACAAGCTAAGAACAGGTGCTAGCCTGCTAGAGAACATTTAACAGCACTGAATGATCATTCTTGCGCATGCGCAGGTCGAGAAATTAATAACAACATGGTCACATGTGACCTACCGGTGGCTCACGTGACTCTATAAAGTCACATGACACCGGGAGCCCAGTCCCTTCATTCTTCTCGCACGCAGGTTAATGAATGCAGGTGTTGACTTGTGTTTGTTTGTTCCTCGTTCCTCTTGCTGCTGGGAGCTTTGTGGTCGGAGCTGCGGATGGTTCTGCCCTCCAGAGGCTGCGCAAGCTGCCTTTTCTTCCAGGGTTTCTGGTAAGTTTGTTCGGCTCACCGGTAGCGTTTTCTGCTCGTGCTGAGTCCGTTCAGTCCTTTATATGTTGCTATTCCTGATTGTCTGACTCGCCGGTGGCGTTTTCTTCTGCTCGTGCGGAGTCCATTTAGTTTTCGGCAGTGCTCGCTTTTGTTTCTTCCTGTTTGTCCGACTCGCCGGTGGCGTTTCTGCTCATGCTGAATCCCTACAGCTTGCTGCTATAACAGGGTCTTGACTGCGTTTTTCTGCCCGTTCGACCCCATCTGTCCCTGGGTCATGGACAATCTTTGTTGTGCGTCCTGTTCGGCTCCTCTACAGCCTGAGGACAGTCATGACATGTGCCCTCCCTGCCTTGGTGTTGACCATCTCAGGGAGGCGCTTTCAGATATGCCTGCTCTAATTGCAGCGTTCTGCCCCGAGTGGCGCGGTTGGCCCGGCTGTCCTTGGTGGAGCAGCCTGTTGACTGGGCGGGCTCTGTCCAGCAGGATCCATTGCCGCTTGGACAGGGTGCGGTCTCCACAAAACGGTCTGCTCTGATGACGCGTGAGCTTGGACGCACGCTCTCTATGCTGGTCCATGCCAGGTGTGGCTGGCGCAATCGCCTCTAACCGAGCCTTGCAGGAGAACGCTGAGGGCTCTTCCTGTGGTTCCGGGGGAACTCTTTGGTTCCGCCGCACTGAAGGCCTTGGAGCGTACAGCCCAGGCCTCAAGAACACGGCAGCAGCTGGCGGGTCTCCATAGACCTCCCCGCCGGCCAGTTGCTGATGGGGCAGCTGGGGGCTCATTCCGGGGTTCCTTCCCCCCTCCTGTCCCTTTCTTGGGGTCCACGAGCATGGCTCCGAGACCAGCTAGGGCCCAAGGGGACCAGGGTGGGGCCCTTCTGTGTCGGAGGGAAGTTGTCCATGCGGATGCTTCCTCCAAGGGTTGGGGAGCGACCTGGCAAGACCTGTGGCTCAAGGGGTGTGGTCCCCCCGGTACTTTCTGTCTCGGCAGGTGCCTCTTCCGCGGGAGTGGCGGCTTCACCCAGAGGTGGTGAATCGCATTTGGGTCACCTTCAGCAGGGTGGAGGTGGACCTGTTTGCCTCCAGAGATGCGGTTCACTGTCCCCTCTGTTTTTCCCTGATGGACAGTGCCAGTTCTCTGGGCTGCGACGCACTGGCGCACGAGTGGTCCCGGATCCTTCTCTACGCCTTTCCCCTGATCCCCCAGATGCTTCTGAGGGTTCTTCAGGACAGGCACGAGCTTCTGCTGGTAGCCCCCTTTTGGCCGGGGAGGCCCTGGTTTCCTCTGCTGTGCGCAGGCTCTGCTCCAGCTCGCCGATGCGCCTCCCCTCCAGGAGAGACCTCCTCTCCCAGATGGGGGGCCGGATTCTCCACCCCTATCCGGGCCTTCTGAAACTTTGGCTTTGGCCTCTACAGGTGCAGGCTCTGCCTTCTCCCATTATGGGGGCAGGGTTGGACAGACCATGACTGGCGCATGAGCACTGTCCACACCGGCCACATATGGTGCTAAGTGGGCGGTCTTTGCTGGCTGGTGCCGTGGTAAGGGACTGGACCCTATTCGCTGTCCTGTTTCCCATTTGCTGTCCTTCCTTCATGAGTTGCTGGATCTGGGGCGATCCCCTTCCACCTTGAAGGTGTATGTGGCAGCCATTTCCCGTTGGCATGTTGGGTTTGGTGGTTGCTCTGTTGGCCGGCATGGGGATGTCGTGCTGTTTCTGAAGGGTGCCAGGCACTTGTGTCCACCCAGGCACCCTGTGGCCCCTACATGGAATTTGCTGCTGGTGCTTGCGGCCCTTCAGTCTCCCCCTTTTGAGCCCATTACGGGGACTGACCTCAAGTGGCTCTCCCTGAAAACCACCTTCCTGTTGGCCATGGTTTCTGCCAAACGGGTGGGGGAATTGCATGCTCTGTCTGTGTTTGATCCATGTTGTCAGTGGAATCCGGATGGCTCCGGTGTTACGCTGTAGACGGTCTAATGTTCCAAAGGTGCCTGCATTGGCTGGCAGTGTGCTGCCGCTCCGGCTTTCCCGATTTAATCCTGGTGCCCCCTCTGAGCCTCCTGTCCAAGCGCTTGAGGCATATGTCCGCTCCACAGCACCCATTCGTCGGACCCACTGTCTCTTCGTCTGTTATGCTGGCTCTCGGAAGGGTCAGGCCCTTTCTAGACGGCGGTTGGCACGTTGGATTGTGGAGATGATCTCTGTGGCTTACTCCTTGCAGGATCGGCCTCTGCCGGGCGGCGTGCAATGTCACTACACTAGGAGCCTCTCCACCTTGTGGGCTGCCATGACCGGGGTGCCTCTGGAGGCCATTTGTGAAGCTGCTTCCTGAACGACGCCAAGCCCCTTTGCCAGATTTTACAGGGTGAACGTCGCCACGCCGCATCCCCTGCAAGGCATACTGGAGCACCCGCCTTCTGCGTCCTGCTGAGGTTAGTGGTGTTGCTGTGTTCCTTGGGGTCTCCGTGGGATCCCTCGGGACCCTGTTGGTATGCGTCATCCAGTGCTTGAAGCACCGCCTCTGGCGGTCAGTAGGGATGAAATAGAACGAAAGTTACGACTGTAACAACGGTTCTATGAATCCCGGATGACCATCAGAGTGCTCGGTCCCTCGGTCTCCGCGTGCTCGTGAGAAAATTGTCGGGACTGGGCTCCCGGTGTCATGTGACTATATAGACTCACGTGAGCCACCGGTAGGTCACATGTGACCATGTTGTTATTAATTTCTCGACCTGAGCATGCGCAAGAATGATCATTCAGTGCTTGAAGCACCGCCTCTGCCGGTCATCCGGGATTCATAGAACCGTAGTTACAGTTGTAACTTTCGTTAGTTATTAAGCTAGTAAATAATAGTCCCTAAACATTATTTTACTAAATCTGATAACTAAGTAAACACCATTAAGCCCATTTCTCCAGAAAGATGTGGCTCTTTTCCAAAATATTCCCTTAATAATATTTCTTTAAATATTATTTTTAATAAATAAAGGCAGCTAATGAGACACCGTTGAGAATTAGTCATCCAGAAGGTTGGTTTTCTTCAGGATATCATTCTTTAAAACATTATATTAAAATAATATTTTATCTGATCTTGCATTGTGAATGGTTCTCTAAATGTATGCTGATTACTGCCTAAGTTGGTTCCAAGACTAACTTAATTTCATTTCCAGATTCTTCAAGATAATCCTTGGTTCTCAAACATAAACATTGCATGGTAATGTTGCATCACTCTATTGGTCACGGTTTCAACCAACTTGTTTATATTGTACATAGTCCATTAGTCTTCCCTATTCTTTAATTCTGCTTGGTAGTTTAGTTGGATTGTTTTAGCATAGTAAAGAGTTTGTTGATTGAAATATGTTTGACTTTGAGTTGACTTATTTTTGTTAATAAATTCTTGTATATTAAGAAATTGTGTGAATTTATTCCATACATGTGCAGAGTTTTGCTGTTCAATAATGTCAGAGCTCGTATCACACCTTTCTATTTTTCCTAATACCATCGCCTTATTGGGCTGGTATTCACAGGACAACCCTTAACAGACCGTAATATTATTTGATAAAATATTAAATAATATTCTCAGATTCATAATCACATTACTGGCAATTTTACTAATTAATTATGTTTCCCCTAAATGTTTAACAACTGATAACTGCCACCGATTCATATTGCAGTTATGTTCTGTGAATGTTGGACGTTGAACAGACATTGGTTGTTAAAACCCAAACCCTGAAACACTTAACATCCAGAGAGCTTCTTAATCTTCAAGTCCATAGATATTAAATTTCATTTCGAAATTATTTTCTAGTTTGTTGAGTTTTCAGACGGTAATATTAGGGACCATGGGATATCTCCTGTCCTAACTCCATTCCTTCATGTTCCCTTCCTTGTGTCTTTCCTTCCCTCCTTATTTGCAGTTTCTGTTTTTGTTCATTTGAAAATCCCACCCACTGTATAAAGATCTGCCATAAATTCACAGTGAACCTTAGTATTTACTATTTTAAAATTACCTTAAAGGACTGAGAACTCTGGAAAGTTAAGTCTGGGGCTAGCGAAGTATGGACTTTTCACATTGAATTTGTATAGAAACACTCCTAGTTTTCTTTTTAGTAAAGGCTGCATGCTCTTCAGATATTGCTGGTGGTGAACACAAAGACCAGAGGGTAATTTAAAATGTTCAGCTTCTAACTGAAAGACTAATGGTAAAGAAAATAACATGCAATATCCTGTTTAAGGATCATATATTTAAAATATCTTATTTCCTTTTAAAGTTTTGTGAAAAAAGTGGTATTCATAATATGTCTTAGTTACATCAAAATTCATAAAACCTGTAGAAGGAAGGAGGTCAAAGACAGCAAATCTTCTACATGTAGGGAATCTAGTACTATGAACAAATACAAACCGTGTTTTTCTATTAGGATTGTCTAAAAGTGGTAATGAGTACCTTTCTTACGAGCCCTTTTCCTTCCTGGCAGCATTGTGGAAACAAACAGTCCAACTTTCAGTCAAGCAGAAGACCAGTAGCTTTACAGTATTGGGGATCTGTACAGAAGTGAGTTCCCACCTGATTCTGGTTCTTCAGCAGGTTGATCCTCATCTTTTTGTACTGATGGCCGCTGGCCACTGGACGGTTCTGTTGGCTGCTGCGAAGCTGGATCAGCATCCACACCCGTTTCTTCCGCCACCCGAAGAAAGATCTTAAAATTAAGATGATGCTGTGTTAAACCAGTAAAACAATCATAACATATATACCTATGGAAGTAACGTTTATCTAATAGTCTTCTGTTACAGGCCCAAGATTAAAGGATTTTTCACATAAAGTCATAATTAACATCGTTTTAACTTCAAAGAAATTATGTAAAATAGCTGTTATGTTTCAGACACCAGGTGGCAGTAAAATGCACACAGCAGCTTGCAAAGAGGCAAGCACTCATAAAA
The DNA here is from genome assembly GCF_021462225.1 of Girardinichthys multiradiatus. Taxonomy (NCBI): domain Eukaryota; kingdom Metazoa; phylum Chordata; class Actinopteri; order Cyprinodontiformes; family Goodeidae; genus Girardinichthys; species Girardinichthys multiradiatus. The sequence goes on along the minus strand of NC_061802.1, from coordinate 13,073,066 downwards.
AGTAAACCCATTAAGGTCTTTAAGAGCACAGCCGCTCCACAAATATCCAGCTTTTGCAGTAAGACGTTGTTGTGCATGCTCACACCCACACACAAACCAGATTAAAGTAGAGGTCAACTCTTCATAGACACACAAGCTGCACTGCTGCTGCTGTGTGTCTTGATGCAACACTGCTTCTACTCCTGCAGTGTTTCGTCTCTCTTTGGGCTCCATAGAGTTCCTGCAGCATGGAAAGGCTTCACAGCAGTTTGACTGGTTGCCTTAGCAACCAGTCAGCAACCAGTCAAACTGTCAGCCTCCTCTTTATTAAACACTTTTAAATGCAGGCCGACATTTTTAATAAACGGTAGGACAGGTGATATTTCAGGATTGTTTAGTGTCATAGAACATGCACCGACCAAATTTGCACTACACATTGTAAACTCCTGCGAAGTCCTACTTTAATAGTTTGGAAAAGTGTCGATAAAACGTTACAACTTGAAATGAAAATCATTGGTTAAGAAATTTAATCTGAATCGCACATTAAAAAATTAATTCCTCTCTATGACCATTTCATTGCAATACTTGTCATATATAAATACCAACTACAAAACTTTGGGACCCGGATTCATGCCCCTCGAACCTATTTCACACAATTTTGTTGGGAGTCTAGGCAATAGAACAAACACAGTAGCACATAATTGTGAAGTGGAAGAAAATTGATACATGGATACCTTGACATTCTTTACCAAGACATATCGAAAAACTGTGGTATGGACTCGGATCTTCTTGAATGCAAAAAAAACCCAACTTCAGTTTGATTGGATGGGTAAATAATGGAAAACGTTTCTCCACAGATTGTCAATTGAATTTAGGTCTGAACTTTGACTGGACCATTCTAACCGACGAACATGCTTTGACCTACACCACTACATCGTAGCGCTGGCTGAATGTTTAGGGTCAGCCTCCCAGAAGGTCAACATTTGTCCCAGTCTCAAATCCTCTGCAGCCTCTAGCAGGTTTTCTTACAACATTGCCCTGAATTTAGCTCCATCCATCTTTCCATCACTTTAGGCTAGCTTCCCTGTCCCTGCTGAAGAAGAGCATCCCCACAAAATGATACTGCAAGGATGGTGTTTTTAGGCTATGTAGTATGGGTTTTCTGCCATATCATGTTTTTCATGGAGGCCAAAAAAGTTTAACTTGGGTCTCATCTGACCAGAACACCCAATTCCACCTGTTTACTGTGTTCCTACATGGTCTGTAATAAAATGCAAATTGGTCTTTTTTGGGCATTTGTTCTCCACCCTTTCATGAAGATCATACATTATCTAATAGTTGCCCTACCAACAGGTTCTCCCACCTGAGCTGGGGCTGTCTGCTGCTCCTCCATAGTTACCATGGCCTCTTGGCTGTTTCTCTAATTGTTGTCCTGCTTGCTCAGCCAGTAACTTTATGCGGAGATGCATTTCTTGGTATTTTGCAGTTGTGCCACACTCATGGGGCTGAATACATATGCAATTCTCACTTTTATGGATTTCATTTGTAAAATAAAGTTTGAAAACCAAGCATCATTTCCTTCCTCTTGACAGTCATGCACCACTTTGTGTTAACCCACCTCTTCTAGTGTGCTATCTGACAGGCCGTAGCTGCTGATGCCCAGCTCTGGAAGCCTCTGGTCCAGTTCGGAAAGGAAGACAGCCAGACTGCCATCCTTGGCGGCTGCTTGCGGTACATTGATCACAGCTTCTCTTTTAGACTCCTCCACTAACCTCGCTCCGGGGACGTGCTGCTGCACCAGCGCCAGCAAGGCTGCCAGGTCTGCCATGAAGATGGTGAGTGTGACAATAAACTGGTTCTTGCATGTAACACATTAACATTTACAGATTACTCTGGAGGGCAGAGGCCTGGTTAATACTCACAGGAGCTGCTCTCCTCACTTCCCAGTCCAGTGTCTTCACTCAGTGATGACTCACTGTCCTAAAAAATACAGCAGAGTTAAAATTACAGCTAAGAATCAAAAAACAAGCCATTTCCGTTGCACAGAAACAATCTCATATTACAAGCAAACCTTTACAAAAGGAGGGAGCCTGGTGGTGCTGGTGCTGGCACTGGTGCAGATACTGGAATTACTGGGAGTGCTGGTGCTTATTTCTTCCCTCTTCACCACAGTCAGATAGTAACCAGATCCCAGCTTGGATTTGAGAAAGAGCGGCGATCCGCAGCAGCAGAGCTTCCCCTTGGAGATGATGGCAATCCGGTCACTTAGCAGCTCAGCCTCATCCATGTAGTGAGTAGACAGAATGATGGTTCGGTCTGATCCGAAAAGATACCACACAAACAAACATGACTAATTTGCACATCTGTATATGTTTTTGGTGTCATTTTGCTCAGTTTCTTCATGTTTAGTTAAGGTTCAAGCAGTTGATTTAAAATAACAATTTTTAAACAAAGTTAAGACAAGTAAAGCTTTAAGACGGACGAATCAAAACTGTATTTTTCTTTTAGCTTATCTGTTCAGGTTCATCATTTGCAAATGACGTCAGCGGTTTGTGAAGGTTTAAAGTATGTTTTCATCTAATTCCACCACTCATTAATAGTGACATTCACTGGTACCTTTACGATATTTGAGCAACAGATCCCAGATCCCTCTGCGGGAGTAAGGATCGACGCCAGCTGTGGGCTCGTCCAGGATAACCACTTTGGAGCCCCCAACAAAAGCGATCGCGACAGACAGCTTTCTCTGCATGCCACCTGAGACAAACACAAAAGGAGCAGAATACCCTCTTTAAAAAGGTAAACAAATAAACATGACATTTATAAATGTGCACCGTCTTTATTTTCAGACTCTGGATTTAAAACTAGTGACCTTACCAGAGAGGTTTTTGGTCTGATCATGCCGTTTGTGCAAAAGGCCGACGTCAGCTAGCAAAACGCTAATTTCAGCCATCACCTTTTCTTCAGACAGGCCCTTCAGACAACCATAAAACCACACATGCTCCTCCACTGTGAGCCTGATCAAAAAAAAATGGGAGAAAACAACTGTAGAGAAAAACTAAATACATTTTTTCTTTAAGTGAAGCTGTTTGTTAGTTGGAGTTTTCCCATCAGTCTTTATTTTACAACACATAAATAAGGTCAAGTTTTAGAAATGGTTCAATACATTTAGAAAATCTCAAAAAACTCAAAGTCTTTGATATTATAAGGAATGAGATTTCCAAAGCTTATTCCTTATTATATTAGGAAGGAGCTTTCCAAAGCACCATTTGTGCACCCCGTTCTTTCATGTAAAGCCTTATTTCAGAATGAATGGGAGGCATCTATGAACTGCATCATTCGAGTTTGTCATCAATCACTCAGGTTTTTGGATTTGGAAGAACTATTCATTATTATTTTCTACAACTCCTTATTGTAGAAGAAAAATAAACCAATCTGTTTTCTCACCATGTGGACTCTTCTAGTACTTCTTTAAATGTTATTGCATTTATGCTTCCTGTAGTTATTACCTGCCTTGATTAACATTTTCTTTTTCTTATCAGAGTTAAGGATCTCTGACCATGCTCAGTATCTCTGTTACGGATCTATGAAATGTATTGTTTTCAACAGGTTGAAATTCCTAACTTTGCTAATAAATCTGTTTGACTTAAAGCATCACTGTGCAGCAGTGACTTGTAGGAATGCATGCTTATTAGGACTGTTACAGCCTGCTGGAACTGCTGGAGAACATGAGTCACTGTAATGTGACCTAACAGGAAATCCTTTTAGGAGGAAGGTGGCTGTAGTCTGGATAGGATAGGATGGGTGCTACAGCTGCTTTTCTCCAGGTCTAACCATCTCCATAATGACCAGACAAATCCTGTTCATGTGCATACTTTAGTGCTTCATATATGGTGCTTTTATTTTTCCCATTATGGTTTAGTGAGCACTGAGTCCCAGAAGTGGAGGAAGAAATTAGTCCAACTATCAATTAATCTATCAACCGATTTTTGTTTTGGGATTTATCAACCGCTCTAACAAATTTTCCTCCAACACAATCAAACCAAATTCATACGAATTTGTTGTTTATTGCATGTTGCAAGAAAAGACTTTAAGTTACAATACAAATAAGCTTGTAGGTATAAAGTGCAAACTTCAGCCTGATCAAAAAAAGAAAATGAGGCGCTTCAAATTTATGTATTTAAAAATAAAAAGTCTGAATAGTCAGCATGTTGTGAAATAAATCAAATACGCCCTGATTAAACAGTAAAAAAACAAAATTAGGCTTAATTTCAGTCATGAATCCAACTCCAAAGAAAAAAGAAGCAATTGTTAAATAACCCAAAAAAATTTAAAGATGTAATAATGCAGGCAGGAATATTTGCATGCAAAATACATATCAATTAAATTTATTGGGCGTATTATTTACTAGTTTAGTTGGTTACGATGTTATTCACACTATCTGCGCAGTTAAATGTGGTCTGCACATTAACACACAGGCACAGCATTTACCAAACATAGATTTAGATACAGGTTAAAATATTTCATTAAACATTTAGTTGGAGGAAAATGTAGTAGACAGATGTGTTAAAGAATCCGAGTGCATCAAGTAGGACAAAACAAACTCACTGTAGCTGCGTTTCCATTACAAATTTGTGCAAAACTTTGTCAACATTTTGCCAGCGTTGAAGAAACACAATTTCACATTTGCGGTGTTTCAGTTAAATAAGAAATAGAGTTTAGAGAATAACAGATGTTATTTTAATTTTTTATTTATTTAAGAAATCAATATCCATGGATTATTGTTGTCGATGTCATCGATAATCCCAGCCAGTTGTGGCAGCCATAATCCACAAATTAGATCTTTAAAACTACAAAGACCCATATACAGAGGGCCCAGACCTCAACGAAGCCATCCTGGGTTCCAGTCCCGACCCCAGAGACCTCCACATGTCTTCACCCTCCCTCCCACTTCCTGTCTGTGGACTTTGGGAAATAATAAAAAAAAAGGCCACTAGTGCTGCAAAAAAATATACAAAAAAGAAAAACCAACTAAGGGTTTTTATCCTTACATGTCAAAGAGGACATTGTGCTGTGGACACACCCCCAATGTCTTTCGGATGATGTCCATGTCATAGCGGATGTCCATACCCTTGATGTACACAGTCCCAGAGGTGGGAGGGAACAGCCCAGTTAGGACGGATCTGACAAACAGAAACAATAAATGTTTATAACAACAGCTTCCACATTAAATTATAATAAAATTTCTTTACTGTTCAACAAACATGAGTTAAAAATAAGGGCTAGCTGTGGCCATCCAAGCACAAATTTCATGTCATTCTGGGGTCAATTTCACACAAGTTAAAAAGTAAGTCTCAGCCTTACATGGTGGTGGTTTTGCCAGCTCCATTGTGGCCAAGGAAGGAAGTGATCTGCCCCTCATAAAACTTCAGGTTGAGATGGTTGACAGCCATTTTCCCGCCCTTCTTGTAGATTTTCACCAAGTTTTTAATGTTCACTCCAAGATTCATATTATTGGGTTCTGTTTCAATGTGATCTAAACACAAAAATAAAGACATACTCAGGGTCCTAACTAATTGAAATATCCATACTTTTACAGAATCAAACTTCAAGGTTTTAAACAGTTTAAAAAGGTGCTTGAGTACAAAACATCCACCTAATCAGTTTTATTATGTGCATGTTTCACATATAAAAATAAGACTATGATTTATGAATTCTAGTTGGGCAGTGTGGTAAGGGCTGTAATACCACCTTTATGGTCTCTTACCTACTTAGAAATGTTAAACTCAAGGTCAGGATTATCCTACAGTAAATAGAGAATCCATGATTATTTTATGATCAGCAGGTCTGAACAGTTAGATCTACGGCAAAAATGTCTTAATCTGATATGTATTTATTATGTCATCTATAATCGGAAGACTCTGGTTCACTATGTTAATGCCGTCTTTACATTCTCTACACGTTTGGATGGAGATTTTTGGTTTTATTTGTTTATTTTTGGTTTTGTTAATGAGCCGTTTCTAATGTGTTCCGTCAGTCACTTATTTTATTCAATTATTAAAGCGCACTCTGTGATACTTTTATTTTAATTGCTAAAATGTAAAAGCAACTGGAATGTCAAGGCTTTTGCTGCCGTCTAAACAATATCCAGTTTAAAGACTCACGGGTCCAGTGTAGAACCCTGATCTAAAGAGGTTTAGAGGCAAACAAAAGAGTCAAAATAATCCTTTTAATTTCTAATCAAGTGTGCATTTTCAGCTCTGTATCTAACTTAAAAACCAAACCGATTAATGGGTTTGGCAAAAACATAACTTGTGCCTATAAATCAATTTTTAAAAAAGCCCTTATTTTACCAAAAACAATTTCTTGACAATGTAATAAAAAACCTTTTCTCATACTCAATTCTCTTTTTCCTCCCATATTTAATCAGATTTAAAAACTGCTCAAGTCTCGACTAAGAGTAAATGAAAAAACAAAAACAAAAAAATATTTTTCACAAAAGAAAGAAAAGAAAACTAAGGTGAAAACTAATTAAATTTAGCCGTCTTGTTTTCTCAGACCTTGATACTTAACTGGCTTAAACTCTCAGCTTGTTACCACAATTTGCTTAATTGCCTTAAGCTTAAAAAACTGCCAGTGCAGTCTTGTAAATCACATAGCTTTGCTTACAACTAGGATTCTCTTGACCTTCTACTATAATAACTTGCTGAGTAAAATGCAGAATTTCATAAATTAATAAATAAATCCCTCTGTGTAGAAGTCCAGCAGCTTCTTGTACCTTCATCCTGGTCTGCAGGTGCCGGTGGGATGGGCATGCCTACTTCTAAAGGAATCCCACCCCAGAAGTTGAGCTGGAAGATGAAGTACCAAGGCCTGGGGATGCCATACTGACCTGATGAGAGAGAGAACACGCACACACATGTATCTGCATACCACAAGGGTAATATTGGTATTTATACAATAGATTCGATATATTTTTATGAAGTTATTGCAAGATATTCTTACCAAGTGTGACAGCGACATTACTGATCTCTATAATCTGATTAACCGGGTCCTCTACACCTCAATATTTAGTAAGATTAGCATCTTGATTCCTATAAAAAATAGTAACTGCAACTTTTTTTTAACTTATATTTTAATTTTTTCTGTTCTATCATCAAAAGTGTAATCATTTACAGTTTGATAAACGTTTCTGGAACTTTAACCGTACCATGTGCTTTTGTCAGGTGGGACGAGAACACATATATCTGTTCTTGCAGAGAACGTATAGGCCTTTAGATTGAGCTTCTTGGTAACAAAAACACAAGTTAGATTTTGCATAAAACAAAGGATAAATCTCTGGGAAAGCACTTCATGCTCAAATAAGGTGGAAGATCACTGATGCTGTGGGCCTGTCTTTCTTTCAAAGGCCCCTGGAAAACCTTGTTAAGAGTTCATGGCATCCCTTAACAATAAGGGAACTTATTGAAAAGAAAATCAGGTGGACTTACAGCATAAAGAGAAAGGACCACAAGAGAGGAGCCAAAAGTGTGGATGATCAGAGAGATGGCTTAAAGAAGAATAACAAAGATCCGTTTTCTGGATGCTCCAACATGGTGAAAAGGGGGTTGTGCAAAGTATTAGCAGCAAAGGTGCTATTAAGTGAGGCATCTGTGAAAACTAAATACCTAAATAGTAAAGTGTTTTTTCCCACTCAAAAGCACTTAAGCTAAATTCAATGTATGAATTTTGTATATATATGTCATATTAGATGTGATTTTCTTAGACTTTTAATGATTAAAAAAAGCATTAAGGAAGGAGGGGCTTAAAATGGATCTATTGACCGTCTTCAAAAAGCTCCTCGGAACAATACCCTAAGCTATATCTATATAAAAAGAACATTTGAGTTTGGCTTTCTTGCAATCCAGCAAACAAGAAGAAAAACCTGAATGTGTCATACCAGGAAACACTGCTTCAATGTACCAGGCTGCAGCAGCGTAGATAAAGGCATCCACGTAAAGCATATTTATGGAGGTGGTAAAGCTGTACGTGTCCCCTTCCACAGGGCTGTCCCGCAGGTTGTACCACTGGATCCCCACGCCTTGCTCCTCATACTGGGAGAAATACTCACAGCCAAAACCAAAGGCCACAGGAGACAGGAAACTCTGACCAAAACAAGGCAATACATGCTTTTAATCTTCACCTGTTCAGTCCCTTGAAAAAACTATTCATTATCGTTAAACTTTAACATTTTGGTATGTTAAAACAACAAACTTCCAAGTATTTTATTCTGATTCAATGTAATATTGCATATTCATGGGTTAGAATGGCCTAATCAAAGTCCAGACTCAAATCCAATCCAGAATCTGTGGAAAGTATTGATAGTTGATGTTACTAGAAACTCTCCATCCACAATAATTTTTCTTCTACTCCATAATTATGCAATATTTTGTGCTTGTTGATCACATGAAATCCCAGAAAATACATGGAGGTTTGTGGCTGTAAGATGAAAAATGTGGTCAAATTCAAGAAGCATCAAAACTTTGGTATCATGTTTATGGACAAAAAGAAGCAGATTTAAGGAATCATTAGAAAAAACGTTTAAAATACCAAGTATTGAATTGTAAAAACAAACTTCAGATTTCTGCCAGAACGGTGTAACTCACAGCCAGGACCCTGTGTGTGAAGGTGAGGTGGTCTCGCCAGGCGACACACAGCACGTAGGGCAGATAGAGGCTGAAGTAGATGAGCCCTCCACAGGCAGCAGCTAGGTTGGCTTTGGAGAAAAAGGTGCTGATGAGGAAACACTGCATGATGGTAGCAGTGGCAAATGCCATGAGGAAAAAAAAGACAATAGTGGGGTCGCTGTAAGGCAATATATCGCCCCACTGGAGGACAAGAGAGAAGAGGGTTAAGAGAACTGTTGGCAATTATTCTTACATATGTTAAAAATGAATAAAAAAAACAGCATAATGATTATTTATAAGTTATCTCACCTTGAGCAGACCAATAAGAAGCACAGCAGAAATCAGGAAGGGGACCAAGCTGCTGATGAACCAGCTGAGCCACAGTGTTCCTGTGCTGAGACCCATTATCCTCATGGTTTCCTTCAGCCTCGCCTCCTTCTCATACACCATGCCTTTAATAATCATGGCCACCGTGTAGATCCATGCCAGAGTCATGAAGAGAGGTAAGGAGCGGTTGAGCACTCGAAGGAACCTGTTAGGTAGGGGGTAAAAAAAAAAAAAAAAGTTGAATGCAGATATTTCTGTGACAAAAGGATGATGTTCGGAAGCATTACAAGAGGTTTCTGATTTTAGGAGAAAAACATCTTTTTGTTTTTTTAAAGCTTGTGAGGAAGGATAAATGTCTGGGTATAAATTTCTTTGGGCAGAGCCTAATGCTTCTCTTCATCATGTGGTTTGTAGCTTTTGTCACAGGATAATAACACTCCTCTGCCAGACTAATAAATGTTGGAAGTAAAGAAAGTTGGCAGTGCATTTAAAGAACAGACAAACTAATTAATAAGAAGAAGCAATTAATGAACAAACAAATTTAACTACATGTAAATTAGGACCTGATGTGAAAGATTAGAATGTATTTAAAACTTTTCAAATATCTTTTAATAGATTTTCTACATTTTATGCCATTTTAAGACACTGACTGTGTCAACAGCCTATATAACTCACACATCGTCCACATAACAGGGGTAGGGCATCTGCTGGATGTAGATGCCGGTGGTCTGTTTAACTCCCGTTAAAACATAGTTCACAGCTCTCTCAACCAGGTCCTGAATATAGACAAAACCGCCCCAAATATAGCGCATGTCATTGAATGGGTCTGCAGCTGGACCAGGATCCCAAAACCTAACAAGATATTTAAAAAGATATACATTTTTATTACAAAATGTGATTTTTTTTTTCTTTAAAAAGCATATCGCAGAAAGTAATAAGCAGAAACATTTGCATTTACATAAAATCATCCTTATACCTCATTATTTCAACAGAAGAAAACATAAATAAGTCAACTCAGAAGAATAAAAAGCATAATGTATGAAGGATACTCAGTACCTGTCCTTAATCTTGTTGGTCCGGGTCACATCATCAATGTCCATTCGAATTTTGTAGGTGATGTGGGGCGGGAGCTCCGATGAGGACGTGTTGGGCAGCAGGAAAACCACACCTGCCCAAAACTGCCTGTCCTCTAGTAGCTCCAGAGCTCTGTCAATCAGCTGGCCCTCTGTGCCCAGCCCCTCCAGTTTGTCCAAACTGAAACACTACGAAAAAAAGACAAAATCTTAAATGGCAAGGACAAAACAAGAAAACATTCAGTTATTTATTTATTTTTTTCATGTGGCAATAGTCATCTTCTCCCAAACATGTATATGGGCTCTTGAAGTGGATATAAAAAGCCTTCAAATATCTTGGGGACAGAAATAAAGAAAATAAAAAACAACGGGGTTGGGTAAGCGTGCATAACTGACTGAATCAATCAAGGTAAAGTTCAGCTTTTGGTCTGCAGAGAGCTTCTAAAGCATTAGAGGAATATCACTGTTGAAAGGGATCAGTCAGGAAAAGGCTGGAAAAGTATTTCTGGCATTGGACGTAGCACAGAACACTGGAGAGAGGTCATCATCAAGTGGAGAAAACACGGTGCATTACTGACATCACCAAGAACTGCATGGCACTTCAACACTGATAAGGACACGAGAAGAAAACTGGTCAGGGTTGTTTCTAAAAGGCCTAAAGCTACATTCAGAGAGCTGCAGGAATTTCTGGGCAGTACAGGTTGAGTAGTACATGTGACAACAATCTATAGTATTCTTCATGTGACTGGGTTATGGGGTACGTATTTTCTAATAAAACCAGGGGTCAACTCCTTGGCCTCAACTCCAAAAGACACATTTTTCCACTGTAAAAACATTCTAAATAAAAAACAAAAGTGTCTTCAATATTTGCATCTATTGAGAAGACAAAAGTAAAAAAATGAAAGTTGCTAGATATTTTCACAAGTTGGTAACACTGTTGCCTTGCAGCAAGAAGGTCCTGGGTTCAACTCCCGGCTGGGGGTCTTTCTGCATGGGTTTGCATGTTCTCCCCATGCATGCGTGGGTTCTCACCAGGTACTCAGTCTTCCTCCCACAGTCCAGCCTGTTAGGTTAACTGGTCTCTCTAAATTGCCCTTAGGTGTGAATGAGTGTGTGCATGGTTGTTTGTCCTGTATGTCTCTGTGTTGCCCTGCGCTGGACTGGCGACTTGTTCAGGGTGAACCCCGTCTCTCGCCCATAGACTGCTGGAGATAGGCACCAGCTCCCCCGTGACCCACTATGGAATAAGCAGTATAGAAGATGAATGAATGGGTATTTTCATATGTCTTATATCCACGACTCAAATGGCGTTCATGTGACTCAGTTGTTCTTTTTTAGGCTTGACTCTTCATTTGTCCACGTTTCTCATATCCTAAGCACATATCGTACCTCAGAAAGCCTGGCGAAAGTCGGTTTTCTTGGAAGATATATGATGGGATTTAAAATGTTTGTAGTGTAAATCAACAATGGTGAATGTGGAAAACCTTGGTGACTTGGGCAAGAATGCCGATAGTGCTTCCAATGTTATTGTAGACGTCCAACCAGGTCAGTGGTGCTTCAGGTTTCCTCAGGTTGTCCGGCGAGGGTGTGGAGAGGAAACGAGCGAGCCGTGAGGCCGTCCAGGTGGTGTTTTCCAAACGCATATTAACCATAACAGCAATTTCTGGACGCCTCAGCAAATCCTGTTGCAAACACAAATGGAAGTTAAGGTAAAAAAAAAATGGTTTTCTTACATCAAATGGGTCACAACAAGCTAATTCCTTATGTTGCAGGAGAGCAGAGGATGAATCCAACCTGCAGCAGCCGAATCTCCACACTGGTCTCCATGTAGTTCTTGATTTGTGGTCCCACTTCTATCCAGGCATCATTTAGATCCTGAAGAATCTGAAGGTCTTCAAACGTTTTGTTCACCTACAGAAAATACAATAAGACCCAAGTTATCTAGCTGGTTTTTTTTAGGAGCTTTGGTGACAGCCTAGTAATTTCCCCATGGCACCATCAGTTTGTGTATCTAATGAGTTTGTGCATGCGGTACCTCCTTCATGATTTGTCGGACTGCAGGAGTGTCCGGTGTGTACAGCAGTTTTCCAATGAACAGAGGTTTAATTCCTCGCCATACGATGCGAGACAGAGGATTTGACTCCAGACTTTGAATCAAACTTCTACAGAAAGGTGCTACAGAAGAGAACAGGAGAAATTTTAACCTAACAAAATGATGCTACTAGGATGTGATTATCAGCAGCACAAAATATACTACATGTATAAATGCAAGAAGGCTTGAAAGAAATGTTCTATTATAAACTGATCTGAATAGATTAGATTATCATCAAAAAGGTTTCTGTAATTTAACTCAAAAGAAAAATGTATCTATAGACTTAGTAAACATGGTTTATTTCAAACATTCATTTAGGTTAATTTTGATGATTACTGCTTATAGCTAATGAAAATCAGTATTTACCATCTTAAATTTAACAAAGACCAATAAAAAAAAGATTTTTAAAAACAGAAATGTTATGGCCTACACAATCATGGGGAAGACTCCTGACAGTCCAGTTGACAGTTATGAGGAGAGTAAGCTGCTAAAGGTCACTGCTAAAGAAACTGACTGACTACAGAGTGCTGTCTCCAAACAATAATATTGGGAGAGTTGAGTGGAAGAAAAAAGTGCGATACAAAAAAGTGCACAACCAAAAGAAAAAATCAACCTTCAGAGAATTGTGAAGCACAGTCAATTCAAATGTTTGGGGGATATTCATTGACTGGATTGCAGCTAGACTCCATGGTTGAAGACCCACCACACAGAGAAATATCCAGCACAGGAGCTACAACCATCACATTCCTTATGCTAAGTCACTTCTGAAACAGAGGCACCTTCAGAAAACAGAATAAATGAAGGTCCCAGAGCCCGGAGGAATACTGCAGAGGCTCAGAATCCAACTTGCTTGAGGTCTACTGTGAAGTTTCCACAGTCAGTGTTAATTTGGGGAGCCATGTCTTCTGCTGGTGTTGCTCCACTGAGTTTTATCAAGTCTAAAGTCAGTACAGCCGTCTACCAGGAAATCTAGAGGACTGCAGGCAAACTTATGGAGATGCTAGTATTTCCTTTTCCAGCAGGATTTGGCACCTGCTAATCCTGCCTAAACTACCAATACCTGGTTTAATCAACATGGTATCACCATGTTTGAGTAAGCAGCAAACTTGCCTTTAACTAAACCCCATAGAAAGGTTTTGTAAGAGGATAAAAGAGATCCAACAATACAGACAACTACTGAAGCAATCTGAGAATCCTTAACATCTCAGCAGAGCCACAAGTTGCTTTTTCTGCCCAATACAGTATTGAAAATGTACTTTACAGAATATGGACATATAAAGATAAGACTGAATGTGCAATGTTCTAATTTTCTGACAAACACCGATCCATCCTTGCAAGGCTGCAGGCAGGGCTGGTATCAATCTCCAGTGATCATTGGGCGAGAGGCGGGTTTCACCCAGGACAGGTCGCTAATCCATCACAGGGCAACACAAATACAGACGGCACAACCGACCAAGCACACACACACAAATAATTAGGGACAATTTAGAGATATCAGTTAATCTGTCATGTTTTTGGACAGTTGAAGGAAGCCAGAGTACCCGGAGAAAACTTGTACATCCACATAGACAAAGTGCAAACTCCATGTAGAAGGACCCCAGGCCAGGTTTCGAATCCAGGAACCTCTTGCTGCAAGGCAACAGTGCTACCAACTGCTGATTAGCAAAATATGTGTAATACAGAAGGTTTCTATTTTAAAAAAATGTACTAGAAAAATGTCAAATTCCCTGATAAGAAATGCTTCTTACTCGTCTTGTTGTTGCTGTCGAGCACCTCATCCTCTGTGCCGTTTATGCCCAGTAACGACTTGAAGTTATTGTCTTCATACCAGTTGAGCGACGGGATGCGTTCTCCGCCAATTTTGGGGTGACCACACATGATCGTTGAAAATGCTCTAAAGCTTTCGCTGGGCAGAGCTGTGCGACTTTCAGGATACAGAAGACTAAGAGCTTCATTCATTTCTGCAAAACTAGAAAGGGAGGACAACTGAGGGAGGGAAGGAAGGAAATAAAAGGGTTCAGAGGAAGAGTGGACATCCATAGAAAGGAAACATCAATTTAAGAAATCAGTGAAAAACAAGTACAAATTATAAAGATTAAAAGGACAATGCCTGCCCTGATAACAAATTATTGACACCAAAGGAAATCTTTTCTCACATCATCTATAAGGACAGCGAGCTCCTGGGAAACTGAGGTGATGGCCTGACTGACAATCCTGAGCTCCTCAGCACTGGCGATTAGACGGTCTCTCTGTCAAACATTTAAAAAGGTTTTATTAACGTTTGGGGATGAGATAGCAGAGCATTCATCACAAAAATAGACCTTTTCTATTTTATAAATGTTTTTTTACACAGTGCCCTTTTATTTATCTTCTTAAGTATACTCAGTATAAATCACCAAGAAAAACTTTTTGCCCTCTTACGGATTTCACTTTCATGTTTAAATGTTTCAGATCAACAAAACTCTGTCAGACAGAGATCACCTCAATAAATAAAAAATGCAGTTTTTAAAGGATTTTATTTATTAAGACTACGCTTGTTAAAGGAAAACAAAAAAGTCTAGGGTTTGTTGAAGTTTGGACTTTAATCCAATTGAGATGCTGTGGCGTGACCTTAAACAAGCCGTTCATGCTGGAAAACCCGCCAATGTGGCGAATTAAATAAGTTAGCAAAGAACAGAGGGCCAAAATTCCTCCACAGTGCTGTAAAAAAGGTTTGATGCCAGTTGTTGCTGCTATGGGGGGGGCACAACCAGTTATTTGCTTTAAAAGGAAATTAGTTTTCCACAAAGGCCCGGTTTGGTTTTGTTTCTCTATAAATCAAAATCTGAATTTCAAAACTGCATTTTGTTCAGACTCCAATTATCTTAGTTTATTATTAACATTTGTTTCATGATCCCAAACATTCAGGTGTGACCAAAAAAAAAAAAAAAAAGCAGGAACCGACCAAATCTAAAAAACAAAAGGCAAAGACTTTTTCGCAGCATTGTAACCTCCATACATCACACTCACTGTTAGGAACTTGGTCACATCAAGCTGAGAGAGGAAAAGGCGCTCAGCATCCCGCAGGACATCAGCTGGAAGCTCACAGAGCTCAGTCTGGAGAGCCGTCATGTCGGCTGCACCTCCGTCTACGACCAGAAACTGTCCCACAATGGTTGCATTGCACACCAAGACTTTCAGCGGCGTCTGGGCTCCAGTTAATAGAGCCTGGAAAGGAAAATATTTAAGCCAGTTGGTTGAGTTGATTTTAAGATGTTAAGCTATGCGGCAAATAATCTATCAGACGTAGAGAAAAGGAGATGTCTGCATCTGACCCAACATGCTCTAAACTGTGAATTACTAATGCATATAAAAACGACAACACATTACAATGTGGCCTAAACTGGGCATCTGTATGCAGCTCACACAAGGCAGCACCTGAAACCTATCATATGAGGCCTAAAATTCAAATACAAAGCCTGAAGCAGAAACTGCTAACAACTCTCAAACTTTTCCTGCTATGTTGGCAAATTTATTTACCGGTTAAGTGAAGCTTTTTACACAATTACAGGCATGAAATGTAAGTAGGGACAAAATGGTAATACATGGGTACAAAGCGAGGGTGCAAACAGACTAAGAGGTGAAATGACCTGGAGCCGTCCCAAGGACCACCACTGTTAACAGAGCTTTCCTTTCCACTGTCGCTACATGCATGCTCAGTATGAGGGATTGCTGCAAAGCCATTGCAAGTGACTGTCCACTGTCGCTACATGCTCATTTAGGAGGAGTGACTGCTACAAGTCACTGACTCGATGCAATCAGCTGGGTTTTCTTGGATAAACTTTTTAACAAATTTGAATAATAAATTGAATCTGCCTGCCTGATAATTAGAATCAATTGGAATGTATGTACCTGACTTGAAATCTGTATGATTCGATTGAATCGACTTTGTAAAATGCCTTGAGAAGATGTGTTGTGAATTGGAGCTATATAAATAAAACTGAACTGACTTGAATTAAAACCACTTAGACTTTGTTGGATGATGTAATGAAAATGAAGAAAAGAAACTGTCCCACTTTTGGCCCTGTTAATATTTGAAGGATGTGATTTATTTATGCTTTCCATTTTCACTCTGATGAATACTTTTCTAAGTCAAAGATTTTCACACCAACACTAACCCCAGCATTCAATTTGACCATCTTGAATAGAAAAAGGCAACAACAACCACAGGAAAAATGTTATTTTGATGTTTTTTATCATGAAATCTTGATAAAAATCATCATTACTACACAACTTCCTCTAGTGAAAATGAAGCTAATGTTTTAAAGTATATAATGCCTTGTTTTTTAGCTTTTAGCCTAATCACTGAGCATATCAAACAGAATAGAACAGACTTGAATAGAAATATATTATTATACAATTAATAAAAATAGCATACTCAGATTAAATTAAATGTGCAACTGAGTAGGGTAATTCCAACAATATATACAAAATGTGTATGTATATTTATGCATACAAAACAACGGACCATTTACAGGAAATTAAAAAAAAACGTGCAAATAACAGCAGTGATGTAAACACTTATTGATTTTGTTGGGAGCAGTGATGGATATGAAGTCTAAGAGCTAAATGGGATAAATAGGATGAATGGGATGCAAGAGCCACCAGCATTCGTTAATGCTTCACTGTCATGTAGTTCAGTTCATACTAAGCGAGTTCTTAAATTTTTCTCCACCGTGTTTCTTTTTTGAGGCAAAGATCAACATTACGAAATAACTGATCTTTTTGGCTGTTGTTGTTTAGTAGCTCAATTTGTTCAACTGTGCAAATAATTATGCCAAACATTTTTCCTATCTATGATAGCAGTGGTACTGGTACCATATGTCCCTTTTCCACTGGCTCGATTTGGCCCAAGTTGACTCCACTCTGCTCGCTTTTCGAGCATTATTGTTTTTTCCGAACTGGTACCTAGTTTTTTGGTCCCTGCTCCAGGAGGACCAGGAGAAATGAAGATGTTTTTGCTGAGATAGTGCGGGGCGAAGTTAATTAAACACAAGAGCGACTACAATATTAAGGACCACAATGGCCGGAGCAGATCAAATCGAAATATAATTTTACTAATTACAAATTATAAACCATGCTTGAAGGCTGAAAGAAAAGAAAAAGGACGCATAAGCTTTCTGAATTACAAGCAGGCAGGGCGCTGTATTTAATAACATCCTGAATCAGCTGATCACACATAAAATCAGCTGTTCAGAGGCACAAACGTTTCCCCCAATACAAGCAAAACCACCATGAAACAGCATGTTTGGTTCAGAAATGTATTGACAGTCCTTAACCGAAACACCGTCTGCAGGAGGAGGGAGCCGGCAGAGAGCAGCTGCCTGTAATCAGACTGCCAACGTTGGATCAAACAGGAGAGGGACGTCGGTGATCCGCGGAGCACGAATATCCAACCTGACACTAACTTCACTGTGGTACTCCTCATTATTGCCATGGCTGAGACAAAAACTTCCTCATAAAGCCCAAAATTGTAACTTCTTCGTCAAACTTTGGAGCTTCACCAGTCCAGACAGCAGCGTCTCTCTCCTCTGCTGCTCTTCCCAACCCCCCTCACATCAGAACCACTGAGCCTTATTTTATACATTCTGGCTGGGCTGTGTTCTAGATAATTATCCCAGTGGATAATTTTATACGTGAAAAAACATATATAAGACATTCTTGTATATACAATAATACAAACATTATTTGTATTTTGTTTATTTACGTTTTTATTTTCTATTAATTTGTATCATTTCACGTAGATGACAATAGGTGGAGAACCATTGCCTTAAGGTGTTTTAGGACTGCAACGAATTTAAAAGCAGCTGTGATCAAACATATTTTTATTAAATAATGTGACAATTCAGAAAAACAGCTGAAATTTAGATAACTCTACTCAATATCATTACCTACACAAAAACTAGGATCCCAACATAACCTTTCTGGTAACTCAAGTTTCCAGTGCATCTAATTACCATCATTCATCTAAATTGACGAACAGCATGTAATGATTCTATGTATTTTCTGTGCTACTTCAGTCTTCCTTTTTAACTCTTTCCCTATTTTGCTTAATTCAGAACAAGCTTTACTCAAAAAAGTCATAGTTAAGAATAATTTCAGCAGTGAACAAAGAGCCCAAATTATTTACATTCTGGCAGAACAGAGAAATGCATCCTACAATTACAAGGGCTTATAAAGTGCATGAGTAGATTTGGGTAAACTGCGGTAAAAAGGAATTAAACCTGAAAATTAAGGTGAGCCTTCATCAGCTGGTCCACAGTTGAAGACGACAGGCTGCCGTTAGTCAGGAGAAAACTGGACAACGTCTCATTGGGTCTCAGGTATTCCTTAACTGGGAGACCTACAGTAGGAATGAAATAATCAGAACTGAACTTCACCAGAAATAAAACACACCTGGAACAAGCGTACGTTTGTTTTTCAAGAAGGTTTACACACTTTAACAATGACAGTTTTTAAGCCTCAGAGTACCATGTGCAATTTCCTGTGTTAAGTGTTAGGTTATATTCACTGTTAGACAATCTGTCTGTTAATAGTCTGGCTTTAGGGAATCCAGTGTGTGCCAAAAAGTATTTTGAAAGCCGCTTTTATTTAGTGGGAATAATCTGGTTCTGTACAGAATTAATAGTAATAAACCGGCTTGGGACAGGACACAGTTAATATACAGGTAGCTATTGTTCATCACACAGAAGCAGTGAAAGCTTCATTCCTAGTATTCATTCAAAATGAATGGAGGGGTTTGAGACTGAATAATTTACATGATTTTAATTTGTTATGTTATTTAATGAGCTATTATCCAAGATAACATTACAGCAACTCTCTTTTCTATTAAGGGTTGTCGGAGGTGTAGTAAAAACATGTCTCTGAGTCAATTAAATAATTTCAGCTCTTGTTTCTTGCTTTCACCTGTACTAAAAAAACTGACATGGACAAGTTCAAAGAGTTGAATTACTGTCGGACAAAAAGCAAAGGCTACTTTCATTCCCTCCATTTTGTTTCACAGGGACATTGATGTAACTTTATCTGACCACAACAGGGAGAAGCCAAACAAAAGACGCTGCGAGGCTCTTTCACAAAAGCAGATGTAAACAATCTGCTCGTAATTCATCACCAGTTTACACCAGTCACAGTGTAGCTGCTGATTTTCAGCTCAGACAAGATAAAAAGAACATTTAAATGAGTTTTTGTATTGTTATTGTCATTACAGTCTCCAGGTTCTACTGGATGGCATATTAAAATGTTAGAGTCATGTGAAAACGAGGAATACAATGCTTAACATTTAAAAAAGCATAATGCAACACAGTGTCCAATAGGGCTCAAAACCCCAGGCTTAGCCTAGGGGGGCCTTATGACCACTCATAATAAAAAAGGGCACCATTCAGTTGCACAGCAAACTAGTTTGATATCGCTCATTTACTTGACCTTTTTAAACAGGAAGTGGGTGCCCTCATGTGTTGTACACAGTGTAAACACAGTGTAAGCTAGCTGAGGAAGCTAAAAATATGACTTGCTGCTTTAGACCCGGTGCTAAATTAAAGGGCTATTTCACTCTTTTAAGGAATATTACCTAGATTTGACCGTCCTTAGGTCAAAATCCAAAATACTTAAATCTGGTCAAGCCTAAACCAAAATTATTCTACACTAAACATCTTTAAAACATACCTTAACATTATTACCTGACAGAGTAAAGTGAATTAGATTCATTTTAAGTTAGCTCCCAGAAGTACTGCCTCACCCAGGACACCACTGCGGTATGTATTGCCACTGGCACAAGACCCAAACAGCCACAAGTTTCTTTGCAACGATTTAAACATGCAACATTTTAAAATGGTTTTGATAAAAAGTTCTTTAGGCTTTCTGACAGTTTTAAATTTTAGATGTTTTTTTACAAATTGTGCATCCAGTTCTTGAACCTGAATTGAAATATATTACGCAGGGTGTGTTTAAAAAAAACAGAGGAACATGGACAAAGATATTTAAATCTTGTCAAACTTTCATTGTGACTGTTTATTGTTTTATAGGTATTAGTTTTAGGCACTCTCTATGATTTATACTGCTTGTATGTTCTTTTAATTAGTGTTTTCTTGTACAGTAGTGTTTTATTTATTTCACTCTGAAGCATTCGGTTGACTTTTATCTAAAAATGTTAATTTCCATTTAAATGTTTGTACACTGCTACTTTTTGAAAATAAAACAATTTTTTCAAATTTTAGACTTATATAGTCAAAATATAGACTCAGCAGTATCCCGCGGGACGGGAGACAGCATTAGTAAAGATCACGTGATTGTGACGGTACAGGATAAAACATGAACGGGAGCGGGAGCTAACCAATAGGAGGGAAAACAAACTAGGATCAATTGTCTTTGGAAATGTAAAACTGAGACTTTGTTATAAACTTTAAGAAAAAAAAAACTTGGATCGACGCCGCCATTGTGTAGTTTTTTTCCAAGAAGCCTAAACTATAAAGTGAGTCAAACGAACTACACGACCCACAAGCCAACAGTGCTTCTGCTCGATGTTTTCCACCTGCGTTCAGGATGGAGGGAGCAACCGCAGGTGAAGTGGACGTGGTAAAATTGGATTTGCAACGTAAAGTCAGAAGTAAGGACTTATCTATTAAACTCATAGAGCTGACAGGAAAGTCGCAAATATTACCAAACTTCAGGAGAGTTGATGTTAACACGCAGTCTGCTGCTTGTAAAACGTGTTTAGTTGTAATCAAGTTCACCTGTGATTAAGAGACACTTGTTTTGGCAGATTCTAGTCCTGCATCTTTTCATTCGTCAAACGAAAACTACCATCACGTCTCATCTGACCAACAAAACTACTGCATGTGCACTAAAGATTTAAGAGCCTTTGCACATTTAATTGCATAATAGTCTATTTCATGATATAATGGTACATTTATTGTTTTTTAATTATGTATTAAATAAATAAATGATACCTTTAATTTAATGGCACATTTAATGTTACATTTCTTTCATGTTACATTTACTTCACTTATAGGACATTCACAACATTTATTTATTTAATGATGATTTTATTGTATTAATTTTGTCCAGTTTGACCCTCCATTCTTGATGCCTGTATAGGAGATCATGTCAGAATTTGAATCAGGTGTTCTGGAGCAGACATCTAAAACCTGCAGGGAAGGGGTCCCTGAGGACCAGGGCTGTGAACCATTGAGGTACAGTTTCTAAATTGTGAAGGTAATGCCTTTTTGGCCTTTTGTTCAACAAGTACAGTTCTCTTGCTAGGGTCATTTTTCTTTCGTTTCAGCAACTTGAAACATAAAAGTGATGTCATTGTTCAAAGGAAACGATCACTTAATAAATGAGTAAAATACAACTATGTAAATTTTGTTTATTCAGCTAAGATAGACATGGTCTGTTTCCTTGTTTGATATTTTATTATTTCTTTATTATTATTCTTTTTACTTTAACTGGCCTTTACTACAGCTAAAAACAGGGACCTAACTGGTCCTTCAAAGAAAGAAATTGCCAAAAGACTAAATGAAGAAAACAAAAATGGGAGTGGCTCAGGAGTGGGAGTCGTTCTGAATGGGAGCGGGATGGGAGTGGGAGTCAATTTACCAGGAGTGGGACGGGACAGGATTTTTTTTTATGCTGGCCTGGGATTGGGATGGGACAAGACATTTTTCTGTGGGAGCGGGATAGGACAGGAGAGAAAATTCCCTCCCGTGTCACCCTCTAGTGCAGATCCCTGGGTGAGACCCTCCTCCTGGCCCCAGTTTTTATGCTTCTCTCAATCTAAGATGGTCCTAATGCAATACAGCTCTTTAAGTTTTAAAAAATATGATTAGGTTTCATAAATCTAAAACTGTAGTTTAAAGAATATTTAGATCACACAGGAGGCTTCTTGTATAATACTAAATGTTTTCATAAAATATTTAAAATGGCTAAATTTTACATGGCAAGTTGAATTGAATCAATACTGACCGCTGTTTCATATAGAATACTTAAGCTCAGGTTTAACCAGTTCAGCCAACAACTACATTTGCAACTAGAAATAATCAAATGCATTCTAGAGCCGCTAGAAACTGTGAAATAACCTTCTAGATTAGTGCAGATTATGAAGCTATATTTAAAAAACCCAACTACAGTGTCATCGCCATGTTTTACAGCTGACACTGTGTGCAACACTTGGGGGCACCTAATTCTCATCTAGTGGACATGCCGCCTTCTGGCCAAATGGCGTGCATCTATTACTCATACTAAAATCTAAGAGATTCAAGCATATAATGCCATAGGGGGGTTGGAAAGGGTGACTAAGTTTGTTTGCCTTGTTTTTGCTTCTTAGTGCAAGAAAAAACTCAAAGAAGTACTTGGAAATGATCCAAATCTTTCCCCCAGGAGTCGGACACTTCCCATCAGCTCCTGAAAGGTGAAGAAGCTTCGGTTGCCACTGTAGGACAAAACTGCCTGAGTATCCACAAAAAGACGAGACAGTCTGGAGAGGAGAATCACAATGAAAGAAAACTTAACTCGGTCAGCCACAGCCAACATCTTTATTTTTCAAATGGTGACTTTGTTATCTCAGATGTAACCAGAGGCAGTTAAAGAAATTAATAAATTTTGTTTTCTGACTCAGATATGCCGCTTGCTTATGGTATGTTAAATAAACAAATAGGACGAGCTTCACAAAATATATCAATATTTCAATACTGAAATATTGGAATATTTAAAAGAAACGGTGGAAGATATCATCAAAATGTTCTTTTAAGTAAGTAATATCCTGATCTGGATTTTATCACTTTCTTCCAACTTAAACAAATAACCTGCAAAATGCATAAATCATTACATTTCAGAGTCATAAGACATAAAAATCTTGTAAGCATGAAATGTAACTAAATAACAATCTGCTTTCCCATTGTTTGTCAAATAAGAGAAGTAATTTTGAAGCGTACTCTCGAGTCAGGACGGTACCACCCTATATGGATAACGATGTAGCATCTGTATGAGCATCATACGGAAATCTCTCAAAGAACAAACCTTTCCTACAAAGACTATCTATGCCGGAAATAGGCATGAGTTCAATATATTTAAACAGGTGAAGGTGATGGCTGTGAGAAAACTAACAGTTACAGTGCAGTTAAACCCTCGCAAGTACAACATGGACCGATTATGTGGAGGAGAGTAAAACTTGACAACATGGCAAACTGACATCACTACATCACTGATGCCCGAGTTTGGCATTTCAAACGTAACATCATCGTTTTTATGTAGCTCTCAGCAGCTTTTAAATACTTTTTTCTGATAGTTGGCAGTTCTATTCAAGGGCATGAATAAACCTACGAGCTACAAACCTGAACACAACTGCAAAATAAAAGTTGTTAGTAACAGATTGATAGTACGTGTCATTTAAAGAAAAACATCTAACAGGGCATATATGCCTAATAACAATTTCAAAAAGATGTCCATCTTTTTATGCAATTTTGCCAACCAGTGTCTAGTACAACTGACATTTAATACTTTAGCACTTCTGGTACATTCAGTCTCTACTTACCAATCTCAAAGAGTAGATTTTAATTCAGAGGGTAAAGAACAGGAATAATACTGTCAGTTGCACTCCTGTTTCATGACTTTTTATGAGCAGTGATGTTTTCTATCTCAAAGACTGTTTTGTGTTTTATAATCTGTTATCAAAGATTAGGAAATCACTTCTTCCTGATTGTTATCACTGCAATTTAACAGAACAGCATGCTGTCTGCTCTAAAGCTGACTGGATTAAATCATTCAAATCACAAAAACAAAATTCAATAACGATACATTAAATTCAAATCCCAAACATTTTAAAAGATTAAAAAATGCTTTGTGTCACAAATAAAACTGGGATTTCCTCCTTTCTACCTACATGGAGTTGTCAAAGTTTCCCACTTGGCCCGGTGTTTCCCCCGGCGTTGGGCTGTGGAAGCAGGGGTTGTTGATGTTGCAGATTATGCTTTGAATCCAGGGCATGGTGCCTACCGACGGCAAGGCTTTGTTTGGGAAGTGACCTACAAGGATTTCAAAGAGAACGTTTAGGAGGCACCGATTAGCTTGAGATTCAAAACAATGGAAATACAGCATCCTGAATACTGTGCTGAAATACACCCCACTGAGACCAAAGGGAGTAAAAATTGTTACACAACTGAAGGTGGCGTCATGTGAACAAAACAAAAAGTGTTTTCTTGTTTTTATGAAGTTGTGAAAATTTAACAAAGAGAAAAACAACAAAAATATGATTAATTTTTCACATTTTGCCATGCTACAACCAAAAACCTCAAAGTATTTTACCTAGTTTTAACATGATAGACCAAAAAACACTAATGCATAATTGTGAAGTGGAAGGAAAAGGATCCAAATGGAAATTAAAGTGTACTATACAACTATAAGGCTTTTGGCGTTTGTCTAACTGGTTTGCAAATGTAGAGGTAAAAATTTTGGCTAAGTTTTTGCAAAATAGTAGAAAACATTGGACAAAGAATGTCTGTGAAAAATGAATTTGCCACAGAATTGGGTTTAGGTGTGGACTTTGACTGGGACTTTCTAACAAATGAATATGTTTTTGATATAAACCTTAGTAGCTCTGGCTGAATGTTGAGGGCCGTCATCCTGCTGGAGGGGGAAACTCTGCCCCAGTCTCAAGTCCTTCGCTTTTATTAACAGGTTTTCTTCCAGGATTGCCCTTTTTTGGTGAAAATTGTGTGGATGCTGAAGAAAAGTATCCACAGAGCCTGATATGGCCACCACCATGTTTCATGTGAGACATGCGGTGTTTGTTTTTCGAATCACTTAGCATTTTGTGTCCAGACCAAAAAAGTTTAATTTTGGTCTCATCTGACCAGAGGACCATCTTCCACGTGTTTGCAATGTCCCCTCTATAGCTTACAGCAAACTGCATGTAGGACATCCTAATGCTTTCCTTTAACAATGGCTCTTGCCACTCTTCCTTAAAGACCAGATTTGTGGAGTGCATAACAAATTGTGGTTCTGTCAACAGATTCTCCCATCTGAGCTGTGAATCTCTGCAGCCCCTCCAGAGTAACCATGAACCTCTCAGCTGCTTCTTTAAATAATGCTCTCCTTACTCAGCCTATCAGTACAGGTTGATGGCTACAAGTATGCACTGTCTTATGTTGATCTATCCCATAAAATCCCAATAAAATACAATGAAGTTTGTGATTGTAACAGGACAAAATGTGGAAAGGTTTAAGAGGCTAACAATGCCTTTGCAAGAGAGTATAACTTTACACATACAACGTACATACTGTTTGTACTAGGACTGAATATTTACAAGAGTGATATCTAAGAAGTTTTATCTTCTGCTAAGATAAAGTTATCAAGAGACAGCTTGTTCATTGTGCCATGATTTCTTATGTGAACCCCTCATATGTGCAACCCAATTCTACTGAGGAAACCTGCCAAAAAGGTCATTAACACTGTAGGCTAGAAAAACAAAGATTGGTGCGTGGCACCAACACCACTCAGAGTTAATCTTGATTAGATTGTTGGCAAAAGGCCTTTTTTCAGACCTTTGAGACTGTGTATAAACACATGTACAACAATGACTCACTTACATTGGCCTTGTTTGTAAGGAGGGTCTGAGTGACGAACAGAGATGAGGATGACAAAGAGGAAGAGAGGCCAGAGGAGCTCGATGAGCAGCTGGATCTGTGGGGAATATGGGAGGGATTAACAGTACAACAAACATTTAATACTGCTAGTTTACCAGAAACAAGGGCTTGTTACTAACAATTACAAATGCACTGAGAAACCAACCGGTGACCAGAATCAGTGAGTTATAAATTTGACCTGCTGTGATTGGTAGAAAAGAGCTGATCTTTCTTTAGAACAGAGAATCCACAAAACATTTCAAACCATACTTCTTCAAAGAATTACGGCAGTTCTGAAGGCTAAAAGTCCAGCCAGTAATAGCAAGGTGTACCCAAAAAAGTGGCCACTGAGTTTAAGTAGCTCTGTAAACATAAGATTTTGTTTCAGTGCAGAGCTGTTTATCACCTGCTACTCTCTCAAACACAGGGTGATGTCGATAATTAGCTAATGATCAATAACCACAAAACAGCTTCTTAAAGTTCCTGTATAGGAATGAAGGCCACTAATCCAAAGATGTGTGGCCTCAGCAGCTGCAGGCCGTAGCACCGACCTCGCATCTAATGAAGACCCTGGAGAAATTGGTCCTCAACCGTCTGGTGAGGTCTTCGTTGGACCCTCCACAGTTTGCCTATCATTAGGGTGGATAATGCCATCATCTACCTCTTAATCAAGCTCTGAGCCACCTGGAGAAGCCTGGAAGCGCTGTGAGGATCATGTTCTTCCCCAGTGCTTTTAATAACATTCTGTTGGGACTTCTAAAGGGAAAGCCT
The DNA here is from genome assembly GCF_021462225.1 of Girardinichthys multiradiatus. NCBI lineage: Eukaryota > Metazoa > Chordata > Actinopteri > Cyprinodontiformes > Goodeidae > Girardinichthys > Girardinichthys multiradiatus. The sequence continues at coordinate 13,046,506 of NC_061802.1, read as the reverse complement.
GGAGCTGTCAGGAGTGGACCACCACCTGTCCCAGTAGTTACTGGACTACCTCGCTGGCTGCTGCAGTATGTGAGGACACAGGGATGTGTCTCTGGCAGGTTGGTCTGCACTACAGGGGTCCCGCAGGGAACTGTGTTGGCACTGTCCCTGTTCACCATCTACACCGTAGACTTCTCCATCAGCTCCCCAGGTTGCCATTTACAATACTTCTCTGATAGCTCTACCATAGTTTGCCTCATCACCAGTGAGGACAACTCAAGAGTACAGACAGTGGGCACAGGACATTGTGGACTTGTACCAGCAGAACCATCTCCTGATCAATTCAGGAAAAACTAAGGTGCAGACTCACCACAATGACACTGATGAACAACCAGGGAACTGACATAGAGATAAGTACCTGGATGTTCACCTAAAAAATAAAGTGTACTGGAGTCATAACACTGATGCTTGTTACAGGAAGTTTCAGAGCATTCTCTACCTGCTAAGGAGATTGATATCTTTTGAAATACAGAGGACGCTCCGTAAGACCTTTATTCCAGTCTGTGGTGGATTGAGCCATCTTCTATGGTGCAGTATGTTGGAGCAGCAGCTTATCTACAGCTGAGTGGAAGTGGTTAGACAAGCTCATAAGGATGCTCAGCTGTGTACTATGTAGCTTGAACCCTGTGCAGATGGAGGGAGACAGAAGGACTCCAGAAAAACATCCTCCCTGTTGGACAATGTCCCCCGCCTCTTGCATGAAGCTGTTGCAGAACTGGAGAGCTCCTTCAGGGACAGACAGCTGCATCCTAAGTGCCCAAAGGAGCTTTATCGCACATCCTTCCTCCAAGTAGCTGTTAGATTTTATAACCATCACTGCTCCCAACAAGCTGAATACGTTTTCACCTTCCTGCTGTTTTTTTCATTTCTTGCAAATAGTCTGTGGTTGTTTTTAATGCACAAATATGCATGCACATTTTGTCAATTGTTTTTAAATCACCTTTCTCAGTGGCACATTTCTTTTAATCTGAGCAAGCTATTTTTAATAACCGTAGGGTATTTTTTTCTTATGTTGTAAATGTTACTTTACAGCTTCTTATTTATATTTTTCTGTTTTAATTTTGTTTACCTTTGTGTAAATCTGCATGCATGCTTCCATAACAGCAAAAGTTGGTGATCTGAAAACCACCTCCGAATCTACACCAACTGAATGTATTGGTGTATACACCTTCAAGTGATGGTGTTTAAAATTGTATTTTAAAATGTGTCCCAATAAAAAGTTTCCTTGCAAAATCAACACACTAATATTAAAATATGAAAGATAGGGATGTGAGGACCTTGTTCCGCCTGCGGTATGTGATATTTTTCCAGAGGAGGAGGTAGAGCTGCCGGATAAAACCCATTGCTTCCAGTTGTTACCGTACCATGACGTTCTTCTGGAAAAACAACAAATCTGATTACAAAATGGGACAAGCTCAACAGGTTCTCCTAGTGACTAGGTTCTTGATGTCTCATGGTTAATGTAGTATACATTTTGTAATATTTATAGTTTTTATCATTCTCTCTGTTTTGCTTTTCTGTGTATTGCCATTTGCTTTAAAAATGCATCACTTATCAAGTAAAGGTGAAGAAAAGTAAATAAAAAAAAAACAAGAAAACAAATCTGACATGTGTCATACTCTTTCCCTTGACATAAAGGAGATGAGAAATAATAAGCATGGAACATATACTTTTTGGCTATGAGTGCTGGGAGAATAAATTATGCTTTTCACGTCTCCTGCGATCTTCTCGGCACTGACAATCCCCTGCTTAATCCTGAAATCCTACTGATCCAAACAGCTTACCTGTCTTACTCAAACACACTTTCGCCATGCTATTCTTTTCAGCTCAGATCTTTATGAAGCTCTGTTTTACAAATTGCAGGTGGAGTGTTTTGCCAGGCTAGAAAGTCTTGCTCAAACTAATTTCCTTTGCAAATCAACCCCAATGGATGTCTCTAAATTCAAAAGTCACAATAGGTGTAGGGTTTAGTGATGGATTTACTTGATAGTTAAAGCTACTTAACTTTTAACATGTAAAACAGCTACTTTATTCTGGCAATTACATTCCTTTGTATTACTTGGTATTAAACTTAACCATCAACATTAATAATCATGGATTATTATTGAAGGTCAGCTGAAACAAGCCATCCTCATGACAACATGAAGATATTTATGTTTCCTAGATTATTCTATTCAAACAAAACCCAAACACTAAAAATGAACCTATACTATAAAGGTTATATTTACTGTAATTAAAGCATTTACCAGGTTACACTGTAAAACGGAATGCAGATAATAAAAACACTTACCTTGGTAAACAATAAACTCGGAAGCAAAGCAGTAAATTCTTGATTGGGTAATGCTAGCTTCCTCTTCCTAGCATCTCATAGTGATACTATATTCGCGTTTACAGACTTATTCTGAAAGCTGCTTTAAAATGGGAAAAAAGCACGAATTGCACTCCAAGGTGTCAATCTGTAGTCAAAATGACATTTCTGTAAATATATGAGCCACACCGGGTAGATTGACATTGACTTCCCCATGTTTCTGTCAGCAGGAGAAAGCTTGTAAGTCCCGCCCACCGGCGAAGCTGATTGGACAGGGTCTTTTCCGGGCGTGCTGTAATGGAAAGCGGTTAAGAATCCGATTGGTCAAGAATTATGTTTTCGTAACTATAGAAAGGTTGATCAGCTAATTACTGCCAAGAAATTGATTCCTTATAAATGTCAGTTTACGGGTTTGCATAAACATAATATATATGTCGACATCTTTACTTGGCAATATTTGCCAGCTCTATCTTTGAATGCCCAAATCTATCAGATTTTGAGTACAAAGTTCATAAAATTACCCTGCCACTAAATATTTTGCCTTTAGTGGTGTTATGCACAATAAAAGCAATAGGGAATGTCAGCAACTCGGTCAAGTAACAAGGAAAGAGGTCATCAGATGCAGAGGCACAAAGTGCAAAGAGGCCAAAAACATTCTGTAGGGTTAGTGACTACAGACCTACAAATGGCATCGGGCCTTCAGATTAATTCAATGGATTTTTGGGGTCAAACTGTTGCCACTGGACAATAAAGGTATTCTGTTCTCTGACAAATCATGCCTCTGTCTGGTAATTTATTGGACCATTTTGGGTCTGTTAGTTGCCAAAATGGTACCTTCATGACTGTACTTTTAAGTGTGGTAGCTGGAAGAAGCAACCTTGGGATGAGTTAGAGCAAAGACTGTAAGCCAGACCATCATCAGTCCAACATCAGACCTCTAAAATGAGTTTTTGGAAGAATCATCAAAAATTATCATATACACACACTTCTAAACATTGTAGAGAGCTTTCCCAGAAGAGTTGAAGCTGCAGACAGTGGGTCACTGCCATATTACATCCTATGTATAAAAACTACAAAGTCACCTAATGTTTTTGGAAATATAGTGTATGTTTATCTATAAAAAACCAAAAGAATCAAGAAATTCACTTTTGCATTCTTTATTTGTTCATGCATTCACAGATTCTCAATACATAACATGAAGATATATTACAGAACATTTTATTGAGCATCCATATCAGCATAAAAACATACAAATATATTCATATCTCTATGAAATAAGGCAGTGACCTTAAATGGAGAATATCTCCTCCACATCAGTGAAGCTGTGCATGAAGAACAAGAACGCTCTCAAACGTTTGTGATAATTGATATCCATAAAAATATGATGAATTGGAAGTCGCATTGAAACACACACCTTTTATCCTGATTCAATGAGGTCAGTTCTTCAAGTATGTTTATAAGAGATTGACTCAGAAAAAAATGTAAGGCTGGAAGACTCAGGTTGAATTTTTTTTTAAATACCTCTACCCTTTCTAGAAAAATCTAATAAATTAAAAAAACCAAACAATTAGGCCTCTAAATCTTAAATTTTAAATAATGATCTCATATTAAAAATGTATAACTAGTCTAGTTGGTGGTATAGTGGCAGCACTGTGACAACAGGTGTGCGACACAAATTGCATATTTTCTGAGTTTGGCAGAAGCTTATGTAACTTGAACACTGCAGTGAATCCATCACTGTGAAGCAGGAAAGGTGCTTAAAGAAACACTGGCTGCTCTTGTCCCGTTAGCAGTCGATACGTAGAGGCAGGCATCGTCTTCAGGTGAATCTGTCAATGAACGAGAAGATTCACTGGATTTTTACAATATTCAAGGCATCACTATCATCTGGCGCCGAGATCCCAATACTGTATAAGTACAGACTGTTACGCCCACTTATGTGAGCATTATAATACTGACCTCTCCAACCGCATTTGTCAGGGTCTGGATGATCTTGTCATGCGGGGTTGCAACAACACTCTGCCCATTGATTTCAATGATGCGGTGTCCAACACGGATTCCTCCTCTTTCTGCAATACCCCCTCTCATCAGACTGCAGATCTGCAAAGATTTGAGAAAACTTTAGGTTTTCATAAAAACAGTAAAGGAAACAGTAAATGCTTTATTAGTTCCCAACTGCCCACTGCTTGGCAAAAGGGAGCATCTAGAGCTGTTCAAAAGAAAAGGGTTGGCTAGTAAGAGATTGAGAACATCAAAACTGACATACAATGCCATCCTCAACACTGAAGCCAAGCTGAAACTTGGGATCTGGTCTCTTTATAATCGCCATGGTGACTGGAGGGCAGTGGACGATGCTGAGCTTCACATACTTTTGGCTCTTAAGGTCCTGGTTCAAAAATAAAATAAAAAGCATTTAAGTTAAATTCTCATTCAGGTGCTATATCATTTTTGCCAAAAGCAAAAAAAAAAAAAAAAAAAAACAATCCTAAAAAATGAATAAAAAGAGTAGGTAAAAAGAATCAATGCTAACATTTTGTAAAAGAATATCTTGAAGTCACAAAGAGTACAGCTGTTTGTTTTAAGGCATCTAGTTGCAACAACATGTGCCTATAAGCTAACTGCTAAAAATAGTCCGAGGAGATAATTAAACTGCATCTCATCTAAGCAGAGAACTGCACGTTCTCTGCTTAGATGAGAGGGAACGGTTGGTACCAGATATTATTTCTTCAGCCACTTTATCTGCATCTTTAACTGGAGCAACACGTCTTTAAGAGAAGCAACAAAAGGAAGCAAACTGACAGTTTTCGACGGACAATATCCCTCTAAGGACCCGTAAATGGCCCATGGGTCGTACTTTGGACACCCCTGGTTTGTTCTGTTATAATAAATATCTGTTCAATCTAATCCAAGGCAGGTGATCAGTTTCCAGCTTAAATGACCTGAGCAGCAGCAACAATAAACAACCTGTAAACATATTAATAAATTACAGGCTTCTGCTTATCAAAAGTTGTACTTATTTGCAGCTCTGCATTATTTGCACGGTTCGTCCACTGATTTGGTCATTAATATGATGAGGTTGAGAATGTACCTTTACTGTGTTCCCACACAGAAAAAGATGTACAGAATAATGCAAATTGTTTACGTGAAATACTTGCACCTTATTCCATAACCTAAAAGACGTTCTGAAAAACAAAAAGCTTTGTACATTAATGGAAAACTTACATTATACTGCTTTTTCTTTCACCTCTGAACTCTCTTATTAGGGTTTTAAATTAAATCTGTTGTTCTAAGATTGGGTCTAGTTTAGATATCACACAAAGCATTAAAGCACCTGTTATTTGAAACAAGTTAAAAAAATCTTTATTATTGAAATAACTGAGACGACAGCTAATCTGAGAAATGACCCTTTATTACAACCCCCAATTACAAAACAAATTCAGCACCGTTTTATGGAAGATAATGACACTAAAGCCCTACTTGGTAGACATTTTGTAATCAAATTTCCAGAATGATATAAAAACTACTCAGAATAAGGCTTTTTTTTTTTATCACCCCCCCCCCCCCCCCAACCCGTTATTAAATGAAGAATGCTGGCATCACAGTGACCCCTAGAGCACAATGGAAACAAGGACAGGTATAAAGAAAGCCAGAAACCACAGGACGTGGAACTTATTTTTGTTTCTCATGAAAAGTTGTTTTATAAAGCTAAATTATAAATTTTTGTATCATAACTAACTTGGGCCCTGCGGTCTTCTTACCTGGAGGATGTTCTGGCAGGTGGTGATGGGCAGACCCACCAAGCTGGTGCCGTTGACAGACATGATGCGGTCACCAATGCTGAGCTCACCACAGCGCTCAGCCGGACCACCATGGAGGAGATTGGCCACCACCACGGTGGGAAGGATGGAGCCCCAACCTGACTCCACCACGGCCAGTCCCAAGATCTCCCCGGCAGCCTTAGTGATGGCTATCTGAACCATAAACACAGATTTGATCACCATTAACAATATTAACCACCAAAAGTATTTTTCCCATAGCAGATATCTTCAGTTTTTTTAGTCACAGTTAACAAAAAAAAATCATAACAAACAGAAATAAAAGCTTAAAAGCATCACTGTCTGTAATAAATCTATATAATGTATTTAACTTACTGAATTGAGTTATTTAAAGAAATTAACTTTTTAATAATATTCTAATTTATTAAAATTGGTCTATTTATAATATCAGATCATGAAGCTTCAATCATGCTTCTTACATCTCGGAGGTTCTGAGAGTCTGAGAAGTGGGCCAAGTCTCCGTTGTAGAGTTCCTGGCTTTCCAGGTAGTTACTGTACTCGCCCGGTCTTAGATCACTGGCCTTGATGCCATTGACCTGAAGAAACTGCTGGTAAGCCACTCCAAACGCCTGTCCAATAGCCTGAGCTATGACCTGAGCCTGTAAGGGGAGACACAAGAAGGAGGAGGAGGCAAAGGAGGATTTTTCCGGGTCCGATATTTATATTGTTAGGCAAGTAGACATTAGACTGGAAATGTAACAATAAAAATCACATTTATTCAACACTCTACTTTAACATAAAAAAATACAGCAGAGCCAAAACATTTATCCCAGCCTAGAACTGAAGAAAACAAAATGAGTTCTTTATTTTGAGAAGATTCATCATCAATAGAGACTTTTCGGGGCTAAGAAAAGAGAAATAATTGTCAGAAGCTGTTTTTCTGGGGCCTTAAACTTCCCACAGCAAGTTGGTTCCTAAAGGAAATTAACTGTTGCCATTTATGGGAAAATGGGACAAGTGTCAGACGGTTTGATTCTGAGGGGAACTCGCTGGCTGAAACCAGGCCAGACAAAAGCTAAAAAAAAAAAAAAAAAAAAAACAACACAGAAAATTGAGGCTTCACTGTGCAGAGCAGGAGACACTAGAACCTCGTCTAATACGGACAGCCTGTTTACCCTGTACTGCTAGAATCTTATAGCAGCTTGTTGTCACAAGTGCTGGATTCCACAATTCAAAACAATGAATAATGTAAACCATCCATAAGTGTGTAAGGAAGATTTAAACAGACAGACAGACTCACATCCTCAGAGATGAAGACATGGCAGATCATTAGGCACTTCGTTTGAGGCTGCGACGAAGAGGCAGCGTCTCCATCCTGGCCTTTATGTTTCCTTCGCGCCATTAGGACGACAATGTCAACAATGTCTGCTATGTAAGAAATTGTCTGCAGAGAGTGATCCATCATGGCTTCCTGAGAGGAAGCAAGACATGAAGGGGCTTGATGTCAGTATCACTGAATTATTTCGACAAGTTTTGTTCTGTAAACTTAAAAAAGGTTAAATGGTTACAGGTACGATGATTATGAATTACAGCTAATAAAACATAAAGTTCAGTTTCTCTATGGTGTGTCCCATCTTCCTCTTAACAACATCCTTAAGATTGTATAGGGGTTCAGAGCAGTTTCCTGGTCAGTAAAGCACAGTGATCCCAGGGTCATTAAACCAGGCAGTTTGGGCAGGTACAAAGTCCTGCTGGAAAATGAAATCAGCATTCTTCATGAAGCTTGGAGCAGAGGGAAACATGAAAACATGAAGTGCTCTCAGACTTCCTGGAAAACAGCATCTCTGACTTTAGACTTAAAAGAACACAGTGGACCTGCACCATCAGCTGTCATCACTGAATGTGGAAACGTCTCACTGGACCTCAAGCAGCTTGGATTTTATGCCTCTCTCCTCTTCCTCCAGACTTTAGGATCTTGATTTCTTGATGAAATCCAAAATTTACTTGTATCCAAAAACAGGACTTTGGATCAGTGAGCAACAGTCCAATCTTCTTTCTTCTTAGACCAGAGGTCAGCAACTTTTTGTTTAGAGCCACAAAAGCTACTTCACAAAAAATACTCAAACTATTAGTGAAAAATAGTGAAAATAATTTGTTTATATGATTCCAGCAGCAGTCCACATCTTGTGGATCTCCCCCAACCTCTTCAATAGGCATCGCTTTACACTCCTAGGTTGCGCTTATACCTGTTGCTTGTACACCTTTTTTGTACTATTTCCTTCCACTTAACTTTCCATTAATATTGTTGGATACAGCACTGTGGGAACAGCAAGCATTTTTAGAAATAGTCTTGTGGAGGGTGCACTGACTGGCTGCTGGACAACCGTCACGTCAGCAGTCTTCACAAGATTGTGCTGGCCGTGATGTGGCCATACCATAATACTTTTGTGTCTAAATGCTTTTTCATTGGTCGTACGTAATATTCAAATTTTCTGAGAAACTGAATTTTTGGTTTTTCATTAGGAGAACGCCATAATCATCATAATTATCAAAAACAAACACTTGAATTGTATCACCCTGTGTGTAATAAATCCATATAATATGAGTAACACCTTTTCAGTTCAATTACTTAAATAAATTAGCTTTTCTGTGATCTTTTATTTTACTTAACTGCACCTTTCTAGAAAGACGGAAAACGGGAAGGAACAGACAGGAAAAAAATAAATGCTTGCAGTCATGATGAACTTTTCAGTACCTGTGTGTCAGCCGTAAGCACTTTGATTCGTTTAGTTGAGATGAACAGATCCACCTCAGTCATTGGCTGAGACTCTCCCTCTGGAGCCTACAAGTAAACACACGGTGGTCTTATCCAGATCCGTCAGAACAGGGCTGATTATCACTGAAAGCCCAATAATTACTGTAGGCCACACTGAAGCGGCGTGCTTCTGAATCTAAAAACAATCAAAGTGAAATAAATTTATGGATGGTTTTTTTTTTTTTTTTTTTTTACCTTAATCCTGTCAACAGCCTCCTGAGCCTGGGTCATGCGAGCATTTGTGGAAGGGTTCCTGTCTGATTTGATCTGAGTGGAGCCCAGATACTTGGCACCAAAGATAACTCCGTCCAACAGGTCTTCAGGGTCACAAGGACCAGGCACTAAAAAAGCAAACGATCAAATCAAAAAAGAATTAAAACTCTGCTTAAAGAGGTCTTAAATGCTGAATTAGAAGGGGGACAAATCTGAGTTAACTCACCATCTTTATATGATGGGTGGTCATCAGAACCCTTTAAAAGATGAAATTAAGACTCAATTTAAAAACGTCTTACATATGTAAGAAGGTCAAATAAAAATAAGCTTTGAAGGCAAAACAATCAGAAGTCAACTATCATTTCCTTGAATTAAATTAAGATTGACATTCATTGGCTGAGATTAAAACATATTTTTTCAGATTAGACAAAAACATTCGAAAAATGTATCTTTTTCTGTTGAGTAGTTTTGATAACAGCTTTGTGGTGTTTACGCCATTTTCACACTGACCTGTTCGCCGTCTGCACCAGTCTCATCCTCAGGCGGCTCCTCTCCAAGCTTCATCCACACTGGCTCAGGAAACTCGTCATCAGGCAGAGATGCGACGGAGTCTTCCCTGTGCCGCTGACGTTGACCATTTGCACTCTGCCTCCAGAATCTGTGAGAATCCTCCTGACTGTAGGAAACTGAGAGCACAGCATCAACGTCGCCAAAGGGAGGCCGACGGGATGGATGGGATTTAGAGCTGATCTCTGTGCACTGCAGCAGTCCCAGCAGGTCTCTCTGGTGGCGTTCAGAGAAAAGCAGCCCTGTGGTTTCAGTACTACTTGTCAGCACGGAGTGACCGCGCGCTTCTTGTTCAGACAGGCTGGAGTGGTGATTGTCGTGGGGCTCTTTGTCCATCCTCTGAAGCTGCGTGAGCAAAGCTTGAATACGGCTGTGATCCTCATCACCTGTTCTCCTTTCTGAAACCTCAGCCTCTTCTTCTTCGCAGGTGTCCTTCTCAGCATCTCTTAACATCTCATGAGACATTACCTCTCCAGCAGGAACACCCCCATCTTCAACTTTAACTTCTATAGCCAGGCCTGGCTCTGATACGTTTCCTAGAAGCACTTGTTGGTATGACTGTACTGGAGTGAACAAATCTCCCCCAATCAAAAGCGGTGATCCAGAGTCTCCGAGACTGGTCAAATCCAGGAGTTCAGCAGAAGGAGGCTGGCTGGGGTCTTCTGGATCATGTGCGGAACCTGCTTCACTGGAGGAGTCAGATCTCCAGTCCAGAGGGGGAGGCTCAATTAGACTGTAGGAATCAAGGTCCTCTACTTCCGAGACTGGCAGAGCTGCTGATGCTGCTGCTGGAAGAACACTAAACCCCCCCTCTGAGACTCCAATAACGGGGTCAAAATCAGACAGAGGAGCATGTGCACGTGTAGATGCTGGCTGATCATCCGGGAAGCAGTCGGAGTCCATTTTGTGTCAGGGAAAAGATGGCATTGGAGTAGAATCCTCGCTTTGATCACAATGTGGCAGGATTATCTGGAAGGATGCCTTTAAAACAAAACATTACAACCATTATAGGTGCATATCAATAAATGGCATCATTGAAAAATATTTATATTTCAGTAATTAAATTCAAAAATTTTAACTCATATAGGTTCACTACACACAGTGATGCATTTTAATAATCTATTTTGTTAATATTGATGGTCATGTCTCACAGCTAATGTAATTGCAAAATTCAGCTTCTCAGATATTACATACGTCCAATTTAAAAAGGACTCTAATTCACAAACATACAGCCAACACAATTAGTCTGAAGACTGCTGACTTGTCAGTTGTCCAGCAGACACCCGACCGCTGATGTTGGTCCACTGTGTTTATCTCAAGTCTTAATTAATCTCAGCCATCAGGAAATTTTAAAGCACTCCATCTTTCCCTCTGCGGACAAGTTTTATGGAGAACCTGATTTAATCGTCCACCAGGACCGGCCCACACTGCTGGTAGGAACAATACCTGGTTTAATGACCAAGTATTGTTCACCTGACCTGAAACACATGGATCATCTATGGAGATATCAAGATCAAGGCTGCTATAAAAGCAACCTGGGCTTCTTTAACACCTCAGCAGTCGGATCACCTCCAAAGGAGCGCAGACCACATATTGAGTTCATATACTGCACAGAACATGGACATATAGTTTTTTTAAGGTCAGCATTTCAGAATTAAAAATAATTTATTTATTGATCTTATGCAAATTCTGGTTTTTGACATTCTTAATTCTGGGTTTGCATTATCTGTACGCCATAATGATCAAATCAATAAACACTCTGGATTGAACTACTGCAATAAATTATTCCAATTATATTCTAATTTATACACCTGTAAAGCGTTAGTGACACAACAGCATCAGTATCTGTAGCGCAACCATTGCTTCTGCTGTTCTCCCTGATGGTCTTTGACCACCATGAACGCCACACGGAGAAAACCCGAGAAGCTGAGCGGATAACACGAGCTTTTTAGACATACTTTGGGCTATAGTTAATGGATGTGAAAATAAACAATAAGATGAGATGGGCTTCACTGTAAAATCACAACAGGAAGGCTTCAAATAAACACTAAGTTTGGCTCACTGAAGAGGCAGTTTAACTAGCTCGAAGCTAACCGTCACTTTCCAGACTTTACCTTAGCAGACAGCTGCTGTACTGGAAGTTAAGACGCTGATTGTGAGAAACACGTAAACAGTTATAGAAAGGAGTCCTCACCGGACGCTGAAAATCTTTCTCGCCGCCTTTGTGTCCAGATAGAGAAAACTGAGGCTGCCACGACCGACGAGTTGACGTGTTTAGGAATTTGAACCCTGTCCAGAACTTCTGTACAGATTTTATTCGTCATACTACTAACGTCGGCAACTCTGATAAAAACACCAATTTACCGGAAAACATTAGTATTAAACAGTTATATGGAGTGAATCGGACTGGCTTTTAAAGCTACTGCTGCTGTCGAGTGACTGCCTTTATTTATTGGCCACCACAAACCTCCTGCTGCGTTCAAGTTCCCCCATAACATTCTAAATCATCTTTACAAATTGTCTCCTTACCCATCTCTGCACATGAAAGTATTCACATTTACCTGGAAAGCCAACAGCCGTTTTCTTCATTTGCATCTAAGTAATATTTGAGAATACATATCAGGTACTGTATGAGTAATATTTTACAGCCGTGAAAATTATTTACGAGCAGTTTCAAAAGCAACTGACGCACACGTCAACCTCTCTGCGTCCAAGTTCCGATTAATCAAACGTCAATATTTCGATTAGCAAAGTCAAAACCTGTTCTTTTTTAAAAATAATAATTCACAGTTATTGGGAGAATGTAATAATGCATACATACTTCTTGTTGGAATCAGTTACAATTATTTCCATATAAATATAAATCATTTATTTAACAAAAATAAAAAATTCTGTGAAAACCGAATCAGCTTTTCAAATCATTCTAACAAGTTGACTATTTGAATGCAAACTGCTTACCCCTGACTTCAGTTTGGCTAATTATAAATGATACATTTTCATGATAAACTTTATAATATATATTTTACAAGTTTTATAAAAATCACAGTTAAACTTTCATAAAGTTACTCAAATACATCAAATAGGTAAAATACAATATTTTCCCCTTAAACTCATGTTGTAACCCATTCAACTGTTTAGCCGAGCTCCTAGAGTTTACATTTGCCATTCTGGCAAGTTAAAAAATGTTACTGTCTACTGTTGATAGGAACCTTATTTTTCCAGACAAATATAAAGGTACTTCAGATCAAACAAAACAAAACAAAAGCATATTTGAGACATAATCCACCGGACGTTATTAGAAAACCTGCTTCTGAATTCTTTTTGAACTATTTGTATTGTGATTTAATTTGGGAACAGAGAATGTTTTTTTTTGTTACATTTGTAAGAAAGGTGTCACTGAAAAGATTAAACAGATATTAATCCAGCTAATTCAGTCATTGTAAAATACAATTTGAATTGCTGACCCGATATATTCTTTTTGTCATATCCTCAATGAAACCATTACTCAACTTTTGATGAGTAATGGTTTAAACAGGAAATCAGATATCCTTGATTATGACAGCATATTTTATTTGGACTTTGAAGCAATTAAATACCTTGTGAAAATACTTTATTAACATTTTTAAGCTATTTGTTGAGTTTTACAAATAGGCCAACAAATTTGCTCACAAAATCATTGCATAAATTCTAAAGCAGGGAAAATGAAGGCCTTATGTGTTGAGTATGATTCTGTGTCTTTTTGTGTATATTCACAGTTAATGTTGCAATTCAAGAAGTGTGTCGAGAAGGGTGCAATCTTTTAACTGCACACTAATGTCAGAAATGTAGTTGTATGTACAACACTCTTCTAGGGTGGCTAGACCAGATTAACATTAACGTTAATGTTATGAATGAAATACGAAAGAATCTTGTCACTTACAAACTTGAAATAAGTTTGCTTGGCACACAATAAAAAAATTTAATTAGTAAAAGATAAAAAGATAGAAAGAAATACACTATCTCCCTACACTTCACTGAAATGACATTCAAATCTGATGTAATGACACCAATTAAAAAACAAACTAACAAAATTAATCAAATAGATAAGCAAAAATAATTTTTTTAAATGCTAGTTTAACTTAACTGAAATTTTACAATGTATTTAAAGGAAGGCTAATCCCCCAATTTCAAAAACATGGATAACAGAGGTGTTATATTTGTTCATCTACAGAAAGCAGTCCAGAAGATTGTAGCTTTAGGAGCCCACTGAGACAGAAAATAATCTAAATAGATGATCTGTTCAAATCAAAGTTCTGCAAGGACTTCCTTCCACCAGTACCGATAATCCATTCAATTAATATCTCCTTCTCATTGTGAAGACATCACTGTACTGTCTGAGAGCTCACTGCTGCTGGTATTCATCTGAATCAAACCAATTAGCGAGGAGGTGGTTCCCAGCAAGCCCACCAGCCAGCTGGGGAATCGTCCTGCCCACAGGAAGCCTGGTGGCATCCAATGAATGGCGTTACTGATGTCAGCCACGCTGCTGAGGATGGAGAGCAGCTCCGCTCGTATCTCCATGCTGTGGTGAGATCGTCTGCAGGGGAAAACACACAGATTTACTGTGAAGAACAGTTTCAGCCATTGGAAAATTGTATATTTCTAATCTATAGCTATGTCTAACCCTGCTAGTTTAAAAGAAAAACATGAGCAAGAGTACAGTAACAAACAAAACACTATGAATTATTATTGTTAAATCCTCAAATAGACCGACTGAGAGAGCTTGACAGAGTGCTACAACAATACAAAGGCACCAGATTACAAGCACTCAGACTGTATCTGCAAGTAGAATATGAAAACTTTCTGGAACTTACTATGAAAGTAGAGGTTACTTTTCAAAACTATGCTGGCTACTGTAAATTGCATGTAAATATCAGTGGCTTGTGTACTGCTAAGTCACTTCCCTACAGCAAATAAAGCAAATGCACTTGAAATTAAAGGAATATTTAATACGCTATGTAAGCACCTGCTGCCTCCTTCGGCCCTCTCCTGTTTCTTCAGCTTCCTCCTCAGCAACAGCAGAACGCGAAGGGATCTAGAGAAATAAAGATTTACACGAAACCTCTTTATTTAGCCATCCAAGAACCTTCTTTCTTTTAGCTCTAGCTGTCATGACCAACTTTCCTGTGAAATGTAATTTTCAGCAGGTTTTCTGCGATGCATAATAAAGCTACAAAACTACATTATACAGCTTTCACTTTTCCAAAACTTAACTTTCTTTCCCAGAGGTTACAGGTTATTTTCTGGACGTTGCAGGTTGCTTGAATTTGTAAGTTACTTCTCAGAGCTTCCACAATACTTATAAGCTACTTACCTGAAACTTAAAAACTTTCTCTGAATTTACTCTGAAAAAACAGGATCCTTCACCAAATGTTCAGATTACTTTTACTGTAATTACTTGGAGCTTACAGGTTATGTTGTGGAACCTTGCACCATCTACAGGTCCTTCTCAAAAGATTAGCATATTGTGATAAAGTTCATTATTTTCCATAATGTCATGATGAAAATTTAACATTCATATATTTTAGATTCATTGCACACTAACTGAATTATTTCAGGTCTTTTATTGTCTTAATACGGATGATTTTGGCATACAGCTCATGAAAACCCAAAATTCCTATCTCACAAAATTAGCATATTTCATCCGACCAATAAAAGAAAAGTGTTTTTAATACAAAAAACGTCAACCTTCAAATAATCATGTACAGTTATGCACTCAATACTTGGTCAGGAATCCTTTTGCAGAAATGACTGCTTCAGTGCGGCGTGGCATGGAGGCAATCAGCCTGTGGCACGGCTGAGGTCTTATGGAGGCCCAGGATGCTTCGATAGCGGCCTTTAGCTCATCCAGAGTGTTGGGTCTTGAGTCTCTCAACGTTCTCTTCACAATATCCCACAAATTCTCTATGGGGTTCAGGTCAGGAGAGTTGGCAGGCCAATTGAGCACAGTGATACCATGGTCAGTAAACCATTTACCAGTGGTTTTGGCACTGTGAGCAGGTGCCAGGTCGTGCTGAAAAATGAAATCTTCATCTCCATAAAGCTTTTCAGCAGATGGAAGCATGAAGTGCTCCAAAATCTCCTGATAGCTAGCTGCATTGACCCTGCCCTTGATAAAACACAGTGGACCAACACCAGCAGCTGACACAGCACCCGAGACCATCACTGACTGTGGGTACTTGACACTGGACTTCTGGCATTTTGGCATTTCCTTCTCCCCAGTCTTCCTCCAGACTCTGGCACCTTGATTACTGAATGACATGCAGAATTTGCTTTCATCCGAAAAAAGTACTTTGGACCACTGAGCAACAGTCCAGTGCTGCTTCTCTGTAGCCCGGGTCAGGCGCTTCTGCCGTTGTTTCTGGTTCAAAAGTGGCTTGACCTGGGGAATGCGGCACCTGTAGCCCATTTCCTACACACGCCTGTGCACGGTGGCTCTGGATGTTTCTACTCCAGACTCAGTCCACTGCTTCCGCAGGTCCCCCAAGGTCTGGAATCGGCCCTTCTCCACAATCTTCCTCAGGGTCCGGTCACCTCTTCTCGTTGTGCAGCGTTTTCTGCCACACTTTTTCCTTCCCACAGACTTCCCACTGACGTGCCTTGATACAGCACTCTGGGAACAGCCTATTCGTTCAGAAATTTCTTTCTGTGTCTTACCCTCTTGCTTGAGGGTGTCAATAGTGGCCTTCTGGACAGCAGTCAGGTCGGCAGTCTTACCCATGATTGGGGTTTTGAGTGATGAACCAGGCTGGGAGTTTTAAAGGCCTCAGGAATCTTTTGCAGGTGTTTAGAGTTAACTCGTTGATTCAGATGATTAGGTTCATAGCTCGTTTAGAGACCCTTTTAATGATATGCTAATTTTGTGAGATAGGAATTTTGGGTTTTCATGAGCTCTATGCCACAATCATCCGTATTGAGACAATAAAAGAAATAACTAACTAACATTGCACACTAACTGAAATATTTCAATTAGTGTGCAATGAATCTAAAATATATGAATTTTAAATTTTCATCATGACATTATGGAAAATAATGAACTTTATCACAATATGCTAATCTTTTGAGAAGGACCTGTATTTCTTTATGTTTTTTTTTCTCACTGCAATACTTTTTCATCACGAAAGTACTTTGAATTGTCTTATTGCTGAAATGTGCTATATAAATAAACTTGCCTTCCCTTACTTTATCTGAAACTTTCTGAAACTTTCTCCTTACGTACTTTCTGGTAAGTAACTTGCAGAGTGCTTTCCAAAACTTACATTGAACTTAACATCCCTTGGATTTACATTTTACTTTCACTGAATACACGGGTTACTCTCCAGAACGTACAGGTTACTTTTCAGATCTTACAAGTTAGTCTCTTGCAGGTTGCTTTCCAGAACTTGACCAAAACTTACAGGTTACTTCCTGGAACGTACTCTAAAATTACAAGTTACATTAGATGTTTTAAGGTTACGTTCCTGAATGTACTCAGACTTTACTTTTACTTTCAGGAACATACTTGTAAATTTTACAGAACGTCCAAGTTACTTTCCATAAATTACCTGTAACTTCCAGGATACCTTTCAGAAATGTACAGATACTTCCTAAAAAGTACAAAGTATTTACTTGAACCTCCCTTGAATATACAGGTTACTTCACCAGAATTTAATGGTTACTTCTGAGATCTTAAAGGTTACTTTTCAGAATTTACAAGTTAGTTGCCAGAACAGTAGGGTTATTTGAAAGAACATACTTAAAATTTTGAGTTTATTTGCCAGGAAATGTCCGGAAATCATATGTTACTCCAAAAAGCATTCAGGTTACTTTCTCATAACTTTACCTGCACATAACTTACAATGACTATCTGAAACTTACCTGGTGTTTTCCAAGTCTTTCTCAGAAATTACAAGCTACTTTCACAGAACTCATCTGGACCTTAAAGGTTACTTTCTTACTTATTCAAAACTGACCTTATAAAACAGCCTGGTTCATGAAAGTACCCAGAAGGTCCAGCAAAAATAACCTGTAAGTTCTAAGGAAGTTCCAAAAATTACTTATTTAAGTTTCATGAAAGTCACCTTTAATTTACTGTTATCAAGGGTGATTCTACTCGTCTTTTGAAGGAATTAGGTGCTTAGCTTTTTTTTTTATAAATATAGTAAATATATTGAAAATATGTTCTCTTATGTGTCCATAAAATGTTTCAAACAGCGGTCTACTACTGGTGAATAGAAAAAAAGGAAACGTGCTCAGCAGATGTTGAGACTCTACAGATAACAATTTAAAGCTGATCTTTAAAATTTAAATTCTGCTGCATCCATGAGAAATGATCAATTTTTCTAATGTTTTGTTTTCACAGAAGCTACACAGAAATAAAAAACAACATCCAAGTAACGTCCAAAAGACGTCCAAGTAACAACATTGGTAATAAAAAAATGTAAGTAACCTAAACATATGTTTTACTGTAACATGTATGGCACTGGAATGTTAACTGAGCTTTAAAGCTATATCTTTTGTAGGAATAAAATGGAAACATAAGACCTTTAGGAGGAATAAGTAGGAATTTTCAGTAGATTAAATTGTTAGTACTGTGGGACTGTGGAGGAATGAGTCAGTCTAGACAACAGATGGAAGAACAGATGCAGTTAAATCAGTCAGTTGACGGACCCAATGTTTGAGTGCAGATGTTCTCACCTGAAGATCCCCAGCAACAGCGAGGTTCCCCACAGCACCGTGCTGAACAACCACCACTTATCAGACCTCACTTTAATGAGCTCAGCGTCTGCGGCCCAGGCAATGTGTTCACATGGATAGTAAAGCTGGTCAGCCACGTTCGTCAGCACCGATATCCAGCGAATGCCTGCATCCTCCTCCTGAACAAAAAAGATCTGGTCAGCACTAACAGGTAAAATCTGACTTGTGCGGACATGTAAGGAAAGTTTTCTATGCATCACCGAAGTACCAAATCCATAGCTGTGGGAGTATGCCAGCATAGAGAGATCGTCAAACAGCCTCAGCACCGTCCTGCAGTGGCTGAGCTGAGCAGAAAACAGTAGTAAACTTTTCCCAAGTCGCTGAGAGGACGCATCGGCTTCTGCTTTCTGTGTAAGAGCTCCTCCGACCAGCTGAGAGCCATAACAGACAGTCCTGATCTGCAGACAAGCAGTAAAAAACATAAATGGATGAAAGTCAGTGCACAAAAATGTGATCAGTTCTAATAAATAACACCAAATACAAATATATGTAATATACTTTTACATCATCAGATATCAAACATTCTATTTCATCATGACAACTAATATACACTTTACTAATAAACATTTTATTAAGAGATTTGCAGATATTGTCTGAAGACCTATAGTCACCCCTGACAATAAGATAAAAACTCAAAATAAAGCTTAAACTATAAGCAAGAACTACTACTACTGTCCATTTGAAATTAATAAATTATTTCAATTCAGCTACATTAGAGAGTTTTTCAGCATGAATAACCTCAGTCTAAGCAGCAGTATCGGATTTATGTCCAGAGTTTGACTAGGCCACTGTAAAAACTTCATTTAGGTTTATTTTTTTTCAACCGTTCAGACGTGGACTTGGAGGTGTGCTTCTGATCGTTGTTCTGCTGCATAACCTAAATGTCTTTGGGCTTAAGGTCACAAACCTATGGTTTTCCTTTTTCCTTCAGGGTTTTTCTGATAGAACCATGAATTCTGCTCTCTATCAATTACAACAAGTCACCCGGGTTCTGAGGCAAAAAAGCAGCCCCAGACCATCACACTGCCAGCACCATGTTTGACTGTTGGTGTGATGTTCTCCTTGCTGTGGTCGTTTTAAACCAGATGTAACTGAAGACATGACTGTAACTGACGTAAGTGAGGCCTACAGTGCTTTAGATGCTGTTCTGGTTTATTTTCTGACTTCCTGGATGTCATCTTGGAATACTTTTTGTATGCCAGCCACTCTGGGGATGATTAAGCACCATTTCAGGATGTTGTTAAATGTGATTAGAAATGGCCTTATGGCCTTTTCTACACTAATAATGACTTTGTTATATATCTGTTCTTGAATTTCCTTAGATCTGAGCATGATTCGTTGCTTAATGAGAGCTCTGTCATATCATCAGACAAGTTCTGTTTAAATGGTTTTCTGATAACTAGTGTGGCAAGGGAAAGTGAACTCAACTGTCCATTGACATGATTGATCACAGTTCATTTATAGCATTCAAAAGTGGAGTATTATTTTTCCACACAGGGCCAGGTTGGTTTGGATAGCTTTTTCCATTAACAAATGAAATCATCATTTAAAAAACCGTTTTGTTGTGTTTATCTTTGTCTGAAATTAAAATATGTTTTTATCAAAATCTGCTTTAATCCAGGCGGGGTCTTTCTGCATGGAGTTTGCGTGTTCTCCGTGTGCATCTCTCCGGGTACTCTGGCTTCCTCCCACAGTCCAAAAAGATGACTGTTAGGTTAACTGGTCTTTCTAAATTGCCCCTTGGTGTGAATGGGTGTGTGCGTGGCTGTTTGTCCTGCAACCTGTCCAAGGTGTACCGCGCCTCTAGCCCATAGACTGCTGGAGAAAGGCTCCAGCTCCCCCACAACCCATGGATAGTTGCTTTAATCCAGAATTTTTCTAACTACTGTCTTATTAATGAAGAGTGACAGAAAGATGTCTAAAATGCATTTGATTTATTGTCGGGATAAAGTGTGATTTAATTCAATTCAGTTTATTTATATGGCGCCGATTCACAACAAATGTCGTCACAAGGCCAGTCAGTCAGTCATTTTCTACCACTTATTCCAAAGTAGGTCGCGGGGAAGCTGGTGCCTATCTCCAGCAGTCTATGGGTGAGAGGCAGGGTACACCCTGGACAGGTCGCCAGTCTATCGCAGGGCAACACACAAACAACCAAGCACACACTCATTCATACACCTAAGGGCAATTTAGAGTTACCAATTAACCTAACAGGCATGTCTTTAGACTGTGGGAGGAAGCCAGAGTACCAGGTGAGAACCCACGCATGCACGGGGAGAACATGCAAACTCCATGCAGAAAGACCCCAGGCCGGGAATCAAACCCAGGACCTTCTTGCTACAAGGCAACAGTGCAGCCCTCGTCACAAGGCACTTTATAAAACCAAAATCTAATTTATATACAGAAATGTATGGTCAACTTAATCTGTCATGCAGACTGATCCAAAGTCATAGTTTACAGTTAGTTTGCTGGGGGCCAAATATAATAAACTACTTTATAACGAATGAAAGTAAAGAACTAAATTTCTTTAAACATGAATATCAGACGTAGTGCATATTGTTACAGCGTCTGGTTAAAAAAACGAGGTTCAGTGAAGACTCACAATTTTATCTCTTCCTCTGTAGGACTCCAGAACTCGGACCAGAGACTCCACAGACTGCTGCATGTCCGATCACACACAATGCCGCAAAAACTCCTAGAAAATACACTCTAACTCTGTGAGTTTCTTCCGAACATTTTAGCTTCAGCCGTACACATATGACAGCCTCTGCACCCTGACTGCTCCAACCTTCAGCTGGACTTTGAAACAGGAACTACTCCTCCAAACAGACCAGAGCAAACGATCTTCGATATCCTGTCGCCACCCTGAACAGAATATATATATATATTTTTTTCAAAGATCTTTGTTGAACTCAAACAAGTCAAACATGCAATGAACAACGCAGGGAGAGAAAGGAACTAATAACAGCCAGGGGTCATTTACATCAAACGATTGAAATTGAAACCTTGATATTTAACTGCCTTACAGTTTTTAGAGCAAGACAGTAAATACATATATTTTTCCAAGTAAAACAAAAATATCGTAAAGCAAGGAACTTTCTTATTAAAGTTACATTTATGAACAACATATTTAGCTAAGAAAAAAAAACAAATTTATTAAAAAGTACCCTTTTTTAATGAATAATTGTGAAAACCAAAAATAACACTCTCCCAATGCAAAACAACGGAATCTCAGTTGTCAGGAGAACAGCGTTTGCTTGACTGCATCAAGTGTAAAGTTTGATGCAAAGGGGATTATACCGTGGGGCTGTTTTCAGTAGCTGAGCTAGGTCCCTTTTTTCAGCAAAAGGAACACTTAAAACCGCAGCATACTTATACAGAATAATTTTTACATACATTTTAGACAATTTAAGTATCTTTACTATGTGGGAACAGTTTGGAGATGGCCCTTGCAGCTCCAACATACCTGAGCGCCAGTGCACAAAGCAAGGCCCTTGCATGGGAGGTGAGAATAGAAAATAAATTGATGGACGGACGCTGTGCTATAATAATTACCTAGAATAATGTTTATTTCAAATAATAAAAAACTATTATATGAATAAAAAATTAACATATATTATTGAGAAAACAAAAGGCATTCACCAGAATTACTTGAATATAAACTTGAGAGTTTTTTTATTATTAAAACAAAATCCTGTTTCCACGCATACTCGCTTCCTGAGTAGAACATGCCACTCACAATATGGCGGAAGGGCTGATAAACCAAAGCGTCGATATGACGTCCATTCTTGTCTCGTGAACGACACGTGTACTTTACGCAAAACATCCAGCGACGGTTACGTAAATAGTTCCCATCATGCTGTTCGCAGGCACTTCTCCACAAGCCAGACGACCGGGGGGAGGAGGAGGCGGAGGCTGCCAGCCGAAGAGCCGGCTGAATCTTGTAGCGGATTTACGGTGCCTGTCCTCCAGTCTACCAGAGCAGGTGACGGCAGAGAATGAAGACAAAGATAACAGCGTCATTAGACATTATGGTTTCTTTCCAAGAAGCTCTTCCTTCTAGTCCATGAGTGTCTTCGAGGTTTTCAAAAGCCTTCTTTTGCCAGGGGGGATTCGGGTGTCTCAGTCCATTCTGATCCAGGACACCGCCGGGCGATGACAGCGGCCACAGCCACCCCGCGGTTGATGAGAGACCGACTGCTGCAGGCCATCGACGGCCAGAGCAACGTGAGTTTGTCGAGGTTTAGGGCAGAGGAAACTGGATGGAGAAGGGGGAACAATAGGCTATAAGACCCATTAGAGGGCTCATTGCATAAGAAGCAGTGTGTCAAAAGTTTCTCCCATTGACGAAGGCAACCAATGCAACAGGGCATCCGGACCCTGGGTGTAGCTGGGTGACACCTGTCACCTGGGTGTAGGAAGACGGTGCATTCTAGCTACAGCCCTGTGGAGCCTTCAAACAGGGGCTCCTTCATTAAAGCGTAACCTCTATGAAATTTACGGAATACGCCTTTACCTTACATGAGGGTGCTACCGTATGTAATTACACAGTACTTAATAACACTAATACTGTGATTTGTTTATTTATTTGCGCAACAAAATCCATTAAAGAACAACAAGAATAAAATGTTCTAGCGGAGGGGGGGAAACAAATAGGTGTTAATGATCAATTTTAACCTGTAGAATAACTTGGAAAAATCTGGAGTCATACCCCTTTTTTTAATCTCTATTTGTAATTCCCAAAAAGCCTCACTTGCAAGCCATATTTTTTTGAGACCGACTGACTTAACTATAAATTGTTTAGCTATAAAATACTTATATAGACTCAAAGGATTAATCAGTGTTGTGTCTACAGGTAACAGTTTAGCAAAAAATACATTTTAATTGCGATTCTTTGGAACTTTGTTACTAGCAGATTGTTTGAAAAGGTAGTTTCTTCCCATTTCTTTAAGGCTGCAGAAGAGGCGTTTAAGAATGCACTCTGAAGTAGAGGAACTTTATGCACTGTTGTATGCATGTGTTTGGTTTATTGTTTATTTTTCCTCACAAATATGGATCCCTTTTATTTATTTCTATGTGTCATCTAGTTTTTTATGTGTTTTTGAGGCATGATGAGAAAAAATAAAGACTCAGGTCTGGAAAATTTAATTATATTCAGATCTTATTAGGCTGACAACAGAGAAAGTCCCTAAATGATATTAATATTATATTGTTTATCTGCTGTATGTATATTTTAGGCTTAACTCTTCTTCTTTTTTTCCTGCAAGGTGTCACTTTTAAAATGAATTTTTTTGAAGCACACGCTGCACAACATGTTGCTGTGGCCAGATAGAAAACCCAGAGTTAAAATGAGTGAGAAATTAGCAGGGTTTTTGTTTTCTGAAGAAAACCCCCCTTTGAAATACCTCCTTAAAGCCTGAACAATTACCATTAACACTACTAAATACAATAAAAGACCTGGCGCTCTGCAACAAGAAAAAAAAACAAAGGAGAAGATTTAAAGCTTATGCACAGTCATGTTCATAATTAGTTGATATCACAATTATGTTATCAAAAACAAGTACGCATGCATTCAAGCACAACTGAACCACTTGGGACACAGGCAGCAAAATCGATATGTAACACAAGAAATGTATTGATATAATCAATTAATTATGCACAGAAATACCAAGGCTAGAGATCATGTTGTTTTCTGGGTACTCAGGGATTTATTTACATAACATAAGGACCTTCTGCCTGGCTTTCACCAGTCTAACTCCAGTGATGATAATGCATAGCACAACACTATAAAATCATCGGTATTTTAAGATGGTTTGCATTATTGCTTTGGATGTTTTTGCAGGTAAGCCATTGCAGGGTGTGTTTTCTACATATAATTTCCAGGGTGAGGTTACCTTGAGTCACTGTGTTTATTATCAGGTCAGTTATGTTCTACACCTCCCTGTTAAATCAACCTCTGGTTGTACTGTACATACTTACTTAAGACACATTTCTCACATGATGTTTAAGGTTTTGTTTAAAAATTTTTTTTTCCCTTTGCTAGTGAGATAATATTTGCATTTTCTTGTCTTTGTCATATTTAGCCTGAAACCAGTATCGGTACATAATGTCAAGAACTGCAGGTGTAGAGTTGAGAGTATATGCAAATAAATACTTGTTCTTATAGCCCCTCATTTCTCTTCAGTAATCCTTTGACCTATTGGTGAATTTCAGTAAATTAGAATATAAAACTAAATCTGTTTCTGTAATTCAGTTCAAAAATATTAAACTGTATAAATCAGTCACACTCAAAGTGATACATATAAAGTTTTTTTTGTTTGTTTTGATGATTATGGTTTTTAATGTGACAAGTCTTACATAATCATAGAGAAAACTGCTGACTTCACAGTTGTCCAGCACAGTCCATGACACCTCCAAAAGGTTGATTGGTAGGCCATAAAAAACATTGCTGAAGAAGCTAGCTGTTCAATTCAATTCAAAAATACTTTATTAATCCCAAAGGGAAATTAAATGTTGTTGTAGCTCATTATGAAGGTTTCTTCAAAGAGCCGTTGTAGATGCTGATGGCTGTGGGCAGGAAGGATCTCCTGTAGCGCTCCGTCTTACAGCAGATCTGAAGAAGCCTCTGACTGAAGACACTCTGTTGTTGTAGGACAATATCATGAAGAGGATGCTCAGGGTTCTCCATAATGTTCTTCATTTTATGAAGAATCCGTCTTTCCACAATGATCTCCAGAGGAGTCCCCAGAACAGAGCCAGCTTTCTTTATCAGCTTGTTGAGCTTTTTTAAGTCCCTGGCTTTGATGCTGCTTCCCCAGCAGATGACACTTTCCAAACAGACTAATAGAAGATATGCAGCATCTTGCTGCAAACACCAAAGGACCTAAGCTTCCTCAAGAAGTACAGTCTGCTCTGTCCCTTCTTGTAGATGGCTTCACAGTTGCATCTCCACTCTAGTCTGTTGTCCAGGTGAACACCGAGGTATTTATACTCCTCCATCACCTCCACCTCTTCTCCCAAGATGGAAATAGTTTTTGACGTATTCCAGTTTCTCTTGAAATCTACATTCATGAGGTGATTGTTTCCACACCATGCCACAAAGCGGTCCACCAGCTCCCTGTACTCATCTTCTTGTCCGTCTCTAATCCACCGCACAACTGCAGAATCATCCGAGTATTTCTGCAGATGACAGGAGTCTGTCTTGTACTAGAAGTCTGAGGTGTACAGAGTGAAAAGGAATGGTGAGAGTACAGTCCCCTGTGGTGCTCCTGTGCTGCTGACTACCTGGTTAGACTCACAACCCTTCAGTCTCACAAACTGTGGTCTGTTTGTCAGGTAGTCTTTGATCCAGGGGATTGTTGAGGCCTCCACCTGAGTCTTCTGGAGTTTCTGACAAAGCAAATCAGGTTGGATTGTATTAAATGCACTGGAGAAATCAAAGAACATGATCCTCACAGTGCTGCTGGTTTTGTCCAGATGACAGTGGGTTTGTTGAAGCAGGTGTATGATGGCATCTTCAACTCCCAACTCCACAGCGATAAGCAAACTGAAGGGGGTCCTGATAGTTTATTGTTTGCTTACTCAGGTGGGCCAACAGGAGTCTCTCTAGTCACTTCAGAGTGCTGTATCCAAGCAAACGGATGGTAAGTTGAGTGGAAGGAAAAAGTGTGTTAGAAAAAGGTGCAAAAAAGCAACAGGCATAAATGCAGCCTGAGATGATTCTAAACAAAGCCCATTTAAGAGTCAATATTTGGACTGTGGCTGGAGTCTTAAGCCACCAAAAGAAGTATCCAGGTATGGGGTACAACTGTTGCATTCCTTGTGTTTTGCCACCAAACGAGAGACAATGGAGTAGGAGAAAAAGGATTGGACTGTTTCACAGTGGTTCAACATCTTCTTTTCTAACGAAAGTAAATTTTGCATTTAGTTTGGAAGTCATGGTGCCAGAGTGTGGTGGAAGAGTGGAGAGAGAAAGAGCCCAAATTGCTTGACGTCCAGTGAGAAATTTCCACAGTCAGTGATGACCATGGTGTCACTTTGTTGATTCTTGATCATACTTGCCTGGTTTTAACCCAAATAGAACCTTTGGAGGATTGTCAAAGGGAATATGAGAGACACCTGTTAAAACAACTGGGACTTCCTGAACCCCTCAGAAGCTCCAAAGTTGATCTCCTCCATGCCACACCTTATCAGTGCAGTAACATAGCCACCCATGTTGCTGAAAGCAGGTATTTGAGAATGGTGGCTATGAATCACGAATAACAACAAATGTTTATTAGCAACTCTTCTTAGATGCTGTTTTACAACCAAAAACTTATGATGGGAGTTATTACATGTAAATCTTTATCTCCTGAACAGGTACGCAACATGGTGGTGGTTGTGGAAGTGATTTCCAGTTTGGAGAAATACCCTGTCACCAAAGAGGTCTTGGAGGTATGTTAAAATACACAAATCTGTTTATAACACGGTTTAAAGGAACTTTTTTGGAAGTCAAATTACATGTGGTGTTCAATACATCCATGATGTTTTGTTTAAAGGAAACTCGTCTTGGGAAGCTGATTAATGATATCCGGAAAAAGACCAAGAATGAGGACCTTGCAAAAAGAGCCAAGAAGCTCCTTCGGAACTGGCAGAAACTGATCAACCCTGGGCAGTGTGACTTGCTGTCCAAAGGACTCGCTGGTGCATCATGGTCTTCCAAAGGTAGCACTCATCCCTGCTCATCTCCTTCAGCAGCTCCTCCAGCTTTTAGTAAAACAGGCTCAGAGTTGAAGGCCAGAAGTGACTTCAACAACTGTTCTCCAAAGCTTGAGCAGATAAGCAACAAGAAACGTAGGCACGACAAGAAAGAGGGTCAACTCTTACCAGCAAAGAAACCCC
Source organism: Girardinichthys multiradiatus (assembly GCF_021462225.1). NCBI lineage: Eukaryota > Metazoa > Chordata > Actinopteri > Cyprinodontiformes > Goodeidae > Girardinichthys > Girardinichthys multiradiatus. The sequence continues at coordinate 13,019,133 of NC_061802.1, read as the reverse complement.
AAATCACTCATGGTGATACAATACAACACTCAAAGCAGCTGCCATCCAATGGACTAGGTGGAAGTTTCAAAACTGCTGCAAACATTCATACACACCAACCAGTAGACAGGGAAACATCTAACAATTTGGACAGTGACAAGCCAAATAAAGTCTCTATTCATGCTGTCAAACCTCATCCAAGTGCCTCTGTCTACAGTAAGCCTCCTAGCGCCCTTGTGCAACAACAAGTTAGATGGGATAAACCTGCCTCTGGGAGTCAGCATCAACCCAGAAGCCCTCATTTCTCATTGCAGCATCCTGAGCATCCAAAGCGAGAAGCTGTAGGCAAGAAAACTGTTTCCAAAACACAGAGTGGTTCCAGTCCAAGTGTGAAGGTTGGGACTGAGGACATCTCTGGACTTGGTGATTCTGCTCCGTTGTTCAGTGTCCAGACAGACCATTCAGGTTCTGCAAATTTGGAGTCTCAAAGCAGGACTTCCAGTACATCGCTCCGTAACTCTAGGTGTGACGGACTCAGTTTGGATGATGAGAATACTATTAATGATGCTGGGAAAAAGAAAAAACAAAAATGCAGGGCTAAAGATTATGTTGTGAAGCTAGGTGGGCCAATTAGGAAAGACAGCAGTAGACCAGTGAGGTTAAAAGACAGAAGGATAACATTTGATCCATCAACAGGACAAATTAAACCCACCTGCCTTAAGGGCTCTTCCGAAAAGAAGGAAGTCTCTGAACTCCAATTATCAGATCAGCTGAAGAAGAATCACCCCATCTCTCCCAGTCCCTTTCAGCAGACAGATTGGAAAGAGCTGTCAAGGAGTGAAATAATCCAGTCATACTTCACCCATCAGAGCAACATCCTCTTGTCGTCTGGTGTCCACACACCTACAGGCCACTTTTTTATGACGGACGTTTGTAAAAGAGTGGATCACCAGAAAAGCAATGCCACAGAAACTCACATACTGGCATCTGATCAGCCTGCCAGAGAGTTACCTGGAATTGGCAGAGAAATCAACAATGACGACCTGAACCGACTACAGAGGCAGCGTTGGTCCGGAGTTAACGGTTGCTATGACACGAAGGGTAACTGGTACGACTGGACAGAGTGCATCTCTTTAGATCCACATGGAGATGAGAGCAGACTGAACATATTGCCCTACGTCTGTCTGGACTAAACAGACTTGGTTCAGCTGTGAAACAACTGAGTTTATAATATCTGGAAAATGTCAAATGTTTGGAAAAATTTTAAGAGAATTCTGCCCTATTTGGGAGTCCTGGAGCTTTGGTCCATTCGGCTTTTATATTGTACTGTAAGCTTGTGAACACATTTTCTGAGTATTGTCTTGTTGTCATTTAATAACAGCATTGTGAGAACTTAAAGGACACAGAGAGGTCTATATTTTCAGTGCTCATTAGCAACACAGATATATTTCATGTTCAACATGTCCAAAGTTAATGGTATGCCCTTATGTTCAGACCTTACAGATTCAGTTACAAGTGCACAGCTTTAAATACGATTTCTCACATGTCCTCAGTGATCACATCTCAGTTACTTGCTTTGCATTGCAATGATCTCAGAGCCATGTCGTAATGTAAACAGTGGAAAACAGGTATTTTCATCCATTATATAGAGACATACAGGGGTTGGACAATGAAACTGAAACACCCGTCATTTTAGTGTGGGAGGTTTCATGGCTAAATTGGACCAGCCTGGTAGCCAATCTTCATTGATTGCACATTGCACCAGTAAGAGCAGAGTGTGAAGGTTCAATTAGCAGGGTAAGAGGACAGTTTTGCTCAAAATATTGAAATGCACACAACATTATGGGTGACATACCAGAGTTCAAAAGAGGACAAATTGTTGGTGCACGTCTTGCTGGCGCATCTGTGAGCAAGACAGCAAGTCTTTGTGATGTATCAAGATGTCAGCATACCACCAAGAAGGACGAACCACATCCAACAGGATTAACTGTGGACGCAAGAGGAAGCTGTCTGAAAGGGATGTTTGGGTGCTAACCCGGATTGTATCCAAAAAACATAAAACCACGGCTGCCCGAATCACGGCAGAATTAAATGTGCACCTCAACTCTCCTGTTTCCACCAGAACTGTCCGTCAGGAGCTCCACAGGGTCAATATACACGGCCGGGCTGCTATAGCCAAACCTTTGGTCACTCATGCCAATGCCAAACGTCGGTTTCAATGGTGCAAGGAGCGCAAATCTTGGGCTGTGGACAATGTGAAACATGTATTGTTCTCTGATGAGTCCACCTTTACTGTTTTCCCCACATCCGAGAGAGTTACGGTGTGGAGAAGCCCCAAAGAAGCGTACCACCCAGACTGTTGCATGCCCAGAGTGAAGCTTGGGGGTGGATCAGTGATGGTTTGGGCTGCCATATTATGGCATTCCCTTGGCCCAATACTTGTGCTAGATGGGCGCGTCACTGCCAAGGACTACCGAACCATTCTTGAGGACCATGTGCATCCAATGGTTCAAACATTGTATCCTGAAGGCGGTGCCGTGTATCAGGATGATAATGCACCAATACACACAGCAAGACTGGTGAAACATTGGTTTGATGAACATGAAAGTGAAGTTGAACATCTCCCATGGCCTGCACAGTCACCAGATCTAAATATTATTGAGCCACTTTGGGGTGTTTTGGAGGAGCGAGTCAGGAAATGTTTTCCTCCACCAGTATCACATAGTGACCTGGCCACTATCCTGCAAGAGGAATGGCTTAAAATCCCTCTGACCACTGTGCAGGACTTGTATATGTCATTCCCAAGACGAATTGACGCAAAAGGAGTCCCTACACCATACAAATCAATTATTGGTGGTCTCAAACCAGATGTTTCAGTTTCATTGTCCAACCCCTGTACATGTAAATTTTTCCTCCCTGAGTGACATTAAATCAGATGAAAACTTAAATAAAGAAGTATACATACACTAAGCAAATTACTGTTTAAAGTGTAACTTTCATCTCTTAAAACAATTACATGCAGATATAAACAGCATGGGGCTGTCTAGCCATCATGTTGTTCAAAAGATGTGAAGATCCTGGAGAAGCTGGTGAGAGTGTCATCTCTCAGAGTGAGTTCTGCACCGATATGGGCTGAAAGGAAACCTCCACCATTCCAAAGGGAACATAAAAAAAGCCAGTTTGGAAAAGCAGTCAGGAATTAATTTTTTAGGACATGTCATGTGGTCTGATGTCAAACGGAACTGTTGTGCCATAATAACCATTGTTACATTTGGATGAAAAAGGGGGAAGCTTTCAAGGCTGAGAACACTAACAGCTGTGAAGTACAGAGGTAACAGAATCATGCTGCGGACGTTTTTTTGCTCCAGGAGGAAATGTTGAAGACACATCTGAAGACAACAGCCAGAAAGTTGAAGGTGGGACACAAATGGGGCTTCAAAATGAAAAATGATCCTAAACATACCACAAAATTAGTTACATAATTACCTAAGGACAAAAAAGGTCAATGTTTTGGAGTGGCCATCACATAGCCATCATTTCAGTCCCAAAGAAAAGTTGTGGGCACACCTAAAAAAGTCTAAAAGCAAGATGACCTACAAACCTGACTCCAATACAGCAATCCTGTGACGAGAAATCGTATAAATTTGTTACCATTATGGGAAGCCTGTTTACGGATACCCAAACATTTCACCCCAAGCCATACCGTTTAAAGGCATATCTACCTAATACTACGGAATTGCATGTAAACATCTGACTCTGAAGAAAGGTGAAAAAGAATTCTAAAAAATTATCATAATTATGGCATTTAGAAAATACAAATATATTTGGCAATCCTAACTGGTCTGAAAAAAGGAAAAATGTGTGATTTAATGTTGGACAGTGAGGTAAAAGGTTATGTGTCTATATACTGTGTATGTAAACATCTGGTTTCAGCAGCAGCTTGCCACTTTAGTGCATCCTGAAGGTTTGAAACGCCATCTTAACCAACCCTCAACTTCTTTGCACATTTTGTCAAACATATCTGCACATCTAGTCTTGAACATTTAGTTTGGTAACGACGAATGGATGCTACTTGCTAAGAACCATCAAGTGTTCTTCCTGGGAAAAGGTGTCAGAACATCTGCTAGTCCCACCTTGTATGCATACCAAACACTGACTTGTAGTAGCGAAAGTTGAAACGTCAGTCCCAAAGCATGTTAGTGTTTCTTGTTTGTTGTTCCAATGATTTGAAAGAGTCAGATTTAGCACCAGTTCAGAGTGAGAATCTTTAATCTGACACTGATGCTTCTGCCATAGTTATCTCTTTTTTTTTAACAAATCATTGGATTACTTGTTCCTGTGTTGCTAATTGATTCCGTGATGCAAAAGTAATATTCCACACTCAGCCCATTCTTCTTAACAAAGACCAAGATTCAAATTGACTCTCTCTGATATATGTTGAGTTTTATTTAAACTGTGGATTTTCCTGTTTGTGTTTCTAAATAAAAAGAAGTATGACATAAAATGGAAGAGAAGGTTTTGTTTTTCCTATGTACTGTCATGACAACTTGACAAACAAGGTGACATGCTGGTTAATGCACCTAAATGCATCCTTCACATATTAATAGCCTTATTAAAACCAGTTTTTTTTAGGCAGGGTGTTGGTAAAACATACTTATATTAACCTTTTTTTGTTCAATTTAACAGAACAGAACTTTTAGTGGCAATGTAAATTTGTGTAAATTAAAAAAAACTTTATTTTTTCTCTTTAAATATTGGGATGGATTTCTTATTGTTTTTTTTTTTTTTACAGGTTTTACTGCTTTTATAAACATTAACAAAGTAAAGCTCTCTGAGTTTTTCAGATAATTAGATTACAGGAAGTTAAAAACAAAAATGTTTAATGCTAAAAGATCCAGCCTACTAAAAAATAAGTTAACGTACTGTACAGTACATTCAATTGGTACTTTTTCTGTGCTCCTTTTGCATCAGTTACTGTGTTAGTGCAGCATGGCATCGAGGTCATTTGCATGAGGCTCTGCTGAGGTGTTAAAGTTGCCCAGATGGCTTTAACAGCGACTAAAGACAAATAATGTGACAGTGGTATCCCATGCCTTGGATATGTCTTCAAGGAGTGATTCCACCCACAGTCAGTGCCTTATGACCCCCAGTCCACAAACTCTAGATGGTACATTGCTCCACAATCCACTCTAGTCTCCAGTAACCTCTGTTGCTTGTAGTCATTTTTCCTATGCTTGACAACATGTGAGCAGCCATTTTCTTTAGCAATTACATTTTGTGACTGGTCCTATTTCTGGAGGGTGTCAATGACTGTCCACTGGACAACTGTCAAGTCTGATTGTGAACTATTAGCTGTAAACTATAATGATCCAGAATTAGCTGAAATAAACGCTTGAAATACTTCATTGTGTGTAATGAATCCATATTGTGTTGAGATGCACCTGTTCTAAAGAACATGTTTTATTTTGAAATCTGTGACCGGAAGCAGAGCTCTTCATTCATTATCATTGGTCTGAAGCAGCTCGCTGTGCCCTCCCCGGAACAACGACGCACGCCGGCGGTGACTCGTCGCTCAGCGCAGAAAGATGGCTGCGGTGGAGCGGACCCCGGTCAGGGAAGGGATCCGGATAGTTGTTCTGTGTGTGTTTTGGTACACGGTGAGCTCAGGAGGCAACGTTATCAACAAGATAATCCTCAATGGATTCCCGTATCCGGTAACGGTTTCTTTGTTCCACATAATATCCGTTGTCGTCTTCCTCCCGCCGCTACTGCGGGCGTGGGGAGTCCCCAAAACGGAGCTGCCGAGCAGGTACTATCGGTGGTACATCCTGCCTCTGGCTTTCGGGAAATACTTCGCGTCCGTGTCGGCTCATTTCAGCATATGGAAGGTGCCCGTTTCGTATGCCCATACAGGTGAGTAAAAAATGATTTTTTTTAATTGTTAAATTCGGCCACCTGGAACAAGTCATCCAAGGTAACTTGATGATGTGTCTGTACCGTCAGCTGATATTAGCTTTGCGGCTAGCTGCTGGCCAACTGCCGACACGACCATTAATAGAGTCTGGCAAACCGCAGCGTCGTTTAGGTCTCAAACAGACACGTTTTTATTTCAGTAATTATCCCGAAATGAAGTATTTGAGTGTAATCTTGTATTATTTTACAGACATTTTTTGGAACTGCCAGCTGTTAGCTTGCTAGCCACCTGAATTAAAGATGATATACGTCATTGGGGGGGGGAGGGTCCGTTACTGAATCCGGTTTGTAGTGGGCTTCTCCAGTTTTAAACTCAGGACAACCGAGTGCATCTATTGAATGTCAAAGAAAAAATTGTTGTCATTTTATTCCAAATCTCATACATGTAGATGTATTACACATGGAGTAAAATATATCAATTGTTTATTTCTACACATTTTTATAACCGTCGTTTATAGTTAATGAAGACCCAAAACTTACTCTGAGAAAATTACATTACAATGATAAATTTATTTTTAATACAAACATGTCTGTCAATACTTTATAGTAAACACCAAAGAATCTTTTCAGTGTTCAATCAAACAATCTGGTTTTGGGACCTTTAGTGTCCTAAATAAAATGCAAAACTTTCTTTCATCTAAAAAGGAGATTTTGGACTTCTGATGTTGCTTCTGGTTTTCTGGTTGAGGACTGGTTTAACACAGGGAATGGCATGGTTGTTGCCCATGTTGTGGATACACTTATCCCTCTTGTTTGTCCACATTTTTCTATTTCACTTTTTCCCTCCACTCAACTTTTCATTTATATGGTGGGTACAGCACTCTGTGGACATCAAATCTTAACAATGACATTTCACAACTCACCCTGCTTGTGGACAGTTTTGATGACTGTCAAATTCATTTAAAAATCCTTATTACAATTACTTGTTAATTTTATTTACCTTTTTTCTCTTCTTTAATCACCAGTTTTAAATAATCTGTTTATTATACCCTGTTGTCATGATATAGCCATCGTAGCTGATATGGCATTGAGCCTGACCTATTGTCTGCTGGACAACTGTCATGTCAGCAGTCTTCCTTATGATCAACATGGCCAAACATAACATTTATTTATTAAATATCTTGGGCTCTTCTGTAATATTGGGATTTTCTGAGAAACTGAACCTTGAGTTTCCGTTAGCTGCAAGTCATAATCATAAAGATTGACAGAAATAAATGCAGAAATATATCTGTTTATAAAGCATATATTATGATTATATATTATTATATTTTTGATGATATTCTAATTCATATCTGTAAATAAGATAGGGAAACGAGGTTATAGAGTCCGTCTGACTGATATACAGATACTCTAATGGATGGAGTGGCAATTGGAATATAAAAACCTACCATTTATTGCACACCAGGTTCTCCTTTGCCATATGGATATTTCCTACACTGATACTGTGACAAATGCGTGATAAGTTGGAAAGCTTTTTTCCTGGCTGTGAAGCCCCCTAATACTATTATTTAACATTAAACACACTTCAATTTAAGTCAAATAACTTTTCAAAGAATCAGTTTTAAGTGGCATCTTTAGCCTACAAAACCACATTGTTTCCACTGCTATAAGGACATCTATAAAAAAAAAAGTAGTAATAATGACATAGTTTTGCATGTACGTTGATGCCTCAAAGTAGTGCTCTTCCACCAGCAAACCTTCAGCTGCTATTCATCATCTGTAGACAGTCTCATTTATGGGGTAAGAACGCTGTCAAAAACAATGTGTATGTAAAGACGGAAATGTGTGCATATTAGTCAATAATTGTGCATAAGTAAAATCCAAAAGAGGTATATTTTCTCTATAAGAATACAAAATAAAATGTTACAGCTTCAAGAAATTACAAACACAAAGTTTAAGTTTACAGTTGTGGTTTATTCTTCATGAATACAATATGCTATAACCGTTTGGGAATACGATTTCTTTTCTTTGAGAATACGAATTTACATCAGCGACTTGGCGTCACGTGATCTCAGGCTCTTTTGGATTTTACTTATGCACAATTATTGACTAATATGCACACATTTCCTTCTTTACATACACATTGTTTTTGACAGCATTCTTACCCCATACTCATTTTTTAATTCTTCCGTGATTTATAAGTGGTTCCAGGTCCATTTGTTCCTATGTTGTGCTGCCATGCATTGCCATTTTGTCTTCACATATTTCTATTTTGGATGCGTAAATATTTTGTACTTACATAAGTAACCGTGGGTCCGTCATAACATTTTTCTTTGAGTATGTTGACTTTTATGGAGATGATCATTAGAATGCTTAGATTTCATGTTTTATTTTTATTTAAGTGCGTATTGTTTTCTGAAGATTTCAAATTACCTCCTCTTTCTATAAGAGATTCAACGATCAGGTTTTTCTTTGCTAATAACCACTTTATTGGATTTTTTTGGTCTTGTTGATCATTGTGATTTTGACTGATTCCACTTTTTTCCCTGAAAAACTAAAGAACACAGGAGAAAAATTTCTGCAGATTTTTAAATTGAATTAATAGTTTAAAATTTGACAACATAAGATGTTACAAGATTATCCCTATTTATGCATTAAAGCATATATCCTTGATGTTTATCTTTATTCTGTTCATAAATTGTGCTTTAAAGCCCATGGTATTGGTTGATTAATGAGTAGGAAACATGTCTGATTCTTGATTCTCGCTGAAGGAGAGTCCGGTTTTGATTTCTGGCTGATTAGTGCATCTCCAATTTCCATTGACTATTGTTCTGATCCTTGTTTTGGTTAGTCGACTCTCAGGATATCTGAGAGCTTTATGACTCCAAATCAGTGCTAAGGGGTCACATGGTCCCCCTTACAGATCATAAATTAGCTCCCATCTACTTGTTGTCTGCATTTGAGTTCCTTTACATTTAAAGTCCTAATTCCTGCTGTAATGATCACCCAGCGCTGTGAATCTGGTTCTTTAGCATTGTTTGGCACACGCCTGATTCGTTTATTAATCTGTCAGTCAGCGTGGAAATGATGCTCCACTGTTGAAGCGTGTAAGTACCTGAATGATGACCTGTAATATCTGACAAAGGTGTGCTCCCGGCTCTGACCTACCGTCAACATTTTATAGCTCACACTTAAGTGGTTCATTCTCTACTTGAAACACTCAAAGTTCCTGTTGTTTTAAAACTGACATGTTCCAATTTTTCTCAATTGTCTCTTTTACAGTGAAAGCCACAATGCCAATATGGGTGGTGCTGTTATCAAGAATTATAATGAAGGAGAAGCAAACTGTAAAGGTGAGTAGGTTTGGGATGTAAAACACAGCACAAGTCCTGCTCTGTTTCAGGCTGCTTCTCAGCAGTGGTGATGTGGCACAGTAAGCCTACTGTGCCTCTGCTGCATCTCATATTACTGCTGCCTGCGGAGGTTTCTGTCGCTGCAGTTCTGTGGGAGGTCAGGGGTCAGTGAGCAAGACTTTTTATTCACATCAGCTCCTGTATTCAACTGACTGGCATTTAGGAAGGGTTGAGTCTCTATGGGATTAATGAACAAAAGTGAAGTCTTTTGAAGAATTTGTACCAGATAAACCAGTAGTTCAACTTTAACAACAGACGTCAGGATATCATCATCATCGATGGTTCATAATATTAGAACTGCTGTTGACGAGGGACGAAGAGAATGCCCGTATTAAATTGGCGTGATCTTTAAAAAACACTGCATTTAAATCTGGTGGGGTTTTGTAGAGCATATCGTTGCCTGTTCTAAGAAGCATTTTTTTAAACTGTTGTAGCAGGATCCACAATGTTAGTTAAAACAACACAATATACATGAGACTTGGCAACCTGCCTCCAGGTGCTCCTTTAGAAAGGACTGTAGTCTGAGAATTTAAAGCAGCAACTATCAGTGGAGCTGAAGGCAGAGTTGAGGAAGGCTAAGGACAGTTATAAGAACAGGATAGAGAGGGAGCTCCAGCAGAATAACAACAGAGGTGTGTGTGGGGGGTGTTCATCACTGGCATGAACAGTCCAGCAGAACCCCCACCCACCTTCACATACCTACCTGACCCTGATGTGGATCTCCCCTCTGCCTCCCTGTCCCCCCAAACACTCCACCCTACATTTCTGCCACGCCTCTCCCCTCCACCCTAGTCATCACAACCAGCCAGGTGAGACAACAGCTCATCCTCCATCCATCCATCTATCTATCCAACTTTATTTTTTAGGTGAGACTTTGTTTATTTCAGTAAAGGCTAACGAACAGATTACAACATATATAATTTATAAATAAAATAACCATAAAGACTTTAATTTTTGTATCTTTTTATTATATTAATTGGTTTTTTTTAGGCTTTCAGTTTCAAACTCTGCGCATATTCACATGTATCATAAAAAACAATCCAAAAGATTTCCTCACTTGCTGTGGCCAAATAGTTGCTCCTCTGGGGCACAGTGTAATTGAACAAAAATTATTTAACATATTTGAATTCTTATGCACATTTCTGTCTGTGGTTTATCTCTAGCAGTCATTGGGCAAGATGTTGTATAGACCCTAGACAGGTTTCCAGTTCATCACAGAGGCACACGGGACAAACAACCTTGCACCCACACACCCTTACGTGTTATTTAGAGTTATTTTTACACTCTGGGAGGAAGCTGGAGTACCCTGAGTACATCTGCGAATGCACAGGGAGAACATGCAAACTCATCATAGAATGGCCCCAGTCAGGATTTTAAAGCAATAGCTTCTTGCTGGAAGCAGCAGTGCCAACAACTGCACCACGTTGCAGCCGCCCATGCTTCTGTGTCTGGCATCAATGTGTTATGTTTACTTTGCAGTGCTGAGACAGGATGTGCTCACTGGGGGAGGGGTTACCCTGCTTTATAATTCTCCACATGCGCGAGAATCTAAGAAATCCCTCTCAGCAATATGCCGTCAGGCGCAACAGCATAAAGATTTTAACTTTTCACTTGTAGTGAAAGTTTACAGAAATAATCTTTGAATTTGTTAATTGCATGAAATAAAACACAAATCTCTGCCTTCATTAAAGTAGAATTATATTTTTTTCTTTGGTCTGGTCGGCACAGACACAGCTAAAGAATTTCCTTTGTCTGCATGAAGACTGAAAGCAACTTGTTCATTTCAACGCCGTTCAGTCAGCATATTATTTAGTGACTTAAAGTGCCTTTCTGCAATAATCAGTTCAGTTAGATCAATAAATGGCAGAATTTTATTCCCTTTTTAGTGTTCAGTGTTTTATGTTTAGTTACTTAGATTTGTGCTTTCTCAGTTTTCTTTTCTTTTCTCAGTGAGTTTAATACACAGATGCTTGTCATAAAAAAATGAACCTCGTTTCTCATAACCCTTTCTTAGAAGCATGCAAATGTATCTCCTGTTGGTAAAGATATCTTCCCTTGTAAAAAAAAAAAAAATTAATGGTGCTTTTTATTTCCTAATTACAGTTGGTGTTGCTTCCAAACCACAAAAACAACTAAACAACTAAATGAATTCATCTTAGTTTTAAGATTTAGCCAGTGGCCTTTTTCTTTTTCCATTGACATTTTTTTTAAATTTTATTTTTAATCTTTTTAAATAGTGTGTTTTTATTTCTTTTTTTTTTTTTTCTTTTTTTTTGGCAGCATTTATTTGTTCCGTGTGTTGTAGTTGTGGCTCAGCACTTGGCGTGTTATTACGCTGTAATAAAGTATAAGGCTCATGCTGCAGGGCAGCAAACAATCAGAAGGAATTTATCAGCCAGCGTTCAGTCTTTCACTCAAACCAACAATAGAAATCTGCTCATAAAACCTGTTTAGAGAACTGAAACAAGAACTCACCTGCTACAAGCCCATTCAGCAGAGTGTGTTTTTACAGAGGCTGGAACCTGTTGTAAATACTTATGATGCTGTGTCGGCTACTGTGTAAAAGGAGTTAAAGTTGGGCAACTCGGCTCTAAAAGCAATGAACTGATGTTACAAAGGCAAAGAAACACAGAGACAGGTTTGCAAAATGTGATATAGGCTGTGGTTAGATTATAAAATTAACCAAATTATGTTTTTGTTATACATGTAGGTCTTAAAATATCTTAATCTGAAATATAACCTGCTGAAACTCATACGCTGTTTAAGTTGTTGGTTAGTGAGATGCTAAAACGGATTATTTTAATTTTATTTACATGTAAGAAATCCAAACTTTCACCTGCATTTGATATTCCTGAAATAAGGATACTGTACATTTTTGCTCGTCACTGCTGACATTTAGTTTGTTCACTGGCTGCTGCTGCTGTAGGGTCTTCTGTGTGTCTGCAGTCCCTCGTGTGACGATTTAGCAGAAAATAATACTGTAAGGATTATGACTATTGATTAATTCATATCTATCAAAAATTATAATTAAAAATCATAATTCAGACAAATAAATTAACCAAAAATCATTGCTTGCGAGTAGAAATCAGATATGTCCTCTGATGTCGTTATTATGGGCTCAGAGCACTTAATAATTAAAATTAGTTAATTATCGTTAATAACTGATAATTATTAACCAAAACCATGCTAAATGTCACTGCTTAACCAACCGCTTCACCGACCACGAAGCTCAGACTGCAGCTGCTTAGAATTAAAACATTTTTAAAAGTCCAACTTCTAACTCAAAAACATGAACACGCACGATTCTGCAGCGCTTGCACAGCAAATCAAAACACAGCTCAGTATAAAACACTTCAATCAGTATTGCATGCAACAAGTTGATACCTTGGATTAACTACTGGTGTTTCTAAATCACCTTAAGTATGCCTCATCCTGCCCAGACTTCTAAATGCGCCTATAATTAATATAAAAAAGAACGAAATTACTTTAAGGTTGATTTCTTCTCTTTACTGGTTTGAGGATGGGTCGGGTCTGAAGAAAAACGAGGGGGAACCAGAGTAACATGTGTCCGTGATCAACTCAAAAACGGTAACTTCTCATCCGCCCAAAACGGGAAATATGAGGAACCGTTGTGGTCGACTAAAAAACGAGGAGGAAACTCATCTCCTTGGAAACAAACCTCTGTGGGTTTTCACCTGCGTTGGGTGTCGGCGGGGTCTTCAATCGGTTATGAATCTTCTGGCCTTCTAGTATCAGACAGATTTCCAGCTTTCAAGCTCTTCCAGGAATGGCTGCGTGGAGAAAAAAAGTAACTCGCCTGCGAGTTTCTGTCGCTCCAGATATGCGCCTCAGTTGCGTCGTCCCGTGAGACACCCTAGAAATGGCGGTTTAAAAGTTTGTTTCTTCAGCTTTTATAGCTCTGATGACCACAGCTTCGATGTCCATCACCGCAACGAAGGCTGAGCTGCAGGTTGAACTACGCATCGCAGTCGTCTATCCCACCAGAATGGATGACCCCAACAATACCGATGGCTAATTTCAACTAACTTAATCAATAGATTTTAATACATGAACAGTTGATGTTCAAGATTGTTGCTTAAATTTATGATTTTGACATTAGGTTTTTACAGATATGCATAAGATGATGAAACAAACACTGGTATAAAACTACTGTTGGAATAAACTAGTAGACACTTGTTGCCTTATTCAAACACACTGAGTCACAGTGCAGGCTGTAAATAAGTGAACCCTTGAACCCCTTATGAATCCTGTTCTCTATTAAATATTTTTTTTGCTGTTAATGAAGATTCTCAACAGGATTTGACAAGAAACTTGTGACTTCACCTGATTAACAGTTTTTGTTATATTTTTTTCCGTGTAACATTTTAAAGAATTTAACAGTCCAGTTCTGAAAAATCTAGCAATTTACCGGAACCAGTGGGTTTTTTTAAGCGTGAATTAGTGGAGTAATTGGGAAATCTGTCTTGGTCAACACTGAACATAATCCACGTGTGATGTGAAATGAAACACAGGTTAAGCAAGAAGTGGTCTTTTTTATTTTATTTTGTCCTGTCTCTGTCTTGTTTCGTAGGTGTATGTGTCGCTCATCCCGATCATTGGTGGGGTTCTGCTGGCCACCATGACCGAGCTTTCCTTTGATGTTTCAGGATTAATCAGCGCTCTCGCCGCCACGCTCTGCTTCTCCCTTCAGAACATCTTCTCCAAGAAAGTAAGTCATCTTCATGTTGTTGGCATGCACCTCATGATCTCATGCTCCTTACTTTGCACACCATCAAACTGAATTAACACTTAGGATTAACTCAAACAGTAAGACCTTTTTGCTGATTACTTTTATAACTTTGCTTCAAATATGTAAAATAAGTATCACAATCATTATTTTAAAGTGTTGATTTTTTTTCCTCCTCTGTTAAGATGTTGCGCGACACAGCGGTGCATCACCTGAGGCTTCTGAATGTCCTGGGCTTTAATGCCATGTTCTTCATGCTGCCCACCTGGGTTCTAGTGGATTTCTCTGTGTTTCTTGTGAATGGGGATCTGGTGAGTAACAATATTAGTGTTGCACCACCTGTTCGTAAAATTATGGTAAAACTGTTTTGAATGAGAATCTAACGCCACTGCATCCCTTTCAGTCGGATATTTCGGGACGGTCGGGTACCATTTTCCTCCTTCTCATCAGTGGCTTCTGCAATTTTGCCCAGAATGTCATTGCTTTTAGTATTCTGAACCTCGTCAGCCCTCTCAGCTACGCAGTCGCCAACGCCACCAAGAGGATCATGGTCATTAGTATATCTTTGCTAATGTTGCGCAACCCGGTCAGCCTCACCAATGTCCTGGGTATGATGACAGCTATTCTTGGGGTCTTCCTCTACAACAAGGTGAGTCACTCCAACTGTTTAATCTTACAGGTACATCTTTATAAATTAGAACCTCATCAATATTCTTGCGCTACCCCATTCGCAACCCCAGGATATAATATTTCAAGTGTCACGCGTTCCTGTTTGGCCTGTTTAATAGACTCTTAACTTCCCTAAATGTCCGCACCAGGTTTATTTCTTTAGTTGCTGAGATGCTAAAGGTCATGGATTGTGGTGTGGACATTATGCTATGATTAAGAAAAGTTCAGGATTTAGAAGCAGAGATGAAACCCCTGCTAGGGGACATAATTTAGGAGTAATTATAAAAAATGGGATTTACCGTATTTTCCGCACTATAAGGCGCACTTAAAAACCTTTAATTCTTTCAACAAATGACAGTTCGCCTTGTAATCCGGAGCGCCTTATATATGGATCAATTGGTTAATTGGTTGATCCATACTGGTTGTACACGGCGCTCTGTCAAAATGTTTCAGTACGACTGGTAAACTACAAAGCTGCACCGCTTGCAGCATTACGGCTACCGTAGTCAGGGGTGTCGCCGAAGTAATAGCGGTAAACACCTGTACTGTGCTTACTCCTAGTCCAACACCACTTGTGTGTGTATAACGTTTGAATGTACTGTTGCAGGAATTGCCTGAACTATATGTGATTAGAAGCTCAGTGTGTGGGGTGGGTAGAGACGGCGACCGGAGCAGCGGTGTATGAGTCTGTAAGCCCTGTGTTTTTACGTGCTGCAAAGTCATTAAAAAGAACTCCGAATCTCGTCAACAACTCAGTGTTTTGATGCTGTTTCTTCATGCTCAACTCAGCAACGTATGAGTGAGGAAGTTAACCCCGAGGAAACTAGTAACTTCGGCCCTGGAGAAAACGTCTCCCCTGTGTCATCAGACTACGGTCAGGGGACAGAAACAGGAAAGGTTAACAGTACTAACGTTTGATTTAGTGCATCAAACTGTTTCTTTTACGTGTTTACTGAATCAGGGAAAAGTTCCCTTTCACGTTTTAACTAACGTTTGATTTCAACTTCAACTTCATAGACTCCAATGCATTCCTGACGTGCGGTTGGCTCTATTCAATAGATTTCTATGTAGAGGAGACCTTACCATGAGAGTGAATGGAGTTATCAGAACGCTGGTTTGTAGTGTATTAATAAAGTTTGACTGACTGACTTATCTGACTGTTTTGTTGACATTCTCTTTAGCACAGCTCCATCTAGTGGCTGCATAACGCAACACCAGTCAAACGTTTGACTGCAGTAGCTTCTATTCTATGCGCCTTATAATCCGGTGCGCCTTATAGTGCGGAAAATAGGGTACTCTTAATACTTCGCAGAATCGGCTTTCCTCCAACTTCAAATATGGTATTTATTTTCATGGTTTACCCATGTCATTTAGCTTCAGTCTACCATCGACGGCTTTATTTAAAGTTTACTATCTTCTCCTTCATCATCAGGCTAAGTATGATGCCAACAAGCAGAAGAAGAAGCTGCCAACCAGCACGCAGGACCTCCTGTCTTTTGACAACCCGGCGCTGGAGAAGATCCGGGCAAACGGAGCGGGGCCATACTCCTATGGCTCCGAACAGCAGCAGAACTGGAACAACGTGCTGACTGATCATTTTCAGTACAGCCGACAGGCCTACACGGCAAACTACAGCAGCAACCACCAGTTTGTGGTTTAATGGAGAGTTTGATCCTCAATGCGGGTAGCTGCGCTCACACCAGCAGGTTTTTTCACATCCGCTCCAAACTGAGACTGAAGGCAAGTGTTCTTTGTTGCGGATAAAACAAAAATGAGACGAGCCGATTGTGACGTGACAGAGAAGTTCTCTCTCCAACGTCCCTCCATGTCCACGGCATGTTTTTT
Source organism: Girardinichthys multiradiatus (assembly GCF_021462225.1). Classification (NCBI taxonomy): domain Eukaryota; kingdom Metazoa; phylum Chordata; class Actinopteri; order Cyprinodontiformes; family Goodeidae; genus Girardinichthys; species Girardinichthys multiradiatus. The sequence continues at coordinate 13,002,567 of NC_061802.1, read as the reverse complement.
TTTCTTTTTTACAGTCTTGCTGCTCGTTTGTATTTATTATGATGCCAATAACTGTCGAAAAACAAAATCAGCCACTTCAGACATTTTGGGGAGATATTGGGCCACACTATCCACTCACAAAAATTTACCACAGTAGTTCAGTTTGAAAACGCGCCGATCAGGCCTTTCCTGGCGGATACGATCGCCTGCCAATAAGTTTGGTTTGGGGTTGTTGTTTATTGGTTTTGTTTTGAATTTAACTGGAAATGAAGAAATTTAGTAGATGACTCGATGATATTAATTAAAAGATGATGATGTCTCTAGCCTTTATTTGATTTTTATTAAACTAAAAAAACTATAAATCAATACATGCAGTTGGCTGATGAGTTTGCAGGCTGAAAACAGCTAGGGTTCTTAGTTTTGATGCATTCAATATAAATGTGGAATGAAATCCAATTTGAACTGCTGATCATGGGAAAAACTGGACGTCCCTGACCCCTGGCACATTGATCGTTGTCTTTAATCTGGGGCCATTCAGGATCCAGAGTTCGCCATGTTGCATTTGTGACAAACTAAGGCCATGTTTATTGGCTTTTTATGTTTAGGGTTGTGGACTTTTTTTTCCATCTTGAAGCATTTGTTTCATGAGGAGAAACAAACTGCCTTCAGTGAATAAATGATGAAAACTGAGGCAGATTACATTTAAAGTTGGCAATTATTCAAAATACTCGGCATAAGATTTGATTTTCATTAAGATTTAAGATAAACCGCATTACGTTATTAAAATGAGCCATGTACTATCCAGGACCATCCTGGTTGGTGATTGGAGCAGAGCAGACTGGGGCACACATATCTGAACATACATCCACATTTAAGGTGTAAAACGGACCCCTAAAATAAGGTCAAAATAGAAGCTTGGTGTCCTGAATTATAGTTTAAAAACAGATGTTTTAGTTTCTGATCATTTAGATCCTGTTTTTGTGGGGTACTTTATGTTCTGCACCTTGTATAAGTTCTTTATAAGCACACCATAAAGTTCAAAAACATTTTATAAATAATGAAGCATTTAGTGGAAAGCATATCTTTTGCACCTTTAACAAACTGAGTTTCTGGATGGCTGTGGGTACCAGATGTCGACTCCATTTGATATCTGAAAGCAAATATATTCCTCCAGCGTCAGAGGTTTTCCTTCATAAAAGTGCCTGATGAAGAAAAATACCTAAAATAAGGTGTTTTGTTTGTTTCATTGCTTCTGGGCAAAGGTTGATGCTTGTAAATATTCCCACAACCAGAATAGTTTGAGCTGCTTTTTAATATAAATCTTTGAGATCGCAGCGTTTTCACAGCTTTAAGTGAAGAGTGAGACCAAAGGTCAGTGACCTCTCACAGATCTGTCCTGTTCCCCTGTTGAGCAGATGTGTTAGAACATGTTGTCCAGATGTTTTCATGTAAAAAAAAAAAAAAAAAAAAAAGATTGTAGTGGAGGTTTTTAGAAAGGTGATGTGCTGTGCAAAACTTGGGGATTATTATTATTATTTTTTTGTTAAAAAGAAAAATGTTTTCGTGGTTATGGATAAAAAAAATCTTTAAAATAATGTTATTTTTCTTTTTTTTTTATTGGTTATTGGGATTTGGTAACCAGCAAAGATTTTACGACAGTTAGATTTTCTTTCTAGTGTCGAGCACTTCCTTTAACGCCTGAACTAAAGCTGCTCGGGTATTTTTATTTTTTTAACTGTAACCGGCATCGAGTTTACACATCTTGTAACTACTAAATGTGATTCTCACCTTGTTGGCTCCTGTCTCGAGAGTTGTTTATTGAGCTCTGTGCAGACATTACTGACGAGACGTGTCACCAGAACGACTTGGCCTGCAAAGCTCATTTATCCATAACTGTCTGCTGGACGACTGTAAAGTTTCTAATTCTCTGAAGATATTGAATTTTGGGATTTAGTAGAAAACCATAATCAACCAAATTAACTGAAATTACTGCGTATAATCAATCTATATAAGTTGCTCCTTTTGATATGAATTACTAAATTAAATATTTAAATTTATTGTGACGCACCTTTACTTACTGTAGACCTATGTAATCATACTCTGCCTGAGGTACTGTTTCATATTTGATCTGGCAGAATTTTCCTGTGTTGCTCGCGCTTCCTCAGATGTTTTTCGTTCAAGCTTCAGACTGATCTAGAAGGAGGCAGTTGAATTCAGAAAGGATTTGTGGGTAATGAAGTTCTTAAAAAGAGACTGTTTAGTAAAAGCAGATGATTGGCCAGTTATGCAGAAACACCAGAGGAAAAACAATAACCATAATAATGACTGGGACTGTTTTCTGTTGGTGTGAATGTTGCATATTTGAGGCAACGTTTTGTTGTTGTTATAGGCTTTTTTTTTTTTTTTTTATCCTAATTGTTTAAAATTAAAGAGTAGTCTTGCAGAGCATAACTAAGAGCGTCAAAATCATGTCTGAATCCATTTAGAATTTCATCAAATTAGCATTTTTAACATTGAATTAAAATTTGCTGCATTTAGTCACTGTATAACGTAACAGTGTTGTTCACCGCCACTGCTCCATCAAGCTGAATACCTCAGCTTTCCTCCTAATCCCACTCTGTTGATGATGATTTCATCTTTTCAGCATTAGTTGAGTCAGTTCTGCGATGGATTAAACTTTCTTAATCTAGATATGGGGATAATGTAGGTAATTATGTGATATGAGACACTGTGGACCATGAGGGGACTAGAAGGGCATTTCACAAGACAGTGTTGTATAGCGGTTTAGTAATATCATTTTGTCTCACTTTGACAGACTACACTGAACAAAACCTAAGATTGTTCATCAATCATGAAGCTGTAAATGTACAATTACATCCAGAATGTTTGGAGGGTGTTGAGCATTTGAAAGGAGAAATAGGTTTGATTTAAAACTTCTTCATTTTTTTCTTCTTTGTGTTTTTAACATTTTTCGTTGGTGCATCACAGAATGAAGGTCTTGATTGATTGCAGGTTGCTGAGATGTAAAAAGGCTGCATTGTTTTGTCCTCTTGTATTACAGCATACCTGGACTATGTAAAAGCATTTTTTGGCTCTCTGTAAAGCTTTTTCACTGGGCTGTAAACAATAAAGAGTGTAAAGGGGATGACTCTTTGTAAAAGTTGTATACTGATTATTTTTGTTGTCCTTAATGGTTCTCGAAATAGAATTTGTATGTAAACTATGTTTATAGATTTTTATTTATGGTGTCATGGTGCAAAATGTACAGAGGTGCTGCAACGCACAGTCTTGTCTGCTTATGTTTGGTAAATATTTTTAAATGTTGAGAATAAATCAGTTCTGAAATACTAAGGTTTCATGTCTTTTCTTAAATGGACCAGGAGATTAATTTGAGTCTTCATTTTATTGCAATCCCTTATTCTAAGAGAGCCCCAGGTGACAGTGGAGACAAACAAGTGCAACGTTTAAAATAATCCTCCTGCAGAACCAGGCTTGAGAATTATGCCAGAAACAAACCAGAAGCAAGACTAACTTTCTGCATGAAACAAAGCAAAGAGAGAAAAAGTTAATGACAGAAGCGTCCTGCAAATAACAGGGTATAAAACCTTGATACATTTATGGTTCTATTTGTATATTTACATTGACTGTATTGAAAATAAGCATGGAAGAAAGGATTTCAGACACCCTGAAGTGGACCAAGCCACTCCGTCACTCGAACCTCCTGCCGCTGTGGGTCAAATGTGCACTACAACAGCAGACCCAAAGAAAGCAGATTAAATTTAAAAATGGTTCATATTAAAGGATAATGCACTAATCATAAATTCGATTTGATCAATATCCAGCTTCTAAGCACACTACGAATGAAAACACTTCTATTCAAACAGACTTACTCTAAAGAACAGGGAATTCAACTTTTGACCTATTTCTAACCTTTGTGACAACTTATTTTACCGGCGCCATCGGCGGGGATTTCAGGGCATGTTACGATCTTTCCAGTGTGACAAAATGTTTTTAGGAGATAATGTTGATATACTTACACTATAAAAGCTGCTCCAAAACAATTAACAATGAAAATATTAATTCAACTAAATAAAATTTGCACTGGAAATTCAGTAAACAAACAAAATAAAGAAATTGCAAGTTTATATGGAAACAGTTTATATGAAAAGTACAAATGCTTGGAAGGATGCTCAGGATTAGCATAGTTTCATGTTGATTCTATAATGTTTATGGCTAAAAACAATAAAGGACATAAAGGGAAGCTGAAATAAGTGCTATTTCCTTCTACATCTTTTCAGTCATTTTGGGTTGATGCTTGATGATAGGGTTGTTTTCTCTTTTTTTAAAGAAATGTTTTTTAAACTGGGAAGCAGAATTTATTTTAGAGTCCATCTGGAGAACAAGTAAGATTTAAAAAAAAAAACCATTAAGAGGTAGTTTGAAAAAATGGTAAAGTGTTGATCGGGTGATTCTAAAAACGGTATGACTGTATTTTTTCACTCACGGGTTATTTTATATCGTACACCAGTTTAACTGCTTGTTAACACAAATGGCTAATCAACCAATCACATCACATAATTTCAGTGCATTTAGGTATCTAGATGATGAAGACGACTAGCTGGGTTCAACCAAGCATTAGAATGGAGAAAAAGGAAATTTAAGTGACTCATGGTTGTTGATACCAGACAGGTTATTCTGTGTAACTGCTGATCTACTTGGCTTTTTACACATAAACATTTCTCTGGTTGATAGTTAATGGTCCCAAGAATGAAGGGGTCAGAGGAGAATGGATGGTCTGGTTCAATACAACAGAAAAGTAACAGTAGTTAAATGAATCAATCATCACAGCCAAGGTGTGTGGAATACCACCTCCAAATGGTCAACACCTTGAAGTGGGTGGGCCACAGCAGCAAAACACCACTCCTCCCAGCTAAGAACTGCAATCTGAGGCCACATTTCACACAGATTCACCAAGATTGAACAATAACAGACTGAAAAATATTGCTGGGTTGATGAGTCTCAATCTCAGCTGCAACGTTTAGATGATAGGTTCAGAATTTGGCATAAACACCATGAAAGCATGGATCTATAGTGCCTGGTATCAACGGTTCCGCCCGGTGGAGTTGGTCTAAAGGTGTGGGATTTTTTTCCAGGCACACTTTGGGCTCCTTAGGATCAACTGAGCATCGTTTAAATTTCACAGCCTATAGTTGTTAAACTATGTCCAACCCTGTAAGACCACAGCGAACCCATCTCTTGATGGCAGGATAATGCAGTGTCACAAAGCTCAAATCATCACAAAACTGATTTTCTGAACATTCACTGTATTCCGGTGGCTAAACAAGAGATTTACATCACAAATGTGCAGCCATCCAGCTGCAGCTAATTTTCAAAGCTACCATGTCAATTTGAACCAAAATCTCTCAGGAATGCCTCCAACACCTTGTTGAGTCTTTGACACGAAGAATTCAGGAAAAGGGTTTTCCAACCCTCTAATGGCAAGGTGTATCTAATAAGGTCGTTGAGTATATGTTAGTTATGTCTTTTATAAGGGAGATATCAGGGAAAATGTTACCCCATGTTCTTAAAAAGAAGTCACATTTAAAAAGAGCAGTGGTCGTTCTCCTCTATCCCCGCTAGATGGCACCAATGAACTAAAAACACTGCTCACAGTTTGTCCTGCCAACAGAGCCAGACTTCAGTTAGTGCCACAGTCTGAAATATCTTTAAAATTAAAAAGACCAACATCATCTCCTATACTGACTTTCTTATTAACATTAATGTTTTAAACGACAAAAGATGCAGCGCTGGTCATAAATAATGTAAAATAACCTTCAGGTTGGATTAGTGTGCAGCTAGCAAGCATTTGTTTTTCACTTAAGACTTAGGAAGATCAGTAGCAGAGTTTGATCACAACTAGATAAAAAACAAAGTAACAATAATAACAAAGCAGCAAAAGGGCAAAATGATTATACCTAAACATAATTAACAAACTGATTTCGCTGACACAGCGAGGAGACACTCCAAACACACGTTTATGATAGTGGAGTGATGACATGACCCGACAAAATCAGGATATGAATGACAGAAATGTATTTCCTTATTATTTAGATTTATAGTGTTTTGCGTGATAAGCTCATTTAGTTCACACCCTGGACTGAAAATCAAATATTACGCAGCTCAATAGCAAATTTAATAAAAGCACAATTTAGGAATAGGTCCATTATTTGGATCTCAATAACGGATATCAGTACCAGCAAGCAGAAACAGAAGCATAATAGAGTCTATTATTGTGTTTATGACTTAATAAAGGAAGCCTTTTGTCAATATGCATAAATTTTACGCATATAAACTTGATCTGGCTGAGTTGTACAACTACCACTAAAAGGGAAAGATCATGCCTTCTGTGTTTTATTTTACCACCAAGGTTCATTTTAATAGCTGTGTCATCGTGCATGTCTCATCTCCCCAGCTGCTGGCACACCCTGCCAGACCTCATTTGAGCTGAAAATCATCAGTCATCTTTAATTATTTTGGTATCAAGTGTGAAATTGCAGTTGTCATCACCACAGAGGCCCATTTGATTTTTAATTTCATCTGTCACTGAGAGCGGGGCAATGAACACACATGTATCCTGGATCCTGTTTCATCCCATAGGTTGGTTTTGTGCTTAAGAATATCTCCAGCTCTTTTTTGAGTCGACAGCTAAAACGGGAAATACAACAGTCAGCTCTCACAGCACTAGATTCAATTCTCAATAATAAAATCGTTTGTTGGAGAAGTGGAAGATATAGTTTTGCTTACATCCTATTTTTTCCTTTTCTTCAATATATTCATAAAGGCTCTCACTGTCTTTCACATATGCTACTATCTGACACCAAAACCCTATTAAGAATATAGATTAAAGGCAAAGAATCATAATTTCTTATGAATTAAACCCATGTATTCAATCCACTTCACTAAACCTGCAACATTGTAAAGCATCGCTTAAGATTTTCTTCCTATTCATCTCCTGAGTATTTAATCTCTGTCAAATACAGGCAGAAATTGACAGCAGTCAATCAATATCAAACAATCCTCTGCTTAATGACAGATTGATTTCACTCTGACTCATCCATTCAGAGCGCCGGTTCTGAAACTAAAAGGTCAGATAAAGAGAGAGCTTAGGTGAGTTCCCTTCACCTCCCTCGTATTCGCAAAATGTCAGTTGTAAAGATCTGTGAATTCAAATAAAACCATGAATGATTGAGATGAATTAAATTCATCTGATCAGTATCAGTATAATATTAAATGCATTCAGTACAGGTTCTCATCTTTTAGTCTAATTCAAACAGGTTCGCAAATGGATATTACACAAATGGTGAATAGAATACACATCCAAGTTAAAAAACAAATGTAATGGACTGTGAGATGCAAATGTTTCAGGGAGGGAATTAAACCCTCAGCTTGGATGACATTCCCAAGTTTACATTAAAATTGTTTAAATCACCATATGTTTCTGTTTTTAAGACAATTTAAATTTTATGTCCTGATTTGATTTTTTTTTTACCCTAAATTCAATCAAATCAGCCTACTTTTCTATTCATAATTCACTTTGAAAGAGTTTTTGGGTGACATTTTGGATGTACATCGAAAAACTAACTATTTCTTGCATTAAATGACTTGTTTCATTATCTATTTTTTATATTAACATTTAGGTCTGGAACATGGTGGATAACAATTGATCAAATTGCTAGTGTATGAATGTTGTAATAAGAAAGTAACCAAATAATTTCTTTATGAAATAAAGGCAGAAAGTTTCTCTTCATAATAACTATTTTTAACTCAGTGTACTTTAGTTTTGACTCCTTGATGATCCAGAAAGCTTTTGGGAAGTCAGTTTTGAACTGCTTTAAAGTTTTTATACTGAAGCCCTGTTTCTGCTTCTTCTCTATAAATGCAGTCATCATGGAGGAAACCATACACTTTTTGCAGCCATCTTATGGCAACATGCTTCTCTCATAACTCTGGTTGTGTATTTTGACCTTTCCCTCTTGGAAGAATTGGTCGAGTCATTTAAATTGGCTGCTTTCCTGGGAAGGATCTTACTTTTAAGCTTAGTTTATAGATTTTCAACAGTGTTACAATGAGAGGTTTAGGAAGGCCACTCAGGAAGCGTAGCTTAAGGCTTCCAAAGCCAGTTTTGATGTGTATTTAGGATTATTGTCTTGTTGGAACACCCAGTTGAGTCCACATTTCTATCCCCCCCAGGGATGCCCTGACAAGTTGCAAACAAACCTACAAACATGTAAGGGAATTGGTTAAGATGTTCAGAAACAACCCAGGAACCACCATGGCTCAAGCCTGTCATAACATGGAAGCTGCTGGAACACCAGTGTCACCGTCCACAATGGAAATTCTTTTAAACGACCCCAGACTGACAAGTGTGCCAACCAGGATGATACTGTCTGCCTCAGAATGTGCACCTTCTTGTACAACCTAAGAACGCTGTATGAAGTGTCAAGCATAGTGGTAGCAGCATCATGCTGTGGGGCCGTTTGGCACAAATTGTATGGAATAATGAACAAGGAACTCCAAGTTCTGCACCTTCACCTAAAACACATCAAAACTGGTTGTGGATAAAACAGCCTAACATTTCAGTTCTGAATTAATATTATTATCATTATAAATGTGGATTATATGAATTTGGAACTGCTCATGTGGACAAAACAAAATAGTTTTATGATCAGAGGAGATATGGACTGAGACATTTGGCCATAATGACCGTAGTTATGTTTGGAGGAGTCAAGGTGAGGCTTTCAAACCTTAGAACGCGGTTCCAGCTGTCAAGCATGGTGATGGTGGCATTATGCCGTGGGCCTGTTTTGCTGTCAGTTGTACTGGTGCATTGTACAAAGTGAATGTAACAATGATCATTAAGGATCACCTTCATATTCTTCATTGTTACCACAAACAGATATCAAACTGGAATAGACAAAGCTTCTTACACTTCCCGAGACACCGATCACAACCCTAAAGAAAATTTCTGGACGGCCAATTTAAATCTACTTACCCAAGAATGCCAAGAAGAGTGATCAAAGTACCAGAATTATACCAGAACTTTGCAAATGGTTACTAAACGTACGTAGTTGAGGTGTGACTGTTATGGGGGATTTAACCACACATTTGTTGGAGTGTTCATATATTTGAGTCAATGTGTTTAATTTTGCATGAATAAAAAAAAAAAAAGAATAGTAAATTATAATTTATGCACCTAATTGTATTTTGGGTTTTTTGGTAATATTGTTGTAAGTTGTTTAATAAAACCTAACAAGCAACTTTTTTTCATTCTTTTTATGCACTTCGATGAAAATGTATTTTTATCAATAAAACATCTGAACGCACTTGTACGCAACATTATTATAAAAAAAGCCACCAAGGAGATTGTTGCCAAAAAGCACGCACTCTTTACCTTACATGGGAATTTCACACTGTCTTTGTGACACTTTTACTTTCATTTTGACTTACTCATTGATATGCATGTGTGAAATCCAGCTGGTAGATAAGACGTATGTTTGTGCGTGGTGTAGGGCCAGCTCTCTCCGGGACCGTTTTACAGTTCACACCCTCGCTATTACCTGGAACTCAACCCACTCAAGACTGTGGAAATGGTGGTGGACTTTCGGAGAACACCACCCCCATACATCTCCCTCACCATCCTCAACAACACTGTATCGGCCGTGGACCACTTCAGGTTCTTAGGAACCACCATCTCTGAGGACCTGAGATGGTCTTCACACATAGACACTGTTCAAAAGAAGGTCCAGCAGAGACTGTACTTCCTGAGGCAACTCAAGAAGTTCAACCTTCCACAGGAGCTGCTGGTCATCTTCTACACTGCCATCATTCAATCTGTCCTGTCTTCATCCATCTCAGTGTGGTTTGTCTCATCCACAAAACAGGACAGGTCCAGACTGCAACGAATAATCAGAACTGCAGAGAGAATAATCAGAGCTGACCTTCCCTCCATCCAGGACTTATACAGGTCTAGGGTCAAGAAAAGAGCTGCTAAAATCTCTGCAGACCCCACACACCCTGCACATAAACTGTTTAGAGTTTTACCTTCAGGCTGCCACTACAGAGCACTGTTCACTAAAACCAGCCGCCACAGAGAGAGTTTCTTCCCCCAGGCTGTTTCTCTGTTGAACATTCAATAGAGTACAAAACAACAGCATACAGATGTTGCAAATGCACCTTTTCTATTAGATATGTGTAAATTGTATATTGTAAATTTGTATATTCTGTAATGCAAAAACAGAACCAAAGAGCAAAGTGTACCGGAGTCAAATTCCTTGTTTGTATGTACGAACTTGGCAATAAAGCTGATTCCGATTCTGATTACCGTCATACCCCGCTGCAAGGGGTATGACGGGGGGGGGGGGGGGGGGGGGGGGGGCTGGCTGGCCCCTGCTGATTCAGGGGTTAGGAATTTGCATCTGATTGCTGTTTGTCAACCAATGATGTGACTGTGCAGGCTGGGAGAGTGTCTCCACGCCTCTCTCTCATAGTCTGTCTCAGTCAGAGGCAGACTCCGAAACTCTGAAAACACGATTCAGAGCTGAATGCGTGGATATCATGCAGCCAGTCACATGAAACCTCTTGATTTCTAGCCGATATACACACGAACCCTCTCTCATTTTACATCGAGTTTGGTGCCTTCTTTGTTTTATTATCTACTTCCTCTGATCTGAAGAGCAGACATAGGATCAACACAGACGGGGAAAACAGGAATGTTTCTTCCGCCTCCAAACACAGAGGAAATCGAACGGAAGCCGATGTGGTAAGGCTGCATTTATTTTCCTTCTCCTTCTGCTTTAGTTATTGACGTGCAGACTGTGTTATGCTTTTACATTCAAACACTTCTGTTTTTGACTTATCTGCACTGATGGTGTAATAAATGAATGGACGCTATTTTCTTTTGTGTGTTTAATAAAATCGATACATTATCAAATGACGGATCAATAACCTATAGCGAATGCGGCGGATGGATTTGAGAGCTGTGCGTCATCAAACGTATACACGCCAACCTGCGCTGAGTGGACGGGTACTATTTTTATGGTAAATTTTCAGCAAAGTATATAATGTGTGATCAATACATGCCAAGTTAGGAATTAATTATTTTATTTTTAGCCTTATGTTGAAATTACAAGCAACAAAAATAATTGAAATGCTTCTGTTTTAACCTGAGGCTGTAAGAAACGTTCAAATTCTAACCGTTATGTAGGCTAGCCAATTTAGATAACGCTACAAAATGATTATTTACAATATCAACCTATTTATTCACAGCAGATCAACGATAGATAACCCAGTTTACATGTCTGAACAACACTAGATTTTGAAGCTGCCAATTAAAATGATTGTATCAGTATCAGTCATTGCAAATGTTTAGCTGAAGGCGGAGAAGCATCCGTTCGAATAAGGAAATTTAAATTTTACAACGCAATTAAACATGCGGTCACATTTTTTTTTTATGACTCTACTGAGTTGCACCCTTCTTTTAATCTAAGAGATCTATTGGTAATAACTGTGCAGTACTATTTGCTCTTACTGTACAGACTCGTGTTATCTGATTGTCAGCGGAACAAGCATAAAGTTTATTTGTATTTCTAAACATCCGCTCCAGGATTGCATACCATAAGTACGTTTAAACTGCCCTTTCAGTGACATAAAGAAGCCAGTGTATGTGACTGCTCTGTACCCACCACCATGCATTTAAATAGAGCGTGGCCTGCCTAAAATGTCACACCGAGGGTCACATCTGAGATCTAAAGCCATGTCCAGATTTTCATTAGTGTTTGTCAAAAAAACAAACTAAACCCTGAAAAAGCATTATGTTCAACAAACGATCATTGATGAATTTTTAGCTTGTTCAGTGCTTAGGATTAATGTCAGTTAATTTACTTACAATAGTTATTTAATTCACCCAAAAGGCCACATTTCTTACAGGGAAATCCATTTTCTAAAATTAAAAACAGTGACAGAGAATATTCTTTGAAACAAAAACAACTTTAGTCCATTCTTATCTGAAATAAAATAAAACATCGAGCTAAACTCCTGATATTAAGTCTTCATCTATATCGTTAGGTGTCTAGATGAAGAACAATTGTCTGGGCATGTTTGCTTTGACTTGTTGTTGCAAATTCAAGAAACTGCTGCCTGCATCAGTAAATAAGATGTTTTTGAGTGGACAGCACTGTTAGTTGTTTAAATCAAATTAAAATATTGGAGTGACAACGGCAGCTGCTGATGCCCTGAGAGCAACATACCTATTAACAATATGGTACCTGGCAGTATAAATACAGTGGAAATAAACTACCATCTTAACGTTACTTACCTTATTCATGTTATTATGATTTAGGAGATGTTAGTCAGCTGTTTCAGTTCCTCACAGTCGTGGTTGTAACAGACTCTGGGACAAATTTCGCCACCTTTTGTACCTGCACATTGCCATTTAGTCCTTTTTCACTTACTTTTCATACCTTTAAGCAGGTGTAAAATTCTTGTAGTTACTAGATATATGGTCTGTATGAAACACTAAACTATCAAGGCATGAAGTGGGGAAGGGGTAAAATTGTTTTAGGTTATTATACCAGTGTTATATCTGCCAGACTTTTTGTGAAAAGTCAACAAACGGGCTAAAATGTTGACTTTCATTGGTTCATCAAGTTCAGACCATGTTTACTGCTAGTAGATGCTATAGAAGTACAATCACTTAAATTAGTAGTAGTATCAAGCCTGATGAAAGGTCAATTACAGTCATGACTACAATGGAAATGACAGGTATAAAGACTGGAATCTACCATGACAGAAGCAATATTGGTTTAATCAATCTTTGAAAGTGTGGAGGATGTCAAAACATTTCGGAGTTACGTAACAGGTGTTAAATGTCGCATGCTCTAAAGATGTTTATCTGTAAAAATCATACTGAGGGTCACTGCTAAGACCTATGGGTACCTTAAAGGGATGAATGTTGAAGCCAGCTTATGTTTGGGGTGACAAATGACTTGACGGAATGATAGCAGCAAGGTAAATAGGAGTTCAAATAAAAATTAAAGTAACAAAATAGCTAAATTATGATTTTGAAAGAGTTTGGTTGCAGTTTTTGGTTCCTCATAGTTTTGGGTGTAATAGCCTCTATATTCTTAGTTGGCTGTTTGTTGTCAGGGGTATATTTCCATTGCTGAGAAGTCAAAACATTTGGGAATGAAGGACTCCCTCCGAGTCACAACAGTGTAGTAGTGGAAATATCCACTGTGTATTCCCCCTGTGTGGCGTCATCCAACATAAAGTGGGTCAGCAGACGTCTCATTCCAAAAAAAGTTCAAGAGGTCCTTCTACTGTATTTCTTTTTCCTTTTTTTGTTCTCTGGAGAATTTCTCTTGGTTACACAAAGCTGTCAAACCTCACAGCCACATCCAAACTCGGCTGACATTTTGGCATTTGGTTTGTGGCCAGTGTTCAAGTTTCTTGCCAAGAAGCGGGGGTGATGGGAGAGTGCAGCTACAGGAAGCAGGTTTTTGTTTTAAATGCATGTATGGTTCTTTGTCCTTATGACCTTCAGTATGCACATTCAGAAAGGAATTACAGCGGCTTTCAGTGGAGATTTTCTGGTTTTGTCTAAAGAATGACGTCAAGCGATTGTTTTTTTTCCGTCTTGTTTAAGAGTTTGGTCAAACAATAGGACTATTTGAGGGTTCAATATCACTCATGTTCTTTATTAACTGTGTCACTGTGACATCGTTAGAAGAAAGGTGTAAAAAAGTTCCTTTACCAGAAGTGTTGTCACAGACTGAAGGTGAATGTGGAAGTTGAAAACAAGGAAAGGAATGAAGAAAGAGACCTGTTAGTTCTTATTTTGCAACAGAAGTAGTCTTCCAGTCTGTGGCTTGTTGTTGGTAGATAAAAAGAAAGTGTCAGCTGCTGAGTTGCAGAATATGGCACCGTCTCAGCAGAGATTTCTTTGCCCCTTATCACACCCACACCCCACTGTAGGCCAATCACCTTAGAAAAAAAGGCTTTGCTAATCTCTTTGGTCCAATCTGGCATATGGTATCCTTCCTCTGACCAGTACTGCCCCTTCATACCAGTGTCTCCAGTAGAGAGAAACGCCGCTGCAGCAAGCAGGTGGGGGTGGGGTATCCAGCGGCATTTCCGTTGTGATTGGCCCTGTGTGGATTAGAAACGTATGGGAGGTGATCAGGTTCAGCTATTAAAAGGCCTCCATTTGCCATTGTATGTATGGCTTGTTACGAAACCTAAAGGCACTTGTATTCTGCACTTTATTTGAAGAGCGTTTGCCTAGGTCTAAGTTTTATGGAGACTTCTTTTCCTTTCAAGTCAAAGTGTCGAAACAGTAAGCAGACCTTGACCCGATGGATGAAGAACACTTTGTGACTGCATGCGTTGCAGGATTTCGGAATAATAATCAAAAGGTCAATGGGATGTACAGTATGAGTGTCTGAAAGAAAGCCAACATTTTAATCACTGTTATGAGCCGGTGTAAATTATCTAAAGTTGAAAATGTAAAGAGGTCTTACTCTTGGAAAAAATGTTGAAACAATATTTAATTGGCAATATATTTAAATTAAGGAGTCTTCAAAAAATGTAGGGAAAAAAAATATTTATGAATATCATGCAACGGCTTGTTAGTGGTATCCAGGTATGACAACCTCTCCAACCCCGACATGTCTGTAGATGTTAAAATAGGGTTAAAAGGTCGTTGGGATTGATCAATTTGGGCGAGTACCTTGGGGCTTAAAAAAAGCTCAGTTTTCAAAATATTTTTCTGGTTTAGATGAAGACAAGGACTGGCCAGTCCCAAAGAATCCTAAACAGGGGTTCATGGATGTCTGTTTCTAAAATGGAAGGTTTTAAAACCAATAAGGGATTTCATGCTGTATGATGCACAAAAAATAGGCTCTTATGATTTCCTTATAAATAACCGGCAGCATCTGGCTGGTGGCCAATGCTTCAATGCACAGAATAAATGGGTCTTTTTCCTGTCTGTTCTACACAGAAGCATAGTCGGCTTGATAAAAATACTGCGCTTCGCTAATTAATGTTTGTTAACTGATGCTTCTGATATGCATTTGAACTTTGAGTCATGAGGGAAAGAACGAGATTCCGGCTGAAATGAGCTTCCTCGGAGTAGAGTCGCTGCTCCTCCACATCGAGAGGAGTCAGCTGAGGTGGTTCGGGGAAACCTTCCTCGGGAGGTGTTCCAGACACGTCCCACCGGGAGGAGGCCCAGGGGACAGCCCAGAACACCTTTGAAGGGACTATGTCTCTCTGCTGGCCTGGGAACACCTCGGGCTTCCCCTAGAGGAGCTGGAGGAGGTGCCTGGGGAGAGGGAAGTCTAGCCATCTCAGCTTAGACTAATGGCCTGCAACCCGGTCCCAGATAAGCAGAAGATGGCGAGTACAACAAGTACCATGATAACATGAAACCAGGCATGGGCCCATAAGTGATTTTTATGAGATAACAGCCTTGAGTAATAAAACCACAGGTTCACTTTATCACGCTACTAACACAAGGATTTTTAAGTAAATTATGTACCCTGGACTATTGTTTTTTTGGTTTATTTTTTTAGTACTACCCGCCATCTCTCAGTTTAGCAACTGTAGTTTTGAAACTTTAAAGCTGTTTCCTCCTTTAATTTCTTGACTTTGTGTTTTTCTTTTGAGATGTGATATAATTTTATTGGTCAGAAAAAAAGAGGAAGATGAATAGATTTGGCAAAAAAAAGATAAGACCTTTTGTGTTGACATACTTGTTCTAAGCCAGGAAAAAACAATCGCACATCACTAATGCAACCCTAAATGTGATCCTCATTTGGTGCTATTTCTTTTCTGGCGTTTTTTTAGCTACCAAGTGACACATGAGGTGCTATTTGACCACATCTGTTTTCTTACGTCTTTAGCTTTCAGTGACTCGTCCTCTTGTTCTTCTTGTTGATATTGTGTTCTGTCCAGGGTGTTTCCTTCTCTTAACTGGTAACTTGGTCCCTGCTGATCAAACCTAATTCCTTTTCAGAAAAAAATCTTGTGTAATAGTCCTGCTTATCAAAACAAGTCAAAGTTCCTCCTGGTGTCTGAGTATGTGGTGATGTTCGTTAAATTCAGGCCTTGTGTTTGCTCAGTGTGCACATTGAAATGTCGTTTATGAGGTGAAATCCACCCAGCTTCCTGTCACAACAGACGCCTGATCTCGACCCAAGGATGTTTGAAGAACGTTTGGAAGCAGAAAGTGTAGCATGCAAATAGCACGCTGAGTTTGCCTCCGGGCACCACGGCTGAGTGAGCTGAAGTCAGTGGCAGTTTGCCACTAAACTGGTTAGTGGCTATGAATTAATGACAGACAAACATGCAGGGACAAGACAGGCAGGTCTGTTTGTTTTCTTATGATTGAACTACAGAATAGTCCTATACAGGGGTGTAGCGGCTATTTTCTTTTAGGTTGTCACTGTTTAAATTGCTTACCAAAGCCTACGGGTATGGCAGGATTAGAACATTTCAATATAAACCCACCTGCAAATATCAGCTTGCACTGTGTTGCATTGAATAGGTGCAACCCTTTAACACCCAATCTGTCCTGCTATTAGAGAAAGTTGATGCCAAGTGGTTTGGCTGCATTTCCGTTGTTCTTTTGCCAAAGCCTACTTCTTTTGTTTGAGGTTCTGTATGACACAGACTGCTTGATTACTGCAATTCATCCAAAAATAAATGCTAGGAAACCTTAAATTGTTGTATTTGACGGGGTTTCCCATCAAGGCTGACTGTGACGCAGCTGAAAGCAAGGGTCAAAGGTTTTGGGATGCCCTGCAGTTTCTGAACCAGATGGTGAGGGGTTTCCATATGTGGTCGGCGGCTGCCTCTGGGTTCAGTGACAGTCTGCCCGGATACCAGCACATAGCTGCATCATGCTGACATGTCCATCAAACGTGAAGCATTTGTGTTTTATATTTGTGTCAGCAGGCTATGGCAGCCTTCCCCCGGTAATCAAAGCTAATCTAATTAGATCCATTTCCCCTTTGAGCAGATAAAGATTTTCTACCACTTATTCCATAGTGGGTCACGGGGGAGCTGGTGCCTATCTCCAGCAGTCTATGGGCAAGAGGCAGGGTACACCCTGGACAAGTCGCCAGTCCATCGCAGGGCAACACACAAACAACCATGCACACACTCATTCATACACCTAAGGGCAATTTAGAGTGACCAATTAACCTAACAGGCATGTCTTTGGATTTTATTAGGGTGGCAAAGTGCCTGTATGTGAAACTTTAACCTGCATTTTGTCCAGCAGTGACAATCTTTATCCTGGATGTCTCCATGTTTTATCTGTTTAGCTGTTTTATCTACGCTTTTTACTAATTCGTGTTATTTGTGTAAAGACAAAAGAAAAACAAGATTATTAAAGTCCACAATGCAGTGACGCAATTACAAAGCCTTATAAACTAACAAGTTAATCCAGTTTTCGTGGCATTCAGTAAAATGTTCAAACCCCCTGCTCCACCTCTCCCTCAAGGGATGACTCATCTTCTTCATACCATCAGTCTGGAGTCTCAGCAGCGTGGCATGCTGCAAGCTGCTACATGCATGTCCTGTGTCCAGAGTTGTAGTTTTTCATGACAAATGAGGTTTTAGTGCTGAATTTCTCCCTGGGATCTCATATTACAATGAGCACCGATACAGCTTTAAAAAGGCTCAGTTGTAGGGTTTGTAAAAGAGTTTGATTTTTATCAGGGAACGAACTGTATTAATTTCACAATTTGATCATGAACTGTTTACAGAACTCTGTTGTTCAAATGAACTGAATGAGCCAAACAGGAAACAAAACACAAAACAAAAGAAGAAGCAGCATCGAACAAAGAATGCACACAATATATGTTCAAAACTAATGCAATCTAGTACAATGAGGCTCCCGTGACTTGGTTATTTATTATTTTCTAGATTCTTTTAAATGTGTTCTGTTTTTTTAGATTTTGAGATTGAGATTGAACTACAGTACTTTAAAAAGTACTCCACCCCCCCTTTACAGATTTCTTTTTTTCGCTTTCGTAATGCACTTAAATGTTATTCAATTAAATCCACATTTTAATATCAGAGAAAAATAACCTTAGTTAATACAACATGCAGTTTACAAATGAAGATTTATTTCCGCCCTTTTTATTAGGGGGAAAAAGCTATTCAAACCAAGGTCTTAAATAGAACCTGTCTGACAACATTAAGTAGGCTAAAGGTCCAAAGAAAAGGCAAAAATCTTGAAAAACCATCACTGTATGCTAAATAAATAAGTGAATTTAGGAGCAGGTGAGAAACAAAAGTCCATTTCATTTCAGATCATCCTTCATTGTGTTGTCTATACATGCTCTACATGCCTCACAATCAACTGCAGGGTGCATACACAGAATGAGGGGGTTGAATCATTCTACCAACATGCCCCTGATTGGGCTCGACAGGTAATGACAAACCCATAACCACTTTAAACTGTAAGGTTTAATGCAGGATTACGTAGTGATGAGGTACAAAGGGGAAGACAGCTTTAGAAGCAGCAGGAGGTACCACATGATCGGCAGAATCTGTCAGATCTGGGAAATATGTTGGTCAGCACTGTCTGCTCAGATAATAACATGTTGAGGATGGTTCACAGCAGCTTTGCTTGCATTTAAAGCACTGAATGGATATGAACAGCCTGCTTGATGATTGCAACATGAGCTCAGCCTGCTGTGAGTTGTAAACCACACCCCTGGGGTTCCCATAATCACAGATTATGCTGTGTAAGGAAACGTGGCCTGTGATCTCGGCTGATCAGTTTATATGATGTGAAAGGACAAAGTAATCCGTAATCGGAGGTTTGTGAATACGTGTTTATTGTGGAGCCAAACCTTAAAGAGGCTAAAATCACTGACATCTATCGGTCTGGAAACGGCTACAAAGAGATTTCTAGGCCGTTGGGACTCGAGTGAACATTGGTGAAAACCATTCCACAAATGGGGAAAAATGGAATCGTTAAATATGGTGATGGTCTGCGGCTGCTTTGCTGCTTCAGGTTGTGGACGACCTGCCAGAGTTGATGGAACCATGAATTCTCCTTTCTTTCAGAAAATCCCAAAGGAGAAAGCCAATCATCAGTTCATGACCCTAAGCTCAAGCACACTTTGGTTATGCAGCAAAAGACACCACCAAGTACACATCTGTATGGGTCAAAATAAACAAAAAGAAATGAGATTTTAGAATGGCCTAGTCAAAGTGAAGACTTAAACCAATTGGAGATTCTGAGGCATGAGCTTAAACACACCATTCATCCTTGAAAACCTATTATTTGGCTAAATTGTCTTTGTTCGATATTAGATTTATCTTAATGATCTCAGTGAGTTTGAGATAAAAAGGAGAAACAATAATCATTTTTGTAATCAAAGATGAAAGGGGACAGTAATTCAACATCAGCTGGTGTGAGGCTTTTCTGCTCACACTGAGCTGAGCTAAACCTCTGAATAATGATAACAGTGGTTTGCACTGGTGACTGCATTGGTCTCCCTAAAAAATGGGGTGTGCTTATAGACAAGACAAACCTTTAAGATTTAGAGTCAGTCAGTCAGTCATTTTCTACCGCTTATTCCATAGTGGGTCGCGGGGGAGCTGGTGCCTGTATACAGCAGTCTATGGGCGAGAGGCGGGGTACACCCTGGACAGGTCACCAGTCCATCACAGGGCAGCACACAAACAACCATGCACACACCTAAAGGCAATTTAGAGAGACCATATAACCTAACTGGCATGTCTTTGGACTGTGGGAGGAAGCCGGAGTACCCGGTGAGAACCCATGCATGCACGGGGAGAACATGCAAACTCCATGCAGAAAGACCCCAGGCCAGGAATCAAACCCAGGACCTTCTTGCTGCAAGGTAACAGTGCTACCAACAGCGCCACCGTGCCGTAGAGTATTATCTAGTATTATTTAAAGTAGTATCTGTTTTGGCTAGCTTTCGGTTTTTTTGATCAGTTGGTCTCAGTTTTTTTTCTGTCAAAAGATGTCCTGTTATGCCTTGATCCCCAAACCTTTAATTAGTATTAGTTCTGTGCTTGGTGCTGCTTAGACTTGGTGGTTTGCATGTAATTCTAGCATCTTAATTAGAGTGAAGCTTTCTAAATAGGATTAGAGGTTCTAGTAAGTTTTTTTCCAAGTGAAATGCAAGATAAAAACTTAAATTTTGCACTTTGTGTATTTCTTGCTGCAGAGTTTGAGCACTCAGCTCATTAATGTGGCCGGCGGCAGGAGCACAAATCACTTTTGGCTCCTCTTGCTCAGGCACTATTATTTGGCTGCTTGATATATAGCTGCTGAGAAGTGACTCGCGGGATTATTTTTGTTATATGCCTCCTTAATTTATAGCATGGTTGGGGCTAATCAGATTTGGTTGGCTATATTGCCTCGACTGGCTGGAAGAGGTCAGTGGAAAATGCGTGACCAGCCTGTGCGACACTTCCTCAATGATCCTGTTGTTGGTGCACTGGGGTTCAATGGAGCCTGTGTTACTGCCTTACTTGGTAATGCTGCAAGGAATGTAAGAGAGGGATGCATAATCAAGACCAGCACCACTGAGCAACTTCTTGCTTTTATGCTCTTTGGCCCCTTTTATTTTTTTTACCAATGCAGGAATTGATCATAAGTCTTCCATGGCTGCTAATACTTAACTGTTCCTTTGGATACTAATGGATTAAACCTACAAACTAAACTGTCTTTAAACAGGCTAATGACTCTGAAGCTTTATACCAAATTATCAGAGGAAAAAAAACTCAAATCTGCAAACTGAAACCAATTAGCTTGTCTGTGTTACATAAAAGCCCAGAAAAGCTTATTTGAATTTTATCATTTTTATTTCTTCCTTTTTTCTTTTAAAAGAAAAAACAGACATAAATTTACAATTCTTTAAACTTGTCTGCTTCTTTCAAACTCTTAAGATTTTCTTTTTATTCTCAGTGAGTAAAAACAAAACCAAAACTTAGAAAATTATTGCAAGATGGAATAAAGAAATGTTTAAGGAAAGTTTAAAGTTCCTCTTCAGAACTTTGATTGTGAATAAACCAGTTTGCCCAGACCTACTTCCTTCAGTCAGTTTACTTTTTAAAATTAAAACAAAAATATATAGAAATACAATTCTTCAAGAACTAAATAAATAATACTATTTCCTCCTCTGTGAGATTTTTGTCTTGGACAATTTTTTCCCAGTCAGTACATCCAGATCATGGTACTCTGTATATCTGAACTGTTCCCTAAAAAGCTGAAAAAAAGTCTATCATTCAATTAATCAATCAATCAGTTATTGGTTATTATCAGTTAGTTATCAATTATTTGACCCTTAAAATGTGAAGAAATCTAACACCAAAACATGATTAATGTAGGCTAGAATCAAAGCCCTTCATGCCAGTTCCAAACTGAGAAGATGAACCTGTTTGTACCATCGGCCCGTCACAAGCGTTTTCATAATCGGAGGCACAAATGTGTATGAACTTTAAGGCACACCCCAAACACACTGCTTCCTTGTGTGGCATCATGCAAAACCCTTCAGAAGGAAGATGGATTCTCTGTCTTAGAAATGAACGTCATTTGGTGCAGAATGTTTGTATTGACCCCAGAACAAATGTAAAACGACCTTGTGAAGGTCCTGGCTGAAGCATGGTAGGAAAACAAACATGAGCTGAAAGGCCAATCAGTAAGGAAGAAGTCTACTCCAGAAGCATCTGAAAATGCCTGTGCGCAAGTGCAGGGACAGCAAAGTCAGTGTGCATCACAAAGTCCAATGATATCTCAGTTCCACTGAAATTTTGTAAGCACAGCTGAAAAAGGTGTGTGAGCAGGGCGACCTGCAAACCCAACTTAGCTACAGTAGTTCTGTTAGCAAGAATAGGCGAATATTCCAGCACACTATTGTGAGAAACTTGTTGAAGGACACCCAAAATGTTTGACCTAAATGATACAGTTTACAAGGTCATTCTACCAAATACTAAGAAAAGGTAAAACTTCTGAATCTGAAGAAAGTTAGAAAAAAAATCCCCCTCATTATTTTGGTAAATGGAAATAAATTTGTTAATCGACATAAAACAAGGGCAAGTTTAGTCTGATTTAATCTCCGACAGTGCAACAAAAAATTACATCTTCTTTTAAACCTTGTAAATATCTGGTTTCAACTGTCCTGAGCATCTATGCAAAGCCTGTTTTACTTGTCTGTTAAGGGGTAGTGCAATCTTTATTTTGACAACTCAATTAAAGAAAGAATACATGGCAGAACAAGTACCACCCACATAAACTCAATGAACCTGCCTGAATCCAGGGGAAAACATTAATTTGATTTACATGTGGTGAACAGCTGAGGCGCCAGCAAAGCTCTGAGCACCAGACGTGGAGCTGAAAAGTGGACTATCACTTTAAGAATTGGACTTTGTGATTTTCAGTCAAGCAGAACAGATGTTTCATTTTAATACCCAGTTTCAGGTCTCACCCAGACCTCACCCAGCTTGTCTCAGACCACATGGCTCGATCAGGCATCGAAATGGGTTGCTCTTTCACTACACAGAAGGAAATCAAGCTGCCTGTTTTTTTCTTTCTCCAGAAGTTGAAACGCAACATAAATAGCTGCAATGAAAACAAATATACCCATGACGTGAAAAGCCATCTTCAGCGATACACGTCTTTCTATTTTAAAATATTTAGTTTTGACATCTGTATGTTCATATACGCTTTTTGCATGCAGCCGTTCTTATATTTACCTATGTGTGAGTGCATGTGTAGGGTGGTGAGTGTCTCTTTATCTCATTGGAATTGGACCCTTAACTCTCGTTCTTATCGCTCTACCCTGTTTGCTCAGACCTTGCAATCTCCCACTTCTCAAATGTGGGTTTAGAAAAAAAAAACAGGATTAACCCATTAGCTCTTGTCATTTCTACTTTATCCTTGATTTGGCCAACTGTTAAAATTTATTTGCCAATTCCTCCTCCACCTGCTCTAACAGAGAGTTCCAGTGCTACCTTCTCCGACAGGTGGTCTCCCTTTAGCCAATTAGGGCGTTAAATGAGCCACAAGGGTCTTAATACTCACTGTTGTTATTTGAGGTATTGCCCTTTTTTTTGTTGCTTAAGAACCAGACGTTAAAACTTAGTGAATCAATGACAGCTAAGAAGCTTGTATACTAACCAGCCGTCTATTATTGGGAATTAGGACAATCTGATGCCCTAAGATGATCTTGGGTCTCTTACTTAAGAAGATGTCTTTAATACCTCTGTGTAGAGGTTGGCTGTTAGAGGTCAAAGTGTGAAAGCGTAAGCATGAATTTCAGGATCTGTTTTTAGGCAAAATTTCTAAAAGACCCTCATTGTTAGAAAAGTCCCGGTAAAAATTGTCCATGGTCATCTGGCCCTTTTGAGGGAAGTCGGTAAAAACGTGGTTTAAAAACTAGTAAACGGGAACACAAATTGGTTGTATATTAAATGTGCATAATCAGTTTCTGATAATCAACCCACACCAGCAAAACCTGGTCGGCAGCCTTTGCTCCAAGGCGCAGAATCCAGCTATCATTTTTTAAATCAGTACTTTTCAGAACTATTTCAAAAGGCTGTTGTCAACACTTTAAACGGTTGAAGTCCAGGAATCTGTTCAGTCTTGGTGCACTTCTGTAAGATGGGTCCAGTGTGCATTAAAGGCGCCAACTGATGTGTGTTTATTGATGAGTGTTGTGGCGCTCCAGATGCAAGTTCCTCCTTAAGATTTACCATAATACATTTCCTGTGGATGACGCAGTGCCAAAATGAACAGAGTTTTCTCCAGCCGTGTGGTGCAGGCATTAACTCAGGTCTGCCCCTCCCCCACCGGTTGCTGGCATTACTGGCTAGCTGGCTGAAAGAAGGCTATTACATTTTTCCATTGTTGTTTGGAAAAATTTCCTGTCACAAAAAAACTTTGGACAGTCAGTGTTGAAAATGACACCAAGGTCACACTGACCTTGGTGTCTATATCCAGTATACAGTAGATTTTAGTGGGAACATCTTGATGACTAACAGGAAAGAGAAAAGTGAGGAAAATGTGGGTTAATTACAACCAATATCGACATTGCAGGTGTATGTTTTCATCGTGCAGCGATATTACCTTTGGTAAACTACAGAAGAGTACGAGCATCAACTAATTAACCAGCTAATATCAGCTTGTGTTAGTCTATAAAGAGCTGAAAGGCAAATAGGTGCAATATTCTCTCCAACAAGCATATCAAAACGAAACTAATATAATAAATATTGATATCATTTTAAATTGAATAATTGGTGCTTTTCTGCTTTAAATTAAAGCATTTCTTTAACATTTTTTTGCATACATCAATACATTGAAACTGTGGTATTTTTATTTAAGGATATCATACTGTGAGAAGCTTATATGGACCCATGCCTAATTCCTTGATTTCTTTTTAAAATTTTCTGCTATCTTTTATTACTGCATTACAGCATTAAAATGTAAGTAGCAGAGAAAATGTGCACGTGAGAGTCCAGGAATTTAGGAAACAAACAGGCTGTTTTAAGGTGATGCAGCAATCAGGCGATGGCACTCGCTTTCAGTCGAACTGGGTTTCTTTTTCTTTTTTTTTTTTTGCTGCAGTATTGTTTTGCACAGAGGGTGCTCTTCACAGACACTAAAACAGATGGTTGGCTATAAAAAAACTGCATTTGGAGGCAGATTTGTCCAGTTTAGTCTTGATGCAGGGCTTTAACAGAGAGCTTTTTCCACATTTCTATGGTTAGAATGCCTTCACTAAAGTGGAAACAAAACCATGGAGGAAGTTTTTTTTTCTCCTTCATATCCTCTCATTATTTTCTCTGGTCAAAGAAGCCCTTTAACTGAGTTACTTAGTTGTGGAAATGAATCAAAATGTCATATTTATTATCTTCAATACATTCCACAGCTTTAAAACATCTCTGGAGGTGATTTTCAATACAAACTTAACTCATAACATGCCGCCCTGCTTTCTGTTATGTTCACAGCAAAAAGTCTTATCATTTTAGCCAAAACCTGGTTTTAAATGTGCAAGAATGAGATATACCAACTTTCATCCATTTAGCTGGCAGATAAAAAAAAAATGTGTCAAAAGTTGATAGGCTGTTATCAACTATTAACACCCCTAATCCTGTTGCTAATCATTACCTAGTTTTGGGGATTATGTTTAAAACGTGCTGAATGAATTTTAGAAAAAGAAAAAAAACAAGATGGTATTACTTTTAAGGCATCAGGAAATGTAACAGGGCAGCATATGCAATTTATTTTGAACACTTTGTTCTTTTTGGCAGAGCAACAAGCTTTCCACAAGCAACTGGAGGTTCAATCAAGTTTCCAAGTAGGAAACTGACATTAGGCTTCTCATGCTACAACTTTGCCAGAGCAACGAGGAAGAGGCCAATTATGTTTAAGTAAAGATGCACAGTGCATTTGTTTAGCTTTTCTTTTTTTATATATAAGTAAAACTGTTTCATGATGAATCATTTGATGGTGTGTCAGTCGCTCAGATCCTCACTTATTATTGTGTTTGAGTTAAAAAAAGATCCTAAGCGTTCTCATCAGGACATAATTAATGACTGCAGCAATATTCCGGTCAGTCACGTTAAAAAATTGTATCTTAGAAGCATCTGAGCATAACTTCAGGAAGATTACAGAACGTGCGAGGTGGCGCAATGGAATTTGCTCCATCTTGCATGTAGGAAATCATGATGCTTGTGATGAGCGATGGCATGAAACAAAGAGACCACTTCTGCTTCCCCCTGCACCAGAGAAGGCTCAACACAACAAGCTTTGTTGTAATCACTTCTGTCTTTGAAATCACATACATGAAACATGGAGGGGGAGAGGGTTTAAGAGGCGGGAAAAACATGGATTGTGTCACAGATCACTTGAGAGTGACTAATTCCAATGATGAGTGATGAGCAATGTATATATAAAGATGCTTCTGCACAGCACTCTTTTATCCTTGATGCAAAAATGACTGGATAATTTGGAGTAATTGTTGGAGTCATCATTTAGGCCAGCGAGTTATTTGGTTTTGTAGCTGAAGAAAAGGGGCAGACCTGCACAGTTGTTTGAGTCACACCGGATCCAGTTAGGTAAAATGCTTTAATCCAGCTTACACTTGTGTTATTCTTCGTCCTGACAACTGCTGATGTGCTCTTGTGCCTCTGCCGCCCGTGAAAGAGTCCAGTGAATCAAAATTGAGTATCTGTCGGCTGGCTCACGGCATTTTCTCTGTCAGTTGTCACTTCCTTACACCCTCTGAGGAAACATACAAGTTTCACAGCTCTTCTTTCCTTGCGCAAGATTCCTCTAACCTATAGCTATAGTATTGGGCAGCTTGAGGGTTTTCTCTTTTGAACAGATATGGTTTGTTGCCCAACTGGGCCAGACAGGCATCTACAACATGATTACGTTAGTTTTAATGCAAAATCTTTGAAGTCATTTGGCTTTAGGAGTAATTGTCAGTGTCTGTTTTTAAGGAGGAGAGAGCAGACCGGGATATCAGGATAAGGGTGAGATTCAGGTATGCAGTCTGCTTCTTATTACGAAGAAAGTTACAAAGAAACCCAGCAGTTTGTTTTATTTAATCTCAGTTTTATTTGCATTTACAGAAGTAATTTATATGTTTTGCAATATTTGTTGCATTTTTGTGAGCTGCTGTACTCAGAGGTTGCTTGACGTGTTAAATTTTTCAGCTCTGTCTACCATAAAGGCAGAAGCATTCAGTAATGTGGCGTGCCCGTGTGGTCTGTCACTTGTGATATGCTAGATTCTTTACAAAGCACAAGTTCACCGATACTGTGTAAACATACAAGTCGATCTTCCAGTTGAGTAAGGCTGGTGTAATGTTACACTATCAGTTATTTTCCATTTGGATCGCACAAGTAAGTGTAGTAAAAAAAATAAAAAGACACCCCTATTACTGTGGCGTCTGCTCAGAGAGTGGTGGTTGCCTCGAGTTTCATTACGTATTCATGACTGTGTAAACATAAGATATGAAAAATACTTGATTTTCCCATGAATGGACGCATAACATCACTAGAATTGCATTTGCAAGAAGGAGACATTGGACTTGAAACTGTTCATCCGTCTCCTGTGCTCTTTAACATGCCTACATTATGCCACCTTCGCGGTGGAACTGCACTAAGATTTTCTGAGTGTCTCCACTAAGCTGCATAATGGGGGGAAAAATAACCCCTCCTCTCATGAGACAAAATAATACCCTCATTGTAATGATGGGGTTTATTGTGTGCAAAGAGTGCTGTGGTGGTCAGTTTTTAGGTAAGCTCAGCATGGTTTAATGTGGTGCTACTTTGAAGACTGGTATTACCTTGAGGCTGTGCTGACTCCCAAGTATGTTTTATTCAAGGCCTGTTATGAATGTGGTCAGATGTAAGAACTGCAAGCGTCAGCTCTCAGAAAGGGAAAAAAGTTTGTTTTCAGTGCGCAACATCGAAGACACAGTGCCTTGTAAAGGTACTGATACCCCGTATACTTTTCCACATTTTGTCACATTAAAACCACAGACCTTATTGTGTTTAAGTGGGGTTTTATGAGACAAAGAAGTGTATAATTGTTAAATGTAATGAAAAATATAAATGCTTAGATGTCTTTGACAAATAAATTGAAAAGTGTGACATTTACCCCATGCCAAAAATATATTTCGTATCTCCAACAGCTTTGCACATGTATAGACTGAAATTTGTCCTCATTCTGCTCTGACTGTATGTTAGGGGTTGTTATCCTTAGCAACCCTTCACCCCCGTCTTAGCTTTTATTTACCACCTCCAACAGGCTTTATTTGTTCCTGCTAAAGATGAGCATCCCCACAGCTGCAGCCACCATGCTCCTCTGTGGGGATGATGTGCTCAGGTGTTAGTTTTACACCGTAAGAAGCCTGAAGCACCAAAGCCAAAATGTTTAATTCTGGTCTCATCTGATCAGAGTACTTTCTTCCTTCTCTCAATGATTCAGCAATCTTGCAATTCCTTTATAAATGTAGCTTTGGATCTCTGCTGCTCCTCCAGAGTCATCACGAGATGTGGCTGTTTCCCTGATTAATGAGCTCCATGTCCGGCCTGCCATTTAAGGTGGATGACCATCTCTTCATGCTATACTCTTTCTTTCCTGAATCATGGGCTGAGCAGTGCATTGTAAGATGTTCAAAGCTTTTGACAACCCTGCTTTACACTTCTCCCTGACGTATCTGCTGTGTTCCTTGGTCTTTATTATGCTGCTTCTTCATTGATGTCATTAAACAAACATCTGAGGCGTTCACAGAACAACTGTATTTACACTGCGAATAAATGAAATGCGGGTGCCCTCTATGTATGAATTAGTTGACATCCTAATTGGTTGCATTACGTATTATTTAGCCATGCCACACTTTTCAGATTTTTACTTGTAAAGACTTTTGGAATATCATCAGCTCAGAAAAACGGTGCAAATCCTGAACTATCTGAGTTGACAAATCAGGGCAGGTGCTGACTACGAAAGTCTGCCTTTACCTTTATTAGTCAGCATGGCTGAACGAACAGTGCCGTACAGTCACCACCAGCTCCAGTCATGACTGGTACTCCTGCAAGTCCAGCACCTGCGCTCAAATCTAAATTCCCCGCGCGCTGTTGACTTATGAGTGCAGCGCTTATCTGTAGCCAACTGATCTAGCCGCAGCTTAGTTGTGATGTAAGCTCGTAGCAATAGGGATTTTTCTTTTTGAAATTATTCCTAGAAAATCGGATACCTTGGCTTATAGCCATGACTGTTTTGCATACCTGGGCCTTTTCTGAAGCAGGTGTGTTGGCGAACTATTGCCACCTACACATGTTGCAGAAAACTCCCCACGGTGTGTCACTCACATGCGAAAAAAGAAGGGGAAAATACACCAGTTGAACGTGAGCGGGCCTTACCTGTAAATGTTTTAGGAAGCATAAATTTATATTGTCCACACAGGTTTGCTGTTTTGTGTCTGCGAGCAGAAGCTTATTCTAAGTTCAATCCGACCAGGTGAGAAAAATGACAGTTCTTCCTATGATTTCACTTCCTCTTGTTCTTTTTTGAGACATTTTGTCCTCTAAGAGCAGCTCACCCCTTCTGTTTCTGGTGTGAGCAATCCTGCACATGCTGCATGAAAGATGTTATCTCTGGGACTCTGTGTATGTGTCACAGGGACTTTGCATTGAAATTTGTGTGTGAAATTGTTTTCTCCTCAGTCACATTGTCTTAACTTGTGATTGGAGTTAGTTGAGACACCATGCTTACTTGGCTGCTGCAAGTCATATAAACTATTAAAAATTATTAATCGGGGAGCTTAGGAATATGATGGACTTTTTCTTTAAGTGTTACCTAGTAACTTTATTTTTCTATTATAGTTCGGTTCCAAAACAGGGAGCAACCATGACAAAAAGCTGCCAAATCAAAAGTGCGGGTTTAAGAGTCAAATTACATTAAAAGCATTAGAAATGTTCACCTAAAAGCCATGGGATAGAGAAAGGTTTTGTTTCTGAAATGAAGATGTTTTCAGAGCAGTTTACCAGTTGTGACAGCGCTCTGGGAGAAAGGTCTTTCCCCTAACCTCAGGTTGCTGATGTAAACAGAAAGTAGTGGAGGAGCACTTTGACATTGTGTCTTTCTTTCTGTCCCTTAGGTATCTGTAGTTTGTCTGCAGAGCTGTTGTAACCCAACCTTCAGTGCCCACCTTCAGTGTCACTGCTTGTGCCTCACCAGCTCAGCTCAGCTCAGCTCTGCCCCCAGGTTTGGTTTCCGCCAATACTCTTAGAAGAAATTCTGACCCAAGTGAGAGGCTTCTGAGACCTCTGACTGCATGTCCCATAGCTCTTACAGACCTCCTTCCTGTTGTTCCTCTCTCCTCTTCTCCTTCAGAACCCGCATTTTGACATAACTAAAATCTATAAAGCTGCTCCCTCACTGGCACGCTTTACAGTTGCCCCTCTGTTTGGGATAGAAGTGTGACGCTTGTCACCTTCACTGAAAGCCAACTTGGTGCTCATTCAAAGGGCGGAGGAAGGTTGCTGAACACAGTGCCGCTTTCCCTGGAGATGAAGCTGCAGGCCGTCATGGAGAACCTGCACAGGCAACAGAGGGCCAAGCTTCTGATGGAGCAGCAGCTACAGCAGCAAGCCATCAACCAGCACGCTCAGGTCCGCACAGGCGACGATCCGATGGAGAGTCCTGCCCCCGAGGGCGAGCATGCACAGATAGCAGCGCTAGCGGCCATGCGAGCTGCAGCAGCCGGGCTGCAGAAAGTATCGGACAGCCCCATGTCGAAGCGCAGCAGTGGCGGGGAGGAGGAGCGTGAGGATGACAATGATGAAGGGGAGGAGCATTACAAGGATATGATGGGTTCGGATGAGGAGGAACAGATGTAAGTACTAAAAAAATGTGCTTTTGCAAAATCTAAATTTTTATTAATTTTTTTTAAACACACATCTTCAGCAAACAGAAATGGGATGAGGGAGACTTTGAAAGCGACATGGACGAAGACTTTGATGATGACATGGCAGAGGAAGGTTTGCCGACGGGCCATGATGCCATAACTCCCGGGAAGGGCATCCTCCTGCTGCCTCACCGTCAGCTCCATCCCCACTCCCACCTGCTGAAGGTCCGTCCCAGTGTGGAGCAGGAGCCCCGTGTTGCCATCTTGCCCCCCCACACGCTGCACAGCCACCTGGGCGGACAGGATCACGGAGAATGGACCTACGAGGAGCAGTTCAGACAGGTGCGACTTTAACTCTTACAACTCTGTAAGGATGAAGTTAATCAGAGATGTTCGAAACAAGACTCTTAACAATTAGGCAAAAAGTCATACTCTATTTAACGTCCTTGCTTAAACCTTTCCTAACAAGGAACAACAAACAGAGCAAAAGATAAAAAATGAAGACTAAAATCAGTGATCAACCAACCCGACATTATTTGAAAGATGTCTCATAAAACTGTATTTCTTGTATGATATCTAATATTTCTCTTCAGCATTTCAAAAGAACAATAATTAAAGTATTTTAGTCTGTAGTCTTACATCTTGGTGTGAGTCCTACATTGATAGATACAGAAAAAGATTAGTGCAACAACACTATATAATAAATAATAAAACAACTGTTTTACAGTATTTTGTTTAATATTTAATTTCTATTTACTAATCTATTCTTTTGTTTAATTCTTCCCATTTAATTTTTGTTTGAGCCACTGTAACAAACCCAAGTTTAATATTGCAACAAAAGGCTATAAAATAGCCTTAATTAGTGATGCCTGCAGGGCTTTTTGTTGTTCTGGGTTGTTTTGGCACCTCCTGGGTAAGTCAGCGATGCTCTCTTGGAGTGATTTTGATAGGCTAGTCAGTTCTAGGAATGTTCTCCAGTGTTACATGTTTTCTCCATTTGCTTATAATGGTTTATGTGGTTCAGTTAAGTCCCAAAGCCTTCAGAATGGTTTTTAGGACTGATTAATTTTAATGACTTTGTTTCTTGTGTTATCTTGAATTTCTTTACATGATGTATGTTTTTTGAGATCCTTTGGCTTGCTTAATGTTTTCAAACAGGTTTTAGACAAGTAATCTTTTAATTATACAGATCTGGAGTAGTAATCAGGCCTGGGTGTGGCTACTGAAATTGTGCTTGTCACAGATGGGTGAATTTGGATAGCTTTTTCCATTCAATGAATGAAATAATAATTTGAAAACTACATTTTTTTATATTTGTTCTGGCTGATATTAAAATGTGTTTGATGACCTCAAACATTTAAGTGAGCTGAATAAAAAAAAAAAACACTTTTTCACAGCCCTTTATAAATTACTTGCAAATTATAGTCTTCTTTTGTATTCATGTTTCCTCCATGTTTAAGTCATTTGAAAAATAGATGAGTTGCGACTATCAAATGAAAATAATTGCTTAAACAAGCAAAAGACAAACGACGAATTAACAAAACTCTGATGCACTGAAATTTGAGCCCAGAGGAACAAATAAAGGATTAATCTATTCTACTTCTGCTGGGGGAGATTTTGTGTTTCCCAATGGTCTGCAGCCGGATCCCACCTCTCCACCAAGCAGAGAGTCGGCTGGTGGGAAGATCTGGACTGTTGGTTATCTCTTGTCTGTCTCGTAACGGACCGTAGCCTCTGTGAGACTCGTCAACGTTTTTTCAATCAATTCAAGCTTCAGGTTTCTCATTGATATAAGGCTCTCTGAAGGCTTTTCAGGATAACATTGAACAGTATCGTGTCATTGCAGATGTTAACAGTTTGCATGTTTCTAAAAGCGATAAAAAAACAATAGATTTCAAAAGAAGTCTTGTTCAGGTACAGATCGACGGTTAAATATGGCAGTTGGATGCCATTTTTGCAGTGTGTTAGTTCATGCGCCATTACTTTTGGATGACTGAATTGAGGTGAGGATAAAAGCCTTTATTTAATCACAGTGGGGAACCATGACGGCTGTAATTCCCAATGGTCAGCTGCTGTGAAACACCAAGGATGTGCAGAAATCCAAACCTGAGCCACATCTGTCCATCGTGCTCCTCATGTTAAATCTGCCTGGGACTCTCTCAACACCACATGATGTAATCTGAACAGGGTGGGAAACCAGCAGCAGCCAGGCAGCTAAAAAAACGCATGTTACCACCTGACCTTCTGTCAAGATCCGTGCGATAAATTCCTGGTCTAAACAAACCACTTTTTTCCACAGAACTACCTAATCCCAGGTTAAATTTAGCCTTAACAAAGCCAATGCTGCTTAAAACTAGGCTGTTATGAATTTGTTTTTCCCCAAAATCTTTTCAATATTTTCAGTTTTTCTTTTACTGAATTCTGTTTTTTCAAGGTGGAACTGGATCTATTTAATAGAATGAGTAAAATAAAAAAAAGGAAAAACTAGAATAAAATGGGGCCAAATGGCTTCTTACTTGCACGGAGTTGGACTGGGAGTTAAGGAATGGACCCAAGGATGAGTAGAGTGGGGGTTGGTCGAGTAGCATTTTAACAGCTTTACTGTGCAGGAGTTTACTGTAAACATGCCAGTGGGCTGGATATTATGAGGGAAGCTTGAATGAAAAAAGACAAGCTGTTTACATGGGAAGACTTAAGACTGTCAACGGCTCGGTTCAGATGGAAGACGGCTCTCAGTTAACAGATACTGAATATAAATAACCACACGGTTACACGTGAGGATATAAAAAAAACTCCCACTGTTATAAATATGATATAAACTGAAATGTGATCTTTTTCTTCTTCAGAAAATTGGATAAAGATTTATCAGAAGACCGACCTTTGCCGCCTTAAGCAATCGGTAAAGTTATAGATGTACTTTTTAGTGTCCTTTTTGTAAGTTTATAAAACACATCTTTCTTGTAAACAAGCCTCCACCTCTGCTGTAAGAAAACCGAGGCCTGTTTTATATCGCCTATCTATATGTGTGTTTGTGTGTGTGTAGCAAGCACTGAGCCACCATTTTATGCAGCAGCTTATTACATAATGGATGCTGCCATTTAATGCAAACACAATCATGGTGTGTTGCAGTATTTCCACCCATAAAACAGGGTCATCAGTGTGAGAAACGAGCTGGTCTTGTCTCCGAGCTGACAGTTTTTAACTCTATTCGTTTTGGAGCACTGACACAATCCGCGTGATGGGAGGTGAATTATCTCAACCACATTGCATGCACCCTTTGTGGGCTTCATTATCAAGCCTAACTATAGATTCTGTAATTTAAGGTCTATTTTTTGTAATTACAGACCTTGTGGAATATAACTCTCCTAAAACCTATACTCTGCGTCTGTAAATAGCCCACCACTCCCTGTGTGACAGTTTCTGTGAGCGCCCTGACGGGGCTTTCTCAGATTTCATGTGGCAGGTATGACATGCAGGGCAATTTTATCATCATGCACCACTCAGCAGTGGATTAGTTATGCATTTACTACCTTTGGCACTTAAGGAACTGTGTTAGTTGTTACTTAATCTATAGATCATTAAAACCTTTATAACACTTGCATTGTATTTCTCTTATTGTGAATACAGAGAAGACCAATGAGAAAAGGAAAAATCCAGTTTTTTTTTAAATGCGCATTTCTCACATTCGCTTGACTATTTTTGCCCTTGGATGATTATAGCAATGAGCTGTAATTTGCAGTTATAGACTGTTAAAATGACGGCTGACTGCCTCCTGATAATTGAAACCCCACACATCAAAGTACCTAAATTTTTGTCTTGCTCTGCATACTCTGGATTGTATATTTATTTTGGTTCTTCATTTTCTTCTCAACCAGACATTTGTGGCTTCTTCAATACTTTTTTTGGAGGGATATAATTGTTAAATATATACACCACCACTTATTTTTTACAGCTCAACTCTGACTTGGTTGTCATGCTGCTCATATGCTGTAAAATAGTGTAAAATAAATGACCTAGCTGAATTTGTAGCTGCTGTGATGCCCTAAGCAATAAACACAATTGTCTGCACTTGTGAGTCACCAACACTGTAATATCTGCCAGAAAAATCACTATGAAACTGATTATATAACAGCTATCGTGTGAAAAGGCCCTGCCTTTACATTTCATATGACTGATGCTAAAGTAGAAAAGTGCTGAGTTGGCAGGTTTACTTTTATCACTGCTGCATTAATAATGAGAAGTAGTGAAGTGCCTTTTCATCTCATCATGCTCAGGAGTTTTACCTCTTATTTACAATTTAGTCTACTGTTCAACCTATGAGGGGAAAGAATATTTTCACATTTATGCTACAGAGGCTAGGTTATTATTTGTATTGATTTGACATCTGATAATTCTTCACCTTCACAAGGTGAAAAATTGGTGTTTTAGTCCAAACATATCCTGCTTACAGGACTTTAACTGTCACAAACTCTCATGTCTTCTACTGGCAATTTTGGTCTCTTACACCTTCTTACATGTTTGCTGTGTCTTGTACAAGGCTAGTGGCAAACTGCAAATAGTTGTCTTGTAGCACTTGTACAATTCTCTTCCTCACTTTGGACACAGGGTGGCCAGACTCTCCCTTAGACATGGGGTGAGGAGCTCGGCCATCTGGATCGAGCTTCGAGTAGAGCCACTGCTCCTCCACATCGAAAGGAATCGGTTAAGGTGGCTGGAGCATCTGTTTTGGATGCTTCTTGGACGCCTCCCTTGGGAGGTGTTCCAGGCACATCCCACCAGGAGGAGGCCCAGGAACTATGTCTCTCAGCTGGCCTGGGAATGCCTCGGGTTTCCTCGACAAGAGCTGGAGGCTGTGTCTGGGGAGAGGGAAGTTTGGGCGTCTCTGCTTAGGGACAAGAAGCGGAAGACGATGAGTACGAGTACGAACTTTGGACGATTCATTGAACAGTGCTCCAAGTCTTAGCTCACCAAACAATATCTCAAGCTTTAAAGTTCTCCCCAGCCTCTGCTGTGTTCCTTTTGTTTATAAATGTTCTCTAACCAACCACTGAGGTCTTCAAAGAACAGCTGCATTTATACTGCGATTAATATTGCCCACATGTGGTCTCTGCTTCTTTAGATAACTGTTTGCACTGGATTTGTTTTAGCTGACATCACTGTCTAACTTCACTATGTTCTAATAATATAAACACGACCACTGGCTTTTTGTTCAATTGTTTTCCCCAAGTAATGCACTTGTGTAATTAACAAACACTTGCCTACTGCCTCTTGGTCTTCTGAGTTGGGCTTGTGCCTGTAAAACTTGGCAGTGTTGTTTAACGGTGTTAATATCTGTCCATCTGCTCGTGGAGCACAGTTTCAGGTTACATTTCTGGATGCAACGTCAGACTTTTTGAGATGGAATGATTTTCCAAGAAACTTCAAACACTTGAGATGTTTGTTATGATGCTTCAAATCCTATTTTTCTTTATTTCTATAATGTTTTGCATTCTGAATGGTGGATGTTTGAAAACTGAGGATTCTCTCATGTTGGTTTGTACAAAGTTCAGAATCTATCAAACATTACTAATTAAAACAGATACATAATGCTATGTGTTGACCTGCCATTTATACCTAATTCTGACACATTTAATTATGTTATCTAGCAGTTGTATATTAATTCAAAACCGTGTATCTGTTGTTTAAATACATTTGTTGATATTTCACCTGCTATTAGACTTTTGTTTGTGTGAAACTGTGTGGATTTTTAGATGCTATCTCAAAACCAATCAAACTGGTTCACGAAGACATAAAAAAAAACCTTTTCCCGTGTCTGTTAAATTAATACGTAGACAAAATTTCAAAACTTTTCTAGAAATTAAGTCTTAATGGGATTATTTATTTATTTATTTTAATAGTTATTGCATTACTTCCAGTCAATTTTTTTCATATAGGTATTAAAGGTTTTAGGCTACCACTGTTTAATTGTATTCGAGGCCTGCTTTATTCATAAAACCCGGATGTCCAAGCCATTCCATTGTGTTCACAGCTATCGACTTCTCTTTTGGCTTTTTGTTCAAATCTCAAAAAAGTTAACATGGACAGAAGCGCTGTTACTTACTGATTCCCCCCACTGACATTCGTGGGTCAGTTTCTCAGTCTGGGCTTCACGATCGGATTTCATTATCTCACCGCCTGAAGGTGCGAGTCAACAAAAACCCACTTGCATTGTTTAAAGCAGGGCTGTTTGTCTGTAAATGCAACAGTGTTTGCTGCACAAACTTAATCTGTGGGCATGTTTTAGTCACATGTAAATGTTTTTTAGCGGGAAAAAAAGGTTTTTTTTAATGTAAATAGAGTGGTTGATGTTCTAATTTTTTCCATTTTCATTGTCATTGTCAATATTATGCAGTGTGTTGTGGGTTTTTATTTTCTAATATTGTTGATTCATGACTGTAGTTTTCTGGTCAAGCCATTTGAAGGGTGCTGGGTGGGGAGGAATGGGTTAAGACGGTACAGTTTATTTTGGGCAGGTGGGTGGAGGCTGCAGGAATGTGCCTGATGGAGAGTGATAATGTGGCCACGAGGAACCTCAGATCCTCAGCAGAAACTTTGCATGCCTCTATCAGTCTTGAGCAGTTAGGGCTCTTCCAAACTGTAAACTGCCCATTTCAGTCCCATGTCAAAGCCGGGGCATGTATAGGGGGTCATATAAAGTATAAATAAACTCTGTGTGGTGCTACAGACTAACAATGCGGGTTTGGGACAAATTACAGCCCAAATGATATGTTGATGTTATTAATTTCTAATGAAATGTAGTTTCACAAAGTCGTGCAGAAATATCTTTTTCCTGCGTTTATGTTGCTCTGCAGAGGAAGAAATGTGCAACAAACTCAACAAATTTGTGGTAGACGTTTTGCCTCCAGGGTCTGTGTGCTGCCACGACATATTGACAAATCCCAACCTGCATTCCTGGTGGATCATCGAGCCACCTTCCTCCACTGTCGACTGAAATGTCAGACTAAATTAAGCCAGGAGATGCAGCCTGCTCAATGCCTGATTACACTGTGGCCTTAAGTGAATTAATCAAAAACCTTCAAGGCCCTTTGCCAGCATTGTCATATCTGGCCAGGGCAGGGTGCAGAGAGAATTAAATAAAGAGGAGGGCTTTGTATTGGTATCAAATTATGCCTGTGCTGTTGGATTAATTTGTAAATGAAACTGATTTGCGTGTCTGGTGGCCTTATTTCAGTGATACGAGCGTGATACCACTTATAGCCCTTCTTGGTATTTGAACTCTCTATAGATATCTTTCTCTGCGATATCTATAGCAATTGCCATATAAATTAGATTTGCATAGAGGAAACAATGCAACCAAAAAAACTTTTATTTCCATGAGACTTGCCTCCCTGTCTGCCACCAGTAATAAGCTCATAAAGGCTTTAAAAGGATGATCTTTGTTTTAATTTCCTTTTTGTTTCAAAATGGTAAGATTTAATGCCTTTTTTCTATCTTAAGCTCAACAAACAAAACCATAAAGGGCATGTAGCAAAGGAACAATTACTTTAAAAACTTTCTTCTACATTTTTAAACTGGATACAGGTGGGAAATAAAGTATTGAACATAAACAAGTTTTTTTTCCTCAGTAAATAAGTATTTCTAATTTATGTTGATATGAAAATCACACAGTCCATGTAACCCATACACATATAAGCGAACACAAATAAAAATAGGTTTATAGTTAATGTAATTTGTGATTAAGTCAAATGAAACAGGGAGTAAGAATTAAACACGTGTGGGAAAATTGGTACAAAAATGCATAAAAAGGCAGAAAACAGCTAAAATCTGTAAGAATTTATTAAGCAATCCTACTCCTTAGCGCAAAGTATTAAGGGTTGGTTTAGTCCTAATCGATGACCTTTGAAAAGGTTTCAGATCACCAACCTGTCACACAAAAGGCTGGTCATGTTGAATAAAAGGAAGGAGTCATCTCATAATCTTTGCAACTTTGCTATTGCAAAATATACTGTTGGAATTGGGGGGAGGCATATTTTGACATTTCTAAACTTCTAAATGTTCCAGTCAGCACCATTGGGGTCATTATCCAAAAGTGTAAAACACATGATTTCACCATAAACCATCCATCACCAGATGCTTCTCTCAAGATTTCTGACAGAAGCGTCAAAAGAAAATCATAAAAGCAAAGGTATCATCATGGCATGGGACTGTCTTTCAGCATATGGGACCGGTAGACGTCGTACAACTGGAGAAAGGAAGAACATATAAATCTACTGATCCAAGAATCTGAAGATGAAATGAGGGTGGATTTTTCAGCAAGGCAATGATCCCAAATACAGCCAAGAAAGCTCTCTGGATGTTTTAGGGAAATAAAATTAAATTGCTAGAATGACCCAGTCCATAACCTGATCTGTCTCTAAACCGTGATTTAAAGACAGTTTGGGTGGAAGAATGGATCAAAATTGCACTGTAACAATGCATGCTCTATTTTCTCCATACTTGGTTCAAAAACATTCCAGTAAGCGTGTATTTTTCCTGCAGATTCCCCTGTAAGAGACGTCATTTATGGACTCCTCTGATTTCATTGCATGTTGTGATTACCTCAGGTTGTTTGCTGTGTTTTGCACCATTGAACCATGTGTTCAATACTTCTTTTTCCTGCAGTATCTTGAAGTTGTAAAAGTAATTGTCCAAATTTTCTGTCTTAAACTAGAAATTAGCATAAACTTGACTGTTTTTGATACTTTACCTGGTTTTGAATACACAAAGCAATAGGTAATCAATAGCAATAGGTAAATAAACATATTCTGTAAACTGAGCTAGTAATTCAACTATTTAACCCGTTATTTATCTTTTAGGGTATTATCACAAAGGTTTGCCCTATTTTGCTACTACTGATTATCAGTTTACCAGCCTTCACCCTTTAGATGCTTGTTTCTCTCCCCCTGAAACATTTCTAGATATGTTATCATCATCTAGTTTGATAATTCTGTGCAATATTGTTGCATTTTAATGGCCAGATACTTTGCCTCCCCAAATACTTTAAATAAAATCTTTGTCAGGCCAGAAGCTATCCAGAGGCCATGCAGAGCCTTTGAAGTCTTGCATTTCTCTGTCTGCTTTAAACACCGGCAGCTGGGCAGATGGAGCCCAGATGGACAGTAAAGTAGAGACGTCTTTAAAAATTCATGGCACTCACCGTGGTCAGTTCAAATGGAGGGAGGGGGTTAGCATTAAACATTAAATTGCTCTGACCCACCCACCCACACACACACACAGGAGCAGCAGGGGGAGGGGGCTGTTAGTGACTACAGGAAGTGTAGCTGGAATAAGAGCCAATTGGGAGCGACACTTACTGGGATTGCCCCTCAGGTTTCCGCTGATACAGCTGTCTGATAAGTGCACATTGAAGTTATAATCCACTGTAGGGAAGCCTTTTGATCCACGAGTTCTTTTCATTTTGTAGGCTGCTTTCTTTGGTCTTTTAGGAACAATTTTCAATTAATGATGTTATTTTACCAAAACCAGTCATTGGAAAAGGGCCAGTTACCCTGGTCAAAACAGCAATGTCCGTCATACTGTTCCTACTGTTTAAAGTCCTTTTAATGAGACACGGCAATCCAGGGATGGTGCTGGTTACAACAATTATCAAGCTAGGTTTGTGTGACATTTACAAAAAACAAGACATTTTCTAGCTCTAATCCACACGAAAAAGATATCCTTTCCATAATGTATATTGTATCCAATGCCTCCAACCAGTTCCCACTCTTGGGTCTCTGTAGTCAAACATTTTTTTTGTAATAGCTGTCTTGTTTGCAACATATATTACCCTAAATGTGTTTATCCCTAGAATGCTTGTGTTTTGCTTGTTTAACCCAAATACAACATTTTAAATAAAAATATTCCCCAAAAATGTGAAAAAGATGTTCAGTTTACGAGCACCTCATGGTTTCCTTCATTTAGTGTCATAATAATGTTTAGCTCCATTTTAAGGTTTTAAAGTAACTGGTTTACAACTTTAATAGGGAGGGTTTGAATTACTGGGAGAATCTCATACTGCCCCATGTGGTCTGTTGTTTTAGTAACTGTAGGTCACTTTTCTTAATGCAATTGTCTCCCTAATGAGTTGCTTGTTAACTGTTAATGTTGTCAGATTTGTTATGGAAAGTGGTAAAAATGACCAAAATACCAGTATATCTTATTAAACTAAACAAACCAACCTTTCAACTTTTTTAGTTATGGAGTTACTGATTTGAGGTTGTCTCTTTAAATGTGGCTCACATTTTAAATAATATTTAGCTTTTCCTTCTTTCCATTTCCCTAGATTTTTCTCAAGAACAACAGAGGCATTTAAACGTTTATAAAGCATCTAATCTGGAGTCCCGATGGGTCATTTTAGTGTGCAGGGGTTGCAGTATTCAGCAGAGAGGGGATTTTTCATGTTGTCCCTCAAGAAACTTGAATTTAATAAAATGAAAGCACACAGATTTATGGGTCCTGTTAATATCTTCAATAAAAAAGGGGTTGAGGGAGGGAAAAGAAAGGGCTGAGTAAGCATGGGAAAACCTCTAAGAGGTTTCCTGTTTTAAGGGAAAGGAGCAGAGCAAGAGGGAAAACACTAGGTGTGACTAAGGCAACAGGAAGAAGTCCCTCACTTGGCATGATGCTTTGATTCGCAGCCAAGTAGAGCGTGTAATAAACGCTCATTTCAACTGCGAAGCACCGCAGAGCATTTGAAACGTGTCCAAGCCTGAGCCTGCTGCATGGGGCTGATGTCAGATTATGTACAGCCATGGGGATTCTGGAAACTGGCAAGCGCTCAATACGGACCAGGAGAGGGCTGGGGAAGGAATGTAAACAAAGATTGTGTAAAGGCTGGAGTTAACTCCTTCATTAGGTCTCTTTCTTGTACTTTTGCTTTCTGTTAGGCAGTGAGA
This sequence comes from Girardinichthys multiradiatus, assembly GCF_021462225.1. Taxonomy (NCBI): domain Eukaryota; kingdom Metazoa; phylum Chordata; class Actinopteri; order Cyprinodontiformes; family Goodeidae; genus Girardinichthys; species Girardinichthys multiradiatus. The sequence goes on along the minus strand of NC_061802.1, from coordinate 12,961,181 downwards.
CCTTTACTTAGGCTCCCTCATATGCTTAAAGCTTCAGAATATGATAAGAAATTGTCAGAATGTGAGGACACTTCCTGTCCACATCCCAAAGATGTTTTTGTCAGGTTTAGTTCTGCCCATTACAGAACAGTCTCATTGTGAAGCCACCTCTTTGTTGATTTGAATGAATGCTCGGGCTCTCTGTGATACTGAAAAATGAAATCCCGTGCAGACACCTGAATGTTTGTGCCAAAAATCTGACTGATATTTTAAACTGTTCATGATTTCACCTAACTTGACGAAAAGCCTAGTTCCATCTGAAGAAAAGTAACATAGCAGCACAATGCTGCCACAACCATATTTCCCTGAGTTTATGGTGTTTTTTGGTGATGTTCAGTGTCATTTTTGCGCCAGTCTGACTTTTTGGAATTGTGGCCAAAAGGTCAATGTTGGTTTTACGACAAAGTTTTCGGTGACCTGGACGTGGTCTTTGGAAGACCAGGCTTCTATATTTTACTGCTACTCTTTAGGCCAAAGGTGCGAAAAATTTTTTACACATGCGGAACACAACAAGGTAAAAACCCAGAAATTTCTGCAGTTCCTTCAGTGGTACCATCAGGCACTTGGTAGCCTCTCTGACCAGATTTTATCTTGTCTTTATATTTATTATGTTATCAGATTTTAGCAATGCAGAAGTTGCTCCATATGCTCTCCAATTATTAATCTTTTAAATCTTGTGGCTGGCTAGTTGCGCCAACCGTATATCATCCTTGCATCACTCCCTCAACCCACATAGCTGACTTGCACTGATGCAAGTCAGCTGATGCTGGGCCTGTGACCGCCTCACTTGGCGAGTCAAGGGCCAAACAGAGGCAGACTGACCATTATTCCCCTTGCCCATCGGCCCTTTTATAAAAGATGGACTGCAAGTAAGCACGTTAAACCCATCTTAAAATGTTTTGTGAAAGAAGTTTTATTTTAAGGGTGTAAAAACCTTGGTACAATTTAGAATAGTCTCACGAAAGCCTGTCATTTTAAAAGACGTCAACGTCTTCCTTTCTGCAGCGATAATTCACGTCTTTCTTCATCGTTCTTTTTTGCCATATTTTAAATTTGCAAATGTAGCTTTTTTTTCTTTGTGCAAACACAGATACGAATGAGAAAGAGACAGTTCAAGTTATCGATAAACAAAGCCCTAAGTGACACCCCGTCATACAAAGACCCAGTGGTGTCCATTCGTGTGAACAAAAGCTGTGCTTTTTTTGCGCGTTTACATTCATATTCTTCTGAAAAGGTAGCAAATGTTGAAAGCTTTCTTTCACGAAGGAATCAATTAGGAAATAGGTCAAAGATGGATTAAGCTACTTTTCAAGGTCTGAGTTGCTTTTTGTCCAAGTGTGAAGAACAGCTAAAAAATAGATATACGTTTTTTGAAATGCGTTTCTAATAGTCTAAGGAGTCAATAGGTCGGAGAGGCCTCAAAGCAGGGCACCTTCTTTGTATCGTAAAAGCTTTGGTTAGTGCCCGGATCAATAATTGTCACATTTGGCCCCGGTGACATCACTCTGGCTAATCTCTCTTGTCTCTTTGATAATAAAAAAAACCTTATATGATCGTGTGGGCATAGCAGGAAGTCTGGGCTGAGTCTGCTAATGGCACAGATCCAAACAGTTTCTCCTGATATTGCACCAGTAAGAATTGATAATAGACTCTTCTCCCTGAAGATATTTCACCATGTCATAGCAAGAAGGCTGAGGTTATTCTTTATGAAATTTGTTAGATGGACAGATTTCAGATCTAATTAAACATGTTGCCTAAAAATTACCTGCAGTGATAAGTATGCATGTTGCAGTGAATAAGATCCATCGTATTTAAGGGACTTGTAAACACAGTGAAAGTTATTGTGCCTTTGTACAAACAGGATCAGGCTTGCTTACAAACATGGATGCACTGTGTATGTTTCAAACTCTTCTAAAAGTCAGATGCATAAATGTTTAAACAGGAAGATGGATTCCTCTGCCGTGTAGCAAAGAAAAACTCAGAGGTTGCTTTAGGTCAGATTTCCGTTTGTCTACATATTGCAGTTCCCTCTCTGCTGAGCCCCATGGACAGCCTCTGCCCCGCGCGAGTCTGGGTGGGCCAGATCTGTTTTGAAGGTCGCTGCTGTGAACCAGTAGACCCACCGGCCTGTCCATCCATCACTTGGGTTGGAAAGAGAGGCACCCAATCTGTTGCCGATCGCAGCAGACAAACCATGTCTAGTTCCCCCTGACATTAACCCTTTAAACGTTTTTGTAACCACTGTTAAGTGCCGTTTAAAAACCTTCTGAAACTTCATCTACTCTGTTATCTCTGACTCCATCTGTCTGCATTCAGACAATCATTATCACGGCATCTGCGGTGGCGCTGAATAAATACTTTCAGCTTCACCCTGCCTCATTAGATGATTATCTGGGTCAGATACTTTCTGGGGAGGGCAGGCTTATAACATACACGTTTTATATATCAAGTAACTTCATTTGTTACATGTTGCAGGAACCCTCACATCAAGTAACCGTTACTGTGTGTGAAATCACACATTGCTGTGATCTTAAATTGGTGCTACACCCACTGCCCCTCCTGTGTCTGTTGAGCCACGCCTCACCCAGTTTGGGCATCGATCACTGTGATCCTACTCATTAGCAGTGCAGTTAGGAACATACAATAAACTTTCCGGATTCTGGGGAAACGAGGGAAACGAGCACCTTTCACACTTATTAACACATCTGGTAAAGACACGTATAATTTGAGACAGTCTAGATTTTGATTTGATTTGAAGTTCTCTGACAATGATAACGCCATGAAGAAACTCGCTTTTTAACGCAACCCTGAAATCCCAGCTTAGAAATCCTTAGGCTCAATACAAAAACTGAGATGTTTCTTATAGCATCACACTTTGTAAAGAAAGGGGGATTTTCACACCTATTTCACCTGTTGTTTCTTTTTTCTTTTTTGTTTTAAATAACATATTTTTTTACAGTTTATGTTTCGGTCTACTTAAAGTGAAAGAGACATGCTAAACAAGTCTGCTTATTATCAACCTTGAAGAAATGTTGGCCTCATGCTATTTATAAATCTCTTGGTTTGGTTTGGTGTTGTGTCATCAATGGCACATTCCAAAATGTGGTTTTTTTTTTTGCAAGCTATAACAATTGCATCAGTTTCATTCTTGCTCTACTCTTCTTACTTGCTTAACCTTTGTGCCAATTTTGCGGGCAAATGTGTGGGTCACTGATAAGGCGGCCTCAGTTAAAGGCAGTCATTGCGGAGTCTGCTAGTGTTGACAAAGCCGCTGACTCTTCTTCCTCTGTTGATGCAGTTTAATTCGCAGGGTCAGGCAATCACTCATGATTATGATGTCTTTGATCCTGCTTGTCGAAAAGGCAATATCCAGAGCCCCAGAAGTGTGCCAGATCTGTTTTTGCTGCTAATTGTGCCGGTGGGGGGGATAGGAATCAGGTAGGAGCTTAAAGAAGACAAAGATAGATTATTGGAGACATGTCAGTTTATTCTTAATTGTGTGGCTGCCTCCTCTGTCAAGTTGTTTTCCGTTTCAAAACAAGGGAAAGAAGGAAGACTAAATTCTTTTTAAGTTTCCCTAAATCATGTTTATACAGGTGCGTTCCAGTAAATTCCACTATCAATGAAAAGTTTGTTTATTTCAGTAATTCAGTTGAAAAGTGATACTCCTATATTTTGTAGATTGATTAAACACAGAGTGATATGTTCCTTTTTTCTGTTAATATTGATAATAGTGGATTGTACCTAATTGTTATGGGCTGTTTAGGGGAGGTAAGGCCACAACAAGACGATCGTTCATCCTCATCAGAACTCACGCTGCCACAACACACAGTTTTCAAGATGTTACATTACTTTTCAGAATTTAACACTGTAACTTCAAGGTGCACTCTTGCAAAAGAAAAGTAGCTGAAATATTGACCGAAATTACCTATTCAAAGCAAATAAACCAAATATCAACAACTTGCCTCCCTAATTAAGACAAACTGGGAGTAAAATAAAAGGCCATACATCCCTATGAACTCCTCAATATAAACACCTTTGAAGGTGTTTACAGGGGGTGTGGCCCTTTGAAATGAGCAGGATAGATGACAGCGGTCCACTGCAGCGTCATTTGTTTGTCTTCTGGGTCCATCAATTACTGAGAGGCACCTACACACTACAATTTACATATTAACAAAACAGCGGTCATAACAATTGAGTTTAGAATATTCATAAAACTAATTAGAAAAAGGGTTATGATACAGAAATGTCGTACAGCATATACTTTATCAGGCTCCTTTTGCTTTGCTTTGAATGAGCTTTGACCTCAGGCCTCTTTCTGGTTGTACTTACTTCTTGTGCAGCTTTTTCCTTCCACTCAACTTTCCATAATATATTCTTGGATACAGCACCCGGTAAACAGCCAGCTGTCTATTTCATAATTGTGTAGGCCATAGTAATGTTTCCGTTAATAAAAATCCTTTTACATGGGGCTTATATATTATCGGAATTTACTTGGAAACTAGATGTCCCATATTAATCAATGTGGAGCTAAAGAATTTATATAAAATGTCAATTTGAATTAATCTGTTGAATTTGTGAAATAAATTGACTTTTTGACAACATTCTAATTGTACTCACATCCTGCTTGTAGATCTTAACAGTTGGTCAGTGTGAAGAACTTTTAAACATCTGTGTTAAGTGTTAAATTTTATGTTTGTTTAAATGTTTCTTCCAACAGCGGTTAAAGACAGCGGTATTAAGTCTGTTGCTGTTCAAGAAGTCAGGCCTTTTCAGAAGCGCTTACACCTGTTGGCTGACATTCCTAAACATTTTCAGCTTGTAACGTTTCAAATATCTTTCAGCAATGAGTGCAAGAAATTGCTGCATGACTCATATGTTTTTATTTCCGTTTTCTTCCAATTAGAAGTAAAGCACCCAAGGAGCCAGCTGTTTTAACATTTATATGTGCAGTTACAATTATTCCTATTTGTCTTTAAACTCTTACCACACAATGTACTGCTGCGGGCCGCTTTCTGAAAAAAAATAAAGGAACCATCACATACTCAGGCAAATTGGTCCGCTTAGGTATCGACTGAAAAACTGTGTTGCAAAGCAAAGTCCTTGACTTCAAATAAAAGGGGAGGAAAGGGAAGGCCTCAGGAATTAATTTTTTCTTTTTCATGTGATTCTCTAGCAGAGGGAACAATACACTTTCTGGTCTCTTTATAAGGTAGAAGGTTGATCTCTCCGTCAGTAATTACTATACGGAGAAAGAGGAACAACAGCACTTAGTGCACTGTGTCCAAATCAAAAGTTAATGATCCAATTCTGATATCAACACAAAGGATTTTGCTGGTCTAGTTCCTTCTGAGCATGACGTGTGAAATGGGTGTATCGAAAAAATTAAAGAGCTTAATGTAATTGTTTTTTTTTTTTATCTTATTGTCTAAGTCGTGAAGCTTTTATTTTGGGATATCAGAGTAAAGGGGGCAATATATATTTGTTGAAGGGGTGTGAATACTTTAGCGGAAGAAGTTCGTTTTTGTTGTCGAATTTCTGAAACCCATTTGTTGTCATGTTTGGATGAAAACTGTTGACTGATTCATTAAGTATTGGCGGAAGCGCACATTCATGCATAAACATCTAAAGGACATCGGTAACAAAGAACCAACTTTATATGTTCCTCATTCATTTACATTTATCTACGTGACACACCGGTCTCTTTATTGTATAGAGAAGCACACGGAGGAGCATATTGCCCTTGGGTGTGAAACATTTCCACGCGATACCATTTTTTAGATTATTAGATTGTGAAGAGATCCTGTCTGACTTGTTGTGTTTGCTCTGTACATTAATGACAGTTGCAAAGGGGCTCTGGTCTGGAACAATGCAGGGTTTGAATATGGCTGATCATGTGCTTACACATCCCTCTTCAACCCATCCCCCTGTTCTCATTTCTCCACTGTCAGTTTGTGCATTGTAGCTCCTCAATAGGAGACATCCCACCTATCATATCATCTGCTTTTTTTTTTATCTTTAACATGACCGTTTAACTGACTTAATCTGATTTAGTCACGCCTAAACACAACCTATGGCGACAGCTGCAATTTTTCCATTCCACTCAAACGCGGCCATATTAACAAAAGAAGTTCATATGGATCTACTTCTTAGGAAAGAGCCATCTAAAGGATGTGGATTAATATAATGTTATGAAACTGGGTAAAAGGTGATTTGATCTCAGCTCAATATTTTAAATTAACATAGAGGAGGAGGGGGCACGGTGGATGGCAAAAACAGACCCAGAGGTTTCCACCTTGCAGCTACAAAATCGGATATTGCATAAAAAGAGCTTAAAAATAAGCTGTTCAACTCCTCCGACTTTTTAGCTCCTGGAGAACTACTAAGATTTATTTACATTAAAAACAACAGTATTTAGGTCAGACTTGTAAATGGACCTCAACAGACTCACAACTGTGTATGTTGGCCTTTACATGAGGTGATCAGCAGGTGTAAGGGAGCGTGTAGGTGATACCCGGGTCTTCTCTCAGCTTTGGTTTTCTGTTGCAGAGGCTTCATTGTGTGCTACGTGACACTGGTGCCAGCACCACTGACAGCCATTTGCATTAATGGTTGAGTGACCCTCCCCCAAACTCTCTCTCTCTCACACACACACACACACACACACACACACATTTTGTTACCTGCTGCTGCCTCTGAGGCCGTAAAGGCTGCTCTTTGGTTACTGATTGTTTGCAGTATAAGGCCTGTTTATAATTTATCTGCAGACGTTCAGTCGCTGACCTACATACACTCCCAAAACTATCAGACAACAGACACTGAATGATTATTTATCAGAAGTTGTGAAATCTGAAGTCTGGCTGGATTAATTTTGCTCTGTCATCATAACACATATCTGCTGTTGGTTGTAATTTTGAGTTGATCTATTTAACTTCTCACCAGATCATGTGATTTAGGGTCTTTATCTATGTTTTTGTGAAGTAAAGGTTAAAAGCATAAAACAGTTTTTTGTTTTTTTGTCTTTAGCCTCTGTTGTTGGGGATTGTTGAGGTGTGTGAACCCTGTGTTACCAGTTGGCCCAGTTTCTTGCCGTTTATCTAGTTTCGTATTGTTTATCTGACAAGTAGAGCTTAAAACCAGAAGGCCTCCCTCCCACCCCGTCCCAGCTCACTTACTAGAGGCATGGAAAACCTATAGCAGCCACACCCGCGTCAGCCTGATAAAAGTCATGTTTGTAACATGGGTGGTAACAGCGGTAGTGAAGGTGAGGTGGTGGTGGTGGGGTTGCAATGTACACAAGGATTATATACCTGGGACTGGGAGAGGGCAGGAGACAAAGAGAGCAAAGCTGATAGGAGACAGAGGACAAATAGAGACACAACAAGAAGTTAAAAAGGAAAGCAGATACAGAAAGGTCAATAAAGACAGAAATATAACGTGAATGTGGGAAACTAACAATGCTATACAGCAAGGGGTGTGGATCCCAGAATCTTGATTGGCCGCTTTCTGTTGTTCATGTGTCACTCTCAGTACGACACCAACCCTCAACAACTGTCTTCATTTAGTTCAGTCCACAATGATCGCACATCTGCATCTCCTCCTCAAACTGCATTTTGACAACTTTATAAAGAGTTGTGCAGTTGCTGAGCGCTCCCCGCTTCGTTTTGTTTAAAAACACTGCTTGATTTCTATTTGCTAATTATAATACTTCCCTTTACCTGTTGCAGAGCACAGCCTTGCATCCCTTCAATGTTCTGCTTCAAGTTATTTTAAGAAGCCAAATTCACAGCCGCCCTCCCACGTTAGATTTGTATCGTGGGTAAACAATGTGGCTCCAGAGGTTATTTGTACAGGCATTAGTATGAGCTGTTTGAAATGCAGGCCAGAGTTGGTCTAGATTCTTTTGATCTGATTGAAATAAAAGCGGTGCTTGTTATTACTCTGCATGAATAGTGCGTGGAAATGTTAGGAAATAATTGTTTTTAACAAAATCACCAGCTGTAGAGCTATTGGCTCCCCTGATGGGAATACTTTGGATAAGGTTTATATCTGGGGACAATGATGACAAAAGAAGGTTGATATCCTGTCTGGTGAACCAGTTTTATGCTTTTACGTGATGTTTATCCTGTTTAAAGTCCCAGTGATGACCTCTTCCCATAGCATCACAAATCCTCTGCTGCACTTAACAATGGGTGAGGTGATTCAACAATGGGTGAGGTGCTTTTCCATGTGTTTAGCCATTTTTAGACCCATCTGGAATGTTTCAGTTGAAGTCTCAGTAGAGTTTAGCAAACTGCAAATTTGTTATACTTGGTCAGAAAATCCTTGGCAGAGACTTAAGGAGCCCAAAATATCACTCTTCAGTTGTCCAACAGGGGGTGGGGATGGGGGTTTGTTTACCCCTCTACCATCTTGCTCTCTGCATGGTGGCAAGACAAACCTGGGTCGTCCTCCAGCTTAGTGGCAAGTGTCTAAAATAAATGGCCCTCTATGTCATGTCATATTTGTACACCAATGAAACAAAAAGTCACGGATTGCTAATTGGAAGCTCCTAGCAGCTCTCATCAACTTAAATAAAGAAGTACAACATTTTGAAAACCTCCTGAGTTACATTTATGTTCCAGACTTGATTAAAATAAAATTACATTTTAATTGGCAAATTAAAGTTAGAAATTTTCCATATAAGATAATGCTGTAAAAATCACGCTGCAATAAAATTTCAAGTCTTTACTAGAACAGCGAACATTTTATTTCCTTGCTTGTAGGTGATGTTTCCGTCAGACTGAATTATTAATTTATTTGATCATTTTTCATGGCTGGTTCCCCCTGTGAAGGGCTGCGTGGCTGCTGTAGCCTCTTCCTGCAGTCATTGCATGGGTGTACCTCATCAGTTCTTCTAATTATAATATTTTTGGACTGTTATGTGATGCCGGTAACCTCAACAACACAGTGGTGCCCCAGATTGAGTCATGCACACACATATAATAATTATGGTTTTTGCTGAACAACTTCTGTCTTCTCTCATAAATATAACACCAGTTTAAAACCTCAATGTAAAATGCGTCAACAACTGATGTAAGGAGAATCTCTGAAGCTCTCCGAGACACACTTTCAAATTGAAATGTTGGAAACAAGACAATAGAACAGATCTGGAAGAAGTAACTGGAGGAAGTTGCTGTGCCCAAGCCTGTTATCCCTGAATGAGACCTGAAACTGAATATGCTTGATTAAGAATGGTACTGAGTGTCAACACAGTTCACACTTTACAAAGTGTAGCAGCCTTGTTGAGTGGACGAGGAAAGTGACGCTAATCAACACGCTGTCATTCAGTTACGCTTTTCATGTCTTTCAAAATAACAATCATCACATGGGAATCACACCTTTAACTGGTAACAATAACTGGATTGTCTGTGGAATATTAGTGTTGCTTGTGTTTCTTATCCTTTGTCACTACGTCCTGCGGATTAGAGGGAGTGGACTCCAACAGCACCACAAGGCAAATATTTATTGGTGTGATTAAGAGAGCGAGAGAGAGACTAAAAAAGGGACAGGGAGCAAATAAAGTAACATGGGGTGGGGGAGCTGGGTAAGTGGTAATTTCTAAGATTTATGGCGCGGCACTTCACAAAATGACTACATCCTGTAATTAACCCCCCCAGCAGGCTTGTACATTAGGTAGTATCCCCCCACCGCAACATCCACCCCAGCCCTCCTCTATCTCTTCCCCCCTCTCTCTTGACCACTAGATAATGAAATCCTACGGCAGCCTGGCGTCACTAATGACCACTGAATGCGACTTTAAGGGACGAATGTGGTGGTAAGAAATCTCAGCTGTCGCCATCTTATGACAGTCATTTCATTTTCATTTTCTCTGACAAGAAAATTAGCTTTTTCTCAAATAATTCTGTTTGCAGGAAAGACCGACTCATTCTCCTTGAGCAAATTTCACTGAAATAATAAATAAGGACATTTATTCTGCTTGAGGCACACAGAGGCTTGTAATTGCTGTTGCATGAGAAAATTAACTCAGAACTTAATTGAGTTTGATGAGATATTTTGTGTTTGTCGCTCCAACTCACAGCCTTTAGATTATTTACCTTTAATTTCCTGTAAATAATTGAACCAAAGAACTGTAAAAGTCTGAATTTCCAGAGTCATAATGTTCTGCTTCTATTTTGTCTCCATCCAGTTCACCAGTTCTTTTTCTTAAACTAAAATCCAACAAGAGCTATTCTACTATCATGCAAAACAGAAAGCTTTTGTCCTTTTCGCCTATTTGTGTCAGCGCCGAGCTGAGGTGAGTGATTTCCTGAAGTGATATCAAACGCTCTTGGTTGGAAAGTGCATCATGAGGCTTTGCAGTGGCTTTACTGCTCGCTGTGGGCTGTGCTGATGCCTGTCTAGTAATAATATGCTCAGGTTTTATTCTCTGTGGTTTTGTACGGTGGTGCTAAGTTGCACATTGTGTTTCACAACCGGTTATTTTCAATACAACATTATGAAACTCTGTGACCTTGATCGAAGTGTGATCTTGTTGGTGGTGAATAATCAATGTAGGGTTGTCGCTGCTATCCTTTGCTGGAGTGTGAATATAGTCACGCTTTTACAAGAGAGGATAAATGTTTGCATTGTGTGTGTGTGTGTGTGTGTGTGTGTCTGTGTGTGTGTGTGTGTGTGTGTGTCTGTCTGTGGCATAAATAGAGAGACCTCTAACAAGATATTTCACTATCAGTGCAAATGAAAAAAAAAAACAACCACAGTCTCAATGGGCCCACTGTACTTCCCCCCAGTGTGGGCGCCTCACTTTTGCTGCTTACTTTCGCTGACTTTCCGGAGCCCGGGGTCCTGCCAGCAGCTGGACCCACATCAGGATCTCATCAATCAACCCTGGTTCACTGCATTTCTTAATTTTCCATCTCTGACACTGCCCCCCTTATCTCCTAAATTTCTTTTGTTCTTTGTTTTGATATCAGGACATATATCATAATTGCTACAGCTTTTGTATTTGTAACTGATTTCATACTCTTTGCTCACAGTAGTTACATTAACTTCCATGACCAAAACTGAGAAATATTTAAAAAAGTGTGAAAACAAAAAACTAAAACAAGGACAAAGGCAGCTGAGAATGGAGCTGGAAATTGCCCACGGAGGATGTTGCCTTGGGCTGCTGAGCTAATGCATATGTGCATAGCACCATAGCCACCACAGAACCAGAGTAATGATAGCAAAGTCCACCTGCTTAAATTTTAGTTCATGAAGTGAAGAAACTGAAAAAACTGGCTCACAACAAAGGGATTTTAAAGCTCTAATTTAAAACTCTTAAATTTTTTCTTAAATGTTTTCTTAAAAACGTTGCAATTTCTGCTCCAATTCTGACCAGCATTGTTACTGTTATGGCCGCAGATGTCAGCTTTCCCATTCCTCCAAACAACTTCGTCACCTCAGTGCTTTATTAGTGAGAGGTTCTATAATTGTGCAAGTGTTACTTTTCTACACATAATTACTCTGTTTTACTCATAAGAATTTAACCGTACCACAGTTAAATGTAGCTTTTTAAAAGTTCATCTGCAGTTAGTTTTCTCACAATATGTATCTTGGCCCTAAAAATCTCTTAAAGTGGAGATGTGTGGAAGAACGAGAAGTTAAAGTATCTGCTGTCAGATGTTTTCTCCTTTGTTTGTTTCATACATGGAGAAAAAAGTAAAACGCTGCCTCAAAAACCTTTTTGGTAAAAGGAAAGCATTTTTTCACTGATAAACTTTACGTTCAAAAATAACAGTTGCAGTCAAATCATGGTCTAGCTAACTCCATTTTTCTTTTTCTTTTTGACACCAATTAACAACCACTCCTCCATTCATCAGATACTTGTTAAAAAGCTATTTTATTCAAGAGAACAATGTGTTATCTGTCAAGAGACAACAAGAGTTACAAGCCTTCAGACGTTGCCGTTATGGTCGCAACGCCATCTTCCGTATGATAGCACCTTCATGTCTTAGTGGCTGTGGCTTGAATGGGTGTTTTTGTTTTAAAATTAATTATATTTTTTGAAAAATAATTTTAAAAACTTACCTAGATTTATTAGCGATTTGTGCTTTTAATATTTGTATTTTTTCTTGCTCTAAAATCTTACAATATATGTCCTTTACTGTAAAGTTGTCACTGTCATAAGATTATGGCTCCGATGGTGATAGAGAAAGAGTTGATAGAGGATTTTGTGATAGCAGGACATTCTGACCTGAATGTTTTATGACATCTAACATAAAAAGTCCAAGTTGCCGCTTCATTGTTTTTGTCCTCTCTGTTTTCACAGCTCTACGAACTAGATGGGGACCCCAAGAGAAAAGAGTTTCTCGATGACCTCTTCAGTTTCATGCAGAAAAGAGGTACGCAGCTGTGCATTTGTCTCTCTATTATATTATGACATCAAATCTCTCTGCTTTATTACCAGCATGTGCCGCAGGCAGCTTCTAATTAATATGTAGAGAGGATGATCACCTTCCCCTCCCTCCCTGTGATATATAACACAAGAAGGTCTTCTCCTTTTTCACTTGGCTGGGTGGGGTCTTTATTCATTTCAGAGGTGATTGCTTCATGGTCACATTGCAACTTGTCGTGACTGTATAAAAGCCTGAGAATGAACCGGCTTGTTTATCCAGTTCTAAGCACTGCTCCAACATTCATGCTTACATTCTCCTCGTTTGGACAGTTAATTTATTGTTGGTGTGTCTTTTCTTGTGTTGGGTGTCTAAAAGTGAAGCAGCTGTTTGAAATTGCTCTGCAGAGGCCCTGCTGGTATCACAGGTGGGCTCAGGGCCGGTATTATCATATCGGAGGGGGGAGTGAGGGGTATGGCTGACATACATTGGAGACAACAAACATGTGGCCACAACTCAACAACCAGAACGAGCTATTTACAGCGTCACCCACTGCTGGTGGGTGGATCTGCCAAGTCCGCTCTCTGAATCTCTGTGCGCCATCTGTAGGCCACACTGATAACTGATGCATTAGTTCTGACATTCAAATTAAATTATATTACAAACATAAATGTTTTTCCTTGATCACATAAAGCATAAAGCAACTTTTTATTAAAGTGTTTCATTTTATTTTTATGAATTAAAATAAAATAAATAAGCAGGTTGGTTTCATTCTTAAGGCATTTTTTAGATCTTCTGTTTTTAGTGAATTCTGTGAGATATTTATGCAACAATTACAAATTACAACATATGTCACATACACTACCAGTCAAAAGCTTTAGATGCACTTTCTCACTTAATGGTTCTTTTTCTTTTCATAACTATTTACAATGTAGATTCTCACCAAAGGCAACAAAACTACAAATGACCACACATGGAATTATATAGTAAATAAAAAGTGTGAATAACTCTAAACTAAACTCTAAACATTTTAATATTTTAGATTCTTCAAAACAGCCACCCTTTGCTCTGATTACTGTTTTGCTTTCTTAGCATTCTCCCCATGAGCTTCATGAGGTGTTCACCTGAAGAGGATCCTGTGTAGAAAATTGCAGTGATATTGCAACCCTGCTGCAGAGCCTAGACAGCGAGGATAGAGTGCAAAGATCAGCCCAGTGGAAGTTGGATATTAGGGCTTTGTTGCTTGATCTATTGTGAGGCTGATGAAAGACATTTTTTTAACATTACCTCCTACATGTTTCTGTTAATGGTTGCACAGTGTTTTAATCTGTTAACCTTTCTCCCCTGTGTGTGTGTGTGTGTGTGTGTGTGTGTGTGTGTGTGTGTGTGTGTGTGTGTGTGTGTGTGTGAATTGCTGAATCAGGAACACCTGTGAATCGTATACCCATCATGGCCAAGCAGGTCTTGGATCTGTACATGCTCTACAGGCTGGTGACAGAGAAGGGTGGCTTGGTGGAGGTCATCAACAAGAAACTGTGGAGGGAGATTACCAAGGGACTTAACCTGCCTACCTCAATCACCAGTGCAGCCTTCACCCTCCGCACACAGTCAGTACACATAACGAATGTTTTTCTGGTTTATCTCAGAGTTTCCTGCTTGTACTGTTGTGTTTGTAATGTTTGGATTCACCCTTCTAATGATGACAAATGTAGCTAAATCAACACAACTTTTTTTATGACTCAACATTACCTTTACTGTGAGAGCTTTAATCCTTTAATCCCTGTTCTGTTCAGTGTTTCACAGTGTTGGAGATGGTAGTGATCAAATGTCAACAACCACTTTGTTATACAAATTAACTCCTGTGTGTTGAAGTAATTTCCTGCAGTTGGTTCTGGCTGTTGGATGTCCTCATTCCCAGTTAGCATAAGATCAGATCAGATTTCATCCTAATCATTCTTACAGAAAGGAGATGTGTGTGTTCATGGTTGGGGCTGATATGTGTTTACGGTGCCTAGCTAAAATATTAATAACTCTTGAACTTGGTTGCATCCTGTCACAATACAACCTTAATGTGTTTTATTGGCATTTCATGTGATAAAACAACAAAACATGATGCATAAGTTTGAAGTGGAAGGAAAAAGATTTTTTTATTAAATAAAAGTCTGAAAAATGTGGCATGCTTTTGTATTCAGCACCCCCGAATCCATACATAAAGGGTTCCTACACAGCCTTCAAATGTCTGAAAAAGTCTGGGAGTTTCCGGATTTGTTTCTTTATTTTGTTCTCCAAAAAGTAAAAAAAACTAATTTATATGAACGTAAGTGCTTCTTATGGTGATTTATAACTAATTCACATTCATTGTCATTGGATTTTTGTCAAATTTAATGAGGTGTTGGTTTTTTTCTTCTAACTTATGTGGGTGTGTGTGTCTGTCTATTAATTAATGAAAAGTGAAAAAATGGTTTTAGGGAGAAAAAATAATAAACTAACTGTATAAACTCCTGGAATTAGTTGCTGAGTAAACCCACTGATAAATGCCCATTCAATTCTTGGTAAAAAGGGTCATTACGCTGCATTAGACCTTCTCAGATCAGACATGTGTGGCTTTAAATATCAAAAAAGCACTGAAACCTGTGATTTTTAATACATTTTTAACTTTTACAACAGAACAGATTTTTTTAAATGTACAAACTGAGCGTCTTTTCACTACTTTGTGTTGATCTTTAACATTAAATCTTAAAAAGTACATTAAACTTTGTGCTAATAAAAAAAGTAATGGGGTCTGAATGGCTGAAAGCTAAACCTTAATGTTTCACTGAACATTGCACACGTCTGTGTTATAAAATAGTCATTTACATCCACCATTAATTTCAGATACATGAAGTACCTGTACCCATATGAATGTGATAAGAGAGGTCTGAGCAACCCCAATGAGCTTCAGGCAGCCATCGACAGCAATCGACGAGAAGGTCGAAGACAGAGCTTCGGCAGCTCCCTCTTCACATATTCCCCCAACGGGACACCTACCATGCTGTCCTCATCAAAGGTCTCTACGCCCAGTGTGGGCTTGACGGTGGGCACCAACGGAGCCTCGATGACCTCCATGCAGAAGATTAAGAAAGGTACGAACGATCATTTATAAGAGGTATAGGAGGTAAAAGAAATGAGTGACTTATTTTCTACCCTAACAGCTACAAATACTGTTAAAAGTTGAGAGAAGTCCTTGAGACTGGTCTTTAAAAATCTAGCTTATGTAATTATGGATTGTCATAGCATATTACATAACATTTAGATGTACATTATTTTATCTGACGCCGAGTTTTACTCTGTCGGACCAGAAGAGGAGGGAGGCCAGCTGCTGCCGGGGGTCGGCATTCCTCGTCTGCCGGTTGGTCACTTGCCTGGCCACTCAGCGGCCGCCGTGCAGGCAGCTGCAGCCCAGGCGGCGATGGCAGCTCAGTTGGCGGCTTTGGAGCAGCTGAGGGACAAACTGGAGGCGGGCGAGCCCCCAGAGAAGAAGATGGCCCTGCCTGCAGAAGAGCACCACCGGCTGCTGCAAAGAGCTCTGCAACACAACCTGCTGGCCATGACTGCTCAGATACCGATGAACATCCGCATCAACAATCAAGGTAACAAACACAATATGCACACATTTTTCAAGTTTTCCCATGAGCTGAGCAACATAAATATAAACGTTTTGGGTCACACCACCAAATCAATGAATTCTGGTGTTCCAATCACTTCCAAGGCTGCAGGTGTGTTAGGTTTGGTGTGGAGAAACTTGACTGGCTTGCACAGAGTCATTGACCTCAACCTTTTTAAACACCTTTAGGATGAATAAGAGTGGAAGCTGCAATTTTGGTTTTCTCATCTAACTGTGAACACACTATTAAACCATGTGGAAGATGTTTACAGAATAGTTAAAGCTGCTATTGCTGGGAACGGGGGTTCATCAACACATTGGACCTTTTAAAGATTAAGTTAACGTACATGTAAAAGTAGACAGACAAATATTTTCGGCAATATAGTGTATGTATGTATGTATGTATATATGCATACATACATACATACATACATACACACTCATTCATTCATTCATTCATACATACATACACTGAAGTTCGGTTTATATGTGTACCTGTTTGTATTTTACTACAACACACCTTTGGTTCCCTTTCTCATCTTATGTGTATGATTTCTGGATTTCACCCATCTTCCCTCTTTGCAACAGTTACCATGTCTTGTGATCTCACCACAAACCGCAGCACCCAGCAGTAAGGGAAGAGCTAACAGCAGGCCTATATGTTGACCTGTTTAGCTTATAGGAGCAGCATGCATGCATACATGCTGTACATGTGTGTTTGTCTTTGTGGGAATTGTCTTGTGCAAGCAGCGTCTTTGATCTTATAGCGAAGGTTTGTCTCGGTTTCTGACTATCTGATGGAACACGCAAACGGTTTCTTAGTAAGCGATAAAACTGGTGACTTCAGAGAAATGTTCTTATAGAGATTTCTCTTTTCTAAAAAAAAATCAAACAAAAGGTGTGTTTGCCAAGATAGATAGTTGTGCACTCATTCTATGTTTTTGGTGAGATTTGTTTTACTGTTTGGACAAAAGACAAAACAAAACATGAAGCTGTTGTCTTCCTGACAGATGGGAGGCAAGAGTCAGCTCTGAACCTCACCACAAACGGCACAAACAGCATCAGCATGTCAGTGGAGCTCAATGGAGTGGTGTACACTGGTGAGTACCTCTGTGATGTCGTACAGGATGTACAGCTCATCACTTCCTTCCTTTGTGATTACCACCACTCATAATTTGATATTAATTCAGCAGAAAATTCTACGTTCGTTACTATTTATTCCCTTTTGTCTTCAAAATGCAGAAACAATCTGTTTCATGTTTTTTAACAGACACAAATACATAATTTCCTTTCTGCATATTATCAATTTATTATCCTTGTTAAACAAAATGTATTCTACTCTACAGACAAGAAATCAAAATGACCCCTCTTGCATAAAATTAAGGTCTAGTAGTCTTTATGCAAATGCTTACCATCCAGCAAATACGCCCACCTGATTAAACAAAGGCTTAACCTAAACCTTAAAAATAAGATTCAGCAACCGCACAACTTTATTTGTTGTGCTATGCATCTACTGTGGATGTTTATTTTATGTTAGAAATGTTCTATAAAATAGCTGTTAACACATCCACATATTTAATATGTCAAGGTTAATTTTTTTTATAAATAGCTATTGAATAAAAGACTGTACAACACCTCTCAGACAATACATTGATGCAAACCGTGATCTATAGAAAACTATCAAATGTGCTAATAATTAATGAAGTTAGAAAACACATTAATAGAGTGGCTTGCACAGTATCTTTGAAAATAATTAGTCTGATAGTATCTGGAAAGGGATTGTCTGATACAGTTAAAGCACAATGAAGGCTGTTGTTTTATTTAAAACTATATTGTTTAAAGATGAGATGGGCCGATCAGGCTTTTCCTGGCCGATAGTTCTGACCTGCCAGTACTGATTATGGCCTAATCTCTGTAAAAAGAAAAATTGCATTCAGTTCTGGATGTCGTGATCAGGATGTTTTGGCCCAAATGTTGATCCTAGTCTGTTAAGAATCCCAATTTAATAAACAATCCTCTAAACAATCCTCAACAAAGTCCCGACTTGCTCCTTTTGAAGATTCCTTCATTCAAAACAGTTTACTGAAGTGCTAGCCTAATGTTAGCATGTTTAATGTTTTTATATAACTCACTGAAAATTCAGACGGTAACATTTTTTAGTTAGACTTGTAATTAAACTAAAAAACAGTTTTCGGCTGTGTCATTAACTTAGTCCTCAGAGAGACCCTCCGTCCTAGCTGATTGTAACGATTTAAAAATATTCCTATCTCCCAGTGTTATGTTAACAAATAATAATTGTACAAGAGACTTTTCTTAAGAAGTTGTTGGCTTCAGCTGAGAAAATGTCCTTTATAACAATGAGACCCCGGAAAGCACAGGAACAAACCATTTTGATGGGGCCGTGGAAATCACAGCCTGTTGCAACGAAAATTGATTCAACTGATTGGGCAGTGAACAATGCCTTAGCCTTCCTAGTTGTTTCTTTCATCCAGTCTTATGGTCGTCTGTAAATGTTGTGCAAATGATATTTTCAAGGAGTTCAAATGTCAGTTAATTAGATATTATCTTAGGTCCACTACAGAATGAGTCGCTTATAGTGAAAATTAATAGGAAATTCGAAAGACACGGTACCTCTCTTCTTACTGTTTATCTTTAAAAGTAAGCAACTTTCGCCTTGTTCTTGTGCTGCCCATGTAGTGACTCTTATTCTATACCTAAAACATAATTATTTTTGAATACATATGTTGCTCAACTCCAAAAACACTCAGAAATCTGCCTTTTTGCAAACATAACTCACTGACCAACAAAATTGAACAGGCCTCATCATGACCTGAAATAATCGTTTATCCTGCAGATGATTACCCTGCTGTGTCAATCCATGTCCAAATACAATGTTTATAACTATGAAGCTTTTAACATGTGATACAGATTTTTTAGCTGGACGTCAATACACGTCAAAATATTTCTATTTAAAGTGGAAGATCTTTTTCTGCTAGTTTCAACTCAGTGACCTGCTCACCATAGGCCCTTGATTTCAGTGCATGTTGGTAACCTTGAGTTGGACTTCTGCCTCCAACAGGAAACACATTGAGGGCGCTGTTATGGATTTCTGTCTGGATTTTACAAATGTAAACAATAAGTGGAAAATAAGCACAGAGTTCTCCGGTTTTAGTGAGACATTATTATTAACTACACTAATAAGTCTTGCTTGAAATTTGATTTAAATTGATGTGCTGTGGACACTGATTGATGGTTGTGCTTTTGTCCTTTTCCTGTCTAGGTGTTCTTTTCGCTCAGGCAGCAGCAGGGTCAGCTTCGTCCGGTGCGTCTGTGTCGTCCCTGTCCAACAAGCCTGTCAGCATTCGCAATGCTCAACAACAACAGCAGCAAAACACACCTACCTCAGCCTCCAGCAACCCGCTGTCTTAACAAACTCCCCTCATTTTATTTTTTTTTATTACCACGCTAAGAAGGCCAAAAAGCAACCTCATTTTCTACATCATCTATGCCAAAAAGAAAAGGAGAACCATCATCAGTACAGAAAAACAAACTGAAACTCAGCTCACTTGAAGTACACTATCTCAGGTTTTCTCTCACAAACTCATCTCTTTTGTTCTTCATCGCCAAAAGGATTTTTGAAAGGAAATAATCCCAACTGAGAGTCAGTATATGCTAAACTTGTGTACAACCTGTGAATTATTTATTTCTGCATAAATGTACAGATTATTGGAGAACAACAGAGAAGGTAATAACTAGGAAGGCTAAAGCATTGTTTACACACACACACACACACAGCTACTGACTGACAATGATATTGTATCTTCTAGAGGAGACATTTTTTATTAATATTTTAACTTTTCATTGTCATTATTCTCATTATTGTTATTTTCTTTGTTGTGTTTTATTGTTTAAATCTTTAAAAATCTTCTCATTGCAGGTAAAGTAATCTTTATATTTAGAATTCTATGAAAGAAGAAGTATGAATATCCTCTATTTTTAATCAGAAAAGCTTTAAAGGGTGTTTGGGTCTTTTTTTTTTTTTTTCTTATTTTCTTCTTTCAGGGCATAAAAAATGTGTGGTTGTGACCTCATTTTGTTGTAAAACCAGATAACCTTATTAACATGGAAACCCTGTAGGAAAACAAGTCTAGTACAGGTCTGCGCTCTGGTTCTTATCGTTGCCAGGCAGTCTTAAGTGAAACTGAAGAACCTGCAGGGATCTTTTGATCACTTGTAGGAGTTTTAGTGCATCATACCAGCCAGGCTCGTGGTGGCTTGCTTCTGCAAGTAGCTGTTTGTTTGTTTTTTGTGTGCGTGTGCTCGTTCTGGCATAGACAGTTGTGGCTGGTTCGTAACTACAATCCACTCCTGTATGTTGACACGTGGCCAGTTTAAGATATATATGCCATCCTTCCAGGTGTTTTGTCAAACGTAGTCTTCAGAATGGCTCTCTGGAGCAGAACGATACTTTGTGCAGGTGGTAAAATGAGCTAAAATACTCCGTTTAAGGTGCATTGTTAGTTTAAATAATACAAGTTCTGATTTTTTTTTTTTCTCAGGTGTCTCTTTGCTTTGTATGATTGGTAGCTGTCTTCTATTACACTGGACAGAGCAATGCTTTCTACCTTTTTTTCCTCTTCCTTCTGACTTTGCCATCTTGTGGAGTGACTCTTTAGGTCAGTTTCATGCATGCTTTTGTAGATGAAGACAATTCAATCAGAAATTAAGCAATTTTCTGTCTTAAACATGAAGGAGCTGAGTGTCCACTCAATCCCTCCTTCTCTTTGTGGTGGAGAAACTCACACGGACAATCAGGTGTCAGGAGACACTGTCAGGGCCTCAGGAGAAAACCCGATAGGCGTTTTCAGCTCGCCTTTAAAGAGCTTTTGTGACGTAGATCACAGATGCTTTTATTTTTTTCCGTTCAGCTTTGAGTTTTTGCATGTCGTAGTGCTTCTTCTGATCCAAGTGCTTCTTATCCCGTGCTGTGACATGGACGTCGCCTTCTCCATCAAGGTTACAGCAGTGAATGTTTTGTGATCCTCAAACTGTGCAGCTGTTGCTTGATCTGGCCCTTTTAGGTGGCTACATGTTTGCTTGTGTCTTATTGGTGCAAACTCAGTTGGGTTTATGACAGAAAAGGGCACTGTGTAATAGTAAGTAGGGTCTCCGTATCTTGAAATAGTTTGATCATTTAGCTTTTTGAACTTGAAGCTGTGTTACCTCGCTGGACTGTTGGCTGATAAAGGTTGTTACTCAGCCCCTCTCCCCCCCTAGAGCCCACAGCTGTACCAAGCAGCCTCGTCCCGGCTGACGTTAGGAAATAAATCAGGCTTTGTACATGGGTTCTGCTCTGAGGCCTTAACACAGCGTGAGGTGACCAGAGAGTGAGCAGTACCTCCAACTAATCACTTTTTACTGTTCAGTCAAATATCACCAGATGGCTGTCAGGGCTTTGATTTCTGTACCGGCTTCTCTGTGGGAAATCACCACCAGCTGCTAAACAAACACTGGTCACTTTTCAAAAGCCCTCTTCGAACTCAATAAAAAGCCACTTTCATACGAAATCTAAGGAAAAATCCTAAACAAGGACCTAAAACCCCAAATTCCAATGCAGAATTTAAAGTAGCTTGATTTAAAGAAGATGTTTAACCTTAACCGTCATTTCTTTGGCAATGTTAAATTCAATTGAAACTTTAAATCAAATCTGTATAAACATAAATTAAGACAATCCTTGGGGCATTTATCATCATTTTTACAGCTTTTCACTTTCAATAGGGCTCATGTTTGTAGTTCAAGATGGGTCCAAAATTCAGAAACATGTAAGAAAAACAATGAGAGATAAAGAAATCACAGGGCAGCTTGGAATGTGTTAGAAAATTTTGACTTTACGTTCTGAATGGCGATTTCAAGAATCACTGCATAACAAAATGTCCACTGGATACAATATTAGCTGTAGCGAAACCTCCAGCTTGAGTTTGAGTTCATAAAATGAATATTTAAATGGAGATTTCTCCAGTGAGCTGGAGGAAGAAAGGAAAAATGTTGCCTGATTGCAAACCGGCATCATAGAGAGGGATTTAACAGCTCTGCATGGTGAGCCCAGTCCGCCTGCAAGTCACCACAAGGACATCTTAAACTGTAGATCAAAAAACTAAAATTCTGGCAGCATAAGGTTAGACATTTGATTTCCTGCTCCAGTTCTGATCTGCATTGTTACCCTGATGCTCACAGGCGTCGGCGCTCCCATTCCACCCAGCAGCTGAGTCACCAGAAGACCTTAAGTTCACAAGCTATGCAGTGATTGTGCGAGTCTCACTTTTATCCACATAATCAGTTAACTACACTACAGTGATGTAGCTTTCTTAGCATTATTCTGTAAGGACACCGTCTGTCACACCACTCAGACTGTAATAGTCTGTCCAGTTAGTTTCACCAAAACAACCGACTCTTTTTGACTAATGCGTTTTAATCTTATATATCTCCTTTAAAAACAAACAGAAAGGCCAATAGTAACTTATTTTATACTCTTTAAGATTTTTAGGGTACAAAATATGATAATATATGTATTATTTAGAGGAAATGTTCCCGTTTGCAAAACACTTCCTACCTGCCCTTAACTTTGTTGTATCTCTGGCCAAATGTCTATGGTTTATAAAAGTAGTATTTAATCAAATACATGTAAAATCTGAATTAATTGTAAAAGACAGTATATCGAACATTCACCACCTTTATAGCTTATCCTTCTATATCTGCAACTTTCACATTGTATATGTATTATTTATACAGCACCCTGTTAAATTATTGGCATCTCTGGTAAAAATGGGGACAAAGGCTCTTAACATATATTGTTATGGTGACTTTGTGACCCAAAGATGGCACTCTTTCCTGTCATATATGAGTAAATAATACGTGTCTTGACACTGAACGACCTAAAAAAATGTATTAATTAAGGAAAAGCTCCACTTATATTTAATTTATAGAAATTTTTCTACGTGCCACTAATTGTGTGTAATTATTTTAATGGCACTCCGATTTTTATTCCTCCACTGGATAAATTAGCTCAAATTAACAGTTGGATTTTTCCAAATTTTTCAGGGTGAGATTATGCTACTGCAATTTTTATTATAAGGCTGATAGACATCTTCATCAGTGCTGCCATGCTGCCAATAAAGGTTGAGGGCACAGTGCTCTAAATTAAACAGATACTGGGATAAACGGAAACTGCCGTGTTTATTAGAGCAGATGTTGATATTTATTTCTTCATTTCCATCATATTTAATTAGAGTTATAATTTTCAAGGATGGCACATATTGGCCTGCCAGCACAGGTGGTTAATGCAGTTGGTCACTTTTTCTGTAATTTAGGCCAAGGTTTTCTCTGACAAATTAAATTCTCGTATTAAAACAGAACCTAAGGTCGAACACAAGCTATTCGTCTTTTATGATCACGCTTTTTATTTGATTTTCAATGTCATTGTAAATACGGGCACCCATTCATTAAAGCTGGCTAAATAGATTTCAGAAAAAACTGTGACCCATGTACCATTGTTATTACTGAAAAAGTACAAAAACAATTTCTTGACTGAGAAAACAAAAAAATCAATGCCCAAAATTTAGAAAATAGTATGCATTTTTTTTAATACAGCAAACATGCGAGACCTTTTTTTTGTTTCAGATCCTTTTCTATAAAACCAGACTCCTTTGTCAATTTCCTATAAATAGTAAGGTAAAAATTATTTCTAAAATAATTTGCAAACGTTTTACTGAAAAAAAAAAATTCTGCCGTTGAGTACCTTTAACTCAACTATTTGGGTCCATGTAGAAAAACACTCCTGTTGTAGATTATCATTTTAGATTAAAACCAAAAACACCTGAGGAAAGGCAAGACAAGTTTATTTAAATAGTGCATTTCAGCAGCAAAACAATTCAAAGTTCTTTACATGATGAAAGAAGTACTTTGCAGTGACAACAAAACAAAAAAAAAAGTATATTGGAAGCATTGTCTTAAATTAATGTGCATTTTCTCTCCTCCTAACCTCATATGTTGTGATGAACAAGGTGCTTCGGTCTGATAGCCCAGGTTTTCAGTTGCAGATGCCACTTGCTGACAATCAAAGAAAGCCAGGCCTCGGCTGAATGTTTGTGAGGGGGCAGGAAAACCAAATTCAATCAATCTAGATCTACAGGATCAACATTGCCTTTTTAGATTTCACCCTTTGACCTTTCAGCTCCCAAGGCAGCATTAAAGCACCTGCCCCCCCCCACCCCTCTCCATCGGTCGATCCATGTTTATTGCATATCTATTGACTGCTTCTGTGGGATATTTGCATTTGAACAGTGGAAGCGCTGCTCCTTTCTCTCTCTTTTAGTACATGGCTGTATTTTCAGGAAAGGTTGTGACAATCAGGAGACATTATTAAGGCAACATTGTATACTTCTAAAAACGCTCTCATACATCCCTTCAACCACAACCCAAGCCCATTTTCTACCTCAAGGACCTCAGCTTCGGCAGATTGCTTTCCGTCAGAGATCCCTGTCGTTCATGCAGAAAAACCTCATCAAAATGTTTTTTTCTTGCTTCACAAAAACCATTAAAGAGATTGTAATCACCACAGACAATCAGATGTCTTCTTAAATGTGACTCTCTCCTTTAATCAATACCCATGTTTAGTCATGCAAGGAGAGCAGAAGACAGTTTAAAGCCTTATAGCCTTTGTGGTAAGATTGCCCCCCGGTGGAAGGTTTTATTACAATGCACAATCAGTTTTCTAAATGGAAGTATCACTTTTACCTCAATAATTATACAAACTTTGAGCATAACCTCATATTTTCCAGGTGTTTCAAGGACGCTTTCTGTGGATGTAGAAAAGTCTGAAAGAGCATAGAGGTGATCATGAAACACTACCATGCCTGAATCTAGACTCAAACTCTTACAGCAGTAGCTTTTCCTTTAGTAAAAAAGTCACACAGTGTGAATATATCACATTATTCAGGCTTCCTGTTTTAGTGTAGCTGTGATCAAGCTGAGGTTTGATACTTAAAGTCAAATTGTAGCAAAGAAATGTATCAGTTTTTAAATGAGTAGCAGCTAAACCAGAGCTTATTCTCAATTTTAGCAATGTCTGTCAAACTAGTATTTTGTTTTTGATTTTCTGAATTCATGAATCCTGCTTGTAGTTTCTGTTAGCATTCCTTTGCCGTCTAAGTTACGCTCTTGTCTGTCGTTGGACTCGCTGCTTAATTCTGCTTCTTTGATGCCGTTTCCCAGACTGGAACATATACCCGGTGTTTCCACTTTGTTAATCTAGGAGTTAAATCTCCCAACAAATAATGTCAGCACAAGATCCTGGTCTCTAGTTCACAAATATTCTTGAAATATAGCTGCTTTTCATCCAACCAAAGCTGTAGATTTTTTTGTTTTTATAAAGAAACTACTATAAATCAAACTAATTTCTTAGCATCTTGTATGGAAATGTACTTCCTGTTGCCGCCGAGCTGGAACATTTTACGGGTTGAGGTGGGTTCAGGGCTTTTTAACTGGACTTCATCACTGATTTGACCTCCATCTGGTTGGACTGTGGGCATAAACAACAAGATGCCTTCTGCTGTGACAATTATATGAATTAATCTGTATTTCTAAGATTTGTTAACTAGATTATTTCTAATAGATGGCTTTTTTTAGGGCTATGGAATATATCATGTTTATATATTGTTTGTTTGTTTGCTGTTTCTTTGCTTTGTTGACTTGTTTTTAGAAACGGAGGCACACAGAGATTACTTATAGAGCAGATTTATGAATCCAGCGATGATTTTGTTGTGAATAATTGTGATTATTGTAGAGAAGAGTGTGTCTGTGTGGTTGTGTGAAACAGTGAGAGTGAGTGATCTTCGGGTGTCTTTCAGTGCGGAAACAAGGCATGTTTGTTGTGTCTTACAACTTCTCAGGAAAATCTACCTCTACCTCCAGTTTGATGCATTTTTTTTTTTTACCCCGTTTGGGCTCATGTTACTGCTCAGCGGGAGGAGGGCGTGAGGACGAACATCAGGGTCTGAAATTACCTCCAACACATCAGATTAAACATGTACTGAGCTGGTAATCCCCAGCTCATGCGTCTTCTAATTCTGAGGTTAATTTTGTGCGCTTGGATGCCTCCTCTGTGCCCCCCTTCCTTTTTAACTGTTACACATTCGTAACATTTCTGTTGTTCAGTTTAATTGAGCTCCAGCAACAGGGAACCTCCAGATGAACAGCTAACTACTACGAGTACTACAACAAGTACTGCTTCCTGTACCACTGTTAGTATAGCTAGTCCGGTATAAATCTTCCCATCAGCTCTCACAATGTGTGCTTTTTGCCCCCCTCCTTTTGTTTTTCTGTAAATGATTACCGTCGTTTGAATGGGATGTTTCCCAGTAACCACGTCAACAGCGAAGTGGCTGGGAGTGCAACTGTTTTATTTTTAGTTGTATTATTATTTTTCTGAAGAGTGAAGAGTAATTCTAGCCTATTTACTTATTATGTGTTTGTGTGAATACTTTTCTTTCAATCTGAAATTAATAAAATATCATTATTAAATGTTACAGAGCTGTGGGTGTTATTTATTGTCCTGATTTGCAACAAAAGCTTGATTTTTTTTGTGTGTCTCTATTCAGTAACAAACTCTTGTACAGCGCCTTGCATAAGTATTTACACCCTTAATCTTTTTCCCTTTTTTTACATTACCGCCACAGTCTTCAATGTATTTCATTAGGAATTTCTGTGATATACCAACACAAAGTAGCACGTCATGATAAAATGGAAGAAAAATTACGCCAAACATGGTTTTCAATTTTTTTTAAGAATAAAAATCAAGTCAATACTTTGTAGAACAGCATTTTATTACGCTCACAGCAGCACATCTTTTACAATATGTCTCTAACAGCTTTAGAAGCTTTTAAAAATAATAGCTGGAACTCAGCCCGATTGGATGAAGAGAGCCATTTTAGGTCTTGCAATAGATTTTGAACTGGATTTTGTTCTGGTCTTTGACTGGACCAGTATAACATGTTTATACCTTGATCAATACTATTTCAATTGTCGCTCTGCCTGTATTTATCTATGTTTCATTTGTTTTCCCACCAACTCTCACCAGCTCCATTGTTGCTGTTGGTCAATAGCCTTCCCCACCATGTTTCACTGCTGGGATGGTGTATTTAGTTCAATGTGCTTTTAAGTAAAAGGGTTATCTCATCTGATCAGTGTGCTTTCTTCCCCCTTTACTTTGTTCTCTATTTGGTTTATGATTAATTTAAACTTGACTTCTTCTAACATTTCTAATCTAAAAGGCTTACTATGAAATGTTCAATTAATACTTGTCTGTCCACCTGAGCTGTGAATTTTGTCAGCTCCTCCAGAGTTTTCATGGGCATCTTTGATACTTCTCTGATTAATCATCTCCTTGTCCATCCTGTCAGTTTATGACTTTTTAGGCTTGCAGATATGTCAATTATTTTTAGCTGGTAGACAGTTTTCTGTGAGACGTTCAAAGCTGCCTATGATATTGTTTTATCAATTAACTGCTTTAAACGTCGAGATTCAATTACACACAGGTGGACTCTATTTAGTAATTGACTGCTCAATTAAGTCTACTTTTCAGGTCTTTATTTGTAGAAATTAAAAAAAAATCGCTATAATTTTCCTTATACTTCAAAATGATGCCCTACTTTGTTTTTGTCAATAACCTAAAATCTCCATGTTGAGGTTTGTGGTAACAAAATGTGAAGAAGTAGAAGTTCTTTTGCAAGGCTTTGCTTCTTATCAATGAATTTTCCATTCTAGCAGTTTTTACAGATGCCTGTTAAATTAACGATCGAAAGTACATGCAGTCATGTACTATTCTGTGGTTTCAAAGCACCACAGAATAGACTTTTACAACCTTGTATTAATTCATGTATTTAACACTGAGTTGAGCAGCATTCTTCAAAAATACATTCCCTCCTTCGGTGCGTCAACATTTCCTGTCGCTTTAACAGATTTGAGGTCTGATGACTCTGAATGACAACATGTGATTCCCATGTTTAATCGACCTTTTCACATAATGTTGAATAGGAGGTATTCTTACCCAGGGAGAAACCACCCCCCATCATAATGGAAAATGTCAGTGTGGCATAAGCCAGCCGAGGGAAACAACTTTGCATTGATTTGGAGGGACACTTCCCAAACCAATAAAATTCCTCCTGGAGCATTGCTGAGCCACCTGATCCCCCTCACTGCCGAGGGTCAAGAGTTCAGCTGTTTTTTTTACCCTTTACTGAGTAAAAGCATAACTGTGGTGGAATTGTACATAATCTTTTGTGTTTCTGTATTTTTCTTATTGCAAATGCAATATCAAATTGTGTTGTGTTGCATTTTTCTATTAATTTATTCCCATTATAAAAATGTTGTGAGTTCATGTATGTGGCACATTGCACTGCAGAGACTGTCCTACTCCGCACTGCTGAAGACATAGTTTTAGTAACTATCTTTAAGTACATTTTAGACTAGTTACATTCAACTTTAGCATATTTTACACACTTGCTTTTACTTGTTTTTCTATAAAATCTCACAATTTTAGCAGCACTTTTATATTAGTGCATTATTCCACCTATGCTCAAGGAAGTAGTATGTTTGAAGTGTAGCTACCACATATGTGCTTCCATTTAACTAAATGTAGACAAAGTGGTGACGTAAAGTAACATAATTAACCCTATTTTCAGATTGTTGTAAAGCATAGTAATCACAGTGAATGTAACCTTCTCACTTTTAGGAAAATGATAAATAGGAATAGGAATAAGGCTGCAGGTCCAGATCATGTCAGCCCTAGAGTCCTGAAGGTCTGTGCAGAGCAGCTCTGTGGGATTCTGCAACACCTCTTCAACCTTAGCCTGGCCCAGAAGAAGGTTCCGGTGTTGTGGAAGACCTCCTGTCTTGTTGCGGTACCAAAGAAAACTCACCCATCAGTCCTAAATAACTTTAGACCTGTTGCCCTGACATCCCACATCATGAAGATCCTAGAGAGACTCCTGTTGGCCCACCTGAGTGAGCAAACAGTAAACCATCAGGACCCCCTTCAGTTTGCTTATCGCTGTGGAGTTGGAGTTGAAGATGCCATCATACACCTGCTTCAACAAACCCACTGTCATCTGGACAAAACCAGCAGCACTGTGAGGATCATGTTCTTTGATTTCTCCAGTGCATTTAATACAATCCAACCTGATTTGCTTTGTCAGAAACTCCAGAAGACTCAGGTGGAGGCCTCAACAATCTCTTGGATCAAAGACTCCCTGACAAACAGACCACAGTTTGTGAGACTGAAGGGTTGTGAGTCTAACCAGGTAGTCAGCAGCACAGGAGTACCACAGGGGACTGTACTCTCACCATTCCTCTTCACTTTGTACACCTCAGACTTCCAGTACAAGACAGACTCCTGTCATCTGCAGAAATACTCAGATGATTCTGCAGTTGTGGGGTGGATCAGAGATGGACAAGAAGCTGAGTACAGGAAGGTGGTGGACCGCTTTGTGGCATGGTGTGGAAACCATCATCTCATCTTGAACGTGACTAAAACAAAGGAGATGATTGTAGATTATAAGAGAAACAGGAATAAGTCAAACACTATTTTCATCATGGGAGAAAAAGTGGAGGTGATGGTGGAGTATAAATACCTCGGTGTTCACCTGGACAACAGACTAGAGTGGAGATGCAACTGTGAAGCCATCTACAAGAAGGAACAGAGCAGACTGTACTTCTTGAGGAAGCTTAGGTCCTTTGGTTTTTGCAGCAAGATGCTGCATATTTTCTATAAGTCTGTTGTGGAAAGTGTGATCTCTTCTACCATCATCTGCTGGGGAAGCAGCATCAGAGCCAGGGACTTAAAAAAGCTCAACAAGCTGATAAAGAAGGCTGGTTCGGTTCTGGGGACTCCTCTGGAACCTCTGGAGATCATTGTGGAAAGACGGATTCTTCATAAAATGAAGAACATTATGGAGAACTCTGAGCATCCTCTTCATGAGACTGTCCTACAACAACAGAGGGTCTTCAGTCAGAGGCTTCTTCAGATCTGCTGTAAGACGGAGCGCTACAGGAGATCCTTCCTGCCCACAGCCATCAGCATCTACAACGGCTCTTTGAGGAAACCTTCATAATATGAGCTATAACAACATTTAATTTCCCTTTGGGATTAATAAAGTATTTTTGAATTGAATTGAATTGAAAATAAATCTCTTTCTCATTTTTTTGGCATTTAGCAAATATAAACATAATTTTTGCAACCCAAAGATACCAAAACGAGAAAAATATATTGCCAGACGATGCATTTTAACACAGAGTATGCTGACTTTTTCTTTAAATACCTATTTGATTTCTTAATCTTTTTACAGACATCATTGAGGTTTGTCAGTAAAGGTTTGTCTTTAACATTTATGCATAGAAACTGTGAAGCCTGAGTAGTCAATGTTAAGCCATTAGTAGAGGCTGTGGCTTCCACTAAATACATGTACATTGACTTTAGTTGTTTAGGGTTGGCCACAGACAACAAATGACCACTCAAACTGAGCCAGGTTCTGCTAGAGATTTATTTCTCTCACCTCATGCATGCTCAGTATGAGGGACTGCTAAAAAGTGAATGACTCACTGCAGGCTTCCTATTGAAAACATTTAACGAACAGACATAGTGAACTATAACTAGGTTGGAACTGGAATGAATGCAGTTGAATTTGAATCTGTCTATGTGACAGAATTGATTTGATTATATATGTATATCTATAAATAAATCAGATCTGTTTGTCTTGCAGAGTACCTTGAGGTGACAGTTGCTGTGAATCTTTGCTATATAAATAAATTGAAATGATCTGGATTAAACCAACTTGGATTTATTTGATTATTGTTATCCTTTGTTATAAAAGCAAAAAACATGCCAACAGATTTAAAATTTCTTACTTTTCAAACTTTTATTTTAAAACTATTTTACACACTATTTAATTAGAAATATGCTCTTTTTTTCTCTCTGAGTATTCTGTGTAAAACATTAATCATATAATATATAGCTGGGGTTTTTTTTTAAGTAATTGTGTCAGGTGTAAAATGATTTTAAATGATTTAATGGTTCACTAACGTTCTTTTTTTGGGATCTTCTTTAAATAAAATGTGGTGAGAAAATTAAGCATCTGATGGCAAAACGATAATCGGATAATTAGAGACCAACTAGAGATCGATCATTTCCGACCAGTGATCAGCAGGTCAAATATGGAATATTCTGAGAATGCCTGAATATTTACGTTTCCTATAAAAAAAAAGAAAAACACTTATATCCTCTGAATATCTATATTACCACAAAATACCACTATAAAGGTTTAGATAACATGAGAAATTGTGTCTAAATCGCCTTCAGAAATTGTAAGAATCCTATAAAAAAAACAACTTGGAATTGAAATAAATTAAAACAGATTAGATACTGTATAAAATAATCAGTGTAAAAAAAATCCACGCCAGCGATCACATACAGGTCCTTCTCAAAATATTAGCATATTGTGATAAAGTTCATTATTTTCCATAATGTCATGATGAAAATTTAACATTCATATATTTTAGATTCATTGCACACTAACTGAAATATTTCAGGTCTTTTATTGTCTTATTACGGATGATTTTGGCATACAGCTCATGAAAACCCAAAATTCCTATCTCACAAAATTAGCATATCATTAAAAGGGTCTCTAAACGAGCTATGAACCTAATCATCTGAATCAACAAGTTAACTTTAAACACCTGCAAAAGATTCCTGAGGCCTTTAAAACTCCCAGCCTGGTTCATCACTCAAAACCCCAATCATGGGTAAGACTGCCGACCTGACTGCTGTCCAGAAGGCCACTATTGACACCCTCAAGCAAGAGGGTAAGACACAGAAAGAAATTTCTGAACAAATAGGCTGTTCCCAGAGTGCTGTATCAAGGCACCTCAGTGGGAAGTCTGTGGGAAGGAAAAAGTGTGGCAGAAAACGCTGCACAACGAGAAGAGGTGACCGGACCCTGAGGAAGATTGTGGAGAAGGGCCGATTCCAGACCTTGGGGGACCTGCGGAAGCAGTGGACTGAGTCTGGAGTAGAAACATCCAGAGCCACCGTGCACAGGCGTGTGCAGGAAATGGGCTACAGGTGCCGCATTCCCCAGACCTGGGCTACAGAGAAGCAGCACTGGACTGTTGCTCAGTGGTCCAAAGTACTTTTTTCGAATGAAAGCAAATTCTGCATGTCATTCGGAAATCAAGGTGCCAGAGTCTGGAGGAAGACTGGGGAGAAGGAAATGCCAAAATGCCAGAAGTCCAGTGTCAAGTACCCACAGTCAGTGATGGTCTGGGGTGCCGTGTCAGCTGCTGGTGTTGGTCCACTGTATTTTATCAAGGGCAGGGTCAATGCAGCTAGCTATCAGGAGATTTTGGAGCACTTCATGCTTCCATCTGCTGAAAAGCTTTATGGAGATGAAGATTTCATTTTTCAGCACGACCTGGCACCTGCTCACAGTGCCAAAACCACTGGTAAATGGTTTACTGACCATGGTATCACTGTGCTCAATTGGCCTGCCAACTCTCCTGACCTGAACCCCATAGAGAATCTGTGGGATATTGTGAAGAGAACGTTGAGAGACTCAAGACCCAACACTCTGGATGAGCTAAAGGCCGCTATCGAAGCATCCTGGGCCTCCATAAGACCTCAGCAGTGCCACAGGCTGATTGCCTCCATGCCACGCCGCATTGAAGCAGTCATTTCTGCAAAAGGATTCCCGACCAAGTATTGAGTGCATAACTGTACATGATTATTTGAAGGTTGACGTTTTTTGTATTAAAAACACTTTTCTTTAATTGGTCAGATGAAATATGCTAATTTTGTGAGATAGGAATTTTGGGTTTTCATGAGCTGTATGCCAAAATCAACCGTATTAAGTCAATAAAAGACCTGAAATATTTCAGTTAGTGTGCAATGAATCTAAAATATATGAATGTTAAATTTTCATCATGACATTATGGAAAATAATGAACTTTATCACAATATGCTAATATTTTGAGAAGGACCTGTATAAACAGAGAACATGTGACTTGTTGCACGTTGTTCGTTCTGTTCAGTTTTAAGCACCGCCCTCTAACGCTGTCCAGAGCAGTAAAGCGAACGCACCGCTGCAGATTTAAACGCACTATACGCGTTGCTTCGTGAAGACCCGGGGATGAGCGGGGCGGAGTTAGAGAATGTAAACGTCCAGTTGTGGGGCGGGTGGAGAAAAACCGAAGCGTTTGATCTAAAGGAAGCCGGCGAAGCGGAAGCGTTTGCGTTTAGATGCTTTACAAGTCCTGTATGAAGACAAAAAATGAGACTTAGGTCTCAAAAAACTATTACTGCTGCATCGGAGACGCCGCGGACGACGCGTCAACGGTTGAGACAAACGCGCCTTTCGACGACGGAGACGGAAAGCCCGCTACCAAACAAGGTAACTGCCATCGATATAAATCTAATGTTTCCATTTAGTAGTCTTGGAGACCTTTGTGGCAGCAGCCAACATTGTTCGGGTGAACGATCCGGGGTAAACGCTCAATGTTCTGTTGCTTGGATTGCTTCAACACACCAGATGGTGTTGCTAATGCTAACACACGTAGCTGTATGTTGTGTTGAAACAGCATCTGGACGATAGGTGGCCGAAACGAAGGGCAGCTAATCGTCCCTAAGGGTAGTTAACTAAAGGCAGTTAAATAATTTAGGACATCGAGGTGATATTGTAGAGGTTCTGTAGTAAATGTTTATCCACGAAGGTCACAAAATCAGCTTTTATTGTGGGTTAAACTCGGTCATTTTTAAAGCTCCGGTAGGAGGCGCTGTGTCCAAGTAACGCCGAGGTTAACTTCCGACTTTCAAGATATCTGTTGCTGCTCAGATCACCTTTAGCTCAAAATAAAACGCATTGCTAATCTGGACGGAATTTTCCGACACTTAACGTGTGTGTAAGAAAACTACCTAAGATTGGGTCTAGTTCAATATCAAAATAATGTATATTTTATAACAAAAGCTAGATCTTTATTATATAACATGCCTAAGTAAAAAGTCATTACACACCGCTTTACCAAATCTAAATCAGAAGCCAGATTCAGATTTTTATTTTACTTTTCTTTTACCATTTGTCAAGTGCTTATGACGTAAATTATCATACATTTTTGCTGTTCTATACAAGCAAAACAAGCTGATATTTGGTTATTAAGTCGATCTATCTGCTCAGGTAGCCAACCTGCAGCTAGCTGATCAACAAACGCGCTGCCCATAACTGTGTTTTGTTTTTACACAAAATCCATATCTAACTTTGTGGTTTTAGTTTAGAATATTAGAAAAAAATTGCCATTTTCTCTATGTTGTGGCAACAACTGCAAAACACAGTAGAGACTTCCATGTTCCCGGTCCTTTTTGTAGTGAAAACACTCACTGAGAAAAATGGTTAAGCACCTAGAAGACTAGTCAGATTTGATCATAATATGGTACACATGCAGACTAATGACTAGCTGACCCTGGAGTTTTTTTACAAAA
This sequence comes from Girardinichthys multiradiatus, assembly GCF_021462225.1. NCBI lineage: Eukaryota > Metazoa > Chordata > Actinopteri > Cyprinodontiformes > Goodeidae > Girardinichthys > Girardinichthys multiradiatus. The sequence goes on along the minus strand of NC_061802.1, from coordinate 12,926,548 downwards.
CAATGTGGGATGAAACAGTGTGTGTTTACCATCATATACCGACTGGTGAGCCTTCAGGCCGCCTCTACAGAGCAGTGTTCACTAAAACCAGCCGCCACAGAGACAGTTTCTTCCCCCAGGCTGTTTCTCTGATGAACATTTAATAGAGTACAGAACAACAGCATACAGATGTTGCAAATGCACCTTTTTATTATAGATGTGTATATTGTACATTGTAAATTGTAAATTTGTATATTCTGTCATGCAAAAACAGAACAAAAGAGCAAAGTATACCAGAGGCAAATTCCTTGTTTGTATGTACGAACTTGGCAATAAAGCTGATTCTGATCAGGAGACTGATATTTGTACTGCCAAATGCTGAGCTATTGGAAAATGCGACCAATCAGACTGACCTCAAACAGAATGTGACCCCTATCTGACCTCCTGATTTGATCTGCTGGTACCAATTCAAGCCAAGTCAGAATTTATGAAGATGCAGCAAATTCCAACAACCCAGATGCTATTAGTCCTTATAGAGTCACATTTTACTTTCATCAGCATCCCATATCACCATGATAATTCAGATCTATGCCAACAGTTGGCACAACATGGCATATAACTGCATAGAGGCAGTTGAAATAAACTCTTTTTGACTAGTTGGTATATTTTTTGTTCAACTATAGATTGAAGGAACTAAATGTGTTTAGATATAATCATAAAGGAGCCAGAGGTCAAATACTGAGCAGGTGATCAGGTGCCACATTTAAATACTAGTGCTGTGAGTGTGTGTGTTTCTAGGACTGCAGCAACTTGGCCAGACTTTCGCCTAGAGCTCAGTAATATGGACAATAACATATTACAATATTTATTTCTGTGTTGAAGGTTTCAACGATCAGGATAAAGTTTTACTAGTCGACTTTATAGGATGGCATCTACTTTATTTTTTTATTAACTGAGATGTATATTCAAACAGTTACATAAACTAAACACAAAATTCCCTTAAGCAGCGTGGAAAATTATTAATTATGTCAACTTCTTTATGTCAAGACTTTCTCAACTAGCAGTATATTGATGTGCAGGTCCTATTTGTAGTTCTCTTTTAAGAGTAGAAACACATTTGAGGACAAGAATAATATAATGGAAATCAACATTACTGGTTCTCAGGCTTGTAAAAGTGCTGAAATAATGATGGACCCATGCACTGCCTGATAGGCCACATGTACTGCATGTCTTCTTCACTGACAGCCTACTTTTATTATTGTTCTGTAGTTTCCTGTTCCTCAATTAAATATTTTCATTGTTTTATTATCCGGCTCTACTTAATGGACAAAGTTATATAAAAAAGAAAGAAAAAAAAGCATGTAGGATGTTTAAACATGAAGACTTATACGTATCTAAAAGAGCCTAAAATGCAACATTTACCACCTTTTTGCCCCTAATTGTTAACATTTAAATAAAAACTTCAGGTCTGAAAACTACAAACCTGCTGAAAGGTGATGCTCTGCTCAGATTTTATCCTAGTAAATGGAGGAATGTTTCCTGCAGACCTGGATGGAGGCACTGAGTCTGGGTTGGATTAAAGAACCCAGCTGCCTCTGAGAGGTGGTCCAAAGAATGTAGGTCACCAGAACACACGTGTTTCATGCTGTGAACACAAATGAGTCCTTGCAGGGTTGAGCTGGTGCCAGGATTTACTTTGGTTTGATGGTTGAAGGCAAAAATGTCTGCTTATGCTTCAGCATTTAGTCTGATGTTGCTCATTAAAAGCCCAAATCAGAAGTACTCGGTCATAAAGTGATGACGATCCATCGGTTGGTGTTTTATTATTCAGCTTTCCTGAAATCTAACCGGTTTCATGGAAAATAAACATACTTTTTATGAACAAATGTTCAACCTTGCATGTTGGAAATAAAATACTTATTGCTATAAGAATGTTTTTCAATATGTAGAATAGAAGGTTGCTATAGTGATTTTAACAACACCGACTTTGATCATAGCTGGATTCGTCTATCTAACGTTTCAGGTTTGAGGTTCCATGTTCAGGCTTTTAAAAGCAAAATTATCATCTTCAAGGTTGATTTTCCTTCATGCAGAGAAAAGGACACAGTTCTTTTAAGGCTGCATCAGCAGCTTGGATCCAAATGGCAAATCATGAAACTGATATTGGTTAGATCTAGTAAGGAAAATGTACAGAAAACCTTTTCTTTCCCCTCGCATCTCTCAGCCCTGCTTATTTTAATGATTGTTTTAAATTTGACTTCATGTCTGGCTAGGCTGAGCAGGAGTCCTTTGTTAACAAATCAGAGGATGAAGTTCCCACAGTCAAAAGGCGACCACTACCTCGTGGCCGGGCAAGGAAGAGGCCAAGGGCCATCGCTGTTGAGGACCGCGAGTCGGGTATATTAGCTCCAGCAGCAGGTTCCACTCCTAAGATTTTAATGTTTATTCTCCTTATTCTAAAAACCTGTTTTCTGACTGATCCTCTCTTTGTCTTCCAGATTTGGCTTTTAAGACTCCACTCAAGCCCATAATGCACCATGAGCGCATTCTGTCAGAAATTGATGTGGCATCTTCTCGTAATGCCACGGCCAGAAACATCTATCCGCCCATCGTGCGGTTTCTCACACCCAGCAAGGAGAGTAGGTGTCGCAGCTGTTAATTCAACCTAAAACAATGTGGAAGAAGAGCGTCAGTGATTCCCTTTTGTTTGGTGAACACTCTAAAGTTGTTATCATCTTTTTAAAAAAAAATCATCAGTCTTATGGGTGTCTACAGCTTTATGCTCCCAAAGGCTTAAATTCAACTACTGCTTTCAAGAAATATGTTAGATGTGGGTCTTTATTTTTCTCCTCCGCATCTTGAGATTTCAGTAGTTGAAAGACTTCAGTGTGGTGATGGTCGCATCGTTAAGACATGGCTGTCATGTCGACGTGAGTAAAAGAAGAGGGTTTTTATCCACATTGTGGTTGAAAACTAAGAGCTAGTGAGAAAGATCACATGCTTTAGCTGCGTTTTAAGATTATCATCAAGGTGAAGAATCGAATGCCGGACGGCCGTGTCGAGGACCAATAGTCTCCATGTATGGGGCGCCTGCTTTACCTCAACACCCGGGGCCCTTTAAGCGATTTTTAATTATTTTTTAAACAACTGAAATAAAGGGGAACACAACACTATATTAACAGGGACTAAATGTCAACACTTTCACAAGACTTGCTTTTCTATAAACTCAGAACCTTCCTTTAAGAGGACCTCTTCCTTTTTAAGTTGTATTTCAAACTGTTTGGCTTTGCTGCAGAAACTTTTACCTCGTTACAGACAAGGGTAACCCCTCTTACCATGAGGGCTCATTATATATCAGGAGCAAAAGTGACGCCACTGTGTGTGACACAAAGAATTCACTCTAAAACAATTCAAAATATTTTAAAGACAAGCAGGGCGTGATTACATGGTGGATATTTTAAACCATCCATACCATCTTGGATTAGCAAATAGCCCAGTCGGCATTCGTCGACGTTAAAAGCAGTTTCTGTGTGTACTCACTCGCAAACTTAACTCTCAAATGTCTAAAAATCTGTAAAAATTTCCAAACCCGGCATATTCTATGACACAGAAGCTCACATCTAGAAAGGGAAACAGGAAACTATAAAAACAATTATAGTTTCCTTTCCTTTTGAAATTCCTCTGACTAAATTTTAAGGTCATTGCTGATATTCAAAATAATCTTCTTTCTTGAGTAACTGAATGTTGTTGCTGTCGGGACAACATAGCACTTTGGTGACCAGAAGAAGGTTTTTCTTTCATTTGTTGCATTCCAGACCAGCATAGTTTAATGGTGAACAAAACGAGAATTTTTTTGCTGTAATTATTCCTGATGATTGCTTCTCCTGCATGGTCATATCAACCAGTCTGTGTTTTTCTGTGCAGATATGAAATGCCCTGAAACTGGCAACAGTGTTTTGATGAGCCCAGAACAAGGTGTGTTTGGTTATGGTTCCATTGACCTACTGGCTGGAGATGAGGATGATGACGTCTTTGATCCGTACGTTTCTTTCTTTATTTATTTTTTGGTGTACTTGCTGTAGATTTACTCCTGACTCCAGACAAGGGGAACACAGTTTTTAAAAACGGCTGGATTTCCAGTCCCAGAATGTATTTTCCTACTAAACGTACATATTTTCTCCTGGTATTATCGGTTATATAAATATCATTTTTGTGTTTTCAGGTTTACTTTTATTAAGAACATACCGTCACAGTCTCAGCATTCCCGACCGTGTCTCAGAGATATCCCACCAAAGACCAGGAGCACTCCAGAGGCCACGTTGGTGGTCGACCTGGTAAGTTCAATCACCTTCGACATTATGCCTCCATTACATTAATATTCAGTCCTGAACGAAACCAATATAATAATATAAACTAATTTTGTTGGTTAGCAGCTCAGCATGGTCATGCTCCTTTTCTTACTGAATTAAAGCCAGATACTCGAACCCTCAGGTCCTCAAACCAAAATCTACTCCTAGTCCCAAGAACTAAATTTAAAACCTGAAGGTGTCGCTGTTTCCAACCTGCTGCACCTCGCCTGGAACGAGCTTCCTTTGTCTCAACGCCGTCTCAGATTAAATAACGTCTTCAGCAGCTTAACAGGATTTTCTTTAAGATCTTTTTCAATATTATTGTATTTGTTTTAATTTTTTTTATTTGCTCTTTGTTTTTGTTTTTATTCAAGTTTTATTTAATCATGTTTTATTGTTTATACACTTTATGAAGCTTTCTGGGATGTTTTTTTTTTTGTATCTCTGGAAGGTCCTATATAAATATATTTACCATTATGGTGAGCCAGTCACACAGCACTGATTGGCTGCAGAGACATCACGTAAACAGCATGCGGCCCTCTGTCTGGGCCTGATTTGTTTTGTGCATGAGCCACATGTAGTATGTGTTTCCTTAGATGTCAGTTTTATGCAAAGTGATGCTGCATGTCGAGCTGAAAGAGTTGTGAGCCCATCTGCAGCTGATTATCCCCGACTTTAAAGAGCTGGGAGGTTATACAGGTCCTTCTCAAAATATTAGCATATTGTGAAAAAGTTCATTATTTTCCATAATGTCATGATGAAAATTTAACATTCATATATTTTAGATTCATTGCACACTAACTGAAGTATTTCAGGTCTTTTATTGTCTTAATACGGATGATTTTGGCATACAGCTCATGAAAACCCAAAATTCCTATCTCACAAAATTAGCATATTTCATCCGACCAATAAAAGAAAAGTGTTTTTAATACAAAAAACGTCAACCTTCAAATAATCATGTACAGTTAGGCACTCAATACTTGGTCGGGAATCCTTTTGCAGAAATGACTGCTTCAATGCGGCGTGGCATGGAGGCAATCAGCCTGTGGTACTGCTGAGGTCTTATTTAGGCCCAGGATGCTTCGATAGCGGCCTTTAGCTCATCCAGAGTGTTGGGTCTTGAGTCTCTCAACGTTCTCTTCAAAATATCCCACAGATTCTCTATGGGGTTCAGGTCAGGAGAGTTGGCAGGCCAATTGAGCACAGTGATACCATGGTCAGTAAACCATTTACCAGTGGTTTTGGCACTGTGAGCAGGTGCCAGGTCGTGCTGAAAAATGAAATCTTCATCTCCATAAAGCTTTTCAGCAGATGGAAGCATGAAGTGCTCCAAAATCTCCTGATAGCTAGCTGCATTGACCCTGCCCTTGATAAAACACAGTGGACCAACACCAGCAGCTGACACGGCACCCCAGACCATCACTGACTGTGGGTACTTGACACTGGACTTCTGGCATTTTGGCATTTCCTTCTCCCCAGTCTTCCTCCAGACTCTGGCACCTTGATTTCCGAATGACATGCAGAATTAGCTTTCATCCGAAAAAAGTACTTTGGACCACTGAGCAACAGTCCAGTGCTGCTTCTCTGTAGCCCAGGTCAGGCGCTTCTGCCGCTGTTTCTGGTTCAAAAGTGGCTTGACCTGGGGAATGCGGCACCTGTAGCCCATTTCCTGCACACGCCTGTGCACGGTGGCTCTGGATGTTTCTACTCCAGACTCAGTCCACTGCTTCCGCAGGTCCCCAAGGTCTGGAATCGGCCCTTCTCCACAATCTTCCTCAGGGTCCGGTCACCTCTTCTCGTTGTGCAGCGTTTTCTGCCACACTTTTTCCTTCCCACAGACTTCCCACTGAGGTGCCTTGATACAGCACTCTGGGAACAGCCTATTCGTTCAGAAATTTCTTTCTGTGTCTTACCCTCTTGCTTGAGGGTGTCAATAGTGGCCTTCTGGACAGCAGTCAGGTCGGCAGTCTTACCCATGATTGGGGTTTTGAGTGATAAACCAGGCTGGGAGTTTTAAAGGCCTCAGGAATCTTTTGCAGGTGTTTAGAGTTAACTCGTTGATTCAGATGATTAGGTTCATAGCTCGTTTAGAGACCCTTTTAATGATATGCTAATTTTGTGAGATAGGAATTTTGGGTTTTCATGAGCTGTATGCCAAAATCATCCGTATTAAGACAATAAAAGACCTGAAATATTTCAGTTAGTGTGCAATGAATCTAAAATATATGAATGTTAAATTTTCATCATGACATTATGGAAAATAATTAACTTTATCACAATATGCTAATATTTTGAGAAGGACCTGTAGGTCGACCCATAGACTTCGATGCTGATCATTAACGCGTCTAAGCTGTCAACCCACTGAAGCAGCTGCTGGATCAGCAAGTCAGGACCGCTGTGAGGCGAACAGCTCATTCATTCAGACAGATGCACCTTGAGCAAGCTAAAGGTGATTACTGCAGTGCTGAACCGAACTTTTTAGGAAAAACCCAAACCAAAAAAGAGACGTTGGTGTAACAGCCTGACTTTAACACAACTCAGCTGCCAACACAATATCCCTTCAGTGGCAGGTACGGTCCATCAGCAGCACTAACTGATTAATATCGTCATGCAGTTGATCCTAATATGTGTCACACATAAAACGGTATTTACAGGTTATGACGTGTTGAGGCAGAGTTTCTGGTTCATCACCAATATGCATCTTACCATACGATGTTAAAAATGTGTGCAGAAAATTGATTAAAAACCTGAACATCATTTCAGATTTTTATTTGTTTCTACTTCCAACCAGTTGGTTGTAAACCTTGGTGTTCTGGCAGCAGCTGGGTTAAAGAAAACAATGACTGATTAGTATTCATCTTGTTTCCCCAAATAGGAGGAGACGCTCATGTTTAGCTCTCTGAATGTGATCGAAGAAGCAGATTATACTTTCTATGCAACATTCCAGGATCATCAATACAAGGTAACCACTCTCTGGGCCTGTTCTTCACTAATTTTTTATTAATCTACCATAATGTCTTTTATTTGCTGTGGTTATCTTTTTTTTTTTTTAAATTAGTAATGTGCTACTTGACCAGCCCCTGAATGAGGAAAATTCCCTGCCGGTTTATTTTTTTTAAACAACTATCTCCGTCAAAGAACCTGGCGCATGTTTTTTTTTAATTTTTATTTTATTTGTTGTATTGCCTAAGGAAAAATAGAATCTGCTAGTAGGAAAAAAACTAAAGTCTGTTTCGACTAGGAAAAGCCAGATCCTGATGGGTCGAAGCCTGTTGAATATGCATATTCATACCTCTACAGTTTTATCATGGGTAAATACAGACTTCGCTGTATTCAGTCTAGCTTTATCACAAAATGCTGAGTTTAGTTACAAAGTTGTTACCATTTTTATTATTTGTCCTTTTTTGGCGAACTCCTTTACCTTTTTTGGGCTTTTTTAATTTCCAGATAACTAATGCTTTACACCGATGGTGCAATGCTCCGAACCATTCCCAGAATTCCCCTGTGGTTGATTAATTTACGCATTGAGCCACAGAGGAATTCTGGGAATGATTTGGAGCTGCTGGAACGTTTAAAGTAAAAGTTGTATGTTCCTTTGACCCTAAAAACAGGTGTACATGATCCTACGGCCGCATGTGCGAGAGTTTCTTCAGGCCATGGCAAAAATCTACGAGGTGTGAGGATTCAACTAGTTGTTTTATTTTTGATTTTTCAGACCATTTACAACCTCCAAGTTTATAACTGCAACTTCCTGTGTGTTACAGCTGTTTGTTTACACATGTGCGAAGAAGGAATATGCCGAGAAGATCCTGGAGATCCTCGATCCTCAGAAAAAACTGTTCCGGTATGTCTCCTTCAGAGCTGCTTCTGTGTGCTCGATGAGCTGTTGTGTAGAAGCACTTCACGGCAGGTTTTATTTTTGTTAGTTTTGAGGACATACAAAAGGTACTGTGAGAATAGTTTCTTTTTTTCCCAGGAGCACGCAGAGTAGAAATGACTTTTATGTGTTGATTTCAACAGACACCGTCTGTATCAGGATGACTGCGCCTGCGTCCTCGGACACTACATTAAGGACCTCAACATCCTCGGGAGGGATCTGACCAAAACGGTGGTTCTGGATAATGCACCACACACGTACCCTTACCATGTAAGAAATGTGCTTCGCTCTTTCCTTCCAGGTGTAAATACACAAAAATGATATTGTTTTAAAACGATTTGGTTACAGACGAATAGAACTGCAATATATCAAATCGTAAAATTCAGAATTGTAATCTTATAGGATTGCTTGGTTGCAGTAGTTGATAGGTTACTATATTTTGAATGCTGTCCAATTGCATTTAATATTTAAATAAATATAAGTGTTTAAATAATGTGCCAAAACTATTTATGACTGGTTGGACAGATTTTCACTCCCCTTGATGTCCATACTTAATGAATATTTTAGTAGCTGAGAAGCTAAAGCTCGGTGGGACATTGGGATAAAGGAAAAGAGTCAATTTAATCGTTATCATTGCAATATTTAGCAATAGTTTTGCAATTACTGTCCATAACAGCTTGGTGTTGAAGATTAGCTGCTGATGTCTTCTCTCACACAGCCTGATTTGATCTGTAGACATCAGGGCTGCACAGTATTGGAAATTGTGCAGCAGCAACATTGTTATTAAATATTGAGCTTTCAGCGGCGATAAAGCCATATTTTCTTATCTTTCATTACATGAATGATATCTCAAACTTTGATATTGTAACGGTGGCATATTTGGAGACTTTTTATGTCGTAAAACATATTTTCCTTTTTTTTTTTTTTTTAAATAACTGCTTGTAGTGATGGGACTTATGGCTCTTTGACAGGAACCGAATCTTCAGGTCCGTTCACTTCAACGAGTCGTTTAAATTATCTGTTTTTGAAAATGTGTATATATTTTTTTGAAGAACAAGCATTTTTACCCTTAATATAGTGTTAAACATATAAGTTTTTGGTAAACCTGATGTGTTTGTAAATGTTATTACTAAAGTTAAATCATTTGTATTAAGTAAGATTCATATTTTTATTTAAAAGGTGCACAATAGAACCACTGTATGTTCTTAATTTAATGCATGTATAGATAAAGCATACAATATCAAAACATAAATATCAAATACCCTTGTAGTTCTTTACTACGCGTTGTTTGCATAAATAGCATTCTAATACTATATGTAATAAAGAAACAAAATGAAGAATGTGAAATAGAACAATAGAAGAGAAAAAAGTACACTTGAGATGCTTTGGCAGAAATAAAAATCACCAACTGCAGCATTAAATATAGCAAATAATGAAACGCACCAATGTTAAACAAGACTGAACTGGAAACATGAACCAAATAAAGTGAGCAAACTCTTTGTTGCGTCACTCATTGTTTTGTCTTTGAGCAAGAAGCACACCATGACCCTCCTCCTCCTCTCTCCCACCGCACACAGCCTGCGTCGGTGCCGCACACAGCCTGCGTCGGTGTCGCCTGCGTCGGTGTCGCACGCAGCCAGCCTGCGTCGGTGTCGCACGCAGCCAGCCTGCGTCGGTGTCGCACGCAGCCAGCCTGCGTCGGTGTCGCAGCCTGCGTCGGTGTCGCACGCAGCGCCGCACACCCTGCCATCATGTGACGAAAACAAACCGTGAGCAATGGGCATGTGCGTTCTATGCTCTCATCTACCGCTCTTTCCGTTTTCGTATTTAATTGCCTAAATAATATAAGTTAAATTGGAAAAGTAAAGAAAAAGAAAGTAAATTTGTAAAAAAAAAAATCAAAGAACGGCTCTCACTAAGACTCCAGCCCCATGGTTCAAGGTAAGGAGCTTTTCAAAAGAATCAATTCGTTTGGTGATGTCACATCACTAACTTCTTGCATCTCTTTGTATCCTCTGACTTCATCATAGCACTATTACTGAAAACGACTAACTTTGACTCTCCTTCGCTCTGCAACATCTGCACCAAAGAGTGCAGTCAGTGCAACCTGGTATTTTACTTGAACTAATCAAAATAAGATCTCATTCTTGAGTTTCCACCTGACCCGTTTGGATGAAGAACCTTTCAGGCTGATTAGAGTCACTAGCAAATTTCTCTCCACCTTTCCTTACAATTAAAACAATATATTTTGACAAGTTTAAGCATACTTGTTGGCTTAGTGGTTTCTATTTTTTTCTTTCCCTAGTTGATGAACACAATACCTATTAAGAGCTGGTCTGGAGGAGCAGAAGACAAAGAGCTGCAGAAGCTTGTCGCCTACATGGAGAAACTCGCTGCAGCTGTAAGTCTGCTTTTTCATACACTTTTTCCATTTCCTAGATTTCTCCTGAAGTAAGTTGATACTTCTGAGGGAATTATAAACTATATGTGCCCAGCTGGTGTTCTTCATACAAGATAAAACAAACATAAAACATTTAGTAGCTCCTGTAGTTTTTCCTTAGTCACATAATGTAACAGAAATATATGTTGAAGACAGAATCCTGGGCTTTTATTGTTCACACTGCATCTAAAAACACACTTTAAAGAAAAATATTGTCCATCATCAAAAATCATTTTGCAGTGTAGAAAGAAAGCTTCTGCTGCCCTCCTGTGGCCATATTGGTAAATTTAGAAGATCTACAGATTAACCCTCAATACTTCATACCCTCTGGCAGATTTAGGTTAAAAGTAAAATTTTAGTTTAACTAACATGTTTCTCCTGACTGGAAGTAATTATGTTTTGGAGCGGGCCAGCCAGAATCCGGATAGAGATTCTGTGGACAGAGCTAAAGATTGGGGCGATGATGAGAAGGCCTTCCAACCTAAGAAAATAATAGTCAAAATGCGGAAATGACGACACAGTTGATGCCAAAATAGGTTTTGCCATACATTTATTAAGATTGGTCTAAATCATTTTTTACCTTTTTTTTTTTTTTTTTCATTAATTCCCTTTTTTAGACCGTTTATCTTTAGAGAGATGGCTCTCATTTCCTGTTTTAAAGAAAATTGTGGCCGAATGGGGAAAAAAGCAGAAAAAAAAAATACTTATTAGAATGTAAATGGGCCACCTTATCAGCAACATTACTATCATTACAAAATGCATGGAGTTCTTCATCGTTAGCTTGTGGCATCAATATCTCTGCTGTTAAATTTATACATGTGCTACGAGCAGCAACATGACTCCTGGATAGAATAGAAATATCCTCTATTGTCCCTCAGAGGGGAATGCAGGTGGACCGGCAGCAAAGTTACAAATGGCAGCATGCAGATTCACACAAAGGAAAATATATAAAAACAGAAAGTAAGAATGAGAGACTGTACATTAAGGGCAAATTTACAGCAGAATAAAATTATACTGTACAGTTATTAAAATTGGGTTACTCGGATTTAAAGAAATCTGCATAGATGTTTGTGCATATAAAAACAACAGCAGACATTAGACCTTGGATCTGTTTCTGGTTTAAGTGAAATGCTACCCAGCAGCTCTATGAAATTGCTTGAAGATGGATGGATGGATTATTTTTGATTTTTAGGAAAATAGTCATATCTCCAGCTACTGTATTGTTTATCTTTATCTCATTTGATGGGAACTACAGAATATGAGGGTTCAAACTGAGTTAACAGAGAACATAGAAATGCAATTATATGATGTGACATTATAATTCAGGCCATTTCCAATCAATAAAACAGAGGGAGCAATTAAAAATGGCTCAGTGTGGCGATATGTCCAAGTTAAGAAGTGCTTCAATCTTATATTTAGGCTCATGGATATAGTTTTTTCTTTTTTCTTTTAATTGTGGGCTGCACGGTGGTGCAGTTGGTAGCACTGTTGCCTTGCAGCAAGAAGGTCCTGGGTTCGATTCCCGGCCGGGGGTCTTTCTGCATGGAGTTTGCATGTTCTCCCCGTGCATGCGTGGGTTCTCACCGGGTACTCCGGCTTCCTCCCACAGTCCAAAGACATGCCTGTTAGGTTCATTGGTCTCTCTAAATTGCCCTTAGGTGTATGAATGAGTGTGTGCTTGGTTGTTTGTGTGTTGCCCTGCGATGGACTGGCGACCTGTCCAGGGTGTATCCCGCCTCTCGCCCATAGACTGCTGGAGATAGGCACCAGCTCCCCCGCGACCCACTATGGAATAAGCGGTAGAAAATGACTGACTATTTTAATTGTTAATCTCTTCCACCCTCCCAGCTGTTGTGAAATGAACCAGTTGTTATCCTCAGCAGCATCTGCCTGCTGCCATTTCTGCCACGTCTACAATTCTGAATATCTTTTTTTGTTTTTCCAGGAGGATTTCCAGGGGGTGCTGGAGAAGAGGAAGGACCACTTTCACAGGTTGCTGTCCGAGGACTGACAGACCCTCCCGTCTCATCACATGACCGTTGTAGCTCATGCTTAGGTTGACAAGCAGATTCCAGGTTGGATCACCTAACCAGCGGGCAGTGTGTCTGTGAGAAACCTGCTCGTCCTCCTCCAGTCCTCCCAGATGACTTTAAAGGACGGCACATTTTAAAGATGCTGCTGATTGATCATCACTTGAACCCACCTTCTCCCAGAACTGATTTATTAAGCAGCAAACTGCTAACCTGTATACATATTTCCAGAAAAAAACTTGAATTATTTTGTTTATATTGCTAATTTTCTATTTATTGATCATATTGCTAGCCAACAGCTTTTATCTGTATATTTCAAGAACGCTTTTTTGTTAATGCCATACATTTGCCCAGATAATAAATGTCTAAAACAATGCAACTGTGTTAGTTTAACTCATTTGTTTGACACTGTGATTGTTGTGATAACATCAGGTATGCTTCAGACAAATGCAAATAATTCAGGAAGTGGATATGGTGGATGTGGCCTTGCCAGGGGGATCCAACACTGATCTTAACGTTTCCACTGAGCAAATGGAAATCTTATTAATGTGAAGACTAATAGCTGGGGCGGTTGGGACGTTTAATCCTTAAATGTTAATATCCTGGTTGGCTTTTATTTGGATTTTTTTTTTATTCTTTTCTCCAGTAAACATGGGTAGTCCTTTTAGGTATGAGGGCAGGCAAATGGCGAAGCAAATGTTTTTGGGTGCATTTAACTTCTTTTTTTAATAGAAAACTTTGAATGCTATTTTTGCTTTTTCTGAGCCTGTTTTCTACAGGTCTTCCACGAACCCCAACAGTACCCCATTCTGCTGAGGTAACTTTTATCCAAATGGATCAGAAGCAAGCCTGAGACCTTTAAAGCAATGGCTCATTGGAGAAGTACCTGAATGCAGATGCCACTCTCAGGCGTTTCTAGTGTCTGCACTGAAATATTTGCTCTGACATCACCCTTCTAATGATTTTGGGCGTAACTAGTTTGATAGTTGTATTCATTTCCTAAAAGGCAAGCCATATGGCAGCTGAACGTTGCAGAAACGAAAGTTTGATCCCAATGTCCCCTGCTTAAATATAAGCTCATATTATGAAGCTTTTAGTGATGAACAAGTTAGGAGAAATGTCTAGGAGCAATAGTTTGGAGATTTAACAAACGGGCACCTTACTCAGGGACTTAAAAGAACTGTAGAGAACTCAGCCTGTTTGTAATTCACCACTGTGGTAAACTACCAAAAACTAGCATTGTGTCACATTCAAGTCAAAAGTTGTCCTTTCTGCTCCAGTTCTCACCATCATTGTTAATTTGATTCCAGTAGACATCAACATTCCTGTTTCTCCCAACATCCCACTTCATAGTAGGGAGTAACTCAGTGATTGTGTAAGTTTCACTTTTTCTCCACAGTCTGTGTAGCTGTTTCAACATTATTCTGAGAACATTGTGGGTCATATATTCTGCATTTAGTTTCTCCACGTGTCTGTTTGGCCCTAAAAACTCACACATAGTTCATTCTAAACCTGCTGGATGAAAGGAAAGTTAAATATTCAGGATAACATTCTCTTCTTCATTTGACTCATATGTTCAGACACAAAAAACTAAACAAAAAAAACAATCCTATAGCTAATTGTCATCTCCTATATGTGCAGGAGGGGCATTAGGAGACAATAGATGTTTTGTCCTGACACTCGACATAAAATATAAAAACCAAGGTAAAAATAACAATTTCTCACTTAGAAACTTTGACACTTGCGGTTGCCTCTGTGGTTTGCCTGTTAACTTCTTGCTTAATCTATCTGTCATAGACTTGGCATTAACTGTGTTTTTTCTTCTTCTGTTAAATCCAAGAATTGTTATACATATCTGGGGCAAAAATGGATTTTTCAATGAAAAATGTCTTTGGCTAATGAGGAAAAATCTATCCTTTTGAACTGTTTATTACCTTGGAGCTAACTCGCATTTCCTGCATTTGTGCTTTCTGTAACAACACCATTCTTTTTCTGAGCGTAAGCTGATAGCCCATTCAACGTATTCCGTTTTTTTTAAAGTCCAATCTTGTCGTTACAGATCATTACAGATATCATCATAATGGAGTTGCAGTTCCTGTTTTAGTCTAATTGACTCTAAATTCTCTTTTTGTTTCAGAAAAGTGGGTTTTAGGATTATGAAAATGCAGATTGGCATTTATTTATCATATTTTCAGGACCTTTCATAACAGTTTGCTTCAGCTTTGCCATCCTTGCAGTATCCATCATAGCAGGGGACTTGTTGGATCCCTTGCAGCTTGATTTCTTCAGAGTTTATGATCAAATCTGTCAAAACTCGCTTGTCGGCCATCATCTTTACTGATGGATTCTGATCAGCTTGATTCTTTTGCCTCCTGTGATGTCATCAACCCAAACACAAACTGAGCAGGATTAGGTGTTTTTTTTTCTTTTTCTTTTGTTCAGTATTTCAAAACTCCACATTTTCTTAAATCGTGAAGTTGAAATCCTAACTGTATTACATTTTTTGTTTTTATTTTATATGTCCATTTATTAGTAAAAAAAAAAAACAAATAGCCCTCCCTATCTTTAAAAGGTTTGAAAAGCACACAGAGAAGCTGAGATGTTTGAGTAATCAAGTCTCCATCGGGACAAACACTCATCCTGTGTATGAATGTCAGATGGGAGATGGAGTTTAGTTTGAGAGTAAATGTTTACCGTCGTGTTTGGATAAACTTGTTTGTGTGATGGTTGTGATTGCTAATGTTGAATTTAAAGGTAAACTGTGAGAGTAAGTGCGTCCTCCTGCTCCTCCCATGGATCCTCTCCGGCTTTATTTGCTCCATATGGTCCTTGACATGGTACCCGGGAAAAAGAAGGAGAAAAAAAAAAAAAAAGGAAAACCGTGTGTGGGCGGAGGAAAAGCCTAGTATTTTGTCCGTCCTGAAATTTGATTCAGAACTTCAGGATCCTGGAAGACAAAAAGCAAACCGAGGGGGAGGGAAGGACGGAGGAGTAAACCCACATTCTGCAAGCTCCGACTCAAGTAAGTTCATTTTAGACGAGCAGACCTGTATAGTTCAGTTAAACATATTCATTTAGAGCACAAACTGAGGTTTGTTTTTAAAATTAAAACAACCAGCTCCTCTAAGTGCCGGTGAGTGGACGGAAGATGTAGGATTTCTGAATGACTTTGCATTTTACGCACGGTTTCATGCGGATTCTGGCGCTTTATGTGATTAATTTCATAATAAACGTGAGCAATCCTTACAAACCTGTACTCCGAATAACGTTTAACTCTTTTTCCAAGATCAGAAACTTATCTAAGAGTTGTTCAGCAGCAAGAGACAAAGTATTTATTTATTTATTTTCTTTCCCCCTCATGCGCCAGCTCCGACAAACCGCACTGATTTATTCCCCTCCAACCTGCAGGCCTCCTAATTGTGATCTATATACATGGTAAGGTCCTCATTTGTTTAGAAAATGGACGTCTACGAAGAGGTTTGCGTGCTGACTACAGCGCCACAGTTGGATGTGCGCCAGAAAATGCAGGAGAAAAAGATCTAAACGCAATCTGCAGATGTGATTGAAATGGTTCGAGCGGTGCCAGACCCAGAAGAGGCGCCTTACTGGGGCTATTGTACTTTCAGCTGGCAGAATCCATGACCAACTTGGAGTATTTTGTAGATTTCTGTTTACAACGTGAACTAAAAAGATAGATTATAAAACATTTTACTTTTTTATTGACATCACGTTAAAGGGCAGGGCCGGCCCAAGGATAAATGCGGTGTGGTAGCCCACCAGCCACCACAGCACCACCCTTTTTATTTGAACATTGGGCATTTAACTAGTGAGCCATCAACAAGTTGCTGTCATAAAGCTGGTTTAGACTCTGATACCACACAACCACGAGAGGCAAAGAGAAGGTTTTGAAAACAGTTTATTTTCAAACAGTAGACGCGAGGATGAACGGGAACCAGGAACTGGTTAAGCGGGTCAATACTGGAGTTATCTAGGCAGGCAAAAAAGAAATTTAGACGGGCCCAGACTCAGGGGAAAAAAATCTTACAACGGGCTGGTGACGGCAGGCTTGACCTGGGATACGTGAAAAACAGGGTGCACTCTGTAGTGAGAGGGCAGTTTCAGACGGACTGAGGAAGGACTGAGCACAGTGTCCACCTTAAAGGGGCCTAAAAAACGGGGTGCAAGCTTTTTAGAAAAAGCCCTAAGGGGAAAATCTCTAGCTGACAGCCATACCTACTGACCAGGATGGTAAACTGGGGCAGGAATCCTCATCCTGTCAGCGTAGCGCTTATTCTGGGCAGAAGTACGCTGGAGAGCGGACTTGGTCTGGTCCCAAAACCTTTTACACTGTCCTAAGTAGGTCCGGACAGAGGGAAGGACCCGATCTGGAAAGCTTGTAGGGAGGAGAGAAGGTTGGTACCCACAGGAAGCCTCAAAAGGAGACAAACCAGTGGCTGCGGAGACATGACTGTTGTGGGCGAACTCCACCCAAACAAGATGTTTGCTCCAAGAGGTGGGGTTGTCAGTACACAGACAACGTAAAATGTTCTCCATTTCCTGGTTGAGTCTCTCACATTGACCATTAGTTTGAGGGTGGAAACCTGAGGAGAACTTGGACCTAGCTCCA
The DNA here is from genome assembly GCF_021462225.1 of Girardinichthys multiradiatus. Classification (NCBI taxonomy): domain Eukaryota; kingdom Metazoa; phylum Chordata; class Actinopteri; order Cyprinodontiformes; family Goodeidae; genus Girardinichthys; species Girardinichthys multiradiatus. The sequence continues at coordinate 12,909,246 of NC_061802.1, read as the reverse complement.
AGAGCTGTACAGAAACCTCGCCAGACCTGAGAGACGAACTGAGTACCTCTGTCAGAAACTATCTCTGAGGGAATACCATGTAGGCGAAAAACATGATTGATGAGGAGTCTGGCTGTTTCGGCGGCTGAGGGAAGTTTGGTGAGAGCTAGGAGATGGCAAGCCTTAGAAAAACGGTCAATAATGGACAAAATAACTGTCTTGTTCTGAGAGGGAGGAAGACCAGTAACGAAATCTAGGGCTATGTGAAACCAGGGACGGCTAGGTACTGAGAGGGGCTGGAGAAGTCCAGCAGAGGGCCTATAGGGGGACTTATTTCTGGCACATGTAGAACATGCAGACACAAGCTCAACCACATCTCGGTTAAGGGTGGGCCACCAAAAATACCTGCGAAGCAGGGCTATGGTTCGATTAGAACCAGGATGTCCAGAAAAACGTGATGAATGTCCCCACAAGATAACCTGAGACCTTAGGTTAGTGGGAACATAAAGGCGACCTGTGGGACCGCCACCATGTCAGGCTCGATCTGATGGGCTTCTTTAATCTTATCCTCTAATCCCCATGACAAAGTGTCAACTATGCTTGAAGGGGGAAGAATAGGGACTGGCTCGGAGTTCTCTTTAGAAGGAGAAAACTGTCTAGATAAGGCATCAGGTTTAGTGTTCTTAGCCCCTGGTCGATAAGAAATAGCAAAATTAAAGTGGGAAAAAACAATGACCAGCAGGATTGTCTTGGATTGAGGTGTCTAGCCTGCCTTATGTATTCTAGATTCTTGTGATCTGTCCATATAACAATGGGTTGAGAGGACCCGTCGGACCAATATCTCCATTCCTCTAAGGACAACTTTATGGCGAGAAGCTCTCGATCCCCCACATCATAGTTTCTCTCAGCTGGAGAGAAACCTCTGGAGAAAAAAGCGCATGGGTGTAGCTTACCATCTACGGGTGAACGTTGGGACAGAACTGCACCAGTCCCTGTGTCTGAGGTATCCACCTCTAGAACAAACTGCTCCTTGGGATCAGGGTGACTGAGAACAGGTGCAGAGGAGAAGCGTTGTTTGAGGTCAGAAAAGGCTTTGTCCGCCTCAGAGGACCAGACAAATGGCTGCTTGGTGGAGGTGAGAGCAGTGAGTGGAGATGTAATGATGCTGTAATCCTGAATGAAACACCGGTAGAAGTTAGCAAACCCTAAGAAACGTTGCAGCTGTTTGCGATCCGTAGGGAGAGGCCAATCGACCACTGCAGAGATCTTGTTGGGATCCGGCTTCACCCGTCCACCCTCAAAAATAAAACCAAGAAAAGTCACAGATGACACATGAAAATCGCACTTCTCAACTTTGACGAACAGACGATTCTCTAGGAGCCTCTGGAGAACAACCTTGACATGAGTTCAGTGGGGTTCTGAGAAAAAATCAAAATGTCGTCCAAATAAACAAAAACAAAAACGTTAATGAAGTCCCTGAGTACATCATTAACGAGCGCCTGAAAAACTGCATGGTTGTTAAGTCCAAAAGGCATAACTAAATATTCAAAATGTCCCACTGGAGTCTTGAAGGCGGTTTTCCATTCATTACCCTGTCTTATTCAGACAAGGTGGTATGCATTACGTAAATCCAACTTTGTGAAAATCTTGGCTCCATGAACTGATTCAAAAGCTGAAGATAGCAAGGGTAATGAATATTTGTTCTTTACGGTGATATCATTCAGGGCTCGGTAGTCTATGCATGGTCTAAGAGTCCCGTCATTCTTGGATACAAAAAAACCCCAGCTCCCATGGGTGATGACGAGGGACAAATTATACCAGCCTTGAGGGAGTCATTAATGTATTTCTCCATAAATTCACGTTTGGGCCCAGACAAACGAAAAAGGCTGCTGGAAGGTAATGGGGTGCCTGGAAAAAGTCGCACAATCATAAGGGCGATGAGGGGGTAGAGATAGGGCCAGATCCTTGCTAAAAACCCTCTTTAGGTGGTGGTAATCAGATGGTATGTTAGATAGATCAGGTAAAGTATTAGGATCTATGGAGTCTGAGACTGCGGGGATGGCTGAACAAAGACAGGTTGCATGGCAGCAATCACTCCAGGCTTCAATACGGGATTCTGACCAGTTTATGTGAGGGTTGTGAGCCCTCAACCACGAATGACCCAGAACCAGATCGGTCTCCTTAGTAGGGAACAACAAGAGAGAAATGGTCTCATGGTGATTTCCTAAGTAACTAGTTCAAGGGGTTTGGTACTCTGAGAGATCGAACTTAAAGACTCTCCATCAAGAGAAGTTACTCTGATGGGATCCCCTAAGGTATAAACCGGTAGTTTGAACTTATGGACTAGTTCTGGGTTAATTAAGTTTTGTTCTGAACCTGAACCAATAAGAGCGGTAAGCGGAATCTGTTCCCTATTATAACAAAGAAAAGTCTTAATAAGAAAACGAGGGGCGTCAGATCTCGGGTTAATGCCCGCTAGTGCCCCCTGGATCACTGGTGGGCTGGCTCTTTTGGGTGGATCGGGCAAGCAAAACGAAAGTGACCAACAGCACCACAATACAAACACTGACCAGCCCTTAGCCGTTTATTCCTTTCTTCTAAGGTTAGATGAGCTCTCCCTATTTGCATGGACTCAGGAGGGGAGCTACTGTCAGACCTGGATCTTGCAGGTACAGCCACACTAGTAGCTCGCAATTCGGAGGAACGATCGAGACCTCTGATCCTAATTCTCTCATGTAAGTGATTATCGATGCGAATAGCAAGATTTATGAGCTCCTCTAAGGACTTGGTTTTGTCATGGTAAGTAAGCTCATCCTTAGGGTTCTCATTAAGAGCGTTAATAAAAGCGCTCTTAAGAGCAGGAGAATTCCATCCTGATTCTGCTGATAAGTCTGAAATTCAATGGCCATGACAGCCACAGGTCTACTGCCTTGTTTTAAAGTCCATAATCTTTTGGCTGCCTCCTCATTCTGTTGTCCGGGTGAAAAAGTTTGTTTAAATAAGAATAAGAAATCATTGTAGGTGTATTGGTATGTTGATTTCTCGTCAATTATGGCTTCTGCCCACTTTAGGGCCTGATCCCTGAGTAAACCAATGATATAGGAAATCTTACTCACATCGTCTGGGAATAAATTAGGCGATCTATGAAAAATAAGAAAACATTGGAGTAAGAAACTCCGCTGCGACTTGAGGCAAACGATGGAGGGTGGACAGGCAGATGAATATTCCTCTGAGTTGGGTCCGACGGTTCTCCTTGAGAGGATGGGCTTGGAGGTAGAGAGCAAGAACCATGAATCTGAAGGCGTGGCGTTTCTGGGTTTCACCTTTCCTTAAGACACGACTCGGGGATAAGCAGGCGCAGGTTACTCCATGAGAACCCCGACTGGGCAAGATCTGTAGAATAGGGGAAACCAACGAAACAATTAGTTTCCTGGCAAAACACAAACTGCATTAGAGCAGGGGTCGAGCCTTTTTACCACTAGGTGAACACAACGGGCTGACGCCTTCCCTTGGTTCTCCACTCCTTAAAAACCCAGCTGATTGCTGTCAGAATGAGGAACACCTGTGCAGGAGCACCTGCCCGTCACACCCTAAGGTAAAAAAAGGAAAAAGCAAAAAACACACCAAGGCCCAGCATAGCACACAACCTGCACACAGACACTGTGGAAGCTGACAGTTGCTACATTTAAGTAACATGGTTAAGTAAGTTTTTTTGTTTATTAATTAAAAAGTGTTTTGTAGGCTCCTGGTTAAATCGCCTTTTCGCAATTTCATTTTTTATATCTTTGCATTTCGATTTTGTCCCTGCTTTTATGTCAAACACGGTATATGTGTTTGTTTCTCATTGTAGTTTCTCATTGTAGTTAAGCATGAATTAAAACACATACTGTGCAGAAAATGTTTTTGCCCTTAAACGCTTATTCTTCTTTTCTCATATTTAAATGTTTCCAATAATCAAAATAAATACAAAAACAGTTTTCAAATAATAATCTCCTTTATTAACACAAAATAAATTCTATAAACCAACTTAGCAGTATATGAAAATATAACCATTAATTTATTACTTAACTGTGAATAACCACTTTTTCACTAGCAGCACCCAGACCTGATTACTGCCTGACCAACAGAATCAGTAAATCATTTAAAGAGAACTAGTCTGACAACATGAAGTAGACTGAAAGACCTCCAAAAACAACACGATGTGTTTACCAATCAAAATAAATTAAGAGAGCAGATGTGAAGAATTCACAGATCTTTCAGCCTAAAACTGGTTGCATAACCATTTCTAATGCTTTAGGAGAGCTGTTATTCACAAATTAAGAAAACATGGAACAGTGGAGAACCTACAAAATGACCCCTGGAGGACTCATCCAGGAGGTTATAACAGAATCCAGGAAAACATCACTGCAGGCTTCACTTGACTCAGTTCAGGTCAGAAAGCGACTGGAAAAAGATGGGATCTATGGAAGAGATCCAAGGCCAAAACCAATGCTGACCAAAAAGAACACAAAGGCCTGTCTCACATGTGGCAGAACACCTGCTGATGATCCCCAAGACTTTTAGGAAAATATTCTCTGGGCTGAGCAGACAAAAGTAGACCTTTTTGGATGTTGTGCACCCCATTACATCAGGAGTAAATTACCACAGTATTTGTCTCAAAATAAAAACAACAAATCCTAATTGAAGTCTTAAAGTGTCCTAGACAAAGCCCAAATTTGTTTGAAATGATGTGTGCTGAATTCAATTATTTCTGCAAAAAAAAAATTTTTGGAAAAATTCCTCCATTGTGATGGAAATAGTCTGTTAGGGCAAACAGTTGTTGCCTCCAAGGGCGGCACCACCATTTATTTGGTTTACGGGCAATTACTTTTAGAGATAAGGCCAGGTTGGTTTGAATTTTTTTTCATTTATAAATCAAATCATCTGAAAACTGTATTTTGGATTTACTCAGGTTATCTTTGTTCAATATGAAAACATGTTTGGTGATCTGAATTCTGAAAGAGGACAAAAACATTTTTATATTGGTATCTGAAACTGTTATTTTATACTCCATTCCCATTTATTTTGGTTCTGATCCCCATTTGTTCCAGTTGGCTCGTATGAAAGGGCTCCGAGTCCCAGTACTAATCTGAGCTCTTTTTGTTGTGGGTGCAGACAGACAAAGTGGGAAATTTCTTTTACCAAAAACACACACTCGAGGAGAATAGGAGCCGCACTGGAAACCCTAAAATTAGCCTTGGAGAAACAAGCTGAAATCACTGCCTATGTAGCAGCGCATTGGTACTGTAATCCAAACCAATTTCATCCCTAAGACATTTAATTGAGACTTCAGGAAAATGCATCTGTTTTAATTCTCTTTCTGTGTCAAATTAACATCCCACTATTTCTGTCTGAGATTTATGACATTAGAGCAACCCACAACTTCTTTCATTGTAAACTCCAACTGATCGAGTACACAGACGTCTGTGATGCCCGTCACTGATATACCAAATACCCATTAATTGGCCGCTTCACTGCTTCATAAAACTGCAGAAATAAATGAAACTGCAGTTTGTCTAACATTAAACAATTTCAGTCCTTCTGGATTACAGATAATGCACTGAAAATTTAAACGATTACATGTGCTCTTTAAAACCATAATGAGCTAACAGTTCGAGCCCAAAATATCTGATTGTATGCATTACCGCCAGCAGATGCTCTTCAAAATAAACAGTTGGTGCCACAAAACAATAACAGAGGACAGAGATGCAAACGGTGGAAAAGCACACAGAAAAAGTGATGCTATAAGTTATAGAAGTATCCAGCTGTTTTCTTAGGAAAAAAATCCAACGTTTCTTTATTTAAAAAAAGGACCACCAGCTTAAATAGACAGAAAAAGCTGTTCTGTGCAGGCCTCAGAGGTTTGTTAGAGAACATCACTGAACAATCAGCAACAGGAAGGACCTAGGAACACAGCATGCAGCTAAGGGATGAACATGGAAAAGGTATAGCTCAACTGCAAACCTACCTAGACATGGGCGTCCACCTAAACGTCTCTAAGAGGAGAGCCTTAATTCAGAAAAGCAGCCAAGAGGCCCCTGGTAACTCTTGAGGAGCTGCAGAGTTCCACAGCTCGGGTGGGAAAAAATGTTGATAGGACAACTGATGAGTGTGCACTTCACAAATCTTGGGAAAACACAAGAGTGACAGGAATAAAGCAGTTAAATAAAGTGTTAAGAGCGGTAAGAAAAAGTCTTGTTAGCTGTTTACCACAAGCCATGCAGGAGACACAGTATACAGTATATGTAGATGGTGCTCAGATCATATGAAACCAAAACTGAATTTTTTGGCCTACATGCAACACGATATGTGTTGTGTACATGAACACTATCCCCATTGCGAAACATGGTGGTGGCATCATGATGCTGTGGGGATCCTTTTCAGCTGCAGGGACAGGGAAGCTGGTCGGAGCTAATGAGACGGAGTGAATATGGATGGAGATAAATATGGAGCACAAATACTTTCAAAAGGCATCGTAAATCTTAATTTAAATTAGAAATATAGCTGATGAATTGTCTGGTCTATTCCTTATTATTTGCCTCTGGAAGGTTCCAGTTTTAACTATATTGGTCTGTGGGGATCCCCTTTAAACGAAATGGTGTTTCCTATGGTATTTAGATACCATAGTATCTGATTGTAATGTGACAAAATGTAATAACTGGCATGTGAAAGGCACCTTAGAGGAAAGTGAGAAGCACAAGTTGAACAAATTCAACAATTAAAATTAACAAAATCCAGAAAAAACTAAGTAAACACAAAAACTGGAGTGTTGGTCTGTTCTCTATCTTTTGCTCTGGATCAAATATATATATATATATTTTTCTACTCCTTTACTTTTAGAATGAAAACCTTTCTGATTTGTGGCAGCTTTCTATCACCTCAAGTTGCTTAAAGAAACAGTAAAAAGATGATAATTAGACAGGTAAGTTAAACTAGAGAAAACTTTTATCACTGTTCCCTGTGTTCCAGGTCTGCAGTTTCTAGCTGACATTGGCCTGGTTGTCATCTAGACGTTATCTGGCTCCTCTTACCCTGCGTGACTATGAGCACCTCGGGGCTTCAGGCCACTGACAGGCAGAACGTGAAGGAGCTCGACATCGTGAAGGAGTCCATCAGCGACATCATCAACCAGCTCCAGGACATTGACCCCGCTAGGCTCTCCTTCTCGCCCTTCCTGGATCTGGACACTCAGATCTCCCTGGCACCAGTGTCAGACAGCCCGGAGTCGTCTGTGGAGGAGCTCCGCTCTGCCTCCCATTCGGTCTCTGGCTCCCAGCGCTCTCTGGGGCCGCCATCAACAGAACAGTCAAGGAGTGAGTCACTGCTGCTGTTTTTTATTTTCTGTCTCTTGGTCAGAACAAATGGAGAAAAATTAGAGCCAAGTTGAATCCACACTAGATCCAAAGGGAGTTAAAATAGAATTGAGGCTAAGCAACAGTATACAAACAACACACCCCACTCTACAGGAGCCACATCATACCTCTGTTTAGAAGTTAACTCTATTTCCTGAGGTTTGGATCAAATGTCTTTGCCATCCTTTGTCAGCAAACAACACGATGGCAGTACCAGTACCACAGCACCCTACATCAACCTGTTTTTAAAACTCTTCTTTGCACCTTCACACATATACCCAGATTTAGAACTGAGTCTAGCACCTTGCAACATCTATTGTTGAAACGTTTAATTTTTATTTAAACAATTACATTTTTCATGTTTTTGGTTGTAAGGAAAAATATGGATAAATAATATCTAATGGTGATGTGCAGTCATGTACTGAACCTGTTTAGCGCAATCAGAAAGAGTGAAATAGCGTAACAACCGACTGGGACCACAAGTCTCATACCAGCTTCATTAGCCTCAACTTCACTGTGGGTCCATTTTATTTTCTTAAAGTGGCTCAATTTTGAGAACTTTTGCCTAGATAAACAACAAATAACAACACAAATGTATTAAGAGTTGCTAATAGTTTATACACTGAGGGAAGTGTGGAGAATGACAAAGAATGCAGGTGTGAGTAACCCAGAGGAAATGAGGTACAGCTAAGGCAGAGAGAAAGCAGGGAGCAGGGAGGAAGACTAACTAGTCTGAATAGCACTGAATAGAGATAATTCAAAATGTACAAAGAACAAAAGAATGAACTAAGGAACTAATTCATGAAGGAATTAACTAAAATGTCAACATAAGAGAACATAAACAACAGGGGAATAAAGAAAACAGAGACACCAAACAAACAAAGTAACAGTTATATTAATGTTATATGTAACATTTATGATTTTTAATTTTGATACATAGACTTCAGTAATTTATTAGCATTTTAAACACCAATATATTAACAGTGATACATTTCTAACTTTATTTAGACTGAAACATGCATGAAGAAATAGATTTGATTTACAAATATAATTTAACATTTATGCCTATTGTAAATAGTAAATGTCTTATTTTTCAATGTATTCATATAATGATATGAATATTTGATATTGTTACAATAACTGATATCAGTTTGGAAGGTGGGTTTACCAAAAGCATCTAGAAAACAGCTCAACTGGTACTGATCAAGCGGTTTACTATATTGCACATCCTAAATTTGAATTCAAACATAGGAACGATTATTTTAATTTATTGAATAAGATTGTATCATGTATGCAACACTGATGTGACATGACTTACTGGTTTAAAAATGTACATCATGTTTTTAGGTTTAGACTTAAATACAAAAGATTTTTAGGTATACATATCTGGAAAGGTAACAAAAGATTTACCTACTTTAAGACAGTTTTCATCATTGCATTGTACTGATGCAACTCATTCTTCTGTCTTTGACAGTGTTTTGGGCTCAGAAAATATGTTGCTTTGTCCCACATTACAATATAGGGCTTAATGGAAATTGATGGATAATTTCCTTCAACTTATTCTTATTAGAAACATATATTATGTCTCTGTTTTAAATAAGTCTAAGACAGCAGATTTATTAGATTTATGGCCTTGCACGCTTGGTGTGCCAACATCTCCACTTGTCTCCTTTGAGCTTTGGATTCTGTAATAATATATGTTTTGGTCTGAACAGGCTCTGCTAGGTGCCACCAGCAGCCCAGCGCCAACCTTCCTGCACATTGTGGAGCAAATCAGACAGAGGAGGAGGAGTTGGATCAAAATCTTTCCAGCCCCATCATCACTTCGCACAGTTTGGACACAACCACGGAAAACTGCATGGGCCCCCCTCTGCCGGCCTCTCAGGGCGACATTCCCAACGGCACAAACACACCGAGATGGAGCCCAGAATCCACCAATCTGGAGAGCACAGTGGACGAGGGCCATCTGCTGATAGGCCCACCACGGGAGAGCGTGGAACTGACTGTGTGGGGCCCCGGGGGCCTCAGGGAGACTGATGCAGCAGCAGAGGAGGCTTCAGATCAGGGGAGATGCTGCTGTCACTGCTGCCAGTGTAAATGCAGCCAGAGAAGCCGTCTCCCCGCTATCTTTTCCGTTCTGGCCTCACTTTTATGTGCAGCCGGGATGCTCTATGCACTCTATTTTTATGTCCCCTTAAGACCCCCCGACTGCCCCGACGTAAGCAGCCGCATTGTTTTCACCTTCTGCTGCTGCACGGTGGCTACCCTCCCCATGGTGCTCGGTAGGCTTCAGAGACTTGCATGCTCACAAACACTGCCTCAAATTAAACATAAAGATTAGGAGAGGACTGGGTTAGTCTGGCTGCCTTGTCTGGGAATGTTGTAGCTTTCCCCTCTAATTTAATGATCTTTCATTCTAAGTAAGGCAGACATCTCCCAGGGTCTTTAAAGTTTTGTAACATTACAGCTAAAACATCAGTTTATTTGGATTTTGTGTAGTAGACCAACACAAAGTAGCACGTTTTAGAATTGAAAAATATTCAATTCAATTCAGTTTATTTATATAGCGCCAATTCACAACGCATGTTGTCTCAAGGCACTTCACAAAAGTCAGGTACATACATTCCAATTAATCCTAATCATTGAACAATGCAATCAGATTCAGTTATTTATTCAAATTGGATAAAACGTTTTTCTGTCTAAGGAAACCCAGCAGATTGCATCCAGTCAGTGAGTTGCAGCATTCCCTCCTCCTGGATGAGCATGTAGAGACAGTGGACAGTGACTGGCGTTGACTTTGCAGCAATCCCTCATACTGAGCATGCATTTAGCGACAGTGGAGAGGAAAAACTCCCTTTTAACAGGAAGAAACCTCCAGCAGAACCAGGCTCAGTGTGAGCGGCCATCTGCCACGACCGACTGGGGGTTTGAGAGAACAGAGCAGAGACACAAAGAGAACAAAGAATCACTGATCCAGGAGTCCTTTCTATGGGAAGGAAAAGTAAATGTTTTTGGATGTAGCTCCTTTAGTCGTTTCACCTAGAAAGAATGAACAGAGCCAGTTATTAAGGTTAGAGTCTGAAATAGAGCACCAAGAGTTAGTATAAATATATATATTTTTTTCTTTTTTAGACATTTAAAAAGGATTGTCAGTGAACATTAGTAAGCAAACCTCATCATAAAGACCAAGAAACATAGCGGACAGCATAGGGATAAAGTTGTTAAGTAGTTTGAGGCAGGATTTTGTTATAAAACAATATTCCATGCTTTCTCACAGATATCTTTTTATCATCTAGAAATGAAAACAGTAAACACTAAACTGACAAGTCTGGTTAGGAAAGTATTATTCCCAGAAGCAATCAGGAGGCCGGTGATAACTGTTTATTGTGTTCTCTGTGAATCTAGCATTTATTAAAGAGTTGCAAGAAAAAGCCATTTTATAAAGAAAATCAAAAGAAGTCCTATTTGCAGTTTGGAACAATCCAAGGGTTTGAAGAAGGGCTGAAGGGTTTATGCAGGCCACATTTTTCAGCTTTTTACTCAAAACAAATTAAAAGCATGTTTAATTCTACTTTCACATGTTACATTTTGCCTTGATCTATCACATAAAGCCCCAACAAAATATATTAAAGTCTAAGGTTGTAAGGTTCTGAAAAGTGAAAGCGTTCAAGGGGTATGAATACTATTGCAAGGGGCTGTACAGACATAGAGTGGCTCTTGCAGTCTCTCAGGTTCTAGCCTAATTGGCTCAGTCCTTTTAATCACTTCCCAACCTGACCCAAAATGAGAAAGCAGGTGGCAAAAACATCCCAACCAAATGCAGCCCAGAGAACTTACCCCTGACCTATTTATCAACCAGATGACAAAGCGGGGTATTTGCATCTGGGCCACTCTGCTGGCAGTAGCTGCATTCAAATGAGGGAAAATGTAAAAACACAAAGGCGCTGTCAAACAAGTTTGCTGTGAGTTTAGAGCTGACGGTGGAAAGATGGCCCAGATTCAAGATAAAGACTGACTTATTGCTCTTCTCTGCCTTGCAGCGATGCTCATGGGTGCAGCGTGCCAGTTATGTTCTGGCTCTCTGAGTCTGCAGGAGTCATCACCTCGAAGACACATTCTGCAGCAGCTGTTTGTCACATCATCCCTGGAACAATTACTCCTCTATGTCCTCAACCTCGTTGTGATGGCCACTTTACTGCCTCAGGAGCAGCTGAAGCTGGTGCCTATACTGGTTGTCATGTTCATCATTGGCAGGTGAGGCCTTAAAGTGAATCAAAGCAATTAATGGTGAGACTGCCACAGTTATTTGTTGTGAGGTCTAACAACTGACCTGTCATTTTCCCTGAAAGAATAATAACCAAACACAATGACACATTTTTTACTTAATAATTGCAACCTTTGACCTGCTGGTGGCACAGAATTGAACTTAATTAATCATACAGTTATAGTCAAAATATTCCATAGACTCAACATTGCCATTAATGTCACAATATGTTAGGTATTTGATTTGTGAATTTGAGTTTTCCTGTATTCATCCTGCAACAAACAACCTGAATGAATGTTTAAAATGTGAATTGGTTGCAAACGTTTACATTTATTGTGGATTTTCTGTAATCCACACATTAATAAAATTATATATGTGGGCTCAGATATATACATACAGCCTGATTTCCATTTGGTTAAAAGTCCCTTAGTAAGATGCACATCAACAAGCTTCTGCCACACTTTTGTCTGGATATTTGACTCAAGCTCTTTCCAGTTGACAAACGAATTGGTTTCCTAGCATGAACACAATTTTTAAGCATAGTCTGCATATTTTTAACAGTATTAAAATCTTGATTATATCAGAAGCTTGTTTTAGGCTTTTTCTTAGACTTCCAAAACCAGCTGCGACAAAGTTTTGCTGATCTGACCCAAAATGTGTCCTCTGATAAAAGGTAATTGATGAGGATGTTCAGAAAAATTCACAAATGACAAGACTCACACCTATTTGAAACGGGAACTCTCTGGAATACCAGTGTAAATGCAGCACGTTTAACATCAAAAGGGACTCAGAGGATCCTAAACAACAAAAAAAGCTCCTCTCCAAAAACGTTAGGCTCAGGTGAGACAAAGATTGAGCTGTTTAGCCACAATATGGAGAAGAATTGTTGGAAGAGTCAAGGTGAGGCTTTCAAACATAGGTACAGTGAACCACCTGTCAAGCATGGAGGTGGTAGATTCATGCTTAGGGTCTGTATTGCTGATAGTGGTACTGGCATTCTAATTTATTAGGAGGCACCTAAATGCAAATAAAATAACACTTTTCTGAGAAGCTGATTTTTGTGTTTTAGCTTTTGAAACCAGTTTTGAAATCAGTTTTGAAACCAATTGTCTCTTTTACACCAGTTTGCCTTTGAAGAAAGCTGAAAATGTCCATCAGTCTGAAAAAATTAACACTAGTGGAAACGTTGCTACAGACAATGTGAGATGATATCGATAAGGCTTGCATTGAATCTTTGAATTTTAACACAATATGGCAAATATCTAACTGTTAAAAGGCAAAGTTAAAATGTGTTGTCAAAAATATTTATGCATAAAATGCAGGCTTGTTGTTGGAATGTTTAGTGAAAATACTTCTTGTAAACACAGTTGATGAGGGAGATGAACACGGGGCTGATGTGTTTACCATAAATATCTGAACTTCTTCTGATTTCCTGTGTGTGGTTGTTTTCTCTCCTTCACAGACTTGTTTTCTGGTTAAGCCTGAACACGTGCAGCTCCTGGAGGGGTTTCGGTTCTGGTCTAACCATCTTCCCACTCCTTGCCATGATCACTCTCAATCTCTTCCTCATGTACAATCTCAATCTCAAACAGCCCCTTTTTGGCTCTCAGGATGCCCTGTATAATCAGGTCACCCCGTCTTCCTGGTTGGGGGAGACATCACAGAGCCCGAGTGGCACACCAGACGTCCTGCCCACAGACATCCTGGATGCTCAGTGAGCGGGAGAGCTGAGCTTTCTTCTCCGAGAGGAGGCCATCCTTCCAAAAATAGGCCATTCCTGTGGTCTGCTGCGCAGCAGAGCTACACCCGCTGCAACTATAACCTCCAACTATGTGAAGGCTTTTACTTGTTGCTCCTCCTGTGTGCAGCCTTTTTCATGTGGTTTTGTGCTTTATTATCTGAAATGCAAGCGCTCTGCCTGGCTGTGGCCGAGCAGGCTTTTGAACAATGCTGTACACATAAAACGTTTGTCTTTTTAAGCTATTCCAATGCCTATATTTAAGTGCTTAAAAGCTCTGCTCTGTATGTCGCTGCATTTGTTATAACCTTACAGAACCACAAAGCAGCTGCAGTTGTCAGATGTTACTACTTTAATATTACAGAGGCTTTGTACAGGACAATGTCAGAATAAAAGCAATTTGTAAGAAAAATATAGATCCGTCTTTTTCTGGTTGTTGCTGCTTTTTCCTTCGACTGAGCGGTTATTCCTGGAGAAATGATTGTGTACACTTTCAATGCAGGGACTGTCATTATGTGATAACATGTTCTAAGGGTTGCTCTGTGTCTCCACCCTGCTGGCATCCTCTCTTCTGATGAACATCTGGGTTTGTGGCTCCCAAATGAGGCTAAAATCAAAAGTGAAGAAGATTCGCTCAGTTTGGTTTGGTTTCTCAGTCGACAGGAGATTAATGAGCTCTTTAGATCACAGTAATTAGAGGTCACACATTGACTGAGGATGCTCTTTAAGTTAAAAATTATGAGTTTCTTCAAGATCAAATGACAAAATCTATTTACAGTCATGCTGTTTGTGGAAATTAACCCTAAATGTTTTAAAGTCATATAAAAAAATGTTTTACAAAATAAATTCTAAAGTGACAGGAGATGGTGGTACTTATTTTAAGTGGAGCACACCTATCATATAGTGTATGTTGTATCTAAAACTGAGTTCATCCATCCAACCATCTAATTGTCCATGCGTTTGTCTGTCCATCCATCCTGATTAAATAATAAGTCCTTCCAGAGAGGTTTTGTTCTGTTTTGAGGTCTCCTCCTGGTGGGTCTTACCTGGAAAACAGAGTGTAAGCTTACTGATCAGAATCTGGGTTCTGATCAGTAAGCTTAGTATTTTGCATACAGGATCTTCATCTATGGCCTTTTCCACATTTATGACCATAGGTTAGGTCAGTCATTTTCTACCACTTATTCCATAGTGGGTCATGGGGGACCTGGTGCCTATCTCCAGCAGTCTATGGGCAAGAGGCAGGGTACACCCTGGACAGGTCGCCAGTCCATCGCAGGGCAACACACAAACAACCATGCACACACTCAGTCATACACCTAAGGGCAATTTAGATTGACCAATTAACCTAACAGGCATGTCTTTGGACTGTGGGAGGAAGCCAGAGTACCCAGTGAGAACCCACGCATGCACGGGGAGAACATGCAAACTCCATGCAGAAAGACCCCCGGCTGGGAATTGAAACCAGGACCTTCTTGCTGCAAGGCAACAGTGCTACCAACTGCGCCACCATGCAGCCCACCATAGGTTAGGTTTGGAACCTAAATGGACTGGCTTAGCTTTTCCTTCAACACAAAGCAGGTCTTGCATTCTGCTGGGCAAGGCCCCAGTCCATTTATCTCTTGTTTCATCCTGTTGCCATTCATGAACAGGACAGTTAAACTCCTCCACCTTAGAAAAACATGGACCTCTGACCTGGAGGGAGCTGAAGAGATCTTGTTCCAGTTTAGAACCATGACCTCTGACCAACAGGATCTGTTTTTTTACCTTGGACACTCCACACCCACCTGTAGACTGCTAAAGTGCAAACTGAAAGCCGGGGATTAAACACGGTAACAGAACCAGAGTAACCAGAGTCCTCTCTTTTCTCTTCCTAAAAGCTACACCTGGCCTGGCTCTGTGTCTACCTGTGACACCTTTCTGGAGAGGGGCATCATCCAAGCTTCTGTTGGCAACAACTTAATGCTCACCCTCTACCGATGATCCACTTGGCCCTGTCTTTTAGTGTTTAACCCTTTCTCTCTCCTAGTCATGGCGATTGACTGAGCTTAACTGTAACTAACTCTATGTGCTCTCTTTCAGACTCTAACCTTGAAAACTGGCTCGGAGTTTATCTGTTCTTTCTTTCTAGGTGAAATGACTAAAGGAGCTACATCCATTAACATTTACTTTTCCTTCCCATAGAAAGGACTCCTGGATCAGTGCTTCTTTGTTCTTTTTGTGTCTCTGCTCTGTTCTCTCAAACCTCCAGTTGGTCGTGGCAGATGGCCGCTCACACTGAGCCTGGTTCTGCTGGAGGTTTCTTCCTGTTAAAAGGGAGTTTTTCCTCTCCACTGTCGCTACATGCATGCTCAGTATGAGGGATTGCTGCAAAGTCAACGCCAGTCACTGTCCACTGTCTCTACATGCTCATCTGGGAGGAGTGAATCCTGCAAGTCACTGACTGGATGCAATCTGCTGGGTTTCCTTAGATAGAAAAACTTGTTATCCAATTTGAATAAATAACTGAATCTGATTGCATTGTTCAATGGTTAGGATTAATTGGAATATACAGGGGTTGGACAATGAAACTGAAACACCTGATTTTAGACCACAATAATTTATTAGTATGGTGTAGGGCCTCCTTTTGCGGCCAATACAGCGTCAATTCGTCTTGGGAATGACATATACAAGTCCTGCATAGTGGTCAGAGGGATTTTAAGCCATTCTTCTTGCAGGATAGTGGCCAGGTCACTACGTGATACTGGTGGAGGAAAACGTTTCCTGACTCGCTCCTCCAAAACACCCCAAAGTGGCTCAATAATATTTAGATTTGGTGACTGTGCAGGCCATGGGAGATGTTCAACTTCACTTTCATGTTCATCAAACCAATCTTTCACCAGTCTTGCTGTGTGTATTGGTGCATTGTCATCCTGATACACGGCACCGCCTTCAGGATACAATGTTTGAACCATTGGATGAACATGGTCCTCAAGAATGGTTCGGTAGTCCTTGGCAGTAACGAGCCCATCTAGCACAAGTATTGGGCCAAGGGAATGCCATGATATGGCAGCCCAAACCATCACTGATCCACCCCCATGCTTCACTCTGGGCATGCAACAGTCTGGGTGGTACGCTTCTTTGGGGCTTCTCCACACCGTAACTCTCCTGGATGTGGGGAAAACAGTAAAGGTGGACTCATCAGAGAACAATACATGTTTCACATTGTCCACAGCCCAAGATTTGCGCTCCTTGCACCATTGAAACCAACGTTTGGCATTGGCATGAGTGACCAAAGGTTTGGCTATAGCAGCCCGGCCGTGTATATTGACCCTGTGGAGCTCCAGACGGACATTTCTGGTGGAAACAGGAGAGTTGAGGTGCACATTTAATTCTGCCGTGATTTGGGCAGCCGTGGTTTTATGTTTTTTGGACACAATCCTGGTTAGCACCTGAACATCCCTTTCAGACAGCTTCCTCTTGCGTCCACAGTTAATTCTGTTGGATGTGGTTCGTCCTTCTTGGTGGTATGCTGACATTACCCTGGATACCGTGGCTCTTGATACATCACAAAGACTTGCTGTCTTGGTCACAGATGCGCCAGCAAGACGTGAACCAACAATTTGTCCTCTTTTGAACTCTGGTATGTCACCCATAATGTTGTGTGCATTTCAATATTTTGAGCAAAACTGTGCTCTTACCCTGCTAATTGAACCTTCACACTCTGCTCTTACTGGTGCAATGTGCAATCAATGAAGACTGGCTACCAGGCTGGTCCAATTTAGCCATGAAACCTCCCACACTAAAATGACAGGTGTTTTAGTTTCATTGTCCAACCCCTGTATGTACCTGACTTTGTGAAGTGCCTTGAGACGACAAGTACTGTGAATTGGCGCTATATAAATAAACTGAATTGAATTGAATTATAGAAAAGAAACGATGAGACCCTGAGGCTTCTAACTCTAACATCCCCTCCATGAACATCTTTAATGTATAAGGCACTGAACAGTCACTCAGAAACAGAAACACTGAACTAAAACTAAAGTCAGCTCACAGTTAAAAAACTGTTAACTCCATTATATTATCTATTTGATCATTTCATAGCCGTACTGTGAATGCTTCAAAGCATATTCAGGAGACATCAAAGGTCTGTAAATGCGGTGATAAATATATTTATTATAACAACACCTGTGAAAGCAGCTGAACCAGTAGGACCAGGCTGCAACTCACCTGTGAATATCTGGGTTACACAAATCCAAGCCCTAGCCACAGGGTAAAAAAAATAATTTTAAACATGCAAGATTCCCATGCTGAGTAATGACAGTCCAAAGTTTGTGGCTTTTTTTAAAGAAAGATTTCAGTGAGGCCTGACTGAGGAAATGCAGCTGAAAAAAATCAAACTAAACTTATCTTTTTAGTTTAGTTTAGTTTCACAATTAAAATACAGATCAGTAATTTCAAAGGGGAAAAAAACAATAATAACAGAAAGAGGCAAAAAATGGTTTAAAAAACATATGTATATAGAATTGATAGATAGACAGACAGATAGACAGACAGATTGACAGACAGACAGGCAGACATGCAGACAGACAGACAGACAGACAGACAGACTAGGAGCCACAGACTTGCCCCCTGGACCTGCAACAGACACAGAGGAGTTCTGAGCCACAGAGATCCAAAGGCCCCCCAGAGTACAGGAACCCCAGGAGGACCACCGCTGGGACTACCGCAACTCCCGGAGAAGAGAAGAGGAGAGTCCCAGGGTAACCACCCAGGGAGCTGCAGTGACAAGCCCACAGGCCCCGTTGCCAGCCGTCTACGGGGAGCAGACCCAGCCATGGACCCAAAGACCCGGGATCCCGGGGCACATCAACCCGCACGCAGAGGCCCAACAGAGCCAGGGGGCCCCAGGCCCCAGCAAGCAGCCACCGGGAGTGAGCTGGCACACACCAAAGCACCTGGCCCCCGACGCCAAAAACCACCAATACACCAAAAAACAAATATAAAAAAATATTTGAATTGTTCCTGATACTTTTAAAAAGAGAGAACTGAGCCGAAAAGTAAAGCTCTCGATTTACTGGTTGGTCTACGTTCCTACCCTCACCTATGGCCATGAACTTTGGGTCATGACTGAAAGAACGAGATCCTGGATACAAGCAGCTGAAATGAGCTTCCTCCATAGGGTGGCCGGGCACTCCCTTAGAGATAGGGTGAGGAGCTCGGCCATCCGGGAGGGGCTCGGAGTAGAGCCGCTGCTTCTCCACATCGAGAGGAGCCAGTTGAGGTGGCTCGGGCATCTATACCGGATGCCTCCTGGACGCCTTCCTCGGGAGGTGTTCCAGGCACGTCCCACCAGGAGGAGGCCCAGGACACGCTGTAGGGACTATGCCTCTCGGCTGGCCTGGGAACGCCTTGGGCTCCACCCGGAGGAGCTGGAGGAGGTGTCTTGGGAGAGGGACGTCTGGATGTCTCTGCTGAGTCTGCTGCCCCCGCGACCCGGTCCCGGATAAAGCGGAAGACGATGAGACGAGACAAGACTTTCATAAATCTAATTCTTTGTATGTTTAGCTCTGTTTTCCTTAACCAAAAACAGCTGGAATTTGGCAAAATGGTCGGACAAGTCCAAAATAAACACCCCAGATCTGCATTACATAGAGAATTAGTTAGGATGTTATTTGTCAAACTTGCTGAGTTGTCACTAACCCTTGTGGCTTCATGGATAAGGGGATAAAAATTGGAATAAAGAACATTTGAAAAATCCCCAGCATACACATCCAGCTTACTGTTGAAGTCACCTAACAAGTGACAGAGTTTATCTTCTTTATGTATCAGGTCAAATGACTTAAACAGACTATCATTAAAGTCATTAATATTAGAGTCAGGTGGGCGATAAATGACACCAACAATGACATTTTCACAATTCAACACCTAAAAGGAAAGATTCTGCCACCACTGAATCAGAAGCAGTGATCTTCTGTTGTTATAAATTCATGGTCATTATGAATGTTAAATGATACTTAAAAAATGAATCAAACTGTATCTAGGTAGTTTATGATTTTCAGTACAGTTTTCTATTAACTATGTCTCTGATGAAATATTGTCAAAAAATTTGTTTCCACATAAATTTAAAATGGATTCATTTATTATATTTGCAAGATAAATTTTATATATTTAAATGAAAAGTGGTAAACATAAGCGCATTAATCATTAAACTGAGACTCGGCATAAAACCTGCAGAGGTCAAACACAATGTCTGAGGTAGACTCACGGGACTTAAAATTGGTCACTTTCTCTGAACTCAGATTTCTTTTCTTCTTCAGACAATGGACCACAAAAATTTCACTTTGAAAATGAGACATATGAGCGATTCAATGCCTACATTCAATTAAATTCAAAAATACTTCATTCAGTTTATACTATGCAGATTTCTTCAGTGTTGCTGTGGATTCTGATGGAAGTAGGCAGGAAGCATCTTCTGTAGCAGTCTGTCTAACAGCGGATCTGAAGAAGCCTCTGACTGAAGACACTCTGTTGTTGTACAACAGTCTCATGAAGAGGATGCTCAGGGTTCTCAGTAATGTTCTTCATCTTATGAAGAATCCTTCTTTGCACAATGATCTCCAGAGGTTCCAGAGGAGTCCCCAGAACCGAACCAGCCTTCTTTATCAGCTTGTTGAGCTTTTTTAAGTCCCTGGCTCTGATGCTGCTTCCCCAGCAGATGATGGCAGAAGAGATCACTCTCTCCACAACAGACTTATAGAAGATCTGCAGCATCTTGCTGCAAACACAGAAGGACTTAAGCTTCCTCAAGACGTACAGTATGCTCTGTCCCTTCTTGTAGACGGCTTCACAGTTACAGCTCCACTTCAGCCTGTTGTCCAGGTGAACACTGAGGTATTTATATTCCTTCACCACCTCCACTTCTTCTCCCATGAAGTACACAGTGTTTGACCTATTCCTGCTTCTCCTGAAATCCACCATAATCTCCTTTGTTTTATTCGTGTTCAAGATAAGATGATTGTTTTCACACCATGCCACATAGTGGTCCACCAGCTCCCTGTACTCAGCTTCTTGTCCATCTCTGATCCACCCCACGACTGCAGAGTCAAGTGTAACCCTTACAGTTTTGATGTTTATCCATATTGAATTATTTCTCACCATTGTCTTACTTTGCTTAGGTGATTATGTGTTGGTGGATGGACAATAGGTTTGCCACATTCAGTATGTAATGTCACCTCTCTGTTGAGCTGCCTTCATTTTTGGGAGCAGAGCTCTTCATTGATGAAAATCCCACAACCCTTTAAGTTCTTTGTTTACTAAGTACAGCTATTCTATTCATGCTTATAAAAATCAGCGTAAAACACATTTATTCTTACCTTATTCTTTCATGGCATTTAATTTAATTCAATTTAATTTAATTTAAGTTAATTTAATTTTGGAGAGTCATATTTTCGATAATTCTTATTCTATTTATTGTTTTATGTTTTTTCTATTAATGATTTCTTTTAAACAATTTTTCTGTATTTAGGTGTTTTTTATACAACACCTTGGTCATCTATGTTGTTTGAAATGTCCCTCGTAAATGAAATAGATACGATTTGATTTGTATATTCCTACTAGCCAGGGATCCCCCACAATCAACTGGAGAGTGTTGCTGGGGAGAGGGTTGTATATCTGGATTTCCCTTCTGAAAATGTTACCTTGTGACCTGACCTTTGACATGTACAAAACAATAAACGGACTGAAAAGACAAATTAAATTTTTTTTACAGTATGCACATATTTGGTTTAAATTTGATTTCACAAAGTGTTTCTAAAAAGAAGCTGGTGTCACCACTATACCACCAATACAATTAGAAGGAAAGAATAAATGGAAAAGGTTTTATGTTACTTAAAATAATAATCCTACAATTTTTATTCACAATTAGGCCTATTTTGAGCCTGGGACAATTGTAACACACCTCTCCCCTTCCCTCATCGTCTGTAGCCATGTACAGAGGTACACCTTTTTGACAACCCTTCCATTAAAAATAATCTTAAATACCTCATGCATGTGGTCAGTTAATATTTTCTTGTTCATTTTTATTTTAATGGTTCTTGGAAAAAATATACAGACCAACAATTCAAGCCCCCTGCTTCTGGCGACCTTGGCTTCCTTAGAACTAGTTTCCTTTTTTTTTTTTATAGCTCAGTCGGACAAAAGCCCCATTTATGATCAAAAAAAAAATGCAATTAAAATAAATGTGAAATTATTATTTACCTCTACGGACTGTTGGGAGGCAGCAGCGCCATCAACTGGTCGGGTTCGTACATTCACCGGAAGAGACGGACGGTTTGACGTAACCAGAATATCAAAGATGGCGGCGCTGGTGGGTGAGTAATGTTTTGATCAAACCTATTCGCCTTTATATTTAATATATTTGTGTTTCCGGTGTTGTTTTGCATTGCGTATTTAATATAAATTCAGCAGTGGCCAGTATCTAGGTTTGTGACAATATTGGAGGTCGTTTTTTTAACTCCTAGAGACGTCGGTCGCTGACCTTGCTCCGTCTGCGTTAGCTCGGCGGCTAAGGCTGGTTAGCTGGTACAGTTACTTGATGAGTCCCAGCTGAAAACCCCAAATGTCTTCAAGAAGCTAAAGTAATTTTTAATGCAATCATTTTTTATTTTATTGTTGTCTGAGTAGATTTGGCGTTAATACTGATTTTTTTGCAACAGCTTTGCTTATATTAAACTAAGCTTATCGGGACGACTCTTCTAGTTTAGTTTTTTCATCTGCAGTTGCAGTAAAAATACTGCAAACCAAATAAATTTTAGACTTCCATTAATTCAGCTAGATGTGCTTAACATTTCGGCATCCATTTGAGGCCCCTCAGGAACTAGATTACATCGTTTGGCGTCTTTAATTGATGTAAAAAAAAATGGCTGTGATTTGCTTTCATTATCCTAATGCTGAAATACAGCATTATGGTTTTAGATTTTCATTTAATCTACCGTTTAAGTTAGATGACATTTATCTGATAATTATATATTAAACATTTTCATGATTTCTTCTGGTCTATATACGCTATCATTAAACTTGCACCTTACACCACCCTTTAAGATCTCATCTACTCCTCCTCAGATCTTCCTGCATTTATCCTTAATATCTTTGTAAATGAAAGCTTTCTTCTTTCCTGGTCTAATCTTCACTTCTGAACCTCCCTTTTTCCTCCTTTAATTTCCCATACTCTCCTCTCCCATCCTCTCTTTTCTTATCCACTGATCTCCTGTAATCTCATCTACTCCTCCTCAGATCTTCCTGCATTTATTTTATTCTCCTGCAAATACTTCATACTTTTGCAGCAACAGTAACACAGAGCCTTTGACTCACGCCAACGTACTCATTTTGTCAAACCAAGAGCATTTTCAGCAGTTCACTTGACAGACCCTCCATGTCTACATTAATATTGCCAGAAAACACATAAAATGTCTCATATAGATAGTACAGGAAATAAGAAGGCAATTTCAGTTTTCCCTTTTCCTCAGTGTACAACCATTGTTCACTTGTGAACCATTTAGAGAATTGTGAATCATTTAGAGTTTGTTGTAATTAATTACATTATTATTATTTCCATTATTTAAAAGTAAACTAACTTAATGTCAAACGGACATTAAGAATATCATATTCACATGTGATGAATGTAAGAGGTGTTATGAAAAAACCTTGGCTGGCTGCTGTTTGCTCCAATTTACCACACACCATTTTCAATTTACAATATGACCGATTATATGTTTTACAAATGAATAATATAATGTAGATTGTAATTTTTTTCACTTTAAAAAGGTGTGAAATTCTCACGTTTACCTTATTATTTTTCTTCTGTCTGTAAAATGCATTTTATTTTGCAGCACCTCGCCTGGCTCTGTTTGGCTCTTTTTCAACGAGGTAAGAACCCTCTAACATTGTTACTTGTTATGAAGCCTATTGCCCAGCTGGACCTACACCTGCTGTAGTGTTGTGCTTTGCCACATAAGAGCCCGTTTTAGTAAAACGGCTTTGTATTTGTGGGTGAGTGGAGGGGGGTCAGATGGTCTTCAGTGATGGAAAA
This sequence comes from Girardinichthys multiradiatus, assembly GCF_021462225.1. NCBI lineage: Eukaryota > Metazoa > Chordata > Actinopteri > Cyprinodontiformes > Goodeidae > Girardinichthys > Girardinichthys multiradiatus. The sequence goes on along the minus strand of NC_061802.1, from coordinate 12,885,805 downwards.
TTATCCAAGATATCAGGCTGTGAAAAGCAAACACAGAAACGTTTGCTCCTTTCTGCTGACAGCTGGAGTGTTCAGCTTGTCTGCTTTTCAGAGGAACGGTCTAGTTAAGTTTGAATCTATCATGAAGTTTAGAGACTCAGAAGAAATAAGTCCTTCCATCTGTTCTCACACTCCCTTATAACACAGTTAGTTTCCTCTATCAATAGCATTATTATCCTTTTGTTGTCTTAGTGCTTAATTATAATTTTCTTTTTTAATAAATTCCCTTTTACTTTTCCCTCAGGCCAATTTCAGTTTTTGCTATACAGCAGAAATGTCTCCACAGCAGTGCAAAGGGTGATAATACCGCCAGCACAAGGTGAGCTTATCTGAAAGACAGACACCCAGTAATCACGGAGCAGATGTTAAATCTCTCCTCTATCATTGTGTTTACAGTGTTGTGCCAGTCAGAGCGAGAAGCTCAGCTGTGGCAGCAGCCAAACCAGCAGCAGTGGCCAGCAGCAAGGGAGAGTATGTTGTAGCAAAACTAGACGATCTGATCAACTGGGCACGCAGAGTGAGTATCTGAGATGGTGCTGGCTGGGTTATATTACTGTTGCTTATGATTAGATTTAATCTGTCAGTGCTTGCATGCTTGGCACACACTATATTTATCACACTGCACTGGTTGGTAGAAACAAGAATACAGGAAAGCAAATCAGACAACATTGCGAAGACACCCAAGAAGGCAGCAAAGACTTCAAAAAAGAAGTGAAGGGACACTTTCTAACCAATTCACTGTAAATACTGGAGGATTTCGTTTTCGTATATGTATTATTTTTGTAAGATTTCATGCAAAAGTCTGTTAAGCAAATCAGACAACATTGCTTATATCTTACTGGTACATATTGAGTTTAGAAGTGGACAAAGTTTTTGTGTTTGGACATTTTATTACTGTGTCCATACATATGTATATTGTATGATGTATATTTTTAGACTAGTGGGGCAATACGATGAAGAAAAAGAGCCAATAAAATGGGTTGGGCCTAATGTTAACTGATACTGTCATCACAATATTCAGCAAGAGCATCACAGGGACATTTTTCCTGATACTGTGCAGCCCTGCTTGCTAGCATGGTTAGGTCTGTCTTTGGTGCCCGTTGGCACTGTTAGGTGAGGTAAGTCAGCCTGCACAGTTATTTAGATTTTAGTTTTCACTATTGATGCATTTCATGACAAATGGTGCTTTAATGATAACCGCTACCCAGTAATCTTTGAAGCTACAACTTCACCTAGCTAAAGCTGGATGAGCTTTATTAAGCTCTGTTGATAGCTATAGAAACACTAGCCAAATACTAGCTGAGCAGGTATTTTATATCTTATTTAATAATTTAACAACAAAGATTAAGAGCGGTTCAGGAACCCCTCATGACGACTATTAAATCGAGGCACGTGACGTCGCCCGGTACGGCAGAGCCGAGGTCCCACCCTGGGGCCAGGCCTGGGGTTGGGACTCGTCGGAGAGCGCCTGGTGGCTGGGTTGCTCCTCGCGGGACCCGCTGGGCCAAGCCCAAACGAGAGAGGCCATCCCCCAGTGGGCCCACCACCTGCAGGGGGAACCGTGAGGGACCGGTGCAAAGAGGATTGGGCGGCGGACGAAGGTGGAGACCTCGGCGGCCCGATCCCCAGAAGCTTAGACTGGCTCTAGGGACGTGGAATTTCACCTCGCTGGGAGGGAAGGAGCCTGAGCTTGTGCGGGAGGTTGAGAGATATTGACTAGAAATAGTCGGGCTCGCCTCCACGCACAGCGTGGGCTCTGGAACCCATCTCCTTGAGAGGGGTTGGACTCTCTTCTACTCTGGAGTGGCCCACGGGAGAGGCGGCTGGCTGGGGTGAGTTTGCTTGTTGCCCCCCAGCTCAGCCGTCTCGTGTTGGGGTTTACCCCAGTGAATGAGAAGGTCGCATCCCTGTGCCTTAGGGTTGGGGAAAGGTCTCTGACTGTTGTTTCGGCCTACGGGCCGAGCGGTAGTGCGGAGTACCCAGCTTTCTTGGCGTCCCTGTCAGGGGTGCTGGATAGTGCCCCTCCCGGGGACTCCATTCTGCTGGGGGACTTCAACGTCCACATGGGAAATGACAGTGACACCTGGAGAGGCGTGATCGGGAGGAATGGCCTCCCCGATCTGAATCCGAGTGGTGTTTTGTTATTGGACTTCTGTGCTAGTCACGGATTGTCCGTAATGAACACCATGTTCAAACATAAGGGTGTCCATCAGTGCACTTGGCATCAGGACACCCTAGGCAGGAGGTCAATGATCAACTTTGTTGTCGTATCATCAGTCCTTCGGCCGCGTGTTTTGGACACTCGGGTGAAGAGAGGGGCTGAGCTGTCCACTGATTACCACCTGGTGGTGAGTTGGATCCGCTGGAGGAGGAGAAAGCCGGACAGACTTGGCAGGTCCAAGCGCATAGTGAGGGTCTGCTGGGAAAGTCTGGCAGAGCCCTTGACCAGGGATGTATTTAACTCCCACCTCCGGGAGAGCTTTGACCAGATTCCGAGGGATGTTGGAGACAGAGAGACCGAATGGACCATGTTCTCCACATCTATTGTCGATGCTGCTGCCCGTAGCCGCGGCCGTAAGGTCTGCAGTGCCTGTCGCGGCGGCAATCCCCGAACCCGGTGGTGGACACCGGCAGTAAGGGATGCTGTCAAGATGAAGAAGGAGTCCTGAGGCGGCTGACAGGTACCGTGAAGCCAAGTGTGCCGCGGCCCGGGCGGTGGCAGAGGCAAAAACCCGGGCCTGAGAGGAGTTCGGTGAGGCCATGGAGAAGGACTACCGGTTGGCCTCGAAGCGATTCTGGCAAACCGTCCGCCACCTCAGGAGGGGGAAGCAGTGCTTTGCCAACACTGTTTACAGTGGGGGTGGGGAGCTGCTGACCTCAACTGAGGACATTATCGGGCGGTGGAAGGTGTATTTCGAGGATCTCCTCAATCCTGCCATCACGCATTCCCTGGTGGAAACAGAGGCTGGGGTCTCGGGTTTGGACTCTTTCATCACCCAGGCTGAAGTCAACAAGGTGGTTAAAAAGCTCCGCGGTGGCGGGGCTTCTGGGGTGGACGAGATCCGCCCTGAGTACCTCAAATCTCTGGATGTTGTGGGGCTGTCATGGTTGACACGCCTCTTCAACATTGCGTGGCGGTCGGGGATAGTGCTTCTGGACTGGCAGCCTGGGGTGGTGGTCCCCCTTTATAAGAAGGGTGATCAGAGGGTGTGTTCCAATTACAGGGGGATCACACTCCTCAGCCTCCCTGGTAAGGCCTACGCCGGGGTATTAGAGAGGAGAGTCCGGCCAAAAAGCGAAGCTCTCGATTTACCGGTCGGTCTACGTTCCTACCCTCACCTATGGCCATGAACTTTAGGTCATGACCGAAAGAATGTTAGGATTATGAATCTGACAATATTATTTAATATTAATATTTTAATATTTTATCAAATAATATTTCCGTCTGTTAAGGGTTGTCCTGTGAATACCAGCCCAGTAAGGCGATGGTATTAGGACAAAATAGAAAGGTGTGAGACGAGCTCTGACATTATTGAACAGCATAAACTCTGCACATATATGGAATTAATTCACACAATTTCTTAAAATACAAGAATTTATTAACAAAAATAAGTCAACTCAAAGTCAAACATATTTCAATCAACAAACTCTTTACTATGCTAAAACAATCCAACTAAACTACAAAGCAGAATCAAAGAACAGGGAACATTAATGATCTATGTACAATATAAACAAGTTGATTAAAGATGATTGGAAATCATGACCAAAAAGAGTGATGCAACATTACCATGCAATGTTTATGTTTGAGAACCAAGGATTATCTTGAAGAATCTGGAAATGAAGTTAAGTTAGTCTTGGAACCAACTTAGGGAATAATCAGCAACATTTAGACAAACATTCACAATGCAAGACCAGATAAAATATTATTTTAATGAAATAATATTTTAAATAATGATCTGCTGAATAAAACCACCCTTCTGGATGACTAATTCTCAATGGTGTCTAATTAGCTGCTTTTATTTATTGAAATAATATTTGAAGAAATATTATTAACGGAGTTTTTTGGAAAAGAGCCAAATCTTTCTGGAGAAATGCGGCTTAATGGTGTTTACTTAGTTATCAAATTTAGTAAAATGATGTTTAGGAACTATTATTCACTAGCTTGAAAACTAACAACCTTTCTGTTAAATACTCTTTAGTAGCAAGCACATGTTCTTACCGGTTAGCAGTTGAGCTAACAAAAGAAGCTAATAGCTTAGCACCAGAATCAACACATACCTTTAAAATACCGTCAATAAAAGGGTTAAAATGCATAAGCGTGGATGGCGCGTTATGAGCAATGTTCTGTTTAAAATCACCCTTCAGGTAAAGTTTGTCTTAACTTTAAAAACACACAAAGAACACAACCTGAACACGTGTGCTGCAGATAGCCTGCTAGCACCAAGATAGCTGAGTTCAACACAAACAAAACTTCATAAAATGAAAAACGTTTAGATCATTTAATCCTAAATCTGTCTCTGCCCAAAACACCTAACCTCATGAACCATAGTGAGGAAACGTTGTCTAAGGGGCGAAGCTTGAAGAAACGTCCACAGTCAACAAGCGGTTAGCTAACCTCGGGGGTTGAAGGTGCGTTCGTTCTGTGAACAAAAGGGTTAGCTCCGGAGCTGTAGCTGGGCGGCTCGTCCTGTCCGCTGCGGTCTCTGCTGTCTTCCTTCCAGACTGGGAGACCGCGTCTTTGCAGGGGCTTCTTTCGAACACCGTTGCTCCTACAGGGCTCGGAGTTTATGTCTGTTTGCCAGCAAAGAGACATCAGTGCGCTGGGCCTCCCCTGTCCGGTCACTTTCGAAGGCCGTGTGGAAGAGGGCGGATGTAGCAACAGCTGTGCTTTTATTTGGGTAGTGACGTCACAGGAAGTCCGCAGATATCCCGTTTCCTGGCTGTGCCGGAAGAAGGTTAATGCACTTTATTTTGAAAGTTCCAGAAAAGTCCGTACCGGAGTCTAATGTTGAAATCAATGGCTTTGGGTCCCAACAAGAACGAGATCCCGGATACAAGCGGCTGAAATGAGCTTCCTCCGTAGGGTGGCCGGGCACTCCCTTAGAGATAGGGTGAGGAGCTCGGCCATCCGGGGGGGGGCTCGGAGTGGAGCTGCTGCTCCTCCACATCGAGAGGAGCCAATTGAGGTGGCTCGGGCATCTATACCGGATGCCTCCTGGACGCCTTCCTCGGGAGGTGTTCCAGACACGTCCCACTGGGAGGAGGCCCAGGGGATGGCCCAGGATACTATGTCTCTCAGCTGGCCTGGGAACGCCTTGGGCTCCCCCCGGAGGAGCTGGAGGAGGTGTCTTGGGAGAGGGACGTCTGGGCTGCCCCCGCGACCCGGTCCCGGATAAGCGGAAGACAACGAGTACGAGTAATTTAACAACACAAAGTTTATTTTGTCTTGACAATAAAACTGTCTCACTGAGATTAGCTGTATGAATAAATGTAAAATAAAAAAAAAATAAAGAAATAATTATATAACTTCTTGACTTCATTTATTAACAGTTTTATTTAAGGCATTAATAGTAATTCCAATTAAATAAATATGGGATCCCTACCATACAGATATGAGGAAACATTACTCTTTCACTATCTGTGCTGCTCTGTTTGATGGAAAACTTAAAAAGAAACCTGTATTTGTCATTTGGTAACCGAATGCGGTTCTTTTGGTTAATTAATTTTAAACAGTAACTTAACCACCACACACTTAGTAATAGCTAACATTAACATTTTATCCCGGTTACATACATCGAGATACACGTCTTAAAAATCCACTCTTAAAATAAAGAAAACAGATATGTTAACAGTAATATCGGTTATGACCTACTTTTATTAATTTATTTTAATCAAGGTGTTGATAAAAAAATGGTTTTATCATTTAGAGCTCTCTGTGGCCCATGACCTTCGGCTTGGCGTGCTGCGCAGTGGAGATGATGCACATGGCGGCTCCTCGTTACGACATGGACCGCTTCGGAGTCGTGTTCAGAGCGAGTCCTCGACAGGCTGATGTCATGATCGTGGCAGGAACTCTGACCAATAAGATGGCACCAGCTCTGCGGAAGGTGACTAGACAGTCTTGTTAAATATGGCATTTAAGTATTTTTTTAAGGTAAATTCAAAACCTTGTGGAAAAATATTTTAATTCAAGACCCTATTCCGGCTCTAGTTGTCTGAATTTACAAAACAAGTGGCGTCAAGGGGGTTTGATGTTTTTTTTATATAGAAGATTGACATCTTTCTGTCTGTCTATCCATTCCTATATCCATACTTCGGTACAGTCATCGATCCATCTGGTAATATATGTAAACCCTGAATCCATCAATGCATCGGTCCATCTATCAATACAATGAATTTTCATTCAAAAAACTGGCTGAAAATTCACAGACAAATCTGGAAATGGAGAAACTATGTGGATTGAACCAACAGTGTTCTCTGTTCTTTCTTTCTAGGTGAAACGACTAAAGGAGCTACATCCATTAACATTTACTTTTCCTTCCCATAGAAAGTACTCCTGGATCAGTGCTTCTTTGTTCTTTTTGTGTCTCTGCTCTGTTCTCTCAAACCCCCAGTCGGTTGTGGCAGATGACCGCTCACGCTGAGCCTGGTTCTGCTAGAGGTTTCTTCCTGTTAAAAGGGAGTTTTTCCTCTCCACTGTCGCTACATGCATGCTCAGTATGAGGGATTGCTGCAAAGTCAACGCCAGTCACTGTCCACTGTCTCTACATGCTCATCCAGGAGGAGTGAATGCTGCAAGTCACTGACTGGATGCAATCTACTGGGTTTCCTTAGACAGAAAAACTTTTTATCCAATTTGAATAAATAACTGAATCTGACTGCACTGTTCAATGGTTAGAATTAATTGGAATGTATGTACCTGACTTTGTGAAGTGCCTTGAGACAACATGTGTTGTGAATTGGCACTATATAAATAAACTGAATTGTATTGAACAGTGACCCACATCTGAGATTAGACAACTGTTCACCTGATGATACTTTAACCCCATCTTTTTCTAGTTCTTATAAAGTCTAATAGATAGAAATGGGCTGTGTTTTATGTTTTCCGCCTGTCAGCACTGGCAATGATGTCAGTCAGACATCTCTGTGTGCATAATGGGAGCAGTGGGGACAGTATAGCTGTGTTGAAGCTTGCTGGATTAGGACCAGTCTGTTGATATATTGGAAGGCGGGCATAGAGCTTCTCTCCAGCTGAATATACAGATTAGTTCTGACTCAGACTTATATAACCACAACTAAAAGACTCCTTCCATCCAACAGGTGTATGACCAGATGCCTGAACCCAGATATGTAATTTCCATGGGAAGGTGAGTTAACTCCTTCATGACTGTTTGTTTTCTTTGTTTTATTTTGATCCTTTTCGGATTTCCTTTTTGCTGCTTTTCTGTCAAACCACTTGAGATGCAGATTTTTATTCTATTCTGTTTTTCTTTTTGTTTTATCTGTTTTTATTGCATGAACGCTTTTACCCCTCTTTGATGTTTCTTAGTGATCAACATTTATATATAAATATGCGTTGTCTAATTTTAATTCATTTTGGTGTCTTTTTAGTATGTATGGCACTTTGCTCCAGTGTGGTGTTTTAAAACACTTTATAAATAAAGCTGGATTGGACTTTTTGGGTTAATAAATATCGTTAGAATGGAAGAAGCACAGTTTGGGGAAACAAAACAGATTTAATGGGTCCTACATAACTGACAAATAACTCTGTAACTGAATTTAGGCCCCAAATTCATAGATTGTTTTAAAATAAAGTGTCGTTTGTTTATTGGTTCACTTAAAGACAATTTAAAGTAGTGTTTAAGATAGTAGTACAGAGAAAGTGAAGGCTTAAAACGGGTTTTAATTGAGGACTCAGAATGTGACTTAGACACTACCTTCTTAACATGGTTTAGTTTAGCTAACTAGATTAAGCACATGGTGGTAGTATGGCCCTACATAACAGCTCTAAAGGTTAAGTTAAACTTTTAAACCCTTGGTGTGATTCATCCTCTTTGGTTTCTCCACATTTGTTACTTCCAGCCAAATTGAAAATGTATTAAAAAGTGTTTTTCTGATTTTCCTCCTCTAGCTGTGCTAATGGAGGAGGTTACTACCACTACTCTTACGCTGTAGTGCGAGGTTGTGACCGGATCGTGCCGGTGGACATTTATGTTCCAGGTAGGCTTTGGTTTTTAAAATATGCACATTCTTTATAAATGAGTGGGGAGTATTTTACAAATTTTATTTTACTTGTACAGCCAAAAGTATTTCAATAGCTTCTGAGCTTTTGGTCTGTTGATCTTCAGCTTCATTATAAAAGTTGCAGCCGTAAATTGTTGAGGCTGCTCAGACGTGCCTCAACTACATCCACAGATCTTGGAGATGAAAGTCAAAACCAGCGATTTCAGATTATTACAACCTGTATGAGAAAGGATAGAGTGTTACAGAAATATTTCATGGCTTTATAGCCTCTTTCAGTGCAGCAGATCTGACCCTATAGCACTAAATAAACTGTGATGGGCTTTGAGAATCCTCTGCTGGGTCATTATGGGTTTGCTATGGAAATCGACTATCAGTAACCTCTTTAAAAGGCTTTGTTCAGGGTCTTACAAAGTTTTAAATATGACAATCTCAATTTAGGCCTTAAAACACCATAATTTACTTTTAGTAATGTATAAAATGTGCATGTTTGATCTTTCATTTAGGGCTGTAGCTAATGAATTTTTCAGTAATCGAGTGTTATATTGATTATTCTGACGATTAATGGAGTAATTGGATAAAAAAATTAGCACATTCTGCAGATTTTTCATTTAACTACTTAAGCTTATTTATGAGTAATAGAAATACATGAAAGAGAAAATGCAAGTAAACAACTCGTTTTCGTTTTAAATCAGTAATCAGCATTGTACTGTCTAAAATGCAATAACAGCATGTCTTTAGTGTAGACATCTGCAGCTAAAACAAAATGTTCATCAACATGTCAGAAGCTCATCCCTTTCTGGGTACCAATACCGCACTAAATGCCTCTGTAGTGAAAATGATCACAAAGTGTCACTTGAACATTGCATTCTGGATTTAAAGAGATTTTTTATCATCAAAAGGCAAAATGTTTTTCAAATAAAAAAGAGCCCTTGTAGTGTATGTAAGTGCTACGTTACCCTCTTCTTGTTTTTTTAGAGCAAAAACAAAGATAACATTTAAAAAAAGGGTGTTTAATGGGAGATTTTTACAGAATTTGAACCAGGGGAAGCTAAAGCTACGGCACTTGAGGAGTCCTGGATAGAGCATATTTACAGATAAACAAGGTATTTCATTCTAAATGTAAAATGTACAGTTTTGACTTAACGACTGCTCTGAGCGGGTTGTTCTTTCAGCAGATGGCATGTTAATGATTTTTAATTTACTAAATTAGTTGACGATTATTTCAAAAATCATCAGTCTGACTGACTGACTTACCGTATTTCAAAAATCGGTTAATTGTGATTAATCCGATTAAGTGTTTCAGGGCTACATTCATTGCTTTTTCCATCTATTTTTTTGTTTGCAGCATGCATTTGTTCTAAGTTTTGGCAGAGGAACTTGAGTAACAACACTACAAACCCCACAATGCAGTGCATCAAACAGCCCTCCTCCAATTGATTTAAACCCAGACTTTCAGTCATACGTGCAAACCACTGAAATAGTTCTCCTAAACTGGCTCATTGTACAGTCATACTCACTAAAGTCCATTTATTCCAGAGACTCGCTTTACTAAGTCAGTCACATTATGTAGCAGCAGATATTTCCTGCTCAGATGGATTAGTCAACCTGTAGTTTCCTCTTGATACTTAAAGGCTTCTCTGTTTGAGCTCAGGTTGTCCTCCCACGGCAGAAGCTCTCCTCTACGGCACTTTACAGCTGCAGAAGAAAATCAAACGAGAGAAGAAGATAAGGATCTGGTACAGGAAGTGAATGTATAGTAAATATATATAAATATCTGTAAATGTTTCATTTAGGGCGTTGCTCCTCCACGTAGAGTTGCAGAAACTTCAATAGGTGAAATGTTGTAATTTATGCAAAGCTGCTTATTATGAGACACAATAGGGTCTGCTCCGTTTAGGTTACTGGGTCTTTAAATCAGTGTTACTGTTTCAAAATACAGTTTAAAATTAAATGGGTTAAAGCAGCATTTATGACCCTACACACGGTTGTAAACAAAACAAGTGATAAAACACAATGTCCTAAATGTTATTTCCATTAAACTTTGCTTGATAAAAATCCAGGATTGTTGCTTCTGTTGTCATTTTTGCACCTTATTCTGGGGTTAGAAGCAAAGCGGTTTTCTATTTGTGCAGACCCACAAAGTGTGACGTCAATATTGCCACAAAATAATGGACAACATTTAATAATAGTTTCTTTGTCATAATTTAAGAAATTATTTTTAGTAAATCAGTTAAATATCTGAAACTATTCAAAATTGAATTTTTGTGTTAAAACTACATATTTTAGAAAATATTTCATGGTTTTTGTGCTGCTGTGTACAATGAACTCCTTTTTTAGCTACTACTGCAGTGCTTTAAATAATCCCTAACATTTGATTGGTTAACTGCAAGTCAACTTCAGGTGAATCGTATTGACTGGAGCCATGGTAGGCCCGCCCACTGGCTCTACTGGATAAAATACTGTATGGTCACAATGTGCTGCAGCAGGACACCATGAATAATTAAATAGTGAAAGAAATCTCCAAATATAAAAGCAGTTTTTATTACCTACATATTAATTTGAATATATATATATTTTTTTTTACTTCAGAAGTTAGAAGTTTACATACATTTCCTAAATGTTTGGTAGAACTGCTCTTAAACTGTATGACTTAGATCTTTTTTGGAGTCTCCTTCCATAAGCTTTTCACAATAGTTTTCTGGGTTTTTGGCCCATTCCTCCCAACAGAACTGGTCCAACAGAATCAGGTTTGTAGTCGCCTTGCTCACACTCACCTTTTCAGCTTTTCCCACAAGATATGAGACTGAAATCAGAGCTTTGTGATGGCCATCTTTGTACCGTTTGCCATCATTGTTGCTGTCAAGTTTCTTTTTTTTATCGTCATAAGATTTTATGTATTGTGATGATAAATTGTACATGATGATGTTTATAAGGCCAAAAACTGAAAGTCATGCACACTCTTGCAATTTTATTCCATTTTCGATTCCATGAGAACAGCAATAAATATCAATATCTTTAAAAATATTAAATGCTGTTACTTAGTGCTGTTTAGTAATAACATTGCACTACTGAATGTCAGTGGTTTCTTGAATTGGTGTATTTAAAAACTGTTCTTTGTTTCTGTTTATGGACTTGGACTGCAGTAACGTGCCGTCATAGCCAGACAAGCAATACCCAAAAGACTGCAATTGAGTTTTAAATACTTTTATCATAACTTTTATTGTTATTGCAATAAATGCCCCAAAATATCAGGATAAACTTTTCAGTCAATATTGCTCATTCCCGATGGGCACTGCAAAGCAGTGACTTTATTGTCACTAATTTAGCTGTATGCTTAGGATCATTCTCCATTTGGAAGATCCATTTGTGCCCAAGCCTTTACTTCCTGGCTGATGTCTTTGAATGTTGCTTCAATATTTTCGCATAATGTGCTTACCTAGTGAAGCCATCTATTCTGTGAATTGCACATCTCATCCTGCTGTAGCAAATCATCCACACAGCATGATGCTACCACCCCTGTGCTTCACAGGCTTGCCTCTTTCCTCCAAATCTAATGATGATCAGTATGGTCATGCACTTCAGTTTTAGTTTATTAGTTCACAGGACATGTCTTCAAAAAGTAAGGTCTTTGTCCTTGATTGTATTTGCAATGTGTGATCTGGCTTTTTATGTTACTGTCAGAGTAATGGCTGCTTCCTCGCTGAGTGGCTTTTCGGCCCATGTAGCTACAGGAGTCTCTTACCAGCTTCACCATCTATTGAAGATCTTTAGCTTTTGATCCGAGGTTAATGACACCTTCATCTCTGGGGGAAAGAACCCATCTCCTTCCTGAACAATACGACAGCTTGACATTCCCATGTGAAATACACAGGAATGCTTTGTACAGATGTTCAGATTTTGGCAAAGATGTTGGCAAAACGCCTGGAGGTAATCATAATACAAATCATCAACCCAGACCAAACAGGTCTCATCAAAAACACACTGTCATAATATTAGGCGGTTGCTAAATATAATATATGCACCTACATCAGTTGATACCCCAGAAGTGATCATCTCGGTGGATGCTGAAAAGGCTTTTAATCGGGTGGAGTGGCCCTATTTGTTTTACACTTTGAGACATTTGGGTTTTGGCTGCTCCTTTATTTCTTGGATCAAATTGTTATATACTTCTCCGTTAGCCGGTGTTCATACAAACAGTGATTATTCAGAGTACTTTCACCTTGGCCGTGGAACCTGTCAGGGCTGTCCACTCTCCCCTCTTTTGTTTGCTATTGCTATAGAGCCTTTAGCTGCAGCCCTCAGATCCAGTCCTATGCATGGCATCGCAAGAGGTGGTCTAGACCATAGAGTCCCCTTATATGCCGACGACCTGTTGCTTTTTCTTTCAGACAGATGTCCATGTCTCCGGTGTATGACCTGCTTGAAAAGTTTGGACAACCATCTGGTTATAAACTGAACTTTTATAAAAGTGAATTATTTCCGATCAATAGTGCAGCTATAGCCTACCCACTTACTAATTTACCATTTAATATCTCACTGCAAGGATTAAAGTACCTGGGAATCCATGTGACTAAGAATTACTCAAAACTTTTTAAAATCAATTTCACTCCCTTACTTGACCAGCTGACTCAAGACTGTATATATCCCAAAACTTTTTTTAGGACACTTGATTCAGTTCTCAGTTCATATGGAGCAAGAAACCTAGAAAACGAAAGAGTATCGTACAGAAAAATAAAGAAATGAGAGGGCTTGCCGCACCAAATGTCTTATTTTATTATTGGTCAGTTAATATTCGCACAATGTTATTTTGGTGCCGTGCTGTTGGGACCACAGCCATGGATTTCTACACTAAAACTCCGGTACATACTTTCCTGGAACTTTTCAAAATAAAGTGCATTAACCTTCTTCCAGCACAGCCAGGAAAGGGGGTAACTGCGGACTTCCTGTGGCGCCATTACCCAAATAAAAGCACCCACCTTTCCACAAGTCTTTCTCTTCCACGCGGCCTTCCAGAGGGACCGGATAGGAGAGGAAAGCGCGCTGATGTCTTTTGCTGGCAAAAAGACATAAATTCAACTGGATCCAAAGCCATACGATCATCGATCATATGCAAAGTTAAGTAGAATGAAGTACTGTCTGTGTATCCGGTATTTTCATTCATGAACGGGGAACTTAAGGTGTAAGAGTTGCTTACATCATTTTCTCTTCGAGGCCCCACAGAAGCAAAACTGTTCGAGAGAGAGAGAGAGACCCCGACAGGACGCAGTCTCTCAGCCTGAAGGAAGCCGGTAGAGACCGCAGCGGACAACGTTCGTTCTTCATCCACAGCTGGAGGTTAGCGGGAAGCTAACGTTTTGTTCACAGAACGAACGCACCTTCTGATCGGGAGGAACTGAGGAAGCTAACCCTATCATTCACAGAGCGAACGCAGAGGTTCCGCTTGTTTGACTGGACGTTTCGTCGAACTTCATCGCCCTTGGACAACATATCCTCGCTACGGTCAGAGGTTAGGTTTGGGCAGATTAACAGATAGGTTTAGGATGAAATGATCTAAACGTTTTTCATGTTATGAAGTCTTGTTTTGTGGAACCTGGCTATCTTTAGTGCTAGTGGGCTAGCTACGGCACGCGCCGCTTCCGTGTTCTTTATATGTTTTAAAGCTAAGATAAACTTTATTTAAAGGGTGGTTTTAAACAGAACATTGCTCATAACGCGCCGTCCGCGCTTATGCATTTTAACCCTTTTATTAACCCTGGTATTTTAAAGGTATGTTGATTCTGGTGCTAAGCTATTAGCTTCTTTGTTAGCCCAACGGCCAGCCGATGAGAACATGTGTGTGCTAGCATTAAGGCTAGTCAACAGAAAGGTTGTTGGTTTTCAAGCTAGTGAATAATAGTCCCTGAACATCATTTGCTAGAGTTGATAACTAAGTAAACACCATTAAGCCGCATTTCTCCAGAAAGATTTGGCTCTTTTCCAAAATACTCCGTTATTAATATTTATTCAAATATTATTTCAATAAATAAAAGCAGCTAATTAGACACCGTTGAGAATTAGTCATCCAGATTTTATTCAGCAGATCATTATTTAAAACATTATTTTATTAAAATAATATTTGACCTGATCTTGCATTGTGAATGGTTGTCTAAACGCTTGCTGATTATTGCTTAAGTTAGTTCCAAGACTAACTTCACTTCACTTCCAGATTCTTCAAGATAACCCTTGGTTCTCAAACATAAACATTGCATGGTAATGTTGCATCACTCTTTTTGGTCATGATTTCCAATCATCTTTAATCAACCTGTTTGTATTGTACATAGTCCATTAGTCTTTGTTATTCTTTAATTCTGCTTGGTAGTTTAGTTGGATTGTTTTAGCATAGTAAAGAGTTTGTTGATTGAAATATGTTTGACTTTGAGTTGACTTATTTTTGTTAATAAACTCTTGTATTTTAAGAAATTGTGTGAATTCATTCCATATACAGGTCCTTCTCAAAATATTAGCATATTGTGATAAAGTTCATTATTTTCCATAATGTCATGATGAAAATTTAACATTCATATATTTTAGATTCATTGCACAATAACTGAAATATTTCAGGTCTTTTATTGTCTTAATACGGATGATTTTGGCATACAGCTCATGAAAACCCAAAATTCCTATCTCACAAAATTTGCATATTTCATCCGACCAATAAAAGAAAAGTGTTTTTAATACAAAATACGTCAACCTTCAAATAATCATGTACAGTTATGCACTCAATACTTGGTCGGGAATCCTTTTGCAGAAATGACTGCTTCAATGCGGCGTGGCATGGAGGCAATCAGCCTGTGGCACTGCTGAGGTCTTATGGAGGCCCAGGATGCTTCAATAGCGGCCTTTAGCTCATCCAGAGTGTTGGGTCTTGAGTCTCTCAACGTTCTCTTCACAATATCCCACAGATTCTCTATGGGGTTCAGGTCAGGAGAGTTGGCAGGCCAATTGAGCACAGTGATACCATGGTCAGTAAACCATTTACCAGTGGTTTTGGCACTGTGAGCAGGTGCCAGGTCATGCTGAAAAATGAAATCTTCATCTCCATAAAGCTTTTCAGCAGATGGAAGCATGAAGTGCTCCAAAATCTCCTGATAGCTAGCTGCATTGACCCTGCCCTTGATAAAACACAGTGGACCAATACCAGCAGCTGACACGGCACCCCAGACCAGCACTGACTGTGGGTACTTGACACTGGACTTCTGGCATTTTGGCATTTCCTTCTCCCCAGTCTTCCTCCAGACTCTGGCACCTTGATTTCCGAATGACATGCAGAATTTGCTTTCATCCGAAAAAAGTACTTTGGACCACTGAACAACAGTCCAGTGCTGCTTCTCTGTAGCCCAGGTCAGGCGCTTCTGCCGCTGTTTCTGGTTCAAAAGTGGCTTGACCTGGGGAATGCGGCACCTGTAGCCCATTTCCTGCACACGCCTGTGCACGGTGGCTCTGGATGTTTCTACTCCAGACTCAGTCCACTGCTTCCGCAGGTCCCCCAAGGTCTGGAATCGGCCCTTCTCCACAATCTTCCTCAGGGTCCGGTCACCTCTTCTCGTTGTGCAGCGTTTTCTGCCACACTTTTTCCTTCCCACAGACTTCCCACTGAGGTGCCTTGATACAGCACTCTGGGAACAGCCTATTCGTTCAGAAATTTCTTTCTGTGTCTTACCCTCTTGCTTGAGGGTGTCAATAGTGGCCTTCTGGACAGCAGTCAGGTCGGCAGTCTTACCCATGATTGGGGTTTTGAGTGATGAACCAGGCTGGGAGTTTTAAAGGCCTCAGGAATCTTTTGCAGGTGTTTAGAGTTAACTCGTTGATTCAGATAATTAGGTTCATAGCTCGTTTAGAGACCCTTTTAATGATATGCTAATTTTGTGAGATAGGAATTTTGGGTTTTCATGAGCTGTATGCCAAAATCAGCCGTATTAAGACAATAAAAGACCTGAAATATTTCAGTTAGTGTGCAATGAATCTAAAATATATGAATGTTAAATTTTCATCATGACATTATGGAAAATAATTAACTTTATCACAATATGCTAATATTTTGAGAAGGACCTGTATGTGCAGAGTTTATGCTGTTCAATAATGTCAGAGCTCATCTCACACCTTTCTATTCTGTCCTAATACCATCGCCTTATTGGGCTGGTATTCACAGGACAATCCTTAACAGACCAAAATATTATTTGATAAAATATTAATATTAAAATATTAATATTAAATAATATTCTCAGGTTCATATTTACAACAGTGCCAACTGTGAGATTCCCTAATGGTTACCAATAGAGGATGCCTCATGTGGCTCTGCTTCTTTGTACTCTCCTGTATCTTACACTAGCAATATAATTGCTAAGAACTGCCTTAGAATATGGACTCAGATTATGCAACATTTTGGGATCCAAAGAATACTTCTTTTATCACCACTAAACTCTAATCCTCTATTTCAACCTTCACTCATTGTTAAGAGTTTCTCAGTGTGGAAAAGCCATGCCCTTTTTTCTGTGAAAGACCTAAACTTAGATGAAACTTTTGCCTCATTTGCTCAATTATCCTCAAATTTTAACCTGCTGGGTGTTCACTTTTTTAGATTTCTCCAAGTTAGGGACTTTACTCGTCCCTGTTTCCCTGGTTTTCCAATAATTCCTGCTTCCACTATGGCTGATAGACTGCTATAAATGGGTCCCACTCCAAAGGGTGCGATATCAAAAATATATAACCTTTTAATGTCCAATATGACTCCTGGGTGTAATCATCTTCGCACTGTTTGGTCTGACGATCTTAATATGGAGATTGATGATGAAATATGACAAACTGTTCTAAAATGCATTCATTCTTCATCAATCTTTGCCCGGCACAGATTTATTCAGTAAAAAGTAGTCTGTAGAGTACACTGGTCCAAAAGTAAACTGGCTCGAATCTTTCTGGACATGGATTCAAGCTGTGTGAAGTGTAGTTTGGGCCCAGTCAACCTCAATCATATGTTTTGAACCTGTCCCTTCCAATCCCAATTTTGGAAATCTGTTTTTGACTCACTTTCTGTAATCACCTCAACCACAATACAGCCTTCTCGACTCACTGCTTTATTTGGGGTCCTCCCCAAAAACAAATTACTGTCGCCCCATTGTGCTGACTTTGAGACTTTCTTCACATTACTGGCTAGACGTATTATACTGATGCATTGGAAGAATGCTCTCCCACCCACACATTCTCACTGGATAAAAGATGCGCTTTCTTTCCTTTTAATTTTTCCATGAAGTCACACAGGGAAGCAGGATGTTTGAGATGCCTTAAATTACACCCACAGGCTCGCCTCAATTTAACTCAAATGTGATATACCAATAAAGTTTGAATAGGGCTGCACGGTGGTGCAGTTGGTAGGAATGTTGCCTTGCAGCAAGAAGGTCCTGGTTTTGATTCCCTGCCGGGGGTCTTTCTGCATGGAGTTTGCATGTTCTCCCCGTGCATGCGTGGGTTCTCACCGGGTAACAAATGCATGGACTAGTTTTTCAGAGTCACTCCTGGATTGGATATTTCTAATTTTGGCAATGTTCCGGAGATGAAAGAAGGAAATCCTAGAAACCTGTTTAATATGGGATTTAAATGACATGTCCTGGTCAAAATTAACACCAAGGTTTTTTACTTTATTATCAGAGGTCAATTTAATGCGTGGGTTCTCACCGGGTACTCCGGCTTCCTCCCACAGTCCAAAGACATGCCAGTTAGGTTAATTGGTCACTCTAAATTGCCCTTAGGTGTGTGAATGAGTGTGTGCATGGTTGTTTGTGTGTTGCCCTGCGATGGACTGGCGACCTGTCCAGGGCGTACCCTGCCTCTCGCCCGTAGACTGCTGGAGATAGGCACCAGCTCCCCCGCGACCCACTATGGAATAAGCAGTAAAAAATGACTGACTGTTTTGAATTAATCTATCAGAAGCCTACAAAGCCATGACTTCAATGGGGTTTGCCAAATTGTTTAAAGAAATAGCTTTAATTTAAATAGAAATAACTTTAAAACAGTTATACACTTTAAAAATATTAACATTAACTAGAATTGACCAAAAATTATTGTTTTAACTAACCTAAACTGGAATTTAATGTCAGACAGCGAGGAAGAAAGATTATTCATTTTTAAACTTTACTTTTAAACATCTGGTTTCAACTACATGTATTTATTCTGATGAATCACTGACACATAACTACTCATTGAATTATTATTATTTAGATTTTTCCACTTTTTGAACTCCATAAAAGTCGAATTAAAGAAGAAAATCCTTTTTAGAGTTTAGCCTTTTCAGCCACAACTGCTTCTCTACATGCTTAATCATTATAAAGGTAGAACATTTATTTATGCAGGATGTCTTTGATGCAACAAAAACTTGAACCAACAAAGGTTTACTTACATTTAATGTTGGCGAGCTAATGAGTCATCCATTTACCCTGTCCTATTGCTGCTTGCTGCTCTTGTGCTTGTTTAGCTTCAAGCAGGTGAAAAACAAAGTTGCAGACAGTTATATGAAAAAATTGTAATTTTATATTTTTAACAGAATTGCATCTGGTCACTGATTGCCATGTTGATGTAGATAAAATCTAACAGGCAAAGATGCTCATATACATGCATTTCTTTAGACAGTTTTACAGAAAGATATTCCTTATGCTTGAAATGATCAGAGTTGCTTGATTTTTGATAAAGGATTGTCTCTTGGCCTTGTATTTAATAGGTTTTAATACTAATCAGTCTTTCAATACTCTGGCATTATTTACTATAAAATAGGAAACAAAAGATAAACTGTAGAACATCAGTTGCTATTAGGAAAACATGATCCACATTTTTGAGGATGAAACCAGAGTTTTTGCTCTTTGACTGAACACAGATACATTCTCGGCAGTTAGACATTTAATTAAACCCAATCTGTTGTTTTTTTTTTTTCCATCCCCTGACCTGTTGTATTATTTTGATCGAGCACGTAGACCAGCTTGGTAAAGTCCTGATTCAGATCTGTGACCCGCCAACAGCTGTGGTTTCCCACATGAGCACAGTCTGGTGTTGCATCATCCATCCGTCTAATGATTAATGGCTTCTCACCAGGTGGTTACTTGTGCATGCATGTTCACTTTTTTATCTTTTGCACTTATCTCCTACCATAAACTGAGACATCCATACTGTACTCTGTGTCTGTCTCAGCCAGCAGCTACAGACGTTTTGTTTCAAGTCACTATATGTAAATGCAGTGGCTTTCAAAAGTATTCATACCCATCCATATTTTTTCAACCAAACCTTTTAAAAAACGTGTTTTGTTGGAATTTTGTGTGACATCTCAAGAGAAACTAGTACTTTTTTTTTTTACCGTGTCCTGTCCGGCAGAGTAGCGCTCAGAATTGTTGTCTGAGTTCCAAGAAATTGCCCAACAGATTTATTTTCACAAGTGGAGCATCACAGCTAATGCTTTAACCCTCTGCTTGATATTTAAAGAAGAAACTTTATTATAATCTTCTTTGGGATTCTTTCAATTGTTATGGACACGGAGACTGAAATGAGAAGGAAAAAAGAAGCTTGAAAAGGAGAGAAATGGGGCAAAAGGGAAAAAGGGGAGGAAAGAGAGGAGGAGAGAAATATGGATGAAGAGAATACAAGATTACACCCTGCTTGCTTATACACCTGCAGCTGTTTTTTTTTTTTTTTTTTATGTAAAACGTACTTAGTGAGAGGTGCAGCCCAATATAGAACATCTGTGTATCTGTCAACACCTGAAGCTTAACACCTGTGAATTTGAGTGTGGACACGCTTTTGTATACAAGGTTTCTCCACAAAAATATGCAATAGTGAGTGTGAGGACCCACACACCTGCCCCATGGTCCCTGGACGGACACTGTGGAGATCCGAGCCACAGATATCCAAAGGCCCCCCAAAGCACAGGAACCCCAGGAGAACCACCGCCAGGACTACCACAACCCCCCCAGAGAAAAGCAGTGGAGAGTCCCAAGGGAACCACCCAGCAGTGACAGTGCAGAAGCCCCAGGGAGCTGCAGCAACGAGCCCACAGGCCCCGCCGGCAGCCGTCCACGCCCGAGCAGATCCAGCCAGAGACCCAAGATCACACCACCCCCCAAGCAGAGGCCCGACAGAGCGCAGGGGGCCAGGCCCCGGCAAGCAGCCACCGGGAGTGAGCCAGCCCACACCAAAGCACCCGGCCGCGGACACCGAGAACCACAAGTACACCAGTGGGCAGAGACTCCAACCACCGGCCGGTAGTGTGGCGGGGAGGAAATAGGCCCCCCATAATATGGGGAGGCCTAAGCTGATCCAGGAGAGGGAGCAGTTCTAGACCCAACCTGTCACAAAAAAAAAACAGGCACACACAGTCACAATCACCCATTCCCACCCTCATGCGTACACATAAAATCACTCGCACCCAAAGTAAAGACAAACAACAATGGACGTCACACACTCACTCACACGCATACGCTATACTCCCAGGTCCAGGCACCGGTACCCCCTAGGGGCAACCAGCCCCCGGACCCCGGAGGTGGTCCCCTTCACTCCTGGGGCAGAGAGAGGTAGACACCGCCGGCACCACCCAGACCCAGGTGACCCCGGCCCCTGCCCCCCGCCCCGAACCCTTTCCCCAACAACCCCCATCCACTTCCGGAGAGGGGGCTATGTACAAAAGAGGGGTCCACATGGCTCAAACCAGCCCGCCAACCGGAGCCGCCCCAGGACGGAGAAGTCCCGACCCCCCAATGAGCGCCGATCCCAACCCCATGAATCTCCCACCCCCAGTGAACCCCAACACGAACCTTCCCACAGGGCCACCCCCAACAAGGACACCGATATCGAACACATGCCCCCGAACCCAAACGCCACGAATCCCCTCCCCCACAGGGGCACACCCCCACAGGTGAACTCCATACCCGAGAAGCCGATGAAGCCACACCCACACAGCGCAAGCTCCACACATAGCCCCGCTCTAAGCACCCCCGCCGCACCCCACTCCCCCACCACACAGCGCGCCGCAAGGCAAAGGCCCTGCGCAACGCCACCCCTGCCCACTGGTGCAACAGGGCAGACCCCACCAAGCCCTGCACCCACAACAGGACCCCCGACCCCGCTCCATGATGGGACAAACTCACCCACCAAGAGGTCCCCGACCAGTGGCAGGCACCCAGGGCCAGTGTCCCTGGGTGTACATATTTTTGAGGTGGAAAGAAGATGCATGCTTTTGAAAAACAAAATAGGTCAATCAAATTTGTTGGAGAATGTCTGTGAACATTGATTCCAGATCGGATTCCGATTATTAGGCTATTCTAACACGACACATGCTTTGACCTATACCAATATATAGCAGCTCTGTTTGTATTTATGGGCTTTTTTGCTGCTGCAACATGACCTTTGCCCCAGTTTTCAATTGCAGTTTCTCCCTATGTTTTCTTCCTTGATGGCCCTGTATTTAGCTCCACCCATCTTCCCATCAACTCTGACCCGAGTCCTACGCTGCTTAAAAAAGAACAAGTCCAGTCCTGGAGAGCTACCCTCGTGTAACTTTTAGATGCATCCCTTCTCCAACACACCTGAATCATATGTATGGCTTGTTATCAGGTCTTGTGTTGCTTTTATTATAAGGAATTTTCAGATTTGTTATTAAATCATTCACAGATGGATTTGTTTGCTATATTTTCTGATTATTTTCTCTGCTCTGCTAAAATCTGACTTTCAAAAACTTTGAACTTAACTTTATCGTGCCTTTAAATTTACACTGAAATACATTAAGAGGACCTACAATTTTTTTAAATCCCTCATTTAAAAACATCCAATGCAGATTTTTTTGCGGTAACAACTTTGCCTGCTTTTAAGATTCCCACCCCTGGAAAGGTTTTCCCTGAGCCAGCATTTTGTCTTTGGTTTATAAATAATACATATAACAGAACATTAATAACATGAGTCGGCAGACCAGAGAACATCTTGGACTGTAATTGCAAGAAAGCAATTTTTTTCCCCCCATACCGTGAGTAATAATTTTACAGCTTGGACTAAAAGTGAATGTATTCACGGCAGGAAATGCGCTGGGTGATATAAGACCTGAAACAGGTGAGTCTGAGCAGGATATTAGAGGCATTTCTACTGGATTCCTACAACTTAGGTACAAGAAACTAAAACCAGTTGAAGAGTATTCTGAAAGGAGGAAACCCTGGTAATATACGGTACAATGAATACAAAAAAACAATTAAATGTAGTAATGCTGGAGTTTGTTTTATTAAAACACCATAGAGTGAAATACACATAATGAGTGTCGGGGGAAACAAGGCACATTTGAATATAAAAAGGCTACAACCGTGTCTTCGTCCTTTATTCTTTCACAATAGTGGGAGTGATCATCTTCCTGAAGGAGTAGTATTTGCATTCAGTGGGTGGTTCAATGTCCATGGTGGTGGTGCTGATCTTCTCCTTCTTGAAGCCAGCCTCGAGCAGATGGGGCACCTGGGTCTCCTGAAAATCATTAACAAGGAAAAAGACGGTCAGTGTGGGGGGGCTCACGGTCCGATCTGGTTTATCAGTAACCTTGACATGAAGGTGGCATGTAACTCAGATGCATTCAGTGATGTTTCCTCTATCTGCATGTGTCGCCTGGGTCTGTTGTTGTAGCACTTATTGCATTACAAGCTAATTCTGCACTGCGTGGTTTAAAAGTATGTGGTGCGTTTATGCTACCAAACTGGCACATGATTTATTGATGTTTCTGTTGTGTAAGTGTATCAAGTAATTGAGGGGAGCTGTTTTAGAAAAGCAGAAGTAAATCAGAGTCTAAATGTGGAGCATTTGATTTAGATTAGATCATCAAGGTAACAAACCTCAAACATTTTCTCAATGTTGTCATATTTGGTCTTAAGCAGCTCGCCCCAGGAGGTCAGGTTGCAGTAGGTCAAGACGCCTCCAGGTTTGAGCAGCCTGTGAGCGTGACCCTGCAGTTAAAACACACATCAAGTTAATTTCCCATTATTTAGACAAAAAAAAGAATAGGGTGGTCTGGAGTCTCTCTGGGTTCACAGGTTTGTTTGTAGCTGCAGCTGTTTTCTTCTGTTAATAAAATGTATCTGAGCTGTTAAACCAACTTCCATATTGTTTTATTTATTAAACAAAGAACTAGGAAAAAGGCATTAAGGGGCAATAACAGTCTAGTTGTACTAATAAAATGTAGCACATTTTAAAGGTTCTTATGGTTACATGTTTTCTTTAATAAAATAAAGCACAACAAAAGAAAAAATGGAAGATGGATTTCTTTCTTTTTTTTTTTTTTTACCTGTTTTGATGTTAAAATTAGTCTTAAAAATTTAGCTCAGTTGCATCTGATTTCCACTGATCATCCTCCAGATGTTTCTGCAGCTTGATTTCAGTCCATCTGTGGTACATTAAGTTGACTGGACATGATTTTAAAAGGGAACATACTGGTCTATAAAAGGTCTTACAGTTAAGAGTGTATATATCAGAGCAGAAACCAGAAATGAAGTCAAAATAACTGTCTGTAGATCCGAGACTGGGTTGTGTCAAGAACCAAATCTGCAGATTTAAATTTGCACATCCTGAAAAGTACTTTCCTCTTCATTATTTGCAAAGGGAAGAGGTTTAGAACCACCAGGACCAAACTAAATCAGAGAAGAAGAGTCTTAGTCAGAAAAATCCAATGTACAGGTCCTTCTCAAAATATTAGGATATTGTGATAAAGTTAATTATTTTCCATAATGTAATGATGAAATTTAACATTCATATATTTTAGATTCATTGCACACTAACTGAAATATTTCAGGTCTTTTATTGTCTTAATACAGATGATTTTGGCATACAGCTCATGAAAACCCAAAATTCCTATCTCACAAAATTAGCATATCATTAAAAGGGTCTCTAAACGAGCTATGAACCTAATCATCTGAATCAACGAGTTAACTCTAAACACCTGCAAAAGATTCCTGAGGCCTTTAAAACTCCCAGCCTGGTTCATCACTCAAAACCCCAATCATGGGTAAGACTGCCGACCTGACTGCTGTCCAGAAGGCCACTATTGACACCCTCAAGCAAGAGGGTAAGACACAGAAAGACATTTCTGAACGAATAGGCTGTTCCCAGAGTGCTGTATCAAGGCACCTCAGTGGGAAGTCTGTGGGAAGGAAAAAGTGTGGCAGAAAACGCTGCACAACGAGAAGAGGTGACCGGACCCTGAGGAAGATTGTGGAGAAGGGCCGATTCCAGACCTTGGGGGACCTTCGGAAGCAGTGGACTGAGTCTGGAGTAGAAACATCCAGAGCCACCGTGCACAGGCGTGTGCAGGAAATGGGCTACAGATGCCGCATTCCCCAGGTCAAGCCACTTTTGAACCAGAAACAGTGGCAGAAGCGCCTGACCTGGGCTACAGAGAAGCAGCACTGGACTGTTGCTCAGTGGTCCAAAGTACTTTTTTCGGATGAAAGCAAATTCTGCATGTCATTCGGAAATCAAGGTGCCAGAGTCTGGAGGAAGACTGGGGAGAAGGAAATGCCAAAATGCCAGAAGTCCAGTGTCAAGTACCCACAGTCAGTGATGGTCTGGGGTGCCGTGTCAGCTGCTGGTGTTGGTCCACTGTGTTTTATCAAGGGCAGGGTCAATGCAGCTAGCTATCAGGAGATTTTGGAGCACTTCATGCTTCCATCTGCTGAAAAGCTTTATGGAGATGAAGATTTCATTTTTCAGCACGACCTGGCACCTGCTCACAGTGCCAAAACCACTGGTAAATGGTTTACTGACCATGGTATCACTGTGCTCAATTGGCCTGCCAACTCTCCTGACCTGAACCCCATAGAGAATCTGTGGGATATTGTGAAGAGAACGTTGAGAGACTCAAGACCCAACACTCTGGATGAGCTAAAGGCCGCTATCGAAGCATCCTGGGCCTCCATAAGACCTCAGCAGTGCCACAGGCTGATTGCCTCCATGCCACGCCGCATTGAAGCAGTCATTTCTGCCAAAGGATTCCCGACCAAGTATTGAGTGCATAACTGTACATGATTATTTGAAGGTTGACTTTTTTTGTATTAAAAACACTTTTCTTTTATTGGTCGGATGAAATATGCTAATTTTGTGAGATAGGAATTTTGGGTTTTCATGAGCTGTATGCCAAAATCATCCGTATTAAGACAATAAAAGACCTGAAATATTTCAGTTAGTGTGCAATGAATCTAAAATATATGAATGTTAAATTTTCATCATGACATTATGGAAAATAATGAACTTTATCACAATATGCTAATATTTTGAGAAGGACCTGTATTGTCACTTAGGCAGAGATCCAGTGTTACCTTGTGGTGTAGGAGGACTGTCCAGAAGGTCAACTGTTGCTTACTCACTCCATCAAACAGGACTTCATGGTAGAGAGTCCAGATGGGCATGGTGGCCTGCTTGAATTTTGTCAGACCTGGAGAAGCATTTCTCTTGTCTGATGAAACAAAGTGTGATATAAACAGAATTCCTACTGTGAAGCATGGTGGTAGCAGCATCGTGGTGTGGTTGATGGTTTTCTGCTGCACGAATTGGGCAACTAGTCTAACTAGAGCAAATAAATTCTAGCAGGCTGCCATGTCCATCTGGTCATTTTACCAAAAGCTCTGTTTGCTGGAGTGAGTTAACAACAGCTGACTTTCTGGTTCTTCTACATCCATCACTGGGATCAGAAATGGCTGAATCCCCTCAACAGCATGCCATTCAGCTTCACAGAGGCCTGGTAACAAGCAATTCATTTGATTTAGGTGTGTTCAAGAAGAGATGCATCTAAAAGTTGCAGAAAAGTGGTTCTTGAGGACTGGAGTTTGGCTCCCCTGAACTAGAGGGTAACATGACAGCAGACATTTGTTAAGATTCTTCAAGAAAACCTGCATCAAAGTGATCAGGAACTGTGACTAAGGAAATGATTCATCTTCCAGCAGGGTAATGACCTGATAAACACTGCCAAGATCACAAAGCTTGCTCTGAGACAGGCAGGTAGAGCTCTCCCACCCCCCATCTTGACAAAGACCTAAAAATAACTTTCTACCAATGCTGCCCATTGTACCTGACAGAGCTTGAGAGTATCTGTAGAGAAGAAGAAAAACTGGTGTGCCAAGCTTGAAACGTACCCAGGAAGACTTGAGTCTGATTCCTTCCAAAGGTGCTCCAACAAAGTACTGAGCAAAGGTTTTAAATATTTATGCACAAAGGTTTTATTTTTAACAAATTAGGCAAAATTCCAAACAATTTTGTCAATTTTAATAACAGGATTTGGCGGGTTTTGAGGGGAAAATGTATTTAAACCATTTAAGAAAAGGCTATAACATAAAATGTGGATAAAAGTAAAGCGCTGTGAATACTTTCTGGATGCAATGTAACTTTTGTCATACATGTAATAATCAATATTTTAGCATTGTTTTTAAATAAAGTAAATTAGATCATGTTATACATTCTTCTTTTAATTATTTTGTGTAAATACAGTGGAACCTTTTATATTTCTACTGAGGAATATTATTCTGTGAGAATCTCATCACCTCTCTGTATTATCTTTCTGTTGTAAAAGCTCTACCCACAAAACATGTAGAACCAGCCTCTTTATTTAAACTGTATTATAAGAGTTCTTGTTTTCTGCCCCCATCAAAGCTACAGAGCTACAGCATAGGTTTTAAGTCTGTAGTTTTATGTCTGATTTTCATGCAAATATCTTCTCACTTACCTTTATGAAATCAAATTGGTGTGTGTGCCATGTGCCCTCTGAGAGAGGATATGTGTCATAGAGAATACCTAAAAGAGAAGGCAAAGATGGCAGCATGCAGGTGAATTAATCATTTTTATTTTTTCCTAGTTCATTTTTATTATATAGAGGACCTATTTATCCTCTAAACATGTTACAAAGGCATGCTCTCCTTGTAGTTTATGATGTTGCACGACATAGATAAAAACATTCATTTAGCTATTCCTAATTGATATTTTTAAGACTAACTGTGTCAGAAAGTGCAACTTGTTTTATTTCTCACCATCAAAGTGATTGTCTGGCAGGGTGGGAACAACGTTCTCCCAGAGGCCTTTCAGAGGGACGACCTGCAAAGGAAAAGATGTTAACCAACACTTTCTTTTACCAATTTTTCAGTCACTATCATGTACAATTATCAGTGTATTGACTGAGTCCAGTGACCTTGTGCGGCTGAGACTTGGCCCAGTTCTCCAGGCGGGCAAAGACTCCATCGTTGCACTCAATGATCCAGTGTTCCTCGATGGGGAAGGACTCCAGCTTTGTGGCAGCGATGGCCATGCCAAAGCCAATCTCCAGAACCCGACCGCCTATCAGACAAACAGAACATATTATCATCTATTCCTGGCCAGTAACACACTAGTAATAAACCATTGCATTTTCTGGGTTTGTGTATGATTTATTGCTCTGTAGGGTGTTGAGAGAGAGCTAGTTGGTTGTATTGATTGCAAAGAAATGTCAAGGAGCAAGTCATTTTAGGAGTAGCTTATAAATAAACAAAGGTTAAAGGTTATTGCTTCACTCTTTTTAATTAGGAAATCTTTAAACCTCTTTCAGGAACTCTGAAATATTCAGATTTTCTCATGTTTTTCAAACAATCAATTGAAGAAATAAATGATGCATGAAGTTCAACCTCCTAAAAAAGCAATAACAACGTCACAACATTCACAAAGTGTTAAGTAAACTAAAATTTGAACATTTTTTGCATGCTTTAAACAGATTACATAGTTGGTCCAGTCTGGCCTTCAAACAACGTTGAAAGCATATGAGCAGTGTTCTCTGCGCCTGCAGATTTCTTGGCCTTTTTCCACTAGTGAACAGCTGCTGTAGTACTCACCAGCACAGAGCACCATGCTTGTCACACTCACATGTGTCTCAGCATTGAAGGGCAAAAGCCAAAGTCATTAACAAATAACCACAATCGTTTGCAAACATGTTCTTCTTGTTACTGTCTCTTTAACTGACTAGCGTTCAGGCAACGTGAGTCCAATATCAGACAAGCCGCACTGTCCGACAATACACGCTCGTCGTTCTATAGCCGCCGTTACCTTTGCAGGCTGCAACGGACGCCAGTGAGTGCATGTACGGGGTTTCCCAGCGCTCCATGACCGGCTTGCCCATGATCTCCAGGTGTGTGTCGGCCTCATTGTACCCGGCGCTAGCGTCGTGCCAGGAGGTCTTGCAGTCCTCCCCCTTTGAGAAAATGGGCTGAGCAGCGGAGGTCATTTTGTTGTGCTGGTGGGCTCTGTTGGAGGGTTTCTCTGACACAGAAGAGGGTGAAAGTTGAGGAGGCGGAGGTTTATATCCAGCTCCCAACTGCTGACACCGCAATCTTGTGACTGCAGGTCAAAAAGCGCACACACACACACACACACCCATATCTAAAAGAGGCCAAGATCCTCTGAGGATAAGATGGCTCACTTAGCACGAAATAACAGGTTCTTTTTTATTTTCTGAACCCACTTGGATTGATCTTCTAAGGTGCTGTAATGGCAAAACGTAAAAACTGCATAATAAGCATTCTCTGTATTAATGCACTTCACCATTACCATTTGCTATAGTCCCAAATACCTATAAACCCACAGCATAGATTTGATTCTATTTTTTGGAGGAGGAACAAGCAAAAATTCACATTTCATGTGTGTACAATCCTATAGTTATGTTAGAGATTTCTGATACTTTTAGCATTATTTAGAATAAGAGAGGCACTGATAGACTATTTCTTGTCAATGCCGATTTCTGTTTTTCTTAGAGGTCTGATCTGCCAAGCCCCCTTTTTAATTCTAAGGACTAAGAAAGCAAAGGGAAGTTATTTGATAAAGGTAGTTTTTTTGCAATCCAAAAAAAACAAAATTAAATTACGTTATTTAATGCTTATGTCAATAAACTTTATTTGATTTTTAAAGGGAGCAAAAAAGTGCATACGAGTACATGCTGATGATGGATGTGTTTTTAGACCAAAAATATTGAGATAATTTTGTAGAGATGCACCAATCCATTAGCCAAAGATGTGAATAAGACTATTCACCTCTTGATTGGTAATCGACAGGTCAAGCACTAAAAAATGTGATACATAAAATTAATTATTACCACTTTTTTCAGTGTATAAAAACATCAACCAAAAGCATGTTGGCTTGGGGCCTACTGTGGCCCCCAGTGGTGTGGCTGCCTGTGCGGCGGGTGGGGGTGGCTCCTCAGTATCCATGGCTCGGTGGCTGGGCTCGAGAGCCGTAGTGGTTGGGGCTTGGTGGACTAGGGGTACGGGCCCATGGTTGGGCTGGGGTAGGGTCTGGGTTTGAAAAGGTCCTCCTGGTGTCATGATTTGGGGTTGTTTGGTTTTTGGTTTCGGGGTTTTTCCTTATGTTTTTCACTGTTCAAGTTTTGAATCATGTTTCTGTTTATTTTCCTGGTCATGGTTTTGTCGTCTTGTTCATGTTTTGTCAAGTTTGGTTTTCGGATCTGGTTATGCTTTTGCTTCATGTTTTTCTAGTTTGTGTTCAAGAGTCTCTGTTTTGCTCCAGTCACGTTTTGTTCTGTCAATTAAGTTTATTCGGTTCACCTGCTTCAAGTTAATCTGTCTCCTTGCTCCACCTGGTTTTCACGCCATATATTCACACCTGTTCTGTTAGTCTTCGCGGAGACAGCTCTCATGCTCATGTCTAGTTCTCTAACCAAGTCTTGTCTTTTTTTATCTTGCCTGCCTGTTTGTTTTATTCCTGCCTCCTGCTGAGTGTGAGTTTTTGTAATTAAACCTTTTCTTCACTTACTATCACGATGCCTGCTCGTCTGCATTCTGGGGTCCAATATCAAGTAAACCGTGACATCTGGTGCTGTGTGTACACTAAAGAACCTCAGAGACCTTCATAAAACAGCTGTCTTTTTATTGAGATTCAATTACACACACACAAGGACTCTGTTTATTACCTTGGAAACATCTGAAGGACATCAGGTACAACAGAATTTATTTAGGGGTTTCACTTTAATAGGGGGCTGAATACAATTGCATGCCAACCTTTCCAGATTTTTATTTACAAAAAAAAAAAAATCTTTTAACAATTTTCCTTTCACTTGACTTATATATTACTTTCTGTTGGTCTATCAGTATTTGTCAGTTCTGGTCATGTGCTGCCACACACCTGACCTAAATAAATGGTGGATTAAAAGCATTCTGCAGCACTTGATGGCATGCTGAAGAGGTAATGGATTCATTTGTCCTGGAGCAGAAACATGTCTAAACCATGAAGGACTGTGGGCCCTGAGGACCAGGGTTTAGTGTCACTGGTCTATCACATATAACATATAAGGGTCAATAAACTCAGAGAAATTAAATAAAAAATAAAAATATTAATAACTATACGGCTGCAGCATGGTGGCACAGTTGTGAGCACTGTTGCTTTGAATCAAGAAGGTCCTGGGTTTGCATCCTGGCCTGGGGCCTTCCTGCATGGAGTTTGCATGTTCTCCTTGTCCAAGCATGGGTTCTCTCTGGGTCCTCCCACAGCCAAAAAATATGCAAGTTAGGCTGCATGTTAGGCTAATTTTTCTCTCTAATTTGCCCTGAGGAGTGTGTGAGTGCATCGTTCTGTGTGCATCTGCATTACCTTCTGATGGACAGGCCAAAGAACGGTGGAGATAAGCAGCAGCCCCCCCGACCCTACAAGTATAGGTGGGTGTAAACGATGGATGGTTAGAAATCTGAAAATCAAGCCCACTCTTCTCTGAACTATATTTAGTGCCACTTATCATTTTACTGCAGCTGATGTGAATCACAACACTATGCAGTGAATCACAGCTGACAGACTCAAAATGGATCCCTGGATCATCGCTCCCTCTACAACACTCACCCATCTTCCGTTTCTACTCTCCACTAGATGAAGCTGAGTAAGGCCGGCTCCTCGACACAGTGAAACTCCTTGTTATATTGCAGGATCTCATCCACCTATCCCTCTTATGAGGCTCTTGATTTGCACAGCCTTCAATGATACTTATCTCCAAAGAAGCTCACTTTTATGCAGTAACTAATGCATCCTGACAGGGGAAACAATAAAGCGCTACTCTTCTATAGCCTTCATGCAGAGCCTAGCTTACACCTCTTGAACCTCTTTCCACATGTTATCATGTTACAACCACAAACTTCAGTGTATTTGAGTGGACTTTTATGTGATAGACCGGCACAGAATGCTTATTTGTAGGGTGGAACCATGGATACATGGTTTTCAAAATACAAATAAATATGACAAATCTGAGTGGTCAGTATGACTAGAAAAGTGCAATATAAATTCTATCCATTCACCATTTATACCCCTTAATAATAAATAATAATAATTCAAATAATGCACCAGGTGTATCCACAAAGCAATCTGTTTCAGACCGCAACCAGGGGAAAAGGAATAATTTGAAACTGTAACCTTGACATTGATGTGTTTTTAGATGTTTTGCAGCTTGGGAACACTGTAAACAAAATTCATTGTCAAAACTTAACTGTTATGATGTGAAACATAAGAATTGTGTTAGAAAAAGTCTTTAGCCAGTGGTCACCTAATCATGGTCCAGCTGAGCTCCCCATGGCAACAGGGAGAGGGTGCTGTTTTTCTAAACTCGTGAACCTGAACCCAACAAAGCAGCACAGAATCTGATTTTAACAACAGTATAATATCATATTAAATAAGTATTTAAGAATGTGACCTACTTGATTAGGAAACAATGAATTTATGTCAGATATTACCAGCAGAAAAGCTGATTCATTCTTTCAGAAGCCTTAAAAAGTTAATACCTAGTGGCAAAATTTACAGAATCAGCTGTTTCTCATTAATCATATTCATGATTAACATGTTTTCTCCATTTACAAGTAAAACATATTTGACAAATTTGAATATATACTAATTCTACCCACAAAAACATTTATTTATGTGCTTTGTGTCCACCTCTCCCTCCTGCTCCTCCTTCACTCCTTGTTAATGAAACAGAACTGTACCCATTTCCTCTGAGAAATATGATCAAGCTGTTTTCTCCACATACATGGCAATTTGAAATTGGCTCGAGTCCCAGTGGAGAGGCTGCTATGAAATCATGACATGCTGATGTGTGTCCTCAATTTGTCCTTTATGAATGATATGGGGGGATAAAGAGAAACAAGAGCATCTTCCAGGGACATGCTATGTTGAATAAAAAGGTGCTTCTCATTGTGACTTTTGCAATTCCCACTGGCAGGTTAAAGCTTGGGGAATGATAGCAGCTGAGTGATATTCATGTACTTCTATTTTTGTTGTTAATTAGGTCCAAAATACATAATTGGCTTAAATGACACAGTTATAAAGGGAGATAGTGAGCAAATGGGTATGAAACGTGATGGTCTATGCAAAATTTGTAGGAAAAAGTGGAAACTTAAATCTGAACTGACAGGAGCCACGGCTCATTGAGCTCATTAAAAAACCATATCCGAAACCTCTAAGACAAAGTTTACATTTATTTTTATATCTGAAATGCTTGAATGTGTCAAACTAATTTATTTTAAAAAAGTGTCCATTCTCAATAGAAATACAGGAATTAGTGATTGTGATATGTGTGTTTGTAAGGTCGGACCATATTCAGTTAATTCTTCTGTGTTGAGTTTTGTAGATTCTTTGTATTTACTTAATCTCCCTCCCTGCTAATTAGTTTCCTTGCTCAGTATTCTCCCTCAGCTGTTCAGCATTCCCCAATTACCCTCACCTGGTTTTAATGTAACTTCACTCCTCTTAATATTTGGTGCAGGACATGTTTGAGAGCTGTAAGACAGTGGTGAGGTGTGTTGTAGATGTGACAGAGGAGTTCAAGGTGAACGTGGGACTGCATCAAGATCGGTTTTGACCCCCGTCTTGTTTGCTGTGGTGATGGACAGGCTGACAGATGAGGTTAGAAAGGGAGTGTGATGTTTGCAGATGAGATTGTGATCTGTGGTGAGAGCAGGGAACAGGTGGAGGAAAATCTAAAGAGATGGAGGTTTGTCCTGGAAAGGAGATGAATGAAAGTTACCCAGAGCAAGACAGAATACATATATGTGTGAATGAGAGCGACCCAAGTGGATCCATGAGGTTACAGGGAACAGTGATAAAGAAGAATTTGAAATACTTAGGGCGAACGGTCTAGAGCAACGTTGAGTGTGGAAAGGAGTTGAAGAAACTTGTCCAAGCAGGTTAAACGGGTGAAGAAAAGTGTCAGATGTGTTGTGTGTTAATAGTATCAGCGAGACTGAAAGGAAGGGTGTACAAGACGGTGGTGAGTCCAGTGATGCTGTATGGTTTAGAGACAGCGGGACTGAGAAAGAGACAGGAAGCAGAGCTGGAGGTAGAAGAGATGGAGATGTTAGAGCACTCTGCATAGAATCAGGAACGAGTACATCAGAGGGACAGTTCATGTTAGATGTGTTGACTATAAAGTCAGAGAAGTCAGACTGAAGTGGTTTGGACATGTAAAGAAGAGGCATAGTGTGTATATCGGTAGAAGGATGGTGAGGCTGGAACTGCCGGGTAGGAGACCTAAAGGAAGACCAAAGAAAGTTAGATTTATGGATAGAGTGAAAGAGGACATGAAGGTAGTTGGTGTGAGTGAGCAGAAGATAGAGTCAGATGGTGACAGATGATTCACTGTGGCAACTTCTGAAAGGGAAAAGATAAAAGAAAAAAAAGAAATATTTAAGCTCCTGAGTTTTCATTGTTCCTTGCTTGTTTCTTCCATTATGCTCTTTCTTGTTCTATGTTCTGTTCTCCTCGTGCCAGTTTTGTAAGTTCCTCTTGTTTTTTTTAATATATCATTCGTAGCACCATGCAACTTTCACTGTCTTTTCTGTGTTTGGGTTCGGGCAGTCTGAAATCTTGACAATGGAGAGTTTAGCAGATTGCTACAATGTGTAGAACACAACCAGTACCTGTCTGAAATTTCTGCATCTGTTTCAGAGTTGTTGATGTTGGTGTCTTTGAAGGCTCCCTGACAATTTTGTCTTGTCTTTTAATAAAGTTTAACAAAACAATTACAGTTTCTGTAATATCGTCTTAGTCCCACATTTTCTTCAATGGGGATTTTCTTCAGTGGGATTTTTGGTTTACTTCTCCTGACTGAAACCTTTGCACAATAATATAATTTATAACATTTCTGCAAACCAAGGGTTTAGCTAAAGGAGGCAGATGATCAAATGTTATGAAAATCCTACTAACTTTATTTCGGGTTAATCAAACTGTTACAAGCGTTTCACAGCGCTCAAGTGGCCATGGAGATGGGACCCAAATGGCAGCAATAAACACAAGGCCAAAAAAACCGACCAATAACATGAACAATGGATGACAGACTGCTTACATACAAATGGACATAAACTGGAAGAAACCAATACCAGGAACAAAACTGCTGCTGCAAATAAAGATGGAAAATACTACAATAATGTTTACATCAAATGAGCTAACAAAACAATACATTATTTACAAACTAATAAATACTGAAAATATTTTAATTTCATCCAAATAATTAACCAAAATCAGTCAACCAAAAACATATAAAGCACAATGTTACTAAAACACACACCTTTTAATCCATTTCCTGTTCTGTACCGTCCCAGAACCAATACTGTGCCAAACCCCGGGGAGTGTTATTGTCTGCGCACACCTGCTCGGAGATAGAAAATGGCAAATATTTACAGGGAAACAATGTACTTTCATATTTTACTTCCTTAAAACAGTTTACTTTTATGTTATTACAGTTAAAACAAGCAGGACTTGAAATGCCAAAAGATTAACAGTTATAAGTTATTGTCTATTCACCTTTTTTACAGAGGGAGTGCCAAGATGAGGCCTTCTAACCTAGCGGAAGACACACCCAGACACAAACACTCACACATTCCAAGCAAACAAAATAAACCAATAGAAAACTCAGTTGCTGCATCATTATTTACCTATGCTGTATGCATATGTGTTTTCACTAACATAAACGATTAGATATCTGAAAAATAAATGTGGCTTATTGTTACATCAACTCAGTGCAGGCAGGTGTAAGCTCAAGAAGGCTGAACCTTAAAACTGAATCAAAAGATGTTTCAGACAGGGTGCATGCTTATGCAATCAGTTCTAAATTAGTTTTTTTTCCCAGTTAAATTGTAAAAAATACATAGATCTAGGAAACATCTCGTCTAATTTTATTGTGTTCCGGTTGGAAGTTAGTTAAAACAGTCATACTTAGTACTTGTAATGCTGATTGAACTGCTATTAGAAATACAAGCCAAAGTGGGTCACTGCCAAAGTGCAGGGTCAGGTTTTGCTTCAGTTTTTAAATTTTACAGATGGTTTCACATTTTGCTCAAGCAGCAGCAGATAGGAGTTATAATTCATGGTTGATCCTATGAGCTGGCCAGGTTCTAGTGCAGCGAAGCATCCCAGAACAATGACACTTCCACCTCCATGCTTCACAGTTGGTATGAAGTGGCCGCAGCGGTGGCTCAGGGGTTAAGAACGCGCGACCTAAACGCAGTTCATGACCGGGTTTGACTCCCGGTCCATTTGCTGCATGTCTTCCCCCTCTCTTCACCCTGTTCCTGTCAACCTACTAAGATATAAAGACCACTAAAAAAAAAAGAAAAAAGATCGGTTTTGAAGTTATTTTCCTGGAATGTAAAATACGGTTTATTCCAAACATGTCCTCTGTTCTTGTGTCCAGATAATTAAATTTTAGACTGATACGTCCAAAAAACTTCATCCTGGTCTTTGTTCTATCTGGGAAACTTCCAATTGGCCTTCATGCTCATTGAGGGTTTATTTTAGTCGCCAATTGTATTACTCTACAACCTGTAGTGAACACATTGCTGCTCTGTTTAAAAACATACAGTAAAATGTTTTTTTTATTTTTATTAATCAACCGGTATTCCTACTTGTAGTAGACTGGTCCCTGAGCACCGCATCCAGGAAAGCTCAGTGTGAACTTTTTTACATTTTGTGATATTACAATCACAAACTTCAATGTACTTTAATGGGATTTTATGTGATAACCAACACAAAAAACAACTCCACACCATGATAGTTCCACCACTTTGTTTAACAATGAAGATGTTGTGTTCAGGGTGATATACAGTGCTTTCTTCCACACATAGTGTTTTTGAATGTAGGCCAAAAAGTTCAGTTTTGTTTTCATCTGACCAGAGAACCCTTTTCTACATATTGTGTCATCTACATGGCATATTCTAAACCACAAATAGGACTTTCTCCAAACATTGGCTGTCATCTTGCCATTCTTGCATAAAATCACATTAGTGGAGTACAAAATTAATAATCTCCCACCAGAGTTGTGGATCTCTGAAGCTTCTCCAGAGTTACCATGCACCTCTGCCTTCCCTGCTCGACTTGTCAGTTTAGGTGGAGGGCCATGTCTTTGTGGTTCTACAAGTGAATTAAATAGATTAACTCTGCTTACTAATTAGATGACTTCTGAAAGCCAGGGTTGCACTGGATTTTATTTAGAGTAATTGCAAATCCAGGCAGTTTTCAGATTATTTGCAAACCATATATAATTTTCATTTTTACTTCACAGTTATATGCAACTTTTTGTTGCTCTATCACATAAAAACCAATTAAAAAACAGTGACGTCTGTGGTTGTAACGTGTAACTGTGTTGCAGCTGTGCAGAATGCAATGTTATTGCAAGGCACAGTAAAGTGAATTACAGTTCTGGTTTTCTAATGAACCGTAAAGTGCGGGTGTTTGAGTGGAATGTCCCTTTAAAGGCTGTTGCCCCCTGCAGCGTCGTCATTGCGCAGAACAGTTTGAACCAAAAAGCGGAGTGACCTTCCTCCGCCTTCAGTCTGAGAGGGGCAGCACTGAAGCGAGAAGCCGCTCACAGCTCCCAAAGTCCAGCGCCACAGCCTCAGAAATGAACAACAACTTAGTCGGAGATGAAGTCGGGTAAGATATGCTCAAAAGAGCTTCACGGTGATCCCAGAGGGACGTTTTTAAGCTGTTTTATAACTTGCAGTCTGGGCGCTGGGATGTCAAGCTGTCATTTGACAGCTAGCTGTGGCTAGCGAGCTTGGTTAGCTTCAGTAAGCCGGAGGAAACACGGCTAAAAAGTGAAACTAGTCCTCAAAGTAGGCGAGTTGTTTGTGTTCTGGCTTATGACGAATTAGACCTTGTTCACCTGCGGTAGGGACACGTCAGTTGTCAAGTCCGTTTCACTGTTGTCACTTATTTCTAGTTAGCTCGGAGCAGCAGAGCTAGTTTTGCTAACGCTCGGCAGCGAGGCGAAAGTCTGCTCTCGACTTCGCCGCGGCTAGGACATTTAGCGGGCACTGCTGGAGAATGGAGCATCCTCTTCTGCGCCGAGCTCTTAGTTTTACCTTCATTGCCTGGCATGTTGTGTTGGTGATCTCCACCAGGAAGCTAGTTTAATGGTTAAATATAGACCCTGAACTT
Source organism: Girardinichthys multiradiatus (assembly GCF_021462225.1). NCBI lineage: Eukaryota > Metazoa > Chordata > Actinopteri > Cyprinodontiformes > Goodeidae > Girardinichthys > Girardinichthys multiradiatus. The sequence continues at coordinate 12,848,056 of NC_061802.1, read as the reverse complement.
GCACGGTAATTCAGTCAGTACCGGGAGTTCGGGTGCTCCGCATGCAGCGAGCCGAGCAGGCGTTCTTCCGCCGGCTTTGCTTCGCTCTGGACAGGCTTCTATGGTTGAGGGCTGGCGGCTCATGCTGTCTCCGTTCGCGTTGGCTCTCCTAACGTCACGGTTCTGTTACGTGGCAGGACGTTTCATATAAAAGACCTTTATTGTCGATCTGGTGGCATGCAGTGTTTAGAGCAAAGAGGCACCAGCGGCGAATAGCGAAACTCAACACGGGTCACATTAAACGCGGTGATTTCAAGCGTAGCACCGTGTGTTTATATCCTGATCTTGCAGCAGCCTGTGTGTTTGTTTTACTGTAAACTTGCAATGTTATATCCGCATATAAGTAACTCCGGTTTTATGTTTTAACAGGTTAAAGGTAGAGACGTTTTTTCTGTCTTTGCCTGACTTTTCCTCTTAGTTTATTTTTTTTTTAACTATAATTACTGATCATCTTTGGTCTGTTTCTTCTAGGAAACTTTTTGTAGGTGGACTGGACTGGAGTACGACACAAGGTACGTCCTGTTATAAGAAGGCTGGTATGTAAGCAACATTAGCAAGAACTGCACAATATTAGGATAACATCATATTGTGATATTGTTGTTGAATATTGCAATGACAATATCATTTTCAATAAACCCACAAATTCCTCATTACTTGGTTACTAAGATCCGTTCAGTTCAGTTTATTTATATAGCGCCAATTCACAACACATGTCGTCTCAAGGCACTTCATAAAAGTCAGGTACATACATTCCAATTAATTCTAACCATTGAACAGTGCAGTCAGATTCAGTTATTTATTCAAATTGGATAAAAAGGTTTTCTATCTAAGGAAACTCAGCAGATGGCATCGAGTCAGTGACTTGCAGCATTCACTCCTCCCAGATGAGCATGTAGAGACAGTGGACAGTGACTGGCGTTGACTTTGCAGCAATCCCTCATACTGAGCATGCATGTAGCGACAGTGGAGAGGAAAAACTCCCTTGTAACAGGAAGAAACCTCCAGCAGAACCAGGCTCAGTGTGAGCGGCCATCTGCCACAACCGACTGGGGGTTTGAGAGAACAGAGCAGAGACACAAAAAGAACAAAGAAGCACTGATCCAGGAGTACGTTCTATGGGAAGGAAAAGTAAATGTTAATGGATGTAGCTCCTTTAGTTGTTTCATCTAGAAAGAAAGAACATACAAACTCTGAGCCAGTTTTCAAGGTGAGAGTCTGAAAGGGAGCACATAGAGTTAGTAACAGTTAAGCTCAGTCAATCGCCATGACTAGGAGAGAGAAAGGGTTAAACACTAAAAGACAGGGCCATGTGGATCATCAGTAAAGGGTGAGCATTAAGTCGTTGCCAGCAGAAGCTCAGACGATTCCCCTCTCCAGAAAGGTGTCACAGGTAGACACAGAGTCAGGCCAGGTGTAGCTTCTAGGAAGAGAAAAGAGAGAACAAAGTTAAAAGCTGAAATAACAGCAAATAATGCAAAATTGGAGAGTAGTGTGAGAATGTAGCGAAGAGGGTGAAAGTAATCATTATATCCTCCAGCAGCCTAAGCCTATAGCAGCATAACTACAGAGATAGCTCAGGATAACCTAAGCCACTGTAACTATAAGCTTTATCAAAAAGGAAAGTTTTAAGCCTAGCCTTAAAAGTAGACAGTCTGTCCATCTAGAACCCACTGATGGCCATTGTTATACTAAAAACCACAACGATTGGGATACTTCTCTCTGTCAGATTGACCATAACCATTGGAAAAGAGAGGGAGTCATACAGGTAGCAGAAATGGAGGGTGTGTTTGCACCTCAACCATAACTGAGCTGGTTTAGGCTAAACTTGACTCCCCCTTACTCCAACCAACAGGGAGGGAAGAAGATGGAGGTAAAAAATAAGGAAGATAGCTCAGGATAACCTAAGCCACTCTTAACTATAAGCTTTATCAAAAAGGAAAGTTTTAAGCCTAGCCTTAAAAGTAGACAGGGTGTCTGCCTCACGGACTAAAACTGGGAGCTGGTTCCACAGGAGAGGAGCCTGATAACTAAAAGATCTGCCTCCCATTCTACTTCTAGAGACTCTAGGAACCACCAGTAAACCTGCAGTCTGAGAACGAAGTGCTCTGTTAGGAACATATGGAACAATCAGATCTCTGATGTATGATGGAGCTAAATCATTAAGGGCTTTATATGTGAGGAGAAGAATTTTAAATTCTAATCTGGATTTAACAGGGAGCCAATGAAGGGAAGCTAAAATAGGAATAAATATGATCTATCTTTTTAATTTTCATCAGAACTCTTGCTGCAGCGTTTTGGATCAGCAGAAGGCTTTTAACTGCATTTTGTGGACATCCTGATAGTAAAGAATTACAATAGTCCAGCCTTGAAGTAACTAATGCATGGACTAGTTTTTCAGAGTCACTCCTGGATTGGATATTTCTAATTTTGGCAATGTTCCGGAGATGAAAGAAGGAAATCCTAGACACCTGTTTAATATGGGATTTAAATGACATGTCCTGGTCAAAATTAACACCAAGGTTTTTTACTTTATTATCAGAGGTCAATTTAATGCGTGGGTTCTCACCGGGTACTCCGGCTTCCTCCCACAGTCCAAAGACATGCCAGTTAGGTTAATTGGTCACTCTAAATTGCCCTTAGGTGTGTGAATGAGTGTGTGCATGGTTGTTTGTGTGTTGCCCTGCGATGGACTGGCGACCTGTCCAGGGTGTACCCCACCTCTCGCCCATAGACTGCTGGAGATAGGCACCAGCTCCCCCGCGACCCACTATGGAATAAGCAGTAGAAAATGACTTACTGACTGACAATTTAATGCCATCCAGGTTAAGTGATTGACTAAGCAGTTTCTTTTTTAAAGACTCCGGTCCAAAGACAACAACTTCTGTCTTGTCTGAATTTAGAAGCAGAAGATTTTAAGTCATCCAAGTTTTTAAGTCTTCAAGACATGCTTGTAGTCTATCTAACTGGTTGGGCTCATCAGGATTTATGGATAAGTAAAGCTGAGTATCATCAGCGTAACGTATCCCATGCTGCCTGATAATTTGACCTATTGGAAGCATATATATAGTAAAGAGAATTGGAGCATATATATAGTAAAGAGAATTGGCCCAAGTACTGAACCCTGTGGTACTCCACAATTAACCCTGGAGTTTAAAGATGATTTATCATTTACATGAACAAACTGGAATCTGTCAGGCAAATAAGATTTAAACCAACCTAGTGCTGTTCCCCTGATCCCTACAGCATATTCCAGCCTTTCTAAGATAATTTTGTGATCGACTGTATCAAATGCAGCACTGAGATCTAACAGAACCAGAACAGACACAAGTCCATTATCTGAGGCCATAAGAATATCATTAGTGACTTTCAGCAGAGCTGTTTCAGTGCTATGATGAGCTCTGAAACTTGACTGAAACTCTTCAAACAGGTCATTGCTGTGTAAATGCTCACACATTTGATTAGCAACTATTTTCTCAAGAATTTTAGATAAGAATGGAAGATTGGATATAGGTCTGTAATTTATTAAAGCATCTTGATCAAGCAAAGGTTTCTTAAGTAAAGGTTTAATTACAGCTACCTTAAAAGCCTGTGGTATATATCCATTTACTAAGGATAGATTAATCATATCTAAAAGGGGGCTGGTAATCAGAGGGAACACTTCCTTAAATAATTTGCGATTGGGTCTAACAGACAAGTTGAAGGTTTAGATGAAGCTAATATTCCTGATAACTCAGGAAGATCCACAGGATCAAAACAGTCCAAACACAGACCAGGCTCTACAGTTACTTCCAATGTTGTCTCACTTGCTGAGGATGAAGTAATCATCTTCGGGAGTATGTCAAAGATTTTCTTTTTAATAGAATCAATTTTATTTAAGAAGAATCCCATAAAGTCATGGCTGCTGAGAGCTAAGGGAATGGATGGCTCAACAGAGCTATGACTCTGTGTAAGTTTAGCAACTGTACTAAAGAGAAACCTAGGATTATTCTTGTTCTCTTCTATTAATGATGAGAAATAAGCTGTTCTAGCTTGGCGAAGTGTCTTTTTATACAACAGTAGGCTATTTTTCCAGATTAAGTAGGAATCCTCTAGTTGTGTAGAGCGCCATTTTCTCTCCAATTTTCTAACATTGTGCTTTAAAGTATGCAGCTCTGAATTAAACCAAGGAGCCAGCCTCCTATGAACAATTACCTTCTTTTTCAAGGGGGCTGCATTGTCTAATGCAACACGCAATGATGAAGTAACACTATGAACAAAAGAATCAATTTGTGGAGGGGCAGAAACAGAATTATTGCCCTCCACTGTGTTTTTCAGTGATAATGAGGAAATCAAAAGTGGAACAGATTCTTTAAAGGTTGTTACAGCATCGCCTGATAATGATCTACTGTAATGAAATTTTCTTTCAGGTGTGGAGTACTCGGTTAAATTAAACTTAAAGGTTATTAAGAAATGGTCAGACAGGACAGAGTTATGAGGAAATATTATGTCTTTACACTCAATGCCATATGTCAGCACAAGGTCCAGAGAATGAAGACAAAGGTGGGTAGGTTTGTTAATGTTTTGAGCAAAGCCAGTTGAGTCTAAGATGGCATTAAACGCTATATTTAAGCTATCACTTTCAGCGTCAACATGAATGTTAAAATCCCCCAATATAGTAACTTTATCTGTATTTAACACTAAATCAGATAAAAGGTCTGAAAACTGATCCAAAAATTGAGAGTAAGGGCTGGGTGGATGGTACAAAACAACACACAGAAGTAGTTTTAGTGCTTTGCAATTTGAATGAGGAAAACTAAGGATTAAATATTCAAAAGAGTTGTAGCTATTGATTAGTCTGGGACTAGTCAATAAATCAGACTGAAAGATGGTTGCTACTCCGCCTCCTTGCCCAGTATTTCGAGGAATGTGAAAATTTAAATAGTAGGAGTTGACTCATTTTTAGTAACATAATCCTCTTGCTGCAGCCAGGTTTCTGTGAGGCAAAATAAATCAATCTGATTTTCACAAATCAGGTCACTAACTAGCAATGTCTTTGAAGAGAGAGATCTTATGTTTTCTTTTTTGTCTGGGCTGTGTTTATTTTTATGAGATTTTCCTGATTAGATCCATATCGGATGTGGCAATAAAGGACACTAAAAGTTCATCCAACCGGCCAAATATGTTATTGGCAATAAGGTTTGGCTGCATGGTGTATGATACCCTATGAAATGCTGCATGCAAGCAGCCCTTGGTGATTACGACATTGAACACGTTGACACTGCTATGATGATTGTGATTCAGTATATTGTGCAGCTCTAGTCAGAACAGATAATTTCATCTTAAAGAACATTAAAATAACTTCAAATGAATCCAACATCTTACATGAAGATTAAAATACGATGTTTTAAAAGCTGATATTCTGTAGGTAGTTTATTTACTGTGTGAAAAGTTGGGATCCAACATAAAAAAAGCCTAATTTTAGAAATACTTTTCTATTTCTTATTTTTTGCAGATATTGCCCTGAAACATTCAATTATCAATCTTTGATTAATGCTCTACCCTTTTAGTGCTTTGAATAAATGTCAGTTATATGAGTTGTAATAATCTTTCTAATCAGCCAGAAAGTCATGTTCATTATTGCAGATTATTTTAACCTTTAGAAACGACTGATAATATTCTGCCTTAAAACAACAAGGTATCTTTCTTACATGATTTTGTTTTATATAAATATAGTTAAAAGTGGGCTAGTTGATATGTTCATCTATCAAGTCAGTTTATATTTGGAAGGTAGGTTATCTATAGATAAACATAAATTTTTGAATTCTATTAACATTGCATTCTTTTTGATCAGATGCAAAATAAAAACACCTGAAAATCAGACAACTTGATAAAATAAACCCTCTGATTTGGTCACAAATATATAGCAATGTTGTTGCTAAATTGAACTAATACTAATTACATAATCTGTTTTGATAGTATCAGTTATACAGAACCAGAGCTCATAGTAAAAGTAAGGCATGTTTATTACCCTTGGCAATATTTTCAAGCAGTGAGACAGATGTATCATGGTGCAGACAATATCATATAATTACTTGATTTTTAGTTTCATGTATTAATAGAGATGCACCGATCAGGTTTTTCCTGGCTGATACCGATTTCAATTATTCTTTAAGGTATGAGGCACCAATTCCAACCTTTTATTCTAAGTATCAAAACTCACATTTTATAGTGCTGGTTGTTTGATAGAGGGAGCAGTTTAGAATCCAAAATAATGTGAATAAATTACAACATAATCCCCATTTATGCAGTCCCTAATTTTGATCAAAAAAGGTCTATTAAAGTACATGCAGTTGGTTGATGCATTTATTTACTGAAATTGATTGGATTTATAATTTTAATGCATTTAATGAATAGGAAAAATGATCTTTTAGTATTTGACCAAGGGTAAAATGTGTTGATTGATAGGTGTATCTCTATTTATTATTATTATTTTGTTGTTGTCGTCATTGTTTGTCTGTTCTGTTATGAGGAAAGGAAATGACAAAAGCTGACACAGTTACTCAGTAAAGCCCTGCAGGAAACACTGCTTTGTTTCTGCTAGGTTCTAGTTTCTGTTTTGAGTGCTTCAAAGAATTCTGTGTAGATATTATCTAGTAAATGTAGATGATTGTCTTTTTGAAAGGAAGTGTTGTTCCTGCATAAATAGTTTGATTTTGTTTAGAGATGCATTTTTCTAATACTTTCACATGATGTTTTTTAGGAGAAACTGTTAATCCCTAGCGCCGTGTTTAGGTTTATGACCTCCTTCCATTCAGACCTAACAGGAGATGCCTAGCAGGTTTGCTTTAATCCTTTCACTGGCTCATGTTTTATTTGCCGTTGTTTTAGCTTAGCACTAGAGCTCGTCTGTATTTACTGCCTCCTTGACTCTTAAGATTTGCACCACAGTTCCGCGTAACTCTGTGGTTTCTTCTGCGCCGAAGCCCCAGGGCTTTTCAGCAATAAGAAAACCAATTATGTTAACTCTCCAAAGTGACTTCTCAGTTGTTCAAACTTGCTCGACTTGGTTGAATTGGCTCTGCAGGTGTGTGCTGGATTTTCAGTGGTTGGTAGCATGTTTGGCCCTGTGCAAGATGATACTATGTCTGTGCTTTGTTTGCTCTTGGGGAGTTTCTATATGCGACTTCTCCTAATTTCATGTTTTCATGTAAATAGTCCGATCCCTGGTAATCTGATACAACATACATTCAAGGTCATGGGTGGGGATTTTCAGGGTTTAGCAGCCCAGGATACTTTGTGGAACCAAGCTATGTACTTCTTTTTGTCCCTGTTACATCTCCAGAGCAAGTTTAAGTGCTAAACATATTTCCATGCTTATGTATCATAATGAAAGCAGGTTAAATATAAGTCATGGCTGTATATCTTTGTGCTGTGAGGCCTCAACGTAATGACTGTCTTTGTTTTCCTAGAAACACTGAGAAACTACTTCTCACAGTATGGAGAGGTAGTAGATTGTGTCATTATGAAGGACAAAACTACAAATCAGTCACGAGGCTTTGGCTTTGTTAAGTTCAAAGACCCAAATTGTGTACGGACAGTGCTGGAGACAAAGCCACATAATCTTGATGGAAGAAATGTGAGTATTTGAGGCTGACCGTCTGTAAAATCACTCTGCTTTGTGCTAACTGTGTTTAAACATTTCATTAAACATTTCATATCTTCCATTAGTAGGAAAAAGAGAAATTTTCTTTTGGCTGTGAATGAATTAGGAACGTGGGAATGATCTTGCGGACCAATGTTGGTTTTCCTGTCAAATGAGTGGAATGTGACGCTATAATGAATGTGGAGAAGAATCACGTCTTTTACCCATTTTCAGTATATAGAGGTGCACCTCAATAAATTAAGAGTTTCATTAGAAGATCAGTTAATTTATTTCAGTAATTAAATTCAAGTAATGAGATTCATCATGCATTTATTTCAAGGATTTATTTACTTGTTAGTTTTGTTGATTATGGCTTACAGTTAATGAAAAATCCATATTCAGTTTCAAATAAAATTATAACATTTTTTAACAGCGATAAAAAATGTTTTTTGTACAAAGATTTTGGTCTATTGATAAGTATCTCCATGTACTGTAGAGTTTATAGACTCAGTCCTTAGTGGGGGCTCCTGTTGCAAGAACGACTGCTTCAGTGCTGCGTGGCATGGAGGCGATCAGCTTGTGGCTCTGCTGAGGTGTTCAGGAAGCCCAGGTTGCTTTAATAGTGACCTGCAGCCTGGTCTGGTGCCTCTCATCCATCTCTCCACAGTACTCCATAGATTCTGCATGAGGTTTAGGTCCGGGCAGTTTGCTAGCCAGTCAGTCAGTGATACCGCGGTCATTAAACCAAGTTTTGGTACTTCTGGCGGTCTTTGCAGGTGCCAAGTCTTGCTTGAAAATCAGATGAGCATCTCCACAAAGCTTTATGTGATCGGTGATCTCCTCTGAAAATTCCTGGTAGACTGCTTTGCTGACTTTAGATTTTCAAAAACACAGGGGACCAACCCCAGCAGACTAGATTTAACCTCCCAATGGACCTCAAGCAGCTTGGACGTGGTCAGGATTTTTTTCTAATGAAATGCGACTTTTACTTTTGTCTAAAAAGAGGACTTGGCACCACTGAGCAACATTCCAGTCCTTTTTCTCCCTAACCGTACCTGGGATGATTCTCATGTCATTGCTGGTTCAGGAGTGGTCGGATACGAGGAATGTGGGCCGTTGTGGCCTATTTCCAGATCATGTCTGGGTGGTGGCGGCTCCTGAAACTCCGACTTCAACCACAGTTCACGTTTTTTTTGCATCTCCTGCAAACTCTTGAATGGACTCAGGTTTACAGTCCTCTCAGGGCAGCAGTTATCTGTGCAGCATGTGCACATTGCATGATTTTCCATTAACATGCTTTAAGACAGCACTCTGAACAGCCCGCTTCTTTAGCAATGACCTTTTGCCGCTTACTGGACAACTGTCAAGTCCGCGGACGTCTGAACCTTTTGATAATTTTCGATTTTATTAAGATTTGTCAGTATTCTGTATATTATCACAAGTTGTAAACCGCAGTAGATCTGAGAACATTTTAAGGTGCTTTTCTGTGAGAATGTCAGAATGTTTTCTCCGCCTCTCCCGTCAGATTGACCCAAAGCCATGTACCCCCAGAGGAATGCAGCCTGAAAAGTCTCGAACCAAGGAGGGCTGGGTAAGAGGAGTCTGATTACTTCTGAGGAGGCTAGGTTAGATGTTTTGTTTTGCTGGATCAAAGCTCAGATTATAATTCTCTCTCCATTCCATCCTCCTCACCCCTGTGGCTTGACTATAATTTATTTTGATGGGCCTTAAGACCTTGATGTTCATTTTTTTAAGGCCCATTTTCTCCCGAGATCACAGGCTTAAACCTCTTTGAAAATACTACAAATATTTTTGGAGGTTTAATGAATCACAGACGCATTTAAGAACCTGTTTCTTCTATTGACCTCTACTGGTGATCAAAGTCTGCAAAACGTCTAGCTGCCCTGTGGTAAAGATTTCATTTGTCATAAAATTACACATTAAAAGATTATATTTACAGAATATTTAAAGTGTTTTCCCATTCTGTAGCACAATGATAATTTTAGATTCACAATCTCTTTCTGTTACCTTTTTTTTTTTACACAAACAGGCGATTTAGTGTTGCAATCTTATGTGAAATGTTGCCACAGGAGTGGTCTTCTCTGACTTAAGATAACACAGGATTGGAAAATCAACTGAAGTTTATGATGGGGCGAAATAATTTTGCTCCAACTTTGATAATGTTTAGATCAATCAGGAATGCTACAAAACCCCTTGCAGATCAGTTGGAGTCATTTTGTCCCTCGTAGGGTTTAAAGACTTTTCTTCTGTCAATTAAACAAATTTATAAGTCACATGTTTGGCTGTACATGTCAGAGGCATTTATGAGTAAAGTCTCTTTTTTTACACTAGCTTTCTAACTACCTTTAAGTCATTCAGTTGGTTTCACTTGGAACAGACTAGATGTAATTGGTAAAAAATAAGTTCTTTAAGCAGCCTCTTGCCTTTATTGCCAGATCGCTGTGCACAGCAGCAGTGAAATGCTCTGCAGCTGAGTGTAAGTGGAAGATGCTGTGGTCTCTGAGCTGCATTGACATGACATGTTAAGAATTACACCCCAGGGCAGTAGAAGAGCCTAATTTCTTCTACACTGTCTAAATAGATGATGGCTTACTGACCTCCCCCTCCTACTAAAGTGATCCTTTAACACACTTTGGTATCAAATCCGTCCACTCTCCTGCTTTTTTATTTCAGAAGGGCAGCAAAGCTGATAGCAATAAATCTAAGAAGATATTTGTAGGTGGAATTCCCCATAACTGCGGAGAACCAGAACTCAGGGACTATTTTAATAGATTTGGAGTGGTAAGTATCACCAAATGCAGTGCCCATTTTTGTTATTTGAGTCACATTAGGGTATGCTGTGCCCTGAAAAAGTATTTGGCCATTAGATTTCTTCTGTTTTTGCTCTTTTGCCCATTTAAAGTCTTCAGATCGTCAAATAAATGGTACTATCAGACACAGATAACCTGAGTAAATACAAAATGCTGTTTTCAAATGATGATTTCATTTATTAAAAGAAGAAAAGCTGCCAAGCCAACCTGCCCCTTTGTGAGAAATGAATTGCTCCTGAACCTGGTAACCTCGAGTGTTTCGCCTTCGGCGGTAACAACTGCCATCAAGGTTGTCCACCACATTTAAGTCCGGACTTTGACTAGGCTAACCCCCCAAAAAACTTAATTTTATTTATTTTTAACCATTCAGAGGTGGCCTGGCTGTTATTTGGATCATTGTCTTGCTGTAAGTGTCCAAGTGTGGTTTAGTTTAAGGTCACAAACTGATAGCCGCATATTCTCCTTGAGGATCTTTTGTTATGCAGCAGAATTTTATGGTTCCATCAATTATTGGAAGTTGTCCAAGTCCTAAAGCAGCATAACTGTCCCAGACCATCATACTATCTCTGTGTTTGACCAACAGTATGATGTTCTTTTTCTGAAGTGTTGTTAGTTTTACACCAGATGAATTTATTAAGATCGGGTCATGATTTCTTGCTTTTTTTACTTTACTGGTTCTATTTACGAGTTTCTGGATGCTACAGGGTTGGTTGTGGTAAGTAAAATTGAACTAATCTTTTATAGTTAATTACAGTTAATTGATATTTTAACAAACTGGGCAATTATAGTTTTACACAGGGCCTGGTTGCTTTGGATAGCATTTTCCCTTCTGATGAATGAAATTATTTTAGAAAATCTAATCTTTTTGTATTTACTCATGTTATTTTGTCTCATTATAATTGGTTTGATCTGAAATATTTAGGTGTGACAGAAAAGGAAGAGCAGAAGAAATATGTAAGAGGGCAAACACTTTTTCCTGGCACTGTATAGGAATGGTAACTGGGAGGGGACAATCTTATCAAATTGAAAATGAAGAGATACTGTCCATTTTTCTAAATGGAGCCCCTGTTTTCCTTTGTCCCCTTCAAGGTCACAGAGGTGGTAATGATCTATGATGCGGAGAAGCAGAGGCCCCGAGGTAAAAGATGATCCCGTTTTTCTTTCTCCCGCTCTATTCCTCACCATCTTAAATCCCATGACAAACTATTCTGGCCCAAAGGGAAAAATCACAACCTATTCATTTTCATTGAATTCAGTTAACACGTTACCCTGCAGCAGGAGTTGTATGTTAAACGCACACTGAAGAACTAAAGCAGATTACAATAAACCCGGAATGTTTCACTGTAGTGTCCTTTTAATAAAAGAATTTCAGTTTTCCAAAATTAAATTAATAGAAAAATTACTAACATGTGCGATCATCTCATATCATTTCACAACTGAAACTGTGCCACATGGTCTGTCTTTTTTCTTGTTCCCTGGACGTAATATGGCTATAGTGGGGTTTGCTTTGTAGTGAGTTGGCTATGACCTTGGTAGAGAACAAGTCCTTTCCTGTGATTTTCCTCAGATTGAATTTTCTGAAAATTAAATCACTGATGAAACAGAACAAGGAAGCTATTTATTTTATTGGAGGACAATAACCTCAGAACATACATGGCCTCCATAATGATTAACTGTAATTTAACTGTAAAGCACAGTCTGTGGCTTTTAGAAAAACAACCTCTTGTCAATGAGATTGTATCGTTGACTTGAAGTATTTTATTGCAGCTGTTGAAGGATCTCCATTGGGCCCTAAGTATACATTAGTCCTCTAACATGTTTAATACACATGCAGTGGAACTTCATGTCTGTTTTATAGCTCTGCAGCTTTCCATATTTCTGTTAAAGGATGCAAAGCACAGGTAACCTTTTACAGAAATGTAGCAAATTGTGAATACTTTTTTGTCACATTTGCTATAAAAGATCTCTTTCACAAAGAGTAGCCGATGCAATATTGGATCGTAGAGCATTAGAACATGTTGAGGGAGAGATTTTGGGATCTTCTATGTATCAGTTTGGTTTTTTCTCTATTTCATTCAGCCTTCTAAACCAGCTTTTAAGTTGTAGTGATGTAACCATTATTAGCTTTATTGATTACCATGTTTAAAAAGCGGTTTTAGCTGTTGGCTAGTGTTACTGTTTTAAAATCATATTAATGAAACCATTGTGGTTTTACCGTGCTGTTAAAGACAGCAGGTTTTTCAGTGCCTCAGAAAGTTCTCAGCTGCTGGAAGCAGAGGGCAGTGAAGGTAAAGCTGGGATACTTCAGCCACCATGATCACCAAATCTTAAATGTAACTGCATTTTGGACTACCTAACTGCACGAAGAAGGCTCTTTGGAGATGTTTTTATCCTCGCTGGATCCATAAGGAAACTTGAGTAATTTGTTTCTTCCGGCAGCTAATAGCTGCCAACAGTTAATGCAAAGTAAATTAACTTTTAGCTGGATGTATGCAGACTTCAGAATTATCTGGTTTTTCTGCCTAACTTTGTAACGACATTCAGATATTTATTGTTTCTGGAGCAACTTGTTAACTTTCACAGATCTGAGCAACAAAGTCAATGTCTTATTATCTAAAGTTTACTGTAATTTTATGCTTTATAGAAAATAAATAATCAGGAAGCAAATCCTTGCATTATTTAAAGGTATATTAATATCTGTAGTGAAATTAGCAAAATTAGAAAATCCCACATGGCCTGTATGAATGCACATCCGTGTCCAGAGTGGCATTAATTACGCATGCTGCTGTATAGCTTTATGAAATATTATTAACAAAGGTGTGATTTTCTTTTCTTTTTTATAAACCGGTAAATGCCCCTCCTAAAATGCAACAAACAAAATGGTTTCATGCACTTGATGAAAAAGTTAATAAAATGCGTTCTGGGAGCTAAAAGCAACTGCTACCTGATAAGGAGACAGATTGTGGAAAAATAGGTGCTCCAAAAAAATACAGTACTTAATCACAGTGTGCAGCTGGCATATTGAGAACAGTTTGAGTATCTAAAGAGGGATTTGTCCTTCAGAGAGGCGGCTCGCAGCCCAAAATCCATATGGTAAATATAGGATTGGTACCACAGGAACAATGCTTTTAGTCTAAATGGTTTCGGCTTGAAAAGTTTCTCTAACCCATTTTCCAATTGCAGAAATTAGTGACTTTTATATCTGTCCAGTTAAGTCATAAATATATGATGAGCCTTTGACATGTGTGGATAATTCAAGCATGCACGGTCTCTTTGGGAATCAGACCCGTCCCACCAGCTGTGCTGGTGTCAGACCCGGCCCACTGACATTCATCCTACATAGCAGTGATGCAGCGGGCGCTGAGCCGCTACGTGCATTTACCATATGACACCATTCATCCACTGTTGGGAGAAACCCAGAATAGTTTGTCAGTGGAATTTAAGATGATGTTCTGCATCTGTAACAGTCATATAATCTTCAATAGTATTAACATGTTCTGGTACTAAAGCTACATTATATGTTTTAAACGTTGGAATAAGTTTTCTTTACCTTGATTTAGAAGTAATTATACTTGTATCTTGAATGGCGTAGTATGTTTTCCCATTTGTAGAAAGTTAAGTATTTTTGTAAGTAAGCCCTTTCTATTTTTCTTTCTTCTGTCCCCCTTCTTCTTGTGAATGGTTTGAATGTGATTAACCGTGTTTTTATAAGATTTGCCTTTTCTCCTGTAGGTTACTGTGCATTGACTGGTAACACAGAGGTACAGGCCTAATGTGAAAGCACTTCGTTTTAACTTCGTTTAAAACGGGGTGTACACAAAGTGCATCGGTTTTCAGGCTGGGCTCAGTGGTCAGAGGAAACTGACTTTCTGAGGGTTTTCCATCAGGTTATTCTGGTGGACATGTATATATGAAATATTTAATGCATTTATTCTAACTATTTCTATTATTTATAGGTAGAAAACTGGCACCGCATTTTCAATTGCGCTGATCAGATCCTCGTTTTGCGTTAATATAAGAAAAGCTAGTTGTTGTTTGTGGCGTACATTTATTCATATAAATGTGAGTAAATTGGCGGTAATATATGTGCATTCATTGTGGTGTGGATTCAGATCTCTTTGTTGAACAAGGAATTTATCATGTACTGTCAAACATTCACAATATTTAAACAAACCTCATTAAGAGTAAACAGGTTTCTAAACTTTTGACTATATACTGTATGTCTGATACATTTTTAATTTTAATAACGAAATTAATGCAACACAGTGCATCTCAGTCAATTAGAATATCATTGGAAACTTAATTTTATTTCAATTACTAAACTTAAAAGTTTCATTACACACGGATTTATTTAACACATTTATTTTTTTGATGATTGTGGCTTACAGCTAAGAAAAACCCAAAATTCAGATTAACAAAGAATTAAGACGAATGAAAAATAATTGTTTTAATACTGAAACATTATGTTGCCATGATATGACCCAATGAATCATTAGAAAAATCTACGCAATGTGGGTAAGCTACAAAAGTTTGTTAGTAAAGAAGCTGTCTGTTCAGAGTGCTGTAACCAAACATTAATGGACATTTGGTAGAAAAAGGTTTATGAGCAACGGGGATAACCGCAGCCTTGACAGTATTATGAAGGAAAGCCCATACAAGAGTGTGGATTTGGACTGCAACCAAAGGCTTCTTATGTAATATTGTTGTATTGAATTTATATATTGTAGAGTAAATGAACAGAATTTTAAGTCGGCCAACATTTCTTTATTAAAAATCTTTTTTTCAAATTCAAGTTTTTGATGGTACCCTCAAATATTCTCCTAATTTCAGTTTTAATTTAAATCACCAGGTTTGCTTGGAATAAAAGGAAAAGAGACGAAAGAAAACAAACTTTGAAAACAACACAGTCTAAATAAATAAACTTTCAATCCAAAAAAGAACCACATCAACAGAAAAAGCAGAGTGCTACGCTTGATGTGAATAAAAGAAGCAGGTACCTTGACATTTTTTAGTGTTTATTTTGCCCAGTAAAATGACCACAGTATCGCTTGCAAACCCTTCAAAGCTCCAGGAGTTCATTGTAGCTCTCAATATAGCTAGATGAAAAAATAATAAAAAATCATATTATAATCATTATATTATATAAAATATAAACAACTACAACCCAAAAGCAATGTATAGCTTCTCTTAGAAGACATTTTCTAAGTCTATCTTTAACATCTATCAATCATAGATGCCGGTGATGTGCCTGACTTGCATTATGATTATGTACATTGCTACTAATGTGAAAAAACAAGGTTTCACAGGAAGAGAAATGAACAAAAACAGCATTAACTTTGTTTTTAATAAAAACAATCAGGATCTCAAATTGACCAAAAAAGAGGTGTTGAATGATCAAAACTCAAACTAAATGGCCCAGTTCTACAGAGTTTTTTTTTTACAAAACAAAGAGCTTATAAACCCAATTAGGGTTGGTAGCCTCCTGATGCAATAATGCAATATATAACGCATGATAAAACATTAACTATAGTGAAGAGTTATGAAGCAGGTCTGAAAAACTACCCTATTAAGCTCACTAATGAGCCTGATGGATTTGGAAGTTTTATTTAAAACAAACTGAATGATTTTTCCTTCTTAGGTTTTTATCTAAAAAAAACACTAAGTAAATTTGTAACAAAATGTATGTTAATGACCTCCTTCCAGTTTAGTGAGAAGCATTGCGTATTTCATGTCCTGGAACCTAAATGACATCCTTTGAAAAGCTGCAACTCTATCAGATTCAGTTACCTGTTGTTTAATCCGAGCTTCTCGGGGTGTTTTCCCCAGTTCCTTAAGGCAGCTTGTTGTCCAGTTATAACAGCGTTGGCCAATGCCTCAAGGTATGATGGACAGTGTTTGTTAGTCCCTCGTTACCTACAGTGTAGGACAGAATTAACATGGCACTTTCTGGGTTTAACAATATAGCTATGAGTTCAGTGTTTTTCCATTTTAAAACAAGACGATCATTGTAAAAATGTACATAAAAAGTCCACTTGTCCAATAAAATTAACGTATGATTTTAAACTTACGAGTCCAACAACGGGCTGAAATTTCTGCTAAGTCTAGGACAATGCCGAAGGATTTAGGTGTTAATCATCATACAGTACTCCAGGAGAACCTCCTCCATGTTGATTACCATCTTAAATCTAGTTGCTGTAAAACCACATCTCTTTGTCTTTAGGACTGTTTTAAATGTTTTCCTGGCTCTACGGCATGTTAAGGCATGCTATATTTGACATTATCTCCACAATTGCAATTTAAAGCAATCTATGCTGTGTACATTTTAAACATATTAAGATAATTCTGTCTCTGATTAATATGATTGTCCAAAAAGGTCTAAGTAACTGTGATTGTTGGTTTATATTACCGACTTTCATTTGGCTTTTAGTAACAAAGTCCTACCATTTCAGTTTGAGTGCAACCAATATATCTCAAACTTCTTAATGGTGCCAGCATGGTTGTAAATGTAGGTTGGGGACGGGTCATTGACAGCTGTTATTAATAGCTGTAGAGCAGAAGGCGTGGGAAAGCCTGGCGTTGCACTTGAGGTCTCTGAAATCTCACTCGTCCCACAGGACGTTTAATTGGATTCAGGTTAGGTCCCCAAGTGGAGATGCACATTCAACCCAGTTCTGCCAGAGCCCGGAGATGATCAGATTGAAAGTAGATCACTGCGGCTTGTTAACGCTCTGAAGAGAAGTTTTGTGGAACATCAGATGCAGTTTGAACTTAGATTTTCTTGGCGCACTTTGTGTATTCCCTGTGAAACCCTTTGAGCAAAATTAGAAAATTGTCAGTTTGGGGAAACCAAGGTGTGACCTGTATCTTTGTGTTACCTTTGTGAGCAGTATTGCAATTTACCATTTTAGGCTTATCCTGGCTGACTCAAAAGTAAAATACTAAATTTGGGAAAGCTCGGAGAAAGCTTTAGGCATTCTACAATTTGTGTTTCTCCATATTTTTGTGATGCATTAACAATGGCTGCTGCGAGTGTGTGCTCCACAGCAATATACCAGGGGACAGATCAAGGTGGGGTTTGGATGAAACGGCACCAACTAACAATATGTAATAATACCGTAATTGACATTTATTGTCTAAATGCTCAGTCTTGTCTGAAGCTGAAAAATTGACCTAACTGACCCTATTCTGTAATATTACACCTTAAATCAAATGTTACACCTTTCATCCTTCATGTTTAACCCCTAAACAGTTTTTAATTGTTCATTTCACCAAATATTTCTCTGCACAGTAAAGAGAAAGGTTTCCTTCAATCCCCCAGGCTTTAGTCTTGGATTTGTGTTGCTCTACAAGTCTGCAACATCATCCGAACCCCAGGAGCCTCTTGCTCATCCTTGACGGATCCTCACTCTGCTGAAGCCCAATACTGTTCTTCATCTTGTGTTGTCACAACCCCCTGCTACCTTGATTCACTCTTGGTCGTTGGCTAGGTTTTGGATTTATTACTTTCGAGGCCGAACAATCAGTGGACCAGGCTGTCAACATGCATTTTCACGACATCATGGGCAAAAAAGTGTGTAGTTGTAGTTTTATTTTACCCTTAAGATCAAACAGAGGCTTGGGCGATATGCTCTGGTGATGTTTATCATGTAAAGCAGAGTTCAGTCTGTGATTGCAGCGTCATCAGCAGTTTAAATGTATTATCTAACACCCTGAAATAACCAGAATATTGGCATCACTTGACATTTTATCTCGATCTTTTAGCTTCTGTATGTGGATTCAATTGTCGCCCAAGGCTTTGTTTAAACTGACCACTCCTTTAGAGTGTCTGAAGTAGATTTACCCAAAACATAATATATTTGTCATATTTTTCAGGCGTTCAGTGCTAAAATGTGAAAATTATTTACAATTCAAGTAGTATAAAACACCATCTATCACCTAAAGGATTGGTCTAATCAGTTCTGTTTTATTTTCTTTCTTTCTTTGTTTTCTGATGTTTTTGTTGGCAGGTCACTTACATGTCAACATGTTTTGTTTTATGATTTTATTTATTTTTTCTTTTGTTTTATAAAGCTCAACTCGGTGACCTCAGTCAAATCTCCATACTGTGTCTGTTAGCTCTCGGAAAAATCAAAGGAAAGTCTGAAACACAAGGCGAAAAAAAAGCTGTTTGCATATCACATCTCGGGGTTTGTTTAGCTCGCTGGGTAATCCAGATGGATGGAGTTTAACTGCACTCATTTCAAGTCATATCAGATAGTGACAGGTTATGGAAGTAAAATAGTCTCAGTAGAATAGACATTGAATTTATAACACTGAATTTTTATCCTGTGCAATTATGTATGTGTTTTTTTTTTTTTTTTTTTGTACTTAAAATTTGCCGCGAAAATTCACCTGCAAGAATTCGCCTGAAAAAATTCACCTGCAAATGTGTTGACCTTCTGGTGACTCAAGCCAAAACAATCAGCAATCGATTGAGTCGAGCGTTTTTTAGCCAATCAGATTACACTTATCTGATCACGTGACACACCATTGCCTTGGGCAGAGGTGAGTTTCTTAACAGTTTGCTGGATAGTGGCTTAAAGAAGATCAGTGATGAGATTCAAATGGGTGTTAATTACCTGGCGTTTTGTAATTATATATTTTTGGGAGAAAAATCTCATCACTGATCTTCATTAAGCCACTATCCAGCAAACTGTTAAGAAACTCGCCTCTGCCCAAGGCAATGGTGTGTCACGTGATCAAATAAACGTAATCTGATTGGCTAAAAAACGCTCGACTCAATCGATTGCTGATTGTTTTGGCTTGAGTCACCAGAAGGTCAACACATTTGCAGGTGAATTTTTGCTGACAAATTTTAAATACAAAAAAAATTTCACATAATTGCACAGGATAAAAATTCAGTGTTATAAATTCAATGTCTAAATAATGTCTGATTCTAATGAGACTATTTTACTTCCATAACAGGTAAGCTAATAAAGGCATAAACAACACTTTGTTGGTGGTGTTGTATTTGAACACTCTTCATAACCTTTTTGGCACATCCTCTGATGGCTCATTGTGTGTGGTAAACACCACCCAGCTGCTGCCTCGGCTGAGTAAAAACTCACCCCCAAAAGGTTTGATCAACACAAATGTGTCAATATTTGCACCTAAAACATTTTCTTCAATGGATACTCTACAGAGAAAAGGCTATGATTAATTAGAGTAACATCTATGCTGTCCTGTTGTGTCGTGGCGTTGATGGGCGTTCTGTTTTTTAATTTTGCGTGTCATTATAGGTAAGGACAAGTTGTAAGAAGGAAGTGTGAACAAAACACCTTAAAATTTATTCAGCTTTTATTGGAGTAGCAGAATCTCACTCTGAAAGTTTAGAGAAATCTATTTCTTTAGTTTCACTACATTTATTCAGCGGTAAAAATCAACTCAAGTTAAGAAATAATTCTTTCTGACAAAATTACCAGTGGCACTGTTGTCGATCCCTCTGTTTTCAGTACAACCCCTTCTTTCTTGCAGATCTCTTTAACTAAACGCACAATTCTCTTTAGCCTTTTGGGACAATATGGATTAAACAAGTAAAAAAACGTTTCAGTACCAGCAAAAATAATTGCAAATCCCGTTTACATTACTGGTTGCAATCTTTTCTCCATTTTATAAAAATGCTTGGTCCTATAACAGTTTGATTGACTTAGTTGACCCTTTGAGGACTTTGATTGGACAGCAGAAATTTCATAGGATCCGGACCGTGGCATCACTGAAAAAATTCAACCTTTTTACTCTAAACGGATTATGAATCCAATTCCCACCCCCACCCCCGCTGGCCAATATGTTTTGAATAAAAAAAACCTCCCTTCCTAAACATGATTTTTGTTGCAAAGTGTCACTGATTATTAAATGATAGAGATTGCTTGAAACCCATTTACTTGCTTAATGATTCAGCCCAACCTGTGCTCTCTCTTTTGCTACCTGCTCGTCTTGACTTTGCCCTCGATTCCTGCAGGAAACGAGGCTCGACTTAATCCATTGTTCTTGACTCGACTTTACTTTACGTCAGGACTAGAGGGAAGCTGGGAGATATAAGTTACAAAATTAGAAACTGGAGCACATCAAGCTGTGGAACAAATCCCAGTTCTGCTGTTGGGGACCACGCGGAAGTCATGGTATCCATCACTTGTAGCTGCGGCGCCCACGGGGAGAAAACGCTCAGGTAGCAGCCGGCGGCGGTGCAGTCCACTGCTGGAAACATGTGCATGTAATTAGGTCGACAGAGAACGAAGACGGGAGGCTGGGGAAGGCGGTAACACCTTAAAGCACGGTGGAATTTGCTATTCGTTTTCCTCCTGCAAGGTGACCCCAATAACTCAACCCTTCAGTCTATTTCAGGTTGGCTCAGCTTGCTCTCAACTTGTTTCTTTGCTCTGGTTAGCTGCTAGTATCCGTGTGCCATAACCAACTGGAACGTTTAGTTAGTGGAGCAACAGCGGACTTTTCAATTGGGATCAAATATTTTTCAGTATTTTCTCGTGTCTGACACAGTATGAAGATTCTGTTTTATGTTGACTAAAAAGACTGTTCATTTGTACTATCTGCATGTTTACTGTTTATCCTGCTAGAACCAAGACACAACTTTCTCTTTACATTCATTACCCCTCCAAAACTTATTCCAAGTAAATTTGAAAAATTAGATCCTTTTTTTTAAGCATTAGCTGAAGAAAGGTAAGTAATGACATTACATTAGAACGTATTTATCCTACATAGGGCAATTGATAACAAATAAATACATAAATCTATGTTTCTCAGGTACATTTTAAGATCTGGAGCCGATATTCTTTACAAACGCTCTCAAGGCAAAACAATTTGTTTAACAGGTACCTGAGACACATAACTGTACAGCTATTGTGGCTACACTATACATTTAATTTAAGTAGCTCCCCCACATTAATCCAATAAACATAAAGTGAAAGATTTTAAACTGGCCCAAAAGGTTATGGTAAAGCATCATTGGTAGGGCAGGTGAATGATTTCATTGACCCTTTACTGGTGTTGCCAAATGTGCCCTTTTCGTCCTTTATCCAGGTGGAAGTAAAGAAAGCCGAACCTCGTGACAGCAAAGCTCCTGGCCAGCTTGGTCCTGGCCAGTGGGCGCCCAGGGGAATCTTGACTGCAGCTAATGGTTGGACAGCACAGCCGGTCCCGGGCTGGCAACAGGCGTACGGGCCACAGGGTGAGTGGGACCGAGTCCCAGACCAGCGCGACACAAGCTTGCTGTGTACAGAAAACCCTGGAAGCAACTGCTTGAATATGTTACATGTTCTGCCATTGTATGTATATTAGCTGCTGTTCTTGCTTTTTTGAACTTTAAACTAAATAACATTTGACCTTTTCTGGGTGAACTTTGAATTAAGGTTGTTTTCTCTTTCTGAAGGAGTATGGGTGTCTGCCACTGGCCAGCCAATAGGTGGGTATCAGCTCCTCTTGACAGATCCTTCAGTGAGTTTTCTGCATGTTGAGTAACTGTGAGATTGGCCATGTGATCACGTGCTTATCTGGAAATGCTCATGTGGGAGAAACGGGGTTGAAGCCGTGTGGCCAATAGGCTGATGACAGTTAACAGTATACTGATTCATAATGGCTGAGGCTGCTGATAATTTACTTTTCGAGACAGATGGCAGGCTTGAATGGTTTCTGGCCTCCCTCTGCCATTGGTCAGGCTTGACATATCACCACCGCCAGGCCAACCTGCAAGGTTCGCTTGAGTGTCGGCCTTGTGCTCTGTCAGAAAACTCTGCTTTCAGATGCTATTGTACAACTTCAGTTTTTAAATGATAAATTAAATTTCATCTGTGGGTGTGGACTGGTGTGAGATGCATATTGTATGATGACCTTAAGTAAAAATGCCGTTGTTTTACCATATCGCTGTATTTAGGCAAGACAAGTGTGTTTGTACAGTAGAATTCAGACAAAGGTTATTCAAAGTGCTTTGAAGAGAGATACTGAAACAGACTGACAGAAAATTACAAGAAAATATTTTTTGGGAGAGCTGCAGTAAACTGTCGTTTTCAGTCCTGATTTTAAGGAGCAAATTGTTTCTGTACATATCAGGTTTTCGAGGAGTTAAATCCAGAACTCAGTCTTGTTTACTTCTGGTTCTGGGAACACTGAGCGAACGGGTCTCTGGTGACTTGAGGCGTCTAGATGGTTCATACAAACTGAAATGTATTAAGATCCTAGACCTTTCACTGCCTTTAAAAATAAAAACGATTTTCAATTATTTGCTACGTATTATCTGCTGTTTTTCAGGGAAGCCCTTTAAACTGGCAATGTTTTAAGATAATGGAAAGCTAGATAATAGTAACTTTACATGGTAGTTGAAGTTTTGGTCTTAGTCTAAAGGGACACATTCAAGATCCTTCTTCCATGCTTGGTTTTTTGTGGTAAATTAACCATTCAGTAAACTTAAACAGTGTTTCTCTAGTCATACTGACTCAAAGTGCTTTACACTATAGCCACATTCACCCAATCGCACTCACAAACTTACACATTCATACACCGATACGCCAATCGGTTGACAGCGCCTTGCCCAGGGGCACATCGACGTGTGACAGGAGGAAGCTGGAATCGAACACAGTACTTTTGGATTGCAAAATGACTACTCTCCCCACTGAGCCACAGTCGCCTCCTTCTTTGTTCTTGCTGTTTCTAACCTTGCATTTTTGGGACCAAAAACAATCTCATTAAATCTCATCAAAAGAGAAAAAAATAATATCTAAAACATCATACGGTTTTAAAATCACATGAAAAATGTTGTTTTTTTGAAACTGTAGCTTTTTATAACCTTGGTATATAATATCATCAGTAACAAGCCCATGCCTGATAATCTACTGAAGTCAAATCGATACGCTTTGGGATCACCTCTAGTTTTTTTCCCCTTAATTAATGGCAATAATTTATAACTCAACAAGACGAACCTAAGTTTTCATGGAAAAATAAATAAATGTTTTCTTTGTTTGAGCAGGTGGGTATGTACCTTCGCTTTCAGCAGGCCGGGGAACCCCCACGCAGCCTCCTTCACCCTTTAATGCATTCCTGGTCACCACCCCAGCTGGCAGCTTCGCAGCACCTCAGGGCTACCCTCAGCAGGGCTACAGCACAGCACCTCAGTTTGGTCAGTCCTGCTAACTCATTCAGATTTTTAATGTTAGCGATAACTGTTACACTTTAAAGATTGATTGGATGTGTTACATTTATGGAAAAGATGTACCCTCTTGAAACTGTATGGTTTTATTTATTCAGCACATACTAAAAATGATGACCTGGTTCTAAAAGTGTTCATTTCACACACAATCGGTATCTCAAAACAATACCAAAGCTGAAAATTAAAAAGCTTAAAAAATAAAGTACACCCTTGCTGCTTTCATAGAGTTTAAATGGGCAAGTTACAGCCAGCTACTGGTCATAAAATGTACTATTTAAAATGATTATTATGTTTGGCCATCACTACCATGCTGTCAAGTATGGTGGTGAAGGGGTGATGATGTGGGCTTGTTTTGCTGCCACAGGACCTGGGCACCTGCCATAGTTGCCCTTGAACGCCTCTAACAATTATAGAGTCAAATTTGAGGCCATCAGTAGTTAAAGGTAAGACAAAGCTGGCTACCACAACAGGACAATGGGACTAAGCACAGCTGCAAACCTACCCTGTACCTCCTACCACCTCTACAGATGCATAAATATAAATCAGTCTACAACAAAATGTCTGAAACAGTAAAGAAGCAAGGTGTTGCAATGGCCCAGTCAAAGTTTAAGAAACCAATGCCTGCGATCCTCAATGAACTGAAACAACTTTGTAAAGAGGAGTGGGCCAAAATTCCTCTACAACAATGTGGGAAACTGATAAAGTCAGTCATAAATAAACACATTTTGCTGCTAAATGGAGTTTTACAAACTGTTGAATTATGGGATGTACTTCGTTTTCCACAAAAACAACTTAAATACAGCCTGCTTTTTTTTGTTTTTGTAGATTTAAAGTTAGATTTGAATAGTTTAGAACCAGAATATTTTGTTATGCTCCATAGAAACTGAAAGGGGGTGTTCTTTCTTTCTAAAACTACTGTAGCTGTAGGGAGGAACCTTCATTTTATCAGAGGACAGCATGACTTGCGACTTGTAGACACTCTGAAATGAAGGAATTGCTGCTAAAAAAACCCAATAAGGGTTCATTCCCTACATGTTTTTAGTGTTAATAAGTTAAGTAATACTTTCTAACTTAATATAAAATAAATGTGATCAAACCCAATAATGAATTATTGCAAAAGCATTGGTGTGTGTTGTCTAAGATGGCTCTGGAAGCCATTCTTTTATAAATGATGAGGCTTTTGAAAGGATTTTATTTCATTTTTAAGATAAAAGTTGTATTTTCTTTGTCTATTATTGGTGATTTTCCAGGTTTATGTAATTTGAGATTGTTGGTTACATAAACATTTTAGTAGAGAAGCAACGTTAGAGCGTTGTAGAGAGCTCATCACAGTTATCTGATCGGTCTCCAACAGGTTACAGTTTTGGCACACCCCAGGCAGACCAGTATGCTCCACAAGTTCCTCCTCCACCCACCACACCAGGAACGGCACCACTGGGCTTTGCCCCCGCCACCACTCCTACTCAGGACTTGAGCAAGGCTCCCACAGGCCAGCCTGATTTTTCTTACAGCCAGTATGGTAAGAAAAGCATAATGCGTAAGGAAGTGTCCTGCACGTTTTCTGTCCCATTTAAGTTTTTTTGTTTAATCATTCCCCTGTTTCTGCCCATCTTCCTGAATACTCCTATCTGGTGCAGCAACAACCCATTAGAGTTCATTACACAAGCAGGAGCTTGCTCTTTGGTACCATTTAGCTTGGACATCTACACATCCATACATGCTTCTTGCATACATGAACACTTCTGGCTCTGCTGTGAAGATGCTGCTGACGTTTTGATGTTTCCAGGAGTCCCCAGCAATCATTTCTGTCCAGTTACTCCAGCTGGGCTGTGCATTGATTTTTTTAAAGATTGGTAGGTCTTAGTTGGGTTTGAATTAGATCATCCTGTCTTGCAATGTGTTTTGTTTGCTTATTTTGTTTTAAAGGTTGTGGACTTCTTCGTGCTCTGTGTGCTAGATATGTGATTTGATCCCAATACTTCCACTTTTTATATTAACCCCTCCACCTTCTTCCTCCCTTATGCTAGTCTTGGGACGGTCGTTGTACAAGAGCACTTGCATGATTTTTTTAAAACGTATTTCTGGCTGATTTAGCCTGCCAAGCAATGTATAAGCCTTTCCTATTACAGAAAAGCTGTTTTAGTTGCACCAATCAGACATTTCCTGACCAATACTAATTTTGGGATTTCCCAGTTTGTTTTCTTTCATTGCTACAGCACATAAGAGAAAAATGTACATCAGGTTCTTTGGTTAGAGGTTTTAGATTTCAATTAAACAGAAAATAAAGGAATTGCAAGATTATCCTCATTTGTGCATCAAAGCATATGTCCCTAACTTTTATCTGATTTATGTAAAAAGCTTGAAAAGTGCATCAAAGTGCATGTTGTGATGCATTAAAAGACATAAAATGGTGGGAAATCTTAGTTTTGATGCATTTAATGAACTGAGAAGTTTCGTCTGATTTTGTTTTCTGGCCAATTGGTGCATTTTTTTTAAATAACATTTATTTCTGACAACCATGCAGAGTTCAGAGACCTTTACAAGTCGTTGTAATATGTCCTTACATCTAAAACATGCATTATTGTTACTGAAGCAATAAACTGGCCAGATTACAGTAAGCATTTATGCAATGGAGATGAAGATGCACACAATCAGATAAAAGTTGTCCATGTAGGAGCATCACTTTTATGTCTGCTGGTATTTTTATTCTGACTTGGCTTTCAGCTGCTTGAAACTGCTGAGTTTGCATTTAAAGCAGTCATGTGACCACTGTCAGTCATGGCAGGTGTCATCTTGTTCAGTGTTTCCTGTTTGTGCTGGGCGTCCATCCACCTTTTTTTGCTTCAGATGTTTGCAGAATCAGTAGAAACGAGAAGACTTTTTCTGTAATGTGGTTCTGTTGATGTTAAATCCTTAAAGGTTTGTAGAAGAAAACGGCTAAGACTGGATCTATCATTATTTATAAGGGTTTTGTTTAGGTTGTTTGGCTCAGGAGGAGGAAGGCATCTTTCATACTGTAGATTCAGGATTAAGCCAGTGGTGTTGTATGTTAAACACTTTCAGCAACAAATGATAAATCCCTGATTCAGAGCTCAAAGCCAGGATTTCTTCAGTGTATTATGGTTTTTAAAATGTTCACACACCTCACTAGAGATTCATGCTGACTGTTTGTTGCTTAAAGTTTGATGAATTCAGGAACCTAAATTTATCAATAGGCCAGTTGCTTTGTGGGTCAAGTGGCCAAACGCTCCACCATTGCCTTGCCTCAGCTTTTTGTTTTATCACAATGTATTTATTTCCCAAATAGACCATTTAAACAAATTCTTGGACATGTTTTCATAGAGGTATCTATAGATATTTTAATAACTTAAAATATCATTGAAAAGTTATTATATTTAAATAATTTAATTTATAAATGATGAATATGGCTTACAGCTAATGAAAACCTAAAATTCCGATTAATATAGGTTTTTATTTTCGGAAATGTTATCCTACTCAAGAGTATGTTCATGCACTGTAGAGTATTTACACTTCATACTTGGTCGGAGTTCCTTTTGCGTGAACAACTCCATCAGTGCAGCATGGCATTGATGAAGGATCAGTCTGTGGCGATGCTCAGGTATGGAAGCAAATTGTTACCATATTTCAAATGAAAAAGCATTTTCAGAAATGCTTTTTCATTTTAAGAATGTGGCTGCATTGTTTGACTCATAAATGAAATTAGTTATCAATAATCCTATTTGCATTTTAATTTTCTTTTTCAAGACTGCTCATTCTTTCACTTAATTAAAATGAAAAAGAAAAATACTTTTGAGATTTATTTTTCAAAATATGCCCCAGCAAATAGATACCAAAATTCAATTTGAAATGTAAAATTTGAAAATGAAAAAGCATTTCTGGAAATGCTTTTTCATTTTAAGAATGCGGCTGCGTTATTTGACCCATAAATAAAATTAGTAATCAATCATCCTATTTGCATTTGCATTTTCTTCTTCACGACTGCACATTTTATGCCATAATCAAAAAGAAAACAAAGCAGACATTGCTTTTTCGTTTTCGTGGTCTGCCCGCAAAGTCCTGCCCAGAACTCGAAAACGAAAAAGTATTCCGAGCTGCGGGTGCAGCAGAGTGACGTCAGCAGCCGCTCTTCCTCAACTCCCTGCTGACCGAGCTACCCAGCTTGTTCGGTAGGGGGCGCTGTGCACGTCTGCAGTTCATTACATTGCAAACGTGCCGAGAAATTGATTGAATTGCAGCAGGGCCGAGCTCAATTTGTGGCAGTGGCAGGCAGAACTGGTAGTTCCGGTGGCAGGCTGTGGCATCCTTATGGCCTGGGACATCCAGCGTGTTTTTAAGCATTTATTTATAATTTTCTGTGAGTGACGATTCAGAATAGCCGCTCGTGCTCTATAATAAACCGGCTGTTTGTGCAATAAATCGTCATCCTTTCAACACGTCACACATACACATAATGCTATTTATTTTCCATGTCAAGTAAATACAATCACCTTATGTTATGGGTCTAAAGCTGTTTATTAAATAATAATCAATAATGAAATCATTATTTAAAGGTAACAGGCTATAACAATAATGACATCCCATTTGCCGATAATCAGCATCAGCTTCCACAAAAACAGCGGCAACCGCATTGGCAAGTTTTACCTGGCTCCTTCTGGCATCCTCGCGGAATCCCGTGCCACCCTGCGGCAGACTGTGGCAGTTCCGGTGGCAGCTTCGGTGGCAGCCTGCCACCGGAACTACCAGTTCTGCCACTGCCACAAATTGAACTCGGCCCTGCTGCAATTCAATCAATTTCTCGGCACGTTTGCAATGTAATGCACTGCAGACGTGTACAGCGCCCCCTACCGAACAAGCTGGGTAGCTCGGTCAGCAGGGAGCTGAGGAAGGGCGGCTGCTGACGCCACTCTGCTGCGCCCGCAGCTCGGAATGCTTTTTCGTTTTCGAGTTCTGGGCAGTACTTTGCGGGCAGACCATGAAAACGAAAAAGCAATGTCTGCTTTGTTTTCTTTTTGATTATGGCATAAAATGTGCAGTCATGAAGAAGAAAATGCAAATGCAAATAGGATGATTGATTACTAATTTCATTTATGAGTCAAACAATGCAGCCACATTCTTAAAATGAAAAAGCATTTCTGAAAATGCTTTTTCATTTTCAAATTTTACATTTCAAATTGAATTTTGGTATCTATTTGCTGGGGTACATTTTGAAAAATACATCTCAAATGTCTTTTTCATTTTAATTAAGTGAAAGAATGAGCAGTCTTGAAAAAGAAAATTAAAATGCAAATAGGATTATTGAAAACTAATTTCATTTATGAGTCAAACAATGCAGCCACATTCTTAAAATGAAAAAGCATTTCTGAAAATGCTTTTTCATTTGAAATATGGTAACGATTTGCTTCCATACTCAGGTGGCTCAGATAGCAGCTGTATTGTTTAATCTGGGGCCTCTCATCTCTCTCTGGACAATACTGTATAGATTCTCTATGGGTCAGGCGTGTTTGCTGGCCAATCCAGCACAGTGATTCCATGGTCATTAGAGCAGGTACTGTTACTTTTGGCAGTGTGGGCAGGTACCAAGACCTTCTGGGAAAGGAAATTAGCTTCTCCATGAAGCTTGTCTGCAGAGGGAAGGATGAAGTACTCACAGTTCCTTGGTAAATGGCTGCACTGACTTTGGACTTGAGAACACAGTGGACCAACGCAGACAGATAACATGGTTCCCCAAATCATCACCAACTGTGGAAACTTCACACAGGATCTCAAGTAACTTGGACTATGTGCATCTCCTCTTTTCCTCTACATTCTGGGACCTTGATTTCCATATGAAATGCCAAATCGTGTTTCATCTAAAATTGGATTGAGACACAATCCAGTCCTTTTTCTCCTTAGCCTTCATAAGAGATGTCTTATATCGTCTCTGGTTCAGGCATGGCTTAGCACAAAGAAAGACCCGCGGCCCATGTCCTGGAAGTCTGCGTTTGATTGTGAAGCACTGATCCCAGCTTCCCCAAACCCTTCAATAGGCTCTGCTTCACAATCTTCTCAAGGCTGCAGTTATCTCTGTTGAATGTGGACAATTTTACCACATTTTTTCCTTTCACTCAACTTTCCATTAATATGCTTTGATACAACATTCTGTAAACCGTGAGCCTTTGTTTCTTAACTTCATTGTGGCGAGTGTCTAGGACGTTCTGCTAGATACAGTCTACTCCATGATTTTGACCATAAAATTATTAGAAATCTTTTCTTTTTTTTTTCGGCTTTTGTGCAAAGTTGAAATGTTCTGATAAACTGAATTTTAGGTTTTCATCAGCTGTAAGCCATAATCATAAAAACTAGAGATAGATTTTATATAAATTTTTTATTTAAATTATATCCTTGTCCATTATGATCTGTGTTTTCTTTAACCAGGGAAAGCTAAAAAACGGCTGCAACACAGCAGAAATGAGCGCACAAACCTAATTGTTCGATGTACACTAGCCTGCCTCCAAGTGGCAGAAATACATCATGACATGTAGGTGAGAATTTGCATTCTTAACTGCATTTCTTTTTAGCAAAACAGATAAAAGATGATTTGAAAATGACAGTGAAACCTCACAAAGATGGACTTCCCGTTGACAGTCCAGCAAACCTTTAAACATTTATCTAGGCGCGAAAAGATGCCTATTATCTCTTTAGAAAATGAACCCTTGCAGCTCTGCTAGCACTTATTCTTGTTCTTGATGGGAAAATAAGTTTTTATTCTCTAGTTGCTTCCTGGCAGGTAATGCACATTTCACATATTTTTAGAGACCAGACTGGCAAGATGTTTGCAGTCATTTCTGACCGGCAGACAATGCAGAAACATAGGGCATCACTAAGGAAAATGCGGACCCAGTGAATGAGTATGGATGTACACATCTGTCAAGTAGCAAGGGAGCAATAATAAAGAAGTCAGCCAGCACAATCTGGGTTCAGTCAACCTGGTCTCCTCATCTCCCTGATAGGCTTGGGTAACTACCCTCAGGACCCCTCTGCCTACGGACCAACGCGTCCTTCTCACAATTATGGTCAGGATGAGCAGGGAGGATATAGTGCAGGTAGGTGCCAGCATTGTCTTCTCCAACCACAAAAGAAGCATTTCTTCACTAAAGTTTTTACAGAGCTGCAGCTTGATGTTTGCCTCTTTCCTTTTGCCCTGTCTGTAGTATTTTGCATGTACATTTTGCATGTACATACAAATTACTGTGTGCCTTCTTGTATAGTTAAGCCCGGCTATCATTTACATCACAGCTGAGCTGATTTGAAAGACATTTACATTGAGTTGGCTAGTCTAGCTCAAAACAGTGGCCGTGGTTTGACTATACCAAGACTAGCATGTCCTCCTTTTTCGTTGACTGTCTGCATTGCTTTGCTGATTTCTAAAAGGATGATCTAATTGTCAGAGAATTTGTTCATGGCTCAGTTGTCTCTATGCATCAGCAGTCTATTCACCCATCGTTTTTTTCCCGCCCATCTACTGTCTCTAATTATAGCTAAAGGGGTGAGAAAGGAAAGAAGATTTAAAGGAGACCACTATACCAGTAAATTTGAGTTTCTCTCAGATTCTTCTCTCAACCAAAAAATGTCTTGTATTTTTCTAGTTGTGCATTTTTCCTCTTGTCTTTCCACTCCAGTTGTTTGAATTGATCTAGACGGGGTATTTTGGAAATGTATTGATACCCTTACTCTTGTTTTTAACTGGATGCTGCCAGTACATGAAGATTTCTAATCATCATCTAAACTCTGTAAGAATTTGGCCACCAATTGGGGAACAAAACTGACATTCAGGCAGTGGTCTGGATCACCTCCTCAGGGAGATTAGTTCTCTTTCTTAGTCGTTCCTGTTATTCCTTCATGTTTTTGCTGGGAAATGGTGCCATCCAGTGCCTAAATCAATTATAAAGTGTGTTGTGCATACTATGCAAGATACTCAACACATTTTAGATCTAAACAAAATTACTTGAATCTAGATGAGACATGTACTTTAATGTTCAGAAGTTTCTACATTAAATGGCTTGTTAAAAAATGACAGTTTTTGAAACTTTGGGGGAAAATCCACCCTGAAATTCACATTACTGTTTACCTTGGAAACTATATCTGTCTCAGGTTAAGTTGTTTTTAAATTAAAAAGCAATAGCACAATTTATTTAACCATTTCATGAAAACTGACTTTGTAAATGAAAAATATTTTGGGGGGAAAAAATTATTAATCGGGCAACAAAGATGAAAAAAATGGTTAGAAATCAATCACCTTGCTGATCATTCCTACTGTCTGGTGAAAATGAATTTCCCCCTTTTTATATTTGATCTGTTTTTGCCTTTATTAAAATTTTAAAATGTTTTAAATGAGTCAGAGATAATCTGATTAAAAACAAAATGCTTTCTTCAAACTGTGTTTTTTGACTAAGGGGAATAAAAAGCTATTCAAAGCAACGTGGATCCCAGTAAAAAGTAACAGACCACTAAATTATTGGTTGTACCACGCTTGACGACAACAACTGTTACTAGGCTTTGCAATAACTGGTAATGAGATTATATCACTGCAGAAGAATTTTAGCTGAATCTTCTTTGAAGACTTGTCTTAATTCACCCCAGGTAAATGGGTTTTGAGCACAAGCAGCCTTGTTTAAGATCACACCAAAAAAATTAGGCCACTCCAAAATCTTTTTTCCAGTTTGCTTTTTTGAGCCAATCAAAAGTGGACTTGCTGGTGGGCTTTGTATCATGGTCCTGCTTCATAACCCAAATGTTGGTTCTTGTTTTGAAATGCTGTTAGGTTGACGCCAGATACAACATGTGCTCCCTCCGCTTTTGTCCCACCAGTCCACAGAAGTAATCTTTGGGGTCATCAATATACTTTTTAGCAAATGTTCGAATGGCCCCTTTTGGTTCGGTTTGGTCAGCAGAAGTGAGAAGATTCACCACGGTTCCATGTTTCCATTTGTTGATAATGGCTCTCTCTGTGGTTCACCAAAGCTTTAGAAATAGTTAAATAACTCTTCTCATATCTGATAAATGTGAGTGGCTTCGTTCTTTATCTGTTCTTGGATTTCTTTAGATCACGGCATGATGTGTTGTTTTCTGAGATCGTTTAGCCTACTTCATGTTTCCAGACAGGTTCTATTTATCCAGTTTCTTGATTCTATAGGTCTGGCTGTTATCAGACCTGAGTGTCACTTGTAAAATTGAAACACAATCTGGTTCTTCAGTTAATTAATCTGCAAATCTACGGCTTAGTCTGAGATAAAGATTCAGTGTGATGCAGTGACCCAAAGTCTGCTAACCTGCTTTCTTCTTTAAAGATCACACAACCTTTCTGCAGAGGGGAGCTCACCATGCTTTTCTTTCCAGTCCAATTCCCACTTTAAGAATTACCATTTACAAAATATGCCTTTTAAAGGATAAATATGTAGCAAAGAGTCTTACTCTGAATGTCTTTGTATATGAACACAAACCAGTGACTGAGGCGACGGGTTTGCAGGGATGACCGGTTTATGATGTAGAGCAGATACCGATGAGTGAGAAAAGTAGATTTGGTTATAAATCTCATTGCCTCAGTCAGTTACTCTGTCAAACATTTGAAGACAATAGGAAGATGCATTCATATCAGTATATCTCCTATCTCTATAGTCGGTAAAATCCAAAAAAGCACCATTCGTTTAATTTCTATTTTATGTGAAAGCATAAAATTCTGCAATAAAATCCTAATAAGAGCTCCAGTTTTTTTAACATAATGAATGTACTGCATAAAAGTCAAATGGGAATCTATTAAAAATCCTAAAGATGTCAAAAGACTGACTCGGACCATTAAAAACTATTAAACAAATGGCTACACTCTTCAGTTAGCTCATGGGGCATTATTAAGACAACACTAACATCTTCAAGTTATCAGAGTTCTACTCACTCATAAATTATAAGGCATATCTATTTCCTCACATTTTTACTAATTCTGTTAAATGGATGACACTGTTTGACTGAAGTAATATTTACTTGGTTTTTAAAGACCTGATAACCAATTACTCAAACTGTACTTGTAATAAATGTAGCAAATCGTTTTTACAGAACTTAAAATTAGAAGCAAATGTGCGAAAAAAACAAACATCAGAAGATTTAAAACTATTTAAATAACATTTTTATTACAAAGCTTCTATTAAATGTCTAATAAAATGCAGTCAGAAATAAGGAAACGCCAAAAATGGTACAAAAAAGATAAAAACTATTATTCTAGAATAACATAATGAAAGACAAACACTAAAATTACATTTTCTTTTGATATCTTAATGCTAAGACCTAGGTGAAATGATAAATAATAAAGGCATTATGATTATATAAAAAGACATTACAACAAAGAGACTTGCCTAAAATATGAAAGAAACCAGACAAGATATCTGCAGTTCAGGCTAAAAAAGATTTAAAAAGTGTTTTAACTTTTAAAAACCTCAACTGTCTCAGCTGCCATTTGGTCTTCATGTTGGCTTTTCCAAAAGAAATTTATGCTGACATAAATGAACGACGATCACCATGAGTTTTAGTTTTAACATCAGATAGCCATAAAGTATAAGCTAATCAGATAAACAGGCTGGGTTAAAATACTTATAAATAGGGCTGAAAACATTGGTTAATTATGTTCTACATTATATCTTACAATTAAAACAAGGTGTTCGTTTTTTTATATACCAACATAAGTGGGAATCAAATAACTGTAAGAGGAATGGTGGATTTTTCCTCAACTTTCTTTCTTTCACGTAAGAGTCTTAGAGAAAATTTTGCCAACCCTCCTCTCGGATCTCAGACATTAAAGTTCTTCTTTTCGCTTTCTGTATTTAGGGTACGGCCAGGATCTGACAGCCTTTGGCCACAGCTTCGCAGACCCCAACCAGACGGCCGCCTCGTACGGGGCCCCGACTGCGCAGCCCGCCGCCGCTCCCCAACCCACAGCAAACGCGTTCGGCAGAGGGCAGAACCACAACGTACAGGGCTTCCATCCCTATCGACGCTGACCACCTTCCCATGGTGGTGCCATGGTGTGAAGCTCCGAAATGACAACAGGAAAAGAAAGACAGAAAAATAGTCAGGGAAATAAGTGTTCTTGCTCAAACGCAATACTGGATTGCTTGTTAGGAATGTTGAATTAACACAGTTTGAAACAGAAATCTTTTATGAAAACGGGGATTCCAGAAAATTTTAAAGGGTTTAAAAAAAAAAAAATGTTTTATTTGTTGTTTTTGCAAATTTTAAGAAATATTGAGCAAAAAAAACTTTCTTCCCCACCTTCCCCTACACCATGTTTTATAGTAGAACTCAACTACTTTGCAATAATTTTGATTGTCTGGTGAAACACTAGCACAGAGACTTATATGTAAAGAGACTTGCATTTGAATATGTATATTTATGGTGGATGCAAATGGAAAAAAAAAAAAACAGGGTTTCAACTTTTCTCAGCTTTAAAATCTAGGGGAAATGTTTTTATTTTTCATTTGGTGAATTTTTGTTTACTTTCTGAGCCTTTAAAGTTTGTTTAAAATGGAGATTATGAAATATATATATATATTATACACAAACTGTGCAATTTTTTTAAGAAAAGAGAATTTTGTACTAGAAATGTACACTGCTTGTTTTTTATTTAAAGATGTAGACTTCCCTCAGGTGGCTGTTTTGGGTGCATTTTTTGCACTTATGCAAAAAGGAAAAAAAGGACAAATTATTACAAAAATAAATGTTTTAAGATTATAATAACGGTGTTTGGTCTTATTTGTCAGGACGTTGAATCTGATAATTGACAACTGCTGAAGTCATCAATTTACAAAGATGTAGCTGTGGTTTCAGTTTGATATTAAATTCATTTTTAGTTGGTTTATAGTCATTTCCCTACAGGTGGATTATGAAACTGGGCTCCTGGGCACTGGCAGTTCTACCCAGTTGAGTATTTGGACACCGACAGACATGGAAAGATGTATTGGCCCTGAATAAAAGTGTAAAAAAGCATTAAAATAAATGTTTTTTACTGCAGTAGCAAAACTTTATGGTGGATATAATGCCATGTTCAGAGCAATTAGTTTTCACAAAATCTATGATGGCACATTTTGTGGGGGTTTTGGGGGATACCTTTAAGGGCTTTATGTTCCCTGTATAACAAAAGAAAGCTGTGCTCACATTCTCAGCATAAAGTTGAGCTTGTTCTTAGTATGGGCTGGACTCTGCCAGGCTGCCCCTTGACCCCAGTCCTGTTTGGGGTCTTCATGGACGGGAAATAAAGCCAAAATGTACACCGATTCAGTATGATTTGATTTACCTGAATATGATCCATTTAAAACCAGTGCAATACAATAAATGAGGACAAAGCAAAAGGAGTGATGCTTTGCAACTAAATAAAGCCTTGTACTGATAAAGACACACTGCTCTACTATTTAAAAATAAAACAAAACAGTATTACAGTAAGCAGAAAATGTTCTCTAGGTTGTGAACATGAAAAAATGAAGTATCTTTGCAAAGGGAGGTCTTCCATAATTGAGAAAACGATAAACATCTTGACATTCATAAGATAGAAAAACCAATGTCATTGTAAAAATGTGTGTAGTAAAATAACATAAACGGCATCAAATATAGATTGCTTTTATTTATTTGTAAGTACTGGTCTTTTATCTCCTGTGATCTTTATAGCAGTGGTATACATTTATAATTATCTTTTTTTTTTTACTTTGATTTCTGAATAGGTACTTAAGACCCCCACTTTATTTATGACCCCAGGTTTGGGAAGCAGTGCTCTAGCAGCTTAACTACAGATGCAGCTCCAAACATCTGAACACATTTGAATGGAATTATTTCAGTAATTTATTTCAAAAAGTGAAACTTATATATTACATTGATTCACACAAAAATGCATGTTTCTCAGATTAGGATATTAAACAAGACCAATAAAAGAAGGATGTTTAGTTCTTTTCACGTTATGGTCCCAAGCAGGGATCTGCAACCAGCAGCTCCAGAGCCAACGTCTGACTCTTTAGGTGCTCCATTTGCGCTTACAAACTCTGCCCAAAAATGATAATGCTTTGTTCATTTGTTTTTATTAAAAAAGGTGCAAAAACAATAGGAATTGGCTGTTTTTCTGTTTTTTATGCAGTATTTACATATAATTTCCACAACAGAAATATTTCTTGTTTACTCTTTCTTTCTTTTTTTTTTGTCAATCGGTCCCAAATTGCTGTTTTTTCTTTGTCTTCCATAAACGTGGTTATTTAAAAAAAATGTTTTTCTTTTTTTGTTAAATTTAATGTTTTTTCATTTTTCTAAAACATAAAAATACAAATAAATAATTGTAGCTCTTTAACTGTAAAACAACAACAAAAATCTAGAATTGGTATTTATAAGATGTACAAGCTCACATTGAAGGGTTGAAAGTTGAGTGGAAGGAAAAAGGGTGTTAGCAAAAGGTGCGCAGAAGTTTCAGGGATAACTGCATGTCGTGTCACGTGCTGGTGTTGGTCCACTGTGTTTTCCTTAAACTCAGCACAGCCATTTTAAAGCACTTCATGCTTTTTGGGGATGCTGATTTAATTTTCTAGCTACTTTATAGAATCGCTGTGCTTGATTGTTCACCAAATTCCACCAGACCAAAACCTGAAAGATGAGAGCAAGATGAGAGACACCAGACCCAACAACGCAATTACTTTTTTCCATACCATTCCGCATTGATGCCTTAGAAGTCATACAATAGAAGACCTGATCCAGTACTAATCACATAACCTGTATAATACATGGATTTACTTTTCATTGGACCCACATTATTTATTTGTAAAGTGCCTTGATTTGTTGTAAGTTTAAAAATAAACCCGATTTAATTCAAAATACCTTTTTATTTTTATAATTTCTAAATTTTCAAAAAAACTGAAATGTGTGGGTTTTTTTTATTAGCTGTAATCTACACCTTATGTGAGTTTCACATGTTGAATTAAAATACGGAAATACATTCACTTTTCAATTTTAATCTAATTTATTTAGATGTGCCTGTAAATATGTTGGAACAACAACCATTTACTATGAAATTCATCAAAAAGAAAGCTTTCTTGTGTTTAAAGATGAATTTTTAAAATGTAAAGAAGACAAAAGGGACAAAATTAAATAAGTAAATATGTCATGAAATAAATAAATAAATGTGAATGTACTATTACTAAAATAAATGCACTGTTAAATAATCTCATCTCATTAAATATTTAAATACACCTTTTAAATGATGAAAATAAATAATTAATTGTATATTTACAAAAATTAAATATATTTATTTTTGCTCAGGGTTTTTTACTAAATATTTTAAGTCTTTTAAGTTTTTTGTGGGCTGGTATTCCCGACCCTGAACATATCCGGGGTAAAGGTTACATTGTAATCTACCGTCTCCTTCCGCGTTGCTCACATATTAGCATCAAGCGGCTGATCTCCAGAAAGTAGCCTCACTTCATCGGTTTATTCGGACTCTGACCCTCAGTTGGACCACAACACTTAAACCGACAGGAGGAGATAGACTTCCAAGGTCTCTGGGCAGAAAGTGTAAGCTACAACAACCGCGGATATATTTAATTTCGGTCCTATTTAGTGTATGTGTTGCGCTAGCTAGCTTAAACTCAACGGCTGGTACAGTGACTAGTCGAAACCGAAATTACAGTATCTGCAGCGGGGTTATAAGAAAGTTCGTCATGCTTTATTGCCAGGACACCTTCAACCAGATGTTTTCTATCTGTCAGCGAGTCACCTCAACATTTATCAGCAGCTGAAACTGAGTCTTCCTGCTGAGACTTTTTATTTCAATAACATAACTAAAAATGGGCAAGCTACGTAAAACAACATCTACATTGTTTTGAAGACATTTAGATTTAACGCTTTATGTCACCCAAATTATGAGTTTACGTAAACTCATTAACAAAATTACTCAAAAGTATTTATAATAATAATTATAATGTACTTTTAATCTAACAAACAAAAAGCATATTATAATTTACTTCATAGTGAGAAAATTGTTTCAGAAACTAAAAATATTATGCATTGAAGCAGTTTTGGCAAGCCCAGAAGATGGTTTATAAGCTTTTACAAATTAATTCGCAATATTTGACTTCAGTGGATGCGAACCTGTGGATGAATCTTAATGCAGCACCTCAAACACCCTGCCTCTTCATGTGACGCCATGGAAATATCAAAAGAAGTCAGCCAAGATATCAGGGAAAAATTGTGGACCTCCATAAGTCTGAGTTATCTCTGGGTACAATTTTCATGTTCCTGAAGGTGCTAGATTCGTAAGTTCAAACAATTGTACAAACAATTGTAAGTATAAATGACAAGGGAATGTCAAGCCATCATACCACTCAGGAAGTAGATGTGTCCCGGGTCCCAGAGAGGAACATGTCTTGGTAGGAAATGTGCAAATCAACCCAGATTAAAAGCAGAAAATCTTGGGAAGATGCTTATTGAAGCTGGTAGGAGAGTCATTATCCAATATAAAACGAAACCTGTGTTGATATGGGCTAAAAGGCCGCTCAGTGAGGGAGATGCCAATTCTCCCTAAGAATACCAGGCAGAAGTATGGAGTGACAATATCATGCTGTACATGGCACCTTGAGGAAGGAACATAATGTGGAAATAATGAAGCAACATCTTAAGACGTTGGCCTGGAAGTTAAAGCTTGGGTTAAGTTGGGTCAAATTATAATGGCTTAAGCATAATGCCATATTAGTTAGAAAATGGCTCAAGGAAAACAAAGTCAGGGTTTTGGAGTGGCCATCACAAAGTCCTGTCCCATGGGACATTTGTGTGCAGAGATGAAAAGATGTGTGAGCAAGGCATCCTACAAACCTGACCCAGTTACAGCACTTCTGTCAGGAGAAATGGGCCAAAATTACAGCAATCCACTGTAAGAAACTTGAGGAAGGAGACCCAAAAGGTACAATTCTGCCAAATACTAAGAAAAAGTATGCAAACTCATGAGTTTAATGGAGGTAATATAAAATTGTTAACAAATTTACTCTCTTAAAAAAGTTCAGTATCAGACTGTGAGGAAAAAAACTGTTATATTTTTAATACACTGTAAGTAACTTGGTGGTTTCAACTGTACATTGTTAAATTTTAATGTGTTTTTAGTTTTAATTTCTTTGTGAAATCTATTCAAATATTGTTGAAAATGTCTTGATAATAGAATTTGATCACTTTGCTGATTTCTTTTGGTAAAGGAAGTTGCATTTTTAGTAAAAAAAAAAAAAAAACGTCTACAAGATTTGCACTGATGTAGGCCCCGTTCTACAAATCAGCCAACAGTAGACATCCGGTAGTACAATATGGAGTTACAGTGTAATATTTGCCACAGTTGTGACACAGACGTCAAACGGTCGGGGTCAAGCAGCTGACTCACTCATGGTGAGAAATCAGAACTGTGGCGGTGATCAGCTGAAGAGCTGCAGATCCCTCAAGAAGCAGCCTAGCGAGATCGTTGACCTTAGTGACGCTGTTTGCAGTACGCGATCAGGCTTTGGTCGTTTGATAGTGTGTTACAGATGTACGTAACATTTTAATTATGTTTAAGCTGTTGCTGAAAACGTATCTTGGAGCAAACCTTTTTTATGTCTACAGTTTTCATGTCTTTACCTCGTTGTTTGCAGGTGGTCAGGTCTGGATCAAGGTTGTTAAACAGTTAATGCACAAGGTCAAGAGGCTGAAAACTGACGACAAAACAGAAGACGGACAAGAAAGGTAAGAGAACTGTATTTATGTGGTTCCGGTCTTCATTTATAAAATGTATTTATTTACATTTTTACTTCATTTAAGTTTAACAGCACAGATCAATCCAGTATCATCAGACTAGATTTAGTCACCACTATGCAATGTTTCAAAAAAAAAAAAAAAAAAGTGAGAATTACATTTTCTTAATAATGTACATTCATTAAAATCACTTTAAAATCGTGTCATGCCAACAGCATCAGAGACGCACTGGCAGGCATGACGGGAGTGGATGAGCTCTCAGACAGCACTGAGGTGGTGGAGATGGAGGATGTGAATCCCAGCCACTTCCAGGTGGAGAAACACTCCTGGGACGGCCTGCGGAAGATCATCCACAGCAGCCGCAAAAACACAGGAATGATCGTCAACAAGGCACCGCACGACTTTCAGTTCATTCAGAAAGACGAGGCCAGTCCGCACTCTCACCGCATCTACTACCTTGGTAAACACTGAAACCTAAGGTCGTTACCGAGAAGGGCTGTGGATGCTAACAATGAAAAACAGTCATAAATATTCTTGCTTTTTGTTTAATTATTATTGATCCTTGATTTGTTTTATTGCCGACACCACAGACCCAGAGAACCTGACACATTTATTTCAAATCTCAGTGTTGGCCTAAATCTACAGACTGGATTTGTGAGGAAAGAAAATCAATAAGTTAAACAGAGTTGAAGAGACAAAGCAAACAACATCTAGTGTTTATGTGGTTGCTGTTAAAATAAAAATCTAAAACCTAAATTAAGCTCTGCCCTGATAGGTGACTTTAGCAAGTTTTGAGCTTTGGGTGTGACCTTTTTGGTCATGTTGAAATATCTCTTTGTGTATAACTGGTGAGTCAGAGTATCCAGCCTGCATCTGTTTACAGGCTCGTGTCATGTCCCAAGAGTTGCTGTGTTCTGTAGGCTGCTGGAGAAAATGGGGAACGTATTCAGGGACACAATTTCTGCTTAGTTGGCATAATTCTGTTTTTCATTTTGCATTAACAGAGGACAGACATTTTGCTGCAAGAAACAGGAAATTTTAGCATTTCATTCAACTTCTAACACTTTATCAAAAATGGCAAATTCAAGTAAACATGCGCAGTCCTTTTTAGGGCAGTTTAATCATTCGGATTGTATTTAAATCTTACCTGCAAACAGTCACAAAAAATGCAATCTGGGAAAAATATATTATTGAGATGATTTTCTCACCTTCCACTTCACAGGCAAGCTCTTATTTGATGTTATTCATTTAACCTCTTTGCTGTTTTGTCTTGCTGTTTTAGTCATTTTTTGTCTGACTTTTTCAGACGTTGTCTGCCACAGGATATTTCCTGCCAACCACTGGTTAATTCATATGCTTTAGGAAACACATTTCTATGGTCTTCTACCAAAAAATGTGGTTTTGCAAGTCCAATAAAGATGACCTTCCAGCAGGATGTTGCTTAGTTATTTTGGTTTGATCAGAGGCCATAATCTAAGTTCGTGTGAGTTAACTGGTCCAGATCAGATCAGATATGTGAGCATTTTATGATTATTTATCTCTATAATTCATTTAAATGCTGAGCTACCATGAAGAATAAAGTAATGCATTTTAATGAAAGGAGGTTAGAACATACACTGGTGATATGAAATAGCAAAGGAGCAAATCTCCCACTTTTTCATTCAGATCACATGGCTGTTAACCTCCTCATCTTAACACATATGACGTCTCAGAAGCAGTACACAAATACGTTTTAAAGCCTCGAGTCCTTTTTTTAATTTACTTCTGATGAGCAAGAGTTTAATTGTTTAAAGTGGACTTTATCAGTTTTTCTGAAGGTTCTTTAAAGTTTTATTCTTCTATTTGTATGATAGCATGTGACCATTTATGTTAGTCGGGCCACTTTACTATAAATTGTTTTGTTCAGGCACACAAAGCTGAACAGAAATTAGGCTTTTGCTTGTCACAAAAAACATCTACCTTGGTCTTCACCACACATTGCCCTGGAGGCAAACACTGTCACCATCAGTGGTGTCGCCATCAGCTGACCCAGATACTGCATGACTGGTCTATGGTGTCTTGCTTCACAGGAATGCCTTACGCCAGCCGAGAAAATGCTTTACTCTACTCAGACATTCCCAAGAAGGTCCGCAAAGATGCGCTGCTCGTTTTGTCGTGGAAACCGATGCTGGATCATTTTCAGGTGAGTTGATTTTGTGCTTCTGCTTCTTTATTTTGCTATCTTTTCTTGTTTTTAAACAACCCTGACATCGGAAGACAAATATAAATGAACACATTTTTAAAAGAATAAATGCATGTAGTCCTTTGACAAAGTATTGGCCGTCTGTTTTTACTTCTTTGTCACACTTAAATGTTTCAGATCATCATACCGATTTTAATATCAGATACAGTAGACAACCGGAATACATACAAAAGGCAGTTCTGAAATGTTTCTATTTATAAATTAAAAAATGTGTCCAACCCCTGAACCTAATAAGTGGTTTTTCCTCTCTTGGCAGAAACAGCTTCCACGGTAATGAGTCTTTTACAGGGGTTGGACAATGAAACTGAAACACCTGATTTTAGACCACAATAATTTATTAGTATGATGTAGGGCCTCCTTTTGCGGCCAATACAGCGTCAATTCGTCTTGGGAATGACATATACAAGTCCTGCACAGTGGTCAGAGGGATTTTAAGCCATTCTTCTTGCAGGATAGTGGCCAGGTCACTACGTGATACTGGTGGAGGAAAACGTTTCCTGACCCGCTCCTCCAAAACACCCCAAAGTGGCTCAATAATATTTAGATCTGGTGACTGTGCAGGCCATGGGAGATGTTCAACTTCACTTTCATGTTCATCAAACCAATCTTTCACCAGTCTTGCTGTGTGTATTGGTGCATTGTCATCCTGATACATGGCACCACCTTCAGGATACAATGTTTGAACCATTGGATGAACATGGTCCTCAAGAATAGTTCGGTAGTCCTTGGCAGTGACGCGCCCATCTAGCACAAGTATTGGGCCAAGGGAATGCCATGATATGGCAGCCCAAACCATCACTGATCCACCCCCATGCTTCACTCTGGGCATGCAACAGTCTGGGTGGTACGCTTCTTTGGAGCTTCTCCACACCGTAACTCTCCCGGATGTGGGGAAAACAGTAAAGGTGGACTCATCAGAGAACAATACATGTTTCACATTGTCCACAGCCCAAGATTTGCGCTCCTTGCACCATTGAAACCAACGTTTGGCATTGGCATGATTGACCAAAGGTTTGGCTATAGCAGCCCGGCCGTGTATATTGACCCTGTGGAGCTCCCGACGGACAGTTCTGGTGGAAACAGGAGAGTTGAGGTGCACATTTAATTCTGCCGTGATTTGGGCAGCCGTGGTTTTATGTTTTTTTGGATACAATCTGGGTTAGCACCTGAACATCCCTTTCAGACAGCTTCCTCTTGCGTCCACAGTTAATCCTGTTGGATGTGGTTCGTCCTTCTTGGTGGTATGCTGACATTACCGTGGATACCGTGGCTCTTGATACATCACAAAGACTTGCTGTCTTGGTCACAGATGCGCCAGCAAGACGTGCACCAACAATTTGTCCTCTTTTGAACTCTGGTATGTCACCCATAATGTTGTGTGCATTTCAATATTTTGAGCAAAACTGTGCTCTTACCCTGCTAATTGAACCTTCACACTCTGCTCTTACTGGTGCAATGTGCAATCAATGAAGACTGGCTACCAGGCTGGTCCAATTTAGCCATGAAACCTCCTACACTAAAATGACAGGTGTTTCATTGTCCAACCCCTGTACATTGCAATGGAAATATTTCAGCACATTATTTGCAGAATCTCTTTAGTTCAGCCGAACGGGAGTGCTTTTTATCACGAACAGTCTGTTTAAGGTCACAATGCAGCATCTGAAGTTGGATTTAAGTACAGACCTTAACTAGGTCACTTGCTGGTGTGGTCTGGACTATCGTCTTGCTGTTTGGATGAGCATCTGCAGGATTTTATGTTGGAGAGCAGAAATACCGGTTGCATCAATTGCAGTAAGTTGTCCACATTAGTTGGTTCTAAATGTTTCTTTTAGGCACTAGTTGCCTTTATTTGGGGGGGGGTTCCAGTAAATGTCAACAGGCTGGGACTCGAACCCGCGACAGCCTGCGTTGAGAGCAAAGGTGGTTCTACACCAGATGTAATGATACGCGCACCCTCCATAAAGTTCAGCCTTTGTCTTGTTATTTGTCTTGTTTGTCAACAGAATATTTTCCCAAAAGGGTTTTCTGATTCTGAAGATCATTTCTAGAAAATGTGAGAAGGGCCTTTTTATTCTTTTTGGTTAGCAGTGGTTTTTGCCTTATAATGCAGACCTTAACTGAGCCAACAGAGGCCTGCGGTGCTTAGATGTTGTTCTGAGTTCTTTTGTGACCTACTGGATGAATTGTCGTTGTGGATTGGAGTAATTTCGGTAGGCCTGCCACT
Source organism: Girardinichthys multiradiatus (assembly GCF_021462225.1). Taxonomy (NCBI): domain Eukaryota; kingdom Metazoa; phylum Chordata; class Actinopteri; order Cyprinodontiformes; family Goodeidae; genus Girardinichthys; species Girardinichthys multiradiatus. The sequence goes on along the minus strand of NC_061802.1, from coordinate 12,803,125 downwards.
CCTGGAAAAGTTCACCAGTGTTTGTGTTTTCTCCATATGAGGATAGTGGCTTTTACTTTGGAGTCCTAAAACCTTAGAAATTGCTTTGTAAATCTTATCACAGACTGATAAGTTGGGGACTCAATATTTCTAATCTGTTCTAAGATTTCTTCACTTGGGGCATGGTGTGTTGATTTTCTGATCATTTTGCATGTTGTCAAACAATTGCTATTTAACACGTTTAGACATGTCTGGCAGTAATCATGCCTGGGTATGGATGGTAAAATTAAACTCTTAAATATTGAAATTATCATTTAAAAACTACATTTTGTAATTCTGATTATCGCCGTCTGATATTAAAAGGTATTTGATCTGAAACATTAGAAGGTGGAAATAAAGCAAAAACAGAAGAAATCTGTTAAAGGGCAAATACGTTTTGAGAAGAGAAAACCGACCTAAAGAGAAAAAACGGATGTTGTGATTCTCTTTTATATTTGTATTTGTGTGGGGGGGGGGTTGGTCAGTCATCTTATCCTACCATTGTTTTCCATCACCTAAACAAACACTTTCTTGACTGGCCTGGTTCATCACACTCTGTGTCCCGCTGTCACCTCTGACCCCAGGCCAGTCCTCACCACAGGGGCTTCTCTCGGGAAGAGGAACTGCTGCGAGAGAGAAAACGTCTGGGGGTGTCTGGCATCACCGCCTATGACTACCACCAACCCAGCGGGCTCTTCCTGTTCCAGGCCAACAACAGTCTGTATTACTGCCGGGACGGCGCCAACAACAGTTTTATTGTGAGTTAAAGAACAACTACAGAAGAATTTCATTGGTAGAATCAAGAAGAAGAATGACAAACGTTGTAAGAGTGGAGCAATCTTTAGTCCAAGGGTGAGAATTATAGACTAATTTAAGTGTTATTAAAACATAAAGCATTCTCCTTTACCCAACATGATTTCCTGGGCTCTTATTTAGGGCTGAAAAATAATTGCTATATCACTGTGGGCAAAATCTCAAAAAGACTTTTTGGATGAACTATTTGGTAGGGCATAATATTTCAAGGGCAGTTAATTAAAATTCTGCTTTCCTAAAGTATATTTAGCAGCTTGGATGGACGTTCACTCTCTTTCACATCTATTACTAATTAGCAACCCAGATCCTAAAGCTTATGCAGAATGGTGGGGTCCTTGTGATGATAGAAGAGATAATAGTGAGGGAAATGTGGGTTAATTATAACTGATATCATCATCTCATTCAACAATAAGATTGCAATATCATGTTTTCCTAATATCATGGAACCTTAGTCTTATTGAAAGTTTTTTACCTTTTATGTGGAGCCAATTTCCACTCATCCCTCTCTTCCTTAAAGAGAGAAAACACTGTTGCACTACTTGGCTCTCATTTGCAGAACAGCCAGGCAAACTTAGCAGTGATTCATGTTTTAGGCAAAGTCGTGTCTCTGAGACACATTTGTTGAGCTCACGCAAATTATTAAAACACCCAACTGCTGAAAGAAACGATGGAGCAACATAAACAGCCACCTGGGGCTGCTTAACCCAACAGTTAGACTTTCGTCATGCTTTCTTGCATTATAATTTTCCTTTTAAACCCTGAAGTTGGTCCACTTCTCACTCATTGGGTGTTGACTTTAGATCATTTAATAATGTCAAATATCTAACCTCTGGTGACCTTTCGGAGTTAGTTGCAAAGGAAAACAGTGAATGTTCAACCTACTGTAGCTTTCTGACTTCCATTAGATTTTTTATATGTTCCGGTCATTACAATGCAATCATGCATAACTAATAACACTGACACAATATTTACCCACATCACCAAAACTGGTTTTATAATGAAACAAATATTGCTGGATAAAATCTTGATTTCAGTCATTTGGAAAAGGTGTCGGTTTATTTCTTAGAAATTACAAAAACAAAGACCTCAAAGGTCAACTGTTATCATATATAGAAGCTTCTATTTCATTTTACCCTAAAAAGTCACTTTAATCTAATGCTACACATGTGATGTTGAAAACGTAGTTAAATGCTAATGTTGTTCATTTAGCTTGCACACTGTGGAAAAAAAAAAGTTGTTACAGATGGAGCTGAAACAATGAATCGGATTAATCTCATTAATTAAAATAATCAAGTAATTTAGTAATCGAATTATCGTTGCCTGGAGTATATAGACTCTAAAACATGCCTTTTGCTTAAAGAACAACCCACTCAGAGCTGTAATGAAGTCAAAATTGTACAAAAAATATACATTTTGCATTTAAGATGAAAAACCTTCTTTGTCTGTAAATATGCTTTATCCAGAACACCTCAATTAAAAACTATTTCCTATTAACCACCTTTTGCTATCTGATAATTAATCAGTTATTCGAAAAAATAGTCAACAGATATAATCGATCTGCAAAATAATCATTAGTTGCAGCCCTAGGTAGAGATAATTATCATAGGTTAAAAACGCAGAAAGGGATGTTTGGAAAGAGCAGTCATTGAATTAATTTAGTAAAGGGATCCCTAAACGTCATAAACGTATAAAAGGAAATGCCACTGATAAAAAGTAAATAATACAATGAAATAAATATATACAGAATCAGGTGGCACATCTTTTTACCCTGAAGGTATCCCTTCTCCAGCACATGGTCAAATAAAAAGGTCTTTAGAGTCACCAGGAAACTACTGTGCTGGTTCTTTGTTGACTGAAGCTGAAGCTTCTCTCGCTGAGGGACTCCCTTGGTTCATCCGCACATTGAGCAGAGAGAGCGCACTTCTTGTCCTTTATGTTGAGCAGTTTGTGCATACTTTGAAGAACCTCTCACTTCATTTACAGCTGCAAGCTCTTTGGTTATAATGTCTCTATTAGGGCTGCATGATAAACATGTAACTGCAATAATAATGTTTAATATCGTGATGACCATATGTTGATCTACCCACCCTTTCCTCACTCATTTCTTTGTTGTCCTTAACGTCCCCACCACTTGTTGTGACCTTTAGCATCTTAGCCACAAAAAATAAACATTTAGCTTGGGCCTCAAGCTAGTTTAAGTCTATCAAACACATCAAATGTATTGCTGTAATGCAGTATTTGCACATATGGTGCTTGAAATGGAATATCCTACGATATATTGCATCCAAGCAGTCCTTTGCAGTTGGGATATTGTGTGACTAGCTCAGTCAGATTGAATATAGGACTTTTGTGAATGTTGATACCAAGACTGAGTTAGATGAGACCGGGACTTTTAACCCCCAGGTGTATGTTTAGGGTCATCCTTTAGTTTCTTGCAGAATTGTCCTGTTATTAAGGTCCATCTACAGTACAGACCAAAAGTTTGGACACATCTTCTCATTCAAAGAGTTTTCTTTATTTCCATGACTATGCATATTATAGCTTCACACTGATGGCATCAAAACTATAAATTAACACGTGGAATTATATACTGAACAAAAAAGTGTGAAACAACTGAAAATATGTCTTATATTCTAGGTTCTTCAAAGTAGCCACCTTTTGCTTTGATTACTGCTCCGCACACTCTTGGCATTCTGTTGATGAGCTTCAAGAGGTAGTCACCTGAAATGGTTTTAACTTCACAGGTGTGCCCTGTCAGGTTTAATAAGTGGGATTTCAAGCCTTATAAATGGGGTTGGGACCATCAGTTGTGTTGTGCAGGAGGTGGATACAGTACACAGCTGATAGTCCTACTGAATAGGCTGTTAGAATTTGTATTATGGCAAGAACAAAGCAGCTAAGTAAAGAAAAATGAGTGGCCATCATTACTTTAAGAAATGAAGGTCAGTCACTCCGAACAATTGGGAAAACTTTGAAAGTGTCCCCAAGTGCAGTCGCAAAAACCATCAAGCGCTATAAAGAAACTGGCTCACATGAGGACCGCCCCAGGAAAGGAAGACCAAGAGTCACCTCTGCTGCGGACGAGAAGTTTATCTGAGTCACCAGCCTCAGAAATCGCAGGTTAACAGCAGCTCAGATTAGAGAACAGGTCAATGCCACACAGAGTTCTAGCAGCAGACACATCTCTAGAACAACTGTTAAGAGGAGACTGTGTGAATCAGGCCTTCATGGTAAAATAGCTGCTAGGAAACCACTGCTGAAGACAGGCAACAAGCAGAAGAGACTTGTTTGGGCTAAAGAACACAAGGAATGGACATTAGACCAGTGGAAATCTGTGCTTTGGTCTGATGAGTCCAAGTTTGAGATCTTTGGTTCCAACCACCGTGTCTTTGTGCTGCGCAAAAGAGGTGAACAGATGGACTCTACATGCCTGGTTCCCACCGTGAAGCATGGAGGAGGAGGTGTGATGGTGTGGGGGTGCTTTGCTGGTGACACTGTTGGGGATTTATTCAAAATTAAAGGTATACTGAACCAGCATGGCTACCACAGCATCTTGCAGCGGCATGCTATTCCATCTGGTTTGCGTTTAGTTGGACCATAAATAATTTTTCAACAGGGCCATGACCCCAAACACACCTCCAGGCTGTGTAAGGGCTATTTGACCAAGAAGGAGAGTGATGGGGTGCTGCGCCAGATGACCTGGCCTCCACAGTCACCGGACCTGAACCCAATCGAGATGGTTTGGGGTGAGCTGGACCGCAGAGTGAAGGCAAAAGGGCCAACAAGTGCTAAGCATTTCTGGGATCTTCTTCAAGACGGTTGGAAAACCAATTCAGGTGACTACCTCTTGAAGCTCATCAACAGAATACCAAGAGTGTGTGGAGCAGTAATCAAAGCAAAAGGTGGCTACTTTGAAGAACCTAGAATATAAGACATATTTTCAGCTGTTTCACACTTTTTTGTTCAGTATATAATTCCACATGTGTTAATTCATAGTTTTGATGCCTTCAGTGTGAAGCTACAATATTCATAGTCATGAAAATAAAGAAAACTCTTTGAAACAGAAGGTGTGTCCAAACATTTGGTCTGTACTGTATTTTTCTCATTAAATTCACTATCCTGCTAAATGATCCCCACAGCATGAAGCTGCCGCCAGCATGTTTATTGGTGCGGCTGGTGGGTCAGGATGATGTGCAGTTTTTGTTTTTTTGATACGTCATTTGACCAGAGCACCTTCTACCTGGTGTTTGCTGTGCCCCATACATGGTTGTGGAATCTCTTTAGGCCTTTCTTCAGTGATGATCTTTTTGTCCAAAATATATATTAAAACAGTTTTTATCTCCTCTAAAGTTTTTTTTTTAATTTAGTGTCTGCATGCTGAGAGGATGTGGAACCAAAGGTAAATTCCTTGCTTGTATGGATAAACTTGGTCAATAAAACTGATTCTTCGTCTAATAGTTGTCCCATCAGCAGATTCTCCCACCTGAGCCCTGAATCTCTACAGCTCCTTCAGAGTTACCATGGGCTTTTTGGCTGCTTCTCTGATTAATGCGGTTTGTCAGTTTAGGTAAACAGCCAAGTCTTGGTAGATTAGTGGAAAACGTCCAAGCGATGAGAAGTTTCCAACTCTTTTTATAGCTTTCTGTTTAAGTCATATTTTTTTAGATCTTGTTTTCAGCTCAGTTAAGAGTTATGGTCTGCTGTAAATTCTGCAAATAAAAAAACGATACAGTTGATTTGGTTGTTGACTCAAATGTCCAACAATTTGTTTGCTTTCCCAGACTTCTCCGATGAATCCTACAGAGATCAAGAGCCAGAATTCAGGCACACGCATGGACCCCAAAATGTGCCCTGGGGACCCTAACTTTATTGGTTTTATCAACAACAACGATATTTGGGTGACAAATATAAAGACCGGAGAAGAGAGGAGACTGACATTCTGCCATAAAGGTCTGGACTGGATCAGGTTTACTTCTGGAAATGTTGTTTTTTACTGTTGAAGCAGTTGTTTTTCATGTTTTTATTGCAGGTATTGATAACCCTAAAGATGATCCTAAATCAGCTGGTGTAGCCACTTTTGTCACCCAGGAAGAGTTTGACCGCTTCACTGGATACTGGTGGTCTCCAGCTGCTCGTGAAGGTAAATGTAAATTTGTTTTACTAATTTTAATGTTTTGAGAATTGTGATTACAGCTCAGTTCTCAGTTTGTTCTGTTTTCTGTTTTACAGTTTTAAATGCATCTCAGTGAACTACAGTGTGATTGAAAGGTTCATTCATTTCGAATGGAGAAAGTTGTGTAGATGTGTCATACACACAGTGCTGCATTTCAAGCGATTATTTCTGTTAATTTGGACAATTATGGCTTACAACTTATTAAAATCAAAGATTTGTTTTATGAGAAAAAAAAAATTTGTGTATATATATATATATATATATATATATATATATATATTCCATTAGACCAATCAAAAGGATTTTAATACAGAAATGTCGGCCTACTGAAAAGTATTTCCATGTACTGTTCAGTACATATACTCAGTAATGGGTCGGGGCTGCCTGCATCAATGCAGCGCGTCATGGAGGACAGCTGCTTCTGTGTTTTTTGCTGAAGTATTGAGGAACTCTGATTAATTCAGCCAGATGCAGCACCTTCATTAAGCTCGTCAGCAGAAGGAAGATTGCTGTGATGACTGGACTTGATAAAACACAGTGGATGCACACCAGCAGATTGCATGGCTCCTTCTTTCATATCATCACTGACTGTGGAAACTCCACGTTGGACTTTTAGTAACTTGGAGTCTATGCCTCCTGACTGTGGGACCTTAATTTCCAAATGAAATGCAACATTTGTCTAAAAAGTGGACCTTGTGTGCTTTTTCTCAGTATCTTATTTAGGAGTAGCTTGACATAAAGAGTTCGACAGCTGCAGCCCTTGTCCCAGATAGACCGGTGTGTGTTTGTTCTAAAAACACCGACTTTGGCTTTATTTCACCATTCTTTTTAGGCTGCAGTTATCTCTAAAACCCTCTTTCCCTCTCCCTTTTCTGCTCATTTGCAACTTTCCTTGTAGGGTTGAGACCTCATCATGTTAAATAATTATTTTATTTATTATTAAAAGTAATAATAGCATTATAGCATTGGTCTTTACTGACCTGTTTGGCTGATAAATGGACACAGACAAACATACACAGGGGATATCAGAATCAGCTTTATTGCCAAGTTCGTACATACAAACAAGGAATTTGACTCCGGTACACTTTGCTCTCTGGTTTTTGTTTTTGCATTACAGAATATACATATATACAAATATACACATATATAATAATAAAAAGGTGCATTTGCAACATCTGTATGCTGTTGTTTTGTACTCTATTGAATGTTCAACAGAGAAACAGCCTGGGGGAAGAAACTGTCTCTGTGGCGGCTGGTTTTAGTGAACAGTGCTCTGTAGAGGCGGCCTGAAGGTAAAACTCTAAACAGTTTATGTGCAGGGTGTGTGGGGTCTGCAGAGATTTTAGCAGTTCTTTTCTTGACCCTTGACCTGTATAAGTCCTGGATGGAGGGAAGGTCAGCTCTGATTATTCTCTCTGCAGTCCTGATTATTCGTTGCAGTCTGGACCTGTCCTGTTTTGTGGATGAGACAAACCACACTGAGATGGATGAAGACAGGACAGATTGAATGATGGCAGGGTAGAAGATGACCAGCAGCTCCTGTTGAAGGTTGTACTTCTTGAGTTGCCTCAAGAAGTACAGTCTCTGCTGGGCCTTCTTTCGAACAGTGTCTATGTGTGAGGACCATCTCAGGTCCTCAGAGATGGTGGTTCCTAAGAACCTGAAGTGGTCCACAGCTGACACGGTGTTGTTGAGGATGGTGATGGGGGTGGTGTTCTCCGAAAGTCCACCACCGTTTCCACAGTCTTGAGTGGGTTCAGTTCAAGGTAGTTCTGACCGCACCAGTGTACCAGCCGATCCACCTGCTGTCTGTATGCAGACTCATCACCGTCCTGGATCAGTCCAATGACAGTGGTGTCATCTGCAAACTTAAGGAGTTTCACGGACGAGTCCGATGAGGTGCAGTCATTTGTGTACAGAGAGAAGAGGAGTGGGGATAGAACACACCCCTGGGGGGCACCAGTACTTATTGATCTGGATCGGGAGAAGATGCTCCCCAGTCTCACCTGCTGCTGTCGGTCCATCAGGAAGCTGTTGATCCACTGACAGGTGGAGGCTGGGACGTTGAGCTGGGTGAGCTTCTGGTGGAGGATGTCTGGTATGATGGTGTTGAAGGCCGAGCTGAAGTCTACAAACAGGATCCTGGCGTACGTCCCTGGGTGGTCGAGGTGTTGCAGGATGAAGAGTAGACAGCATCATCTGCCGACCTGTTTGCTCGGTAAGCAAATTGCAGGGGGTCCAGCAGGTGGCCTGTGATGTCTTTCAGGTGCTTCAGCACCAGCCACTCAAAGGATTTCATGACCACAGACGTCAGGGCTACAGGCCTGTAGTCATTTAATCCTACGATGGTGGGTTTCTTGGGCACCGGAATGATGGTGGATCGTTTGAGGCAGGAGGGGACCTCACATTTCTCCAGTGACTTGTTGAAGATCCTTGTGAAGATCGGAGCGAGTTGATGTGCGCAGGCTTTCAAACATGATGGGGAGACGTTATCAGGTCCTCCAGCTTTCTTTGTTTTCATGCGCTGAAAGAGCCTATTTACCTCTTCCTCTGAGATCTTTAGTGCAGGCAGAGAATCTGAAGGTAGAGGGTTGGTTGCTTTATGGGGGGAATTTGTTCCTGAATGGGATGTAGAGGAGATGGTTTGAGGTGTGAATGACTTCTTGTCATGTCTGCAGTAGAAGCCATTCAGACGGTTGGCCAGGAAACGACTCTGTTCAGGATGGGTGGAGGGGCTCTTGTAGGCAGTCAGGTTTCTCAGACCAGTCCATACAGCCGAAGTGTCACCAGTAGAAAGGTTGTTTTTCAGCTTCTCACTGTAGCTTCTCTTAGCTGCTTTGATCTCTTTTGTTAGTTTGTTCCTGGCCTGCTTGTACCGCGCCCAATCTCCACTGCTGTGAGCTTCTTCCTTTTCCTTGCGCAGATTCCTGAGGTGTGGAGTAAACCATGGCTTATTGTTCCCAAAGGTGCAGAAGGTCTTGGTCTGCACACACGTGTCCTCACAGAAACTGATGTATGATGTCACCACATCAGTTAGTTGGTTTAAGTCAGTGGCTGAGGTTTCAAAAACAGTCCAGTCTGTGCATTCAAAGCAGGCCTGTAGCGTCTGCTTTGATTCCTCAGTCCACTTCTTAACAGTGTGAACCTTGGGTTTGGAAGCTCTTAGTTTCTGTCTGTAGATTGGGATGAGGTGGAGAAGACAATGATATGAAAAACCCAGAGCAGCCCTGGTAACAATTACCATTATTATTGTCATTAGTAAGTAAGTAAAAGTTTATTTATATCAGAATCAGCTTTATTGCCAAGTTCGTACATACAAACAAGGAATTTGCCTCCGGTACACTTTGCTGTTTTGTTCTGTTTTTGCATTACAGAATATACAAATTTACAATTTACAATGTACAATATACACATATCTAATAAAAAAGGTGCATTTGCAACATCTGTATGCTGTTGTTGATGTGCGCAGGCTTTCAGGCATGATGGGGAGACGTTATCAGGTCCTCCAGCTTTCTTTGTTTTCATGCGCTGAAAGAGCCTATTTACATCTTCCTCGGAGATCTTTAGTGCCTTTCACAGACATTAAATGTCACAAGGTGCTTTACAGAAGTGCACAATTATACATTAAGATAAAACAATAAAGACACAAAAAATTTAATAAAAACCATCACTATGAGGTAGTGGTAAATATAATAGTCACAAGCCTACACTACAGCCGACACACTGGAACTGTTAAAAAGATTTGCAAAAGAGATAGGTTTTAAGTTTGCTCTTAAAAACGTCCACAGAATCAAGAGAAAGTAACGAGAGCACACACCCACTACAAAACAAAAAAAAACTGAATATGCATAATAATAATAATAATATTAGTAATAAATAAAACTAAAATATGTATTTTTTCCAAAGGAGCAGAAAAATGTTTTATATCTTTTTTTGTTTTAATCAAAACTGAACAATGTTTTGCTTTAAAACAAATTAGAAATCTGTCAAACTGAACATTAAATCTTGTGATAATTACTAACCTACAAAAAAATAATCAGAACATAACTTAAAAATACTTATCTACAGGCTTATATCTGACATTATCCTCCTGATAAACGTTTTTGGAAAATGTGTTCTTTTTATTTCCTCCCCTGTTCTCCCTCGTCTATTTTTCCTCTCGCTCTCCTCCATCCACTCTGTCCACTTTTCTCTTCCTACCTCCCTGTCCCTGCTGCTGTACCACACACTAGTTTGAGCTTGTTAACCATCGGAAGCTAAGCTAGTGGCTTAACCAGCGAGCTGATTCTGGACAAATCAGGAAAGTTGTTACTTTTCATGTTTCAACCTTGTGCTCGTTGAACAAGTGGTGTGAAAAATAACTTACTGGTGCAAAGTGTGAGCCTGTCGCTCACTGAAACATGGAGCAGCCGAGAGGAGCTGCTGGTAGCCCCACCTGTTGGAAACAGCATGTGGACCAAACTACTTTGTGGAATGGGAGGGTCATGATCTTTCAATAATTAAGAAGCTAATTTTACGTTTATGATTTAAACTGCTTGAGTTGTGATTTTATTTATACTTCCTATATAATTATTTAAAAAGATATTTGTGTTTACAATGATTTTGGGAGTGGACATCTTTATAAAGGAGGGGGACACAGGGGATGTGTCCTCCTTGGTATTTCCGCCTATGGTTTCAGTGTTTGAATTTAACTACTGAATTTCTTTTTCGATGATATTCTAATTTATTGAGATATACCTGTTGAAACTGTTGTTTATCCTCGACTCAGAGCCAGATGGTGGGAAGACTCTGCAAATTCTGTATGAGGAGGTGGATGAATCTGAGGTGGAGATTATCCATGTCCCATCTCCGGCTCTGGAAGAGCGGAAAACAGACATCTACAGATACCCACGTGCAGGTATGAAGACGAGAGTAACTCAGTTTTATCAGATGAATTAAGTTTGCTTGCCTATGAACCAAATAAACCGGGGTGCTAATGTTTTATTTACACAACGGAAACACCAACAGGTCTGATTCTAAGTAACCAAAAACCCAATAATACCATCTAAATATCTATTTATTTGTTGCTTCAGCTGTTTGTGCCTCAAAGGCGGCATTTAACATAAAGATTTCTGATAAATGGTAAGTGGGCTGAACTTGTATAGTGCTTTTAGGGGTACTTTAGGGGTGCAATGCTGTTATTGTTTTAACCATCTGTAAAATTTCACAAGTGATGTAACCTAGTTTGATATATTTTCAGGCAGCAAAAATCCTGAAATCACTTTGAAGATAGCAGAAATCAAAGCAGACAGTCTTGGAAAGGTGAGTCTTTATGATGTTGTAAATTAAACCTAGAAATCCGGTAACAGTGATGACTATAACCGCTGTTTGGTGTCGTTTCCCTCTCAGATTATCAGCACACAGGAAAAAGTGTTACCTGTTCCATTTACCTGCCTGTTCCCCAACATAGAGTATGTCACCAGAGCTGGATGGACAAAAGATGGTCGATAGTAAGTGTGTGCAGCAGGAATAAATAAATGCCATAAAATTCATCCTGGCACAGGATTGGAAACACAGCGCATGGTGTAAGCTAAAGTTCCTATGAGTCACAGGTCTTCCTCTCTGTTTATGTCAGTGCGTGGGTGGTCATGATGGACCGTCGGCAGCAGAATCTCCTGTTAGTCCTGCTTCCTCCAGCACTTTTCATCCCGGCTCAGCAGGACAAAGCTAAAAGACAAGAGAGCCTGCAGGCTCTTGGAGACTCAGTCCATCCCTTCATCATCTACAGAGAAGCCAGTGATATCTGGATTAATGTGAGGTCCTAATACCAGTTTTGTCTCAGACTGTAATTATGATGAGGTTTACATTGATATTGAAGAAAAATTACATTTTACTTAGAGAAAATCAAGTTAAAAGACTTGCCAAAAAGTTAAAAATGTTTGCCCCCTTTAAGGTTCTCTTGTGTTTTGCTTTTTTTGTCACACTTGAAAGGTTTAGATCATCAAACAAATTTAATATCAGACAAAATTAACCAGGGTGAATATTAAATGCAGTTTGCAAATGATAGTTTTATGTTTCAAGGGAAAAAATATCCGAGCTGTTTTGGGCCATTGTGAAAAAGCCGTGATTAAAAAGTGTAATGTTCAAAATTTAATTTTTATTAATTGATTTCACTTTCCACATACAGGCCTGATTACTCCCAGACTTGTAGAATCAAAGTCTTAAATAGGACTTATCTGACGGTATGAAGTAGGCTAAAAGATCTTAAAGATCATCACAGATTGCCCCAATATGAAGACATTTCTGAAGAGATGGTAAACATATTAATTGATTTCTATTGGTCTAGAAAGTATTACATAACCCTTTCATAGGCTTTGGGACTCCAGTGAACCACAGTGAGAGTCATTATCCACAAATGGAAAATCATCCAGGAGGGCCTAGTCAAAGTGTATACAGAATCTGATTAACATGCTGTTGCATGACCTTAAACAGGCCGATTATGTTGGTAAATCCTCCAGTTTGGCTGTGTTAAAATGATTGTGCAAAGAAGAGTGGGGCAAAATTCATTCACAGTGATGTTACAGAGTGACTGCCAGCTATCACAGACTCGATGTCAGATGTTGCTGCCAAAGGGCCAAAGGTGGCGCAACCAGTTATAACATGTAGGGGCAATAACCGTTTCTTATAGGTCAAGGTTAGTTTGTGGTTGTTTTTTTTTTTGTTTTTTTCGTCTAAAAAAATTAAATAAAATTAAAGCTGCAAGCAGCCTTGAAGACCCTCGCACCTCAGCGCAACTCGGCCTGTGCAGCGACCGCAGGAGCCTGGCATCGCCTCCTCCACGCCACACACGATGACACCGCTTCACTTCAACACGTCGCCAGTAGTTGGCACTGTGAGCAACATGTCATATGATCTGCGGTCATGCAGAGGTTCGGTCCGGCAAAAATAATTCAAAATTTGGAGTAAATCGGACCTTCCAGAAGGACGCTGCACTCGCTTGTTTGTTTGTGGGCGGGGCTAAAACGACATCATCAATTGACTGTGTCAACATGTCCATCATGAAGTCATGATCATGTATACTACATTTGAAGTGGATCCGATGATGTATGAGGGAGATATAACCCTTGAAGTGTCCTAGGGGGCGCTGTTTTTCCAAATTCCAATGTAATCTAATAGAGCTGTTTGGGGACTGACAAAGATCATCCATATTTATTTTGGAGTGAATCAGACCATGTGTAATTTAGAGCCAAACGTATGGCCGTGGCGTGACATCAGAATTCGCCACGCCATCATATCCACACCCTCCAGCTAAAGCAGTCAATACTGGCGACTGTCTAAGACCATCATGTTATCTGTTACTTGGGCCAGTTTCACATTGATTAGGTGAAGAATATCAAACATTGACTCTAAAAGAAAACGGGAAACTTCCTGTTCTGAGGGGGCGGGGCTTCGATGTCAGCATCTGACCAGTGAATATTGTTCAGGCCTAGAGGCAGATCAATCCCAGAAGGTTTCATGTGTCTGCGACTTTCCTTGGAACTATATGAATTTGGTCTTTTATGGCGAGAAGTCATATTTTGAGGGGTGGCCATGCCCACACGCTTTCATGTATCAAAAAGCTTTTGATAACTTTTGATCCCCAATCCCTTAAGAGTATACTGAGTGATTTTCACGTCTCTAAGTCAAAAGATGTAGGAGGAGTTTGCTCAGATATGCTGGGTAAAAACGGCAAAAACAGGTTCAAAATGGCAACTTCAATCCAAAATGGCCGACTTCCTGTTGGGTTTGGACCAATGCTCCAAGAGACTTTTTTTATAGGTCCTGAGAAGTTACATAAGTGTACCAAATTTCCGAATCCTCGGTCAAAGCATGGCTTGGGGCTTATTTTTTGTAATCTTCTAGGGGGCGCTGTGGACGAATTAGGCCACGCCCACCAAATATGTCATCAGATCTCTGTTGGGGACTGGACAAGGATCAATCATATTGAATTTGGTGCAGATCAGATGATCTATGTTGAAATTAAAGCCAAACGTATGGCCATGGCGTGACGTCTGACTTCACCGCGGCGCCATGGCCACGCCCTTTTATGAAAAGTCACTGTGCTTCACAGTTAGACCCACAAGTTATCTGTCTTCTGACACACTTTCAAGTTGATTGGGTGAAAAGGGTCAGAGAGGCACTTTTCCAAGTGAAAAAAGTGACTTCCTGTTCTCAGGGGGCGTGGCTTTCATGATGTCAGCATATGACACCATAGGATCGCCGGGAACCCGAAGGTCCTCCTTCATGCCAACTTTGGTGGGATTTGGCATTTATTTGGGAAAGTTATTGCATTCTTTCACTTTGAGCGTGAACGCCAAGTTCGTGTCTCGGCCACGCCCCCTAAACATGCCCCAAAAACTCACGATTTTGATAACTTTTAATCCCCCATGCCTTATCAGCATATTGGAGGAGTTCGTTAAAGTTCGAGGTGAGTGAAAGTGAAAAACGGGCAAAAATCGGGCTTTGACCCAAAATGGTCGACTTCCTGTGCATTTTAGGGCATATTTCCAAGAGACGTTTTTTCTTGTTTTGAGGAGCTCTAGCATTGTGCCGAATTTCAGATCTCTATGACTTACGGTTCGGCCTATCTCACGTTTGGGGGCGTGGCTAAGTGGTTTGGCCACGCCCACTGAAGACGACATTGAAAAATGAAAATTTCACGCGGGGGACAATTTTGGGTCAAATTTGGTGAGTTTTGGGGCATGGCAAAGTCCCCATATTGCCCCGCCAAAAGTCCCCGGAAAAAACAAAGAAAGAAATAATAAGAATTCCTACGATTACAATTGGCCCTTGCAGTTTTCCTGCTCGGGCCTAATTAACTGACTTTTGTATTTTTTCAGGTTATCTTTGTCTGATTTTATGTTATTTGCTCTGAAGCATTTATGGGTAACAAAAAGGCAAACATTTAAGAAATCTCTCAGGGTGCATACGTCTTCACAGTACTGTATGAACATCACTGTCTCTGTGTGATGCAGGTGCACGACATCTTCCATCCTATCGTCCAAACCTCTGATGATGAGTTAACCTTCATCACAGTAAATGAGTCTAAAACAGGCTTCTGCCACTTGTATAAGATCACATCAGTATTACAGCGGGGCAGCTACAACTGGGCTAAAGGATACACTCACTCTGAAGGTAACGCACCCTGGTGTCACACAGTGAAACCGTATCTCATAAAAGTTTGGGTGAGTACCCAGAAATGGGTCCTGCAAGCATCAAATTATAGTCAAGAGTTTTTTCAATGAAAATACGCCTGTCTGGGAATAAAAATATAGGAGTATTATTGTTACATATTTTGTCACATAAATTGTATTTATCTGAAATAAATAATAGTAGAAATTATATTTTTATTTAAAGAGTTAGTAATTATTTCATGCATTGCAAACCAAATCACTAAAATCACTAACACTGCTATAGCAAAGGTGATTGGTCTGCAGCTGAGTTGCTGTGCAGGTTAACCAATCAGATGTAAGGCTTTATCAAAGCAGACATAAAAGCAGTTTAAAGGATTTCATGATATACTTTAGCACAGGAAGCAAACAAATAATTTTAAAAAAGGACATTTTCATGTATTTATATATATATTTAAATATATATTTGATTTTTATAAGATTCCCCAATTTACTTCATAAAGTAAAAAATCGAGACCTTTTAAAATATATTGAAAACATAAAAAAAAAAAATTTTTATATTCAAATTATCATTTATTAGGTCATTTATTACGTTTGGGGATTTGTGTCACCGTTAGACATTCAGTCATGTGTTTAAATGGTAAATATAAATAAATTTTTGACCAGTTATCAAATACTGTAGGTATTCTAAGTGTATCTTGTCCCAGACCCAAGGCTGTCAGCTGGCCTGAGTACAACCCCTCACTTTTTTATTATATTTTTTCATTGGGCAACGCTGAACACATGAAACTTTGATAGAATGTAGAGTAGTCAGTGTACAGCTAAGATAACTGTGTAAATTTGCTGTCTCCTCAAAATAACTCAAAACACAGCCATTAATGTCTAAACCCCTGGCAACAAAAGTGAGTACACCTCTATGTGAATATGTCCAAATTGTGGCCAATTAGCCATTTTCTCTTCTTGGTGTCATGTGACTCGTTAGTGTTACCAGGTCGCAGGTCTGGATGGGGAACAGGTGTGTTAAATGTGGAGGTACCCCTCTCTCATGCTCTCATACTGATGACTTGAAGAGTAACATGGAACCTCATGGCAAAGATCTCTCTAAGGATCTGAACAAAATTCGTTGCTGTACATAAAGATGGCCCAGCCTATAAGTTGAGCTGCAGAGTGGTGGCAAAGACCATACAGAGGTTTAACAGGATAGGTTCCACTCAGAAAAGGCCTTGCCATGTTTCCCCCGAAGAAGTTGAGTGCACATGCTCAGCATCCTGAGGCTGACTTTTAAAAATACATGCATGAGTGCTGCCAGCATTGCTGCAGAAGGGTGGGGGGTCAGCCTTTCTGTGCTCAGATCATGCTTCGCACACTGCATCAAATTGGTCTGCATGGCTGTCGTCCAAGAAGGAAGCCCTTTCTAAAGATGATGCACAAGAAGGCCTGCAAACAGTTTGCCTGCAACCATGTCCTGTGGTCTGATGAGACCAAGATTAACTTATTTGGTTCAGATGGTGTCAAGCGTGTGTGGCGGCAAATGGGAGGAGTACAAAAACAAGTGTTTCTTGACCATAGCCAAGCATGGTGGTGGGAGCGTCATGATTGCTATCGGTTGTGGGGAGCTACAGTAGTACATGTACTGCGACATACTGAATCAGAGCATGATCCTTTCTCTTTGGAGACTGGGCCGCTGGGCAGTTTTCCAACATAATGACCCAAAACACATCTCCAAGATGACCACTGCCTTGCTAAAGAAGCAGAGGGTGAAGGTGCTGGACTGGCCAAGCATGTCTCCAGACCTAAACCCTATTGAGCAGCTGCGGGGCATCCTCAAAGAGAAGGTGGAGGAGCACGAAGTCTCTAACATCCACCAGCCCCGTGATGTCGTCATGGAGGAGTGGAAGAGGCCTCCAGTGGGAACCTGTGAAGCTCCAGTGAACTCCATGTCCAAGGCAGTGCTGGAAAATAATGGTGGCCATGGAAAATATTAACACTGTGGGCACAGTTTGGACATTTTCAACTAGGGGAAAATGTAATAGTTTCAGTGTTGTCCTATTTAAAGATGTAATAAAATATTTACAAAAATGTAAGAGGTGTACTCACTCTTGTGAGATTCTGCATATTGAAGAATAATAATGTGTAATCTCCATTTTAAATCATGCAAATCTGTATAAACTTGTGTACAACAAGACGTTTGTTCATGTTGGATGTTTTTATTTACTTTTTAAGTTGTTTGGACCTCATTTCATTAGTAGCGCCTCTCTGCCCTCAGATGATTTTAAGTGTCCAGTTAAAGAAGAAGTGACAGTGACCAGTGGGGAATGGGAGGTGCTGGCCAATCATGGAGCAAAGGTGACGCCTCACCCCACCCACTTACACATCTGTTTCACATCTCAAACATTTACAGCTAAGCATTTTAATGTTTTTACAAAACGGTGTGTCTGAATGGACTGATGTCTGACTTATCTGTACAAACTAATTTCTTTGTCTCTCAAGCCCTGTGAAATATGAGCAAGGGCTTTGAAAGTTATTTAGACTTGGGGGGGGGGGGGGGGGTAAACTTTTTATCATCTGGGCGTTTTGATCTGAAATCTTCTTTTCTGCTTTCTTTTGTCATTTTCAAATCTTATTTTCTAATCAGAATAAGCCTCCAATCTTTAAATGTATGCTAATAATAATTAAACCTGGTTTTGAATAAAGTAAAAAACTTTTTGATGTAGCAGAAATAAACTCCAGATTTATTGGTTCTCTGATTTTGGTGCAGCGTTCTTGCAGCCCTCAGATTTGGGTGGACGAGGAGGCAAAGCTGGTCTACTTCCAGGGAACTAAAGACTCTCCTCTAGAGCACCACCTGTATGTGGTGAGCTATGAGGCGCCGGATGAAATCATCAGACTTACCAAACCCGGATTCTCCCACAGCTGCTCTGTGAGCCAGGTACCGTCTCACACAAACAATGACACCTCTAATTATCTGGTGTGCATTAGGGAATATTCTAACTGGTGATTTAAGTCATTAAATGTTTAATTTGAAGAAACATTGAGGAGTTGCTTCTACTTATATCAGTATCAGAGTCTTCTCACAATTCTAGAGCAAATAGAAGCAGCTGGTTTCTCCAGGTTTTGCTCTAAATGTTGTACTTGTGACATTTTCTAGAAGAGAGCTCTCTGATCTCAGCTGAATTAAACGGTTAAACATATTGCTGCTTGCATTTCGCTGTAGTGTAGGCTAATTATAGATTTCCTAAGAGATGTTCTGGATAAATAATCTTGACCTTTCTTGCTTTCTCCACACAGACCTTTGATATGTTTATCAGCCATTATAGCAGTTTGACCACTGCTCCCTGTGTTCACATCTACAAGCTGGTGGGCTCGGACAGTGACCGGCTGCACAAAGAACCTCAGTTCTGGGCGAGCATGATGGAGTCTTCCGGTACTGGATTCTGTTCAGCTACATGTCTAAAACATTGTTGACTTATATCCGTTTCACAGGATAATTTACCTCAGAGATCACATAGGATTAGTATTTGGGAATGATATCTGCTTGATTTTGTTTTTAGGCTACCAGTTTGATGCTCCCCCGCCAGAAATCTTTAGCTTCACAGGGAAGTCGGGCTTTGAGCTCTACGGCATGTTGTACAAACCAAACAACCTGGTCCCTGGAAGGAAGCATCCCACTGTTGTCTTTGTCTACGGTGGTCCACAGGTTTGATCTCTTTCCGCTTTAAAACAAACAGAAACAGTCGAACAAACTATTCAACTAGAATTTCACAAAGAGCCTTTGCATAAATAACAATTAGTTTATCATAGCTGCTTCTTATGTCTGGATGATAAAATATCTGTGTTAATTTTGTAGACCACCATTTTCTTTTCTAGATATTTTGTCAGTGGGGAAAAAGTGAAATGTAAGGAGATGAAATCCAATCAAATGGTAGTCCATAAATCAATACAAGGGGATATGGGCAGCCCTGTTCTTTTGAATTCTTGTCAGATTAATTCAATTCAGTTTTATTTATATAGCGCCAATTCACAACACATGTTTACTACTTTTATATTTCTTTGGGACGTTCAGCTTTTTGTTTGGTGTCTCCATGATAAAATAGCATCCTGATCTTCAGCAATAGAGGTAATCCTGTGAACCCAGTCCATTTAGCAGAGGCCTCCTCTCTACTTGGCTGTTTGGCTTTCTCTTTAGAAGCTTTTAGCTGAGAAGTTGAAATAGTCCAGGATGCTGTTGGTTTTTTTTGCCTTCTGTTGTCCTCTGGCTGAAGGCCACGGTAATTGGCAAGAGAGTTGGCTAAATATAAACCCTCTAAACGTTCCAACTGTATTTCAGTGATTTTGAAATTTAAATCACCCTCCAGTCCAAGTCCTAACTCTTTCGGCCCAAGCCTTATTAAAGTTGCAATGTTGGTCAATCCCTCTGTTCATATTGTCCACTTCTTTACCATATTCTACACTAAATGGGGTTTGGAGGGTTTTCTCCTCCTCAGTCCGAGTCAGAGGATATTTCAGATTATTAAGGGATCATATTGAAAGTCTTCATTTAAAACCTCAATTTTAACAGTGTGCAGATTCCAAGGAACACTTTAAATTGTACTGTGATGAATAAATAAAGCAGAATGTCTAACTTCTGAATGAACAGAACCAGAAATGCTTTTATAAGCATTAAGGGTCTTTGTTTGATGTGACATAGTTAGCTAACAGCAGGAGAATAAGACGTCTGAAGTAAATCAAGTCTATTTTGTTTTCATTAACGGCCCAAAGTCATTCTGTAGTGTTTAGTTAGAGATGGGTCCGTGTGGTCAATATGATGAAGCTACAGCAAACCTGAACCGATGATTATAAACCATTAACAGCCCACAGGCCAATAACCAAAGCATGCGTTTTCACTGGAGCAAAATGTGCATGCAACGAAATATTCATTAAAAATGAACCTGTCTTTGTTGTTCTTCCAGGTGCAGTTAGTGAATAACTCCTATAAAGGAGTGAAGTACCTGCGGCTAAGCACGCTTGCTTCTCTGGGTTACGTAGTGCTGGTTATCGATGGGCGGGGATCATGCCAGCGAGGACTCAAGTTTGAAGGAGCTGTAAAGGACAAGATGGTGCATTTGTCAAATCTTTCATTCATTTTAAACTACTTGCAATTTACACCTTTTCCCAGTTTTTTATCTATTTCACTGTCCCAATACATATTTTTATACTAAGTGTTAAATAATTACTAGATTGTAATGAGACCATTATGTGTAATTCTGTTTCCATCCAGGGTCAGGTTGAAATTGACGACCAGGTGGAAGGTTTGCACTACATAGCTGACAAGTATAAGTTTGTGGACCTGAGTCGCGTCGCCATCCACGGCTGGTCGTATGGAGGCTTTCTCTCCCTCATGGGCCTCATCCACAGACCAGACATATTTAAGGTCGTAAACAGAACCATTTATGTCATCACTGGGAATATTTCCTGCCATTTTACAACAGAAAATTGGAAAGGTTTAGTTCATTTTGATTGTCTGTACTATCAGATACTTTTGTGTAACTTGAATTTCTTTCACTACCAGAAGATAGATCAGATGTCATTTTGTTTGTTGATCAGGTTGCCATCGCAGGAGCTCCAGTGACGTTGTGGATGGCCTATGACACCGGGTACACAGAGCGATATCTGGACACTCCTGAAAAAAACCAGAAGGGATATGAAGCATGTTCCGTCGCCCTGCATGTCGACAAACTTCCCAACGAGTGAGAGCTCCTTTTTCATGCTTTCATAATAATCTTTTACTTGAGAAAAATAGATTTTTTTGTTGGTGTTTAAGCCCTACTAAGCAGGTATTTACATTTATAATTGGCATGAATCAGTTGTCTCTGCCCTCAGAAAATAAACATAACCAAAACTCACTGAGATGGATTTAGCCATTATGAAAACATAGGCGAATAGCCTTCAAATAGAAAGATTTTAACACCAACATCTGCTAAATACTTTATTTATTCACTCCTCACTTTTCTTGAGGGTTGCTTGACAATTAAATAAAGCTGATGTTTATTTTATCAGTTTCACTATAAGTAGTAACCACTGATGCAAACAAGCCTGTAAATGTGAATATCTCTGTGCATAATGCAGGCCCAACCGACTGCTGATCCTGCATGGGTTTCTAGACGAGAATGTACACTTTTTCCACACCAACTTCCTGGTGTCGCAGCTCATCCGGGCAGGAAAACCGTACAACCTTCAGGTATCTTTGATGAAATAATGTATGTTTGTCAGGAAAAAGCTTTAAAAACAAAATGGCTGGAAGACATCAGATGATAACAGAGATTCTATGTCAGCTGGAAAAGTCTTGAATTTGAGGAAGGGGCCTTTCAGGCCAGAATATTTGCAGGAAAAGAAAAAAGATGTTGGAAAGATATTTGTATGTCCAGACAGGATTCTCTGACCCGTCTAAATGAAACATTCATCCATCCATGTTCATTGTTCTGTCCATGAATTTATCCATTTGTTCATCCACCCAGCCAATGAGGTTTTTGCCAGTTTTTTATTGAAAGTCTGACCTCAGAGGAAATATCTGATGTAAATTTGTAGGACACTTTTTATTTTATACTTTTAAAAGGTTAAAGAATTGACTGAAAACTTAAAAGATCTGAGTTTGAAAACTGTTGCCATTAATGTGGAGACAACCAGTATTTATGTCCAAAATGTCCAAGGACAATCACATCATACATTACGAGTTATCAGCTTGTTCTTGATAGAGTGGCTCATGAATTTGTTTAGGTTACTAAACTAAATTTCTGTGGAATAAAACTGGATGATCAAACACATCTTTTTACAGTTTTTTCCCCCCCTGTTTCTACAGATTTATCCCAACGAACGTCACAGCATCAGGTGTCCGGAGTCCGGAGAGCATTACGAGATTAGTCTGCTGCACTTCCTCCAGCAGAACCTCTGATAAGCCTTTCCACACGCACTAACCTTCCCTTCCTACCCTCCTCTCTTTTCTCACTTTTAAGCATTTATCCTAACCTGTTTCAACACTGTACTTAATTTTATGATCAGCAGAATGAAATCTACACCGAACCTCATCACACATCAACAGTCGTTCACCGGCATTTTCAGCATCAAAATAATGCCTCCAGAGACTCAATTCACAGACCTCCGGTTCTCTTTCATGTTGCGTTCAGCAATCAAGTGAATGTTGAACGGTTGAATTAAGCTCCGCCACCAGCAGAGGTCCCTGTTCTCCCAAAACAATGAAACAAAACTTGTTGGGCAGAAATCCATCAACGGGAGTAAATTTTGATGTTTAAAATGCTGCTTTGTCTACTGTCATTATCAATGCATAAATATGTAAGTGGACCATTTTTGCGCTGTTTTGGAAGAGATTTTTTTGTTTTTTTGTGCCATTTATTTTTATCAACTAATTTCTGTGAATTAATTGAGAAAACGTACTGTTCTGCCTCTGAATACAAACATGAAACTCTTTTAGAGCAAACAAGCAGCTCTTAACCCCCCTCCTGGTTGCACACATTCTTGTTTTTTGCTTTGATATTTGTCTCTTATCTCCTGCCTATCACAGCTTATATTTTATGCAGTTATTCCAGGAAAACATTAAATTTCTCATTTTTACTGGGTTATTTAAAAAATTTTTTAGAAATAGTGGGAGTTATATGGGATCTGTTCCTGATTGCTCGCTTTAACTTCCTGAAGAGCTTTCCTTACCTCTGCTGCTGAGGACCTTTTGAACATTACATTATATTTACCTTTGTGCCAAGAAACTGACCTGAAAGATAATGTTTGAGACAACTGAGATGCCTTGTAAGAGTTTAGGAGCATCTGCTCACATTGAAAATAAATCAGGGAATCAGTCAAAAGGCTCGACGCCAGTGTGAGTCTTACGCCTTGTTATCATCTGCTGAATTACATGGTTATAAATGTACTCAGTTATTGGATAAATAAACTGAAGTGAACAATCTTTTTCAGATCTTGTAACGTAGTCTTTATTTTATATTTTCATGAGGTTACAGTTTGTACTTTAAGCTAACATATTGATCACATTGAAACTGCTGACATCTTCACACCTTCCCAATATCTTCTATTTTTATGCCTCATAATATCTTCATAGAAACTTTAATAAGGGGCCAAATAAAATGAGCGTCTACCAGACCAGGTTTTGATCATCTGGGAATATTTTCAATATTTAGCCCTAAACAGTGATGCATTTTCATTGCTATCCTCATCAGCTGATATTTTTACCTGCTTTAAAATGCAAATTATTCTTTATCAGGTGTTTTGTAGACCATTTACAAAGCTCATTACAAGTTGAACACTAGGGGGCACTGATAAGAGAAGAAACTACTGTAATGTTTCAAAAATGGCCTTTTCTTTTAATCTACCTTCATACCAGTATTGATCATTTCTTCCTGTTTATGGTGGTAAATCTGAAAAACAAATCTGGTTTACTGAAGCTGTGGTGTATTTGCTGGCGTGTTTGTGAGGCAATCACTCAGTCAGTGGACAGGAGAGGAAGTGCATCAACAGGATCTTTTGCAAGGCCGGACTTGCATGGGGGACCCCTATCATAAATGCTTGCAGTTCCAGAATGGCCTATTTTATGTTTTTTAACAAGCATTTAAATGACAAAGATTGAGAGACGAGTGTTTTATATGTCTTGAGCTCAGATATTCACATTGTATAGAAAGACACAATCTTTTTTTTTTTTTTTTGACATTAAATCAAACCAGCCGTATCTGGTTTGGGGTCAGTTAGCATTAAAATATTTTTTATTTGCAAAATTTCAGATAATGAGCAAGACCTTCCTCAGAGTCAGAAGTTTACATACACTTCATTAGTATTTGGTACATTGTCTTTAAACTGTATGACTCAAACATTTCGGGTTTGTTTCCACAAACTTCTCACAATACTCTACTGGAGTTCTGGCCCATTCCTCCTGACAGAACTGGTGTAGCTGAGTCGGGTTTGTTGCTCACACACCTTATCTCCCCAGACAAAGTTTGAAAAATGCCACCGAAGTGGGCAGTGTGTGGGTATGAGTGAAGGGGATTAAGCAGGGCTGTGGTCAGGAGGACGAGGGAAAGTGGCAGATAGCTTAATTTGGTACATTGAAACATGGAGAGTGAGCAGAGCGACGCTGCTAGTTTCGCCACAGATGGATCCTTGGAGGTGGAGGATTTTTCACCCCCCTAACATCACCGGAGGTTAGGAGAGGCTCTATGGAGCCCAGTGGGCCTGAGCCTCATCAGTTCGAACCAGTGGTTCTGGGTGCTGACTCGGCAATGCCCGAAGCCGCTACGGGGGCGTGATGGAGTGAGATGGTTTAAACCCGAACGCAGGGGCTGTGACGTAAGCATGAATCAAGCTGCACCGTTTGAACCAATAGGAAGATTCAATTACAGAGCCAACGTTTAACCCGCAGAGGACAGTTTTAGGACAAATATTACAGAATTAAGCAAGTTTACATAAAATTAAAAAAACTGCTCAATTAAGGCCCATTTTATGCAGTTAATCAGCAAAAGAAAAGTTGATTTGGGGTTTGGTTCCTCTTTAACATTACATAAATACACCTTTTGTTTGGCAGAGCTGAGCATTTTTGATCTGCTGCAGATAACCTCTTTCTCACTGTTTTCTACCTGATTTCTGTTCTGAATTCCAGCCTGTTTAGTTTAGACTGAATTAAGGTCTCTAGTGTCTCACTTGTAATGTAGGGTGTTTAACTAAAACCAGTTTTACATTGAAACATTGCAAGAAAAGTTTAAACCTTTCATCATCATTTGAATAACATCTCATAAGCATTAAATGGGAATTGTGATCTAAGGCTTACTTTATTGGATTAATGTTGTATTTTGTGCTCGCTTTGTTTAACTTTTTTCATGATTCAGAAAATAACTGTGCCAGCTTTTTTCCATTTAAAAGGTTCATTTGTATTCATACAAATAAAAAGCATTTTAAAATGTAATCAAATATTTAAGGTAAAAAAACAATATCTTAAATAAGTAAAAAGTAATTAAAGGAAATACATAACATACATAATAAAACGAGCCCTCACAGAGGGGAATAATGTCCCGGTCAACATGACTCAACATTTAAACTGAGACTCTCAACTGAGAAATATCAGATGATCAGTGCATCAGAAGACATCAGTAATGTGCACTTTGCAGGTTTTGTTTTTTTCAATCAGTAGTTAAAGACCCAGATATTCTCTGGGTTGAAGTGACGTTAGTGTTGGTGCTGCTCGGGTTCTTATTGCACCATAGAAACTGGAGCGATTTTCAGAAGAGTGGTACTGAGAGGGCCGTGGTGTCCCTGTGTGATCGTCCCGAACATGGCCTGTCTTCTGGGCTGTTGTCCCCTGTGGCGTCTGGGATACTTGCCGTTGAGATTTGATTCTCCGCAGCTGCTAAACCACCAACCTCCTGCAAGAAGAGATCGAAATCTTAAGTTCAAATTTGTGAGTCGTTTAGAGAAATCTTCTGTTAAGATTCTAGAGGTGCGTTTTTGTACCTGAGAGCTTCTCAGCGCAGTTGATCTCTGCAGCGAGGTCGTTGTCTCTGTCAGCTGTGGAGAAGGGAAGGCCGGACGCTCCAGTGGACACGATTCTCTTCTGAACCCCAGGCGAAGTGTCCTGCTGAAGGTGTAGAGCGAACATCCTCTCCTCTCCGTAAACTTGGAATCTGTAATAACCTGTCTGCCGCTGCCCCACTTCGTTGGAGAGCTCTATCTGCAGGATGTACTCGCCTTGCTTGGAAAGGGAGTGGATGTGGTCCAAACCGAGCCAGAACTCCCCTGGGAGATAGAATAAGAAAAAATATTACAATTCGTTTTTTAATGCTGAAACATTCTATGCTGTAGTATTATTGCTGTAATTTTAAGGGAAGCTTTTAACTCACCATTGAGGTTGCCAAAGCCTTTTCGGTAGCTCTCCCAAAGCTGGTTGAAGTTTTGAGATCCATCCTGGCGTTTCTGGATGATTGTCCATCCACCGCCTACAGAGAGAGCAGGAAAACACTTCAGTTTTTTTCCCCTCTTTATTCCTGCAAATATCCATTGAGAGAAATCAGACTGAGAAATAAAGTGAACAAACCTACCTGGAGTCATTTCACAGAGCACGTTGAAGGGTTTTGAGTTCTCGGGCTGGATTGTGTAGATGCCGCTGACTCGATGTCCTTGTGCAAATAGATCCTGACAATCTCTGGCCACACCTGCAAACCATAAAAGCATAAGATGAATCAGATAGTGTTTAAGAGTCAATATGTTTAAGCATCCTTATCATAGCAAACCTAGCAAAGCATATTGCCCTGATTTCTTTCTGATCTTTGCACTGTGTCTGAACAACTCTGCCAGCGAGTCAGACATACAACTCAAAGTGCAAAGGTGAACAGTTTCATTATGTCTCTATACAGTCAGTGAATAGCTTTTTTTGTGCGTGTACTAACAGCTGACTTTCGTAAAAACGTCTATAGCTAAAAAGATTTAAAATCTTGGTGTTTTATTTGTTTATATTACAGGAAGAGAGAGATTTACACGGTTAATGTTGTTTTAAGGAGCTGAAACTGTAGAAATGTTACCTGTTTCAGCTTGATTGCGCTCTGCATCGCCTTCCAGTGCCATCTCTTCATCTCTTCGTCTGTGGGTTTTCACTTTGTTTTGCGTGACCTTCAGAAAAAAAACAATGAGCCGAAAGATTAAAATCGTTCTCCCGTTTATTTAAAGTTACAAAGTTGTATAGTTGTTTGAGGTCTCTCACCTTGTTCTGCAGGGCTTGCAGGTGGAGACTCTGTTTCTCCAGTTTGTCTTGCTGCTGTCTGATTTTCTCCACCAACTGATCGATGCGTCTGTTCTGAGCGACCATCAGCCTCTGGAGATCAAGGAAAAAGCTTTTCAGATTCATTGTGTTCAGATCCAGCTACAGCCGCAGAGTTTAAAGAAAAATCTCCTTTTATAACGTCAAAACATTATTTTAACTCACCTGGATGAAAGAAACCCTCTCATGGTCACTGTTGTTGCTGTCCAGCGCTGGCTCTGTCAGCACCTCCTCCATTCTGTCCATCCTGGATTTTATGTCCTCTGTCTGCCTCTTCACCTCCCCTACCTCCACCTTCACCTCTTGTCCCAGTTCAGCAAGAAGCCTGTACCTCCCCTGCGCCTCCTTGCTCTGGGCAATCAAAGCTTCTCCCTGCTCCTCCTGCATCCTATCTAGCTCAGACACCGTGCTGTTGAAGGTCTTCAGCCTGCTGTTCACGTCTCTCATCTGGGCCTTGGTCTTGTCCACGTGCTCCTTCAGCCCCTGGCCGAGCTGCAGGAGGCCATGGGCCACCACGTTCACGTCGTCCCAGGAGGCGTGCTTCTCCCGACGGGCTCTGTCTGTGGGGAACCCGGTCCCTGCCTGGACCAGGATGGTCAGGAGGAGGATGATAACTTGTGGCATCTTCATCTTTGTTGTCTTTGGTTTGTTTTCAAATCAGCGCTTTGTCTCGAATCTCCTCAGTGGTGTGCTGCTGAGTGGGATTGTGAGGTTTTTATAGCTCTGTGCTGCAGCAGAGGGTTCGCTTGATTGGCTGCATGAAGGTGGAGGAAGAGAAGTAGGTGGGACAGAGGCGGGGAGAGCCCTTCATAGTTAGGAGCTCAGCTATGATCCAATGAAACATCTGAGTTACTGGTCTTTAGATCGATGATGTAGTCCAAGATTTGTTTTGTTTGAGTGATTACTGTATTTTTTACATGCGATATCCCCTTTAACGCAGTTCGACAGCTACTCAAATACTAAACCAACACACAGGTATTACATTCTACATCTTGAAAGAATGCAAAGAAACAGACAAGTCTCATGTAATTTAACAACTTTAGCAGCCTTGTGTGAGAATTAAAACTACCTCTTAACCCACATCCAACAGATTTCATTTATCTGTTTCAGCCTGATTGATGCATGCATCAGCAACAACACTCCTTATCCCCTGGATACACTCGCTTTAACATCCATAAAAGACTGCAGATAGACAGCATTGATTGATTTATAACCTCTGGAGTGAACAGCTGAAGATTGCGGTTTATTTTGGAAGAGAAAGACTGAACAGTTGCTGAGCGAGAAATGCAGGAGAACATTTGGTACGGGTGTGAGAAGTAGGGGAAAGTTCAGCCCTCAGGCCTTTTTCCTCACTGGTTCCTGACAACGAAATCCTACAATTATACACGCACACTCCCAGATGGGACAACGCATGCACAAGGCATGCGTTGTCCCATCTGACTAACAAAACACTGAGGCAAGCAAACTTTTTTTTTTTTGGCACTTTGTAACTGTAATACTGAATGCTCAGTTAGCAAAATTAATTCAGGATAACTTGATCAAATTAATAGTTTGAGTTTTGATGTAGATTTAAAGGTGTAACCTTAAAAAACGTACTGCCAATAATCTTTAAAGGGACATAAAGGCTGCTCTGAATTTCACAAGCCGTTTGTACAAATGTGGACAATTATTTCGATATTTTACACTTCAGGGTTGAGATTCACAAAGTTAGTATCCCAGGATTTCACAGTTTCAAGGTAAAATGTACCACCAAACGAACGCCTGAAGTTTCTATATTATTTCGATGTACTCAAGGAATCTGAACTGTTGTTCACCGTCTGTATTACAGGCGGTCAAGCCTGGACTGAATTATACTACACTGAATACAGATTCCTGTAAAAAACCATGTGTGGTTTGTAAACCTTTGTCAAAAAAAAAAAAAAAGTCTATCTATAATTCTCTTCTTCCCTCTCAAACAAATAGTATAAATTGCTGTTTTCTGCTGTATGGGTTTCATCAGGGATGTTGGCTGGGGCACAGAGGTAGGGACCGGCCCGGGGTGAGGTTCAGTAAGGTCCGAGAGCTGCCACTTCTGAGACATTTTACTGGAAAATGTTAACCAAAAAAATCCATCCAGGAGTTGAGATATTTCAGTCTGGGCAGAAACGATGGTCTGAGAAACAAAAACATGCAGGCAACATAAATTGGAAGAGTTCACTGAGGTTAGCATCATGTTGTTATGGTAAGAAAAAGCATTTTCAGCGGTTGTTTCTATTTACAACACGCAGGCAGTTACGTGTATATGCTTATTTGAAAAATTTAGGCTTTTCTTTAATTCTATGGGCATCTTTGTCAATAGTTTTCTGGGCTTTATAAAGTTTTTTCAAATATCTCAACTTTTTGCTAAGATTTAGTCCGGTGCACTCCTTGTACCGTATCAGTTGTCATTAAAAGGCACTGATTACTTTTCTGATTTTCTTCTTTTACATTGTATAGGGCTCAAGATAGTTCTATTTATTGGCATGCCTGAAATCAAGGCACATAAATCAGCATAAAACAAAATAAGTGAGCACAAGACGGCCAACCACAGCCCTAATTTGCCAAAGAGTGACAGCCGTATGTTTAGAATGACAAACTTGGCCATCAATCCTTAAAATAATGGCCACCCAACACAAAAGTAGTGATGGAGGAGTTTCCAGTTTGAATTTCAGTACATAAAGTGAAAATTTATTTGGTGATACGATTTATCCAGTGAAGATGTCCGAAATTTTTTTTTTATTTGAGGGCAGTAGCTTAGAGACGCAACACACCGTATTCTGTTTTGATCTGATCCTATCAAAGTGGGGCAATGACCACTAATGATACAGCTCAGCGATAAAACATTTATAAAAATAGAAAGGGAGACTCTTTATTGCAGGTTTCTACAAGCTAACACGTATTTTTATTGATCAGAGTCTTGAGCTGCAGGGTGGAGAAGGGTTTTGTTTTCACTTTGGGAACATTGTAGCTCCTGCTGGTGTTCCAGTGCACGTACCGCTGCATGCTGACTGCATGCTCTGCACGTACATCCTTGAACCTTTTGCCCTCAGCCGACGCTAGGCAGAGCTCCAAATGTGTTCAATATCAGCACAGACTCAGTGCCAGGAGTCACTTTTCCTATCCCAGCTTTGTCACAACACAATGTTCAACTGCATTACGAGGCTGTGTTTGGACCCCCGGCTCAGTTACAGTAACCGGTTTTTCCTGCGAGGGTTGCAGAACCACTGGGGAGGTGGAAGAATCTGCAGGACTGGACTGTTTATCCTGGTTTAGTCTTTAGCTACGAGGTCATCTGAAAATAATTAAACCAAACCTGGATGCTTTAAAGTGGCATCTCTGGTTATATAAAGGCTTTTTTTTTTTTCATTAGCAACTAAACTTGTGGATCTTTAACCTTTTATTAGCTCATCATCAGTAGGCAATGCTATGTTGGCAGGTTTTTTTGTAAAGTCTATATGGGACCAAAATATTGTGATTCTTCTCCACGTGATAAATATTTCATTTATGAAACATGTAGATTTATCTTTTCCTGGCTTTGCAGCTGTGTAGAAACTTGAAAGAAAAGGATGAGAGAAACCTTTTTCTTTCTGTTTTTGTACCTAAAAACCCTGTCAGAGCTGTTATTTTTGGATTATTACAAAATATGTAGATTTCATGAGCTCTTGGAGTGATTTTAGTCCACTACCCACTTCTGGGATGGTCCATCATTTTTCCATGTTTTCCCCGTTTGTCACACTGGATTCCTAAAGCCTCATAAATAGCTGCGTGATCTTTTTCAGACTCATTGTTTTTTTACATTTCTTTTGACCATAATGTGTTTTCTTTGAGATGTTTTAGCCTATTTCATGTAGTCAGACAGGTTCTATTCAAGTGATTTCTGGGTTCTGCAGGTCCGGTAGTAACTGGGCCTAGCTGTGGCTAATGAAACTAAACCAAAAAGTCTGGTTGTCTACAGGTATTTCATGGGTTAACAACCAGAATGAGGATTTTTATTTTCAGGTGCCCAGTTTGGCTCGAGTAGCTTTTTTCCTTAGATAGATAAAATCATTTGGAAACTCATTTGTTTATTTACTCACCATATCCTTTGTCTGAATAAAAAAGTGCTTGATGATCTAAAACCGTGAAGTTTAACAAAGAAAATAGCAAATAAAACCTGCATGGGGTCAAAAACGTTTTCATGACACAGCGCCTGGATTGAAAAAGGAACTTCAGGTCTATTTATGTATGTTCTCCACAGCAGCAGCAGCCTTGTGTTTTGTAGATAGGATCTAATGTGCAGAGCTTCACACACCGACCCAAAGAGGCACATGCAGAACGTGCCTCTTGTAAACAATGGACCACATCTGTCAGTTAAAACTCTGAGTTACTCATTTACTCTTGATGAGTATTTTCATCCCATTGTTTTGACGTTTTAGCCTCTGCCTGGTTGTTTTATTTCAAATCCCCTTTCATTTATTACAGTTTTTTTTCCAGTTCTAAAAATTCAAACTTGCTTATCAAAAAACATTAGAAAAAGTCAGAAGAAGCAGCCCTAGAGCCATGTGTCAGATAAGCTCTCCTTAGCATATTGGCGCAAACATTTCTAAGCAGAAATGAATGAACACTACTAAAAACAGACAGAGCAAATAATTTATAGAGCATATAAACTTGTACATTAACTGACATCTGCATATTAATTAACATCTGCATTAGGGTGCAAACATTGAAGAAACAATATGTTGTGTTGAGGAGTTGGAGGACACCAAAAACAGCCCTAAAAGAAGGCTGGGGATGTAAAACATGGTAAACAAAGAACAAGGGTTCAGTTGTTCAGTTCTCTTAAATTGGTTTTTGCAAGCGATATAACTTCCCATGGCTCTCAGTTTAATGTTTCTATGTCAAAGTTCAAATTTAGAAAATACTACGTTATTTAGGTCTGTATTAAAAGTTAATAATTTTAACACAGACATAAACAGCTATGTTATCAAAGAGCTGGGTGACACTGTCTGATAAAATATAAACTGTTTCTAAAGCTTATCTTTACTTTTTAAAACCAAACGACACAGTCGAGTCTTTTTCTGGTTCTTTAAAACATCCTGAAACTTTCCCGAAATGTCTGTGATTCATGATGGGAGGGCTCCACAGATTACAACAACACTGCATGTTCCCTTTTGTACACGGGCATGCATTTGTTTCCACAAAGAGAGAGCGAGCCCTGTGGAGGTTTGCAGCGTTTTACAGAAACCAGTGGGTTAGTGTGTGAAAGGTCGGGCTGCTGTTACGTGCCTGGTATGTTGCATCAGCCTCTCGGGCAGAAAATACCCTTGGACTGTGTTTGGGATCAGGCGTGCACAGCCGTGGGGCCGGAGCGGCACAATGAGACCGTTAACCGGAGTTAGAAAAAAACACACACAGAGGGGCTGCTGACGGACCAGAAAGTATTTTAAACTCCTGCCAGGATCTTTAACCTATGATGGTTCTGTGGTGTATTGGGTACTTCACGGAGCAAACACCAGAACTTCAGAGTAGTGAAGAGAAATTGTTAGCAGAAACCCAAAACTTTGTGAGATTTCGAGATCATTTTAAAAGAAAAAAGATGGCAGAGTCACAAAAACTTGATATAATTAAAATCTGTGTCTAACTATACATCTCCATAAATTGGAATCTCTTAAAAAAGTTAATTTCAGTAAACCAGTTCCAAAAGTAAATCTAGTTTATTACACTAGATCATTACATGAGGTCAAGGAAAAAATATATTTTAATGTAGAAACGTTATGTTGCGAACTATACAATCTGAGGGATGTCCAGCAGAAAGTCAAGACACCCTTCACAAGGAGGGAAACCCACAAGAACATCATTGTTAAAGACTCTGACTGTTCAGAGTGTTGTGCACACACACGTTAATGGGAGGTTAAGTGGAAGGAAAAACTTGGAAAAAGGTGCACAAGATTGAGTAAACTTGCTTTGTTGAAAGGATTATAAAGAAACACCCACTGCACATATGTGGTGGCGATACGAGCTTCCACGCTTAAAGTTTTCAGAACATGGGCTACATCTGTCATATTCCTTGTGTTAGGCCTCTTCTCAAACAGAGATGATGTCAGAAGCATCATACCTGAGCAAAGGAGACAAAGAATTGGACTGTTGCTCATTGGTCTAAAGTCCTCTTTTCAGATGAAAGAAATGTTTGCATTTTATTTGGAAGTCAAGGTCCCAGACTCTGGAGAAAGAATGGAGAGCTCCCCTCAAATCACAAACTTTATGGAGATGTGGATTTCCTTTCCATGTAGGACCTGGCACCTGCCCACACTGCCAAAAGTAGAAATACCTGCTTTTATGACCATGACATCACTGTGCTTTATTGGCCAGCAAACCACCCTGACCTAAACCCTACAGAAAATCTTGGGAATGTTGTGAAGAGGATGATGAGAGACCAACAATGCAGACAAGCTAAAGGTCGCTATTTAAGCAAACTGGGCTTCCTGAAAACCTCAGCCGTGCCGCTGGCTGGTCTCCATGCCACGCTGCATTGATGCAGACAGATGTTAAAGGCTAAATAGAATAAAACAGATCAAATTGGCTGTACCTGCTCAGTCTTTCTGGTATCTACTCAATGTCTTGCTCTCTATTTACGTAGCCACATGAATCAACAGTGACACAGTAACATTTTCTGGTAGCAATTAAGGTTTAGTGATTGTAAAAAGATGGGATTTTTTAATTTTCCAGTTGTATCTGTAATTTAAACCTCTTTAAACACAGGACCCAGCATCTTCTGACTGTATTTTAGACTCCTTTAGCCCACAACACTGGCAGCACAGTAAATAATGTGTGAGGTAGTAAAGTTCAAGTAGATTCTCAGACTGCAGCATTAAATTTTAAGTCCCCTCCTTTAATTGGGTCAGTTATGTTTACATGGAAGATGGAGATCCTTCCAGCTTAAAAACAGCTGGCTTTTATTCCCATCTTGGCTATTTGATTCATTATGGACAAATCTTGAATCCTGGTTCTTTCATGTTAGTGCCATGCTGTAATCGGTTTTTGTCCTGAGTTTTAGGAAAGTTGTAATCTTATTACACCTTAAAGTCTTTTTTTTTTACTAGAGTTTAATGTATGTGAATTAATTATAAAGAAGGCATCAAAGAAAATAAAGTAGAATAGTGAGCTTAATAATAATAAAATGAACTGTTCAGACATTAAATTGACATTTGGTTGACATTAGTTGTTGTCATCTGCAGGCAGTAGGACAGAATCATCCAGCTTTGCTTTTTATTGAACTTTATAGTTTCATTTATCAAATAAAAGTGTTTGTAGTTATAAAACAGCTTTATTTTATATGACTAGTTACTGTTGGAGAGATATAAGGTATTGTTATCACAGTCTCGAACAATGAAGCGATGCAAATCAGCAGGATGATTTGTGCATGTATTCATGTTCTTTCCTTCCAAAGTGGAGATTCTTTATTTTGGGTTGGGTCTTCTGGCTCTTTTCAGCGTCTTAATTTCACGTCACAGGTCTCTGCTGAGCAGCAAAGTGGGTGAAAGGTTGTGCTCGTGTTTGCGTCATGCACAGCTTGTGCACGGCTCATACGCAGCTCGTGTGCGGCCCACGTGCGATACGCTGATGTCACGAGGAATTCACTAATAGCAGCTGGTATTTACAATCGTGAGGACGATACTCCATCCTTTCACTTCCATCATACTAACCTTTTACCCAGTTTCCTCCACTCCCAAAGTATCAGCATCCCCTTGTTTCTCCTCCTCCTCTTGGCTTCGGGACCTGTGGTCCTCCTTTTTTGTGCAGCCTGCCGTTGCACTTTCACCTAGAAAGAAAAGATGTTTCCCCGAGGCGTCTTCTTTCTGATCAAAGAGCTGCAGTCTTTGTAAGTTAAAGGTCATCTGTGTGTTGATGGCCTAAACTCTTGGTTGGTGGAAGTGTTTGCCTCATTCTTTTGGTTTTTATGAGTCCAGTAAAACTTTCAGACTGCACCTTCTGTCTGCTTCTGTTGACGTCTGCGTCATTACTCTGCTTGCAAAATGATTCATTTCCTTTTTGCTTATTCGAAACAAAAATGTTTCAACCACTATTAGATGTTTCCCTCAGAAACAAATTCTGGTCAAAGTTTGAAATAAAATGTTATCCTCTGACATACTTTTAAATTGACTTTTTGTGGGGAAAAATGTGTTTTATGTTCATTCTCACTGATTGTAGATGCAATTGTTTTGAGAATTAAAAACTATATTTAACAAATTTTGATAGATTCCTTTAATAATCTTTCAGTTCTGTTGTTTTAATGTAACGTTTTAGTTGGATCAACAAATAGGCTGATTAAATTGAATTATTTTTAATCTTAACATGAAACACAATTCAGGGAACAAATTCATTAAAATAACCATTGTGTTCATGTTCCCTCCAGGCTAGGGCTAACTAGCGCCTAGTTAGGCTTTTAAAATATGAAACCAGTGGAAGCTATGCCGACACTAGTGTTAACAAGTTTCTCTGTTTTGGCAAGTTTCCCTTTAGACTTTAAAACTGTAAACCAGTTAACTTTTATTACTAATGGCAGACTATCTTGAATTTGAGGTCCCTTATAAATGCAAAAGAAGGTTGTCTCATTTTACCGGGGCAGATTAAATGAATTTTAATTTAAATGCCCTTCATATAGCACCCCTGATAAAATAAGCTAATCTCATATTGCAGCAGCATGATCTGACACTGAAAACAGAAAAAATCCAACCTATTAGTTTCACTATATTTATTTAGTTGTGGGGAAAAAGAGGTTGGAAATAATGTTTTTGTACAAAATCACAAGTGTCCACAGTCGAGGCTTATAGATACCCCCTAAAAACACCGAAATTTGTCCCTTTACTGGAGGTCTCAAGAGCAAAGTTCCTTCTGGCCAGGACATTTCATACTTCACAAGAAACTCAAGAGCAGAACTGGGAAGTCTTCATAAGGCCCTCGAACTTCAGCCTGCTTGAGAGTAGTGACCCCCACCAGCGTTTTGACCATTCACACCATAGTCGTCAGACATCCGTCATCCATGCAGTTTCTTTCAGTGTGATAAATGTTTATACCCTTCACTGCTCGTAGTATGCTCAATAATTGTTCACACCCCTGCTGTTATTTGCTGTTTTTTTACGTTTTTTGTGCAGAATTATGTATGCACATTTTGTACATTTTCAAAAATTCTCTGTTGCACCTTTCGTTTAATCTCAATATGCCATTTTTCATAACTGCAGTATTTTTTTAAGTTGTGCATTTTTCCCTGACACTGTACAGTCAATTGTATTTTTTTGTTTCGTATAGTTGTTGCCTTGGTGTCTACCTGCATGCTTTCGTTTGCCTTCCTTTTTTTCAATATTGTAACGTTAACAGCAACATTTGCTAATAAACAATATTTATATGCTCAAAGGAGTGGACAGAAGTATAAACTTAAATTAAACCACCTCGTCTCTTGCAGCATTTCCATCACTTCTTATTCATCAAGGAAAACATGCTTTTTGGAGTAAAGGTCTGACTTGAAAATGATTCAGTGTCAGTTAGTTTTATCTTTTAGTTCTGAGTCATATTTTGACTTCCCTGGTTTTGTTATTGCTGAGTAATGATTTTGACAGTAGAAACTAACACATAGGAGTGCTTTAAAATCTCTTTTGTCTTGTTTATATTTTATTTTTTCAATAAAAGGCTAAGAAACACCTCAGAGAAAAGCTTTTAATCAGAGCCTGATGATAGAAAAGCGTAGTAGTGGTCCAAATGAAGTTAGGGGATCCTGATGGGAACACCCCACCTTAAACTGGTTTTACTGGCAGAAACTGTTCTGTTGCACCTATTGACCCAGGTACAGCCTGTACAGTCAGGGGTTTAACACTCAGATTTCAGACCCAAACCTTCTTTCTCAGATTTCAGAAAGTTTAACTGGTTCCTTTCAGCAGATAAAAAGCTTAGTTTCGTCACTTTTGTGGCTTTAAAGCTGCTCCTTTAAAGTGTATACAGCTAAAGGTTGGAACATGTCTTGATTATATTTTGTCCATGAAAGACATTCATGCTCACAGTTTGGACCTTTGACCTTTGCTCACCACGTTGCAAAAGTCACGTTTTCCCCCTTTAAAGTCCGATAATGGTGACTCTGCGGCCGGCATGCAACCTGCTGTAAATACCTCACCAACATCTGCTCTATTTTTAAAGGTAAACCCCACCTGACCTTTCTTTTGGTTGGTGGCGATTAATCAGGTTTGGATCTAGACAACTGTTTACTCACACGGTTCATTGGTCCGCTGGTTGTCAGTCACCTTGCTTCACTGCAGGTCATGCTCTTTTACCCAGAAACCAGGAGGACAGGCCATTGTGTGTGAAAACTGAGAGAAAACACGTGTTCAGCACAGATTCATGTGTTCATAACCGCACATGGAGTTCAGAGTTCCCCAGGTTATTGAACATGAATCAATGAAAACTGAAGATGTTAAGGTTTGCGAGATATAGGACCCCAGAATGCAGACGAGCAGGCAGCGTGATGGTAAGTGCAAAAGGTTTAATAACAGAAACTCACTCACCGCAGGAGGCAGGAACAAAACAACAAACGGGCAGGCGAGACAGTTATGGCATGATCAAAAAACATGACTTGGTTTGAGAAATGTTTCCGCGATGACTAACTGAACAGGTGTGTATATATGGAGTGAAAACCAGGTGGAGCAAGGAGACAGATTAACTTGGAGCAGGTGAACCAGATAACATAATTGACAGACAGAACAAAACGTGGCTGCGGCAAAAACAGAGACTCTAATATACAAACAAAACCAAACTTGACAAAACATGAACAAGACTAAAACATGACCAGAAAAATAAACAGAAGCGTGATTCAAAACTTGAACAGTGAAAAACATATAAGGAAAAAACCCGAAACCAAAAACCAAACAACCCCAAATCCTAACAGAAGAACGTGTTGAAGCTCATGGAAATTCTGATCATATGTACTTAAGTTTTGATCAATTATAAATGAACAATCTCAATCAAACCTTATTTACAGAAAACCTTTATTTCAGCTAAAAAACAGGATAGACAGAAAACTACTAAAGACACAGATTAGAAATGATCAAGTTAAGTAAACAGACTAACCAAAAAATACTCTAAGAATTTAAAGAGAGATAAGTCAGTAAATTATAGGGGATGAGGAACTGTGGAAATGCATTCATCTTAAAAAAGCTAAACTGTTTGAAACCTAAAGAATTAATCATTTGTTGTTGCAGCTCCTTTTCTACAGTGTTGACCCTAAAACGTCTATGAACATGGATTTTCTTCTCTGTATTAATAGGAAACGTTGAAAACAGATGCCTGTCTGCTTGAAAACAAGCAGTAGATCAGTGAAGTTGGAAATTTTGACCACTTCTCCATTGTAGGATCAATAACCTATAAACAGACGTTTGAACATTTATAAACAAGCGTAAGCAGAAAACAAGACTCAAGATCTCAGTTTTATGATGAACAAAAGCCGAGGAGTAAAACAATGCAAGGATGACGATTCTCCAAAGTTCTACCCACATTCATTTTTCTATTTCTACACTTAGAATATCATTAACGGGGCACAAACATTTGATCCATAAAGTATCTATTATAACATTATAGTCGTAATATACTACTGATGTTGGAGACTGTCCTTAAACCCTTTGGCTTTCGTTATTGAAGTGTTGATTATACGCCTGTTTAACTTGTGCTACTTCCAATCTAACTCAATGTTTACACTAAATTGCAGTTTCTTGGATGAAGCCTTCCCTTTTTCCCCCTAAATGATGGTCATCATAGCCAAACACTTAAATTTTAGTTTCATCAGACCACAGGACATGTTTATCCCTGAGTGCATTTGCAAACTTTACTTTGCTTTTGCAGTAATGGCTTCTTCCTTGCTGATTGGCCCTTTAGTCTATGTTTGTTCAGCTCTTATCTTTAGGCTGCATCATCTTTGCATTTGATCTGGGGAAAATGCTCTCATTTCGCTTTTAAGTAAATTTTGTTTCTAGGACCTAGAACTTGTCTCCTCTCTGAACTGTATGATGGCTGGACATCCCTGTGTTGTTTATACTCGCATATTAATAGTCTGATCTGGTGGATGTGGGACCTTCAAGCCTCTGGAAGACGTACCTGCAGATTAACCAGATTTGTGGGGGTTCATGATATCCGTTCCTGATATCTTGGCTGATTTATTTTATTGTGTCCATGCCGTGTGTTTGAGCATGAATAATAAACACATCCACAGGTGTCCCTCCTTTTAACTCGTTTAACGTTGTGAATTAAAATTAGCTGAAAGTTTACAAAGCCATGACACCCTCATCTGGGCTTTCAAATAATGTGACGTTACTTTTATTGGTCAGAGTTGTCCTGTTTTTTTTTTCTGTGACTCACCCTCTTCAGCTACATGCAGTTTGTGTTGTATCCGTACCTGAATAAAATAAAAAAGTGGGCAAAAATAATGCATTAAATGCGGAAAGAATCCTTTCAGTTGAATTAGGAAAATGTCAAACATAAGCAGTCATTATGTTTGTCTTGGTTTGTATATTACATCTGAGTCAGAAGGGGAGAAGTTAGAAGGACCACCATAAAAATACAAGAATAAATCCTTATAATAATATATTAAATTCCATGCATACATTTAATACACCAAATACATGTCTGGTAAAAGTATTGAAGCCCTTTGAAATGACACACGTTTTGTCACGTTACAACCATAGACATCAGTGTGTTATTGGAAGCTTTGTGAACAACTGAAACCAGATGTTTTTTGTACACTGTAAAAATAACCTTTTATCTGACTGTCTGACATTAAATGAGACTTTGCCTGTTTTAGATCAGTTAGGATTACCAAAACTATTTCTATTTGCTAAAAGCCATAATAATGAGGGAGAGAATCCATCCATCTATTGTCTACATCAGCCCATCCCTGCAGGGTTGCCAGGGGGGCTGGTGCCTATCTGCAGCAGTCATTGGGTGAGAGGAGGGGTGAAACCTGGACAGGTCAGCAGTCCATCATAGGTCAACATAGAGACACACAGGACAAGCAAACACACACACTCAATCCTAAGGGCAATTTAGAGAGCCCAATTAAGTGAGGGAGACTAGGTTGGAGAATTAGTTTTTTCTTTTTTGCTTTCTTTAAACTCAGACATTTCCATGCACCATGATTACTATGCCTTTAAATCATTTTTGGAAAGCCCCCATGATGTTGCGACGGCTTTGTAAGTGTCTGATTCCTTCCTGTCTCACCCTGTTTGGACTATCCCTGAGAAAGAAAACACGTTATTCTGCAATGGACTTTGCACTTTGAGGCCTGAGAGACAGGTATCCTCCTATCTCCATCCTGTCAGTAACACTCGCGGCTCAATGGGGAAATTACTTTATGGGTTATTGTTCTGATAAAGAGCTGCTAAGGCTTTGGCATCCAGGTTTGTTTTTCCTCTGTCGGTCAAAGCGTGCCAAAGTTTGAACAAAGTTGTCAAAAAGTGTTGCAGTAGAGGTAGGAGAACATTACAAAAGTGAAGGGTTTAAGCTACTTTCTGTTTTACCTGCTCTTTGGTGCAGGTAAAACTGTCAATATCAAAGTAACATAATAAGATTAATCTCAACAGATCAGAAAAAAGTGGTGCCCTTTCCGTGTATTATATAAAGAGATTACTTTGCTCTAAATTTGTTCCACTGCACTTTTTCAGTGTAAATAAATTAGCATTTCTAATGCACATTATGCACAAATTAAGGCTTAAATCTTTGTTTACTTCTGACGCAACTTTTACAGTACAGATTCAGACAATAGTTAAATACTCTGCAGTCATTGTAAAAAGAGACAATGAAACAATCGCTACTGCTATTAAAATAAGGCAAACACAACTTTATATAAACAACAGCGATTTGAGAAAGGGTATAAACAATTTGCATGGCATTTATACCCAGTAAATCTTTTCCAACATGTAGTTTCTGTGTGTGGAAATACAGTCATATTCAATAAATTAGAATATGCATTCAGACAGAGCCAACTCCATTTTGATGCCCCTTAAAATAATTATGTATTTATTTCAGACCTGGTTTGGCCTCTCCTCTGCAGAGAGGTTTATATATTATGTTTTCAATATTGAGCATGAGAAAGGGCACCAGTCAGGGCTGCACATTGTTGTTGTTATTTATGTGTTTCATGTTTTTTATTTATTTATTTATTTTTTAGTTGTCACTGGCACCTTATTTCAACTGCCTTTGTGGTCAAGAACCAGACCTGTCCCAAAAAGGGTCGTTTGTCAAATTAAAAGTACCTTAATATTCCATTTAACCCATAGAAAAGGTAAGTTCTGTTCCTGGAGGAATGGACCAAAATCCCACCAAACCACTGTGAGAAGCTTGTGGACCTAAGACATCTCACCCATATAAAATGGTCTAATTAACAACTCTATGAAATACTATTTAAACTTAAAGAAACTTAAAGGTAAAATCAAAAATGATCCCTCTCATAATTCTGGAATTTAGCAAATAGAAGTAATTGTATTAATTCTGACTGAACTACAGAAAATTGTCTGATTTTAATGTCAGACAGTGAGGACAACGGTTATGTGCTTTTTTATACAGTGAATGTAAACATCTGGTTTCATCGGTATATAATATAGCAGTGGAGATGTGGCATACAAGTCAGGTGTAATATTTAGCTTGAACTTTTTATTTTTGTGTTTTAGAGTTTGGTTATTTAGATGGCAATGTTTAAAGACATTGGTTGTTGGTCAATGAATAAAATGAAACTGAGCTTGTCATTAAAACGAACACTTAAAAAAACAAATAGTCACCACATATAGGTTTATGATACAGTGTGATAAATTTGTACTGATGAGTTTTTAGGACTGCATACACCATTTTAACTATCCACAGCTCTGTGCTGCAAATATGCATGTAAATAACCTATAAACCTAATTAAAAACAAAAACTAATAAAAACGTTAATAGAAATGTTAATAACTTACAACAAATGCATGGTAACATATTTCACTTTAATCCACAACTATAGAAATAAATCATTTTTTGACTTGTGCATAATTGTTGTAGGTACAGTAGCAATAAATTGACACCCAGGTGTTTCTGCTGCCCCCAAGTGGCCACACTTAGCCACTGACATCGCTACCACAACTCTTTGACCTAAATTCATATTCCTTCAATAAATAATTCCTTTTTGGGTCACTTTTTAAATGAAGCCATCCATAAATGAACATAAAATGTATTTCTAAGACTTGGGAGGTGACAATAATAAACAGAGCTGGTTATATTGTTCTCCTGGTGTCCATATGCTACGTGCAGAGTAGAAGCACAAAGAACTCTGATTATTTCCTCTCTTTGTTTGAATGTTGGCAATCTGTTATGAATAAGGAGCCTTAGCTCACACATAGCAGACAATGTTTGTTACTAATACTGTTCTAAAAGTGTTACAAAAAAATAACAGTAAACCCTCTTTGGTGTTTTCATGTCTCTTTCAAAGCAGCCACTTTCTTTGAATCTTTAAGTATTTTCGATCAGTGGTTCTTTAGCCTCTTTGAGGGTCTTTCAATGTTTTTCTAGTTCTGCTTTTTCTCTCACTTGCTCATGATATGAAGGACTGTTAGCTTGGGTTTCTTTAAGATTATAGTCGATTGTTTTCACTCATTTTCTGCTGGATGATTGTTTATACATATGTTTCCTTGTTGAAAGCTGATTAAATTTCACAGTCTCTGTCAGGTTTATTTTCCCCCTTTTTGCTCTGATGTAGCCATTAACTTCCCCTCTATGCTTTAACTCTCTGCTCTCATCCAGCTGTTCGTCTTCTGGTAATAAGGCTCATTCATTCCAGTAATCACCCTCCCCAGAATTTAAGACTCTCTGTCAGACCCTCCTGTTTCTGGTTTGCTGCTTGTCACTTCCCACTGTGCCTCCTACTGTTTTGTAAGTTCTCTCTTCTTGAAAAAGTACTAAAAGTACCACTAAGATGCACAATGAGTATGCCTACCTCCTGTCTTTATTTGAGTCCTATGCCACACACAAATGAGCCACAGTTTCAGTCCTATTATTGTACCTGGCCCCCACAGCATATTAGCCTGTGTCCTTAAAATATAAGGAAAGAAGGTAAGGTGAACAAAATATTTCAGACCTTTGATAAAACCATTCACAACAGATTATTAGTATTAGAAAGTTATGTGTTTTAATATACAGAAGGAAAAAATATTCCAGTAATTGCTTGATACAGGACAGGTTTCAGTCTCTGCTCTTCCTGTCTGATGCCTGTGAAGGTGGATGGGGTGGGGCATTCAGTGTTTTTGTTGCCTATGTATTCGTTCATGCAGCATCCTGTTGTTCCTGCTGGCCCATGACGACCTGAATGCATTGTTCCCTGTGATCACCAGAGAACCGAGGCTTCCTGTCTGACAGCTCAGCAGCCTGAAATGCTTGGAATCCCCTGTCACATTTCTGCTTTAAGTAACTTGCCCAGCAGAATGGAGGGTTTCCTTTTAGGGCATGAGAACCAAGAATCTTACAATAAAAAAAAAAAAAGATGCAAAAACCACAACAAAAAACTCTCAACTTCCAAACGTCCTCAATTCCTTTTTCTTCAGTTACCAGATGGACAATATATAAAATGATTTAATCTGACTCTGCATCTCCAAGAGCAGAGGTCTTAAAGGCCCAGTATCCTGCATGTTGTAGGTGCTCTGATCCAGCACACCTGAATCAAATT
This sequence comes from Girardinichthys multiradiatus, assembly GCF_021462225.1. Lineage (NCBI taxonomy): Eukaryota > Metazoa > Chordata > Actinopteri > Cyprinodontiformes > Goodeidae > Girardinichthys > Girardinichthys multiradiatus. The sequence goes on along the minus strand of NC_061802.1, from coordinate 12,759,459 downwards.
AGCAGAGCTAGCCGACATGCTGAGGAGGTAATTCAGCCATTTGAATCTGCCATGTTGGAGCAAGGATACATCTTTTACCTCCAGGGCACACAAGCCCCTGAGAACTGGAGTTAGGCGCTCCTGTCCTCAAGGTTTGTGCTTGAAATAAATTTTGTTTAAAGCAATGGATTTTCTTCAACTCAGTTGTAGTTTAACATTTTGGAGTACATGTTTCAGTCTACCATCTCTTCATGTAGTAGTACAGGTGGCCTCCATTTTCCAGCCACTTTGCAAAAGAGCTGTAAAGACCCCCAAGTATTCAGTATTGATACCTTCAGTTAAGATCATTGGCTCTCAAAGTACATGTTAAAAACCGCATTATCAGCTTGCATTGCTAATAATCACCAGCCTGCCTGGTCACTGAGGAAAAAGGGCTAATTCTACAAGTTTTTGAACCTAAAACTGGATCGTGGTTACGTTACATTTGTCACTCCCTCATCCAAGTTTCATCCTCTGTAGTAATGGGAATTGAGCTTACAGTATTGCCCTCCCTCTTTTGCAGATTGCTATTTATTCCCCTTTCACACTTTAATGTGTCAAATTGTCAAACTAATGTTAATATTCAATCTGAGAAAATATAAAATGCTTTTTCAATTGATTTTATTTATCAAAGGGTGAAAACTATTTAAACCAACCTGATCCTACCCCAGAATATCTGTATATCAACTTCTTAAGCATTTACAAATCAAACCTGCAAATCCTTCTGTTTAAAGCCATATTTGATCCATGTATTTTAACCTATATTCTGTTTTTAATGTATTTTGTGCTTGCTCTGTAAAGTGACCAAAGGTATCTTAAATGGCGCTTATGAATAAAATATTACGTTATTTATGTCCTTGAACTGCTTATCTTTCTGGCTGTTGGTCTTAGTAGTCCTACATCTGTTGTTTTTATTTACCATACAAGTAATTCATACCAAAGATTTCTCAGAGTACCAGTATAGTCAGTTCTTGGACCATGGTTTTTAAAAAAAGGGAACAGTCTGAGTTTACCTTCCTGGGTCTATAAGTGGTGCTTTGCAGATTCAAAGCAGAACTCCTAAGCAGAAGCATTCATTCCTCCTGACGTGTCCCTTTAAAACATAACTTTTGGAGACCTTCGATACAAAACTTTTAATTACATGTCAACTTAATGTCATTTTAGCAGCTCTACTGAAGCTTTTATCTAAACTTCATCAACCAAAAGTAAGAAGAGTTTGTCTTTTGCCTGTTTCCCGCCTTCTGTTCAGCCTTATGTCCTTGATTAAATTACATATTTAGTGCTCTAAAGAAACAAGGGAACAAGAGTTAGGATTTTTTTTTAGAAGTTTCTATATTAAATGGACTGAAGAAGATGCAGACATCCATCTTTGTTTTAAAATAGTTGAATCATGTAAACATTTTAGTACTTTGATGTCATATGTGCTTCTGTGTGTATTGAGATGTTCGTCAGAGTTAAAGCATCTGCTCCTTTCTCGTAGAAACCATTCCTCCTCCGCCTCCAATTTGAGAGATAACAGCGCCATCTGCTGGTGAGTATGAGTTTTGGGCCTTTATAATGCTTTTAAAATAAGTCCAGCTACCTATTTATATTTTACGTATAAGTTAAATATAAATAAATCAAAACCTTAACACAGACTGAAATTATATCTAACAATATTTTGTTTTTATTGTTGAAAAACAAGAAACTCTTTGGCGAAATAATATTTGTTGTTGTCTGTATGTCTTAGTCTTGCTTAAACATCAGGAAGGCGATCGACGTCGAATATTGATAATAAGAATCTCGAAGAATCTCGTCAGTTTGGCGCCTTCTGAACGAACTCGAAAGTAAACTCCGCCCCTTGAATGTTACCACCCACGTGTCTAGATTCTAGCTTCTGATTGGTGGATTTAGCTGTCGGTCACTGGCTCGTGCAGCAGTCATTCTGCGTCAGTCCACACGGTCAGACACGTAATCACTGGAGCGTACACGGATTTACCGTCAAAATAAAAGCATGGCCAGTAATGGGAGTTGTACTTACAAATAAAATTGAGCTCAAACGAAATAATAGTGATGATAAAACAGCTCCCCACTGTCAGGCCGTTTTTTAATCACTACAAAAGTGATTTTAAATTGTGTGGTACAAGATTTACAGAAAAATATTCCTGAAATTGTGATACAACAGTGACAAAATCCTTAGGCTTATAGAACTGAAGTTTTTATTTTAATTGTTTCTATCTTTGTCCAGATTGGCTTTGATATAGTTCTTAGTTTGGATTAAAAAATTTTCTTGGACTTTCAGCGTTGATTGTTTTTTTTTTTTTTTTTATTAACAAAGTTGACTAGTTTATTTAAGGCTTATTTAAGTTTAAAACAAAACGGATAGTTTAATGCAATTTAGTGCAATGATGAGGCAGAATCATTTAGGAAAATAGCAAGTTCCAAAATGTCAATTAAAATGTTTTAAATGACTTAAGGAACCATGATTCTTATTTGACAGCTAACTCCAATTTAAAGGGTAGATAAACCCCTGAAGGATCAACTCACTTACAGAAACCAGGTCTGTTTTAACCGATTAAAACGAATTTAATATGTAAATCAGTAACTTGGAAAGTTTTAACTTGTTACTTAATTTGTTTAACATCATATTGTTTAAAGTTCTTTTTAATGAGTGTTGATAGTTGATGAGCATCCTCAGGCAGTATGGAGAATAGAGTAACACATTGCAGCCTCTCCCTGATATGTTGCTGCACACTACTGGTCAGCTGACTGAAAGAAGTCTCATATACTTTTTCCTTGTTTACAAGGCACACAAATTTGGCTGGTAATATTTCCAGTGCCATTAAATGCAAAAAGTCATGATATGGAAACTAAAGTAGCACAACCTATCACTCTTATGAAGGTAATACTGTCTTAAATTGATAATTGGCATATTTTATTCAAAACAATACAGTACACAGTTGTATAGTGACATTCAGATTGAGTTGGGGGATGAGCTGACATGATCAGTTAATCAGTACTGAAGTAGCTTCTTTAACAAATGCTTTCTAACTTGTGTAGTTTTTTGGGATGACTTCATACAGTTTTTGGCTACTCTATTTACCTCTGAATATAACTGTAATTATCAATATTTTATATCACTGTAGCAGCAGAATGAATAAATTTCATTCTTTCTTTCTTGGCAAATAGTTTTTTCCTGAATATATATATATTTTTCTCAAGATTATCAAACACTGAGAATCTCAGCCCCTTCTCAATCATTTTCTGCCTACCCTTATGATAGGGTTCCTGCATCGGTACCTCATTTTGGAACTGGATTTGAAACCAAACTCCTATTAGTTATTTTATTTTGAAAATCAGATCCAGAACTTTGTTTCACAGTTCAGATAACTTGACATTGGAGAGGAGCTTCAGAAGTGGGAGGCTTTTTTTCTCCCTTCTCCTCCCAAACTTTCCTTACCTTCTCTGAAAGTTATGACAAACCTCAGTGTGACTGGCCAGAGACAAGCCAGAAGGTAAGCAATGGGCCCTGTGGATTAGTTTCTACATTGATATGCTTTTATCAGTTCACTATTTCCAAACTATCTGTTTAATGTTGGGGCTTGCTGCAGTAAAATCAGAAGTTAATGCTCCTGTAATATTTTGTAGATATCCTGCAGGATTTACCTTATTTTACCACCTTTTAATTCGAATAATGATCAAATGTTTGCATTTTGTGGCACAATCAGTATTTTGGTAATTAAATGCCATCTTTTTTTGGACATGGTGGTATGTTGTGACTTACTTTGAAATGGCTGCCTTACAAAGAAAAAACCTTTTTCTTCACATTTTTATTCGCTACTTTAAACAGTACTTAGGACATTTAAAATGTTCTGCATTTGACTTGCATGAAGAAACATTTTGCAGTTTATGATAACATATTTAGCAGCAGATGTGGCTGTTCTGTGACTTTTTAGTTTTAGCATCTTTAAACCTAATTGTAATCTGTTATTCCTTTGATTATTTTTTTATCCTGTACTTTTACCCTCTCGTCAAACTCTTTAATCTTTTGCTGCAGAAAAGCAGTTGAAGCTTAAGTTTTGTAAGAGTCTGAATGTAAAGTAAATGTATTGCAGATTTGGAGGAAACATCCCTTTTTCTCAAAAACTGTTGTGGGTGAGGCAGCTTCATGGGACGGAAATCCCCCCTCCCCAGCTTCCACTGTTGTCAGAGTTGTTAAACACCCTCCCAGTTTTCTGGCTGGTTTCCTGTCCGTTATATTGGACCACATCTTGTCCTCTTATGTCTCATTCAAACAACTCACACAGCTGGTTAGAAGTTCACATGTGCTCATTGTTGGCGTGAATGCTACTTTTTTTCTGGATGGATTTATGATAAACAATATAAAATAAATTGTTCTCTAATTCACACAAGGCCTAAACCAGGGAGGTCAACACACCTGAATCAAAGGACTGAATTACCTCCTCAGCATGTCATCAAGGTCTCCTGAGACCTGGTCTAAATATACACTGCTCAAAAAAATAAAGGGAGCACTCAAATAACATCCTAGATCTGAATGAATGAAATATTCTCATTAAATACTTTGTTCTGTACAAAGTTGAATGTGCTGACAACAAAATCACACAAAAATCATCAATGGAAATAAAATTTATTAACCATTGGAGGCCTGGATTTGGAGTCACACACAAAATTAAAGTGGAAAAACACACTACAGGCTGATCCAACTTTGATGTAATGTCCTTAAAACAAGTCAAAATGAGGCTCAGTATTGTGTGTGACCTCCACGTGCCTGTATGACCTCCCTACAACGCCTGGGCATGCTCCTGATGAGACGGCGGATGGTCTCCTGAGGGATATCCTCCCAGACCTGGACTAAAGCACCTGCCAACTCCTGGACAGTCTGTGGTGCAACGTGACGTTGGTGGATGGAGCGAGACATGATGACCCAGATGTCCTCAATCGGATTCAGGTCTGGGGAACGGGCGGGCCAGTCCATAGCTTCAATGTCTTCATCTTGCAGGAACTGCTGACACACTCCAGCCACATGAGGTCTAACATTGTCTTGCATTAGGAGGAACCCAGGGCCAACCGCACCAGCATATGGTCTCACAAGGAGTCTGAGGATCTCATCTCGGTACCTAATGACAGTCAGGCTACCTCTGGCGAGCACATGGAGGGCTGTGGCCATTACTGACCCACTGCCAAGCCAGTCATGCTGAAGGATGTTGCAGGCAGCAGATCGCTCTCCACGGTGTCTCCAGACTCTGTCACGTCTGTCACATGTGCTCAGTGTGAACCTGCTTTCATCTGTGAAGAGCTCAGGGCGCCAGTGGTGAATTTGCCAATCCTGGTGTTCTCTGGCAAATGCCAAGCGTCCTGCACAGTCTTGGGCTGTGAGCACAACCCCCATTTGTGGACGTCGGGCCCTCATACATCCTCATGGAGTCGGTTTCTAACTGTTTGTGCAGACACATGCACATTTGTGGCCTGCTGGAGGTCATTTTGCAGGGCTCTGGTAGTGCTCCTCCTGTTCCTCCTTGCACAAAGGCGGAAGTAGTGGTCCTGCTGCTGGGTTGTTGCCCTCCTACGGCCTCCTCCACATCTCCTGGTGTACTGGCCTGTCTCCTGGTAGCGCCTCCAGGCTCTGGACACTACGCTGACAGACACAGCAAACCTTCTTGCCACAGCTCACATTGATGTGCCATCCTGGATGAGCTGCTCTACCTGAGCCACTTGTGTGGGTTGTAGAGTCCGTCTCATGCTACCACGAGTGTGAAAGCACCACCAACATTCAAAAGTGACCAAAACATCAACCAGAAAGCATAGGTACTGAGAAGTGGTCTGTGGTCCCCACCTGCAGAACCACTCCTTTATTGAGTGAGTCTTGCTAATCACCAGAGATTTTCCCCTGTTGTCTATTTCATTTACACAACAGCTGTTGTGTTTAAGTGCTCCCATAATTTTTTTGAGCAGTGTACATACAGGCTCAAATATGTACATAAAACCTCGTTAATGTTTGGGTACATGTTCCTCAGTAAGTTGCAGAGGAAGCACACCCTTTTTATAGACATAAGCAATGGCCTTGGCAGAATATTTACCGCATACTTGACCCCTGAGATTAGGAAAATGTTAATTTTGAAAATGTTAATGAAAGTTAATTTAAGTTGATTGGTTTAGTGGTATGGATCCACTTTTAAGGATACGTACACTTTTTCAGCTGGACTGAGGTTAAAACCATTCCAAAAGCCTATTGGTCTGCTTTAGTTGGTTCAAAACCAGTCTTGATGTTTTAGGGTTCAATATCCTAGTTGTGTCTCAAGATTTAATCTTCTAACCCAAAATCTCTCCTCTTAGATTTGAGGACATTATTTAGGATATTCTAGAACAACCAAAGAGGCCTTTGCTCAAAAATTATTGCTTTCAAACACAGGCCTTCCATAGAGGGAAGCCAAATGTCTTTTGAAGATGCTATTATGGTTTAATGAGACAGGAAGTATGTTTGCCACCTTCAAACATATGTTGGTGGCAGCATCATGCTGTGGTGCTATTTTCCTGCTGGTACTGTTGCATTGCAAAAAGTAGGTGGAAAAAAAGGATTTCAGTGGTTGGAGTCGATCCTTTAATTTAACAACTGGATGGTTCAAACTTTGGGTGTTCAAACAGGACACACATCAAAACTGATTATGGAATCAGTAAAGCAGGGAAAATTGGACTACTAGAACAACCCGTTTCTCAAACGTGTAAAACAAATGTATGAACTATGCCTAAAAGACGGGTCAGAAAACCAACTGATTTTGACTGAACTTTACTAATCGTACCAAGAACAGTGGTTAAATATCCATGCAGAACTATGCCTGAGGCTTGTTGAAGGCAACATAAAGTTTCAGGTTTCTCTGCAGAAAAGGGAAGATTTATCCAAATATTAGTGGGTGTGTTTGTGTACGTTTCAGCCTGTATGTATGCTTCTCATCATAAATGGATCAGAGAAAATCTATAATGAATTCAAACTTGTGCATCTACGTAGTTCATGTTAGAAAGTTTTTATTTTGTATTACTGATCTACCCTTAAAACAATGCATCATTAAAAGCCTGGAGCTAGTATGACATTTCTGATTGAGTGTGTAAACCCCTGACTGGTATTGTAATGTGATGTTTTTTTTTTTAAGTAGAACATGATTCAGTTTGGCCAGACAACACCAAGGGACACTCCAGTATCAGGAAAGGGCCTGGTTGCTGAACTTGAAGCTGCTTCGTGTCCTTTACTTGAAACAGAATGAATGAAGTGGCATTTTCTTCATCAGCCTTTGAATGATGAGGATGATGATGGAGAGTCTGCAGGCACAGCTCTGGATGTGGAGTCTGAAACCTCTGCTGCATTTAAAATAAAAACATCCTGCATGGTTGCGTTGGTGTGGGTGTGTTAGAATAAATACCAGTATGATAATAAAATATTGCGTCGTAAGTAGTATTTATAGTATCACATCTTATGAATTTGTGATGTTTTATAAAAACAGGATTTTACAAGTTATCAGAGAAGCAAAGCTTTATAATTTCTTTCAACAACTAGAGGTTGGACAAAAGGAGTGTTAGGAATAGGAAACAACATTTCCATAAGTTAAAGGTCCTTTAACGGTTCTTAGTTCGGTTGAGCGCTGTGCCGGCGTAATTTACATTTCACCATAAGTTTCAGTACTCATAGATACAAACTGGTGACAACGCATGTTTTTATAATCATGATTGTATTTGATTTTCCAATTCACCTATCCCCTTATTCACACTAGTTATGTGTCAGTTGGACTACAGTGTTTTGCTGTGATGTTTCTAGTTTTTATTGGGCCTAATTAGTGGCAATAAGGTTCTGGTTTGTCACTCCTCTATTCTAAAATTAAGAAAACATTTTTAGATGATCTCTTACTAGGAATTCAAAGAGATTTTTATGTTGGAGGGATAAATTAGAAATGTTTCAGCAGGTTTCAGGTTAGGATCATTCCAGAAATATAATGTTGGCCTGATTCATCCATTCAGTTTATTTATGTAATGCTAATTCAAAACACATTTAATCTCAAGGAACTTAAGAAGACAAATGGATCTAATTTAAACACATAGTAAATATATAGTAACTTTCTAATCCTGTAGACATATCCATTCCAATTTGATCCTACCTATGATGCAGTTTTAAGTTGTATGCAAATAGTCAGAATTGGTTTTTAAAGATCTGTTGCAAGGATCTGGTGTCTATATCCAGCAGTCATTGGGCGAGAGGTGGGCTACACCCTGAACAGATTGGGTTGTTATTGTCTTTTCCAAGGAGAAAACAGAGAATAGACCTCTTAAGAGATTTCTCACCAGTGTTTTCAAGTAGCTCACCTCTTACAGTATTCTTTTCACAGTTTGTGGGTAAGGTAGTTATTGTTGGAGCCTCTTTAGTTGCCACACTATGACCACTATCATGTCCCTTTTTTTCTTTCAGCCTGCTGGCTGGCAGAGCTCAGCAATCGGGGGGGGGGGGGGTTGCATTGTTAATTTTGGCCTACTGAAATGAAAAAACTCAAGTGACTCTCTTACCTTGGGATCTCATTAAAAGGACTTTAAACAGTAACAACAGTATGACAATATTTTTGCAGAGTTTTTAAAACCTTGCTATGCCTTAAAGCCAGTAACCAGCTTGTGCTGAATAGAAAAACAGTCTTTACCAAGTTTCTTTTTTGTGTTTATACTATGTACTCTGAATCCGTTTTCTGAATCTGTTTTAAGTCAGGATCCAGTGCAGGTCAACAAATGTGATGAATAAATCTTTTTTTTCTTGAAATATTGTGGTAGAAAAATCTCCCTAGATGGAGCTGATTATTTAGACTATAAACTTTCTATTTATTTATTACCAGCAGGAAGTTTGGATAAATAAATAATTTTAGAGCACGGTGAGGGGGACAACAACCATTAAATGTAAAGGTAATCTGTGGTTCGTTTCTCAATATGAGCCTATGGGATGGATTTTTACTGATACATTTGAATTTCTCTGTAGCTTTTTATGTAAGCTATGAACACAGCACTTGTTTATATAATTTATTCCTAAACAATTCTCATTCAGTTCCCTATTTGCCAAAGGAAATTCCTCAATAACTGGTTCAGGAAAAATGTCTCCATTTAGAAATTATAATTTGGCCAAAATGCTTTTATTTGTCATTAAAGCAAATATTATTTTTATGAAAAATTTCTGGGTGAAAAATGAGCCGTTTAAGGAGAGGAGGAAAAATAATTTTCATGTTAAGCTCTTAATAGCTTTTTGAAGCTCCCTATGGGGGAATGTGTCTTCCTGCAACAGGACTCTGGGGTTTGACTTACTGCCATCGCCTCAAAAATAGCTTCCCTGAAAGTTTAGTCTGAGGTGTCTGGAGGTCAAAGTTACAGTCTGTTACTCTAATTTTTAAATGAAAAGATCCCCAGTCTTCCTGCTTCATGCATTTTCAGCTCCTTTACACCTCATATTTGCTTGTGGACACTTTATTTAATAAGGGCAAAATCAAATCTGAGGCTGTGCTCATGAGTCCTGTAGCTTGATAAGCTGCATGCCGTCGTATTTTTAGCTTTATTACAAGTGGCTTTAATTTTAGCAGGTCTGAGAGTTAGTCTGTGAACTGTTGTGACATGATGCAGTGAGGACAGGCAGAGCTGGAGGGTCAGGAACGAACTAAAACTGGTATGTTTTTACAAGAAGAGGCCAGCTGCTCGACATTGAATAGATTTGAAGTAAAACTGAAGCCGTTCTTTTTAATATCTTAAATATTAGGACCTCAACTAAGTTTTTTGTGACCCAAGTTTAGCTTAAGTTATATTTAAAATGAGATGTTAATTAGATAAGTATTATCACTTCACAATCATAGCCAATGTTTAAAATAAAATTTTTCCTATCTTAACAATCTGATAAATCAAAGGCCCCAATACTAGTGAAGAAATAAATCTGATATTGGAATTGCGGGTCAAGCCGGTGGAACTAAAAACCCGTCTGATTTTGGACCTTGATTGATATAGGTCAAGCAATCAGTCCACCCTGATCTATAACCAGTCCTGACATCCTTATTTATGGTCGGCTAATCTGCTTTCAAGAGCTGTCTCACTTATATATTCCTTTAAATTCTCCATATTGTTAATCTTTCTTTATTTCTCATCTAATTCTTTTAGTAGTGATGGACTTACTGACATTCAAATTATTAGCTCGCCAACAACAGCTAGCTCCTCAGCTCTTTTAACTATAGAATAATGTTACTGCAGTGGAAGATGAAGCCTTTAACACTAACTTTAATAACCAAAGGTCAGGTTTTTATATTTATTCTGGGGTACATATGGAAATACCAAAAAAAGTCTGATTTAATATAAAAAAAAGTACCATTGCTCTTCATGATTTGTTAAACTGTCACTCGATATGTGAAAACAAAATTGTGATTTCTCAGTTTTCCCCCAAAATATTGTATAAATCTTCTTTTGTGTTTTTCTACTAAACTCGATATTGTGTATCGTCTCATGAGCATCATGAATAGTTACACTCCTATAATATCTGTAGTAGATGGCTGTTGTATCCACAGTTTAGCTTCTACAAATTAGCTAATATTAAAATTCTAACAGTAATGTTTACAAAACCAAGAAGTTTTCAATTTTACCAATCTTGCAACACGACTGAGTTATCTGCTCGGACTTTAAGACATTAAAAGAAATGACTTCTGTGGACAAAAGTCTGAAGCTTAGGTTACCCTACGAAGCAAAAAACATTTGTAAAAAGTGTAATTTAAGAATCATATCAGTCACTTTAACAGTTATAGTAATAAAATCCTTCATTTGGAGTGTAGAAAAAAACCATTAGATTAGATTCTGAACAGAGCAAACTCTTTGCATTACATTGATGGGACCATCAGTGATGTTTAACAAGGTGCTCGGATAAAATCATCCTCTGCTTTTTGCTATCCTGCGTTTATTTTTCTGCGAAATTCTGAACGAAAAGCAGGATAAAAATACCTCAAATCAGTTGCTTTTGGGGCTCTATGGAAACCAGCAGAAATCCGTTCGACATCCGTTCAGAATGGTAAAAAGCTCAAACTGAATCTGGTGAAATATGATTGCTAAGCCAGGCACCCAAAAATGTTGTGTAAGGTTTTGTCCATTTAAATATGATGCCTTTAAAAAGAAACAAAAAACATTTAGGGTGAAGTGAAATCAACAACTCTTGTGTCAGGCTCCAGACAGAAGCCCAGTTTCCTAAACCCATCAAAGCACAGAGGTCACCTCTGTTTGGTGCCTCATAATGGAACAAATGTAATGTTTAGTACTGAGGTGCTTGTGGAAATCCTCCCCTGCAGTATGAAGTACTGAAGTCCCAATGAAAAGGCTTAACAAGTCTAACACTGGATGCTTAGTTCCTGCTGTGGTCTAACCAGATAAAAAAAGTCTTTATGTCCTACTTTTAACTTCCTGTTTACCTTTCAACCTTTAATTTACTGACTTGTTAAAATTTCTTTCTTCTCATGATTTGTAGCACTCAGGTCGGGTTGGAAATTGATCTTGAGTAAGTAATGGGAAGCCCTCTGCAAAGTCTTATGTTATCCCCCTTTTTATTTATATTTTGCTTCCAAGCTGACAGACTTTCCTGTGGTCCAGTGATCTTGATCAAAAAAACTTCAAGGTTTCTGAAGGTATTTCGAATTTGGGGGGGGGGGACTGCTTTGTCATTCAGCCAACAGTTTTTGTAGCTTTTGAACAGAAGAGCCTTTTTATCTTTTTAAAGTATTCACCGTTTTTCATCAATAAGTTTTTGGGATTCCTAGAATCAAACAAAAATATTATTATGGTTCATCTATTATGTTTGTAATTGAGCTGAAGAAGTGGGGACAAATTGTATCAAGACTTCTTTAAAAGATAAAAATAATAATATCATAGATGAGCTAAATAGCATAATTTGCATCAGGAACTTAAACGCACCAATTTAAATGTTAGACTTCTATAAATGTAATGTATGTATTTTAACGAGTTTTTAGATTAAGATGGCCAGACAAAAGCTGAAAATCAGTGAAACTTACAACATACAGATGAATTGTTTTTCATGATCTTCGGTGCCGCTTTTTTTCTGCCTCTGTAGCAATGTTGCCACTCGTCTTGGGTCATGACCCATGACGAGTGGCAACATTGCTACCCGTCATGGGTCATGGTTTATCAGTCTTATTCTGGCTTAAACGCAGGCTGAGATCTTTGCAACAGGAACATTTCCTCTGTTGGAACTGTGGTATCCCTCAATTAAAAAGCCCACCTGACTGGACAAAAATACTTTAGGATCCATGTCAGAATCTATTAAGTCGCTCGGTCTGGCATAGTGTTTACCAAATCACCCTGATCTCGTGCCAGCCCTCATTGTTTACAATTAGTTTGGCCATTTAATGTCTGATTATACACACACTCCTATCCAGATGTTCACTACGCAGACCCTTTTCTATTGATTTTAGCAAATTGTTTTTAAAGTTTGTATTTTTGTGAATTCCTTCATTGAAAATTAGACAATTTTAAGTTTATAATAATTGTGTATTATTAATTGTACTGTACAATTATGTTACTTTCAGACAAAGTGGTCTGCTAGAAAATCAGTTTGATACTCAAAAAAATATTGTATGTCAAGATAACGTATGGATGGCGAATGAATCAGAGATAGGAACACAACTTTGCGACATAGACTTAAATTGAACTTAAGTCACCAAAAATAAGACGTCAGACCAGACTTCCGCTCAAAAGATTTGTGACTTGATTGTGACTCCAGGTCTGGGACTCATGAAAAAAATCTTATGAAAAATCTCATATAACCAGGGATAAAAAGTTGGCCAAGAAGTGAAGGCCATTTTTAAGAAAATCCTTGTTCACTCTTAGTTTCCGTAGATTATATGGATGGTTATCATGATAATGGTTGGTTGTCATGGTAACGTTACGCAGAGTATGTATGGCTTCTTCTTAATGCTAACAGTAGGTGGCCATAAAATGAGTTACCAGCTGCATTTAAAGTATGTGAACCACAGAGAGCAACTCTGTCAGAGATGCACATATTCTCCTGTGAAAGGGTGCGTTTGATTTATTAACCAGGGACATTTGGATCCATTTATAGTATGGTGTAGCATTATCATTATGACAACACAGATGTTTTTCAAACTGAACATTGTATTGAGCATGAGGATCAACAGTTGTTTGCTTCATCAGTACAATCAGTTCTTAAAAATAAAAAAGTGTTTTCTGGTTCATTCATTCAGAAACTCTACATGAACTTTTTCTACAGACAGAGATGCATATTTCTAGTTTTGTCAATAGCTAAATATTATAGCTTATTAATGGTAAAAATAATTCACCTAGTGATAAACATTTTTTTTCAATTGAATGAAGGGTTGCACGGTGGCGCAGTTGGTAGCACTGTTGCCTTGCAGCAAGAAGGTCCTGGGTTCGCATGTTCTCCCCGTGCATGCGTGGGTTCTCACCGGGTACTCCGGCTTCCTCCCACAGTCCAAAGACATGCCTGTTAGGTTAATTGGTAACTCTAAATTGCCCTTAGGTGTGTGAATGAGTGTGTGTATGGTTGTTTGTGTGTTGCCCTGCGATGTACTGGTGACCTGTCCAGGGTGTACCCCGCCTCTCGCCCGTAGACTGCTGGAGATAGGCACCAGCTACCCCGCGACCCACTATGGAATAAGCGGTAGAAAATGACTGACTGACTGACTGAATGAAGGGTCCCTAAAAAGTCTGGAAAAGTCTGGAATTTTCTTTGATCATTTTCCAGGTCTGTAAAAATAGGACAAAAAGAAAATTGAGTATGGAAAAAATTGTGATTGTTTTCACAATCTAACAAAGCTCATTAAAAATTTAGTAGTTTCCACATTGATTTATATTTCACATCACACCTTAAATGTTTACATCTTATCCATCAGTATGTTGGTTTTTGACTTCCTGGCTGAATGCACACTCATTCAAAAATCAAAACAACCATTTCACTATTTTTTGGACTTTAAACTTAAACATCAGGTTGAACTAGACCTGTGATCCTTAGGCTGGGTCTTGTTCAAATGCCAAACTATGCACTGAAACTGAATAAAACAAAATATAGATACTAAATTTCAAATGTTGGCCTTTTGAGTTATAAATTGATTATATATGATATCCCACTACTTATGTGGCAAATACAAGAGTTATAGATTTTGAAATAAAGCCGATATATTCTTGTAGATGCCAGACAAAAACTGTTAAATAGTGTCATGCTCTGAAAATTGGGAGCCAATTTCAGCATTGTACTGTTTTGTGAATGGTCGAACCAACAGATAACAGCTCTATTTAAACAGTTTATAGTGAATATCTTGTACTCAAAACATCCATAATAATATAATAATATAAAAACTGCAGGAAAAAAGGTCTAGAAATTGTGAGACTGGGGAATTATACTGTAGGATTTTGAAATTAATTATGTTTTGGAACCATGTGGATGTTCTGAAAAAGATAAATATGCCAAATAATGCAAAAAAAAATTTTTATTTCAGTGACTGGGGATTTGAGAATAACAGATGCATACATAAAACAACAACTGAAGTTATAATATTTAACATTAACATATATTTATAAAGACTTTCTTTGTGTTTTACTAAAGGCCGGAGATGGTTGCATTTTTTAAAATATATTTTACCAGTGAATGGCATAAAAATAGCTCTCTGAGCAAAAACAAGAAGATAACAGATTTAAATTAAAAAGACTGTTTCGCTGAAATTGTCTAAAAGTGAGCTATGATTACAGGTTAGCTGTGCTGATAATCTTGGAGTCAACCTTGGGGCATAAATGTGCTCAACTAAACTTTGTGATGCCAGGCAGACTTCTAATCACATGCCCAATCTGAGGGCTGATTGAAACAGTTCATCCTGGAAAACTGAATTAGAACCCTTAAATGTGTATTTTCCACAAGAGCAGCTCGGTGGAGATTAAGATGTGCTCTCCAAGAGTGATTTCAAACTGTTAAATGCCTCCCCTGCCTTGTCATTACCCTGGCCCCCTCCATCAAACCAATGCTGAACCAGTGTTATTTCCATCAGCCAAGGAAATAACATGCTAATTGACGCATCCAGCATTTCAGTTGTTTCTGGGCATGAAACAGGCTGACATCTGTTCTTGTTCTGTAGTTAGGACAATAAAACATCTGGAGACTCCAGTAGCTGCTCTTGAGAAGGAGACAAATGGGTCACAGTCTCCTCTTAAAACACAAATCTATGTAGCAGATATCTAGGTCAGCTCCAAACCACTTTTAGAAAGGTCCTAGCCTGTTTATTTTCCTTATTTACTTGGCCAGAAAACTCACAGAGCGGAGGTGATTGGAGGAAAAGGAAACGAGAGAGACAAATTAGATTTTAAAAAACTTTCAATAAGAAGTTTATTGTAATTCCAGTAGGATTTATAATAAACAGAAACCTCAATGTTTGTTCAGTTTTTCATGTTGGGGGAGCTAGTTTGAAGAGTGGAAAACTAGTTTTTCCGGTCCATATTTTAACGTGACTGAAGGTAAACAGGAAGCTAACCGAAGAAGTTTGATTTGTTATTACTCAGTTTCTTAATGTTGTGGGAAGTTCAACAAGCTGAGCTAGCTTCACATTAGATTAAAAGTGGAAAACGTTCTGAAATTATTCATCATCTAATTTTTACATCCCAAAGAACTGACAATATGACAGGGCTGTTAATACTTTGAAAATCCACTCTGCCAAGACTTGGAAATGCTGATCAGGATCGCAAAGGGTGTTCACAAACACTGCTTCCAGTTTAAAAACTGCTTTTATAAACTAGTCTGGTGATAGTAACGTATCTGTTCAGAGTTTTAACAAAACAACCAGTATGATTTCTGGAGGTGAAGTGTTTCTGCACTGAAACACTCAAGAGAAACTCTGAGTACAACAGATGGAGAATCAAATATTAACTGGACGAGAGATTTTAATTATGCAATGATAGCTGGTTCTTTGGTTGTGGAGAACCAAACTGGTCTTTTTTTTTCCAAGAAAACCAGTTAATAACCAGCTATAGCACAAGCTCTAGTCTAGCACTGGTACTGCTTTGGTGGAAAAGAACACAAGCCTAACAGGCCAATTTACCAAGAGCATAATAACATAACGGCTCTACACTCATTAAATTTGTTTTAACCGAGGTATGATTATCACAGTTTATTTTGTGCAACAGTTATGATAAAATGTGCCATTGGCAGCCATTTGAAAAATTTAATTAGATGTCTGGAGATGATCTCCAGACCTCCCACTTGTTTTACTACCCACAGTGGGGTCCCAACCCCAAATTTTGGAAACCACTGCTTTTAAAGGAATGTTATGGCAACATTTTTGTTTAATTCCAACAAACTGGAAAGTGACAGGATAACGTTTCATGTTAAAAAGATATAAAAGTATAGTAATCACAAGTTTAGCAGTAAAACAGTTAAGAGGCTCCACTTGTTGCCATTCCGAGTTACCTTAGATAGGACACAAAAAGTAAAATGTTTTGTTGTAAAACACCTCTAAAACTCTAACTTCACAATTTGAGGAGATTTCTTCCTTATAGAGACTAACAGCATTTTATCTCTTTAACGAGAACCATGGGCATTCTCCTTTTATCTTTGATTCAGGCTTTTCCAAACTGCTTTAGACTCACTGTGGGAGCCACTCTACCTCCAAATGCTGCCTCTTCATTCTAAAACTCTCCAAGTGGCTGTTACTTCCTCTCTGACTTTATTGAATTCACTTGGTGACATTTTGAACCTGCATAGACGCTGCGTTGGGGGCCTGATTTTGGAGGAAACAATGAGGCTTCACAAAACGGCTTGAAAACAGCGCAGCAACTAAAGAGGCATAATGCCTCGCTGTGAGGTCTGAATGTGGCTGATTGTGCTGGAAGGAAAAAGGAGGCGATGCCTGTGATGTTCAAAGTTGACCTGATTGTGAGTAAAGTTATTTTTTTCCATTTTACGTAGAATAACAGCATTATAGGGATGCACGATCAGTGCATGGTTTATGATGAAGACACTGGAGACAGAAAATGTCAGTGGAGTCGATGGCGTGTATTTAAAGGTGAAGCAGTTTGAGAGAACATCTCAACCCTTGTGAGATGTCTGTAAAATGTGAAAGCGTGATATCTAGAAGCAGCGTAGCACATCATGTGATATTGGATGGGTGTTTGCTGCAGGATGCCTGAGTATGTGTGTGTCTTTGAATCACAGTATTTGTTCAGCGCTCGGTTTTTGCTGTCTTCTCCTCTGCTTTCCTGCAGCCTTCAGGAAGCAGCTTTCAGGATGACCCAGTGTGCCCCCCCACTTCCCCTACTGGGAGACAATGGGAGGTCTCTAACGGGTGCATGGAGATATGTTTCTGTGCCTGTACTGATGTTGGGGGATTTATTGGGAGAGTTTTAGGCTTCCCTTCAGGAAACTGCAGATTTATCCCAGCTGAGGAGAAGCCCTCCTGCCTGTATGTTTGCAGAGTGTCAGCCTGAAAGTCCTCATAGGACCGAAGTCATGAAACAAAACTCCTCACCTGTAGATGCTCCGTATCAGCAGCTCGTTTTTGTTTTAACCCAAGTCACAAGGGGATGTTTTCAATTTGGCATAAAAAGCAACTATTTTAGTTTATATTTGGGAACAAGCTGCTTTTTTGTCAGACGATCAGATGCTGTATTTTGCACTTTGAAAATTATCTGTCAGATTAGTTTTAAGATGTTAAAGTATTTTATTTTTCCAATAAACTAGCCCATTGTATATATAAGAGTATCTATAGTGCCCTCCAAAATTATGGGTGCAGACGATAACATTTTTTTAAAATTATTATTATTATTATTATTTTTTATTTATTTACGGAGAATAATTCAGTTCAATCCTGTTTGTTTATATTTTGACAATTCACAACAAACTTCATCTAATGACATCACAATACAAACAACTCATGTTCCTATTTAATTATACACAATCCAACTTGCTAATAAAATTTTATACAAGTAAATCTAAATCATCCTAGTACAATACATAAACTCCCTTTGAAAGTTTCTGAAGTATCCAACCTTTAGTTTACATATTCAAGGGAGGAAAAATTCTCCTCCCACATTAGGAACTAATTTTAACAAAATTGCTTGTGACACAATTATTGTTAATAATTTGTACAAACCTTTTTTCCCAGAAGGACATCAATTATTCCTGAGATCGGAGCAAACAGAGAGGGGACTGATCAGTGGTGTCCAAAGTGCGGTTCGAGGGCCTTTGTGTCCCATGGAATGATTTTGTGCGACCCCCGAAAACAGTTCAAGAATGATACAAAGCCAAAAAGCTAGAAGAGGAAAAGTTTAGGTACTACAGACCATTTTTCTTTGTTCCACACTTTTTGATGTCACTTTAATTTAATAGGAAATAGAACCACAAACATTCAGTTTATGACAAAAGTTTGGACCTTTGTGAAATAAACCGGCCCCAAAGCTTCCCAGATCCTCCACCATACCTTAAAGTGGGAATGGGGTGCTTTCCACATTCATCTTTTTGCATTACACCAAACCCACATGGACGGTTTGTTGCCAAAATAACAATCTTGGTCTCATCTGACCACAGCACACAGTTCCAGTTAAAGTCTCAGTAGCATTTAGCGTCCTCCACAAGTTTTAGTTTGGTAGAACAGTGAAGCCAAACAACCAGTTGGGATGTAGATGGCATTTAATTGTAGTTATGGAGGCTTGGTGACCAGACATTGTGGACTACTAACATTTAATATTCAGGGATTGTGGGAGACAATAATTTTGGCACTGGTTGTTACATTTATTGCTGAATGAGGCATTTTCCCCTGCTGAATAAACGCACTCTGATTAAAAGTTGGATTTTTCCAAATTATCAGGGACAGATTATCCTGCTGTATTAAATTATGCATTTTTATGTAGGAGGGTTTAAAGTTTAAGACTGTGAAACAAACCCTCTAAATTCTTTTCACAATTTGTTAAAATTGCGCATGGTTTGTTAATTTAATTTAAATGGTTTGTTATCATAACCATATCATGGTTATGATAACTGTTACTGGTTTTTTGGGAAAATTAGAAAAGGCAATAAAATGTTTGACTTATGATGTAGGAAAAAAGTCTTTTAATCAAAGAATGTTTAGTGGTTTTTTTTATCCACGTATGTAGATAAGTCATTTAATACCCAAATATGCATTTGTACAGTTAGGTCCAAAATTATTCATACCCCTGTCAGGCTATTTGATATTTTCATTTAACCAAGAATTTTAGTTCTGATGGTAAACAAGACAGGGATCCCTCAAATAATAACTGTAAATTTGTGGGGGAAAAAACCCTTTTTATTCACATTGTATTAAAAATGGCTTTTTAAATTATTTATACACTTTTCAATCAATGAAAATTTGTTTTATTTGGTACTAGAGCAATGAAGCTCTTATGTAGCTGCACAGCTTTTTTTCATGCTTCTACTCGTATTTTGGACTTAAAGGTTGGAAAGCCTCCTTGTCATCACCCTAATCTTTAGCTCTCGCCACAGATTATCTGTCTGATTCAGCTCTGGGTGGGCCGCTTCAAATCGTTAATATTACTGCCAACCAGAGGAAACATGTTGGTAAATTAAAAGCATACTTTAAATCAAAATCTGCGAGGGGTTGGAATATTCTTGGGTT
Organism: Girardinichthys multiradiatus; assembly: GCF_021462225.1. NCBI lineage: Eukaryota > Metazoa > Chordata > Actinopteri > Cyprinodontiformes > Goodeidae > Girardinichthys > Girardinichthys multiradiatus. The sequence continues at coordinate 12,739,780 of NC_061802.1, read as the reverse complement.
TAACTATATGTGGGCAGAATGATTTTCTATATTGTTATAAATTCACTAAAGATTTGAGCAAAACATTTGGAATAAAGTGAGACTAACTATGAAAGGAAGAATCCAGGGGACTTGAAACAGTTAAACTCTGCAGTTAATACAAATGACTGAGAGTATAATATGCATATAGTGCTGGAGGCATTTTCATGGTTTGGATCTGATTCTGTGAATGTGTGCATGCCGCGGTTTCTGAATGGATTTCTTCTCATGTAAAGCAGTCAGATTGTGAACGTTTCTGTCAGAGAGAGGATGTTGATGTTAACTCCCTCCCCTGCTCGTCAGTCAGATCGGGTATCCGTCTCTCTCTCTCTTTGGCCTTCGTTTCTCGGGGAAGGGTGGTGTTGGGGATGAGGTCACTGTTTCAAAATATGGCCCCAGTTCTTATACCAGCACAACATTTCCTCTTCCATGCGTCCAGCTGAATGCAGGACAAACCAGTGTCTTCTTCTTCATTAATGGCACGCCTGTGAGTCTCTGCTGGGATGACAGGAAACTTCTGCACTTGGTGTCACATGTTCCCTCTCAGCCTGCAGGGAAAAATGCATGAATACTAATTTGTTCTGTACTTGTCTTGTTTTTGCTGGTGTGGCAGGAGGGCATGTTTGCTCACAGAAGTGCTGCACATCTGGGGGAAATGGAAATAGGACCAGTTTTACACCAGTTTTGTTCTTATGTCCATCTTAGACACTTTGACCTAGATCCACTGAGAAAATGAGCAGTTCGTGTACATATCTGAATAAATCGTTTTATGAATCACAACAAGAACATGAGTTATACTTCAAGTTAATTCACAGGACATCAAAAAAAAATCAAATAAACACACGGTAGAGAAAGGAAGCTGCACAGTAACTTTGTTCTGAAACCTTTAATGTTTTATGGACTTAACAAGTCTGATTGGGTCTTCCAGTGAAATCACACGCAGTTTAAACGACAAACCCTTAGTAAGACGACAAACCCTTGAAGCTTGAAGACCTAAGAACACCATCCCGACTGTTAAGTACAGAGTTACCAGCGTTGTTTTTTGGACATGTGTTGTAGCAAAAGGAACTGGTGCACTTCACAAAATAGGTGATATCATGAAGAGGGTAAACTAAAAGTATTTATAATAAAGTAATATCTCAAGATATCAGGCTGGAAGTTAAAGCTTGGGTACAAACAGGTCTTCCAAATGGACAATGACTCGACACATACCACCAAAATAGTAAAACAATTGGCTTAAGGACTTTGGAGTGACCATTACAAAGCTTTGGTCTCAGTCCTATAGAAGACTTGTGAGCAAAGCTGAAGAGGTGTGTGTGAGGAAGCTGACCTACAAACATAACTGGTACACCAGTTCTGTCAGGAGTATTGAGCCAAAATTCCAGCAAATTATTGTCAGAAGCTTGAAGAAAGATACTGAAGATGTTTGACCCAAGACGTACAGTTTTAAAGGCAGTTCTACTAAAACAAATACTAAAGAGATGTGTGCAACTTTCAGAATTTGAAGAAAGTTACAAAAACATTTTCTTGTATTTATTGCGAATATATAAATATATATAAATATCTGCTTGTGTACAAATTGCAGCCAAATTAGACCAAATCTTAATGTTCAAGGATGTCCAAAATTAAAACTAATTTCTGATTAAGCCCAAAGGAAAAGAAATACAAATTTTATCCATTGTCAATGTATGTACATATTTTGCTTGTTTACAAAAAAGTCAGTGTTTTGTATGTTGAGCCAATTTGTTGTGTACCAGTAAAACATAGGAATCCAAATTAGGGTCTAGGGTAATCGTCAGTAATTACCTTACATTTGAAAGCAAATGTTAACATAGGTTTTAAAAAGGTTTAAATTAAGTGTTCAGGGAGAAAGTTTAAGGCCATCTCTATTTTCCTACAAGGCAACGGATTTGGTTGGAAATATTCACCAGATGGCAGCCCATAAAACAGAGAAACTGAAATTATATTTCCACTTAAGGTGCTCTGAAACAGCAAAATAACGTCAGCATTTTTTCTTTCCATTATATTTTGATTTTTGACTTTGGGATCAGTCAGAAAATGTACAAGAGGAATGTTTTTTTGTACTTAAAGAATTGATGAGAGAATTGTTTTGGATCTATTGCCATATTAGTAAAACCTTTCTGCAATATGACCGCAATCATGAGCCTCTTAGTTGGATCGCCCTTCACAAGTCAATCATTCACGCTTGCCATAGCCAGCTTTATAAAACCAGTAAATGACTGCAAGATCGTTGGTCTTAAGAGTGTGCTGCTTGTGATGGTTTGTTCCTACCTCCCTCAGTGGCTCAGGGGCATCAACTACAACCCCTCATTCTGTAATTGTCCAGTTATTCAATAGGGTCTAGATTCTGGTGTGAAGGTGTTGGCTGTATTGACCTGACACCCTATTGAGACGCTTTTTGACCAACCTTTGACAAAATGGGCATATGACTTTAATATGTAAGCGACCATAAGATTGTGTATGCATTTTGCTGTGTGGAAAAATATACTCCTTATTCACAGGTTTGAGGCAGGTTGATAATTTTGCAGATGGGAGGCATAAAAATGATAGCACCTAGAGTTATCAGTCAGTCCAGCCCAATAAAATGGTCTAAAATTAACTATCAGCTCTATACCTGTTCTGCTGCATACAAATGAGACCTGCACCAGAGGGGACACTGTCTTAAAAGTCCTGATATTGTGAATATGGTGTTGGATCAGGATTCCACTAACAGACAACTAAATTTCCTATTAAAACAGGAACACCGCCTTGGGAAACTAATATACCATCAATTGCTGCTCAATCCTTTACCTTTAATTAGATGTGCTGGAGTTTCTGTATGCTCCATTACTAGTTAGTTCTTAAGACAATGTTACTCTTATCTTGTTCTTATCTTGGCATATGTGCTATTATATAAAATTTTTATTTATTTATGTCAAGTTGTAAAAAAAATTAAGTGCATTTTGTAAAATAAGTCCTGTCAGGCATATTGGTTATGAATATTGTTGATGATCTGCCCTCGTTAATAATAATGTGCGGTTGCTGGGCTGAAAGGTGTAAATTTTTCAGTCCTACAGCATAAGTTTCTTTTTGTTGCTTCGTGTTTTTGATTTTTTCCATACACTATGATCACCTGACCATCTCATGCTGAAAGTTCAACAAACTTTACACAGTCTGAGTGGTGTTTTGTGTTGCTTGTTGGACTAGAAGATTAAAGTCTGGTAATTTATCTATTATTTGTTTAACAAATGGGCCTGGAACCACCTCCTCATGCTGGCCATCAGCTTGGTCACACACTGCTGTGGGATGGTAACTCGTTCTTCAACCTGTTTTTGTCACAACTCATCCAATCTGGTTGTGTTGGTCTCTCTAACGTAAACAGTTTGTTCAAGCTGCCATGTCAGCCACTTTTAAGCATTCGACATGCGGATGTGAGTGATTCTTCATCAGTGCAGATAAAGCGTCTGCATAACATAAGATGATGAAAGTTATAATTGGGTCATTGCTGTGTGGTTTGAAAAGCATTAACATTAATTTTGTAGCTTTGGCAATTGTGTGCGGTGTATTTTCTCTGTGTTGCAATTGTTTTTTTCACATATGCCCAAAATCCGAGGCAGCTTGGAAATCAAATTACGTGTGCTACAGTATCAGATGAGTAGAAAGGCGATAACGGAGTTTTATTTACTTAAAGCTGTAATAGTGTGACGAGAGTGTCAATTAAAGAGCCCTACCACTTCTTCCTCAGACATCACAAAAACATTTGGGACACCTCTAGCTCTTGCTTCGAAGGGGAAGAGCTATACATTTTGGGAAAGAGGTGAATTATGACTCAACCTAAATCTACATCTTTGAACAGCTTGACCAGAATTTCAAAGGTTAATTGTTTCTGGAAACTAGTTAAAACGCAGTTTCAGCATTCAAGTTTTCATTTTCCCTCTCTTTTCAATCCACTAGCATGTGATTATACTATGGACTTTTACAAAAATGTTAATTGTATTTTATTTGCAACAAATTGGTTGTATAGTTAACACCAACCCTTTCCTCAAAGCCAGTCCTAGTTAAATGAGGGCTACAGAAGAATGTTGCCTTTTTCTAAACATCTTTCAGGGGACATTTAATTTTGGAGTTATATACTGTTAGTCACGCTCTTTATGGCCATTTCTGTGATTGTGTTTTTGGTTTGTCTGTTGTTATGTGAACCGCTCCTATGTTGGCACTTCCTCTGGTGTGCGCAACTCGACAGCGTGGCTCTCAGCTGGTCTGGCCTGGAGGGGGGTGTAAATGAAAGGAATGCTGCTCCTTCATGCAGTCTGTAATTTGGTGTCATCAAATCAGAGAGAAAAACAACAACACTCGAGAGGAGTTCAGGCAGATGTGTATGTGTGTGTGTGTGAAAGAGAGGTTGTTTTGGGAGTTCTGGGTGAGAAGTAAAGGGAGTCATGTGAGAGGAGCAGGGTTGAGACAAAGAGAAAATGAGATTAATGGTTGCTGATGTGGGCAAAAGGGAAGATGGAGAAATTAAGACAGATTTGGACAGTGGAGGAAAGGTCCAAGTGTGTAAAATTTTATTTTGCTACAAAAGCTATTATAATTCTGCCTGCACCAAACATTTGCATTTGGCAGCATATCTGTGTATTTTATTTCCTGTTTACATAACTTTACTGTGTTCTTGTTGAGGACTTACCTCACAAAGAAAGAAAGTAAGTACCAAACTATATGTTTGCTCTTTATATTTGATTCCAGCTTACCTAACTTTTCATTCATCTCTACTTGTGGAAAACAATCCCAGTGGATGATGCTGCCATCTCCACGCTTGATCATAGGGATGATTTTCAGTAGCTGAACTTTCACAGTCATGTTGTTTGAAAACTGAATCCATTTTAGTTTATATAATTTAAACAAAAGACCAGACCTGTTCCTGGTGCATGGTGGACTCCGGGAGGGCTGCCCTTTGTCACTGGTCCTGTTCATAACTTTCATGGACAGGATTTCTAGGCACAACCAAGGTCTGGAAGGTGGCTGGTTTGGGGACCAAATAATACCCTGCTTTTTGCAGATGCTTTTCGCAGACGACATGGTTTTGCTGGTAGCCACGACCTACAGCATGCACTGGTGAGGTTTGCAGCCAAGTTTGAAGCAGCGGCAATGAAGATCAGCTCCTCCAAGTCAGGCTGTTGTTCACGACCGAAAAAAGTTGGCTTGCCCCCTTCAGGTTGGAGGGGAGCTCCTGCCTCAAGTATTTCGGGGTCTTGTTCACAAGTTAGGTGAGAATGCAGCGGGAGATCGGCAGATGTATCAGTGCGGCCGCTGCAGTAATGTGGATGTTGTTCCGGTCCGTTGTGGTAAAGACAGAGCTGAGCTGAAAGGTGAAGCTCTCGATTTACCGGTCTACGTTCCGACCCTCACTGATCCTGGATACTGAAATAAGATTCCTCTGCAGGGTGAGTGATAGTGGGATTTTTCTTGAAGGCAAGAAGTGTGTTAGAGCTTACAAATGATAGACTTGTTCACAGGTTATCAGTGGTTGATGAGCTACAAGGCCGACTGGCGTGTTTCAACAGCATGTGTTAGGAATGTGCTCCAGGGTAACACGTGTGTGTATATTTGAAACTAAATAACTGACTGCATGTATTTGAGGTTTGGCTCATGTTTTCTACGAGGTACTGCTGTATCTGAGACATTCAATGCATTCATGGATTACGTTGGTGAAAACGTAAGAAAATTTATACAGAAACATGTTTTTTTCCTGTTCACACGATTATATTATTCCTGTCCTGTTAAGAGCCACCATTTCTAGTATGGAAGTATCTCCATAGGTCCTTTTTCTTGACAGCGGTGTTCAGAATTCTGTCTTTGTTTTACAGGGCTGTGTGAAGCAGGAAGGACGAAACCTCCCTGAGCTCCAGCTGCTTCAATCTCTCATTAAGTGGCTGAAGGAGGTAAACATCGCACCAATGCTCTGTTTTGAAGTCACAACCTGTCACTCTTAGGGCTCTATTTCCTTTTGGGCCGTATAATTGTAGCAAAGATATGTGGCGACTTGTCCTGCAGAAGAAAAATGCATTTTAAACCAAGTAACTAAGCTGTTAAAGCTGGTAAAGCTGCTGTATATTTGCTGTTGGGTCATTCTACTTACATTGTGAAAAATAAATTAGTGATAACTGCAATGTAAGAAGACAATAGTTTCACATTTGAACGAATATTAAACTTCTACAGTAAAGAAGTTTTCAGCAACAGATTTTCAACTTAATAGAAGTGTGTTTTTCCTGATTTAGGCTGATATTATTATGCATTGTTTTGGACATTATTTCTCTCTCCTTTCTTCAGCCAGGCTCATATTGGAGGTTTGTGGCACTGAGAGGGTTCAGTCCTGCAAAATGACCCAATCTGTGCAAGTTAATCCAAAGGTGCCTGGTAAGAAGCTCCAACCTTTATTTGATTTTAACATAATTTTGTGATTTCATAACTGAATATTTTGGCTACTCCTTCACCATTGCAAAATAGATCAGATAAAATAAGTGTCTAGACTTTTCTCAGTTGAAATACTTCTAATAGTGTTATTGACACAATACACACTAGCCCAAGTGGTCCACAAATCAAAGCAAATTAGTCCACATGACGTTATGAGTAAATAACTGGAATGACACAGATAAAAAAAAAAAAAAAGGGTGTTTTTTTGGGGTGACTTGCAGAACCATTCTTCCTCCATTCATGGTATATGCAATGACATTCAAAGAGTTCAGCCTTGGCCTCAACTGACCAGGTTATGTTCTCTCAGTATTTCACTGGCTTGTCCAAATCTTCTGCGGCACACTTTAAACAATACCCAATAAGCCTTTTCATTAGCAGTGGCGTCTTGCACAGTTAATGAGCTTTAGAGACCATTTGGTATGAGTGCGTTAGTCTTTCTTGCCTTTGGGACAACTCTTTTGATCATTCTTTTGACTCCTCTGTCAGAAATCTTATGAGGGGCACCTGAACATGGTTTGGCTATGGTGAAATGCTGTTCATCCACTTCTGTCACTCACTATAACAGTCAGAGATTTAGAAATGCGACTGTAAGCATTGCTGTTAGTATTTCTTTCCCTAGTAAGACGTGAAGACCTCTTTTATTTTATTTTTACAATTGTACAATGTTGGTAATAAGAGAACTTTTTGTAGGCCATCAGTTGATATTAATACTGCTGGCATTTATTTGCATGTAATAACAGGACTGTTTTCTAAAGCAGTCCATCTGTCCGTCTATCCCTTTGGCTTTTCTTCAGTTTTTGCTGGTTCCAAATTTAAAGCTTGATCATTGTAGCTTGATCATTTCATTTATGTTTTTAAAATTGCATAAATATAATAAATGCATATTAAAATAATTGAAATTAAGTTAATTAAAGTGGCAGCAACAGGTAGTGTTCTGGCGTTTGTTAAATCTGATCTCAGGTAGATCTTTGGGGGACGATGTTTGCATTTTAGTGTAAATACAATGACATAGTGAAATCAGAATCAGAATCAGCTTATTGCCAAGTTTGTACATACAAACAAGGAATTTGACTCCGGTACACTTTGCTCTCTGGTTTTTGTTTTTTGCATTAAAGAATATGCTGCTATTTTTACCCAGGGTTATTGTAATACCATGGCAATCTCTCAAACACTGAATTACTTGCAAAACAAGAATAAAACAATGTAAATATTAGCTAAAGCTAGGCTTGTTTGTGAAAGTAATTTGAGAGGACATCTTTAAATACTGATGAGAGGTTTCCTGTGAATATCCATTTCTTTTCAGATTTAGGCTCTGCATTCATCTATTCCAGTCAGGAGGAGGCTGACCAGTCAGGCTCTTACTCTGTCCAGACTCCTTATGGATTCCAGCTCGACTTGGATTTCCTGAAATATGTGGAAGAAATAGAGAGCGGCCACAACCTCCGCCGAGCCCCCCTCAGTTCCCGGCGGCCTGGACGAGGATTCAAACTTTCCCAGAGGAGTCCGAGCGTTGGGGGACGCACCAGTGGCTGGACATCCACAGAATCTCTTGCCTCCCCAATCAGTGAAGATGGCAGAGTTCCTCCTCCCCCACCGCCTCGCAATCGTCTTGGGTCAGCACCCTGCGAAATGCTCTCCATTTCCCCCGTAACTCTCCTAAATGTGCCTCCCCTTTCTGCTGGCGCCAAAGTGCCACCGCCTCCGCCTCAGCGAAACCCAAGAGTTGAGCGGACTCTTCTGGAAACCAGCCGACGGCTTCAGCAGGAGCAAACCCATCAGAATGGTGGGCGACTCCAGCTCGCAGAACCTCCCAAACGGCTCACATCTATTCAGCCTCTGCAGAGCAGCTGGACTAAACCCAGTCCTCAGACCTCTGGGCGCAGCACTCCAGCTGCTGGCACCGCAGTGACCCCAATCCCACCCAGCCAGCTGCAGACAGTTAGAGAGCAGATGGCCACTGCCTTGAAGCAGCTGAAGGAGATGGAGGAAAGAGTGAAGGGTGTTCCTGCTCTTGAGAAAGAGCTGGCCAAGCTTCGTGCAGAAAAAGACTTGCTCCTGTTGGCCTTGGAGGAGAAGAAAGTAGCCCTGGAGGTTTCCCAGCAGAAGCAACAGTCCAAAGAGTCTTCTACGCAAACCACAGAGACCCTCCAATCTGACCACAGCAGACTGACCTCACCAACCACAACTGGACATAAAGGACTTGTAAAATCTGGAGAACTGAAAAGACTGGCTGAGAAGTTTGAGGGAAAGGACCTCAAATCTCCCCAACCGTTATCTAAAGTTTTACCACACTCTGCAGAAAAAGATAAGAAATCTGTTGCTGTTGGTGATGATGTCCCAATAACCTCTGTAGTTTTCTATAAAAGGAATGGTGTAAAAGATGCATCTGTGAGCACAGAGGTGAAAGAATGTGATAAAAGCACAGAAACAGAAGCACCTGTGGTTCATGAGCAGGCCATACAAGTCAGAGCAGGGACAAAGGAGGCTGAAGTTTGGGTCATGGAGTCACTGCTTGGGCTGACTACAGAGGCACAGAGGGAGATAGACACCTTACAGGACACCATTAAGTTCCAGCAGGAGTCCATAGTAGCTTTAGAAAATCGCCTAACTGTAGCCGACAAAGACCTTGATAACCTTAGAGCTCAGATTGATGAAAGAACCTCTAAGGTCACAACTGAGAAGGGAGCTCTTGCCAAACCAGACGTGAGAAATGTCCAGGTAGAGACTTTACGTTCTACATTAAAGCATACCGCCACTATGTGCCATCCGGAGGTAACAGATGTGTGTGTTGGCGAAGATTTGGGTGCAGATCAGACTGAGCAGGGCACCCAAACCGATGCTGCAGTTACAACACCAGAACTGACACCTGTGGAGCGGGTCAGCATCGCGTGTCAGTGGGAGAGTTTGAATGACGAAAATCCTGAGGAGCAGAAAGTTACAGTGCCAAAGAAGAGACAGCTGACCATTGCTGAATACAAAGTTTCACCAGAGGAAGAAATGGTTGGTGCAGAGGAGAAAAAAACAAGAGAACAAGAGGAGGAGGCCAGAGCCAGCAACACAAAAACAGGTGAGTACTGTGAGCTTATTACCCATTTAAAGGTTTACGGTCCTCCAGTTTAAAACACAAAATCCCGGAACTCTCTTCCTGAGACTTAGTGTTTGTTTATGAATACTCTATTTTCTGGATAAATTGTATCCAGTTAAAAATGTAGCAATTACTAGTATACTATAGAGGCTTTGTTTTCTGCTGCCAGATGACCTCACAACGCCACTTGTCTATGTTGCTGTTCTTAAACTAATCTGAAAAACATATGAAGATTGGATGTCTATAGCTGTTGACTGTGCAGAACGTTTGTGAACTCTGCACATTGTACACCTCAGCATACAGTGTCCCCTACTCTGTGATTTGTTTTTCCATTGGTGAGTTGTTTGCTATTTCCTCCACAGTGTTATGATACCTTTAACAGTTGACCGTGGAATGTTTAGTAGAGAGGTAAAGTTGATGAAAGGACAAGTGGCATGCTTGAATTCACTTATCCTTCTGAGACCGACCCATTCTTTCAAAAATGTTTATAGAAGCAGTCTGCATGCCGGATGCTAGACTTTAGATACCTGTGCCCAGCAGATTTCAATAAATAGGAATCGCCCAATACTTATGATAGCATAGTGTATATTTCTAATATACACTATATGTTTTGACCTGAAGTTATTAAGAGATGCCTGAAACAACCAAAATAATGCACACATAAAAAGTCAAACAAAATATTCCACACAATTTTGTGTTGTAGAGAGGAATGACATAAGAATTATCGAATACACAGGAATATATTAAATACTTATTTGTAAAGCCTTGATTGGTGATGACCGCTATGGAGGACATAGGTCATGTGCATTATTACGGTGTGATTTCTACCCATTCTCATGGGGGCCTCTTCTATGGGTTCTTATCGTCAGTTCGATGGAGTCTGGTGAGTGGCTGCGCCAATTCAACTGCCTTACTTTCTTTCTTTGAAACCAATTGAAAGTTTTCTTGGCTGTGTTTGAAATCACTGTCTTGCTTAAAAGTCCACCTCTGTTTTATCTTCAGATTCTTATCAAAAGTGTCTCTGTAAATTGTTGTTTTCATCGTTCCTTCAACTATAAGAGGTTTAGCAGTACCATATGCTGAAAAATGTCCTCACTCTATGATGTTCCTGGCTCAGAACATCACTTTATTACTGTCTGTGGGGTGATGTTCAATACCATTTTTCCTTCAAACATGGTGCGTGGAGTAACATCGACAGAGTTCAGTGTTTGGTCTCATCTGACAAGACCAGTATGTCATTGACTTCAATATGCTTTTTCTTCAACAGTGGAGTCTTGTGAAGTGAGTATGCCTAGAGGTGATTGTAATTATTTACACTGCTCATTATTTTCGTAGAATAACTTCATACTATTATTGCAGGTCTTTCTGAAACTCTCTGTAAGGGGTCCTTGGCTGAAAACCCTTTAAGGAGCACCTGGTGGTTACTAGTTTGTGATGAAATATTGATTTTTTCACTTCCATATTGTGGCACTAATGGTGCTCACTGGAACATTCAGAAGCTTAGAAATACATCTAACCAATGTGGTCAGTAAATTTTGCAACAATAAGGTTGAGTGGGCTCTTTGCTTTCATCCATTTTGAGATGACCTTTATACAGGGCATCAATTAGGACTTAACCACCTGATATTAACTGGTACTGATAGGAGGCAGGATTGGAATACTGACTGATTCCAGCTGTTTCAGTGGCTTTATGTGCCTTTTTGCAGCTGCTTTTTCTCATGAGTTCAATAGTTATTTCATGTGTAATTCCTCTTTAATCCACATAACTAAATCTATGTTGCAGACATCTGATGTGAATTTCAAGAATTTAAAATTTGCGTTAAGGAGCAGTTGGACAGGTGTACCTCATAAAGTGGCCGCTGAGTGTGGTTCTAATCAGCCAATCACATGGCAGCAATTCAGTGCATTTAGGCATGTAGACATGGTCAAGACGATCTGCTGCAGTTCAAACCGAGCATCAGAATGGGGAAGAAAGGTGATTTAAGTGACTTTGAACGTGTCATGGTTGTTGGTGCCAGACGGGCTGATCTGAGTATTTCAGAAACTGCTGATCTACTGGGATTTTCACGCACTACCATCTCTAGGGTTTACAGAGAATGGTCTGAAAAAAAGAAAATATCCAGTGAGCAGCAGTTCTGTGGCCGCAAGTGCCTTGTTGATGTCAGAGGAGAATGGCCAGACTGGTTGGAGCTGATAGAAAGGCAACAGTAACTCATATAACCACTCGTTACAACCAAGGCATGCAGAAGAGCATCTCTGAATGCACAACACGTCGAACCTTGAGGCGGATGGGCTACAGCAGCAGAAGACCACACCGGGTGCCACTCCTGTCAGCTAAGAACAGGAAACTGAGGCTACAATTTGCACAGTCTCACCAGAATTGGACAATAGAAGATTGGAAAAACATTGCCTGGTCTGATGAGTCTCAATTTCTGCTGCGACATTCGGATGGTAGGGTCAGCATTTGGCGTCAACAACATGAAAGCATGGATCCATCCTGCCTTGAACGGTTCAGGCTGGTGGTGGTGGTGTAATTTTTATTTTCTAGGCACACTTTGGGCCCCTTAGTACCAATTGAGCATCGTGTCAACGCCACAGCCTACCTGAGTATTGTGCTGAGCTTGTCCATCCCTTTATGACCACAGTGTACCCATCTTCTGATGGTTACTTCCTGCAGGATAATGCACCATGTCATAAAGCACGAATCATCTCAGACTGGTTTCTTGAACATAACAATGAGTTCACTGGACTCAAATGGCCTCCATAGTCACCAGATCTCAATCCAATAGAGCAGCTTTGGGATGTGGTGGAACGGGAGATTCGCATCATAGATGTGCAGCCGACAAATCTGCAGCATCTGTGTGATGCTATCATGTCAATATGGACCAGACTCTGAGGAATGTTTCCAGTACCTTGTTGAATCTATGCCACGAAAGATTGAGACAGTTCTGAAGGCAAAAGGGGGTCCAACCCGGTACCAGTAGGGTGTACCTAAAAACAAAAAAAAAGTGGCCAGTGAGTGTATATTTAGTGAGAAAGTTGAGGTGTTCAATACTTATTTTCCCTGCCCAATGTATTTATTTAAATCTATTGTTTTGCATAATCTGTTTGTTTAAATGGTTAAACAGCATGCTGCCACAATATAGGCATTTTTGCTGAAACAGATTAAACTACTACTACCTTCCTTTAATGTCAAATTCAAATTCTGATGCACTCCCAGTACCTCAGAAGAAAAAATTACAGTACCTTGCAAAAGTATTCCCCAAGGCAAAACTGCTCTAACTCCTTCATGTTGGATGGTTTTTGCTTGTGAACAATGATCTTGAATTCTAACTTCAGATTCTCAATTGGATTGAGGTCTGGACTTTGACTAGGCCATTCCAGCACATTTAAATGTTTCCACTTAAACCACCCGAGTGTTTCTTTAACATTATGCTTCAAGTCACAGGGCTAGTTCAAGACTATGCCTATATTTAGCACCATTCACCTTTTCTTCGACACAGACCAGTTTCCCAGTCCCTGCTGCTGAAAAACATCCCCACAGCATGATGCTGTCACCATGTTTCACAGTGGTGGGGCTTCTTGGGGTGATGGGATGTGATGTGTTTTTTTTGCCAGACATATTGTTTCCCTTGGCGGCCAAAAAGTCAAATTGTATGCTCATCTGACCAGAGCACCATCCTCCATACATTTGGGGAGTTGCCCACACGCCTTTCGGCAAACTCAAAATGTGCAAATGTGCTTTTTTATTTTTAACACTATTGGCTTTTTTCTGGCCGCCCTTCCATAAAGCCCAGCTCTGTAAAGTGTACGGCTTATTGTGGTCCTACAGACAGATACTCCAGTCTCTGCTGTAAAACTCTGCAACTCCTTCAGGGTTACCTTTGGTCTCTGTGCCACCTCTCTGATAAATGCCTTCCTTGCCTGGTCTGTGAGTTTTTTGGTGGGCGGCCTCCTCTTGGCAGGTTTGTTGTGGTACCATGTGCTTTCCATTTGAAGATGATGGACTTGGTGGTGCTTTGAGGGAACATCAAAGATTTGGATATTGTTTTACAACCCCACCCTGACTTGTACTTCTAATCAACTTTGCCCCTGACTTGTTTGGAGAGGTCCCTGGTCTTCATGGTGTGATGCCTCTTGCTTAGTGGTGTTTCAGCATTTGGGACCTTTTCAGAGAGGGTATGTTTAAACTGACCAATCATTTGACTTTTAGACTGCACCCAGCTGGACTTCATTTCACCAATCACGGGATTTTTGAAGGTATATGGTTACACCAGAACCTTTTAGGTGCTTCATAGCAAAGGAGGTAGATACATATGCACATGCCAGTTTCTTATTTCACTTTTGTGCGGATCCATCACATAAAATTAACACTTTGTAAATTACAGGTTGGAATGTAACAAAATAAGTAAAAAGCCGAGGTGGTGAATAATTTTGCAAGGCCCTGTATATATATTTCTCTACTTAACAGCTCACTTTGAAAATAAATGAGCTGTTGATGAGCTACAAATACAAATAAAGTCCAACCAATTAAAGGCTTTCTTTAAGATTTCCCATTTCTCATTAAAGACACCAACAATGCATTAAGTACCGCTGGCACCTGTCAGAAAATAGACAGTGAATATATTCTAAAATGTCTCATTTATCCAAGAAAGCTCTTACATTTAGCCTCTAAAAACACTTGGCAGCTGGAGAGAAATGGACCCACAGTAAAGCAGTGGATTTATAGTCAACATGTCAGGAAAAACTGGCACAGTAAGTTGGACCTGTGCTTAAACTGGCCCAGTTGGCTGTTATGTTTCTCAGTGTTTATGTCTGCATTCCTGTTTTTATTAAGTCAAACAAATTAAATGCGTTACTCAAAACAAAATTATGCACCACAATGATTTATCACTGGCAACTGTCTAGGGCTGAACTCCAGATGAGCGAAGTCCGAATACACTTCTGCAGAGAAGTGTAATTTTACTGATCAGGGGCATGAATGTTATTTATTTAGGGGCTTTAATGATTTTATAAAAACTATTGTTTTTTTGTTGTTTGGATTGGGGGGTGATTACACAACACTACAAACAAGTATTGGTGCACAAGTTTGAATTTATTGTACATTTCTCTAATCCTCACAGGGTCAACATAAAACATAGAGGCCCAATATAAACATACAGTAATAATAATAATGATAAAGCATAGATAGATGGATGCTTTTCAGTTGGTACAGTGTTCTTACCTCCTCTGGACTCCTCCAAAGTTTGTTGTCATTGTGGCCAAACAGATCAATCTTTGACTTGTCTGACCAGAAAACCTTTTTTCAGAAGATACTTGGTTTGTCCATCAAAGTTTGAGACATCTGTCTCAATTATCTCAGGATCTTCTCTGCAACATGCTTAAGGAAAGTTAACCAGAATTATCGCGCATGTTCTGTATGTATGTTTTTGTCCCTGTATTCGGAAAAATCCACAAAAAAAACAAAACTTAAGCATTCCTTATTTTGAAGACAACTGAATTTCTGTGTTTTATAGTTATTCCAACTGGAAAAAAAAGAATAGTTCAAATAAATCAAATATGAGTTTTCCTGTCTCCTGATGAAGAGTGTACGGAAACTTGTGACTTGAAATGTATCCTACATTATATTTTTCCTTTGCGCTAATTTCTGATTATTATAATGTACTTTTTATTTGAAGTTTTGTGAGTAATACTTATATCTACACAAGAATCCCACAAGATAAGGCCTGAATTTAAGGCTCATCACCTGGCCTCCTAAAATAGGTTGTTATGAAAAGTGCTCAAAAGACAAAATACAAAAAGGACAAAAAGATACAGAGGAATACTATGGTAATGTAAACCTGTGAACTTCAGAAAATTGTCAACTTGTTTACAAAAATAGTGCAGTTTCACTGTTTTTGTATCTAATAACTGGTTTAAGGTTTAATATTGGTTATGAATGATTGACTTTAGCCCGTTTTATACGATTATTTAGAAATGGACAGAAATAAAGTCTCCAAATCTTTAGAAAAATGCAAATCTCTTGTCTTAACAGCAACTAAGTCTGTTATCATCATTCTCTTGTTTGAACAGGAATGCTGAAATCAATCATGAAGAGGAAGGATGGGAGTAACTCGAGCGAGAATCGTAAGAAGAGCCTGCAGTTTGTTGGAATTCTGAATGGAGGGTACGTGACGGCAACATGACACCTATTTTTTATTTTTACCGTTGCAAAAATAAAGTGAGGCTGGCCCATAACCCGAAGGTTAGAAGGAACGCTTTGTCCAGATCACAGGTTTGACAAATAGAAAAACAAATCTTTGCTCTATTTACAGCCAACTGTCTAAAATACGAGCTACATATTGTGTTTGGTATTTATAGGAAGGCTCGTCTCTTCCAGGTATGAATCCACCTCCAGCGAGGAAGAAGAGGAGGAGGAAGAAGAGGACGTTGGGAGTTCTTCTGGAGAAAGCGGAGAAGGCGAGTGCTTGGATAGCACAGAGGAAGATGAGGCTGCATTGGAGGAAGAAACTTCTGAGGAGGAGAGAAACGTCAACCTGGATGAGAGCGACACGGATGAGGAAACGCTGAGAGCGACAAATTATTCATCAGATGCTGTGAAAGAAAAGTGGGTTATTTAAAAAGTAGACTGGAAAAACGTCTTGTACGCAAGTCCCAGAAAATGCGTTTTTTTGCTGATTTTCTCGATTTCAGTTAAGTTAACTCTGTCCGATTAATGTCTCAAGTCATCATTTGTTGCAGGTTTGAGTTCAGCTCAAAAATGCGTGAAGCCTGTCTCATTCTGAAGAACCACCTGAATGATGACGTGAAAACACTGAAGAGTAAGGAAGTGGTGCGTGCCTGCAGTTTACTTCACATATTTTTAAGCACAGCGATATTTCATTTCTGAAACGTCATAATAATGTAAAGTAAAACTAAGCCTTTTCACTCCGCTGTACCTTTTAAAGTTCATTAAAAATGTGGGAGTGCATTCTGTCTTGGTAGGAGGTTCCTCATCCCTGAAGATTAACTTCAAACAACAGGAGCTCCTAAACAATAACATAGGAATCTTACAATAAAAGTTATGTTATCAGTGGATTTTCCTTCAACATTCAGCAACCGGTCAGGTTGCCATAAGTGGTCCAGCTTTGATTTCAAAGTAAGGCTGTTTTTCCACACAGCTCCAGCCAGAAGCTTCCTTACAATCATCGCGGCCACAAATGACATCTTATTTTAGGGTTCTGTTGATGCATTTGAACCTTTCTTTTACCAGGTTGAAATGATTGTGCAACATAAAACTGATGTGATTTCAACAAAAACTAAGTCCACAAGTCTGGATTTATTACGGATTTTCTCAAATGCACACAGGGTCAAATTTAAACATAAGTCTTGTCTAATATTTGGATAAATGTCCATTAACGGGTTGCAAAGAAGCCACACACTTTTTGAATCAATCGTAAAAACCTCTGGCCAAATATTTGACTCTTAGAAATACCTCTGTAATCAAGCTGACTCTTGAGTTGGTACAGCTCATTAAAAAGGAGTGTCTGCTACAGACTTTGCTTTTAGGTATAGTCCACCTATTATTAATAGTGTTCAGGCCAGGGCCATTTCAGAAGCTTAATGTTACCCTGCTTTAGCCACAGCTAGTTTTGATCTTTGGGAATATCATCTTTTTGGAGACTTCAAATTAAAAATGTTCAGGTTGTTCTAGAAGTAAAGGAACCACCAATGATCAAAAATAAATAAATTAGAAGGTACCACCAAGAAAGAGGCCCCTGTTCTAAAATTGATACCTTTAAGCACGTCTAGCTGCCCACACGGAGAGGACAAATGTTCACTGAAGAGTTGTTTTCTAGTGAGACGAGACAAAAACTGAGCGGTTTGGTCACAAGAAGAAAACAATTGGAGGAGCCTGTGTAAGACTTTCAAACCTAAGCACCCTTTACCGCATGTCAAGCATGGTTATGGTAGTATGATGCTGAGGGTCTGTTTTGCCGCCTGGTCCACTGAACAAAGCGGTGGGAAGACTGCCTCCACATCAAAACTGGTCCTGCAAGAGATCTTTTGAATTAAACCTCAACTTTATTACATGCTTATGGCTATTTTTAAAAGATGAGTTTAATTTGATTTGAATAAACTTTACTATTCTTGCCTAGAAGAAAAATAATCAGAATTATGGCAGGGGCTCTAAAACGGCTACAAAATGTTTCTGATAGCTGTGCAAATTGCTAACAGAAAAGTTTACCAATTGTATTGGAGGGATATATATTTAAGCGTGTATGTATAATTCTGACCCTGTTTGGATTAGAAAAATCCTTCACAAATTTGTTCACATAGTTATTTCTAAAACCATAGAAGTTATTCAGTGTATATTAGCAGCTTTTAATTGAAAGCACTAAAATATTTTAGTTGATAAATGAATGTAAATGTATGACTAAAACTCTTAATAGAACTGTTGTCCTTCAGCTGAAGTGTCTCCTGTCTTGTTCTCACACTCCTCAGCTGTCCAGCACCCACACCGTCCAGCTCGAGTGGTTCCGGGTCTCTAGTGCAAAGATGGCCCAGCCGTCGCGGGTCTCCGACTACCTCATGGCCTTCACCGAGGTGTCATCAGCGCTGCTGGAGCACGTTGTCAACATGACGGATGGCAACGGCAACACGGCTCTTCACTACAGCGTCTCTCACTCGAACTTTGGGGTGGTCAGGCTGCTGTTGGATACAGGTGAGCGAACAGCTGATAAGAGACAGCTCTGGTTATAATTGCACCTACATCTTGTGTCCATTTGCCTTTTTGTTTCCGTTTTTCTGCTAAACTGAAAAACTAAATTATTCTAAGTGAAGCCAGATGATTTACAGTATCCTATGTTAAAACAAACGTTGGTAAGTAAATTTGTCCAGTAAAGCTAATTTAAAATAGAAACCTAAATTATTTCTCTTTGCTTAATGCCAAAATAAAAAGAGCTACATTTAGAGAATTTGTTTATTACTTTCTGCAGATTCTGCGGTTCATGGGAGTTTGCCCAACCGGTCCACATGTGTTTTGTGGACCTGGAGAAAGCATTCGACTGTGTCCCTCATGATCCCCTGTGGGGGGTGCAATGAGGAGTATGGAATTGGGGGCCCTTTATTAGGGGCCATCCGGTCCCTGTACAAGTGGAGCAGGAGTTTGGTCCGCATTGCCGGCACTAAGTCGGACCTGTTCCCGGTGCATGTTGGACTCCGGCAGGGCTGCCCTTTGTCACCGGTCCTGTTCATAACTTTTATGGACAGGATTTCTAGACGCAGCCAAGGGCCGGAGGGGGTCTGGTTTGGGGACCAGTGGATTTCTTCTCTTCTTTTTGCAGATGACGTGGTCCTGCTGGCCCCCTCTAGCCAAGACCTACAGCATGCGCTGTGGAGGTTCGCAGCCGAGTGCGAAGCTGCTGGGATGAAGATCAGCTCTTCCAAGTCAGAGGCCATAGTTCTCGACCAGAAGTGCCTCAAGTGGAGGAGTTTAAGTATCTCGGGGTCTTGTTCATGAGTGAGGGAAGAATGGAGCGGGAGATCGACAGACGGATCGGTGCGGCTGCCGCAGTAATGGGGGTGCTGTGCCGGTCCATTGTGGTGAAGAGAGAGCTGAGCCGAAAAGCAAAGCTCTCAATTTACTGGTCGGTCTACGTTCCTACCCTCACCTATGGCCATGAACTTTGGGTCATGACTGAAAGAACGAGATCCCGGATACAAGCGACTGAAATGAGCTTCCTCCGTAGGGTGGCCGGGCACTCCCTTAGAGATAGGGTGAGGAGCTCGGCCATCGGGGAGGGGCTCGGAGTAGAGCCGCTGCTCCTCCACATCGAGAGGAGCCAGTTGAGGTGGCTCGGGCATCTATACCGGATCCCTCCTGGACGCCTTCCTCGGGAGATGTTCCAGGCACGTCCCACCGGGAGGAGGCCCAGGGGACGGCCCAGGACACGCTGGAGGGACTATGTCTCTCAGCTGGCCTGGGAACGCCTTGGGCTCCCCCCGGAGGAGCTGGACGAGGTGTCTGGGGAGAGGGACGTCTGGGTGTCTCTGCTGCCCCCGCGACCCAGTCCCGGATAAAACGGAAGACGACGAGTACTTTTTGCAGATTCAGAAGTTTACACACCCTTAGATTACTAAACTTTACACATTATGGGGAGGTCCAGATAATGGATCATCAGTCTGATTAATTCACAACTTTTAAGATAATTACAGGCACACCAGAGGGCAACACCTTAAAACCACACAATTATATACAAGTATGAACAGTATGAAAGTGTCCGGCCATCATACTGTTCAGGAAGGATGGAAAATGTGGGTATGAGCTCCAGAAAGAAAGCAAACAACCTCATGAAGATGGTGACTGATGCTGGTAAGTGTGTCAGTCTCCAGTCAGCTGAAAGGCCACTCAGGAAGCAAGAAGCCATTATTCTAAAAAGCAACATAAGAAGCCAGATTAGACTTTGTAAATCGACTCAGTGGCAGAGATTTTGGAGGCATTTTGGAGGCATGTCCTGTGTTATGAATCACTAAAATACATGTCCGACGTTGGCAGCATCATGGTGTGTGGGTGTTTTGCTGCAGGAGGGACTGGTGCACTAAACAAATACATGGCAATACGAGGATACGTGGAAATATTGAAGCAACATCTCAAGACATCAGCCCGGAAGTTGAAGCTTGCATTTGAATGAGTCTTCTTAAAAGAAGCACAGTGCCAATTATAGTTACAGAGCGGCTTAAGGATAATAAAGTCGACATTTTGGATTAAAAAATTGTAAGCAGAGCTGTGAAGGTGTGTATGAGAAAGGCAGCCTGCAAACCGGACTCGGTTACACCAGTTCTGTCGGTAGGAATAGGCCAAATGTCAAGCAATCTGTTGCAAGAAGCTTTAAGTCGTAGTTTAAAAAGTGATTCTACCTAATACTAAGGAGCTGTATGTACAGCAAGTCTGAATGAAAAGCATTGACCTTTTAGATTGGTTCTGATCCATTCTAGCATTCAGCAAATAGAAATAATTGTAGTCATCCTAGCTGATCTAAAGCAGGAAAGGTTTGATGTCTCAATGTCTCGTGTATATTTTTCTATATAGTGTATGTAAATATCTGGATTTCTCTGTTTAATTTGGATCCGGGAATTAATTCCTTTCTGAGTTGAGTTAGGTCCACTTTTGAGTTGAAAATCCAGTTGGATTTGCTTATTATTCTGGTCAAAGGCTCACCATTACAAGCCAATAACAAACAAGCCAATCCATTTTATGCATTTAAACTATACAGAAACGTGTTCACAAATAGTAAGCTGTTTATTCCATCAACCTTAATTACCTTTTATAATCACAGCAGCCATGTTGGATTTTAATAATGACCTCCAACTTTCAAAAGAGGAATTTTGACTTCAGGGCCCATTTTTCTAACTTACAACTTTGAAATAAAGACTTGGACAAATGAAAGTTTTAGAATGCATTTCTCATTTAATGGTTTTCTTTATGTTTATGACTGTTTACATTGTATGTAGATTCTCACTGAAGGCCTCAAAACAGTGAATGAACACATATGCGACAATGTAGCGAACAAAAAATTGCAAAAGAACTTTAAATATATTTAATATTTTAGAATCCTTAAAGTAGCCGCCCTTTGCTGTAATGAAAATATTAACCTTTGGCCGTCTCTCAATGAACCTCTGGGAAGTTCTTTAAAGACTCTGGAAAACCATTTCAGGTGACCACCTCATGGAGATCATGGAGAGAATACCATGAGAGCAAAGCAGGAATCAAAGCAAAGGGTGGCTATTTGGAAGAATCTGAAATATAAAAATGTTTAGAGTTATTTTACATGTTTTTTTTAATGTATAATTCCATGTGTGTTCATTCACAGTTTTGTTGCCTTTGGTGAGAATCTACAATATAAATAGTCATAAAAATAAAGAGACCCATTAAGTGGGAAAGTGTATCTAAAACTTTTGACCAGTAGTGTAAATCATTTATGATTAAACAGATAAACAGACCTTAAAGTAAATCAGCATTTTGTTATAGAAACCCTTCAAAACTCAGATAGTGACTGAGTGATCTTCATCTGCTCTGTGAGGAGTTACCCAACAGTGCAACATGAAACCAAGCTCCATGGCTGGTGTGCAACCTACAACGGTTGATCTGTTCCAAGTTTTAAATCAATTCAACTTGGTTCTGCCAACGTTTTTTAAGTGACCTATAAAATCGAACACGTCAACCTTGATAGTGAGAAGGTTTTCTGACAGTAGCTGGTCTAATTCGTAGAGCAGATACTCAGTTATATAGACACAGTGGACACAAAACTTCTGATTTATTGTCCAGCTGAAATAATGCATCTGCAGGAAGCTCTGCCATTTTCTTTCGTCCTTTAGCATAATGTATGGTTTTTCCAGGTGTGTGCTGTGTGGACCAGCAGAACAAGGCGGGCTACACGGCCATCATGCTGGCTGCTCTCTCAACTGTAAAAGAAGAGGAAGACATGGCTGTGGTGAGGAAGCTCTTCAGTCAGGGCAACGTCAACGCCAAGGCTAGCCAGGTGAGATCACAGGACCCTACCTGAAAACAACTTATATTTGTTTTTTATATATAGAAAGCTTTAATCTATAAACATTTTATCACTTGATTTAATGAGCGAGAGGTGTTTGCGTAGGATTTTAAAAGGGTAAGGGTAAATTTACATAAGAAAATACAACCGTACATTTTTTTTTTTATATGAAGAAAAACATATGCTGAATCCACACTAAATTGGAAATATCCAGATAGACCAAGATATCAAAGCGTCAGTACAGGAAAGTCAAGACAATTTGATATGAAGACAGAAATAAAAGAATCAAAAGAAAGCTGGACAGAAACGGGAGTCAATGTTTGTGGCCAAAATTTTAGAAACTGACCGGACTGGACTGGACTCTGAATAAGGAAAGTTTAGTCCCAAATTCTGAACACTCGGTGTCCAAGATGATGCTAGAACAGGTGTTTTTAACTTTCCACTTGCAAAAGTAATTATACCTCTTAATCTTTTTCAGTTTTTGTCACATTACTAGCACAAAACATTTAGATCATCACAAACTGTGTGACGTGGGAGAGAAATAATGTATGGTTTCAAACCTTCTTACAAATAAAAATAACAGGAGAAAAGCTGTAGTGGAGTAAACTATGAACATTAAACCATAATATACACACGTACATATGGTAAAAACAACTACAGATATAGATAAAAAAAAAACTGAGCTGCACTAAAGCTGAATGAAGTCAAAAACGTTTGGCTTTAAAGAGCTCAGATAAATGCTGAATATAAAGATATTTTTATAAATTCCATTTAAAAATTAACATGCCCTCTGCCATTCTCAGGTAGTCCATTGAAAGACAAAGCTCATAAAGATAAATCGAGGCCTTATGATTTATTTTGCATTAGCAAATAAAACAGCAACCTTTGTCCAGCCTCAATAAATACTCCGCAAGAACAGTGACATTTTTTCCTCTTTCCTCTGACTATATTTTGTTCTTGCGGCCTTGGTTTGGGAGTGTTTGCAGCTTGTCCTTAATACATCCTCTGGGTCAGGGCTCTCCAACCTGTGGCTCTTAATAACTTTGGTCAAAAATGTTGAAGCCTTGAGCTATAATTTAAAATGTAAAGGTAATAAAAAAATGCTAGCTGTAGCAGTTTTTCTCGTTTTCATGCAATATATGCATAGCATTCATTTATTTTTTGTATTTTTTTTTTTTTTTGCATAGCATTTCTGTGAAGAATGACACTAATATTGTAATTAGGTAATATTATTTTTATGAAGTAATTTTTTTGTCTTTTGGTTGCAAACTTTGTGCATTTTTAACATAATTTTCTATAAATATTAAATGTCTCATTGAAGAAAATCAGTTAATTTCCTCTTACAGTAGATATTGTAAAAAAAAAAAAGTTAATTTGTTTCATGTAGCTTTTGTGGCACTACTGAGGACAAAAATGGCTCAGGGTCAATGGTTGCTGACCCCTGCTCTGGACCACCCCGAGTCAAATTAGTGTCTCTGTATGTATTGACCTTTAGACCATCGAGACCAAGCAAAAGGATTCCATATTGCTGCATTACAATGGTTCTTTTATCCAGTCTTTTACATTCTTTTAAAGATGCGTTTTACAAAGGCAGAATATTTAGCCGTTTTGTATTATCGTTGTTACGGTTTATTTGCTTATTTTGTGACAAAGAAAAACAACTTGTTTTCTGCCCAGTTTTAGTAGCAGAGCCGTTCTTTCAAACTTTTCTGAAATTTAGGGTGACGTTTTTGTTTGTGGTTTTTTTTATTAAATCAATTTTGCCTCTATTCTTCTGTCCTGCAAACATCAGCTCTTTCTTGGTTTTATGGTTTATGCTCTGAAAACACAAACTGAACCATTTTCCCCTCTGGTTAATAACAATCCTGAAGCACTGATCTGCATCACTGACATCACTGCTGACATTTTACCCGGTTCTAGTTAGATTTGTTCTGTTGACATGATCAGATGAGTCCAGTGTTCTTGTTTTAATCCGCTTTATTGTTCTAGTACATTTTATTGAAGAATCTACCTCATAAATGACACAGAAATCCTCCTTTTCTGTTCTCCAAATTCAGACTTGAATGAATGAATGAATCCCTCACATTGAAGTGCTTCAAACTTCGACATCACTTGGTTTCAGGCTAGAATTTATACAGCAAAATGTGTGGCTGTTGTGAGAAACTGCAGCTTTTTTAACTGTTTTTATCTCTGTAGCTGATTTAATCAGATTGTGTAGGGTTTATGGCGCCTGACTGCTCAGTCATGGGACCGAATTTATGGCATCATTCTCTATAAATCCAATTACTGGAGCTTGTTATTGTTGCTGAGGGGAACAAAACATGTGGCAGGGAACGCAATTAAAGGTCAGGAATTAAAAATGTACTAGTTTCTGCTGTTTTTTTATTAACGTCACAACTGGCAAAATGGAGATGTGGGCAGTAATAAACAGTTGTAAAAGTTGGTTTTTACTTTTAATGAACTGTATCTGTGTGCCATATTCATTTTTTATTCTATGCACAATCTAATCACAAGAAGGGGAAAAGGTTGTTTTACAATTGAGTTTTGAGGGGGAAAAAAATTTGGTGTCTTTATACACAGACGTAAAGATGATCATTGTGTGACTTTTTAAAGTCTTTACAAAAGAAAAACTAACGAGTCAGAAACGTAAGTTACTATTTATAACGGAGGCTGCTTAAAAGGAAATCATTACCAACACTTCCTTGGTGAAAATTAACCAAGACGACAGTTTATTTCAATCAGCAGCAAAAACAGAGAAGGTGTCAAAGAGCTGATGAGTTTAATTTGTGTAAATAAATGCCAAAATGCAAAAGAACTGCACACATTAGAGATGTACCAATCCGAGCCTTTTGTCCCCGATACCTGTAGCCGATGTTGGTGCTATGTAAGAGGTGCTTAGAATAGCCAAAAACTGTAAGAGGAACATTACTTGAACATATTTATACTCAAGTAAAAGTAAAAAAGTAGTCATCAAAAAAATTAAGCAAGTCTTTGGTAAAAAGGCTATCTAAATACTGAGTAACTAATCATAACATCTCATTTAATTTGCACAAAATGATGTAATTAGACAGACATAAATGTAAAGTTGTAATATTTTAAAGAATAAGTTATTTAAATTGCAAAACGTAGAAAAACACAATACCTATAGTTGGTGAGATATATATATATATATAAATTTAAGAACATTACAAAGTACTTCCAGTGAAAATATGTACTGTTATATATTCACTTGACCTCCAAATGGCTGAGCAGATAGAAAATAGCACTAAAACAATAAAGCTTGTGTACAAACAGGAAATGTGTTGCATATTTGGTTAAACATGTGTGTTATTAATTCAGTGAAGTAACTCGAGGTAGGAAGAGTATCCAAATATTGTACTCAAGTAAGAGTAGTGTTACTTTACTTTTACTTGAGTGATATTTTAAAGTATGGTGCAGTAAAACCACTCCTAAAAGTAAATTTCTCGAAAGTGTTACTCAAGTAAATGTAACTAGTAACTACTCACCCTTTGTCTATTTAATTATACTGCTGTATAATTATCAGATCAGGCTCATTAATTAATCCGAGGTTATTTTCTTTCCTTTCCATCGAATAGTGAATGACTGAATAAAAATAAACTAGTGAGATAGTAAAATCTTCATTTTTAATTTAGTTAATTTTACCCACTAATAGTTGCCCAGTAGATGTCCACACAGTCAAAGAAAACAAAAACCTCACTTTTACTTTCTTAATTATTGAGACCTGAGTTTTATTCACATTTTGGCTTGACTGAGACAACCATACTTATTCAATCATAAATTCTCAAAAATACAATTTGCCTAATAATTGTGCACACAGTGCAGTGGAGTTAATGCCTCAATATGGATCAGGACTGTTTTGGCAGAAAAGGGGGGACAAACACTCTTTGGGAGGTGGTCATAATGTTATGCCTGATCCAATTTAGTAAGCATTCACACAAATTGCCTTCTTACATAAAATCAGAAAGTGAACTACATCAGAACCTGAATGGATGCTTGTCATTTAAAAGCTGTCATAACTGCTACGCTGCTCCAATACTTGGGAATAATATTACACTTAAAAGAAATCGAATGCTATAAAATGGTTTTCTTTAACCATCTCTTTTTTTTAAATAATCATAATTTGTGTCTTCTCCTTTAACAGGCAGGCCAGACAGCGCTGATGTTGGCAGTGAGCCACGGACGGCAGGAGATGGTGCAGGCCCTGCTGGAGTGTGGAGCTGATGTAAACGTCCAAGATGACGAAGGATCCACGGCTCTGATGTGTGCCAGCGAGCACGGCCGCGCAGAGATTGTCAAACTGCTCCTGGAACAGCCCGGGTGCGACATAGCCATTGTGGACAATGTAAGGCATTTAACCTCTAAAACTTTTTGGTTGACTCGGCAAACAAGAAAAATGAATTTTTTTCACTCTAAGCCAAATGCCTCCGAACAGTTTTGGCTTCCACTAAATGCTAAAAACATTTAAGATCATTCTGGCTTCATAGTCTAATGGCTTTATTTTTCTCTTTTCACTCTCTCCTCTCACACTACTTGAAATATGTTAACTTAGGAAGATAAGATAAAAAGCCAAATTACCACCATCAGATTAGTGTCATCTGCCTTTGACTCATCAGTGCTGCCTAATTGAATACAGTGAATTGTTCTGTCTGGATGCTTGGGGAGAAACCAGGCAGACATATGAGTGTTCACATCTGGGTCAGAATGAGTCGGCCATTTGGATAGTTTCAGCGCAGCACAGCTGGACGTTGGGAACCCCCCCCCCCCCCCTAACTATCCTGGAAAAAACAAAACAGCAAAATAAACTGAGGCTGAGTTATAGTATGTGAAAAGTAGGTTGGTGCCACAGTTTATTTATTTTAGTTTAGGTTTGTTTTATGTACAAAATATACAAAGCTATAATTTCCAATGTAACATAAAACCTTGTGTTTAGTTCTGTTGTCTGTTGCTGCAGTATCAACCATCAACTCAAACAGTAATGCATTTCTTTGCAAAAGTATTTACACCCCTTTATTCTCAGATTGTGTTACATTACAAGGTGAAACTAATACATTTATTAGGGCTTTATATGACAAACCAACAAAGCCCATGATTGTGAAGCGGAAAGTGCTTTCAATTTTGATTTTCATAGAAGAGTAGCAAGATGGAAGCCTTTGTTCAAAAAAATCAAATCTGCCACAAGCCACGCCGGGCACAGAGCAAATGCGTGGAAGGAGGTGCTCTGATCATAAAACTGAGATTTAGGATCACATGGAAAACACCATGTGATGAAAAACACTGTACATCACCCTGAACTTGTGTGTTGTCTAGTCAAAGTCCAGATATACACTCACCGACCACTTTATTAGGTACACCTGTCCAACTGCTTGTTAATGCAAATTTCTAATCAGCCAATCACATGGCAGCAACTCAATGCATTTAGGCATGTAGACATGGTCAAGATGATCTGCTGCAGTTCAAACCGAGCATCAGAATGGGGAAGAAAGGTGATTTAAGTGACTTTGAACGTGGCTGCTCTGAGTATTTCAGAAATTGCTGATCTACTGGGATTTTCACACACTACCATCTCTAGGGTTTACAGAGAATGGTCAGAAAAAGAGAAAATATCCAGTGAGCAGCAGTTCTGTGGGCGCAAATGCCTTGTTGATGCCAGAGGTCAGAGGAGAATGGCCAGACTGGTTCGAGCTGATAGAAAGTCAACAGTAACTCAAATAACCACTCGTTACAACCAAGGCATGCAGAAGAGCATCTCTGAACGCACAACATGTCAAACCTTGAGGCAGCTGGGCTACAGCAGCAGAAGACGACACCCAGTGCTACTCCTGTCAGATAAGAACAGGAAACTGAGGCTACAACTCACACAGGCTCACCAAAATTGGACAATAGAAGATTAGAAAAACGTTGCCTGGTCTGATGAGTCTCAATTTCTGCTGTGACATTCAGATTGTAGGGTCAGAATTTGGCGTCAACAACATGAAAGCATGGATCCATCCTGTCTTGCATCAACGGTTCAGGCTGGTGGTGGTGGTGTAATGGTGTCGGGGATATTTTCTTGGCACACTTTGGGCCCCTTAGTACCAATTGAGCATCGTGTCAACGCCACAGCCTACCTGAGTATTGTTGCTGACCATGTCCATCCCTTTATGACCACAGTGTACCCATTTTCTGATGGTTACTTCCAGCAGGATAACGCGCCATGTCATAAAGCACGAATCATCTCAGACTGGTTTCTTGAACATAACAATGAGTTCACTGGACTCAAATGGGCTCCACAGTCACCAGATCTCAATCCAAAAGAGCAGCTTTGGGATGTGGTGGAACGGGAGATTCACATCATAGATGTGCAGCCGACAAATCTGCAGCATCTGTGTGATGCTATAATGTCAATATGGACCAGACTCTGAGGAATGTTTCCAGTACCTTGTTGAATCTATGCCACGAAAGATTGAGACAGTTCTGAAGGCAAAAGGGGGTCCAACCCGGTACTAGCAAGGTGTACCTAATAAAGTGGCCAGTGAGTGTAAATACTATTGTGACAGACACTATCCATTCAATCTGACTCAGCTTAAGCTATTATGTAAAGAAAAATTGGCAGAAATTAAAGTCTGAAAGTACAAAACTGGTAGAAACGAACCGCAAAAGACTTGCAGCTGTAATTGCAGCAAAACGAGGTTCTACAAAGTCGCTGAATCAGGGTGGCTTAATACAAATGTATGCCACACTTTTCAGTTATTACATTTTTGAAAATAAACATTTTCCCTCAACTTCACAATTATACACTGTTCTTTCACATAAAATCACTATTGAATTCTTTTTCATATTACAGTCACAATCTTCAAAGTTTAAAAAAGTTCTGGGCCTAAAAGTGCCTTTGAAAGGCTCTGTATTTCTAACAGGTTATAAGTCCTCATACAGTAATTACTTTATAATGTGATTAAAAAAATAAAACAAAGGACATTAGGAAGGATTTCAGAGGAATGTCCCGTTTTGTTTTTAACTAGTTAATCACATGTATGACACTAATTTGCCCGACCAGAATTATCAAATTGCCTAACCGTTGCAACCAGTGGAAAAAAGTAACAACCATGCACAATGTGAATCACGCGGCCCGCTGAAAACGGCAATACTGTTCTCAGTTCTGGGGCTTTCATGGACAATGATGTGACATTTACTCTCTCTGCACTGCTTTCCTTGGTCTGCAGGATGGCAGTAATGCTCTGTCCATTGCACTGGAGGCGGCTCACAACGACACAGCTGTGCTTCTCTATGCCCATATGAACTATGCTAAGAACCAGACTGCTCTGGTGAGTTCGTTCTCTCATGTATCTGTTTGTGGATCCAACAATTTGTCCTCTTTTGAACTCTGGTATGTCACCCATAATGTTGTGTGCATTTCAATATTTTGAGCAAAACTGTGCTCTTACCCTGCTAATTGAACCTTCACACTCTGCTCTTACTGGTGCAATGTGCAATCAATGAAGACTGGCTACCAGGCTGGTCCAATTTAGCCATGAAACCTTCCACACTAAAATGACAGGTGTTTCAGTTTCATTGTCCAACCCCTGTATCTGTCAGTTGAAAGGCGAGGGTACAGCGAGGAACTCCTCTTGTATTTAAAGGAGAGGAAGACTGCTTCCACTGTGGGTGTGGGCAGTGCTGATTTATAGCACACTGCTGCCCCCTTCAGGTTTTACCAAGCTTCTGCAGACAGTCCTGTGAGAGAAGACAGAATAAATTAATAGGACTCTGGCAGATTCCTTTTAAATGCTTTACTTCAGGTAACTGTAAATAAAAATATTTGTGGAAAGAACTTGGAAATTAATATAAAAAATGTTGCTTAGCTTACATTAATTATTGCATCACAAACATTTATGTGAGGACTGTCAAGTTTCTGTGTTTACTTTAAAAGGCACATTTCCCATGCAAATAAGGTTCATATTACATGATAAACAGCCTTAACCAGTCAGCTTCCCATTTGTGTTTTCAGATTTCATTATTTTCCATAGTTGTGTTCCATGAAAAGATTTTTATATAGATTTTATAGAGTACTGTATAACCAGCAAATGCCAACAAATGCTTCAAGCCATTCAGGGGAATTAGTTTAATTATTTGAAGCAATTATTTCCTTGAAATATATAATTACAGTTGTAATGCTAACGAAGCCAACCTTATTTATAAAACACTTAAAACAACTGCAAGCACTGATTAAACAGTTAGAAAATAAGGATACAATTTAACACGTGCCATCAGATTTAGTTTATTACACCACTTGATTAAAAAAGTTTTATATTTAAGGAAACTCAACAGATTGCATGAAGACACTGATTGCAGGTTTGAGAAGACGGAGCAAAACACAGACTTGTCCCGGAGTACTTTTTCTTTAACATACAGGTAATGGCAGCGGCTACTCCTTCAGTCCTTTTATCTAGGAGTGAAATGCAGCTAAAAATATAAGCTCTGAAAAAGTGTGTACATATAATTAGTTTTAGCAATAGCGACTTAAGAGAAACTGTATCTTTTGCAATAAAACATCAAGTTATTGGCAGCAATAATTCAGTTGAGGGTCCCCTCTAGGAAGGTGTCACAGCTAAACAGAAAGGCTGGGCCAGATATAGCTTCTTTGAGTAGAAAAACACACAACAAAATGATTGGCAGCAACAACTGTAGAGTAGTAGGAGAATGTAGCAGAGTGGGGAGTAGTCGGTAGGTCCTATTGTAGCTTGACTACATTGATAACCTAAGCCTCTCTCATTTTAAGCATAGTCTTAAAAATAGACAGGGTGTCTGACTCATGAACTAAAACTGGGAGCTGGGTCCGCAGGAAAGGAGCCTGATGATCTGCCTCCCATTCTGCTTTTAGAACTCTAGGAACCAGCTGTGATATTTGCTCTTAGGGCCCTTATGGTTGCAAAATTCCCTGTTTTATTTTTTTTTACCAAAGAAAAAAAAAAACATGTTTCTGAAATAAAGCATAATGTTCAACTCTATTGTGTAAATGTACAAAGTTAAAAGCCCAAAGTTAATCCTACCCCTGGAAGGTGTATGTTTAAAGTAACCTTTTAATTCTACCTAACTGTTCCTTGTCCCAACTTGAAGGATTTGCGTGAGGCCAATAAGGCCTTTGAATAGGTCATCTAAATTCATATTTGCAGAACAGTTGTTCAAAGGTAAAATAAGTACTCTGCATATTTACTTGATCTTTTACTTGCAGAATCAAGATTTCTCCACTCATTTATTTTTCTCTGTTCAGGGAAGTCCAAAGGCCCAACCAAGTAGTCCCACCAACCCCTACAAGTCCTGGCCTGATGACTGACACCATTTCTTCTGTTTATCGAAGCGGATAGACCAGCAAATACAACTGGATCTGAGCTGTTACAAGCTTCACTGGAATTTACTTAAACACATTTATTTAATTACATATGAACTGCTATATGTTCTGCATTTATAAGTATTGTTGATATGAGAATACTATTTTTCCATACAAGTTGTGGATGGTTATATTATGTACTTACCCGTTCAACAGAAAATAGTCCAGTTCTTTTTTCTGTAATGGGAAATAAAACATTATTTGCACATTACTAACATTTTACTGTTAAGGGCAGCACACTCACACATGCTAAATGATGTGCATATAAAAAAGGTCTTTATCCATTGTTTTACATTAAATCTCTCACTGATTAAAGATGTAATCCTAAATGTTATCTGTAGCTCCTCGAAGTTTAGCAGAATACAAAACTGCAATGTGTGCTGCTCTACTCTTGCTTTCCTATCCTGTCTTATTTAATAGATGTTTAAGCACCTCAATCCTGTAACTTTGTAAGTGTTGGTCAGAATAAATTACACGCCTACATTTTAAGCACAGAATTCACAATATTTTGAAAAAATTGTTACATTGAAGTTTATGCTTAAAAATCAGGTGTCAGAAATTGTGATCTGCATTGTATGTTAACTATATTTGCATAAATGTGTCATCTAAAAGCTTTAAGTTAGAATTGATAGCTTTATTTGTTCTCATTTACAAAATGTTGAACATTAATAAGGTGAGTATTGTTTGAAAACTAAATTGTGCAACATGTTCATTTGCCTAAAATTTTCAGGAGGAAGTACAAAAATAAATTTCTTTAAAAAAAAAGCGAAACAACAACACACTTGATAGCAGGTGGCAAAAGTGGATTTAAGGTATTTTAAAGCCTTAATTTGCACATTTTTATCAGGAGTCATTAAACCTGTAGCCTAATTTAAGCCATCTTCAAACTGCAATCATAGCAAAGTACAAACTATAAAAGTTGAGCCAAAAATAAGAACATTATAAAATTAGGACTGTTTGGATAAAAATGCAATGATGTGACAGAGCAAAGAGGTTTAACTCACTGGTCTCAAGCTCCAGTCCTCGGTGTTCTGCAAACTTTAGGAAGTCCCAGGTCCAACACACTTAAATCAATGAAAAACAAATGACCAATTAATCAAGAAATCACACATCACTGATACTCCATGCAGAAAGCTCTGGACAGAAGTCAAATCCAGGACTTTCTTGCTGCAA
Organism: Girardinichthys multiradiatus; assembly: GCF_021462225.1. NCBI lineage: Eukaryota > Metazoa > Chordata > Actinopteri > Cyprinodontiformes > Goodeidae > Girardinichthys > Girardinichthys multiradiatus. Next base: position 12,707,118 of record NC_061802.1, on the reverse strand, counting down.
GACAACAGGGAAAGCTGTCAATCTGCACCCTTGCAAATTATAAATAATAGAGGTTTTATAAATAAATAAATCAGTTTACAAATACATTTCAGTAGCATGCATTTGATAGTTGGTCACAGTCAACTTCAATATTAAGTCCGTAAAATACAGAACCGAAAAAAAAAAAGAGGGGCCGGTTTGAGTATCTCAATGATCCCAGAAATGAGGGCACCTGAGTTCAGTTGCCCAGACAAGGAATGTGGGAGCCCTCTCCTGAAGCCAAGCAATGGGGAAAAAAAAAAAAGTCTTGTTGGCAAAAGTCTGGTGGCCTGGCCTATATCCATGGTGGGGTGGGGCAGGACTTCAGTCAGATGACGCTCCTGGGGACCCACCACCGGGAGAAGACACAATGAGGGACCAGTTCACTGTGGATTAGGAAACATCCTTAGGGAATGCGTTGTTGGTCTAATCCCAAGTGTCCTAAACCAAGGGGAAGAGGGGTTCTGACTCTGCTTGCACATCTGGCCTGGTAACAATTGGTGTCACCCCATCTGCTTGGAGTCCTTGGGTTAAATGCTGGTAGATGCCCAAACAAAGCACTCAAACGGGGCTTAAACGTCTACAGGTCCTTCTCAAAATATTAGTATATTGTGATAAAGTTCATTATTTTCCATAATGTCATGATGAAAATTTAACATTCATATATTTTAGATTCATTGCACACTAACTGAAATATTTCAGGTCTTTTATTGTCTTAATACAGATGATTTTGGCATACAGCTCATGAAAACCCAAAATTCCTATCTCACAAAATTAGCATATCATTAAAAGGGTCTCTAAACGAGCTATGAACCTAATCATCTGAATCAACGAGTTAACTCTAAACACCTGCAAAAGATTCCTGAGGCCTTTAAAACTCCCAGCCTGGTTCATCACTCAAAACCCCAATCATGGGTAAGACTGCCGACCTGACTGCTGTCCAGAAGGCCACTATTGACACCCTCAAGCAAGAGGGTAAGACACAGAAAGACATTTCTGAACGAATAGGCTGTTCCCAGAGTGCTGTATCAAGGCACCTCAGTGGGAAGTCTGTGGGAAGGAAAAAGTGTGGCTGAAAACGCTGCACAACGAGAAGAGGTGACCGGACCCTGAGGAAGATTGTGGAGAAGGGCCAATTCTAGACCTTGGGGGACCTGCGGAAGCAGGGGACTGAGTCTGGAGTAGAAACATTCAGAGCCACCGTGCACAGGCGTGTGCAGGAAATGGGCTACAGGGGCCGCATTCCCCAGGTCAAGCCACTTTTGAACCAGAAACAGCAGCAGAAGCGCCTGACCTGGGCTACAGAGAAGCAGCACTGGACTGTTGCTCAGTGGTCCACAGTACTTTTTTCGGATGAAAGCAAATTCTGCATGTCATTCGGAAATCAAGGTGCCAGAGTCTGGAGGAAGACTGGGGAGAAGGAAATGCCAAAATGCCAGAAGTTCAGTGTCAAGTACCCACAGTCAGTGATGGTCTGGGGTGCCGTGTCAGCTGCTGGTGTTGGTCCACTGTGTTTTATCAAGGGCAGGGTCAATGCAACTAGCTATCAGGAGATTTTGGAGCACTTCGTGCTTCCATCTGTTGAAAAGCTTTATGGAGATGAAGATTTCACTTTTCAGCACGACCTGGCACCTGCTCACAGTGCCAAAACCACTGGTAAATGGTTTACTGACCATGGTATCACTGTGCTCAATTGGCCTGCCAACTCTCCTGACCTGAACCCCATAGAGAATCTGTGGGATATTGTGAAGAGAACGTTGAGAGACTCAAGACCCAACACTCTGGATGAGCTAAAGGCCGCTATCGAAGCATCCTGGGCCTCCATAAGACCTCAGCAGTGCCACAGGCTGATTGCCTCCATGCCACGCCGCATTGAAGCAGTCATTTCTGCCAAAGGATTCCCGACCAAGTATTGAGTGCATAACTGTACATGATTATTTGAAGGTTGACGTTTTGTGTATTAAAAACACTTTTCTTTTATTGGTCGGATGAAATATGCTAATTTTGTGAGATAGGAATTTTGGGTTTTCATGAGCTGTATGCCAAAATCATCCGTATTAAGACAATAAAAGACCTGAAATATTTCAGTTAGTGTGCAATGAATCTAAAATATATGAATGTTAAATTTTCATCATTACATTATGGAAAATAATGAACTTTATCACAATATGCTAATAGTTTGAGTAGGACCTGTATGTAGGCAACAACCGGACTGAACAAATTCCATGTTGAACAATAGAGTTGTACATATGCCTGTGACGCCCGGACACTGTAGATGACACGTAGATGGTCAGATTTGAAACAGTTCTGTCTTAGACTTTCAGGTGAAAGGAGGAGCTGGACTGTCCAGTGATCACCACATAGTGGTGAGCTGTGTCATATGGCAAAGAGGAAGCTGAAAATACATGGTGGACCCAAGCGTATAGACTGGGGATGTCTTATAGATGCCTTTGTCAAAAAGATCCTCAATGTCCACAGATACAGAGCTGTTTTAGCTATAGAGCAGCTGTGGCTAATTTCAGTCCTCATGCATTTTTGCAATGTGTCCCTTTTCCAAAACAGCTGAATAAATTTCTAAATTGTGTCCTCAGCAAGACATCAAGTTATGCAAATGCCTCATAATGCACCATTCATTTGATCCAGGTGTGTTAACCTAGTGCGCCAGGGCTTGTGCAGTTGCAAACCCAAAGACTAAGGTGTGGGAGGGGTTTGGCACCGTCACGGGGCAGGACTTTAATCAGCATCAAACCAATTTTAGCAAACCATCAGGTGTCTCTAGTGGGTAGCGGTGGTTCATCAAAGTGGTTTGCAGTGGGAAGAAGTCAATGTTGATCTTAACTAAGCACATAGACTGGGGTTGGAAGAGTACTTGAAGGTTCTCCAATCCAGAAGGGACAAGCTTATCGATGGTGCTGATGTTTCTGGAGGATAAGATTTGCTCCGAGTTCCTCAGGCCCCTGGGTGTTGCGCATACATTGCACAGGGGCATCTTGATTGATGTTGGACACTCCTTTGAAATATTATATGGAGGTTGGGGAGATCGCCTTTAAACTGTCAGAGTAGATCAGAATCAGATATACTGGCCAAGTTTGTGTGCACAAACAAGGAATTTGATTTTGATTTCACACATTCATTTGTAAAGAGATGAAGTATAAATATATAAAACTGGTGTTCCCAGGTTTTTAACCAAGTGGACTAAAAGTTATGTTTCAAGGAAAAGGGATTTTACTTCTCAGCCTCCCAGGGAAAGTCTACTGGAGAGGAGAATCCATCAGATGGTGGAACCTCAGACTAATGAACAATAATAGCACTTTTTCATTGCTTGTGGTGAGCCCTGGGTTTTCGAAAGACCAGGACGTGTTTTGATACTAATTTACCCGGGTAATTTCACTTTCCCGAAGCCTTACTTTCACAGGTAAAAAGTCCTACCATTTATTTGTCACAAAAAGTAGTTTAACAATGGTTTTAAGTGAGAAAGTATACCTCAAAACATCTGTGCAGTCAATCCATCAAGAATGAGCCTACTTTTGACAGGCCAGTTAGAATGGGATTCCCCTGTAAACACAGCTGGATCTCATCCCGGCACTTTGGGATTTCCTGATGCCCGAAGGTGTAGTGCTGTTTTCTTCACAACTTTCTAATATACAGGTCCTTCTCAAAAAATTAGCATATAGTGATAAAGTTCATTATTTTCCATAATGTCATGATGAAAATTTAACATTCATATATTTTAGATTCATTGCACACTAACTGAAATATTTCAGGTCTTTCATTGTCTTAATATGGATGATTATGGCATACAGCTCATGAAAACCCAAAATTCCTATCTCACAAAATTAGCATATTTTATCCGACCAATAAAAGAAAAGTGTTTTTAATACAAAAAACGTCAACCTTCAAATAATCATGTACAGTTATGCACTCAATACTTGGTCGGGAATCCTTTGGCAGAAATGACTGCTTCAATGCGGCGTGGCATGGAGGCAATCAGCCTGTGGCACTGTTGAGGTCTTATGGAGGCCCAGGATGCTTCGATAGCGGCCTTTAGCTCATCCAGAGTGTTGGGTCTTGAGTCTCTCAACGTTCTCTTCACAATATCCCACAGATTCTCTATGGGGTTCAGGTCAGGAGAGTTGGCAGGTCAATTGAGCACAGTGATATCATGGTCAGTAAACCATTTACCAGTGGGTTTGGCACTGTGAGCAGGTGCCAGGTCGTGCTGAAAAGTGAAATCTTCATCTCCATAAAGCTTTTCAGCAGATGGAAGCATGAAGTGCTCCAAAATCTCCTGATAGCTAGCTGCATTGACCCTGCCCTTGATAAAACATAGTGGACCAACACCAGCAACTGACACGGCACCCCAGACCATCACTGACTGTGGGTACTTGACACTGAACTTCTGGCATTTTGGCATTTCCTTCTCCCCAGTCTTCCTCCAGACTCTGGCACCTTGATTTCCGAATGACATGCAGAATTTGCTTTCATCCGAAAAAAGTACTTTGGACCAGAGTAACAGTCCAGTGCTGCTTCTCTGTAGCCCAGGTCTGGGGAATGTGGCACCTGTAGCCCATTTCCTGCACACGCCTGTGCACGGTGGCTCTGGATGTTTCTACTCCAGACTCAGTCCACTGCTTCCGCAGGTCCCCCAAGGTCTGGAATCGGCCCTTCTCCATAATCTTCCTCAGGGTCCGGTCACCTCTTCTCGTTGTGCAGCGTTTTCTGCCACACTTTTTCCTTCCCACAGACTTCCCAGTGAGGTGCCTTGATACAGCACTCTGGGAACAGCCTATTCATTCAGAAATTTCTTTCTGTGTCTTACCCTCTTGCTTGAGGGTGTCAATAGTGGCCTTCTGGACAACAGTCAGGTCGGCAGTCTTACCCATGATTGGGGTTTTGAGTGATGAACCAGGCTGGGAGTTTTAAAGGCCTCGGGAATCTTTTGCAGGTGTTTAGAGTTAACTCGTTGATTCAGATGATTAGGTTCATAGCTCGTTTAGAGACCCTTTTAATGATATGCTAATTTTGTGAGATAGGAATTTTGGGTTTTCATGAGCTGTATGCCAAAATCATCTGTATTAAGACAATAAAAGACCTGAAATATTTCAGTTAGTGTGCAATGAATCTAAAATATATGAATGTTAAATTTTCATCATGACATTATGGAAAATAATGAACTTTATCACAATATGCTAATTTTGTGAGAAGGACCTGTATGTAATTAGGTTGATCTAAATAAATGTTCTGTGGCCTCTCTGAGCAATGGAAACAGAAGGCACCCAAATCCCCAGGATTCCTTTTATCCAGGTAAAACAAAGGCCGGTGCTTTAGATCCCAGGGCTTTCGCTGGAAAAGGGGCTAATGTAGTTTTTATCCTGGCCATTCAACACTGCAACAGCTCATCACCCTTCCAAGAATGTCTGAAGGTGTGTGTGTTCAACCCAACCAGTCCTCAACTTGTGACTAGGAAAAGGTCTAAAGACCATGTTCAGCTGGGATACTTCAGGAGTATGGACTTTTGGGCTCTGTGCTTAAGACTATTTGGTTCCTCTACAACCAGAGGAGAAAGCTTAAATCAACATCATGTTACTCAATTTCATTTATACATTTGAGTAATCTCAACTACAAAAAAAAAAGCAATCCAACCAATTAAGAAAGGAGATGCAGTAAAAAGGCCCAGTTTCCACTGGGAAGAACAAATAGTGCATGAACAATAATGAGACTACTTGGTCAAATTTAGAAATGAGAGCCTTGTTTGTTTCTGCCACAAGAGTTTAAATTGTAATGATAGGACCTATTTTATTACATCACATAAAATGAGTTTCATTTGGCTAAAATAACTAAGAAAAAGTCCATAAATGATTTCCTCCCCTCTCATCCTCATTTGCTCCTGCAATCATTCAACCCTGGACGCCTCGGAGAGATACTGGGTATCGGGGTGGGTGAGTGTGTGGTTTTGGCTACAGTGCTGTAACATTTTTTTTTTAACCAGTTACTTCCACACCACTTGTTTCATTATGCTGATCTGTGAAGTGGAACATAACGCAGACAGAGTTGAGAGGTCAGAGGCTCCTGCTGCCTAGAAACATACAGTCTAATATTAGAACATTTCCTTGATTTGTTAGCAGCATCTCTGCTGACTGCTGAGCACATAGCAACAGGCAGACCAATAGGATTTCAGGAGACTACTAAGCCCCTTCCTCTGTATAGCAACAGTGGCATCCTTTCCTTATTTATTTATATAGGAGTTTTTTTCCCTCGCTGTCTCATTCTCATGCCTCTGTCCACAACAGTGCATCCACGCAGTGCTCTTAAACTGTGAAAAATAAAAGAGTTGCGGGGTGAAGAGCAGTGCTGCTTTGGAGCTACATTGGTGCAGTTTTTTTTCCTCTTTTACCTCTACTGGGTCAAAAATCTAGATTTTATTGTCTTTTTATTTATTTTTTCTTTAAAATGGACTTTACACACCATTGGAGTTTTTCCTGCATATTGCATTTAAAAGTGGAAGTCTAGTCAATGACTTTGAAAGGGGTTGATTTTTTAGAAGACATGACATGCATCTGTGAGGAAGAGACAGAAAACCTGGAGGAATGACAGCATGGGAAAATGTGGCACTTCAAAGGGACACATAACACCCAACAGGAGAGGATCTGAAGAAGATGGAGAGCTCTAGAAGAAGCTTCACGGGATAGGAGGAGCAGGAGGTGGTGGGGGGCGGAGGGACACAGGATGGCGTGAGGACATAGGCCGGTGGTTGGTTTGATCGGAGCCACGTGTGCGTCCAGCAACGTCTCTTCGCCGCTGCATGGATGTCGACGAGACGCTGGTTTCCCACGCTGCCCCGTTCTCCTCTGTCTTGGCCCAGGTAGGAGCGTGCTGTCCTGTGTGGGTGAGCTTCTTGGTGAGGTTTGATTTTTCTTTTTACCAGGTTGGTTGGATGATGCCCACACCAAACGTTGCCATTTTGAAAGTTCTCTGCATATTCTGCATCCACAGCTCTTCGTCATTCAGAGCTTAGTTACATTGAATGTGGGGGGGGGGGGGCCTCAAAGGCGTTGGGAAAATATGGCGCACATCAGATGTCCCGTTATCGGTTCTGAAAGCGACGCAAAGGAAAGAAACTTTTTCAGAAAAACGCCGACAAACAAAAAACAGAACAATAAATAAATATAGAAAACCAACATAATCTCTGACATTTTTAGAGTGGGGGTGTTTAATCGGACTTCTGTGAAGAGGTCAGAATTCCCTTCACTGGATTTCCTCCAAAAATTATATCAGCTAAACCCTTAATTTTATCGCCATTCATTTGATTGATTATTTAACACCTTGTTTTGGGGTAAACATATTTTGGCCAATTTGCGCATTGAATGCAATACTGAAAAAAATGGTAAAGAAAATAAAACATCAGTATGAGAATGTAAATAAAATTACAATAAATAACTGTAGTTCAAAAGCAATCTTGTTAAAATGTCCTATATAGATATTTATTTATTTTGGACAAAATATTGAAAAAACTCAGATAATTGGATAAAACCAGCTTCGGAAACCAAGGATCGTCTCACCATCGACCAACAACATCAATCCATGGCGACTTAATGGCTGCGTACCATTCAAACTATTTCCACATGACGCCATTTTCCACTCTTCAGCTTTGGTTCAGGGAGGTAGCTTCAGTTAATGAATTTACAAACTTCCATCTGCTTCTTTTGTTGGAACAGAGCATTCTCTGCAGTAAGCTAAACACAGCAATAAAACAAAAAGAAAACTATTAGTATTCAATAACAGACAATATTATCAAAGCCTCTTCCAGTTTATCTGATATCTAGACATGATGCTGAAGGTTTTGGAAACAGAACATTGGAAATATTTTGGTAAAGATTAATACAAAGTTAAATTGGATGCATCCTCTTAAAGTTGCATTTACATGACCAATGAAAACGATCGTTGCCCCTTTCTTGCACACCTAATCCCTCAGGATAGAATGTGATTAATCACGTGAATTAACTGTTTCAACATTTGCTTGCCATTATGGTAATTTTTTTTTTTTTTTCCTTGTAGGGCAACTAAAGGATATCCCCAAACAAATCCCTTCAACAGGAGGTTACACTGTAGTGAATACAGCTGAATAAAGTGCTGACTAATCCATCACTATGGGATAGAAGCAGGATTTAGCTGTAGACCACCCCTCTCAATTCTTTATCATGTAAAAGGCTTCCTGGTATTGTACTGTACATATGTATGTGCATATCTGCAGTTAAGGTCTTTACCAGTACTTTCCAGGGATCAAATTCCAAATAAATCCCAGAAGGATTTTTTACACTTTAATTAAAATGAAAGTGTCCTTTTAACATATTATAAAATTACATAAATTATCACCTTGTAATATTTTGCCATTTGAGCAGACATGAAGAGAAGACACTCCAACGTTGAATATATATTTTCTTCTTCGCATTATTGACATTAACATGGTTTATGATTTTTTTTTACAACTTAAATCAGTTATTTGAGAAATGTTTTATATTGTACATATTTAGTCATTTAAAAACTTAATTATATTTGAATTTTTGCAAATTTTGTTAACTAGGATATATTTTTTAGTTAGACACCTGCTAAAAATCACTTAACTGCTCAGACTAAGGACAGAATAGTATAAAAATACTTATTTTTCCTTCTATAAATATTTATTTGCCTAAATATATAATTGTTTTAATAATAAAAGCTATATATGGTTCATATATACTTATTTAAGAATTCTTAAAAATCAGTTAATTATCCAAATATTTGCTCGATAAATTCTTTAGAGGATGATGCAAACTGCTGTTAAAATCATTTATGATGGCAAAATATAGAGAAAAAACATTTCTTTTTTCTTTTTCTGCTATTAATAAAGATGTTTTAGGTATTGTTTATTTTATTTAGAAAATTTAATCGGTCTGAAGTGTTTGGAGTATTTCTGTTTGAGAGTACAACAAATTTAAAATAAATAAAAACATAAAAACACTGTCAAATTGTTTTTGAAAAGCAAAATTGTTTTTTCCCAATTTTAATTCGGCATTTGCGATGACCATTAATGGCATTTTGGTCATTCAGCAACAAAAAAAAACATTTTCTTTTTTTTTTTTTTTACAGATAAATTATTAAAACAAAGATAAAGAGAAAAAAATCTGGGGAAAATATGCTGCATCAGGCTGACATCTGTTATAGTATAAATAATTAAAATGTTAAGCATAAAGTCATGAAATGATGCTGGATGTTGCATTTGCCTGAGCGCTGTAGTCTGGACCTTCTGTTCTTTTAACCAGATGCTTTCCTTTTTTTGCTTGTTTTTTAAACTAGGCTTCTTGGGAAAAGTTTATTCATGAGTCCTTGAAGAAGAAATCTGGCAGTTTTACTTCTCCTTCAGCTTATCTACAAGCACAGAATCGTGCAGGAATCAATCACTTTGGTAAACTGCAATGGGGCTCATTACCTCTCTGATATGAATCCCTTTAAGTACGCGACACTGAAGTAGAACTGTACTTGAGTGAAGAAGCTCTATATAAAGACAAGCACACAACGGATCTACTGGCAATGCCATCCCCCTGCTGTAAGATGTGTTTAAAACTGTGGCTGAGCAAAGGGCCTGTGTGCTACGTTGGCAACACTGAGCAGCCATGATCTCCGCACTTCCACCATCTTCTCCCTCAGCTATAAGGTTAACTCTAAGCTGATAGTATGTGGTCAGCAGCATTGTGGCCCAACATTCTACTTTACCCTCAGTAAAACCAAGCTGGACAGTTTAGTTAATGTTATGAAAATGGCAGCGGAGAGTTTCCATCTCCGGACAGACGACGAGCTCCAGGGAGCGACATCGCTAGCATCCCTCCATCTCAGGGACGGCGTTGGGATCAGGAATGAGAACACTTTCAACATGGAGGACATTCCAGAGCCCAACCCTGCCCTTCCTATGATTACATCATCACCTCCTAACCAATCACAGCAGGAGCCAGAGATTGATACACCAGCAGATCAAGGTAAGATTTATAGTGCAGTTTTAAGAGTTTGTAAGCGGTCACTGAGATGATATAAACTGACAAATGTAACAATTTTTAAGCAAAACTAATGTTGTTCTCTAAAGCCTCAGGGCCCATCAGGGTCAGAACATAACTGGTTCAGTTACAAGTGAACAGCTTTGAACACAAGTGATGGACAAAATCTCTTTCTAAAAGAGCTTAAAAAGGAAGGTTTGCTGCCAAAAACCTACATTACTTTAAAACCCAAATGCTGTTTCCTGCCATTTGGTTTCTGACTGAATAACCAGCTGACGGCAGAATTTAGTTGCTTTGAATTTTCGTAGCCTGAACATAAAAACAGGCAAATTTATCATTGAATTTTTAATACGACATACAAAAAGAAAAATAATCTATAGAAATGTTGGCTTTCTTTGTTCAATAAGCCTGAGATCTTCAGAGCTTAAACCATGTATCAAACTGTTACAATGCTGAGATACGTGGTGTCAGATTTTCACATGGATGTTGTGTTAGAAGAACATAGTCAATGCATCTATGGTCAATAAAACAGAAGGATTAAAAAGGGAAGTCTATTTTAAGCATATTTTAGTAGTTCTAATTTAATCTCAGTCTGTTATTGAGAACAGAGGTTGAGATTATCATATATTTTCAAGGCAAACTAAAACATTTGTTTTTCTCTTTTTGTGTATCAGTGATGTGATTCATAATGAATTTGATGAGCTGCATTGGTGATTAAATTGTGCTGACAGTTTCACGTCAATGAGCTGCTCTGATGTGCTTTTTTAAAATGTTGGGTCAAATATTAATTAAACTCCTTTTCACAATTAAACATGATCTATACATGTAGAGTTAAAGTCTCTTTCAAATGTGTTTGAACGGATATTTATTTATAGTTTGGCATGGTATATTTTTACCTGTTTTGTTACATTCCAACCTATAATTTAAATGTTTTTTTTAAATCTTATTTAATGTGATCGGTCTGCACAAAATAGTTTTAAGTTGGTGGAGTGAAATAAGAAAATATATATAAAAAAGAAAAAACTGAAAACTGACATGAGCATATCTATCCACCCCCTTTGTTATGAAGCCCCTAAAAGGTTCTGGTGCAACCAATTAGTGTCACATGATCTGTCAGTATAAACATGTCTTTTCTGAAAGGCCCCAGAGGCTGCAAGGTGTGAGGCCTAAAAGGCATCACGTTATAAAGACTAAGGACCTCTCCAAACAAGTCAGGGACAAAGTCGTTGAGAAGTACAAGTCAAATCCATTAAATCCATCATCTTCAAATGGAAAGCACATGGCACCAGAACAAACCTGCCAAAAAGGGGCTGCCCACCAAAAAACTCACCGACTGGGCCAGTAGGACATCAATCAGAGAAGCGGCACAGAGACCAAAGGTAACCCTGAACGAGTTGCAGAGTTCCAGAGCAGAGAGTGGAGTATCTGTCTGTAGGACCACAATAAGTCATAGAGCTGGGCTTTATGGAAGAGAGGCCAGAAAAGTCATTATTTAGTGTTAAAAATAAGATAGCACTTGCCACAAGTTGCCAAAAGGCATGTGGGCGACTACCCAAATGTATGGTGGAAGATGGTTTGGTCAGACGTGATTAAAAGTGACCTTTTCGACCACCAACAAAAACGCTATGTCTGGTGCAAACCCAACAACATCCCATTACCCCAAGAACACCATCCCTACAGTGAAACACGGTGGTGGCAGCATCATTCTGTGGGGATGTTTTTTAGCATCAGGAAATGGGAAACTGGTTAGAGTCAAAAGAAAGATGGATGGTGATAAATGCAGGGATATTTTGTGTCTGTGTGAGTCTGCCTGTGATTCGAGACTGGGATGGAGGTTCACCTTCCAGCAGGACAATGACCTGAAGCATGCAGCTAAAGCAACACTCGAGTGGTTTAAGGGGAAACATTTAAATGTGTTGGAATGGCCTAGTCAAAGTCCAGATCCAAATCCAATCGAGAATCTGTGTTTGGACTTGAAGATCACGGTTTACAAGCAAAAACAATCCAACGAGCATAAATCCCAGTGGCGAGATGTGGTAAGCTCATAGAGACCCATCTAAAGTGACTTGCAGCTGTAATTGCTGCAAAAGGTAATTCTACATAGTACTGACTTTATGGGGGGTGAACAGTTATGCACGTTGACATTTTCTGTTATTTTCTCCCTTCTGTTTGCTTCACAATAAAAAAAAACAACACATTCAAAGTTGTAGGCATGTTCTGTAAATGAAATGTTGAAAACTCTCAAACAATCCATTTAGTTCCATTCCATTTAATAAAAAGAAAAATTAAAGCAAATTAAAAAACAGAAAAATAAAATAAAAAAATTAAAATGAAAACGATCCATTTAATTCCAGGTTGGCAACAAAACATAAAAAATGCCAAGGGGTTGAATACCTTAGCAAGTAACTGTAAATAAATCTACTGAATAGATGAGCATTGCCTTGAAAATGCTAAGGGCGCTGTGGCCAGCAGGGGGCGCCACAAAGTGTAATTATATTCAAACTAGTCATTATTAATTCTTAAAATGGAAAAGGTTTCCTTGATTCAAATGTAAAGAAATGCCCAATTATAACTACTACAGAAAATCTAGGAAAGTGCAGCTGAAGAAGAAGAGATGGGGTTGAGTAGGTAGTGGCATATGCCCCTTTTCCACTGGCTTGTTTTAGGCGGCACGGCTCCGCTCCAAACAGTTTTGCTCTACTCAGTACGGTACCAGTTGTGTTTCCACTCTCTGCCTGCTCCCCCCACCTGCAGACGCTGGTTTGCTTAAGGACCCACAATAAATTTCCTAACCAAAGACGTTAGTTCATGGTGGTATTGTTTGATGTGTTTTAGAGGAAACGTTTGTGCGTCTCAACAGCTGATTTTATGTGTGATCAGCTGATTTAGCATACAGTGCCTCGCCTGCGTGTAATTCAGAAAGCTGAGCAGGCATGGTTTATGATTTGTAAATTGTAAAATAATTTCGGTTTGACCGGCTCTGGCAAATATGGCCCTTAGTATTATTGTAGTATTGCTCTGTTCTCTCTAACCCCCAGTCAGTCGTGGCAGATGGCCGCTCACACTGGTGGAGGTTTCTTCCTGTTAAAAAGAGAGTTTTTCCTCTCCGCTGTCACTACATGCATGCTCAGTATGAGGGATTGCTGCAAAGTCAACGCCAGTGACTGTCTACTGTCTCTACATGCTCATCCAGGAGGAGTGAATGCTGCAAGTCACTGACTGGATGCAATCTGCTGGGTTTCCTTAGATAGAAAAACTTTTTATCCAATTTGAATAAATAATTAACTCTGACTGCTCTATTCAATGGTTAGGACTAATTGGAATGTATGAACCTGACATTTGTGAAGTGCCTTGAGACGACGTGTGTTGTGAGTTGGTGCTATATAAATAACCTGAATGGAATTGAAAAAAAATTGAATAGTCGTATTTGAGTTATATTAGCTTTTCCCTGTACTACTTTGGGGAAGACCTTCTCATTTCTCCTCGTCCCATGACCGATCAGATGTAGTCCCGACTCAGCCCAGGCTGTACCTGCTCAGAAGCAGGGACCAAAAAACTAGGTACCCGGTACAGAATAAACTGTAATGGAAACACAAGCCGAGTGGAGTCGAGTAGGGCAAAATTGAGCCAGTGGAAGAGAGGCAATAGTTTATCACTGTAGTGGATGCAGTAATAAAAGGCACCAGTAGAGGTCTGTAAAATGTCTTTTTTGTACATAGTTTTGTGTTTAGTTGCATGTAGGTATTTTATATAGCTTTTGTATACAGGTCTTTTATGTAGTTTTTGTATACATAACCATCAGTGTGAATGTAGCTTATGTATATAGTTATTGTGTGCAAACTATGAATATTTATATTGGATGGTGATTACTGTATTTATAATTCATTACTTATTTATTCACTAATTTATAGGATTTTTAATGTTGTGGTCAGAGTATTTCTTTTGTTTTCGATTTTTTTGTATTTATTTGTATTTAGTTAGGCTTGTAAATTGGGTGACAAGTTATCTCATAAATTAAGGACAGTGGCAAAAACAATGCCATTGCTTTTGTAAGAGTATGTAAATGGCCGATGGAGCGGGGCACCATATAAGATCTCTCAGACGGTGCCACATTGGGTAGGGCCTCCTCTGCCTTATAGTTGCCTTATATGCTGGCTACTTTTCTGAGTTTTTGTCACCTAATTTCATGATAGAACTTTATATTTAGCTTAAATACATTATCCGTGTATAATTTCAGTTTGAAGATAAACTGCATCTATGAATGATTGTACATATGGTAATTGTAAATGTACAAGATGTTAAGGGTGCATGTAACAGCCACCCACATTGAAACCTTTAGATGGCCGCTTTATGGCCTCCTAGGAGCACTAGCAGACCCTCTCGGGTGCTGCTAGCTCTTTAACAATCTGACCCAAGGCTGCATTAGCGGGAAAAACAAGGGTGGTTAAAGTACCAAAACGTCTAAATTAATTTTTTATATTTGCTTTTCATCTAGTTCTAATGAGCTCTTTTTCTACTTCTAGACAAATGGGGAAACATTTTCCCTAAAATATTTGTAGGACTATCTGCAGCTAAAAGTGGTTCTACAAAGTATTTAATCAGGGGGTGAACACATATTCATGCCACATTTTCTGTTGTATCCTTTACCTTCCACTTCACAACTCTGCACGATTTTGTGTAGATGTATCGCATAAAATCCCAATAAAGTAACCTAAAGTTCAAGGTCGTAATGCGACAAATTTCAAGGGGAATAAATACTTTTCGCAAGGCCCTGTAGACCAAGGTTTTATTAGATACAGATGCTAGCAGGCTTTTAATATCAGACAAGTTTTGACAGAGCTGCAGTTTGAGGGCATGGGCTTGTTAGTTTGTCCCTTTCTTATATTACAACAGCATATGTATGATTCCTCTTGCATACAGCTCTGCCTGCAGCAACAATTTAAAGCATCTCCAGGCATGCCTTCGCAAGTGCTGAAGGGATAACTTACATCAACTGTTAACAGCACCTCTCACTACACACATATATCAGCACATGCGTGCATGTGTTTACATATTGTTAAATGCGAACGATCCACACTAAATATCATTTCAAGAAATGTCCAGCTGATAACTCATCACATTTCATGTGCATTCATAGTGTCACACTAACACACCCATGTGCAACAAAAAGAACAGCAGCACATCATCAAATTTGCCAAACTGACATGGAACCTCAACACAGACAGCTGTTGTTTGTTAGGCGAGGTTGAGCATTAAGCAGAACTGGGTCTGGCTGAGTGTGCCCAAGCACTGAGGAGTGCCAGTTCTGGTATTTTAGGCAGTCAGACAGTGTCACCTGTCAGCACACTAATCTGGACAGACTCTCCTACAAGCTGTAAGACTGGGCAACGCAACGATATCTCCTCAAGTTTTGTTGGGAGACCTGCAGTGCGTGCAGACAACCAGAGAGTGTAGATGGTCACATACTGAGTGTCCTGAGCTGACACTGTGGTTAAACCTGAGTTGTTGTGCAGTCGATGTTTCAGAGTTCCTGGAAACAGAAAAGGACCAAAACGGCGGCGAGGGGCAATCTTGCATTCGGACACCAGTTCCAAAGGAGCTCTCCTCCCATGTTGCTCAAGATCATGTGAATCCTGACCTGGAAACCAGCACTAGCAAAGAAGGAGGTACTCTACATCATGTATTTATTTTATTGGAATACGGTTTTAGTTCATATCAGTTTCATATCAGTTTTACTTAAAATGAAACTTAGATACATGGTTGTTTTTGTCTGTGTAATACATCACATTGTTATGCTCTGGCATGCTTACCTTTTAACTTTATCTACAGTATCTGAAAATGCAGACTCTGCAATTGCACATGTGGATTTATAGATGGAGGATGTTCAATATACCAGACTGGCTGAATAATTGTACTACAATGAAGTACATAGCATTTTAATCAGAAGGGAAACAAAAATAAAAACAGCAAAAGCAATGACGAAAGATATTGCTGACCCGACTGTTTTTACTTATTCGTCATACCTAAATGTTCTGGAGCAATTTAAGTATCCACGACAACTTGAGTAATAACAAAATGGAATTTGAACAGCCTGACCTAATTTACCATGGGGAAAACAGCTCTCCGATTCAATCTGACCCCGATATAAAAAGTAATCGCCTCCTAAAACTACTAATGGGTTGTGTTTACCTTGACAGAAATGACCGTCATTAAGTATTGGTGATAACTGTCAATGAGTCTTTCAAATTGATGTGGAGGAATTTTGGCTGACTCCTTCTAGAATTGTTTAAGCTGCATTAGAGGGCTTTTGTGAACATTATTGGACTGTTTTGGGTCATGCCATAGCCCCTGAACTAGATTTAAGTCTGGACTTTGACTAGGCCACTCTAAAACCTTAATTTTGCGAATTGAAGCCATTTAGCGGTGGGCTTGCTGGTGTGCTTCAGATGACTATCCTGCAGCATAACCAAATTATTAATAATGAGGTGCGGTTGAGCTCAAGGTCACAAACTGAGGGTTGGATATTCTCCATCAGGAATTTCTGGTAAAGACTATAAATCATGGTCCCATCAATTACTGCAGGTTATCCAGATGCTGAAGCAGCAGAGCAGCTCCATACCATTACACTGCCACCATAATGTTTCCCTGTAGGTAATCTGTTGTTTTCATGAAATGCTGGTTTGGTTTTACATCGAATTTAATGAGACACAAGCCTTACAGGAAGTTCAACATTTGTCTCATCGATCTATGGGACATTTTCCCAAATGTCTATTGGATCATCATGATAGTTTTTAGCAAATTTGAGATGGGACTGGGTGTTCTTTTTTATTAGCAGTGGTTTTGGCTTGCCCAGTCACTTGTAGATGAAACCTGAATGCTGACTTATCTGAGGCAAGTGAGGCCTGCAGTACTTCAGATGTTGCTCTGGGTTCTTTTGTGATCTCCTCAATGGGTCTGGACTTGCTTTTGGAGTAATTCTGGTGGGCCTCTCCAGGGAAGGGTCACCACTGCTTCAGGCTTTTTTCCATTTGTAAATAATGGCTCTTACTGTCCCTCACTGAAGTCCCAAAGCCTTAGAAATTGCCCTTCAACCCTTTTCAGACAAATAGATGCAATGACTTTCTCATCAGTTTTTGAATTTCTTCAGACTGAAGCATAATTGGTGGCTTTTTGAGATCTTTTAACCTACTTTATTATATGTCATTATATCAGACATTTTCTATATAAGTGGTCACCAAACGTTAGTGTTGTCACCAAAGTTAGTGTTGCTTCTATGTGTAAGTTTGCAAAAACAATGTCGGACTCTATAATTTTCTCTGGTCCCCTCCCTGATCTGACCAGTAACAACATGTTTAGCTGCATGTTGTCATTCAACCGCTCGCTGTCTAGGTGGTGTCCTGAAAACGATGTTGGCTACATTGATAATTGGTGAACCTTTTGGGGAAAACCTGGTCTGATCCAAAGAGATGGCATCCCTCCCACTTTGGATGGAACAGCTCTTCTTTATAGGAATCTGGCAAATTTATTAGTTCTCCAAAACTCTGTCTTGCCCTGGCCAAAACTGAATAGATTAAAATATTATCTAAAAAAGAGGAAACCATGAAAATCTCATAAAAACAAACAACTCAGACTGAAAGGAAAAATAAAACAATTAAATGTGGCCCACTGAACATAAGATCTTGATCTTCAAAGACTTTGTTAATTAATGAATTGATTTGTGACAATCAGATTGATTTATTCTGTCTCACAGAAACCTGGCTGCAGCATGAGGATTATGTTACTATTAACGAGTCAACTCCATCCCATTATTTAAATTGTCACATACCTAGAAATAGTGGACGAGGTGCAGGAGAAGCAACCATCTTTCAGTCTAATTTATTGATCAGTCCCAGACCAATTAATAGCTACAACTCTTCTGAATATTTAATCCTTAGTTTTCCTCATTCAAATTGCAAAGCACTAAAACTGCTTCTGTTTGTTATTTTGTACTGTCCACCAGGCTCTTATTTTCAATTTTTAAATAAGTTCTCAGACTTCTTATCTGATTTAGTGTTAAATACAGATAAGCTCATTATAGTGGGGGATTTTAATATTCATGTTGACACTGAAAGTGATAGCCTAAAAATAGCCTTAAATGTCATCTCTGACTCAACTGGCTTTGCTCAAAATATTAGCAAACCTACCCACCTTTGTCTTCATTCTCTAGACCTTGTGCTGACATATGGCATTGTGAGTGTATAGAAAGAATATTTCCTCATAACCCTGGCCTGTCTGACCATTTTTTAATAACCTTTGAGTTTAATCGAGTACTTCACACCTGAAAGAAAATTTGATTTTAGTAGGTCAGACAATGCTGTAACAACCTTTAAAAAATCTGTTCCATTTTTAATTTTCTCATCACAGAAAAACACAGATGAGGGCAATAATTTTGTTTCTTCCTCTTCACAAATTGATTCTCTTGTTCAGTATTACTTCCTCATTGCGTGGTGCATTAGACAATGTAGCCCCCTTAAAAAATAAGGTAATTATTCATAGGAGGCTGGTTGCCTGGTTTAATTCAGAGCTGCGCAGGGCACACTGTTAGAAAATGTGAGAGAAAATGGGGCTCTACACACCTAGAGGGCTCCTATTTATTCTGGAAAAATAGTCTACTGTTGTATAAAAAGACACTTCGCCAAGCTAGAACAGCTTATTTCTCATTAATAGAAGAGAATAAGAATAATCCTAAAACTAATCCTATGTTTCTCTTTAGTACAGTTGCTAAACTTGCAAAGATATATATATATGATATATATGCTTCCATTAAGTAAAATTATCAGCAGCAGGGGATACATTCTCACTTTTACGCTGATGATACTCAGCTTTACTTATCCATAAATCCTGATAAGCCCAACCAGTTAGACAGACTACAAGCATGTCTAGAAGGCATTAAAACTTGGATGAAATTTCCAAATCTGCATTTTTTCTGCTTCTAAATTCATACAAGACACAAGTTGTTGTCTTTTACCACAGTCATTTAAAAAGAAACTGCTTAGTCAATCACTTAACCTGGATGGCATTAAATTGACCTCTTCGTCTCCACTGTCGCTACATGCATGCTCAGTATGAGGGATTGCTGCAAAGTCAAAGCAAGCGACAGTCCTCCGTTGCTACATGCTCATCCAGGAGGAGTGAATGCTGCAAGTCACTGACTCGATGCAATCTCCTGGGTTTCCTTAGATAGAAAAACCTTTTACCAATTTAAATAATAAACTGAATCTGACTGTATTGTTTGATAGTTGGGATCAATTGCAATGTATATACTTGATTTGAAATCTGTATGATTCGACTGAATCAACTTTGTAAAGTGCCCTGAGACGACATGTTCTGAATAAATAAAATGAATTGAATCGGTTTCTTGATACTACAGCTCTGACAGTGAAGAAACTTGTGGCTAATGAAATTACACCAAGCTTTCCAAAGAATATGAATGTTCACAGTTAATTCACAATTTTTCAAATACTTTTTCACATAGGGCCAGATTTGTTTGGATAGGTTTTTTCTTTTTAATAAAGAAATAACTATTTCAAAAATGGCTTTCGTATTTATGCTGATCATAGCATGGGGGGGTGGACAAAAACATAATGAACAAGGAATAAGATACTTTTTACAGGATTTTAAAAATAAGAAATTTTTATTTTTATTTTATTTTAAAGTTATATTCAAAGATATTTGTTGTCACACAAAACAATTCTGCTTGTTGTGGTCAAATATCCCACCAGAGAACAACATAAGCAAAGCTATGGCAGCCTCTGACAACAGCACTGATGATCATCAGCTGTCTGATGCAGAATGGTACTGGGACAACATTTCAAGGTATGAAGCATTCATTTAATAAATGCACATTGCCTTTTAACAAACGTTTCTCCAAGGCTCCAAGTCAGTACTTATTATATTAACTTTTTACTTAATCTGCAATCGTGAAACAACTGGAAAAAAAAAACAGTAGCGAATGAAAACCATTTGGGTTTCAAGACTCATCTGTGTTCAATTTACCAAAACAAAAAAGAAATTTATAAAACTAAGCGGCCCATAAGAGTATTTTTTCATATACAGGTCCTTCTCAAAATATTAGCATATTGTGATAAAGTTCATTATTTTCCATAATGTCATGATGAAAATTTAACATTCATATATTTTAGATTCATTGCACACTAACTGAAATATTTCAGGTCTTTTATTGTCTTAATACGGATGATTGTGGCATACAGATCATGAAAACCCAAAATTCCTATCTCACAAAATTAGCATATTTCATCCGACCAATACAAGAAAAGTGTTTTTAATACAAAAAACATCAACCTTCAAATAATCATGTACAGTTATGCACTCAATACTTGGTCGGGAATCCTTTGGCAGAAATGACTGCTTCAATGCGGCGTGGCATGGAGGCAATCAGCCTGTGGCACTGCTGAGGTCTTATGGAGGCCCAGGATGCTTCGATAGCGGCCTTTAGCTCATCCAGAGTGTTGGGTCTTGAGTCTCTCAACGTTCTCTTCACAATATCCCACAGATTCTCTATGGGGTTCAGGTCAGGAGAGTTGGCAGGCCAATTGAGCACAGTGATACCATGGTCAGTAAACCATTTACCAGTGGTTTTGGCACTGTGAGCAGGTGCCAGGTCGTGCTGAAAAATGAAATCTTCATCTCCATAAAGCTTTTCAGCAGATGGAAGCATGAAGTGCTCCAAAATCTCCTGATAGCTAGCTGCATTGACCCTGCCCTTGATAAAACACAGTGGACCAACACCAGCAGCTGACACGGCACCCCGGACCATCACTGACTGTGGGTACTTGACACTGAACTTCTGGCATTTTGGCATTTCCTTCTCCCCAGTCTTCCTCCAGACTCTGGCACCTTGATTTCCGAATGACATGCAGAATTTGCTTTCACCCGAAAAAAGTACTTTGGACCACTGAGCAACAGTCCAGTGCTGCTTCTCTGTAGCCCAGGTCAGGCGCTTCTGCCGCTGTTTCTGGTTCAAAAGTGGCTTGACCTGGGGAATGCGGCACCTGTAGCCCATTTCCTGCACACGCCTGTGCACGGTGGCTCTGGATGTTTCTACTCCAGACTCAGTCCACTCAGCCCTTCTCCACAATCTTCTTCAGGGTCCGGTCACCTCTTCTCGTTGTGCAGCGTTTTCTGCCACACTTTTTCCTTCCCACAGACTTCCCACTGAGGTGCCTTGATACAGCACTCTGGGAACAGCCTATTCGTTCAGAAATTTCTTTCTGTGTCTTACCCTCTTGCTTGAGGGTGTCAATAGTGGCCTTCTGGACAGCAGTCAGGTCGGCAGTCTTACCCATGATTGGGGTTTTGAGTGATGAACCAGGCTGGGAGTTTTAAAGGCCTCAGGAATCTTTTGCAGGTGTTTAGAGTTAACTCGTTGATTCAGATGATTAGGTTCATAGCTCGTTTAGAGACCCTTTAAATGATATGCTAATTTTGTGAGATAGGAATTTTGGGTTTTCATGAGCTGTATGCCAAAATCATCCGTATTAAGACAATAAAAGACCTGAGATATTTCAGTTAGTGTGCAATGAATCTAAAATATATGAATGTTAAATTTTCATCATGACATTATGGAAAATAATGAACTTTATCACAATATGCTAATATTTTGAGAAGGACCTGTATTATGGTTATGTACTCTATCCAGATAAATGCCTCAATAGGATTAAAATGTTTTTCAAGAAGAGAACACAAGAAACATGCACCAAATGAAATAAAGCAATACCTAAACCCAAGCCCAAATAACTGCAACTAATACTCAGGATAAACAAATCAAGAACCAAACCATGTGCAAATAACATATTAACAAAAACGGTCAGTTCTGACTATTTCAGGTCATTCCAATAATTATTCCAGGAAACAGGAGCTGCAAATTTAACAACATTTTCCCTGAGAACCAACATTTGTATTATCCCTGCATAACTCTTTGTGCCTTTTACACATACGTATGAATGCATAAATAATAAGCAGAGTTGTATATAAAAATCATCCAATTCGAACATCTGCAGACATACAAAGATGTCAATTTAACAGCAGCACCCAGAGAACAGTGATGAACGCAATTTTCACATCTATTAATAAAAAGCAAAGCACAATGATCCAACATCAGATGCTGGTCAGACACACTCATAGTTAACAGACCATCATAATCCAAAAAGACAAAAGAAACAAAACCAAGAGTTTCAGCAAACCAAGATTGTATTAAAAACAGAAACTTAATTTTATTTTTTAACTCGGAGAAATATCCTTCAATGTAAGTTTTACATAAGAAAGTTTAATCAGTGACAATAACCAAATACCTTTAAGATTTTATCAGTTTTACCCCCTTGAACAGGTCTGATTTTAGACAACCTGAAGAACAGAGATGCCAAAATAAAGTCCTGATGATCTTTTTTCTTCAGTCTTTCCAAATGTTACAAAACTTTTATATATTTTGTTTTATGTAGAGAGGAGGTAAATGAGATGATGAGAAACACTCCTGATGGTACATTTCTGGTACGAAATGCCTCCAGCAGGATTAAAGGGGAATACACTCTGACACTGCGGTAAGTATTGCTTTAAATATTAATCTCAAAATCAAGTTTAAAAAACAAAAAAAATGTTTGTTCACACAATTTAAACCTTTTTTAATGACATATCAGAGAAATGCAGTTTCTGCTGGCAGTCAGCTGTTTATGATGGCTGAAAAAAAGGAAAGTTTCCCTCAACTTCTTCACTCCATAATAAAACAGGCAGGCTAGGCAATTGCAGCCATGCCATCCTTGACTTGAAGTGATAAACACTCAGGACAAATCATTTACGAATTAAAAGTATAGTAAAATTATAAATTTTTGAGAAAAAAAAAAACATGTTAATAAACGTTATGGCAGTATTGGTCCTCCAAATTATTCAAGATATAACACACACTAAAACCCAACTTGTCAGGATCCTGTTTTTACTTTACATTAAAGCAGCTCAGAAGATAAATAATTTACAAAATAATTTACTTCAGAACAGCAACTAGATTTAGCTAACGCCATATGCAAGTTCTGTCAGGTTTCATTGGCAACAACCCTCTGAAGAGAAAAAGAAGAGAAGTGCCATTTTCAGTATCAATAAGGTGGTGGAAGGTAAGTCAGATGAAAAGGTGCCAAGAGATGCCCCCACACCATTTCTTAATGAGTATTTGCATGTTCAGTCAATTGGCGCTCCCTTGTGTCCAAGAACGTATAGCAATGCAGCAGGCTAATTGATGGCTACTTTCTGGCTCTGGACAAAGAAGCTTTTTAATGAAATAAAAAAACAAACAAAAAAAAAACAGAAGATTTCTTTCAAAAAGACTGAAAATTAATCAAATTGAGATTTATGAAAGGGAGCACTATTAATACTTTGTACTATTAGGACAAACTAAAAATCCAAATATAGACAGAGAAGACTGTTTAAGAAAAGTGTGAAAAAATATTGTTGTAGGCTGTTATATCTTATAATTTTTATAAATAAGTCAACATTAACCAAAATTAGTTTGACAGGGTGATGTCTTACCAAAACCAGATATTAGAAATTAGCCACAAAATTCTGTCCAATGGAGCTTTACTTTATATAAAATTCAAAACAAACCACATCATGAGGTAAATCTTACTCTCCACTGGTTTCAGTCTAAAAACATCAATGATGTGGAACAAACATGACTGTCATTTTAATTTTGACTTTTGCAGAAAAGATGGGTACAACCGACTGATCAAAATCTTCCATCATGGAGGGAAGTGTGGCTTTTCGGAGCCACTGACCTTTCCCTCTGTGGTAGACCTGATCCAGCACTACCAGAAGAAATCCCTGGCCCAGTACAACTGTAAACTGGATATAAGGTTACTTTACCCAGTTTCCAGATACTATCAGGTATGTCTTGACATTTACCAATTACGATAACAGAAATTGGAAATAAGTCCTAGGAAAATTGGAATGCAATAATATTTCCGTGCAGATCATTACTTGTAATTTACAAACAAAACCCAACCCAACATCGCTGAGGGATTCTACATTCTTCTCTCTGTAGCAGCATGTGATGGAGATTGACATTGCTGCAATTGGAGAACAGCTGAGGATATTTCAAGATCAATACAAGGAGAAGAGCCAAGAGTATGACCATCTATTCAAGGAGCTGAACCAAACCTCACAGGTACAACACAACAGCATTTATAAGTAACTAGAGAATTTAAGGGTGGAAAGAAAACCCAGCATGCTCCATGTGTCCTTCAATACATGTCTAGGTTTTCAAAATCTCCTAATAACAACAGTACATGACACTGCTACTAATACTTAAAAAACTTGGATTGTCTATATTTTTACCAGAGTACTTGTACAAGTCCTTCTCAAAATATTAGCATATTGTGATAAAGTTCATTATTTTCCATAATGTCATGATGAAAATTTAACATTCATATATTTTAGATTCATTGCACACTAACTGAAATATTTCAGGTCTTTTATTGTCTTAATACAGATGATTGTGGCATACAGCTCATGAAAACAAAAAATTCCTATCTCACAAAATTAGCATATTTCATCCGACCAATAAAAGAAAAGTGTTTTTAATACAAAAAACGTCAACCTTCAAATAATCATGTAGAGTTATGCACTCAATACTTGGTCGGGAATCCTTTGGCAGAAATGACCGCTTCAATGCGGCGTGGCATGGAGGCAATCAACCTGTGGCACTGCTGAGGTCTTATGGAGGCCCAGGATGCTTCGATAGCGGCCTTTAGCTCATCCAGAGTGTTGGGTCTTGAGTCTCTCAACGTTCTCTTCACAATATCCCACAGATTCTCTATGGGGTTCAGGTCAGGAGAGTTGGCAGGCCAATTGAGCACAGTGATACCATGGTCAGTAAACCATTTACCAGTGGTTTTGGCACTGTGAGCAGGTGCCAGGTCGTGCTGAAAAGTGAAATCTTCATCTCCATAAAGCTTTTCAGCAGATGGAAGCATGAAGTGCTCCAAAATCTCCTGATAGCTAGCTGCATTGACCCTGCCCTTGATAAAACACAGTGGACCAACACCAGCAGCTGACACGGCACCCCGGACCATCACTGACTGTGGGTACTTGACACTGGACGTCTGACATTTTGGCATTTCCTTCTCCCCAGTCTTCCTCCAGACTCTGGCACCTTGATTTCAGAATGACATGCAGAATTTGCTTTCATCCGAAAAAAGTACTTTGGACCACTGAACAACAGTCCAGTGCTGCTTCTCTGTAGCCCAGGTCAGGCGCTTCTGCTGCTGTTTCTGGTTCAAAAGTGGCTTGACCTGGGGAATGCGGCACCTGTAGCCCATTTCCTGCACACGCCTGTGCACGGTGGCTCTGGATGTTTCTACTCCAGACTCAGTCCACTGCTTCCGCAGGTCCCCCAAGGTCTGGAATCGGCCCTTCTCCACAATCTTCCTCAGGGTCTGGTCACCTCTTCTCGTTGTGCAGCGTTTTCTGCCACACTTTTTCCTTCCCACAGACTTCCCACTGAGGTGCCTTGATACAGCACTCTGGGAACAGCCTATTCGTTCAGAAATTTCTTTCTGTGTCTTACCCTCTTGCTTGAGGGTGTCAATAGTGGCCTTCTGGACAGCAGTCAGGTCGGCAGTCTTACCCATGATTGGGGTTTTGAGTGATGAACCAGGCTGGGAGTTTTAAAGGCCTCAGGAATCTTTTGCAGGTGTTTAGAGTTAACTCGTTGATTCAGATGATTAGGTTCATAGCTCGTTTAGAGACCCTTTTAATGATATGCTAATTTTGTGAGATAGGAATTTTGGGTTTTCATGAGCTCTATGCCAAAATCCTCTGTATTAAGACAATAAAAGACCTGAAATATTTCAGTTAGTGTGCAATGAATCTAAAATATATGAATGTTAAATTTTCTTCATGACATTATGGAAAATAATGAACTTTATCACAATATGCCAATATTTTGAGAAGGACCTGTATATTCGTATTCACCTATATTCATACCCGTATATTCACACACAAGCATGTTCGCGCTTGAGGTATGCTCCTCATTTTGTTGACTCGTTCCTTGTGGTCATGTCCTTTATTTCTGCCTTTCATTTAAAAATAAAAATAGCCGGACAGCTCCTGGCAAAAGCTCCTGTCTTGAAGCCAATCGAGTGCATTAATGGCGGCTTGTACTTGAAGGCCTCCTCTTCGAAGTGGTTGCTGCACAGGTGGTCCCCCGTTTGGATAAAAATTTTCAGGTTGGAGCTTATATGTCCAAATCTGTTGAAGTTTTTTATCCTTCAGGAAATGTGAAAAATAGAACTCCAGTGGTATTTTCTGGCCAGTTCGAACAATTAATTGCAATGCAGAGAAACATGTGGCACCTGTTTACATTCACTAGCTGTTGAATTGCTGTATGTACACTATTTATCTTTGGCGGCACTGGTTACATCACACATCCGAGTGGTGACGAAAAATGCTGAAAGCACTGGAAGAGCTTTTTCATTATTGGGGCTTGCCATAGCAATGCATAGGAGAGCAGTGCATTGCAATGGCAGGCACCTATTACTATGCACCTCTCAACTGGTCTCTTTATTTAATACTTAAAATCAAGTTAGTATATTTTTTTTTAATTTGTAAAATTTCCACCAAGTTTATTTTACACGTAGCAAAAATATCCAGAACAGCCAGAGCAGTTGGTTGGGCCCATTCCCACAGATGAGTCCTATTTAAACATTTCTAAAAATTAACATCGACCGTTTTAAAGTGGTTATATTGTTGTACAATTTATCTATCCAGGCATACTGCTTATACTACTTTATTCATTTAAAAAACCCCAACTAAATCTCCCGTCAGTTATATACTTTCCACCTTTTTCATTTTTAGAAGATATTGAAAAAGATTTTTTCTTTACCATGGATCAAAGTTAAAAAAAATAAAAATAAAAAAAAAGTATTTATTTTTCTTGATTGAAGGGTACCAACAAACATACGAAACCAGGACTTTGAAACAGGGATATGTAGCAAACCGTGTTTTTTATGTGTGATTACACCCCTATTTAAATATCTTGGCACATTTTCTTTCTCTCCTCTCCAGGAGCTCCAGAGTAAGCGAACGGCCATTGAGGCTTTCAGTGAAATCATTCGGATCTTTGAGGAGGAGTGTGAAACCCAGGAGCGCTACAGCAAGGAATACATTGATATGTTCCTCACCTTAGACAGCAGCACAAAAAATGACAAGTGAATCTACAATTATTATTTATTCTTTTCCAGACTGAGTCACATTACCATTAATACTATCCCATATGTGTACATCCCCAAGAACAAAGCTTGATATGGTCACTGAGGTTGTTTCTTTGGCTGCAGAATTCAAAACAACTCTGATGAACTGCAGTCCAGGGTGGAGGAGATCCACAACAGCAAGAAGATATTGGAGGAAGAACTGAGGACAAAAGCACTGGCTCACATGGAGGTCGACAGGAAAATAACAAGACTGAAGCCTGATCTTGTGCAGCTTAGGAAAATCAGAGATCAATACCTCCTGTAAGTGTTACCATCATGTTGGCAAGTTAAGCTTTATGTTAAGTTACTTCTAGTAAAGAGCATGTAGCACATTCTCTATTTTATGCATTAACCTATGTTTCAGATGGCTAACCCAGCAAGGCATGAGACAGAGTCAGATTAACGACTGGTTGGGTGTAAGAGCTGATGAAGAAGAGTAAGTAACCTGTTCTTGATCTAGTTAAAACAACTTCTAAGATCTAAGACTTCTTTTGATTACATCATAAGTATTTCAATAAATCTTTAGATAAATATTTAATGTTATTTTTGATTGATCAAATACTGTAATGGATGCTAGCAACAGCACTGAATAACGGCTAATAAAGAGACAAGCTATGAGATGAGAAAATGCATAGTTTTTCAGTAGATTCCTTGTGTTCATTAAACATTTTACTTTCAGCTAATTTAATCTGTCTTTATGCAAGCCCATACACCATTGAAGATGACGCCCACCAGGAGGAGCGGAGTTGGTACGTTGGAGGTATGAGACGAAAAGAGGCGGAGGAGCTCCTGAAAGGAAGGCGGGATGGGACATTCTTAATCAGAGACAGCCAGACTCAGAAAGGCTCCTTCGCTTGCTCTGTTGTGTGAGTATCTTTACGGTTCTTAGTTTCAGATTTGTCATTAGTAAAATAAAATATTTCTGTTGCCCAACTTTTTCTGTTTGTATCCCCATACATCAGGGATTCTCAAAGAGTGGGGTGCGCCCCCTGGTGGGGCCCTGGTGTCTGGAACATTTTTTTTTATAATTGCAAGCAGAACTTTTTATTTCACAATGTTGCATCCTGGAGGTTTTTTTTTTTCCATGTTACACAATCCACAAATCAGCGTTTCATGGTGACAGGACAGTTTTGGGAGCCTGTCATGCCCTCTCCTTAAGGTCCATTGCTGTAAGACTGTAGTATTATATATGCCTGCACAGTTTATGGGACATTTATCGTTATCATAATATTTTTATAAATATTAATTAATTGTTTAGGTACCATCCTGTCTGTCTGTTCTGGTAATACATTTGGTGATCCGTGTTGTGTAATGCAGCATAAAATTGAAACCAACTTGTTTCTTTGCTGAAACAGCAGATGTATCCAAAATCAAGTTTTTGGTAAACTCTTGTTGAGATGGAAATAATGAATTTCATCTTTTCCAATAACTGGATAGACTGCTTATTATCTGGGGTCTATGTGTATTGGCCTACACTGGACTCTTTAATAATATTCTTGCCCATTCTTGTTTTTTTGTTTGTTCACCTACTTTTAGTAGCCTTGTTTGTCTTATTTACCTCACAGTGAAAGAAAAATGTATACCCTGTTGGTGCAATAACAGCAATTAGCAAGAAACCTGCAGGACCGACTCGTTGTATGCGACAGCTGACAGCATAAAAATAACTTTAAAAAAATGTGAAAAAATTCAAGACGACACCTTAAATAAAAGACCTGATCTAAGCTAGTGTTTAAGAAGAAATTTTGGTGACCACAAGCAGGAAATTACTTTCCAAACAAGAAAGAATCAAGAACTAAGGCTACGTTCACACTGCAGGTCTTAATGCTCAATTCCGATTTTTGGGTGAAATCTGATTTTTTTTGCGTGGTCGTTCACATTTCCAAATATATGTGACTTGTAGTGATGTCCAGTGTGAACGCATTCATGCAATTTAAGTGTCCCGCATGCACAGCAGACGACGCAATGACGTCACATGTAGCGAGTGTGCTTAGTATTTGCGGAAGTAAATATGGATGGAAATGTTGGCCTGTATTTAGCTATTTTTAAGTTGTTTTCTAACCGGAGCCAGCATATTAAAAAGGCATATTAACAACGTAGTATTTTAAAGAAAATAAACAAGAAAGAGAGCCAAGTTTTTTGGCCATGGCATTTTGTGGGGCAGTGGCAGCAACGTTGATACAAAGAAATCTGTGGGTTCGGAGTCGAAACCAGCAGTGGTGGGATAGTGATGCGAGCGGCTTTAATGATACGGACTTCATTCATAATTTTCGAATGACAAAGGCGACCTTTATGTGCATATTTTTCTTCTCGCTTTTGCGTAGCAGGACCCAGAATAGTGACGTTTGTCGAGTATCAATGACGTACAGGTCAGAGGAATGAAACCTGGCTGTACAGACACAGGTCACATTTGAAAAGATCAGATACGTATCAGATTTAGGACCACATATCCAAGTGGCATGGGTCGCATTTGAAAAAAATCGGATCTGTGTCGTTCAGACGGTCATTGGGTACAGGTCGCATACGGACCAAAAAAAAAAAAAAATCAGATTTAGGTCACTTCAAGCTGCAGTGTGAACATAGCGCAAGTCTCCAAACTGGGATAAAATGACATCAGCAGCTCTCTACTGAAGGAAAAAATATATCTCAGCCAAACATAAACAGGTTCTTTAGTAGTGTGTTTTTAATACAGCATGAAATTTGTTTTCATGTTTCCAGTCCAGCTCTTGGTATCGGCCTTTTTTGTAACTTTTTGCCATGTCAATTATATGCTGGTCAACAAGCCCCTTTAAAGAGTTCACAGCTCGATTAAATTTGAAACTAGTCCCTGGGAAGCTGTTTCTACAAGTAGTAAGGAGCAAGAGACACGTACTTGTGTCCCCATGCTGCTACTGCAGGCGGGTTTATTGCATACTGATCACAGGTCTGAGCTGCCTGGAGCCTCCACTTGCAAATGCCTGAAATGTTTTCTGCTGAATGCTATCTGATTTCTGGTTAGTGAGAGAGATGCAGCACTGTTATAACACTAAGAAAGCTGACAGATTCAGTTTACCGTTGTTGTAAGCAGCCTGAGTAAAGCAATCACGCTGAGTTGAAGCGTCTTGTATGCGGTAGGTTGGATCCAACCAACATTGAGGTGAAGGACGGTGGGGCAAAAATTGGGCAATTATTTCTAAAATAAATGTTTTGCTTTGTAATAATAATGATAAAAAAAAAAGAACATTGAGAATTAACAGACCTTGTAAATTTGTCAGACTGCAGGCAATGATCAGATTTATTTGGATCAAAAAATGGGGGAGCAGAAAAAATAAGTTTGTATCCCCCCCTAAAAAAACTAAATGTAGGAGTAGCTGCTCTTCTTGCTCTATTGTTCAGGCACTAAAACATCTCGATTAGAAATAAATAAATGCATATTTAGTTTGAACCGTGATTGAAAACAAAAGTGACATATGTTTCCTCACGCAGCGTGGACGGGGACGTCAAGCACTGTGTGATCAACAGGACGTCTACAGGATATGGCTTCGCTGAGCCCTACAACTTGTACTCGTCGCTAAGGGAGCTTGTCCTCCACTACCGCCACACATCACTGATCCAACACAACCAGCAGCTGAAAGTAACCCTGGCCTGGCCCGCTTTCAGTCAGCAGTCCAGCTGAGACACACCAGCACGCCACCCTGATTCCCAAAGTTCCACAGCATTAGCACAGAAGACACACCCATATGGACACAGTTCCCATGCTGAAACAAAGTACCTGTTAGTAATTCACAACTAGAAGAACTAACTCTGGTAGGTTTTCACATTACATACAAGAAAGCAGTCAGTTATTATACGGATTTGAAACAAATTAACGTCCTCTGATTAGGCTTCTGACTTTGTCCACAACTCTAAAAATGGCATCTAACACCAGATTGTTAGGCCTCTCAGAGGAACAGGTATCCAGTTCTGAAAATGACACCAGTTCATTTAAAGCCAACCTGCAGCTCCGCTCCTAGTAAGTTAGCAGTTTTCTGAAATACGTCTCATTCACACATATAAGCTCATTCAACAATGCTTTTCCTGCACACTATCCACACGTTTTCCAAAACTCTGAGGTGTTACATGATCCAAGGGGGAACAGCATAGACCCTTTTTAGAATACTTATATATGGTATACAGTCACAAGGAAAAAAATGCACCCTTGTTGCTAATAAAATGCACACAATTACTTGGTCATCACATCAGCAAGTGTTGCAATCATAGAGATGGTAGAATAGGACATTGCTGGTCTGGAGCATACTTGCCAAGATAGATAAACATCACCAATGACCTTAAAGAACCAATTGTTGACACCCATCAAACCTGGAAAGAGTTTCTAGTATTTTCTATAAAAAAAGAAAGAGCTACATCTCAGACTCTACAGGTCTCAGCCTGTTAAACCTTAAAAGATAATACAATTAGAAAACGACTAAAGTAAAGCTTCTATGGAAGGACTGCCAAGAGAAATTCTGGTTCTTTAATGGTTAATTGCATGATTAAGGTTGCATCTGAATGTACCATAAGGACCTATGGAGCAATGTCCTTTAGGCAGGTAGGACCAAAGTAGAGATGTTTCGACTTGATGCACAGCTCCATGCCCAGCATATTGGCACAAACATCCTCATCTTAACTGTGAAGCACGGTGCAAGAAGGTTGAGGATTTTGGTTTTTCCCCAGTTCTAGAACCATTTAGTTGACCGTGATCTTTCCTGCACAGCATACGTGTTCCAAATTGAGCCTCAAACAGAAATTGTAAAGACGAATGGGCCAAATTTCCACCACAATAATCCAAGAGGGTGATAAAGTCAGACAGAAAACAACCACTTCACGTTTTTTGCTGCGATTGAATCATGGGGTGTACTCACTTTTTCCCCCCCCATGACTGTAGTTCTGCTACCTGTGTTTGTTCTACATGAATTGAAGTGGCGTAGTTAACATCTACATATATTAAAAAACTTACAGAAAGGTCAGCAAAAGAACTACAATGAAACCAGATGTATCTACTTCTAGCGCTTAGCTACTCAATCCTCCACTGCAATATATATCTAAAGTATTTACTGTAGGAACAAAAACCAGAACAATCTTCTTAAAGGATACTCCCCATCCCCCAAAGTTTAATCTCCCCATAGTAGTACATGTCTTCCATACCATCAAATCTGTTTAATCAGGGACATAGGAGTGTTAAAGGTGCTCCGAGGGACATTAAGCTCAGGAAGGGACTCTGCAAACTTGTACATGATGGATACTGCAGGTACTGGGGAGACACTCAAGCACTTTATCCAGAACAAAACACAACAAACAAAGAAATTCATGCTTCTTCATATTATGTCTCATTTGAAATGGGACAGTAACAATAGAAGCAAAGATCTGACAAAGATCTAATGTCTCAAGTTTTTTTTTTTATTAATTAGATTAGTATACTATTCTAACCTTTTATTTCATTTTCCAAGGATTTGGACAGAAGATTTTCTGTTAAGTGTATAGATTATCTTACACAAGGCTAAAACAGCTGGTTTACAGGTCTTTAGAAATTGTTGAAAGGTGCCTTTAAGAGTTTTACTCCAGCAGTGATATTTATCTTACAGACTACATTGGTCTGATGAAATCAGTAGGTTGTTTCTGGTTGAATATGTGGTTTTAAAAACATCCACGACGATTAATTAAAAGAAGGCAATTGCCTTGCCTTCAGTTTAACAGTAAAGTATTAAGGACGACCCACAGCATAGACCCATATCAACATACAAACTAGCATCTAAGAGAAACTCTACAGAAAGGAGGTCACTGGTAATTAAGGACAAAGTTAATTTAAAGGTTATCTGAAAGTATCCAGAGTATCACAGCTAAAATGTATGTTTCTGCCGAGGATAAATAAAAACAACACAGTGATTTCTTATATTCACTTCTGAAATTGAAATGAAAGTTTCTAATGGTCCGTCTACCAATTTCAGCTTTAATTTTGGTGCTTTTACATTTCTTATGGGGATCATGACCGGTTTCAGAACAGGTTAATGGTTTCAATCAATATAACCATGAACATAAACACCAGGAAGAACAAAAACCAGCTACAGGCCACTGAAATGCACCCTTGTGTTTGATACTGCCTTGGTAAGATGCTAACTCTGCTTTGAAGAACAGGCCCCCAGACCAGGGTTACTGGTCAACTTGGAACCGCACTTGGTCCATTAAATGCAAGTTAAATTAACGCAAGTCAAGTTGACAACACAGATAGAGGGCGCATGTTTTAGGACAAATATTCAGCTCTAGGGTTGGGCGATTGGACGAATTTATCAACCATTGACAAGAGGCTGAGCCCCTCAACGATTGCTTTTTTAAGAGCAACATTTTGGTTTTTTTGGCCTACGGGTTAAGAGTAAAACATGGTCGGGCGTAGCCTACTTGACTCAGCGAGCAATAAACTGCTCAGCGGGAAAAAGTCTTCACATCGACTTGTTTCATATGTGACACACTGTTCCAAGTAGACAGTAGCGAGTGATAGCATACTCAGCCGGATGGTGAACATATAAATGCTTATGCAAGTTTGTCGTTACTTCTGCACAAATGGCACACCGCTTTAGTTACATCCTGTGGTTTACCTCATTCATCCGGCTTAAAGCCAAAGTAATCCCAAATAGGCAACTTTGTATTTTGTTTGATAACTAGTTTCTCCATTTTTGGACATTTGTGATCTAATTGGCAAATTAGCCCGTGGCTGTTTACATTTCTCCGCCCACAAAAAGTAAAAAAGCTTATCGTTTGTTGGACTGACAAATATTGTTGGAAAAATGTTACATATCGCCCAACCTTATTTAGCTCCACACTTATTGGCACCCCTGTTAAAGAGGTCTTAAAAAAACCTTTTACGGTAGAAGCATAAACTTTGCTGCAGTTCTCCAATGGTGTTGTCCAACCCTGTTTGTCACAATTCCAGTTTATAGATGCACCATTTAGTAATTCGAGGAGTGATTTCTGATACCAGCTTTTTGTAAAGATCAACACTTATCTGCTTTACTTTAAAGGCATGTTCTCATGTCTTTCCCATATTGAGAAGTGGCGAAGCAAAATGGGGCTGTGTCGAATCATAGCTGTAACTCTGGGAATCATGAAACTGCTGAGTACTAATTAAAAATTCAGAATATGCTCTGAATAAATAAAAAAAATTAAGCCATAAAATACATAAATGCTTTATTTACTCTTATTTTGAAGGGGTTTAACAGGTGCCAGTAAATGTGGCAGTGGTGATCTTGTAAGCAACACACACTTCTTAAAATAACATTTGTCCCCCCACTGAATAAATGTACTCAAAAAAGTTCCCGTTTTCCCCAATTTTGTGTGTGTGAAGTTATAGCATTGCAATACAAGATTAATTTTATTTAACAGTTTTTAATTACTAGAAATGCACTGATCACCTTTTTCCTTAGCTACATATACAGAACTCTATTAAATTGTTTACATCCTCATGTTTGAAAATTGTGACATCTGTTATAGCCCTGCATACAGGATACTATCATCCCAAAAAGTTCGATAATCCACAGGTACTGTGACGTGATCCATAGTACGGAGCAAGTTTTACCTCTAAAAGCTTTAAAATAGTTACTACCTCAGTTTGAGGTAAAACTCAAAAAAGTGATAAAGCACTGTGTCTAAGTTATGAGATTCTTAGTTTAAATTTTCCAAGCTTATTTTCTATTATGATTATTGGGATTTCAACATAAATTGTTTACATTTTAGACCTATCAAGGAATATCCAGGAACTCTGGGGGGAACTGGTCTCCAACCCAGGTACTTTGGATTGTGCAGTCTTGTGTGTGGGGGTGACGTGTTGCTTGTGGCTTACAGTGAATCATTTCACACTGTAAAGAGGTAAAAACTAATGCAATGATCAGTAGATGTGGAGACGCAAGATTGTCTTGTACATTAAGATACTTAGGCGTACACATTATTTGACAATGGCTGAAAAATACTTTTTCTCTACTAGGATGGGTCACTTTATTGCACTTCTCTCTTAATGGTCAAACATGTGCTTGATTGTCATTACGTACTGTCACTTAATGTTGTCAGTTCTGTTAGACTGTTACCTGCCGTGAAGTGAGTTTGACAGATTTTAGCTTTTCTGATCGTGAAAAAAAAAAAAGTGTTATAAGTTGCATGATCTCGTTATAATGCATATAATCTGTTAGGCTGGGTACTGTTTAGAAACCAGTTTTACTTCGACAATTTTACCACCAGCTAGATAAGACACTTTCTTTGCTCTTTACCTCAAAATTATGTAAAATCTTTATTTGTGCTTGCTATCATCTAAAGTAGTTTTTCCCTATTGCACCTATTTCTTGACACAGTATGAGCCTGCAAGGCACATGTTAAATGTTAGGTGTGCCTGTAACCACATCAGTCTGTTAGTGTTGCACAGTATTAAAATGTGAAGTCTTACAATGCACAGGTTTTGAGCAAACCACCACACAGAGTGAGACGAAAAGACCCAACTTGTATGAAAGCAAACAAAACAAAAATGAAGATACATGCCCCCATATGGTTCATGTTGTGTATTTTGTACTTTTGGCAGACTAAACAAGCTGAGTTATAGATTACATCTGCAGCTTGAAATATAAATATTTAATTTATTTATTTACAGAAAGGCTGTATATTTGTTGATTTTGTTGCACAAGTACAAAAAAAAAAAAAGAATATACGGGTTTTATGTGAACAAAAGCAGGCATGACCACCGATCTGCGGGGTTTAAATCTAAAGCATAGCATTTGCACAGAAGTATCTTCAAATAGTTAGATACTTTCCTCATGTACACTGACCCTGTTTCTGAGGCAGGTGGACATGCTGTAGTTGTATATATCTATGAAAAATAAAGTTGCTCATGAGATTAATGTGTTGTAGCACCAGGAAAATATATGAAGTGTCATCCTTTTTTAGATGACTACTAGAATATAATTGATATTTTCTGTAAAGTTGGAGAATTTTGTGCACAATTTGGTATTTTTCTGTCTCATTGTTGCTTTCTGTATGTGTAAGGTTTTATCACTGTGCAAACAGAATAGATTCTACTTCATGGCACTAAATGTATTATTTCAAAATATCTTTTCCACAGACTCATGACAACCTTTAAAATGCTACTGCTGCTGCAGATGCGCAGCAACAAAAAATAATGCCGGCTTGCTTATTTTGTTTTTTCCAAACTTCTAGAACTCAATGTGGCAATCATCTAAAGTCTACTTCATGTAGTTAGGACTGAAGTTTAAAGATTTTCTTTTTTTGTTCTCGAGTGACTATGAATTTCATTGTGCAAGATACCAAGGATTTGTGGCATGGAAGAATAAATTTATCAACATCGTGGACATACAGAAAACAGTTGATAGAACTGTCTAGTTGACTTTCTTTATAATTAGGTCTAGCTTTCTGTTGAAAAGACAACTTGAGAGGCTTGATATTACAGAACAAAGGAAGGAGGAGTGAGAGAGAGAAAAGCTGTAAGTGTAATTGTAAGTGTTTGGTATTGTACTTGTTTCCATGCTGCTGATGCAAATCTGAAACCTGACGTATGAAACATATTTGCAACCTAGAATTTAAAAGCAAAACAATTTAATGGTGCTTATGAAAATAACTTCAAATATTGTTGGAATTGTTCCGCATTCTCAATACAGGTGCATGTTAATAAATTGCAGTAACATCAAAAAGTTCATTTCAGTGTTTAAAAAGTTGACACTATAGATTCATTACAAACTTAAAATAAACATATTGCAAGTGTTTATTTCTGTTCATCTGGATTCTTAATGGTTTACAGCTAATGAAAACCCACATTTCTGTTTCTTAGAAAATTAGAACATTACATAAGATCAATATAAAAACTGTTTTTTTAACAAATATTTTAAGAAATATCAGCTTGCTGAAAAGTATGTCCATGTACCATTGGTTGTAAATCTAACATATTATTTCCTTCCACTCAACTTTCCATTAATATGGAAGACTGCTATGGAAGATTGTAGACTTGTCAGTTGTCCAGCAGACACTCCTATCAAGGGCGACCAAACTTTAAAAAGGTCATTATTAAAGAGGCAGGAAGTTCACAGAGAGCTGTATCCAACTAAGTCAATGGAAAGTTGAGTGGAAGGAAAAAGTGGTGTCGAAACAGCTGGATTTTGAAATAAAACCCAACTGAGAGGTTGAAGGCCAGCGTCTCTTCTACCATTACCAACTTATGGTGGAGGTACTTGCCTATTAGTTGTGATGTAATGCTGCACCATGCGGACACACACACGAGGAGCAGGGAGGGGGAGACCAGGGAGAAATGTAAGTTTTATTGGAGGGACGGGGTTCTGCCTCCAATTAAACTACAAGGATTTTGGGGATCTTGCTGTAAGCCATTATCATCATAATAAAACAGAAATAAATTATTGTGCAAATGCTCGGATTTCAATAAATTACACTTTTCAGTACACACATTTTGCATTTTCTTGGTTGCCAAAAGCAATGCAATTTTAGTCTAAGGTTAGAGAGTAAGTCTTATCCAGAACTATAGATAAGTGTTGGATGGTACAAGTCTGGGTGGTATTAAATATAGAAATTGACTGACGATTAAAGTCGTCAGCAGATTGATCTTTTGCATTTTATAGTACTCAGAACACATTAATTAACTTGGCCTTTGCTCCAAAACTTTCTTCCATGCCACAACTATACCTCATCTTGCAGTGGTGTTTGTTTTCCTTTAAACCATGTTACTTTCAATTTGATGATTTGTAAAACATTTAATATCCAGGGACTCTGAACTGTGCATATATTTAAATACAATTTTTAATTTCTGTATCACATTTAAAACACTGTTATAATTATGTTTCTGTAACCTTGTCATTCTCTTTCCTTTGTGGCTGAATAAAAGTGTCTCTTATTTGATCTTGAGAATTTAGCTGAATTGATTGACCTGTTGTTTTAAAAGGAAATCCTGTTACTGTAAATGTTTATTTCATGTATTATGCAATACAACGCATCTTATAAAAAAAAAAAAAAACAGTTTTCTTTGAAAAGTCCTACTGGAAGAAAACAGGATTTGAACTTTCTGTTGGTGTAAAACCTGACTTTACCTGACTGAGAAAATGATGTTGAAGTAAGCACTTTCAGTTCTCAAATAAATCTGAAATGATTTAATGAGTGGTTGTTTTGTTTAAAGACATGATTTACCCTACGCCTTTTAGCTTTTACCATTGACTTGAACCACAAATACGGTTTACCAGTGATGCTCAAGCAGATGGAAATTTATAGCTTTGGCATCACGTTCCTGTTGTGCACAATGTATGTTAATAGACATGAGAGATGTCCCAGAAAATGCTAGTAAACACCAGAGCACATATTCTCTTTCTAAAGAACAGACTCAGTTGGTATTATTTGACTAAACAAATATAAATACAGCACCTCAACCAATCAGGTGCAGGCACACATTACTGACTTTGCTTTAAAAAATGGAAAATATTTTCAGAGTACTCTTCCAGTGAGCAGCAACTGGCTCAGCAATAACATCACAATATACAGGTCCTTCTCAAAATATTAGCATATTGTGATAAAGTTCATTATTTTCCATAATGTCATGATGAAAATTTAACATTCATATATTTTAGATTCATTGCACACTAACTGAAATATTTCAGGTATTTTATTGTATTAATACAGATGTTTGTGGCATACAGCTCATGAAAACCCTAAATTCCTATCTCACAAAATTAGCATATTTCATCCGACCAATAAAAGAAAAGTGTTTTTAATACAAAAAAAGTCAACCTTCAAATAATCATGTACAGTTATGCACTCAATACTTGGTCGGGAATCCTTTGGCAGAAATGACTGCTTCAATGCGGCGTGGCATGGAGGCAATCAGCCTGTGGCACTGCTGAGGTCTTATGGAGGCCCAGGATGCTTCGATAGCGGCCTTTAGCTCATCCAGAGTGTTGGGTCTTGAGTCTCTCAACGTTCTCTTCACAATATCCCACAGATTCTCTATGGGGTTCAGGTCAGGAGAGTTGGCAGGCCAATTGAGCACAGTGATACCATGGTCAGTAAACCATTTACCAGTGGTTTTGGCACTGTGAGCAGGTGCCAGGTTGTGCTGAAAAATGAAATCTTCATCTCCATAAAGCTTTTCAGCAGATGGAAGCATGAAATGCTCCAAAATCTCCTGATAGCTAGCTGCATTGACCCTGCCCTTGATAAAACACAGTGGACCAACACCAGCAGCTGACACGGCACCCCAGACCATCACTGACTGTGGGTACTTGACACTGGACTTCTGGCATTTTGGCATTTCCTTCTCCCCAGTCTTCCTCCAGACTCTGGCACCTTGATTTCCGAATGACATGCAGAATTTGCTTTCATCCGAAAAAAGTACTTTGGACCACTGAGCAACAGTCCAGTGCTGCTTCTCTGTAGCCCAGGTCAGGCGCTTCTGCCGCTGTTTCTGGTTCAAAAGTGGCTTGACCTGGGGAATGCGGCACCTGTAGCCCATTTCCTGCACACGCCTGTGCACGGTGGCTCTGGATGTTTCTACTCCAGACTCAGTCCACTGCTTCCGCAGGTCCCCCAAGGTCTGGAATCGGCCCTTCTCCACAATCTTCCTCAGGGTCCGGTCACCTCTTCTTGTTGTGCAGCGTTTTCTGCCACACTTTTTCCTTCCCACAGACTTCCCACTGAGGTGCCTTGATACAGCACTCTGGGAACAGCCTATTCGTTCAGAAATTTATTTCTGTGTCTTACCCTCTTGCTTGAGGGTGTCAATAGTGGCCTTCTGGACAGCAGTCAGGTCGGCAGTCTTACCCATGATTGGGGTTTTGAGTGATGAACCAGGCTGGGAGTTTTAAAGGCCTCAGGAATCTTTTGCAGGTGTTTAGAGTTAACTCGTTGATTCAGATGATTAGGTTCATAGCTCGTTTAGAGACCCTTTTAATAATATGCTAATTTTGTGAGATAGGAATTTTGGGTTTTCATGAGCTGTATGCCAAAATCATCCATATTAAGACAATAAAAGACCTGAAATATTTCAGTTAGTGTGCAATGAATCTAAAATATATGAATGCTAAATTTTCATCATGACATTATGGTAAATAATGAACTTTATCCCAATATGCTAATATTTTGAGAAGGACCTGTAATATTTAGTAAACTGCAACTACGATGTTTACTATAAAAACTAATGAGAATGTCTTTTTTTCAAGTCAATATTGTCCTTCATTGTTTTTAACAGTAAATCTCTAATATTCAACTGAAACAAATGTGGCCTTTTGACTTAATAAAAATACTGTTACAATGTAATTAACATTCTAACTAGTGAGAAATGCAGGTCAATTGGACTAGATTTTTATGGCAATACCAAAAAAATAGATGACAAAAAACCACCTGATGTAATTTTGATAAATGTTGAAGACCCAGACAGTTCACTGGTTTTCTTTTTATCTATTAACAACATAGCTTGGGTGTACTTTTAGTGATATTTCTTTAGCTTAAGATGAATAGAATAGGTAAAAGGCTTTTTGGGCTCTATCAAATATTGTAAATAATGTTCTGAATTTCAGGATTTAACTTTGAAGTTTTATTTGAAGAGAATCCAAGCTGGATGTCCTTTTCATTCCAAGTAAGAATATTCTCTGCTGATGTTTTAATTATAAAAAAGATCCTATTTCACAGTAACAAATGTGACCTTTTTTGGTCACACAAAAAACCACTGCAAGTCAATTTACCATCAAATTAAAACCACTAAACATTTGTTTATTATTTCACAACAATATCTAAAACTGTTTGAAATTAACCACATTTTTAATCACAAATTTTCACTGATGCATTGAGGGAGAAATTCGTCCTTTTATAATGCTTTAGCGGTCTTCATTTTAAACCTACATACATAATCGTGGCACCATCTGAAAATTATCACATCGCCCCTGCGGTTCCAAAGTTGCACTGCAGCTACATGTTTTTACCAGCAGCTTCCTAACAGACTGTTGGCGACGTTTAAAACTATAAAAGAAACGTTTTCTGACCTCCGCTAACCAAAATATATCTACTTACGAACATAAGACGTAATACAGGCTGTTGCTAAAACGTTAGCACATCAAGCTAAACAGTGTGACTCAGATTCTTACCTACAGAAGCGTCACATTTTGGGGCGTTTGAACGCACAACACCAGCCGTAGTTGAACTTTGGATATTGATGCTGGCCCTTTGCGGTGGTGATTACATTTTTAATCGGAAAAAAGCTAAACACTAGAGGAAAAAAAGTTTCCTTGCATTCAAAACACGAAAACTTCCACCGTTAACCTAACAGCTGCAATTGATTCGCTAATTGAAACTCTGTCCTACACACTCCACTACTGTAGGTGGCGGTAAACACCTTGAGGCAGTTTTGTAATCCGGCAACGAACATAAAGAAGAAGAAGAAGTTGATTAAGCGCTGCGAGGATAATATGCAAAAGTGTTACAAAAAACAGCCAAATTGATATATTTTTATCATTCAGTAAAAGAGAAATTAAATCAATAATTACATAAAGGTTAAATGTTGTTATAATAAGGAAAACAGAACGAAATAGCAAGGAGTAAAAACCATATCCAGATTATACATACCACAGGCTGTTGAGAGGACATACAAAACTTTTAGACAAAGTCTGTAGTTCAGAGTTATTCTTTTTTTCTTGAGGTACTCTAAGAGTACAAATTTAATAGACAGAAAAGTTCATTATAGGGCTACAATAAAACATTTTTTTGATTAATCAATTAATAATCGGATAGCCAAAGGTGCCTAATAGGACATTTTTTTACAGAATTTGAACCAGATGAAGGTAAAGCTCTGCCACTTAAGGAGTTCTGGATTCAGCATATTTACAAAAATGTTTTTCATTTTGTATATATTTTTTGTACAATTTTGACCTAATTACTCCTCTGAGTGGGTTGCTCTTTCAGCAAATTGCATGTTTTAGAGTCTGTATAATCCAGTTAATGATTATTCCATTACTAAATTAGTTGACGAATATTAAATTACCAAAACAAACAATCACGATTAATTATCTCAGCCCTAGTTCATTAATACATCAAGCCAGTTAGTATCTTATCCAAATTCAATCCCAAATACTGGTGGTAATGCGTCAAATCTTGCTTGCCAACCACCATTTAACAAGAAGAAGTGCTGCAAAAGTTGAAACAACACGATAAAAGAGTGCTTATCTAATTGTGCAAATCTTTAGGGTGGCTATTTTCCCCACAAGAAATTTTCTAATTTGATGTTAGTTGATAGCTTGTGTTTGAAGACAATGAAAAACAGGCTTTAAATTTGACGTAAAAAAGAAAAAAGATCAGAAGACTCATCTGTCAAAAAAATCTTTTAGACTTCCTATCTGGTATAATATAAATGTGAAAAATGATTATGGTAAATATTTGTCAATAGTCTAATGAAGATAAATATAATATATGAGAGATCCAGTAATTAAAATAATTACTGGTTAGACTTTCTCAATAGTTGTAATTATAGAAATTCAACATGATTCTTATTTTATTTTTTAACCACAATTCCAAAGTTCCAAAGAGGAAATCTTAAAACCGCTCAGTGTACTGTGCAGACCATGTACACATTTGTGTCAAGATTTACCTTAATGATTATCTGCACATTTTCAAAACATTCTGAATTATTTACCGAACTTATTACTATTCTCTTATCATTGGACTTAGGAGTGTGTGATGGATCCAGAACACCTGGGGCTCATCAGCTGATGGTGATGATTTTAAGCATCTCTCAGGAGGAGGAGCTCTTTCAGTCTTCTCTGGCTGCCTGTCTCAGAGCTGTGTGGATTTTCTCCTGCTAAGAATCACTATGAGGGTTTTGTGCTTGCTTGCTGTGTTTCTCCTCATCACTAAAGACCATAAAAGTTTTGGCATCTCTCATCCCAAACCAGCCTGCCGTTATCCACCATCTCAGTGGTGTTGGTCTCTGGAGATTGCCATAGAATGCAAGGTGAGTCTTAAAGTCTGCTGAGAAGATTGGAAGTGTCTGTTTGTGTAACTCTTTTTAAGATCTAGCTGAGCTCTTTCAAAGTGGTCAGATGGCCATAAAATAATTAACCAGATGCAAAGATGCTTAACACTAATATGCAAGAGGACAATGTCTATTTTAATAACTTGTTTGTTGTTGCCTCTTATAAATCCATTTGTGAGGGGGTGGAAACAAAGTTGTTTTTTGAAAGCTACTCAATATTTTTTTAAGTTCCTAATAAACATTTAGTGTCTTTTTCCATCCTCCTAAGTGCTGAAGGCTGTTTACAGTAGTGTTTGACGTGTCCTCTGGTCTAAAGCTTAAATGAAAGTCATGCCTCAGATATTGGACACCAGTGGCTTTTTCATGTGACAAGGCAGAGCAGTTCTAGGTCAAATAACCCAAACTTCATCAATCTGAAGACAGTCAAGGGGAGGAAATGGTATTTGAGTCTGTTACCTTGTTTTTTTTTGTGAAGTTTAACTCACGGCACTTTAATTCTTTTAGGTCCAGAAGCAATGCATGGAGCTTAGTGCCATTAAGCCAAACCAGACTGTTCCTCCTGTAGCCCTCACTCTGTACTACGAGAGCCTATGTCCAGATTGCAGAGCCTTCATCACCCAACAGCTGTTCCCCACCTGGACAATGCTGCAGGACATCATGTCCCTCACACTGGTTCCTTACGGGAATGCCAAGGTACACTGATCATCCTCTAAACATCCTTTTGTTAAGACTACTAAAGAGGTGTGGGTAATCTTGGTGTTCCAGAGCCAATGTTCTAGAGCAGGGGTGTCCAACTCTGGTCCTTGAGTGCTGGTGTCCAGCAACTTTTAGATGTCTCGCAAGTCAACATCTTAATCAAATAACCTAATTACCTCCTTGTGCACTCAAGTTCCTGCAGATGACCTAAATGTCGTTCAGGTGTGTTGAAACTCATTTAAAAGCTGTAGGACACTGACCCTTGAGGATTGGAGTTTGACACCGGTCTTCTAAAGGCTTCCCTGCTTGAACGTGCCTTAATCGGATGAACTGGTCATTAGCAGACTGCTGCAGGATAGTCTACAGGCTAAAGGTCATTTATTTCATTCATGTGACTGAGCAGGAACACATCTAAACATGCATGACCCTGGCCTTTAAGGACCAGGGTTGCTCATGGCTTTCCAAGGCAGACTCTTAAACATTCAACTGACTACATTTCTTTAACAGGAAGTTTTATCTGCAAACGGTCCCTTCAGCTGTCAACATGGAGAGCCTGAATGCAGAGGAAACATGATTGAGGTTTGAAAGAACTCTTACCTTACTGTTTTAACATTTATGCAGAGACTTTCTACATCTCTTGTTCTCCTTTAGGCCTGCATCATCCATTTGACTGGAACCTCCCTGGCATTTCAAATAATCTACTGCATGGAGTCTGCTTCAAATGTCCTCAATGCTGCAGAGCCTGTGAGTGTCTGCAGCATTGTGAGTGAATGCTGCTTGCTTTTCTTTGTATGCTAACTTTACTCTAACTGTTCCCCTTCATCTTTTAAAGTGTCTCCAGATGTATACTCCCTCCATGTCCTGG
Organism: Girardinichthys multiradiatus; assembly: GCF_021462225.1. Classification (NCBI taxonomy): domain Eukaryota; kingdom Metazoa; phylum Chordata; class Actinopteri; order Cyprinodontiformes; family Goodeidae; genus Girardinichthys; species Girardinichthys multiradiatus. Next base: position 12,662,208 of record NC_061802.1, on the reverse strand, counting down.
GCCACCGTTGACGCATGCGTGACCGGACGTCTGGGTTACGAGCTGATGCATGGCTATGCTGTCATGACCAGAGCTTTGAACCCTGCTCACACACATGTTCCTTGGGTCACATTTGATGGGGTAAAACATGTGGAACTACAGACAGTGAAAGGTCTGGACACTTAGTGAAACTGCTGCTGTGTCCAGACTCTTGACTGGTACTGTGATGTTGAAGACAGAATTGGCATTTATTTTGCCAATTTTAAATGGTTTTAAACATTGTGTTGCAGGAGTACACAGAAGAGAATGAAGCTAGGGCAATGTCCTCACTGTTTCATTTGGTCTGTGAGCTCTACAAGGTGAGAACTCTTTATTTTTGGGTTCTTTAGAAAATCTGTTGAACGGATCATGTATTGATCTTTTAAGCAGTGTAAATTAGGTTTTTATAACATAAATGTCCGTTATGCACATTTGTACTATGTTGGCTGGCAAGGACCTCTGAATCCTGTCATTTGTGTGAAATTGCCTTATGTGGTTTCTGTTGGCTTAAAGGGAGTTCAATTTATTGTAGTGTTAAAGTTTTTTTTGTTTTTTTTTGACCATCCACAGGGAGTGAAGCCTCCAGCCTGCACCGGAGCCCCGGTCAAACTAAGCACAAGTGGCTGCTTGAAGGAATGAATCCCCTTTAACATTTCTGCCATGCATAAAACTGATTAAAGGATAACATGTTTAATGTAAATGGACATTCGGATAGTACAAAATAATCATACCCCTTAACATTTTGTGGTTGCAACAAAAACTTAAGGCTGACACAACAATTGTGAAGTGAAATAAACATGGTCTTAAAAATGAGAGCAAAGTGCTTAATGGCTCCAGTGATAACATAAATTAAAAGCAAAGATGCCCATGGTAACTCTGAATGGACTATAGAGATCAAGTTGAAAAAGCCACTGGTGTCTCATGAAAAGCTATATAAGGGACACGGCAAATAGACTGAAGGTACTATAGTCATTGGACCATAAACGTCTTGGTTCAAAGTTTTATAAAGACTAATTTTCACAATCACTTATAACATAGTGGTGGATTGAATCTGTAATTGAATTCATGCGATTAGGATACCATCGAGAGAGCCTTTTTGTAGGGCAAAACTACCCTGGCACATGTAGGCAACCATCTGCTCCATATGGTATGCCTGAAAGGCTGTCGCAGGACACATTGAAGTAGGAACTGGAGGTTGCAAAAGACTTGAGACTGGATGTTGCCCTTCCACCAGTACCACAGCCTAAACTAAAATGGAGTAGTTTCAATTAAAGTTATATTCTGGAATGAAAAGAAACAGACCTTGTATAACAGAAATTACTGTATAAATGCTCTCTGTCAAATCTAAGTCTGAGCTATTTCACAAAGAATTGGTAAAACTAAGTCTCCAGATGTCAAAAGCTGGCAGAGAGATGACTTAAAACTGCAGTGTAAGTCAGGACTGAATCAAAGGGGTAAAAAGATTTAGTTTTTTTGTGAAGAGTGGTAAATCTCCAAGGATGCAATGTTGCACTTTTGTTTCACATAAAACCCTAATAAAATACACTGCAGTTTGTTAAAATCAGAAAATGCTAAAGGGGTGTGAATAACTTTGGAAGGCACTGTGCATCTTAGAAATTTTAAAATGTATTTTGCTGTGGCATTTCAGACCTATAATATAGAGCAGATGGTTGCATACATGTGCCATGACATGTTCTACAAAAAGGTTCTCAAAATGGTATTTTAATTGTATGATTAATTATTAAATCAACACTGAATCCAAGATCAAAGTAGGCAGGTCATGTTGATGTAATAGCAACCTGTTTGTATGACCTTCAACCATTTGGATTATGTGTGGTGGGTGAACATGTGTTGAGAGGATGGTTGTGAGTTTGTCAGAAAGTACAGTTGTTAGTCCCCAGTACCCAGGAACAGTAAACCACAGACACAAGACGGCATCCATATGCCCTATACAGAAGTCGGTCGTTGCGTCAGTGAGCCACAGGAGCAACAGCACCCAGGCCAAAGAGGCACAGGGGGAGATGAGGTGCACAGAGTGTCCCCAACCCAGCTATATCGCCAAGGTAGAGAGGGCACCTTACATCCTTCCTGGTGAGTTCCTTGGAGGCCAAGAGGGAGGGATGCTCAACAGAACCCTGCGTAGCCCCTGTGGCCATAGTGGGTCACGGGAGAGCTGGTACCTATCTAAAGCAGGCAAGAGGCAGGGCACACCCTGGACAGGTCACCAATCCATCACAGACATACAGGACAAACAACCATGCACACACCCATTCACACCTAAGGGCAATTTAGAAAGGCCAATTAATCTAACAGTCATGACTGTTGGAGGAAGCCAGAGTAACCAGTACTCTGGCTTCCTGGGGAGAACAGGCAAACTCCATACAGAAAGACCCCCGGCCAGGAGTCTAACCCAAGACCTTCTTGCTGCAAGGCAACAGTGCTACCAACTGCGCCACCGGTGGTGCAACCTAGCTTGACAAGTTATTCACCCCAAAATGTTTCTGCAAATCCCTCAAAACGCCAAAAGGCAGCATTGTTCTAAGCTTTTATATGAGTGGATAAGCATGATTAACATATGAGCAATTTAATACACGGATTACACTGTGGAGAAGAGAAGCAAAGTCTCTAAGGCAAGAAGGAAGTGGCTGGTGTCTGGGTAAACTGTAAGCCATTTTTATAGACTTCTTTCCGCTGCCCTCGGCCATACCTTGGTTCCACTGACTTCTCAGATACAGGTTGCAGAAGGCCCTTCTAGCCTTTGAATGACCCAGGAATCCCCCACATGGATGGCCTCAAGCGTCCGTAGACTTCCTTTCGTTGGCCTCGACTGGTGGCAGAAGTGGATTTAAGAACGTTCGACTGGGTGAGCCTCTGCACAGAAGACAGAGGGTGGACCTCAGACCTTGCACCTCCTCTCCACAGCATAGTTTTCTTTGCTTCTTGCATATATTGGGAATCAGCATTGAAACCTCCAGCAGTGAAGCTGATAGAAGTTGCTTCTTGTAAATTTCCACAGTTGGGATTCATAACAGAAACTTCAAAGAAAGTAAACTAAAAGAAGAAACACAGGCAACTGTGGCTCTGTGAGAAGAGTGGTTGTCTTGCAATCTGAGGGTTGTGTGTTCAATTTCAGCTTCCTCCTGCCACATATCGATGTGCCCCTGGGCAAGGCACTTAACCACAAATTGTTGACGGATCGGTGTATGAATGTATGTGTGTTAGTGAGTGCTTCTGGGTGAATGTGGCTCTAGTGTAAAGTGCTTTGAGTGGTCAATATAACTAGAAAGGCGTTTTATAAGTTCAGTCCATTTAAAAACAAAGGCCATAAATTTCCATATAATTTATTGGCATTTTTACGTAAAACACCCTGAAGTCCCGAGACTCTTTTGGCTTCAAATGCAAAATGAAAATAGTTAATTTCTTTGACAAAAACAAACATTGGAGTGGCAGACGAGTACATACAAGTAAAGCATACTTGTTTTTAGGCTCCGGAACATAAAATCAGTTATTCTCTTACAGTACTTTTTCTTGACACATGTAAAGAATGAATATATCTTTAGACATTTGCACGACACAGAGACTGAGAAAGAGACTGCATGTACATGAATGAAGGCAGTTTCAGCATTAAACAGAATGAAAGCAAGGACTCGCCTGCCAACTAACACACTTAACACTAAGTGGTGCTATTGTCTACCCTGCGTTGAGCCCCGGTGCTGAATTCAACAGGCTGATGTGACGCATCAGACTGGGAAGTTTGGGTCTAAAATACCAAGTTTAAAAAAATCCTCCATGATGAAAATGCCACCGATGCATCTTTATTCAAAGGTTTCTTAGCAATACAATTAAGTACTTTGAGTCAGGTTTTCACCAACACTAACTGGATGTTCACCTCATGTGTTGGAGGAGAAATCTTTTTTTTTTATCCCCCTTGCTTCACTGTAAAACGATGCTGAAACTTTCGGAAGCGTTCTATAACGACTTAATTATTTTGAATGATGCAAGATCTTGGACATTGAAAATACATAGTTGTAAAATTTTTAAAATGTTTTAGAAATGGTTTTTGACAAATTTCTGGACATGTTATCTGAGACGTAATGTGTTTCTGTGCTAGACTGGGTTGTAGGAGTTATGTTTTCAGAGGTTAACCCTCTGAAACGCGGACAGACCAGTAAATCGAGAATTCATTTTTTGGCACCTCGTTCTTTTGGTCTTTGGCAATTCTTACATAGATTAAGGGGACAAAGAACCAAAATGTTAGGAATGAAGTAAAAACATTTGACAATTTGAAGTTTTGTCAATGGTCCACAAAATGCCCGGAGATCCTTGCCTTTCCTTTGAACATGTTTGTATCGAGGTGCATAAGATAAAAACAAAATTAGAAAATATAGAGAGGACATTTTCACCATGTAAAAGGGATTTATTTAGACTTTGGACATGTTTTTCTGCCACTTGATTTTTTTTGGGAGTCCACAATCACGGGTATGCAGCTATAAATTCAGTTCAGTATGTTCTCAGTCTGAGGGTCAGCATCCAACAAAAAAAACAGCCTAGTGATCCTTTAACACAAGGCTCAAACCTATCACACGTAAGGCCGATCGATAAAGCTTACTACCTAAAAAATGAAATACTGTTAAACTAGTGTTTCCTACAACTGCCTAACCAGGAAGCAAGTTATCTTTGTAGTGCTCACAAACCACATGGTCTCTACCTTCTCTAGACTCAATGTGCACTTGGTACAGATAGAGATGAAAGTCATGAAACACCTGAAACTACAAACATTCTCCGCTATCGGGCTTAGCAAAGGGCTGTTTTCTATGCTGCACAAAAACCTATGAAAATGCCTGCTTTAAATACTATTAACATATTTGATCTGTAAAAACTAACACTTGTAAAGTTAATGACTTTGATACAATCATCAGTTTAAAATCTCTAGTGTAAAAACGTACAGCTTCGTAGGCTGGCAGGTGTTTTGTGTTTTCAACACTTGTGGCACCCTTTCTTCCCAGCAGGTTAAAGCCACTAACCTGTTGGGACACAACCTGTACGCCAGGCAATGTGCGATTCTAATTCCAAAAGAGTTGGGACAAAGAGTAAAATGTAAATTAACACAGAATGCAATGACTCAAATACAAAGATAAACTCATATTTTTCAGGTGCATCTCAAATCATAACATACAGGGTGACATATTCCAAGTGTTTATTCCAGGTGATTTTGTTTGTTTCTCTACCACAGCGTTTCCTTCCACTGAACTTTCCATGCTTGAACACAACATTCTGTAAAAAGCCAGATTGCTCAGTAATTATCTTATGTGGCTTAACATCCCTGTCAAGGGTGTCAGTGTTTGTCTGTTGGGCAATTACTGAGTCATCACCTATCAGCTATAATTAACAAACGTAAGGGAAATAAATGCTAGGAATATAGCACTCTTTGTGCAATGAATTCATATAAAACCTGAAATCTGGTTCTACTTTCTAAAATTAATTTATAAAACATATTAACCTTTCCATGATATTCTGTGAGATGCACAAAAAACCTTGTAAACATATCAAACGTTTAAACTAAGAAATCGTAAAACTTCTTGAAAGACTTTTGAGACTGGTGTAACCTCAAAAAAGGTGGGAGAGAATCAACAAAGAACTGTATAGGTATGTGGTCTCAACAATAAGCTTGAGGAACATTCTGCAGCTCATAAGGTTAGTTGTCATTAGGTCAGTAGGAATACTTGGTACACAAAGAGAGGCTGAATCTCTTACAAGTTCGCCAGTAAAAAAAAAAACATACCTTACGATAGCGGAACAATTTCAGAAAAATGTTCCCAAATGGACAATTAGGAAGATGAAATATCACATTATTTGTGTTCATCAAATCATAAAAAGATTTCTAAAATCTTGGGAAATGTCTGTGCCAAGGTCAAGGCTGAATAATACTGGATATCTGTGGTATTTGGGTAAAAACACGTCTGATTCTGTTGCAGACATCACTGCATGGGCTCTTTGCCAAAGCCCATTCAAAATGGACTGATATACAGAGGAAAAAACAGTTCTGTGGTCACAAAGATGTAAATCTAAAATTTCTTTTTAAATTTCCATCTGCATAACAGACAATCAGACCTGTGATCAGTGCACAGTTTAAAAGCCTGCATGTCCGGTGCACCAAAAAGGCACAATCAATACAGAAAACAGGGTTTAGAACAACATCTTGTTGCATCTTACAACAAGACCATGTTAAACCACCTGCTTCCACTGCAATGGCACTGCTTCATAGTGGAAAAGTCCAGGTGCTGAACTGGCATACCTCTCAGTAACTGTAAACACACCAGGCGGATGGAAAACCAGAAGAAGGCCCAGGACTAGTGAACAACTTGAACCCTTAATCAGACAAAAATGGGACAATGAGACATTTATGGACTGTTGTTAAAGGAAGAGAGGAATCTTCAGGGGTAAACATTGCCCTGCCTTCATTTAGTTGTGAAAATTACTCTATTTAAAAAAAAAAAGTCAATTTCCTTGTTTAAACATTTGATATGTTTACTATGCTCAATTGTGAATACAATATTTGTAACATCTGCAAATCAAAACATTCAGTTTTTATTTAAATTTTACCCAAAGTCCCAACCTTTTTTTGAAGTGAGGTTGTAGTTCTGAGCTGTACAGCAGCATCTGTTGGCATTATTCTGTTGTCATTGAGATCCTTATTCATATTGGGGGAAAAGGAGAAAATATTGTAGCTTAGACAGCAAACTTCAACCTGTGGCTGATACTTGAGATGTGGTTTTGTTAAACAATGAAGGGACAGAATGTGTAACAATAAACTTAGGGTGTTTCTCTGGAAAGAGTTGGTCAAAACTCAAGAAACTTTGATCCTTTTAACTTGGATTTATTTGGAGAAAAGTGAGTACCATCTGAATCTTTTACTTTGTTTTTCTTTATACTAGAGGTATTTATTTAGAGGTAAGTTGTGGCTCTCAAATGATGATAACAGGAAATGGGAAACTACAACAAGTGCATACATTTCTGTTGGTGCAGATTTTGTTTCTGGGGGAGGTTCTCCCCACACTCTGCAGCTAGATTCTTTTGGAGCATGTTATTGATGAGCAATTTATGAATGCTAAAGGAAGATATTCACAAATTTGTACAGCAGTTGTGTGCCACTGGTTTAATGGGATACACAGTGTCAGAAGAGCTAGTCTTATATGCATGGCAGCCATTATGGATACTAAACTCAAAGCGCCTCAGAAACCTCCAACTTTCTCACTCAGAATATCAGATTCAGGGGTTTTTATGTTTAATTTGTGATGGTGAACCCGAAAAATCTGACTATTAAATAGATTGTAGCATCACATTTTAAGCTCTAGAAGTTTCACAAACTAGAGAAATTTATATTAATTTTAACTGCAACCTTATTCAGTTCTTACATAGTCATTTCTTGGTATACAAAGTGTCTGAGTAATGGAATAAATGGGATCAATCAAAATTCATTTAGACGAAGGAACATGTACTTTGAGGCTTAACTTACAGCATTTTTTAGGCAATGAGGTCATTGGTGGTTTTGATTTGTTTAGTGGGAACTTTATGAATGAAAGTTGTTTTTCCCAAACTAAACGCTTCATTTAAATTCAGATGCACAGAAGTGAGTTCAACCACCTCACAGCCAAAGATCAGCCACAGTGATGCTCTGTCAGAAAAGGAGGGCACACTAGTTTTTAAAAGGGCCACACTTAAGTTGCTACACACAGGGTTGCTACACATTTTCCATTTTAATATGTTACTTTTCCAGGCATAAATTTCTTTAGAAATTTTTATCATATCCTGAGAATTTTAATATAAAATTCACTCATCTAATTGTGTTTTATAGTTTTTTTGTTCCATATATAAGGAAAGGCTAGAATGGGAAATGTTATTTGCGGCTGGACAAACTTCATCAAATCAAAATCTACAGCATCTGTGTAAAATACACCAGATTTTAAGAAATTCAGATATTTATCTTTTGATAATTGGAATAAGTAATAAAGTCAGGAAACTCCAGTGTGTTTCCAATCCAGAGATGCACCAATCAGATTTTTCTTGGCCAATACCGACTGAGAGTTTTCTGTCAAATCTAATTTCTACCGATTCCAAATTATTTCTAATTCGCTATAGCAAATAAAATGTTCTGATGGTTCTTTGGTGTAGAAAGTAGCTTTGAAATCAACAGAAAAAGAGGAAATTACAACGTCAACATTTATGCATCTAATAGCTCCCGAACATTAATCCTATTAAATGTTAAATATTTTATATGGACAGTTTATTTTAGTCTGTCAATTGTGTGTTTGAAGTGCAGGTTCTGTTTACATAAACTATGTCTGCTGACACAGAGAGAGGTGCACAGCTACTTTGGTGATAGCTTGGTCCAGAATGTGATTTAAAAACTGTAAAATCAGATCAGTACAGCATTAATATCAAACTGCTGTAGAGAGTTTATGGATGAAAAGCTAATTAATGTCATTCAAACTTTTCAGAAATGTGTGACCAGAACAGATTTTAAATAATCTGCAGCAAACCTGATCCCGAGGATGTCCGGGGGAGAGAGGAAAGCAATTCAGGTCGTGAAAATAAATGATGTAATTTTCAATAACAGAATTATGACCAATTATTCTGTTACAGCAGTTACACTTTATGACTTTTGTAGAGTCACTCTAACCCTTATGGAAAAGTTTAACGATTTGAAATTTGAATGAATTTTGCCCATGCAGACTTTATATTTAATTATCTTTGATTCAAGAGGAAATGAGAGGGGAGGTTCTGGCATTTGCAGACCAGTTTGAGCAATGATCGACAATCTCGGTGAGATGTTCTTGTTTTAATTAGTGTTGCCAAGCAAAAACACTGTTAAATTCTTTAACATTACCGGTTTAAATCCCTAAAAAGACGGCTTTGTTGATAGCATTAGTCTCGTCAGCTAACGATGGCTGAGTTTAAATGTTGTACTTGCAAACATGAATACCAGTTATTCCTGTTGCACCATTTAAAGTTAGAAGAAATAATGAACTGTTGAGTTTAAACTGGGAGAGGACAGTAGAACATTCAATTAGTAAGAACGTTTTTAACACCTTCCTTAAACAAAAGCTAACCTATAGTACGGTTAGGACTACGTTCTTGCCAGGACAGTATTTGGGGTGGATTTCCACCCTGGTATTCTGATTTGGCCCAAGTTCCTGCAGTGGAAATGACGGAAAAGGCAAAATGGCCCCAGAACACTGGCTTGGTTACTGAAAAATGATCCTGCAGTGAAAACGCACCTAAAATACATCTGGTTGCTTGATGCATTTTAGAATTAAAATGGTGAGAGTTCTTAGTTTTGATGTATTTAATGCAAAAAAAGCTTTTTTGTACAATATGACCAGCCGGTTAAATGAAAATTGGGCATTTATAATCTGTTGAAGATTTGCTGGTGCACCTTTATTCCATACTCAGTTTTCCTTTTTCAAAACTTATCCAAACTTGAGTAAAAGTAAAACTGATATTTGCCAGCCTGTGTAGGAACCCTGTGTGCAGTGGTGTCAGTGGGTGCAGTTTTTTCTTTGTAAAAGCTCAGATTTGGAGCAAAATAAAGTTGCTTGTATTTTCATTTAATTGCAAGAAGATTGCCAGAATGATTTGAAGATCATTTTAGCCCCAGAATCTAATAATTCTTATTAGGTATTTAAATAACAGAATCCTTCAACTTGTAGCTTTAGAAGCTGCTGGAGAGCCGGGATGTTTCACACTGGTCCATAATAATTTAGTTTGTGGCCTGCCTTGCCTTCTGATAGCTGTAGTCCAATGTCCTGTACAGTTTTTTGTGATCCGTAGGCCTACAGTGGGTGAAGCCCTTTGTGTGACTAAATACGAGAGCTGAACGTTAAAGACGGTAAAGTGCTACTGCGGACCGGAGGCACCCTGATTAAAAAAATGTTTTTTTTAAGCACAAAAACACACGAGACCAGCAAACATACAACAAGGAACACTACAGAAACTAAAACAATAGAACAATTTAAAAACATAAGGTAAAAAATAGAATAAAGCTCAAACTAATTATACATTGGTGTCTTTTCAACAGGCAAGACTGGGGTTCAGTCCAAAGTGTTCGGTTCTTGTGGTGCTACAAGCTGGTTTGTGTATCTGATTGCTTCATCTGCCAAATTCTCTATTAAAGGGATTTAAATAAATGCAAACACACACATGTTGGACAGAGTCTCAACTTTCGTGGAGACAAACAGAAAGGACAGTTTGGGGGTCAGGTGTGTGTGCGTTGGGGGGGGGGGGGGGGGGGGGGGGGGGAGGTGTCAGTATGCCTGTGCTACATTAGGTTTATGCTTCACTTCATACCCTGAGGTTTAGGTCCGTCGATTTTCTCATCTACATCCCGTATTTGGTTAAATGACTCATTTCACACGTCATTCTTAAAGAAATAAATCATACTCACTTATCCCAACTCACTAATTCTAGATTCTAAATTAAAACGATGGTGCAAAATAAGTTCCAAGACCCTGTCACACCTCTGTAGTCCTCATTCACCGCTCATGTTCGGATGTCACAGTTATTTTGGAGGAAGACATTTCCTTTTAGGTTTTGTTACGTTTTATGTGAGTACAAGCCTTAATTCCATCCTTCCCAGTTTAAATGCAGCACTTATTCATCAGGAAAGCTTCCAACTGAAGCTGCAGTAAACCAGGAAGGCTTATCAGGCACTGGGACAGAGGATTAAACATTTCATCTTGCTGGAAAAGAAAGAAAAACACAGAGGAGAATTTTTCCTCTGCTCTCCAGAGAGGGTGTCTCCAGTGTAAAGGGACTGTGGTGATTTCACAGACATTATTGGCAAAGGCATCGCCCTGCCTACGGCTCCAGTGCTTATGTCTCTTTGACAGGGCGGCTTGTGCTGGTCATTACGTTCCCATCTGAAGGCAGGCTACTCCGTCGCCCTCCTGGCTCAGCTCTCTGTTCCTGTCTGAATCCTCCGGCCCCGGGGAGGCCAGCGTTCCACGAGTGTGGGGGCTCTGCACTGACATGGAGGCCAGACTCAGGGTCCGAGATGGGTGAGGTGAGGGGGGAAGGTACCTGCTGCTGTTGCTGCTGTGAGGGTCTGGAGACAGGGAAGGCGTGGAGGAATCCTGTCGTCTATCTCCGCTTGTCTGAAACTCCTCTTCCAAGGGGCTCTCGAGGTCGGACTCCACCTCCACCTCCTCCTCATCCTCCTCCTCTTCCTCCAAGGTAAGTTCAAACTGGAATTTGTCTCCTCCTCCTGAAGAGATGGCTCCTCCTGCCCCTGCAGTTCCATCTGCAAGTCCCACCTCAGTGTGGTGCTCGTCCGGGCTTGTCGGTGAGGGGCTGCGGGGGATCATGCTCTGGTACCACTCCCTGTTGTCTTCAAGTGTGTCCAGGATGTCCTGGGCATCCGGGTGCACCAGGTCAGCCCAGGCCTCCCACAGAGGGTGGACGATGTAGTCAATGAAGCCCACCTAAGTAAGAAAATAGAAAAACATTAAAGAGAAACAAGCACCAACAGGTAAAGCTTGTAAACATTAAAGTGTAAAACTCCAATGAAGCCTGAAAGTGCCTTGCAAAAATATTCATATCCTTTGAACTTTTCCACAATATGACGATACAACCATTCAGGTCAGGGTGCCTTACTTGGCTCTTCTCTATGGAGGCGTTGTGTTTGTCGCACATAGGACTGATCTCCATCCCCTTGTCCCTCTCCCGGTCTCCCTGGGTGAAGAACTCCACCATGATGCGGTCAGTCCACTTGCGGTACAGCTCCAGTGGTTTGGTTGGGTTGCTCAAGTCAGCACAGTGGACCATGTTCTGTAGAACCTGCGGGAAAAAAAGACTCGGTCACAAACTGGAGCAGACAAAGTGTAACGTGTGAGGCAGTGTACTTTTTGAATAAAATGAACAGGGGAGGGATAGCTTTTCTACAGTGTTTATGAGCCAAAATAACTGAAAGCAGTTCATTCTGTCGTTAGTACAACTAGATCCATTGACCAGGCTGCTGTTTCATGGCAGTAGCGTCTTCATGCATTTTTTACAGATTTAAGTAACAAACCAAGAAGCAATATAGCAAAACAGTATTTGACCTCTTACAGATTTATTCAGTTCTTTTATCCTAATTCCTTAAATGTTTCATATCATCAAACAAATTTCAAAATGAGACAAAGACAAAGCAAGTATATATCCCCCCAGCCTGTCTGACAACATGAAGAAGGAAATTCTAAGGAAATTCAGGAACAGATGAAAAATAAAAAAGGGAAAGGGTTCCAAAAGCCATTTTAAGGCTTTGGGACTCAAATAAAACCACAGTGGGAGCCATCATACACTGAAAAAAGATGGATCAGTGCTGAGCCTTCCCAGGAGTGGCCAGCCAACCAATGTTACTGCAGGGAGGCATCGACGACTCCTGCAGGAGATTACAAAAGGACCAGGAAGAACATGTGAAGTACTGCAGGCCTCACTCAGCATTCATGATTCAACAATAAAGATGAGGAACCAGGAAAAAATGACATCCATGGAAGAGTACAAAGGTCAAAACCTCAGCTGACCAAGAAGAACATAAAGGCCTGTCTCATGTTTGCCAAATAACCACATCTTGATGGTCCCAAGAACTTTTGGGAAAGTTTCAACTAACACAGCATTTTCATATTTCATATCAACTGCAGTAATTGATGGAACCACTAACACTGCTCTCTAGCAGAAAATCCTGAAGGAGAATATTTGGGACCTTAAGCTCAGGGCCACGTGGGTTATGCAACAGAAAAATGGTTTAAAGCACACTAACAGGTCCAACTCTAAATGGCTAAAAATAATTAAATTAAGAGTTTGCTTCCAAGAGTTTAGGGCGCAATTATTTTTTCACATAGGTGGAAAACTTATTCTTATTCTTATCCTAAAATAATTCATTCGAAAACAATTACTTGCATTTATTCAGGTTATCTTTGTATGATGTTAACGTTTGTTTGATGATCTAAATGTTAAGGCCCCAGGCAAGTACTGCCTCCATCCTATTGTGGTTTTCTTATTTTTCTCTGTACTGAATCTCCATGTAGGAATTTTCCTTCAAATAATACATCTCCAATTGCCGAATGGCTGCCTCCCCCTACTGGTGGACTTCCAACCAGACCTTCAAGGTTTATCTGATGATTGGCTGGAGGACACTTGGATAGCACCACCCACCCATCAACTGCAGCCAATGAGGAGGCTGTAGGGTTGACAGGGAGATTTAAAAGCTGGCCTTCATTCAAGGCTGCTGTGCTTTATGTGCAGTATGCCATTGTCTGCTTGTTATGCTGACTTTTGTGTTTTTAGGTTGTCGTGGTTTTGCTTCGCTTCAGTGTTTCTGTGACTTTTGCAGCAACGGTACTCTATTTGGGAAGACTTCATTTTTTAAGGAATGAGCCCCTAGTTTTAGCTTCTGCTCCTTGGTAGGTTTGATTGTGTATTTTGTTTTTGGATCTTGCACTTTTGTCTTTAATTATTATCAGTTTACTCTAAAGAAGAGACGTTTTATGTTGTATTCTAGTTCATTATTGAACAACTCTTTTTTGATTATTGCTGTACTTTGTTTTATTTCTTTGAACTCATACATTGAAAATAAACTGTCAATTTATTTTATTATCTTTTGGATTTTGTCATTTACTTTGTGTCCACGACGAGCAGAGACGTAACATTTTGACAAGAAGCCAAAACGGAACAAATCTGTAAACGTGCCAAATCCTTTTTCTAAACACTGTTTCTTCTTTTGAATAACAAACATTCATGTGGACAACAGATTTTTTTTAAAGGTACACTTTTAAAAATATAAAAGCTGATGAAGAAAAGGCTGCACATATATATGGGTATTTTCATTCCTAATTCCCAAAAACACGATTCAGATGTCATGATATCATTTACCTGGATTCGGTCAGAGTAATTATCCAGCAGCAAGACTCCCAAACTTGTCACCTTCTTCGTCTCCACCATCGTCTTCATGTCTGCCAACACGTTCATGTGTTTGGACAGATCTGTGGCCAGCACCTAAATAGAGCAGAAATCATCCTTAACGACTCTAAATTATATCTGTTTATTTTTTAAATCACCGAACAGTGATCTTTATAATGTACTAAGAGATAAAAAGTTGCTGTAGCTTTAGTGATGCAGGTTTAGCTTTAAATCTCTCTATATCTCTTTTACAGTTTTACAGTTCAATTAAAAATAACTGGCCTATTTTGCCAAACTTGCATGCAGCACTTACACAGAAAAACAAACAGAATAAATATGAATAAAATTTGTTTGGTCTTAAGGCTGAAAACCGAAGCTAGAAATGTATGTTGTGAAAGTTTTTCCGTGGTATTTTTGTTTTTGCAATCTGAAGTATTATCAGACTGTAATCAAAATGTTCAAAATGAATTTGAAAGCTTAAAATTTATTAAACAAACTTCCTCTTCCATTTTCATGTCAAAGTTTCATCCCTTTCTAGACTTAATTTTCAGTGACTTTTGTCTTTTCTTGAAAAGTTAAAACAAACATTTATCATGAATTTTCTACTGACATTCCTACAGAGGTCAGGGTTCAGGGATAGATGGATGGGTGGATATATTTAAAGATTAAAACATGGAATAAAGTCTGGAAACATAAATATTTGACCTAATTCTTTCTTTCTTTTTCTATACTTGTTCACACCTAGACAGTTTTACATAAAATATCCAGAATTTCCCATTCTTATCCAGAGTTTTTAGGAATCTTAGGGAGTCCCAGCCTTACCATGTCAATCACCATCTTTCGGAGGGAGTCTTTCTGTTTCTTGCTGAGGTTCTGGAAGATGTCACAGTTTTCCTCCTGCAGGAGTTTGAAGCCAACAGCTAGGTGATGGTTCTCCAGCACAGATGAATCGTTGTACATTAGTGCCAACTCAGAACCTACAAGAAGGAAAGAAGAAACTGTTACTATCCAACCACAACCCTTTAAACATCCTCTCACAAAAAGCTGGTTTTCGGTTTTGATTAGATTTCAGTTTATTAAACAGCAGACAAATTCAGTTGAATCAAAGAAATTGTGATGCAAATCTTTGACTTTATAATCTTGGTAAACGTCTGTACTTTTTTTCATGCATAATTCTGACTTTACATTGTTTTAATGTCATACATTTATGCCTTTGATCAAGGAAAATTGTAATTTTTTCTGTGAGATTAACAACTTTTTTTTAAAGAAAATTACTTCCCCGCCAATACATTTTTTTCTTAAACCTACAATGTAGCAAACCTGACAAATGTGCTTATAATGGTAGAGCATAAAAGCTCTTTTTTCCCCTTGCATTCCTCCCTAACAACCGGTTGGCTTGTACATTGTGTTTAATGGTTGTTACTGAGACTTGGTGACCCCAAATGCAAAATTTTTTCCTTTCTTAACATCCTGCTCACCGATTTTTACATTTATTTTAAGAATAAGATTATGCTATTTCAGTAACAGAATAATTTTTACATATCTTTACCAGTGCAGCTAATTGATGTGAAGGTGTTTATTATTGTTCTAGAAGTTTCTCTTGTATGTTCAATTACTGACGCACTTTTCATTCAGTTTTGATTTATTTAAACACTTGCAACAGTCTACTTTAATAGTAAAATTATAAAATGTTATCCATTAATATGCTTCTTTATATCACATGTGTTATCCCAGGTGAATGCAGAAACAGGGAGTAACATACTGGTGTTTATGAGGAACTGGTTGGTGACGCCAGGGTGGTCGACGTCATGGATGGCGCTTGCAAAAAGAGCGGCCATGATCTCTAGGTCTGTAAACACCGCCTTGGATGAAGAAAGACGACACACCAGGGTCACTTAAACTTTAACTCAAGCTGAAAACATAGCTTGAGTTTAAAGAGTGAGGGAAAAACTACTGAGCTCACCTCTAAAGCAGGAGTGGACAGGAGAACATGGGTGGATTGCACCACATCAGCTGCGTGGATGTTGTTGTGATAAGCTACGTCCGCATGGTAGTGGTCCTCTAAAGTCATCATGAAGGTGAGAAAGGTGTCAATTGGCACCTTGAAGGTTTTCAGAAGATCTCGCTCCTGTCGATGGAAGAACAAATAACAAATTAAACATCTACAGTTTCTCTTGTAAGATCTCTTAATTAAACATGGTAAACTACAAATGAAGACATATTAGATTCCTTTACAGTCATTTCTTGCATTTAAACTTAATGTGCTCCATTTTCAGGTTCTGTTTTTTTTCCACATTTTGTGGAGAAAACTATTTCTTACAGAGGGATTCTCTTACCTGGAAGATGGAGTGCATGATCACCGTCAGAGGGCGGTTTCCTGAATATTCTGCTAGTTTAAAAATATCCATACCCCAACGATTAAGGTCCTCAATTTCCTGTGAAGAACAAAATGTACATGAAAACAACATGTATATTATAAAGAATATTTCTATGTGTTTCTTCAGGCATTTCTGCGTTATCTGATCTCACCTTTGCCAGCATGCTCTCTTGCGGTGTGTTGATGCCAAAGCGAGGGATGCAGGCAGGGGCTAAGCTTGGGCTTTGTGTGGCTTTTTTCACACCACTAATCTGTGACATCGGCCTTTTCTTCTTCTCCTTCTCCTTAGAAGGCGGAGACAGGATCTCCAAGTCATGTTGCTTCTCTGCAGCGTAAACCCCACAAAAACAAGACATACATGAAGTTAAGGCTAGCCACAATCCTATAAATGAGCCATGAAAACAAGACTGTTCCCTGAACCATCTGTTCTTGTGTCTCTCTGACAAAACTGAGAATATACACCAAAAATGTATGTGGATCCAAACTTAGTGGTGCTCTACGCAATGAACCTGGGTTATGGGTATTGCTATTAACCCGTTTACAGCTTTGACAGGCAGCCTTTTAGAAACTTTAGAGATAAAGTAAGGGGAGACATTCTCCAGGGAATATATGCAGAAAATATGTATTAGTAATGCTAGCCATGATAGCTTGGATAATCGCTAGCATAACATGCCAAAGACAGTTTAAAACATCAACTTTCTTTCCTTGTTTAAAATTGTAAAATATCTGTACTTTCACATGTGCCATGAAATCACCTCTGCTCTTAATTTCAATTATTTGTTGTTTGTAATGGCAGATAGGGTAAAATCATATATCTTCAATGCTGTTCTTAAATCTTATAACAGAGTTTCTAAAGAGAAATCAAGATCACATAAAACACATACTTCTAGCACAAAGCTTTACAAAAACCAGAGATGGGAAATTTGCCACAAAATTCAGATTTTAGTTGTCAGTGTTTCAGTATATGTTTTTAATTAAGGATACGCATGCATAATAAGATCTTTTCAACATTACACAGTGGAATGACCTTGTGAACAATTGGCAATGCTTTTACATCAGATAAAATAAAACACTAATTTCAATGGTGTAGAAAAGATATTGAATATCCTGCCTTTGTGGTGTGTAGAGGACAGTGCGGTAGAAGGTACTTAGAGAAGAAAGGCATTGGTATTGTTTTGAGCCCAATAACACACAGAGCTTCTCACATTTTCCTAAATTTAAAAGGAATTATAAAAAAAAATAAAAGAAAGGAGTAAGAAGAAATAAGCCGGGGCACAAGCTTTTTACCACCACAGCAGACATGATCTGCATACTATTTGATGACACAAAGGTGCTGTCCCAGCAGATATGGTCGTGCTAAAATGACTCATCCATTTTCGTATAAACCAAAGAAACGGTCTTCCTACTTTGACTTGTTTACCTCACGTTCACATATTATCCTTTGTGGTTTCCAGCCATGATTGGTTTCATTAGCCTGGCAGCAGTGACTGCATGATCAACATCCAGATCTGAGCCTCAATACAAGCACACGCCACCGCTCAGACGCATCAGCGATCCTAACAACATCTTCATAGGAGGCACCGTCTGGCCTCTCTCACCTCTCTCACAGTGCCTCCTCTTCCTCACGCCCAGAGCCATGGGGTTCATCTCCAAACACAGCCAGGCTCGAGGCATTCATCTCAGAATGGAGCCTGACTGATGGCTCCATCCTCGTTTGGCTGGACCATCCTGCCAGAGGGGCTGCTGAAGACTGAGCCTCCTATTGATGCAACACGCCGTTGGATAATACTCAACCTAGTTGCCACGACAACGCCACGCAATGTGTCCGGGAATGCTGTCTGTTGCAGCACCTCCTCCCGCTTCAGAGACGGAGAAATCTTCACCTTCCCAGTCTGTTCTCTATTTCAGAAAAATGCTCTTTTAGTTGCCTTATTTAGACACAAATGTTCGTTCCTGATTCTTTATTTTTCGTTTCCCTTTCTGTGTCCCTATATATTCTTTTTCCTTATTTTACATTTCTTAATTCTGTATAAATGTATCATCTTAATCCACATTTAATTTTTGTTTTTTCTGTATGTTATTTGAATTTTCTCTTTCCTCTAAAATTATAGCATATATTTAAAATTGTGCCATTCTTTTTTGTTTGCTTAAAAAACCCCTCTCCTGTTTTCTGGCCATAAATATAACTCAGTGTTTTCCTCTCAAAACACATACCTACTATGTCCAAGAAAACACTACTCATTATTCTTTGCAGTGTTATTTATCTACAACGTCACGTTGTACAGCTTAATGGGTGAATTCTACACAAATAGTGCCTTGTGAAAGTATTTATTTCTCTTAAACCTTTGATTTTATGCAATAGACCAGCACAAGGCAGCAGCAAAGAAATGAAATAAAAACAAAACATTGTTTATAGATTTTTTTACATATAAAAAGTGTGGCACATATTTGTAGAACAACCTTTTGCTTCAGTTACACCTACAAGTCTTTTGGAGTATGACTCTACCAACTGTGCACATCTAAAGATTGAAACTGTTGTCCATTCTTCTTTGCAAATAGATCCAGCTCGGTCAGACTGGATGGAGAACATCAGTTAGTGACATCGGTTTTACCACACATTCTCAATTACCCATGATGAAATTATTGCACCTGAAGGGATCCTTATTTAAACATGTTTTTATTTAAGATCATTCAATATGATTTACTATTTGTTTTTAATGATCTGCATTGTTCTGTCTTTTTAATCATGTCTTAACTTTTATGTTTTATCTTCAAACAAAATTGTTTTAGAGTTTTATCTCTCAAAGTTGCTATATAAATAGCATTTACTTAGGTACTTAAAATGATTTGTGTTGTTCTAGTGTATCCCCTGTCATTAAATTGGAGTGGCGCCCATAGACGGTCAAGTTAATAATTACTTCAGATTTCTTTTCTAAATAAAGTAGATCACAGCAGAACTCATTTAAGATTGTATTTCCTATATAAAACAGGTCTATACATTCTTCCTTTATGAAACAAAATTATCTTGTTATTTTGACAACATTATATAATTTCTGCCTTTGCATGGATGTGCCTGTTGTATTACTGTGTTGTGCTCTCTGTATCACTCATGGTGGAGTTCTGCCTCAACCTGCAGAAACACGCACCACGTGAGCGCACACAGGTGAACACACATTCCCAGTAGACACAGACCCCGCTGAAAAAGATCTCACAACCATCTGCAAAACAAGCTAAAATATCTGAATTTTTTTGATACCCCCTAGAGTTCTGACAATAACAGCACTCACTCTCCTGCAAGTAGCATCCATAACTCACCTACTCCATACCGAACTAACCGCTTCAGGCCCCGCCCCTTACAAGCAGCAAAAACTGACATGTTTCCAGGTGAGAGGTTAAAACCTCTCACCTGGTGACTTGGCTGTCAGCTTGGCTGTCAGAGGGGAAAAACTCCCCCTGGCTGTACAACACTGTAGATTTTGTGAGAATCACTTTTCTCTGAAACACCTCAAAGCCACTACAAAATGAATGTTATGTATTTGAGCAAGTATTTAAAGTATGATACTTGTTGGTCAATCTTTGTTGAGCCCACCTCTTTAACATGTGAAAAACTCACCGAGGAAAGTGTTGGCGATGAATTCTGACACCTGGTTCCCTGAGCGGCTTGTCTCTGATAGCTGCGTCAGCTCACGGTTCAGCATCCTCTTAAACTGCAAGCAAAAGAAAACAAAAACAAAAAATTAGTTGGTGGTCTAAAAAATTGTACATGCACAAGTGCCTGTTACCTGAAAGGGGTAAAAAACTCAAGGACAGCCAAATTCTGAGCTGAACGTAGCAAACACTAACCACTATCCGAAGCATGTTTTATGCTAGCAATACAAAAATACTAAAATTAGCCTGCTAGGTACAATATTGGCCAAAACTAGTAAATAAAACTAATTCAATCTAGTATGCTAAAGTTAGCTGACATGCTAATGTTAGCTAACATGCTAGGGCTAGCAAGTTGGCTAACACAAGTAAGTTACCTAACATTAATTACACCATCCAATATGCTAACAATTTACTAATATTCTATAATTACTATAAAGGCTAATGTTAGCTAACATAGCTGTCCAAAGACAACCTAACTGTAAGCAGTGTTGCAAGATCTCACCAGAGAAATCACGGCTTCACTTTATAAGTTAATAATTGTTTTTATCTGTCTAAAATATTTCTTACATTTTTGCTTCACAACAAGAGCAATGGTTTCTGTAGCAGCAGCTCAGATATACTTGTGGCAGACAGTTGGCAAAGTTGGCAAAGCTACAAACAATAAAATACAAATTACTGAATATTTTTATTAATTATAAATTTTCAGAAATATTCCCCCTGACCTTTTCTCCAGCTGAAATGTGTAGTTTCACTAGAAGGAGTTTAGGTATGCCTGAGGTTAATTTGAAAAATGTGCATTTATTGCATTTTGTATAAACAATAATTTCTTATACATATTAGGTATATCCATAATCTAGTGCTGCAGTGTAATCAGCATCTGCCCACATACAGGTCCTTCTCAAAATATTAGCATATTGTGATAAAGTTCATTATTTTCCATAATGTCATGATGAAAATTTAACATTCATATATTTTAGATTCATTGCACACTAACTGAAATATTTCAGGTCTTTTATTGTCTTAATACGGATGATTTTGGCATACAGCTCATGAAAACCCAAAATTCCTATCTCACAAAATTAGCATATTTCATCCAACCAATAAAAGAAAAGGGTTTTTAATACAAAAAACGTCAACCTTCAAATAATCATGTACAGTTATGCACTCAATACTTGGTCGGGAATCCTTTTGCAGAAATGACTGCTTCAATGCGGCGTGGCATGGAGGCAATCAGCCTGTGGCACTGCTGAGGTCTTATGGAGGCCCAGGATGCTTCGATAGCGGCCTTTAGCTCATCCAGAGTGTTGGGTCTTGAGTCTCTCAACGTTCTCTTCACAATATCCCACAGATTCTCTATGGGGTTCAGGTCAGGAGAGTTGGCAAGCCAATTGAGCACACTGATACCATGGTCAGTAAACCATTTACCAGTGGTTTTGGCACTGTGAGCAGGTGCCAGGTCGTGCTGAAAAATGAAATCTTCATCTCCATAAAGCTTTTCAGCAGATGGAAGCATGAAATGCTCCAAAATCTCCTGATAGCTAGCTGCATTGACCCTGCCCTTGATAAAACACAGTGAACCAACAACAGCAGCTGACACGGCACCCCAGACCATCACTGACTGTGGGTACTTGACACTGGACTTCTGGCATTTTGGCATTTCCTTCTCCCCAGTCTTCCTCCAGACTCTGGCACCTTGATTTCCGAATGACATGCAGAATTTGCGTTCTTCCGAAAAAAGTACTTTGGACCACTGAGCAACAGTCCAGTGCTGCTTCTCTGTAGCCCAGGTCAGGCGCTTCTGCCGCTGTTTCTGGTTCAAAAGTGGCTTGACCTGGGGAATGCGGCACCTGTAGCCCATTTCCTGCACATGCCTGTACACGGTGGCTCTGGATGTTTCTACTCCAGACTCAGTCCACTGCTTCCGCAGGTCCCCCAAGGTCTGGAATCGGCCCTTCTCCACAATCTTCCTCAGGGTCCGGTCACCTCTTCTCGTTGTGCAGCGTTTTCTGCCACACTTTTTCCTTCCCACAGACTTCCCACTGAGGTGCCTTGATACAGCACTCTGGGAACAGCCTATTCGTTCAGAAATGTCTTTCTGTGTCTTACCCTCTTGCTTGAGGGTGTCAATAGTGGCCTTCTGGACAGCAGTCAGGTCGGCAGTCTTACCCATGATTGGGGTTTTGAGTGATGAACCAGGCTGGGAGTTTTAAAGGCCTCAGGAATCTTTTGCAGGTGTTTAGAGTTAACTCGTTGATTCAGATGATTAGGTTCATAGCTCGTTTAGAGACCCTTTTAATAATATGCTAATTTTGTGAGATAGGAATTTTGGGTTTTTATGAGCTGTATGCCAAAATCATCCGTATTAAGACAATAAAAGACCTGAAATATTTCAGTTAGTGTGCAATGAATCTAAAATATATGAATGTTAAATTTTCATCATGACATTATGGAAAATAATTAACTTTATCACAATATGCTAATATTTTGAGAAGGACCTGTAGTTTGCAGATGAGATGTTATTTAATATATTCATTTTATATCAACAAAACACATCCACCACCAGATTGCCCTAAAGATCAATTTTCACTGTACACTGGTTGTCTTGTCAATCAGTTTAGAGATTGGCAGCATTTCTTGTGTTCACAGGGGGGTGACAATAGTGTTTTTTTACCAGTCAGAGTGGTGCAAATAATGCATGTGTTTGCCATTCTGCATTGTTTTTGACAGATGATGCAAAAAAGCAACTTCAAATGTGCAGCTGTCAATATTTAGAAGCAAATTTACAGAAAAACAAGGCCAAAGTAGACTGTAGATCCAGTCCTGCAAAAGATCTGACAGCCAGGCTCACTCAACATTATGGCCAGACAACCCCACGCCCCACCCCTGCACCACCAATCAGTAGATCCAAGTGCAAACAAGGAAAA
Source organism: Girardinichthys multiradiatus (assembly GCF_021462225.1). NCBI lineage: Eukaryota > Metazoa > Chordata > Actinopteri > Cyprinodontiformes > Goodeidae > Girardinichthys > Girardinichthys multiradiatus. The sequence goes on along the minus strand of NC_061802.1, from coordinate 12,639,306 downwards.
CCAGCTCTACTTCTCTGTCACTCACCTGTCTGAATCTCCTGCACAGGCAAACCCAATCTGCCAGCAGAAGCATGTCAGCCAATGCATTCTAATGTTCACAGAAGCTAGAATCCAAGTTTCCTGTAACTGATTGACTGTAATCTGCCCTGTAAATCCTGTAGCATGGAGTGTCGGAACATAAAAAGGAATCCGTATAAAAGTCCAAGTTGCCACAGTCCCAGTTCTGTTTGGGAGATAACGTGGGGGGGGATCAAGAATGGAGAGAGCTCCAACATCAGGAGCGATAGGGTGGGTGTTCACTGCAGTCTCTTATCCAGCTACTGTTACACACTGTCAATGAGAAAGAGGGATGGAGGGAGATTCTGTGAGGAACTCTCCTCTCTGTCTTGCATGCAGCCCCCCACCCCTCTCCCCTCCATATCTCTCTCTGACCAATCGTATTCGTCTGGCTTTAGAGGCTGGGTGGATAACTGAGAGCTGATTGGTTGAAGGTGGGATGAAGGAACCACACAGAAAGGGGTAACAGAAAGAAGTGACGCTAATTAACTCTTTCAGAGGAGGAACATGCTACGTATAAACCCCTGGTGAGTCTTTTCACACAAGTAAATTGCTTTTTCTTCCTCATAAGGGACTTTAACATCCATTTTTTCAATGTAAATACATTTTTTTCTGCTTCAGCAATGACAAATATGTTAAATTATTCTTGATTTAACTTTAAGGAAAACCTATGCTATTAAAGATAAAAACTAGAAGAAAAAATGGCATTTACAAGATAAACAAACCAGTTCAACAACAACTATGGAGATGTTTGGAAACAGTTGTAGCTGTATTGTGTTCCATGAGGCTGAGCAGCGCATCCATTTACCTTATTGGACGCCATCTCGCTGACTGAGTGTCGGGTCTGGAGCGTCTCCAGTTGGTCCAGACACCAGTCCAGCTCTTCCAGCGTCTCTATCGCCAGCTTCTGGTAGGGCTCTTCTAAAAGGTCACACAAACACACGTTTCAAGTCAAAGGTGGAACAACTTAGGATAAAACGAGTGCCGGTTTTAAGGATTATCAGGATCAAATTTTCTTTTGGTTTTTTTGTTTGGTTGTGGGCATCAACTTCAGTTTTGGCCCTCTGAAAGCTTTTCTTTAGACGCTTTTGAAACTTGTCTCTGTGTTGTTTGGCTTACTAATGGCGACAGAGCCATGCAGCCCAGTTTTCTTTAAATGCCTCCTTATATAGCATTTTGAAACAGCCACACCACTTTTTGTAGAGTCCCATATGTCAGTTGAAGTTGTTTTTATGTTTTCTTTTGCATCCAAAACTATTTAAACTTTTAGCCACATTTAGTTGTGGCTAAAAGATTCGTTGCTGTACCTGACTTTTATATTCTCTGCTTGCTTTAGAAAATTCTGCTACCCTTTCCTGCATCTCCTGTGATCATTTATTTGCTTTCTCCATAAATCTGGTTGAAACACGCAGAGGTCTGTCAGAAGCCCAGCAGCTCAATGATTTTTTATACTCACAAACAACCAAACAGATCACAGGTGAGAATGATTACCTTAACTCGCGTGTTTTAACTTGTGAGTATGCTTTCAGGAAAAACAACATTTAGGTTACATAACATTTTGAGAAGTTTCTGTTGTCATTATAATTTAAAAAGAGCAAACACAATTGTTTCACAGCAAATGGCTTCAACTAATCACTAACTAAGGAGTGAAAGACAAGTTCTTGTATTATTATTCATATTCTCCAAAAATAATAAAAAAATGAGAAATTCTGCCAGGATATGTAAACTTATGAGCACAACTGTAACATAAGCTACAAGCCTCATTATTTTCACTTAAAAAGGAAAATTTGTAATAATAATGATATTATGCCTTTAAAGCCAAAGAGGTTTTCCTGTGGCTATAACTTCACAGTGTTCCCACATAAACTCACCTGAAAGACACGGCTTGCACAGAGGAGGTTGACTGGTGGTTGATGGTCGTCTGGAACAAGAAAAGACGAGGTTTTGGTAAATTTAACAAAGTCATCGAGCAGTTTGTCATTTGGACCATAATTCTGCCCTTACTTGTTTACCACACGATCTTGGAGATGTGTCAGAGCAGCAACATTACTTCTTACTGTTCGCAGGCTGGCGAGAACCTACAGAAATAAAAGAAGATATATGAATAAGCCTAAAATTTAGATTCTGATTCATTGACTTAAGTAAAAATATAGAATAAACATCCACAGGTGCTTATTGGGCGGAGTATTACACATTTTTGTCATTCTGCTCTTTAATGAGAAACACAAGTGTATCAAGATTACATTAGTTAGTAAATTACCCCATAATTTCACTTGTGCAAAGAATACTCAGGGGATAAATAGTCAGAACAAGCTGTGCAGTACAAAGAGAATGTGTGTGGGTGTTTTCTGTGAAAAATGAACCATCTTTTATTTCTCAGACTGATGAGTTACCTCTTTCAGGAAGTCTCATCAGTTATATGGACAGAATTACAACAATTTTACAATATGAATTTGAACAAAAAGGCTTACTCAACAATAAAATCCTTTTCATCGGCCCAGACCAACTTCCAGCTCAACAGAAAAGGGCACGTTACACTTCAGATGAGAATTAGCATTAAACATTGTTCATTAAAGTCTTTGCCATTTTTCTTAGATTGTCAGATTATGGCATGCAGACACTTAGGTCTTAGGATATTACAACCCAATGAAATCTAAACAAAATTAATGTGAGAGAAATGTGCTGCTTTCTGCACTGTTGTGTTTAAAAGTTGAGTGAATAAAAAAATAGCTGAACTAAGAAATCTATCATTAATCATTTTCTTTCCACAATTGGTGAATCTTTACTGGCATACATTTCTAGATCAGGTCAAATATGAAAACATGAACTTTCAGGGATATGTATTAATGGGACTAACCTGTGCAAATGGAGTCACTATCATGTCTTCTCCATGCCTGAAACAACACACACAAACATCTGGTGAAAAAGTCATGAGGGATCTGATTCTCAAATCATTCACAGACAAATAAAGACAATACATAAGGATATCAGAGGAAAGCCACAGTTTGCTGAAACCATGTTTGGTTTGAACTTAATGGGAGTAACGGGACTGGAGAGAGGGTCGTATTATTTACACAAATGCAGGAGCTGGTGCAGCTTTAAAACAAGGGTATACTAAAATTACATTGACTGGTTGGCTTGAAATGTACCAGTGACAATTCAGAGACTGACCTGTGTTTCTTTGAGCTTCATAAAGCACACAAGGCCTCCGAAACAGGTTTGTGTTTAAAACAAAAAGCAGGCGAGGAGCAGTGTTCATGCTCTGAGTGCTGTGTGAAAAGGTGGCCACAGCATGCACTTTAAAGGGATAGTTCAGAGAGTTTTTTTGAAGCAGGGTCTTGTTATGAGGTGATGTCTAAAACATACCTTACCTGCAGTTGATTACCTTCTAAGCATCTTTGCTTTCATGACAGACATGAGATTTCCAGCTACCAACTATTTAAAAATAAACTTTTGTCATATTAAAACATCTCATGTTTATGGACCATACCATTTCAAACACATTCTGCAGAGGCAAAAGTGTTAAATATACAATGTCTCCCTAAAGTCCTTATATCCCTTTGGACTAGTTCACATCTTGTTCCAATACAGTCACAAACTCCAATGGGTTTTACTGGGATTTTATGTGACAGAGCAATACAAAGTAGTGCATGATTGTGAAATAGAATGAAAAATTGTTAGTTTTCAAACACCAAATATAATGTGCATTTATATTCAGTCCTTTTACTCTGATAGCCCTAAATAAAATCCCTAAATAAAAACCAATTATCTTCAGAGGTCACCTGATTAGCAAACAGCGTCCACTTGTGTTTAATTTAATCTCAGTTCTTGTGTGGCACGAAGAAAGTCATTATTGAAAGAAACCCACAATAAGTTTAGTTTAGAGTTGACAGAAAGTCATGTAGAGGACACATCACATGGAAGAAAGTGCTCTGCTCAGAGGAGACCGAAACTGAACGTTTTGGACTACAAGAAAATGCTATGTGTGGAGGAGAATTCACATCCACATCATCCATAAATAATTCATCATGCCACTCTGCCAAAGAGTCATGCTGGTCAGAACCAATGGGTATATAGATGGAGCTAAAACTAGGGCAATCCTGGAAGAGAACAGATGCTCTCTATCCAATCAGATGGCATTTGAAGTACTTTGCAAAGATAAATGGACAAATATTTCAGTTTCTAGATGGGCAAAGCTGGTGGAGACATTCTCCAAAAGGCCTGTAGCTGTAATTGGAGTTAATTCTCAAATTATTTCTCATCTCAAGGTGATCAGCCTTGGATGTTCTTTTAAAAACTAACTCTGCTTTAAACTTCTTATCAACTTCATCTCTGATGTGTCTGCTGTGTTCCTTGATCTCCATGGTGTTTTTTGTTCACTAATGTTCTCTAACAACCCACTGAGGCCCTTAAAGAACAGCTGCATTCATACTGAGATTGATTTACACAGTATTTACTAATTAGGTGACTTTTGAAGGGAATTTCTTGCACTGGTTTTTATTTAAGGGTACCAGATATAATAGGGCTAAATAGAAATGTGCACCACACTTCCTGTTTTTATTTGCAAGTAGAAATAAAAACCATACATTATTTTCTTACCACTTCACAGTTGTGAACTACTTTGTGTTTGGTTGTAACGTGACAAAATGTTTACTTACATTCTTTTGCAAGGCTCTGTGTTTTCTGCAGATGAGATATTTACTAGTCATCATTACATTTTAACAGAACTCCATCTAAAACATTTGAACTTTCCCTTTAAACACCTTCATACTTCATGCTGCTGGGAGAATTAAGAAAGTTTGTGCATTAGCTTCTAGCAAACATTTTGACTCTGAGTAAAATCATAGCCAAATTCATTCTCCAAATGAAAAATGAATTATGGGTGATTTCAGTTCTGTCAAATGCTTGCTAGGACTTCATGTTGACGACAAGGTGGCGTGGAAGCAGAAGGGTCAGGATGCACCAGGGAGTACAAAGGGGACACACAGGAAAACAAAACACAGGTATCTTCACACATTGTCTCACCGAGGTAGCCAATTAACTTCCCAATGCTTCAATCCTTCCTCCCTTCAAAACAAAGGAGCAAGAGCTATTGGTGGCCCTATTTACACAGTGACTGGCTCTAAACAGACTTCTAGCTGCACAGAGAAATCTTTAGGTGTACAAATCAACACAAACGGGAGACAAAACTATCCATTAATCTGCTGGAAGTTAAATCTTGAGTTGTGTTCCTAAATGACTTTAAAGCTAGATTGAGAATGTAAAACAGAATAAACGCTGCAGGTTCTTATTTACAGGTGGTAGTTTGGTATATCAAACCGTTAAACTTGTGCATTAATTCACAGAACCAAAAAGTAAGAGTTTTCAGTTTTGATGAATTTAATGAAAAGAATTTTTTTTTAGATTTTTCAGTATTCAGCCTAATAATCACCAATCAGAGCTGATCCAGGGAAACATTATTCTAATATCTGACCTACTGATCAGTACACCTTTAAATAAAATAGTCTATAAGTACTACAGCAGTGTTGATACCGCCCATTTAAAACTAATAGCATATCTAATGGTATAAACACCAGTATGTTGTGACTTAGGAGTAGCGTTCTGTTCAGCTTGTTGAAACACATTTCTGCAAGACAACATGGAAGCTCTACAGTGCCTTTTGTTCTATTTTCTTATTGTTGTGTTCACAACATAAGTTTAATTTTCACTTTCTTTGTTTAACAATATAATATAAATTATATTATTATAATATTATGCATGTAGAGGGTTATAGTTAGCAACAATACTATGATTATATGTAGACAGTTGTATTTTTAAGGCTAATAGAAAAAAATTATAATTTTGTCTCTATTACACTCACACAATTTAATAGTCTTATTTTTCTCTACCTTCTCTAGCTTAGCATGTAGGAAGGTTACTCTTTTAAAATGATTCAATGAATGGTTGTCTTTTATTATTTTATTTCAGGATTACATCTTCTTTTAGGCCTTCGTGATATGCACCCATGAATCTCCTCAATCCTTCAGTTGAAGGCCAAGCAGATCCTTCAGGGTTGCAGGTTTATACGAGGTACAATAAAAAGAACATAGCATGTTTAACTACTCACAGGTCACTGGCAGTGGACGAGTTGCGGGACATGGTTTTGGGCGACAGGTCGTAGTCAGAGTCGGAGCGGTAGAGGAAAGACTCGCGGCGCTGACTGTGAGGGAAGTTGCCCTGAAGTACCAGACCAGAGCCCGGGCTAGTCTGAGAGTCCAGTGGACTGCGACCCACCGACAGGCCATTCTCCACATCAAAACTGCAAAGAGAGAACAAAATATCAAACATAAGCTATGACACAAGTGACCTGATTTTTTACAATTTATACCAAATATTGCCAATTTAAGTTTTCCTGCCATCATAAGTGACAGCCTTGGAAGAAAAGCAGTGAAGTATAAAATAAACAGAGAAGCAGGGGATGTCAAAAAATGCCATTGTATAGAATAAACATACTCATATGATGTGACACTGTGGCTGAGGAGGCACACCCGCACACACAGACAAAGTTGGCAATGTTGAAAAAGTTGGAAATAGGTGGAGATTAAAGTAAAATTAGCAAAAAAGTTACACATCTAAATTAAATTAATGTCAGGATTCCTAAAAAGTAAGACAAAAAAACCAAAAAACTGATGTGAAAAATCTTAAAATACCGTGCAATGCAGGGAAACAAATATAGAGAATGTTATCTGAATATAAATCCAACTACAAACTATACGCATTATTAGATATTTGCCTGAAAGAAAAAATATCAAGTAAGGCTTTCAAAACATTTCAAAAAACCCTTCTTGTTGCAGCGACCAGAATTTTCTCCAGCTGTGTGAAGCCTACAGTAATGCCCCTAATCCTTCCTTTTGCTGCACATTGCTGTTCAGCAGGGTGAAATAAGGCATAAAACATAGACAAATTCAGCTGTTTGGAAATATTGTTGGACATGGACAGTCATGAAAATTAAAGTAAAACCACTCATCTCTACTATAAGAGCTGTGGTGAGCGCGTTATCAGCTGACTGCAGATAGCTCGACTTACTAACCAGCTAATGAGGAAACCTTCATAATATGAGCTATAACAACATTTAATTTCCCTTTGGGATTAATAAAGTATTTTTGAATTGAATTGAATTGAATTACTATACATGCCTTACTCTATAAAGACCTAAACGATTTGAATACTACTGTTTAGGTATCTGTATCAAAATTAAAATGACTCATTACTAATTGGCAATAATATTTCACTTGTAATATGTTATATTAAGAAGGAGCAGTAATAATTATTGTTCCTTTTCTGTTTGAATAAAAGCAGTTAGATCATGCCATTCATTTTTGTGTAAATACTGAGACACTGTGGTATTTCTACTCAATGTTCTCATGCCGAGAAAATCTCTACTGGCCAAAAACAAAGAAACGCTCCAAAAAAGTCTCCAACATCAACAGTTCCAACATCCAATATCAACATTTGTGATGCTAATTATCTTTTTACTTCCACGTGGATAAATAGTGGAAATGAATAAAATGTTTCCTAAGAAAATACAACCCTTAAATCTTTGATTTTTTCAACTATAACAAGACATCATGACCAAGTTTACAATCAGAGATGAATGCTTTTACAATAAATTAAAGTTCAAATGATTTTTATGGTTATTGTAAATATTATAATTATGGTTAAATCTGCAGGGAAAAATTGCATATTAATACATAAAATAGAATTTACAATTTTTAAAACAAGACTGATGGCTCATAAAAACAGAAATTAAGTTTTGATGCATCGGAATGTTTAAGGCACAGACCTACAGTTGCTAATGTGAATCATTCAGTGTATGATTGCACGGACTGCAAGACCACACAGCTGTGCTGAACATCCACTAACCAACAACACAAAAACCCACTAGGTTCCGCTCAGTTGCAGAACGGGTCACCTTGTGATTACTGGCTGTTTGCAATCAAACATACACATACGCACATCTGTCTGTCCGCTATCTCCACATGACGTCAACACCGGCGTGTTACATCAACGCCATTGCGACCTATAAAGCCCCCGCACCAATGATAGCAGCTACGCTCCACGTTTGGGCCAATGGCAGCAGACACTGTTAGGAACAGAACATTAGACTTTAAAACTAGATTTTACAGGTAGACTCAGATATAAATTATGACTCGGTGTCTTTGGTTGGGGTCTAACGCTTGGAATCAGACACCATCACAGCTACTTTGGCCTGAATAAAATCCTTTTGAAATTCACAATCTGAACACACATTCAGAAACTATGCCTTGCTCGGGACATTCATGCTGCTTTTGTTTGCTTTAAAATACTACAATAATTGCAAATACTTTAAAAACTGAGATGTGATTATGCAGCACCAATAATTGGATACCTCAACAGATATTTTGTGCATTTATTTCAGTATATCTTTGTCAATGAGATCCATTCCAAGCCAAGCTCAGCTGCACTCTCTTCTTCAATGGTCATATCAATAGAAACCAGAGCACCAAGGTTGCCTCCCTGGCTATTTTTAGCCCTGCCTGCAGGGCTCTACCAGTAATAGTTCAGATAAATGAAGGAGTGCTATTATGCAACTCACTGTGAATGGAACCAGTCCAATTCACAGAAGCAGATAGAGATGGAGAGATGAGGAGGAGTAACCATGAAGACTACATCCAGCACAGTGATGTGTTTAGCAACTCACACCTGATTGGTGAAGTGAGATGGAGAGAGGCGGGGCTGCAGCAGCAGGGTTCACCTCAATGATAACACCGACCCCCCACCGCCATTCTCAATAGCAGCATCCCGCTCTGCATCCACCCCTGCCTTTGGATACGTGTAGTGGGCCGTGACGGGGCTCCATCAGAGGAGCCCAGTGACGTCAGAGGCTAAAAATAGCCTACCTGACAGGAAAGAGGTGATCTGGGAGACTAGAGGCAATGCTTACGTAGATGACCCTCCTCCCTTTTCTCTCCAGACAGCTAGGATGATTTCTCCTTCACAATTATGTTTATGTGAGATTCTATTTTTAAATCCTACAAGGTAACTCAAGGAACAGCTCACCTCCTTAATTGAGGAGGTGAGCTCAACACCCTTCTGCTATTTTTTCCCCTTTTCTCCTCTCATTCAGCTGTCTCCTTTATCCTGATCACTTCAGACATTTCTACACCTTCATTTTGCCGGAGAAATCCTACTCTTAATTAAATAACATGCATCCTACTTTATTGTTGATTAGATTTACATAAAATGGAAAAGGTCATCCAAGCATACATTTTAAAACACACAGAGCTTACAGCTTAAATAAAAAGATTAATAAACGTACATTTTCCTAAACATGCGCTCAGGCACACAGTCACAAAAATAGATTCATAAATAAAAGCCACACTTTTAAATGAACTTGGTAAAAAAGAAACATTGTTTCAGTGGTTAGAATTAAAATATATTTGAGGTTATAACGAGAACTCCAAATTCATCAATCGTCTCACTTGGTTAAATAAAAACTGAAGTATTTCTTCATTTTTTTTTTTGTGTCTTTTATGTCATTTTGTGTGTCTTGTATCCCTACACCCCACAATGGGACTTTGAATCATAAACATAAAAAAAAGAAATGGAAGCAAAATAGAATGAAACATATTTTCTAAAAGACTCCATAAATCAACAAAAGAAGAAGATCTGCAATCAATGTCCGTCCCCGATTTACAACAAAACTCTTATTTTAGGTTTAATCAAAATCCAGATCTAAGACTGATTTTTAGGATGTTATTATATGATGAATTAATGTACTACTCTTAGATGTGGTCCATCATTATTCTGGGGAGAGACTAAGCAGATGTTTTATAAAACACAAAGCCAATGTGTCACATTTGTTCTGTTTTTTTTTCAGGGTCCAGCAAGAGATTTATCCAGGTATAACATGCCCAAAATAAATAATCGGTCATGGTGAAGAGCAGCAAGTCGACAGCCTTTTAATAGGGGCACAGCACCCACTAGTGAACAATATATGGCACTACAGCAGCTGTCGTTGTGCTGTTGGCACTGAAACCTTGCTAACTTTGCTGCACTCTTCAAATGATTTTGCAGCATATTGATTCGTGCATTCATGCATTAATTTTATTTTCAGCTTTTGTCAACCAGTAAGACCGCGGGGGTTTTGTTAGAGGACACATTTATATGCTCTGATTTAATTTCCTGTGTTGTGAGGGAGTTATTCTGACGTGCTACAAGATAACACTTTCTTTATACCTTCTACTTGCACATAAACTGACGATTTTATAGTTTTGTTTCTTATTGTTCTCACTGAAGGCATAAAGTCTGACAGGAAGGCTGGTTCATTTAAAACATGTTGAACATTTGACCTCGAGCTGACTCCTGCCTTCTGCATTGTTCTCCATTTCTCTGACGTACATTGAAGCTTTTCTCTCTCTCTTTAAGTCTCTTTTACAAAACTTTCCTCTCATAAACAAACAGTTGCCCGAACACCCACATCCTCACCTCTCCTTTTGTTCACAGGATGTTTGGTTTACAGCCTGAGGAGAATTTATGCTACACAAAAGCAAATTGAAAAAGTTGTTCAAGCTTTAACAAAGTTAATCTATTTTCATGCATTTTATATTCAAATTTTTCTACGTTAGGCTTCTCTATTCTGAAGGTTTTTTATAACTCAAACATTTTTGCAAAAAAAAAATATAAAAACAAAACTAACACACAAACAAAACCCTATACCCTTACAACCCCAGGGGTGATATCTCTAAAATTCATATTAAAACAAATAACCCAGATGGGGAAGTAAAAATAAAAAACTTAGCAAACGTATTCAGACGTTCTATTTATTGCAACCATAAACTTCAATGTATTTTGGTGTGATTTTTGTGATGGACCAAGTGGAAAAAAAAATAAGACATGCTTCTCTACATTTTTTACAAACAAAATCGGAAAAGTTCAGCCTCCGTTTGTATGTATTGATCTTGTATGTACGTTTACTACAAGCTCCGGATATCCAGGAACTGATATTTTTGCCTATTTGTTTAATGGCAATAAACAATTTCACATTAGATGGAGAACCCCTGTGAACATCAATTTTTAAGTCTTGCTGCCAATTTTTAGATAGGCTTTAACTAGACCTTTTTGACACATCCATTTGCTTTCATGTGAACCATATCCTTTCAGCTCTAGTTGTATCTCTAGGGTTGTGGTCCTGCTGGAAGGTAAACCTCCTCCCCCATTATCAATAATTGTTCTATAGTTAACACCATCCATGTTCTCCTGCTTTATGACCACCTTTCCTGTGCTTGTTAAAGAAACCTATCCCCACACCATGATGCTACCACCACCATGTGTCACTGTGAGGGTGGTGTGTTAAAGGTGATTTCCTCCACACATAATGCTTTGCATGTAGGCCATGTGACCAGAGCATGAAGGGCAATCTGAAAATGGGACTATAGCTTACTTTTTTATTATCTGTCATAAAGACCAGATTTGTTGAATACATGACTAGTAGTTGTCCTGTCAACATATTCTCTCACCTGAGCTGTGGATTCCTGCAGCTTCCCCAGAGTTACCATGGTTATCTTGGATGCCTCATTGATCATGCTCTCCTTTTTGAACAGTGCTCTGTGGGATATTGTTATATAACCTAACTCTGCTTTAAACCTTTCCATGACTTTCTCCCTAACCTGTCCGCTGTGTTCCTTGGTCTCCGTGATGCTGTTTGTTCATTAATGTTCTCCAAAAACCTCTAAGGCCTTTTTCAGATTTTAAAACTATGCATTATTTTTTTCTTCACTTCACATTTATATGAAACTTTGTGTTGGTCAATTGCATAAAATCCCAGCAATATACAATAAAGGTTTTGGTTGTAATGTTACAAAATATGCAAAGGAGAGAAAAATAGAAAAGTAAAGAAAAAAACTGTTTTCTGTTGTGTAGGGTGGGCGCGGTGTGACACATGGATGGTTTATTTAACGATTTTTAGGGTTTAGTAAATTCGCTGTGGCTCTACTGCTCCTTGTCTTTTGAACTGCATGTCTTTGCTGATCTCATGCAAGTCCCAATCCTCCAACCTGAGTCATCTTCATTTGGGACCTCTGTTATCAAAACCGGGCTTGATTTAATCTTTATAGGAACTTAAAAAGTTCAACCAGTTCCAGTTGCTGTTCAGCCTTGCATGCTTGTGAAGAGGCTCATGGGAGCCACAGCTTAGGGAGTTAAGGAACTTTCATCTGTACATGCAGGGGTGATTCAGAAAATGACCATCAAGGCCAGATGTTTTTGTTTTTGATGGGGAGATGACACAGATGAAAGGACAAAGGTCAAAACTCACACACACATACACACATGCAGTTCCTCCTGCGTTCTTTCTTTCCTCAGAGCGTGGGAATCGGCTGTGGGGCCCTTAAACATCACACCAGGAAGGCGAGGAGGCGAGAGGTGAGGAGGAAAAACAGCCCTTTCTGTTCACACCAAACTGAGATCATGCCAACAAAATCAGTGATAAAAATAAAAACACAGGGATGCACGTGTGAGTGAGTGAATGGTTGTTTGCTTTATACCTCTAGCCTTATGTGCATGTGATCTGAAATCAGTGGAAAAACACCCTGCTTCCCCAATCATCCTGCACCGTTCCAAAGCAGATTCCTTTCCTTTCACTGTCACTGTGTGTGGTTTGTCCTCAACGATCTCTCAGTGTGTTTGAATGGCATCACGACTGCACACACAAAGGAGAGTGGCTGGGCCACAGGGTGGCAGAAAAACAAGCGCAGTGGTTATTTCTGTCGATCTGAGTGTTGTACAGAAAAAAAGGAAGACGTCAAAGTTCAAACTGTAATTCTCCTCTGAAGGCTTCTGCTCAGGAGGTAATGACCAGCACAACACCTCAGCTCGAACTGGCAGCCACATTCCCACATGAAATCCTCTGATTTATCATGTTCTGTGTGTTTTGGCATTTAGATAGATCCAAGTTTCTTTGGTTTACATTATTGTTAATCCTGCTCAGAAACACAAATATGGGGTATAGAGACCAGGTGTAACAAGAAAGCTTTGAAGGTAACATGCTTCTGACAAATGTTTCAGACCTTTCCAGACTCTTCTTATTTACTCTATTTCTGCCACAAGGCCAAACAAGCTTTAAAGTGTAAAAGCTTTTAGATAAATATGAAGCCACAGCTGTAACAATGAATAATATCAACTTTAATTTATACTGTTTAACTACAGTTACTGAGACTAAAGCCATGTGTCTTTCTTTTATCACTTTGTTCCTTCTCTTTTCTTTCTTTTAATCCATCCATCCATCCATCCATCTTCCTTTTCTTAACTTTTTTGCTCCTTCCCTTACAACCTCCCTTCCTGTTTCTCTCTGTCCCTGTTGTCTTTTTTCCTCTTTCATTGATTTGTTTAATCAATTTTCTTTCTTTTATATCTTCCTTCCTCTTTCATTTCTTCCTTCTTGTCTTGGTTGAGTAATCTCCATTTGTTTCTGACTTACCTTTCTACCTTTCTTTTTCTCCTTCCTGTTGTCATTCATTGTCTTCTTTCCTGTGTTTTTGTTGTTTTTCATAACTTTTATATCATTCTTTTCTCTCTGTCTTTTTCTTTCAGCTTTTTCTTTCCTTCTTTCCTGTTTACCCTCCTTACTTACTACCTTTATTCCATTCTTTGTCTTGACTTCTTTCTTTCCTATTATTTAATTCCTTTCTTCTGCCTAACATTTTTTTTCCTTCCTTCCTTCCTTCCTTGCTTCCTTCCTTCCTTCCTCATCCTTCTTAAATTTCAGATCCTTTTTGGCTTCCTTATTTAGTTTTTCTCGTTGGTTCTTCTCTTTTTTCCTTTCATCCTCCTTCTTCGTTTTCTTCCTTATTCTAACGCGACAAAAATATAATTCTAATATAAATCATCAGACAAATATAATTTTAGAAGGAGCAACTGTTTTCTAGCCACAGTATATTTAATATTGAGCAACATATAGAACTAGAACATGTCAGACTTGAGTTGTGTTAGTTGTCTTGGTGAAAACAAACGTTTTCCAGGGATTTCATGTACTTTTTTCTACTAATAAACAACCAACCAGGGGACATACTAATGAATATCTGATGGGGTCCTTTAGTAACAGTATGGACCAGGTTGTCTTTGATTTATAAGATAATGTTAATAAAAATCATATGTTATAAAAACCACCTTGCACCATGCAGGGGGATGTTTGGATGAGCTAAATCTATTTTGATATAAGACGTTCCTGGACCAGCAAACTTCCATAAAATGCCAGTTGCGTTTTTATGAACCTGACCGATCTACCGTGGCTTTCTGTTCAAATGGAGCAAACAGTTTGTGTCCAACATCAACATCTGATCACAAAGCAGCTCTAAATATAGCCAACAGGAGTGGAGGGTTACAGCCAGTAACAGCAGCTGGGGTATTTATTATTTTTCTGTCACCTCTGATTTAAAGGCTGAGGATCGAGTCTTGCCTAAGAGAAGAGCAAACCTATTTTAAATTACAAAGGTTTGGTTTAAGGACCAACAATCTGTTTTCTGATATTTATCCAACTCTTGTAAAAATTTATTTTGGTTGAAAATGAAGCGAAGATGTGAAAAATGCCACCTTCAGGTTCCAGCTTTTCCAAAACTATCTGGATCTGGACAAGCTCCCACTGTTTACTAGGTTTAAGAAAGCTAGTGTGGAGTATCATAGTAAATTTATTACAAGTATGGGTTGAAAATAATCCAGTCAAGGATGATGTAAACTAAAGAAAAACAATGAAACAGTTTATTTTGAAGCTGAAGGTCTGGAATTAAAAGCGTTTCTCCATCTTTTCCATGTTAAATTCCATACTTTTCCTGACTGAGTTCTACGGCCTTTTTAAAGTATGAATACAAATACAAACCTTCCTGTGACTTTAGAGCAGGCAATTCTACACCAGGCTGGGTTTAAATATGGAGCCTACAAAAACTGGACGACTGATGGATGGATGGATGGATGGATGGATGGATGGATGGATGGATGGGCGGGCGGATGGATAAATGGATGGATGGATAGAAATTCCATACATTTCCAGACTATGTGTTGACCCTGAATCTAAAATAAAAAGGTTGTTGTTTTTGGTATCACTCAGTGGAGCTGTGGAGGTTACACTTTTTGGAGTTCAGGGTGCCTCAAAGGTTGATTTGCTCCTCAGGATGGGTATTGATCATATCTGCAGCGATTAGCTCTGTCCCTCCAGCTAGGCAGGAATCCATACAGTGGCTGATCAGCATTACCATCATTAGAAACTGGTTGAAAGGGGTAAAGCACCGGGATAAACCACTGTCTCACACACACACACACACACACACACACACACACACACACACACACACGCACGCACACACACACACACACACACACTCTCTCTCTCTGAAAGGCAGTGTGTGTGTAATTACAGGCCCCAGCAGCAGAGATCTAGATTTGGCTCTAGCATCGACCCAAAAATCAAACAACCCGGCATCACACTGGTACACAACTGGAAAGGCTTTTCAGGCCAACAACGCACACTGAGGCAGCGTCTTTGCCCAGCAACAGGACAGGCTGCGAGTGCTCCTCTAATCATGCACACACAGCACTAATTGGAGCCGCTCAGCGCATGGTGATCGAGTCTGGAGGTGAGAAACGAGTGAGCCACTTCCTCCTCCAATTAGCTCAGAAGCAGCCAACCTCATCTCTGATCAGCAAGATACAACAAGATGGAGACAACAGGGGGGGAGTGTTAAATGTGATTATGTGAATTCATTGTGTTAATATATATATTAATGTATATATATATATATATATATATATATATATATATATATATATATATATATGTATAAAGGCTACAGTCCTTGAAGCGGCCGTCCGGGTTCGAGTCCCGGACCCGGCGACATTTGCCGAATGTCTCCCCCTCTCTCTACCCCTCTTTCCTGTCTGCCTGCTGTCAAAAAATAAAAATAAAGGCCACTAGTGCTGAAAAAATGTCTTTAAATTATAACTACAACTGTAACAACTTCAATAAAAATTTTATTTAAGGCTAGCAGTTATCTAAAAGCCGCTTTTAGAAAAAAAAAATCTAAATATAGTTATAATATAGCTACATGACAGTTAAACTTTTTTTTTTATTTATTAACCTACAAATTTTGATGTTTACTATTTTCTTAATTTTAATTATGCACATAGTAATATCAATAAATAAAGAGATAAAGTCCATCTTCGTCTCTGAACATTTGCTTAGCTGGTGAAGTTTCAAAAGATAGTTCAGCAAGCTGATGGATAGTCAGTGCTTCACATGCTGCTGGATGTGTCATCCTGAGGCTGTTTTAAATTAATGCCAAATTTATATTCAGGTGGAAATGTTTCCTCCAAATAAATTGTGTTTGTGTTGATGAGCAAACTGGGTTTAAAGTCTAAGAATTTACTGTTGTGAAATACTAAGACAATGTGATTCTGCCACCCTTGGCGAGGGAGAGACGAATTCATGGTTGCATCAAATACTACGTTGTCTAGGTCTAGGTTTTTCTGAAATGTTGTGTTAGTTTTACATCATCAATCCACAGAATATTTTCATAAAAGGCATGTTTTTTGGTACTTGTTAAACTGCCATTTTATTCTGTTTGCTCAGCAGTGGTTTTAGCCTTGAAACTCTCTCATGGATGCCAGTCTTGTCCGGCTGCTCTTTCTCATTGCTGAATCATGGGTGCTGACCTTAACTGAAGCAAGTGAGATCTGCAGCTCTTTAGATGTAGGGTGAGTCCCTGGTTCTCTGTTGGAGTCATTTTGGTATTCAGCAAATCTTGGATAAAGGCTCTCATCGTGGTTTGCTGGAATCCCAAAGCCTTTGAAATGACTTTGTAACCTTTTACAGTTCCCACATAGATGTCAGTGACTTTGTTTCTCATCTGTTATTGAGTGTCTTTGGATCATTGCATGACGTGTTAAATGAGGCGTTTAGGCCTACTTCATGTGGTCATACAGGTTCTATTTAAGTGATGTCTTGAATTTAGCTGTCAGGCAGTAAACAGACCTGTGAATCTGAGGCAAAAAATTAATTTTCTCTTAATGATTTAACAAGATTTGGGTAGCTTTTGTCACAGCAAAAAATTTAATAATCATTTGAAAACTGCTGTTTGTATTTACTCAGGTTAAATTAGAATGACATCAACATGCGTTAAATGACATAAAACATGTAAGTGTGATAGAATAGGCAAAGGCAGAAGAAACACGTAAGGTGGCAAATACGTTTTAAAGGCGCTGTAGGAATCTTTCCAATCAAAACCCCTCTCTCGTTAGAGACAGCCATGCAGCGTTCATCCTTTAAATTTCTGTATTTTTCTCAGGCTTATCTATTGCTACTTTATTCTCTGCAGAAACAGAAGGCTCAGTAAATCCGTCTATAATCCGACAAGAGTCGCCAAGAATAGAAAAATATCGCTCAAAATTTCATGACCATAGATAACAAATGTAGAAAATTTGTTTTTAAGGTGTTTTCAGTCACAATCCATTAAGGTCTACAGAACATTTACATTCTGTGGTTTTATGTGAATCAACAGAAGCAATTAGAGTAACACAAATGAAGGTAGGTTGACAAAATTAAGAACTAAATGTCTTTATCTTGGATAAAGAGGATATACAACACACACAGTAACAGAACCAGATAGAGTCCTCAACAAAAACACCATACATCAGTTATGACACGGCTGAATGCCATGTTCATTCAGTCCTAACAGACTCCAAACTGAGTTATAAAACTTCTCCCTAATCTGCCAACTTTCCAACAAAATGATCCAACTAAGTTCAAGGAAGCAGTAAGATAAACTTGCGCATTGACAAATCAAATCTCTTGGTAATCAATATATACTGAATGTTTTTTAGTAACTCTGAATTTTATGCATAAAGACCTGCAGCAGCTAGACAAAACCCTACTTATTTTTTTTTTCAAAAACTAAACAGTCCCCTTAGTTCCTCAGTTCCTACCTGGCCTCCCGCTGTGTGTGCGGACCAGTGACGTCTACGTAGGTGATAAAATTCACCTGTGATAAACTGCGCGGGACCAGGCCTCATGTGGACACCTCCCTTCGTCACTCATCAAAACTCAGTGAACAGAGCTGCTGCCTGCTCCCAGGAGAAAGTGACAGAACAAGGCCGCTTTGCTGAGTGTTAATTTGCCCCTGAGTGGATCATCATTCCTGGAGTTGCAGAGATGTCAGGATAACACTCCAGTCCACTATTCCATCAGCAATATTCAACACAGTGACAGAAACACAATAACGCTTGTCTGCTGACGTCAGTTAGAGTTTCGTGGCTTGTCACTGAAATGTCAATCGACCGGCTGGCTCGCAGGCCTGAAATTATTCCCGGCCCAGCGCTCTTCTCTTTGCAGTTTTGTTTTTACACCATAACAGAGAGCAAAAGATAAAAAAAGGCAAAAAAAAACCAACAAAACGATGTCATATGAAACAGACTGAAAAGAAACCAGCTGGCTCAGCTTGTGGGATTTCTGTTGACGCGTGTTTGGAGAAAGACTCAAGGGGGACTCTGTGGTTCAGCAGGATTTAACTGCGAATTAGAAATGATTTGGGAGCAAAGCCAGGGAACAGCCATTGTCACGTCAATACTTCCCGTCAGCCGGCAACTCGGGTCAAAACCCAGAACAAGCGGGTGGCTTCTCAGAAAAAAATACAAACAACAGATAAATGAAGAATCTTTGGCTCTTTATTGGTCTAAGATCACGTCTGCTTAAAGAGGAAACTGACGAGATTCATGGCATCAGCATGGACACATCTGAGTCAACAAGACAGAAGAATAACAGAGTGAGAGAGCCAAATGGAAAGTAGTCAACGGTAAATAACTCCAAGATAAATTGAGAAGCATCACTTATACTGTTTAAGTTTTTAGCTGTACTCACAACTAATTTCAGTTGTTTACATGCATGTTGATCATGAATGACCCATCAATGTATGGAAAAGATGAGAGGCCGAAATGAAAAATATATGTGAGGTGACCTTTACCACCAGCGGTATTTCACAAAGCTCAGAAATGTAACATTTGAACATATTGTGTTTTTATGATGAAAATGATTTACTTGATGACTTTTTTCTTTGCTTAAAATCCAGCTGAAAAGCCTGAGAACAAATTATTATTTAATTGCAGTAGCATAATGTCACCTTTAAAGATTATAATCAATCTAACCTTTAATTAGGGTACCTTTATTCGGTAAATATAAAATCCCACTTTAAGAAATAATTGTTTTAAACAAGGCAAGGCTGATAAAATGGTTTTACTGGATTTACACAAATATTTGAAACAAAAAAGTATAACATTATGTAGTTGTTTTTATTTTAATTCCTCCTGCTGCTAGAATCATACATTTCCGAGTCACATGATGTCATTGATAACATTTAATCACTCTTCATTTCTTTTGGGACCAGAAATATTTCCAAAAAGCTGAATTTGCCTTTGTTTAATTCGAGGGAAAAGTGTAAAGGTCTTTTTTCTTTTTGTTTCTCCAAAGCTGCAAGGGAAAGTAGCTCTTCCCGCCGGTCACATTACGCCTGACTCTGTGGAGCCTTATTAGCACTTCTATCAGCCAGCTGATCGGCAGTGTGCTACAAAAGGTGTGAGAGAGGGAGCACTTTTTAATGACTTTTTATTAGTCATTTTACATAGTGACTCATATTATAACAATTTCTACAACACAGATGTAACTAAAGCATTTTTCAAACTTATGCTTGACTTTTTTTAAGTTGATCAGGGTCTTATAACTTCCTCTTTAGTGGGATATAAATATGCTGTGACTCAGAGGTCCTTATCTCTTTCAAACTCTTTAAAATGGTAAATAAAAGTAAGGCAGACGTGTATTGATATGCATAAGTCCAGAAAAGGCTCAAGTCACCCCTCGGCCAGCTTTTACACATGTATTGCCAATTTGTTCCTTCCTGTTTTCAGTTCTTACCTACAAACACGCCCCTTTTTAACTGCATGCTTAAAACTATTATGTTTGAGGGTTTTTTGTTGTGGTTTGATGTTTTCATCTTCTAGAACGGTCATATATACTGTATGCACTGTATACTGTATGTATGTATATTTATATTATATTGTAGATATGTTTATACTTTTTAATTTGTATTGTATTGCACTGACTACGCCAAAACAAATTCCTTGTATGTCCAAAAACGTACTTGGCAATAAAGCTTTTCTGATTCTGATTCTGATTCTAAAATAGAAAATGTCTCTTACGCGGGTCTGCTGAAGTCCTAAAGCCTTAAAAATGGATTTAGTCTCATACAGAAATGACTATGTGTCTCTTATGTTCTTGAATTTATTAAGAATGAAGTATGATTTGTTCATTTTTGAGATTTTGAAGACTACTTCACGCTGCCAGACAGGTTCTATTAATATTATTTCTTTATTTGACTGAGGTCAGTAGAATCGAGCCTGGGTGTTTAAACTAAACAAATGTGGTTAATCACAGTTCAAGTTTAAGATTTAACAAGGGGGATATTTCCTTTTTACACATAGGGCCATGTTTATTTTGGATGAGGTTTTTTTTTTAATAAATGAAATCATTTGAATTTGAATGCAGCAAATATGCACTGAGATCATCTATGCATAATATTTAATGTTTGATAGATAATCGGTGTAAGCATGACAAAAAGAAAAAAAGAAGGAATTGGGAAAATACAATTTTAACCTGGAAAGACTCACAAAGGAGGGAAACAACGAGATTATGATTAGCAGGTTTATTAATAAAAAAAAATAATATCTGTTTGGCACTCGGACCCTGGAGGGAGACATATGCTCTGAGGATGAAGAGAGCTAGTAAAAGCATTTTAGGATTAGGTATGTCTTCCCCCCTGGGGAATCCGATCCTGGTGGTGGAGTGGCCTGAAGAAGTTTGAAGGAATTAGGGAGCCAAATGGAGGAGAAAGGGGAGGAGGAGAGTTGAAACTTAACAACGAGCAGTGATTTCCGAGTTGAAGGTCTTTAAATATAATGTCTTGGGAGTTGATTGGACGAGGAGAAGAGCGGACCCATCTCTGATTGGAGCGCTATGGCAAAGTCATCAGGTGGAGCGGAGGCGATGATGGTGAGTCTTCCATGTTGAATTTTCATTAAAACTCCATTTCCCATCCATTTAGCTCTTCGGAAATAACTTAGTCGGTGCAGCTACTGGACTGACTTGCAGCAGATATTAGGTTGTTCCAGTAGACATTTAGCCAAAGGAGCTGCAGGGAAACTGTTAGTGCTTTCAGCATATATGAGCAAACCAGTAAGAGCGGCAGAGAGATGATGATAATCACAGTTGACTCATCACTGTGAGCACGACATCATCTCAACGTCTCAGTTAACGTGACTCCATCTTTTTACACTATGTTGCAAGGAACTGGCATCTTTAACTTTTGACCTCATGTAGGGTGAGCTGTGTGTCCCGCTGTGGTGTTTGAACAAGAGCTGAAGCCCACAGAGGGTGGGACAACCTGTTGCGTCAAAATCAAGTCGGTTTTCCTTTTTCAGTAGCTGCAAGGGTCATATAGTGAACACTGAAGCTCAGCAGATGCCTGCACAGAGAGTCACTGTCATTCAGACCTCATCTGACGTGACATTTATCTGTCGGTTTATTCATGCCGGAAAGAATTAGATAATTTGCTTCTGATTAAACACCTTGTGTAAGGAGCACTTGTTGCAAAATTTTTCAAGTAATTGCACAGAGTCAAAAGCACAGATGCACCAATCAACTGGTCAAAGATTGACTAATTTATGCCCTGTTGACCGAATGGGATCTGTGACCTGCAGGTCAAATAATGAGAAGATGTTCTGCCCTGTTCATTAAATGCATCAAATCTAAGAACTCCAGCCAACTATTTTCAGTCTGTTAACCCATAAACCAACAGATTGCACTTTTATTAACTTTCTTGGAGTTTAATAAAAATCATGTAGATGTTAAGGACATATACAATGTAGCTTATATTAATTCCTTTATTTGCTGTTAAGATTCAAAACAATCCCCTCTGTCTAAGTACCTGGAGCCTGTTTTTTTCTGTTTTATGTGTTTTTATCTTTGTAAATGTTAGGGCTTGCGAGATAGAACCCCAGAATGCAGATCAGCAGGCAGCGTGATGGTAAGTGAAAAACTATTTAATAAAAAACAAAAACTCACTCTCAGAAGAGGCAGGAACAAAACAATAAACTGACAGGCAGGACAGGCTTGGCATGATCCGTAAAACAAGACATGATTTGAGAAATGTTTCTGCGATGAATAACTGAACAGGAATGTATATATGGAGGGTAAACCAGGTGGAGCAAGGAGACAGATTAGCTTGGAGCAGGTGAACCGAATAAAGTTGATTAACAAAGAACACAACGTGACAGGAGCAAAACATGGCTTGATCAGAACACAAATCCAAGGAAACAAACTAATAGAACTATAACTAGAATACATAAACAGGAAAATAATAAACAGAAGCATGATTCAAAACTTGATCTGTGAAGAACATATAAAGAAAAAACCCGAAACCAAAAACCAAACAACCCCACATCATAACAGTAAATTAAGAAAATAAAATCGGCGAGTCAGACCTAATAGAAAACTGTAAATACCTCATCTCTTGCACAAACAGTTATTTATCAGGCTTTTATTTTGGCTAAGGTAAGAGAAAAAAAATCTTAGAAGAAATCAATCTTTTATTTTATAAAATGATGTAAAACTGAATGCTGCAGTTCTGTAACGTAAACTAATAAACTTGACTCCTCGTCCAGCCTTGTATGTAACAGTTCTAGCTGTTTAAAACTTTCTTAACTATTGCTCTGAGTTTAAGAGAGTAGCCATGGAGCAGACGTTCATTGTGTAGTTGTCATGATGTTTGCATAGTAAAGCCCAAGACAGCGCTAACACAACATAAATCACCATGACAGAAACACCAATACAGAATATCTATGATCTCCTGCTACCAGCTGCAGGAGGCATCTTAGCTGACCTCCATTTACTGCTTTACCTTAAATACCTACCTATTAAACTACATTTTAAAATGCAAAAAAAAATAAAATGTCAAAAACACAGAACTGTTCCCAGGAAGAAGAGCTCATCCTGACTCTGTAAGTCAGAGTTGGGTTATTATGGGGAATCCCTGCTGTGAAAGTAATGATAACAACTCAGAGCCTGACTTCAGTCATCATCATCATCATCGCTAAGGAGACACATACCCTACTGAAATGACTAGTCAGAGACATGAAGGGGCGAAAATGTCCTGTAATGTATTGTTAAAATGCATTATTACACACACACACACACACACACGCACGCACACACACATACACACATACACACACACTCAGCATATTCTGGAAATTACTGTTTTTCTGGGCAGTAGTTTACACTGCATTTTACACCAAACTGGGATATGTTGTAAGGATTTTAGATGACACGGGTTTTAGGTTTAAGCTTTGTATCTCATTGTGAATATTAATGATGTATGATGATGTACAAGAATTTCATTGGTGGTCTGTAAGACGGGCCATGGCAAAGAACTGGTACAAAAGTGACCTCCTATTGCTTGGTAACAGTTGGAAATCATAAGAGAAAAAATAAGGTGGAAAAAGAAATGACCTATTCACTCTCACAGTAAGGTAACACTTTTAAAAACAAGTAGAATTAATAAACCTTTAATAATACAACACAACAGATTTAAGGACCTATAGACTGTAGACTACTGGGCTGCTCAGCTCTGTTTGTTCACTGTGAATCATAACCATGTTTGTTCTGTTACTCATTTTTTCCTCCTGAGTGTACAGTTGAAACTTGATGTTTACATTCACTGCATAAAATAATCAGAATCAGATTTTTTGCCAATTTTATGCACGAAAACAAGGAATTTGGCTTTGATTCCACTTTGCTCTCAATGAGGACATTTGTTTCCAGAAATATAACAGAGAAGGAAAGTAAAAATTATTTTGTAAAAACACTGCATATATACATATGCAGTGTTTTTACAAAATAGAAAAACATGGTTGATTTAGTGCCAAATATGCAAGGTATTGATCTGAGCACATTGACTTAAGTGTTCATCCAAGAGACAGGATAGAAGAAAAAACTGTCTCTGTGGTTGCTGGTTTTTGTAAATAGTGCTCTGTAGTGGCTCTGAAGAGCTTAAAAGGTGTGTAGGAGGACGGCAGGCCGCAAACCAGACTCCGTTACACTGGTTCTGCTGCTAAAGCTTCAAGGGGAAGAACCAAAACACTACACCCAAGTCATACAGTTTAAACGGTTACTAACCAAATATTACTGAAATGTACGTAAACGTTTAAATTTGAGAAAGTGATAAAATTGTCAAAAAGCAAAAATTAATGAATTTCTCTATTCTAACTGACCTGAAGTAGAACATGTTTACTTGAATAAAAAGAGTCATGATTTACCTATATTTGGAGTTTTGGGTTTGAGTTCTGTTCGCTTTCTCTACTCTGCCATATTCTTCACTTTTGTTCAAGTTCCTTCATGTTTACTAGATTCTGTTGTTTAGGTGTGTGTTACTTTCCTGGATTCTTAGGTTAGATGTTTTAGTTATTAGTATTTTCCTGCTGATCTATTTTCTCCCTGTTTATGTTCTTTTGGTTCCATGCTCATCTGTGTTAATTAGTCACTCTCCCTCAGTACCTCTTCAACCAGCTGCTTCTCATTCCTTTCTGATTTATTCCCTGTGGGTATTGGTCCATTCTCCACCCTACCTCAGTATTTATACTTACTGGTTTCATTATTCTCCACTGGCTCCTCCTATTAACTACCTTGTTTGCTACCTGGCTCCATGTTTGTTACACAGTTCTGGATAACCCTTGTAAGTTGTTTCAGTTTCTTATAATTATTAAAGGAAAACTCTGCCACTCACCATGCTGCCGAGCATTGATCAACACGTTGATCCGACAACAACACAGCCTAATATGACAAAAAGGTTATGTGTCTTTTCATGGAGTGTATTTAAGGATCTGGTTTCAACTGTATAAACTGCTTTCTGTTAGTTACTTTGTCCTTTTTATTTTCATTTCAGTTTCTATCCAATCCAACAGCAATAAAGGATAAAACTGTCATAATATTGTTGGTTGTAAATTTGAAGTCAAGTCTCAAAAGCAACAGTGAAATTACTAAAACAAAGAAGAAAACCTTAGCTTTAAAAATAATTTATGGTTTTTAAACATGAATTTTAATGTCAACATTTACGGTTTTGATGACAAGCCTCACGTCATGACTTACAATAAAATGCCCAAATGTAACCAGCATAACACAGAGAAGCAGCAACTTTTCACAGTCTGTTAGTCTAAATCTCCCCCTTTTCTGCTGATGGCTTTTTTAACCAGCTGAACTGTTACTCTTCCTTTTCCTTGACTGTTAAGGATGCAAAAACTTTCAGGTACGGACATCTGGTCATCCCACAATGACTAACATTTGTATCAGTTCCAGTTTGAAAAGGAGAATAATTTACAAATTAATAAAACATCTGGAATTTTGTTTCTGTAGTATTTGTTGGAACAATGACAGAGATTATTGGTCAATATACCTTTAGTATGAGTCACCATGGTGTCCAAATATCTTAACTGCAAAACAAACCAAAAAAGTGGGCAACATAAGAGCAATATTACGGAACAGGGATATAATTAACCATTAATTATCCTTTTCACATGACTAACACCTCCTTTAACTTTAACTTTAATGGCATGTTTCCACTATTTCCATTGAAAATACAGGAAAAGTCTACATGTATCACTCCTGCTCTTTCTGCCACCCTTTGACTACATCATTAGACCCATGTGGTAAATCCATTATACCTATAAATGTGTTCGGGTCAGCATTCGTTTGCAATGTGCCCTTGATATTTTTTTTCCTTTTTATTACAGGGTTGACATTATGAAGTTACTTTGATCCTTCCCCCACCTCGCTGATGGCGTCATTACTTTCTGGAAGGTCAGCCGCACAGTCAGTATTTCCTTCTGTGACTCGTAAGGAGGGAGACTCACATCTGGTCCCAGTATCGCCATCCCACAGTCACTGACAACAACTTTAGTTTCAGTTTAACCAACACATTCTTCTAATACAGGGTTAAACCTTTGCAGAGTTTCACCATGTTTTACTTGAAATTGGAGGACAGGAGTTACTGTTCTTTACTGATTTCCAGCTCTCTTTTAGAGCTCCGAAATGTGAATTACAACTTTGTCTAATTCTGGTTTCCTTTTTTGAGACTGTAACAAATACCCGTTCACAGAGGTAGTGGTTTCCAATTCACCAGAAAATTAAGAAATTACAATACCATGACCATTTATGCAGGAAACGTTGTATCCCTACCCTTTATCAGATTTTTCATGAACTTAAAACAAAGAGCAATAAACAACATAATAGTTTAATGCTAAAAAGGATGGAGTTCTCAGTTGTGATGTGTTTGGGAGAGAATCATAAAATGTGGAGTCCCACAAGGTTCAGTGTTCAATGATATTTGTGAAGTAAATTCCATTTTCTTTTGTAATGGAAATGAATTTATGTTTATAGACTACAATTATAAAATAAGCTGGATATTGGTGATATTGGTGCTGTGGCATTTTAATATATAAGAGGGAGGTTATATAGGATTTATTTCTGCTTCCCTTTACTCTTGAAATTTGGTAAATTCTTGTT
The DNA here is from genome assembly GCF_021462225.1 of Girardinichthys multiradiatus. NCBI lineage: Eukaryota > Metazoa > Chordata > Actinopteri > Cyprinodontiformes > Goodeidae > Girardinichthys > Girardinichthys multiradiatus. The sequence continues at coordinate 12,612,584 of NC_061802.1, read as the reverse complement.
TCTTCATTCTTGTTTCAATTTTGCCTTAAATGTTTGTAAGAAATAAATATTGATATATTTAAATAACATTAGTCAAAAACTGAGCTGAATTAAACAAGAAGTTGAAATGTTTGTGAAGTACTGTTCCAACAAACATACTGATTCATAAGAAACTGATTCATAAACTCCAAAGAGCCACATCAGTCCTTATGATTCATTGCTTCACTAGTGGAGCAAGTCAAACTGTGGTCATTCAACTGGCCTGAACCTTCTCGCTCCATTTCTTTATCATATAAATTATTGATCCACACTCAGGTCGGGGTTTTGATGTCCTGGGTTAAACTGGCTCAGACTCTGATCCTTCACAGCTCATTCCATGAATGATGTCCAATATGAATAATAGAAACTTCCAACAACTCATCACCAGCATGAATGTCATTACTTTTAGAGCTTCAAAAGATGTTGAATTATCCTTTATCTAAAATTGTCTTCTTTGACTAAATAAAGTTTCAATGTTTTCTGAACAAATGGGTGACCCAATACAGGGTCATTATCCATTATCCATTAAGGATCAAATTTATACATACAAATCTGCTATATTTGGATGAAAGTCCTTTAGCAAGTTGCACAGTCACTACATACTTTTTCTAGCCTTCAGCATACTCTGAATCCATACTTGACCGTGGATCACTTCTGGTTCCAAGGAACCACCCTTTCTTGGGATCTGAGCTGCTCCTCAAACAGACACTGTTTGGCTGTGTGGTTTGGCTCATCCACAAAACAGGACAAGTCCAGAATGCAATGAACAATTAGGTCTGCAGAGAGGATCATTGGGGCTGACCTTACCTCCATCCAAAGCTACAGGTCAAGGGTCAGGAAAAGAGCAGCTAACATCTCTGTAGATCCCACACATCCCAGACACAAACTGTTTAGACATTTACAGAAATAGTTTCTTCCCACAGGCTGTCTCTCTGAACACAATGAACACCTTACGGCCTGAATATTCAGCTTCTCTGCTGCGAAACAAATTAAGCATATCTGCACCACCACAACCTGCCTTTCCCTTTATTCTTTTCTTTATATAAAATATTTGGCAGTAAATACACATTCATGTACATACTGTTCCTTTTATACTTTATTTTATTTTCTGTAAATATTATATATTTACACTTAATGTCTGTAGCTGTGAGTGCTTAAAACCAAAGTCAAATTCCTTGTTTGTGCACATTATCTTGGCCAATAAAACTGATTCAGATTCTTCAGGCTTAATTGTAGAGTTCATTTTAAGCAGTTGGTTTCCTGGCACAGACCTGGTTTTTAAGTCCACAAATGTTCAGCATGGTAGAGTTCTGGGCCATTCCAGAAGCTTATTGTCAACTTGCTTTATCTACTGGAAATGTGCGATGTGTGTTAGGGATCACTGACCCGTTGCAACACCCAGTTGTGTCCAACTTTCAGTTATCTAGCTGTTGATTTAGAGGTATAGCTCCTGCCTCATTATTCTATCCACTGGCAGTTAAACAGCCTAACAGCATGATGCTGCCACCACCATGCTGGACAGTTAGTTCAGTACAGTGTGGGTACGTTTTAAAGACTCTCCTTGAACCCTCAAACATACTTCTTGTCATTGTGCAAATAGCCCAGTCATTGTCTCAAATAACCATAAATCTTTTCTCCAGAAGCATTTGGATGGTCCGTGTATGCTGCAGATTTCAGTTGTACTTGAAGGTGTCAGTTTTCTTGGTGGTACTCTCTTGGTTAATTAATGTTCAGCTGGCTTCACTGTTGACAGTGAGACTGGTGTTCCAGCATCTGCCAGTTCGTGATAGGCTTGAGCTTTGGTGCGTCCTGTGTTGTTTTTAAAAACTCTGACCAATTTCTTTAGTAAAACGTCCAAGACTTAGAGTAAAACTTAGACAAGATTTAATGTTGCATTAGGGCAATGATCTTAAATTTACATCAAAACTGGTGTAGTTCTGGACAAAGCAGGCTAACACTAAGCTTCCCCTGTTGAAAATTAGAGGAATAAGGTCCTTGGCGGCAATTGATTGAAGTTGTATGTTGTAAAATAATTATATTGTGGAGAAGAATAGTTCAAACAAATAATTAAAAGCCTCAAATTGATATGATATTCATGTCAGTGACAAGAACATGTAAACTTCTAACCTGCAATGTGAATCAAAACCCTGAGAGTTTCAACAAACTCAGTCTGTGAGGTTGTGATTAAGCAGAGTAACCATATGAAAAGGTAACAAGAGCTGAAAGTTGATACACCATCCGGGCTTTAAGGAAATCAAATTAAAGCAGTCTGACCTCACTTTAAACTCAAGAGATTCAAAGACTCGTTGTGCTAAAACATCTGTATGAATGACAGAAATATCTTTGGGTCGTACAAAAGCAAGGTCAATGTAACTTTTGAACAAAAAGAATTTAGAGATAGGCGTAGAATAAATATTTTCAACCATAATTGAAGGGAAGGTCAATGTGGGAAAAGAACTGTTTGAATTTGGTTGGTTTTAGTTGAACTGGTTTTTATGCTTTAAAATTATGAGGTTAGGATTAGGATTCTTGTTTTCACTGTTTTAGAATTCGTTAAAAAAAGCTAAAAAAAACTATTTAAATCAAAATAATAAAAAGCAGTAACCAGTTCTATAACTTGCAATATACAAAAGGTTTACTTTCACTGCACATATTACAGACATATTCACAATAAATTGGAATATGCATTCAAATGATCCTCGTTTGTCTGAAATAAAAGTAACCTTTGAAAATTAAAAGGCAGGTAATAAACATACTTTTCATTATGCCCATATTATTGTATTAAAATTGTTTTTTTTATTGGTCTGATGTAATATTCTAATTTACTCTAAACATGACATTTAATGTTTTCATTGGCTGTAAGAAGAAAATCATAATTAACAGAAATAAAAGGCTTGAAAACATCAGAGTGTAACTAATCTATGTAATGTGTTTATCTTAGGGAATGGAGTTACTGAAATAAAGGAACTTTTTAATAATATTCTAATTCACTGAATATAACTGCGTATACAAATCTTTGCGGAGTGGATAACTGTAGGCATTAGCGACCGATCCTAAAGACACAGACTTAAATACATGTTTGAATTTTATCCCAGAGAATCACATTTTCTCCTGCTTTATATGAATATAGTTTGTGCAACCCTGCGTAAAAGAACAAGGTTTAAGTTGTGTAACAACTACATCTGGACTGATGTCACATCTGTCCTACCGCCTGCGCTTCTGGACGATGTCGATGGGCCGGTTAATGGCACACGGCGACCCGTAGATATTCCCACTCCGCACTTTGAAGCAGCGATCTTGGACCGAGGGGGCCAGGTACACACAGTTAGTTGGTAAACTCATCTCTGCGATTCTTGCAAGTTTCCCCTCTGCCTTGGTTTCCACTAATTGTCCTCTTCCTCCACCGAGCGCTCCTCTGCTCCTCGGCTCCTGGTGTCTCTCTCCTCTCCTCTCCCACTGCAACATGTTTCTACTGAGACGCAGGCAGATGGAGGTAAACCCTCCACAGCGCGTTTCAGGGGCATGACTCCAGTCCGACAATAAGCGAGGGGGAAGAGAGCAAAATGGAATCAAAGTAGTGTGGGTATTAAAGAGTTATTTCCTCCAGGGCAAGCTGCAGCTTTATGCGGTGAAACAAAGAGCTGAATGTAAGTAGAAGCAACCGGCTTCAAATCCACATAAACAAGTTCAGAGCTGAACTCCTGATTTGGAGGTCCATTACTCCCTCCCTTCATGGCTCACTTGCTTTCTGTCTGCCTCCTCCTTCTGGGCTTAAAAAACCCCCAAACATATGCATGTACAGTATGTGTGGCAGGAGTGAGAGAGACGAGAGGAGCCCTTGGTTGGATTTGCTGCACCACGTGTGTGCAGAAGATGAACACGTAGTGTTGTTTAAACTGTGCCCCACTTGGACATTTTTACCTATTTAACTAGGGCTCAACAAATCAATTTTAGAAAATGCTAAGCAGAAATTGGCTTCATTGGAAGAGGAAGACTCAAACGTAGATATTTGCCGTATCAGCAAGGTGTTTGAAAAAGAAAGACAGAAAATCGAGACATCTGCAGGGGTGTCATTTCGCTTCTTCTTTAGCCCTTTTGGAGTTTTAGTCGGATTTCACTGCCACAGAAACATTTATCACTACTGAAATGTGGAGATCAGGCTTGGTTCCAGCTCCATCAGGTAAGATTCTGGTTGGTTCTGTGTTTTCACCTGTTTCTCTGAGTCAACTCTACAAGGTGGGTCAACCAATCAGAGATGGACTTTGGGAAAGGCATGGCTACATCCCCTCACACAGCCAATTAGACGATATTAATTCAAACCTTTCTCTACTACAGTTCAAGCTATCCCATCCTGGAGCTGCTTCTTGTTAAGTTTTCTAACATTTAATCAGTCAAATAAAGAAAAAGACAGATTTACGCTTCAGATTTTGACAGATTAGTCTCTATTTAAGGCTAACTTTAAATGGTGCATCTAAGACAGGACATGTTCACCTGGAAGGTGAGACAACACTGTTCTTGTTGGAGTTTCATTGTTCTGTAATTGCAGCAGTGGGACTATAGTTGCTTTCACCACAGGGCCAATGGACTTACTAGAACCCAGTTATGACACAAAGTGACAAACTCCCCTGTTGTCAACACCGCAGGCAAATATTTGTCTTCTGAGACAGAGGGAGATGGACGTGTTGGCAAGCACATGGAGGAGTGGAGGTGGACGGCAATGACAGACCATTTAAATAAATACTCGAGTCTAACCAGATAGGGTGATGACGGGAGCAGAGGCAGAAATTTCACTCTGACGACCTATCCACGCTAACATGGATATTTATAAAAAGAGCTGATTCTTTTGCTGTGTTGTCACTGGAGCAGAGATTTATGAGACTAAGTTTGTGAAATGATTTTAAGTCCATCATTCTACAGTGTGAAAGATACATTTTTGGAGAAAACCAATTTTGGAGAAAACTAAGCACAATATATTATCACAAACACCTCATGCCAACTGTCAATCACAATGTTGGAGGGGTGATGAGTTGAGCAACCAGAACAACCAAAAAAGAAAAGAATCAAGGTTACACTGACCCAGGGGTCCCCAAACATTTCTATACCATGGCCCCCCAAAAGGCATTAGCTTCTGGGCGGGGAACCCCTTCTGTAAACCCACAGACGATGCCAAAAATTATGTAAAGAAACATAAACTTTTTTCAAAGTCTTTTATTAACTTTTCAATAATCAAAACATTTCTTTCATGTAAGAATATTATTAAAATATATTAACACAATTATAATCCCACTGAATAACATTCTACAAACTGTTGAGAATAAGAGCAGTGATTTTTTTATCATCCCCCAACCTTTCTGAGGCCTCCCCTAGCACACCCTGGCAGCCCCCCAGAGGGCCCCCCAGGGAGCTGCGACTCCCACTTTGAAAACCACCGCTCTAGCCCAACCAAAGTCCAGTCAGTCCATGCCTGCCTGCACTAAAAATGATATTTAAAAAAACTCAGATTCCTGCAGCATTAGCACCTCCGTCCACATACAGAGTTTTGGGGAAGAAAACCCTTTTTATAAACATTTTAGAAAGTGGAGAATAAGAACAAAACACTTTTTTTAGTTAATTCATGTAAACTAAATATCTGGAGACAATAAAGTTTCATCTTTTTAGTTTTAGTGTTGTTTGCCACGAGATGTTTTGCACCAACTAAATGGTTGGTACAAAATATGGTTGTTGGTGGTCAAAGCGGGAGATCTTTCATACCGAACAATTTAGGCGTATCCAAAATATTATACAATTAAATTAAATTATACATTAGATTTGCCTCCACAATTCATTTAAAATACTCAACTACCAAGAGACATAAAATGACATGCTATGGTTTAGGTACCTGGGTACAACATGGTTTGTTTACAGGTACAAAACGCAGTAAGAAAAGAACCAGAATTTTACCACTTGAATGTAATAAACTCACAAACCATCTACCAAGGCTACCATTTAGTTTATAAACATTGTAGCATAACAATCTCATTATATTTAACTAAATTTACGCATCTACCATACAGGTGTTGTATCATATGTGTCAATTACATTAAAGGTCACAGATGCCTTTGATAACAGGGTTACATCAGTTGACCTGGTGCTACACTAATGCTCAGTTGTTCAAACGTATGAGGAAAATCCAGTCCGTTGACCAACATGTTTTAGCAGACAGAGACAAGTCACTTTCTGTCATTCCAGTTTATTAAACTATTACCCTGAACTAGACTCTGTTCACCACTGACATCTAGTTCACCGCACACGCATGTCTATACAGCATCATAATATAATTTGCCTATCTCTGAAAAATTAGAACCAATGGTTTGTACAAATAGCAATCATAAACAGGATGCTGAAGCAAATTGTGAGTCAATAAACAGTATATTCCCATCTGTACCTATACTTAGCAGAATGGTGAGCTAAAAGAAAAACATGGTCTTGGATTTATTCAAACTAAGAATTATTTTTATTTTTACATATTAAAATAACAAAAAGAAACACTGACATGGGGAAAGCAAGAGATGAATCAAGAACCCACAAGCAAAACAATGTCTGCAACTGTTACGATCGTTGGGTGTCAGGGTTTCATTTGTGTTTGAGTTTTCCTCATTGTTAAGGTGTTCCCATATTAGTTAATTCCTTTGTGTTTAGTTTCTTAGTTTATTCTTGTGTTCTGTTCTTTTTGCAGTTGGATTTATTTCTCTCAGTTCAGTGTTAGTCTTTCCCCTTTGGTTTGAAATTTCATTGTGCCTTAGTTCAGTTCCCTTTGTGTTAGTTAGGGTGCATTCACACCTGCCACTTTTGGTACACTTTAAACGGACCAGAGTTCGTTTTCCCCGTTCGTCCAGACCTTTTGTGCAGGCATGAATAAACTCAAGCAAACCCTGGCCCGGACCAAACAACCAGACTGAGACCCACTTTTTGAGGTGGTCTCGGTCCGCTTCCAAACGGACTCTGGTGCGGTTCGTTTATGGTCTGAAAACGAACCGACCCCATTATGAACCAACTACAGAAAACGTTCGTCCCTTTGGACTTAACAAGCCACCGGAGCCGGTAGCAAAGGTGTACGTTGTCCTGAAATCATACCTGATAAGCTGTATGTTGCTTAGCAACGCTACTGGCATAAATTTCCAGGTATGTGCTGTGTCCCGCCCCCGTCATTTCTCTCCAATTGGAGCAACGATCGTCATCCGCGTGGCTTTGTTTACAAGTAATAGTTCACTTGCAAAAAGTACAATGTGAAAGCAAACCACACCAAACAAAAACAATAAAGTCCACTGTTGGTCCGGACCAAACAAGCGGACTAAAGGACTTTCTTGGTGTGAATATACTCTTAGTCTCTCTCTTCAGCTCCCTTGCTTTCATTCTGCCACCGCTGTTCCATTTCTCCAGTGAAAAGCTCTTCAGGTTCTTTTGTCATTTCCCCCCCCCTGCCTCAGTATATAAGCTCACTGGTATATAGGTTTTTCTGTTCGATTATTAAATACTTCACCATGCTCATCCTGCCTGTTCCTGCCTGCACTTTGGTCCAACTTTAAACCTACACAACATAACAGTACATCCTTCTAGCTGCTACAGATTCAAACAGTGTTGTGATCTAAATGTTTTTTCTCGTCTAAAGAGTTGGTCCTCTTGAATTTGCATCGCTCGATGAAAGCCTTCCCTGTAGCTCCCTGTCATAATGTTTCCTCTGGAGCATGAGTAACACAATACTGCAGAACATCCCGTCCTCTTTATCAGCCTTCTGTCTGGAAAAGCACTAAAACCTCACACCTTTTATTAAAGGTAAATAGAACACAGAGCTGCAACAGCAGAGGTTTGTTTTAAATCATTATGACCAGGTCCAGTCTGTGTGGACATTAGCTTCTCTACACCCTATGAGGCCTCAGCTTCCAAATAAAATGACAGCCTTGTTGTTATGTTTTAAAATGGTCTTCAATAATAGCTTCTCAGGCTTCATTAAGGATTTTTAAAGTTTTCTTTAGATTTTGGCTTATTTTGCATTTAATAAGCTTAGAATAAAGAAAAGTGTACAAAAAAAGTACATGTAAAAACACATCAGACCTTACGAAACTACCCATGGCAGAAGAAAATTACTCTCTCAAAAAAGTCCTATTTTGTTTTTACATTTTATTAAAAAATGGTGTGTTGGAAATTATTTATACATTCCTCAATGATAAATGGAAACTTTTTTTGGCATTGCAGCAAACAATCCCTTCTTATATTTGCTAACCTGGTTTTTGCATGTTTCCACTGGTGTTTTGAGGATTTATCGTAGGTGATAAGCTCCAAGTTGTGGATGTTGGAAGGTCTCCGTGCCATCTCCCTAATCTTTTGCTCAATCCACAGATTGTCTATCTAATTCAGGTTGGGACTCTGTGTGTGCCACCCCAAAATGTTAATATGTCTTTAAGTCTGAATAAACATGTTAGTAAAATTTAAATATTACTTTAAACTTAAATCTGCAACAGGGGTCTGAATACTTTTGGGCCTAATTTTTTAAAGCACAGAGATGTGAGAGAGTATGACAGCAAAAACCTAGACTGCTCTGTGTTAGAGCCTAATTTTTAGCACAAATGAGCAATGCAAAATGTTTGTTTCATGAGGCTGAAAATGTTGACGTCACAATCAGAAATCCATAGTTACTTTAAAATAAAACACATTTGCCTCCTCCAGGGTCCTTGTGTAACATGTTTGGGAGACATATCGGGCTCTGAAGCAGATGCTGGGGTCAGGGATTTGTTGGGAATGAAGTGTTTGTTGGGCCGCAGTGTAACCGAATCCCAGCAGCCAAATGACTTCTCCAGCCCAGCTGGCTTCTGGCTCCTATGACAGCATTACTTCTGCTAATGAGAACAAGCTGTGAGGGAGGAGTGTCATGAATGTGCATGCATCTGTCCTTGTGAGTGTGAGCGACTCTTTGTGTGGGGGTGTCAGTGCCAAGTTTATACCGATACGGTTTGAAGTACAGTGTGAGATGTCGTCAGTCCGTTGGTGATTGGAAAGAAGTTATAGAGAACTGGAGAAAATTCTATTAATTACTCACTGGATGGTGATGTTATTGATTTGGAAGGAGAGGCGTGTTTCACGTGATGATTCATAGAGAAATACATCTGTAAAAAAGTATTAAAAACAGTCAGAAATTGACTGCATTAAAAAAAATCCTTATTTCATTATTCTGTATCAAGAAGTCATTAAATGGTTTTAATGCTTCCAGTAATGCCATGCTCAGAAGTAAGTGTGGAACAAGTCAAGTAAAAGTTTTTTTATATAGCACGTTTTGAAAATAAAGGATTAATTAATCGTGCATCTACGCAAAAATGATCAAAACAAACTTGGTCTTGGTCAAGCAAAAGCAAAGGATTTACTGCAAGATCAGGACAAAATGACGTTAGAGGAAAAAGTTCTAAATCTTTCTTCATAGCCTCCAAATTCCCCAAAGCTGCTCCAAGTTGTTGGAAATGAGGCTGACTGTCGAACTTTAGAATCAGGAGGAGCAGTGTAGCTGTCGAGCTGGCCATGTAACAGTCTCTACCCTCTTTAATGAGAGGATCACGGGAGTTTTGCTTTCTAGGGCATATGTGTTTTGTTGCTATTGAGAAGGTTTACAGTCAGTTCGGACTGATGTTTTGTTGGGGTTGCTGCGGCAGTATGAGAAGCCGGGGAGAAATTTATGGGCTACCTGGTCTTGGTAAAACTAAAGGTAGAGCTGTGTTCGCATTCCTGGCAAGAAGTTAGACTTATTCCTAGTGTGGGTTGAAGTCCACCAGAGATGCCCCTTGATTGTAGTGAAGAAAGAGTTAAACCAAAAAGCGAAGCTCTTAAATGTATTGTAATGGGATATGGTTGATGACTGTAAGATGGATATAAGTGACTAAAATGAGGTTCCTCTGTAGGCAATCTGTGCTCAACCTTAGAGATAGGGCTCCTTCATCTGCAGGGAATTCAAAATAGAGCCACTGCTTCTCTGCATCGATAGATGTTTGTTAAGGTAGTTCAGGTGTCTCACCAGGATGTCTTTTGGAGGCTTCTCTATGGAGGCTCTCAAGAAATGTAAACTTGGGAGGAAATCCCACAGGAACCCTCTGGAGGGGCTGAGGGATTGACAAGAGATTGAGCTGGGATGGGGAAGAAACCAGTTCTGAACTGGTTCTAATAAACAAGCTTTTGTTTTTTCAAAACCAAAGAGCCAACTCAATGCCACATCATTACATCAACAAAAATATCTCATCCAGTGATTGCCTATCTGTTTTATTCTTAATTTTAATTGGTTGTTGGTCACCATGAACCTGCCACCAGCTCGCAATGAAAACTGTTCTTTCATCTGGCTCAGCTCAAAATTGGGTACTGGGCAGCACCAGTTTATTGGTGCCAGAGCCAGGAGCTCGACGCGGTGAAACACAAAGAACAGCTGCTAAGCCAGCACCTTTTTTAAACTGTGACATAATTTAAATTGTCCCCAAATTCAGAAGATTCCTAGTTTTTGGTAGGATACACTTGGTATAGCTTGGGTCAAACATTCTGGGTACTTTTCCACAAGCTTCTCACAATAGTTTGTCCCGTTCCTCCTGACAGAACCGGTGTAACCGGGTCAGGTTTGTTGGTCATCGTTAGCTCTGCCCACAATTTTTCTATTTCTCACTTTGTAACAAATCTGGGAGTATGCTTAGGGTCACTGTCCATTTGGAAGACCTGTTTGTGCCCAAGCTTCAATCTCTAGGCTTATGTCTTGAGTTGTTGCTTCAATATTTCCACATTATGTTATTTCCTCATGATGCCTTCTAACTGGTAAAATTCACCTTTACCTTATACAGCAAAACACCAAACACACTTCCCTCTTTTCCAGCGACGATGGTCTTTATGGCCAAACATTTAATTGCAGTTTCATAAGATTCCAGAACATGTTTCTAAAAGTTAAGGTTTTTGTCCCTCAGTTCATTTGCAAACTATAATCTGGCTTTTTATGTCGCTTTTGAAGTGAGGGCTTCTTTCTTGCAAAGTAGTATTTTCAGCCATTATCATTATCAATGAACTGCGGATCATGGCTCTCTCCTACCAGCTTCTGGCAGCATTTTTAAAAGGTCTTTTGTTCTTGTTCTGGCGAGGACCTCCTGCCTGTATGACACTTTGGTGGACATTCCCATGATGTTTATACTTGGATATGTTTTACAGATGAATGTGACATCTTCAGGCAACTGGAAATTACTTCTTGAGATGAAGCAGACTTGTGGAGGTTCACAATTTGCCTATCTTGGCAGAATTTGTTGTTTTTTCCACAATGTTACACAAGGAAGCAGTGTGTTTAAGTTGTTGACCAAAAATACAAATAACATAAATAGTCAGACTTAACCTATTGCATGACATCACTGATTGGGTTTGCCCAAACTGATTGAAACAAAGTAATCTTAGTGTGCGTAAACTTCTGAATTTGAAGAAATAAGAAATAAGTTTGGTAATTCTAACCGATCTAAAACAGGACAAGTTTTTTAGAAACATTCTTACATATTTTTTTGTACAGCATATGTAAATTTCTGCTTTTAACCTTATAATTAGGATCTTGTGCACAGGTAACGTGTTGTTCTACCCTAGGCTGAAGTGGGAATTAAACAGCACAGCAGAAGTTAAAACTACATTTGAACCACAGAATAACTGTCACGTTTAGTTTGCTCCACATTGATTTTCTCCTGCAGGACTCAACTCATGCACTCCTACAACGCAAACAGCTGGGAGCTGATAAGAAAGTGTTATTTCAGAGCAAAGCTTCTGCTTTTCTCATCTACCCTTTTTCCCCACAATTATTGATGTCTAATTTTTTTTTTATTAGAAATGCATTAGCAGCTTCAACAACCCTGATATTTGTTAAATAAAATAAATGGATACAACATATATTATTTTTAACAAATGTATTTTTCTGAGTTTGTCTGACCAGTAGAGGTCGCACTTTGCCTAAACATAAGCTACCTTTGCACTTAGCAGGGAGTCCAACACACAGAAAGCCACACACAACTACAACAAAAGCAAAACAAACCCATTTTTACAGCTGATAATGGAAATCAGTACATTGCAGCAGCTATTTTTCTGCTTCTTGGAGGCAAATTTCTTCTGCAATTAAAACTAATTACAATAAAACTATTAATTTCTTCTACAGGGATGAGCACTAATCTCTATGAATTGCTTCTTTTCAAAGTTGCATGAAACACACAGGGATCAAAAAGTACCCACGGTGACTCTGCTGGAACAATCAATAAGGATTGCGGGGCGGGTGATGATGGCAGGTTGCTGGGAGTGTGCTATTTTGCGTGTGTGTTTGTATACACAGTGACCAGGGAACATGTGTCAGATTCACGTGTCGCTTACAGCCAGGCTGGTGGGGCTGGGGAACTATTCCAGGCTCAGGCGGTTTTATTTCGGGAGTCTGTTGTGTTAAAGCTGCCCGACTCCCACACACCTCGCCCGATCCCCACTCTGTCCTGCTCCCGACTGGCACTGGGTGTACTGTGCTTTAAAAGCAAGTCTTACTGGTAGTGAACTGGGTGATGTGCTGGACTGAACAGGTTTGATGGTTGGTGTATTCGAGCGTCTAAAACTGTTTTCAAACTTTGAAACGAAAATTATCAGGCCACAGTAGATGTTTCTGTCATCTGTCTGAACGATTGCTTCAAAAAGATTACATTGCAGGGATCATTTTATTAATGCATCTGTATGAATCGCTCTAATATTTCTAAGGAGGCATAAACTGGTATATATTTCCCCTTATGACAACCTTGAATAAAAATATCAGTTTTTACAGTATCCCAGAATTTATATTAAAAGATTAAACAAAATGCATAATATGATATGACTGAGTTTATTTAAAGTAGGAAGCAAAAGGTATTCCTACACTGCTAAAATACTGTAACATATTAATTAGTGCAGTTATAATGATGTTTTCTATTACAATAAATGACCACTCAACTTCGTAGAAGTTTAGTAGTGGTTATTGTGCAGATTATTACACAATTTTGGTGTTTTGTTCTTTGTATAATAGCTAGCTAATGAATGCCACTCCTTTAGTTTCCATATCATCCCATCCCTTTCTTTCTACCAGCTGACCAGCAGTTCACAGCAACAGCTGGGGCAGTTTTGAGGCTTCAATGAACAGACTACTTAACAAAAAACCTTTTTAATTCGGATATTGTCGCTGTTTTGTTTCCTGCAGCTATAAACAGCAGATGCAATTTCATACAAAATCCCATCCTAAAATATCTGAATAATTTAGATATAAGAAGGCTCTTAAATTCAGGAACCAGAGCTGTGTTTTCAAATGACAGATAATTTAGCAAAGAAACCAGTTGTAAACTGAATTTTTTAGCCAGTTATTTAACCAACATCGCTACACGAAGACAATTTGTTTTTAATGTAATGAAAACCAATGATAACAGAGTTTGAAAGGCAGAATATATATTTGTAACAGGAATTAGCTGAAAACTTGGGCATGACCAACTAAATGTTGCATCTCTCAGTTCCTGTTTGAGGTCTTCTAGATCAAATCGGTGTTTTTTTAACACTTTAAGAGACCGTTCTTCTGCCATGGATAGATTTTTTTACAGCCTGACACTTCTTCGCCCTCCACCTGTCCACTTCCTTGGTTTTTAAGCACCCGATGTACATTATGTTTTTACTGTGAGAATTTTTTTGTAAAAAGAAAACAAAACTGCCACTCTCCATGGGAGGAAAATGGAGATCAAGAGGGCTTTCAAAGATTACAAGACACTCTGAATCATTGGAAGCAAAGCTTAGGAAAATAAAAGGCAAAGTGTTTACACAGCAACTACGCAGTATACGTAAAGTTGTCGTTGACAAGAAGGCATGGTGTGTGTTTGTGGTCATGCTGGGTAAGAGTATGGGAGGCTGAGTCACCAAATGACCCAGAAGCAGTGTAAAGAACTAGGTGGTTCCCCTGTAAACTCCAACCAGCTTCATGTTTATCACTAGTAGAGACAGGATCGGGCATGAGAGACACCAGCAAGAACACCAACAGCACATGTAACAGTAAAATGTGCAAAAACAGAATCAAAAACGCTAAAGAAAAAAAACACAAGCGCTAACATCTCATCACAAATGGACAGACATGCAGAAACCGGTGTGTGATGATCATCAGAGTAATATGAGCCAGCTCTTTATTGTGACGTTAGCTAAAGCGGGCTGAAAACCCATCTCAAACACCCTCCTACTGCTCAGAAACATATGTCAGAGAAACATGAGCTACTCACAAACTGATCCACATGTGCATCTTCCTGTATAGGGTCATCACCTATGAATATATACCAGCATTTGATTAAAGAGCTAAAATAATGTGTCTGAGAAACTTTGAGAGGAAAAAACAACAACACAGGAAGCCTATTAACAGAGTGTCACCGCAAAAAACTAGCTTCCTCTCAGTGTTGGGCAAGATGCCAGCAAATAAAAGACAATGCTGCCCAAGAAATTCTACGACTAGCAATGCTACTTATCTCATGCAAAACTGCAGTTTCAAATGTTCAGATTTAATAGCATATAATGTCTTGCAAAACTATTCACGCCCTTTTTAACTCTGTCATTTTTACAAGAACAAAAATAATACTTCTTATTTGGATTTATTGTGACAGACCCACACTGAGTAGTGTGTAAATATGAAGTGGAAAGGAAAACAATACACGGTGTGCATATATATTCAGCTGCTTTCACTCTGATACCCATACATAAAAAACTGTGCAACCAACCTGTTTAGTAAATACTGTCCACCTCTGTGTCATTCAGTTCCAGTACAAATCCAGCTGTTCCATGAAGGCCAGAGGTTTGTTAGAGAACATTAGTGAACAAACGGCATCATGAAGACCAAGGAACACAGCAGACAGGTCAGGGATGACGTTGTGGAGAAGTTTGAAGCAGGGTTAGCTTAAAAAAAAAATACTCAACGCTTTAAAGAAAGAGTCTGGTCCGACTGCAAATCCAACCAAGGCATGAATATCAACTTAAACCCACAAGATGGGCATCAAGACCATTAATTAGAAGAAAAAGGTTCATGGTGACTCTGAAGGAGCTGCAAAGACACAAATGGTAAATAGACTGAACTTATATAGTGCCTTTCCAGTCATAGAGACCACTCAAAGCGCTTTACACTAGAGCCACATTCACCCAGTTGCACTTGCACATTCATACAGCGATACGCAGATCGGTAGGCAACTTGAAGTTAAGTGCCTTGCCCAGGGGCACATCGACATATGGCAGGAGGAAGTTGGAATCCAACCCACAATCTTCTGATTGCAGACTACTCTTCCTACTGAGCCACAGTCGCCTCAGGTGTAAGAACCTGTCCACAGGACAACTAATAGTTGTGAACTCCACAAATCTGACCATTTGAAAAGAGTCGTGGGAAGAAAGCCATAAGTCACATTTAAAGTTTGCCAAAATATGTAAGGGTGACACAGCAAAGATCTGAAAAAGATGTTTGGATGAAAAAAGACCAAATAAAACTATGTGTGGAGGAAAACACATTATGCTGAACACACCATCTCCATGATTGAACATGGTGGTGGCAGCATTATGCTGTGGGGATTATTTTCTTCAACAGGGGCAGCGAAACTGGTCAGAGTTCATCAGAATCAGAATCAGCTTTATTGCCAAGTTCGTACATACAAACAAGGAATTTGACTCCGGTACACTTTGCTCTTTTGTTCTGTTTTTGCATTACAGAATATACATATTTACAATTTACAATATACAATATACACATATCTAATAGAAAAGGTGCATTTGCAACATCTGTATGCTGTTGTTTTGTACTCTATTGAATGTTCAACAGAGAAACAGCCTGGGGGAAGAAACTGTCTCTGTGGCGGCTGGTTTTAGTGAACAGTGCTCTGTAGAGGCGGCCTGAAGGTAAAACTCTAAACAGTTTATGTGCAGGGTGTGTGGGGTCTGCAGAGATTTTAGCAGTTCTTTTCTTGACCCTTGACCTGTATAAGTCCTGGATGGAGGGAAGGTCAGCTCTGATTATTCTCTCTGCAGACCTGATTATTCGTTGCAGTCTGGACCTGTCCTGTTTTGTGGATGAGCCAAACCACACTGAGATGGATGAAGACAGGACAGACTGAATGATGGCAGTGTAGAAGATGACCAGCAGCTCCTGTGGAAGGTTGAACTTCTTGAGTTGCCTCAGGAAGTACAGTCTCTGCTGGGCCTTCTTTTGAACAGTGTCTATGTGTGAAGACCATCTCAGGTCCTCAGAGATGGTGGTTCCTAAGAACCTGAAGTGGTCCACAGCTGACACGGTGTTGTTGAGGATGGTGAGGGGGGTGTATGGGGGTGGTGTTCTCCGAAAATCCACCACCGTTTCCACAGTCTTGAGTGGGTTCAGTTCAAGGTAGTTCTGACCGCACCAGTGTACCAGCCGATCCACCTGCTGTCTGTATGCAGACTCATCACCGTCCTGGATCAGTCCAATGACAGTGGTGTCGTCTGTAAACTTAAGGAGTTTAACGGACGAGTCCGATGAGGTGCAGTCATTAGTGTACAGAGAAAAGAGGAGTGGGGATAGAACACACTCCTGGTGGGCACCAGTACTTATTGATCTGGATCGGGAGAAGATGCTCCCCAGTCTCACCTGCTGCTGTCGGTCCATCAGGAAGCTGTTGATCCACTGACAGGTGGAGGCTGGGACGTTGAGCTGTGTGAGCTTCTGGTGGAGGATGTCTGGTATGATGGTGTTGAAGGCCGAGCTGAAGTCTACAAACAGGATCCTGGCGTACGTCCCTGGGTGGTCGAGGTGTTGCAGGATGAAGAGTAGACCTAAGTTAACAGCATCATCTGCCGACCTGTTTGCTCGGTAAGCAAATTGCAGGGGGTCCAGCAGGTGGCCTGTGATGTCTTTCAGGTGCTTCAACACCAGCCGCTCAAAGGATTTCATGACCACAGACGTCAGGGCTATAGGCCTGTAGTCATTTAATCCTACGATGGTGGGTTTCTTGGGCACCGGAATGATGGTGGATCGTTTGAGGCAGGAGGGGACCTCACATTTCTCCAGTGACTTGTTGAAGATCCTTGTGAAGATCGGAGCGAGTTGATGTGCGCAGGCTTTCAAACATGATGGGGAGACGTTATCAGGTCCTCCAGCTTTCTTTGTTTTCATGCGCTGAAAGAGCCTATTTACCTCTTCCTCTGAGATCTTTAGTGCAGGCAGAGGATCTGAAGGTAGAGGGTTGGTTGCTTTATGGGGGGAATTTGTCCCTGAATGGGATGTAGAGGAGATGGTTTGAGGTGTGAATGACTTCTTGTCATGTCTGCAGTAGAAGCCATTCAGACGGTTGGCCAGGAGACGACTCTGTTCAGGATGGGTGGAGGGGCTCTTGTAGGCAGTCAGGTTTCTCAGATCAGTCCATACAGCCGAAGTGTCACCAGTAGAAAGGCTGTTCTTAAGCTTCTCACTGTAGCTTCTCTTAGCTGCTTTGATCTCTTTTGTTAGTTTGTTCCTGGCCTGCTTGTACCGCACCCAATCTCCACTGCTGTGAGCTTCTTCCTTTTCTCTGCGCAGATTCCTGAGGTGTGGAGTAAACCATGGCTTATTGTTCCCAAAGGTGCAGAAGGTCTTGGTCTGCACACACATGTCCTCACAGAAACTGATGTATGATGTCACCACATCAGTTAGTTGGTTTAAGTCAGTGGCTGAGGTTTCAAAACAAGTCCAGTCTGTGCATTCAAAGCAGGCCTGTAGCATCTGCTTTGATTCCTCAGTCCACTTCTTAACAGTGTGAACCTTGGGTTTGGAAGCTCTTAGTTTCTGTCTGTAGGTTGGGATGAGGTGGATTAGATAATGATCCGAAAAACCCAGAGCATCCCTGGTAACAGCATGATATGAGTCCTTTAAAGCTGTGTAACATTGGTCCAGTTTGTTTTTGTCTCTGGTGGGACACTTAATATGCTGTCTGTATTTGAGGAGTTCATTTGAGAGGTTTGCGCTGTTAGAATCTCCCAGTATTATGATGAAAGAGTCCATGTATTTTTTCTCCACGTCTGTAATCAGCTCAGCAAGATGTTTTTCCGCGGCAGAAGTTCAGCCATGCGGTGGAAAATATGAGCCAATTATTATAAACGAGGAAAACTCTCTCAGTGAATAAAACGGTTTACAGATTATGGAAAATGACTCCAGATCCGGGCTACATGTTTTTCCCAGCACTTTTACGTCTCTGCAACAACCTTCATTTATATAAAAGCAGATTCCGCCTCCTCGCCTCTTCCCCGATAGCTCCGCGCTGCGATCCGCTCTGAACAGCTGGAAGTCCGGCATCAGCAGTGCGCGGTCCGGGATGTTTTCACTCAGCCATGTCTCGGTGAAGCAGAGAACCGCTGATCCGCGGAGGTCCGTGTTTTTACCGGTGAGAAGGAGCAGCTCGTCCATCTTGTTGTTGAGAGAGCGGACATTTGCCAGGTGGATTGAAGGCAGTGGTGTGCGAAGTCCTCTTTTGTGGAGCTTTACCAGCGCGCCAGCACGCTTTCCCCTCCGCCGTTTTAGGCGCAGAATCCCATATAGAGCCGCAGCTCCACTCGCCAGGAGCTCAGTGAACCTCGGATCAATGAAAGATGGTGAAAAAAAACCCAAGAGAGGACTCTGATGTTGAGAAGTTCCTCTCTACTGAATGAGACCACAGTACTGTGGCTCGAAAAACATAAAAACACACAAAATACAAAAACAAAGAGAGAGCGAAGCTCCGAGGCGGCCATCGTCGGCGCCATCTTGATGCATTTTCATGGGAAGATGAATGGTGCCGAATACAGGAAGAAAACCTGTTAGAGATTGTAAAAGAGTTGGGACTGCGGCGAAGGTTCACCTTCCAGCAAAACATCAACCCTAAACATACAGCCAGAGCTACATTGGAATCGTTAAAATCAGAGTATTCATGAGTTAAAACGGCCCAGTCAAAGTCCATACCTACTGTAAACCAAGTTGCGAATCTGTGGCACGACTTGAAAATGAATGTCCACAGTTTCTCTCCAACTAAGTGAAATTGAGCTATTTTGCAGAGAAGAATAGGTAGAGATTTCAGTTTCTAGACGTGCAAAGCTGGTAGAAACATGAATCAAAAGACTTGTGTGTAAGTGCTACAAAAACTGACTGATTTTTGTTTGTAAAAAAGTTAAAAATTATGTGTCATTTCACTGCTGCATTAACATTATGAGCTAATTTGTGTTGGTGTATAACATGAAAACCAAGTAAAATACAATGAAGTGCCAAAATATGAAAAATTTTAAGAGATGTGAATATCACATAAGACTTTCACAAGTCAGTGTGCATCACTTTCAACAGTGATCACTTTTAACAGATCACAATACTTACTTATGATCTTTAATTTGGTGTCATCGTCCAACTGCAGAGGACTTTTTTATCTTTTTAAACCCTCACAGTTCATTGCAATTTGTCAGAACTAACAACACAGCTGAAGAGCAAACAGGAAGGATGTTGATCTGATACCCATCCTTGTCGATTTCTTATTTTTGTGTTTTTATCTACATCCTCTCAACAAATATTTCCACTTGAGTGTAACAAAAGCTTCTCTATCTTCCAGTTAACAGATTTATGACTGTACCCTGTCACTGTTCATTGAATCTAAATATTCGATGAAGCAATTTATAATATAAATTGCTTCATGAAACAAATTCAATGTCTGTTTTCTTTCTGTGTAACTATCAATGTTATATTTTTACTTCTGTAGAGCTACTGATAGCAATGAATGAATTAATGAGTCGTGCCTGTAGAAGTCCACACCCTCCTATGACTATTAGCACTGGATAGATGCAGAAGATAGTGTTGGAACATACCCCAAGCACGAGTGTCTTCGACTGGGTCCGAAGATACTTGGCGGCCCCTTCTTTGCAATTCGGACCTCTTTGTTCATTTTCCTTTTGAGCTCCAGACTCAAGAGGCTCAGCCGTGGATCTGATTGCCCATCTGCCCTGTGCTAAATCCCAGACTTAAAAGTTGTTCTCTTCTACGAACAGACTGGTGGTTCTGCATTCATTCCACGGGGCTCTCCATCAGATAAACCAAAACAAAAGGAGAAATCCAGATCAGAGGTTAAAACAAAACTGATAGAATCACACTGAAAACATATAGGAATAATTTTTGATGCCTCAGAGTGGAGGAGAAACCCCATGGAGGAATGCTGCAGAGTTCATCTGAAGGAGTTATAGGCAAGCCCCAACAAGGTTGCTTAGATGTTTATCTTGTCTCCAGAAGGAAGAAGAAGAAATGTAGCTGCTAGATTTAGCTACACTTTGAGATTATTAGTTAGTCCTCAACAGTTGTGGTTAAAAACAGCCAAAATAATCCCACGTGACAAAGTTTATCTGCATGCCAGAGGTCTTTACAGATCCAAACAGTCCAGGAAAAAAATCCCTGAGGAGTTAAAGAAAAATAAGAAAGCTTTCAAATAGCTTAATTACTCTCTGTCATTCCCTCACTCACTGTGTTCGCAAGAAGGGGAAGAGTGGAGCTACTGCTGATATCAGTGACACTGCTGAGTAACGTCACTGAGGGTTAACCTCTTCCTCTGAGCGGGTGTGTGCTTGCAGAGAGCCTCGAGGTCACTGTGGGAGCTCAGGACAGCCCATTGTGTGCTCAAAGCTGTCAAGAAGTCTAATTTATGCAGAATCTCCACAAACCAGACGAGCCGGGTCCGGGCTGCCTCGTCGCCTTAGTTTTAGGCTCCCAAAACAAACCGCTGAGCGATGAAGTGTTGATTCTTTTCATGATCAGTGAGACTGACAACAATCTCACATAGAGACCATCACAGAGGAACATATTGGTGTGCCCCAGCTTGTCAAAAAGAGATCTGAGTGCACTAACTGCATTGCTCAGCGCAGCCTTCATTGACACGTGAGATCAGCATGCAGCTTGACCTGATACCCTCCTTCTGCTGCCCTGAAGCCAACAGGATATTGTCAGAGTTGGTGCTGGGAAAGCAGGCAAGCAGGGATGGTGGGTGGAGACCCAAAACATGTGAGCATGCAAAGTAAAATAAAAACAAAATGATCATGCAGCTTTTCAAAATATACATTAGCTTTTCCTTTGACACTGGGCTTGTGTCAAAGAATATTTACTGCCTTGGAAAAGTGTCAAAACCCCTTCAACCGTTTTACACTTTGTGACGTTACAACCACAAACTTCAGCGAGCTTCAACAGGAATTTATCTAATAAACCCTCACAATGTAGAGCATAATTGTGAAATGGAAAGCAAAGAATACATGGTTTGGAAAATAGTTGCAAACAAAAACCTGTAATGTGTATCATGCTTTTGTATTCAGCCCCACTTACTCTAATACCCCTAAATGAACTCCAGTGCAACAAAACTGCTTCATAAATCCCCTAATTAGTAAATATAGTTCATGCATGTGCATCCCCTCAGTTAATGCTCTGCAGAACCACCTTTCGCTGAAGTTACCAAGTCTCCAAGAAGAAGAAGAACCAAGTCTCCACCAGAATTGCACATATAAAGATTGACTCATTCTTCTTTTCTGCAGGTTGGATGGAGATTGTCTATGAACTGCAATTTAAATCATTTTCAGGTCTTGCCAAAGTTCTTTAACCGGATTTTGATCTCGACTTTTGTAGCCTCTAGAATATTTTTATTAAGTATTGTCTTATATTTAGGACCCTACCTGTCTCTCTTCATTGTCTGCTAATGAGTTTTCCAACTGCTCTTCTCACTGTTCTTTTTCCTTTCTGACATAATGAGTTTCTCACCGACTGTATAGAAAAGATCTACAGGGGTTGGACAATGAAACTGAAACACCTGGTTTTAGACCACAATAATTTATTGGTATGGTGTAGGGCCTCCTTTATGCCAATACAGCGTCAATTCGTCTTGGGAATGACATATACAAGTCCTCCACAGTGGTCAGAGGGATTTTAAGCCATTCTTCTTGCAGGATAGTGGCCAGGTCACTACGTGATACTGGTGGAGGAAAACGTTTCCTGACTCGCTCCTCCAAAACACCCCAAAGTGGCTCAATAATATTTAGATCTGGTGACTGTGCAGGCCATGGAGATGTTCAACTTCACTTTCATGTTCATCAAACCAATCTTTCACCAGTCTTGCTGTGTGTATTGGTGCATTGTCATCCTGATACACGGCACCGCCTTCAGGATACAATGTTTGAACCATTGGATGCACATGGTCCTCAAGAATGGTTCGGTAGTCCTTGGCAGTGACGTGCCCATCTAGCACAAGTATTGGGCCAAGGGAATGCCATGATATGGCAGCCCAAACCATCACTGATCCACCCCCATGCTTCACTCTGGGCATCCAACAGTCTGGGTGGTACGCTTCTTTGGGGCTTCTCCACACCGTAACTCTCCCAGATGTGGGGAAAACAGTAAAGGTGGACTCATCAGAGAACAATACATGTTTCACATTGTCCACAGCCTAAGATTTGCGCTCCTTGCACCATTGAAACCAACGTTTGGCCTTGGCATGAGTGACCAAAGGTTTGGCTATAGCAGCCCGGCCGTGTATATTGACCCTGTGGAGCTCCCGACGGACAGTTCTGGTGGAAACAGGAGAGTTGAGGTGCACATTTAATTCTGCCGTGATTTGGGCAGCCGTGGTTTTATGTTTTTTGGATACAATCCGAGTTAGCACCCGAACATCCCTTTCAGACAGCTTCCTCTTGCGTCCACAGTTAATCCTGTTGGATGTGGTTCGTCCTTCTTGGTGGTATGCTGACATTACCCTGGATACCGTGGCTCTTGATACATCACAAAGACTTGCTGTCTTGGTCACAGATGCGCCAGCAAGACGTGCACCAACAAGTTGTCCTCTTTTGAACTCTGGTATGTCACCCATAATGTTGTGTGCATTTCAATATTTTGAGCAAAACTGTGCTCTTACCCTGCTAATTGAACCTTCACACTCTGCTCTTACTGGTGCAATGTGCAATCAATGAAGACTGACTACCAGGCTGGTCCAATTTAGCCATGAAACCTCCCACACTAAAATGTTTCAGTTTCATTCTCCAATCCCTGTAGATACCAGCAGAGATGTGACAGATTTATTTCAGGACCATTCCAAAGCCTCGAGGTTGCTAACTAGTTGTCAGCATCAATTGTTGTTTCGGCTCAAATGCGACACAAAAAACAGATCAAACTATGGTTTGGAGATCACATGGCCTTCAGGAAGCAGCTATAACACTAACCTGCATTTAAACCTAAAATCTGTGAATTTTTGTGAAATATTTCTCTCACAATAACAGAAACAGTGCTTGTAAAAGAAGTGTTTCGATGGGCTTATCAGCAGTGTGGAGGAATGTCAGTGGGGTGGGTTTCGGCACAGTGTTTACGACTGCCAAGCGTGCCATCCTGCATGCTGTGGTCAAGTTAAAATAAGGTGCAGTGCTCTCTGTTGTTATCTTGGTAGGTCAAATTTGAAAGAAGTATGCGCTTAAAATTAAAAATGTCTGAGTGTTAGTGCATTGATCATTCTGCGCTGAGCGAACTGAGGTTCTGAAGCCTGAAGTTATGTTTAAGAGTCTTACTTTACGTAAAAATGATATTATGAATTCTATGAGCTTTTGCTTTAACCCACTCCACGTTATTGCAAATGTGATGGCCATGCTTTATCCTTGTTAGCCTGAATAGCACACACTGTGTTCAAAAGTACAACTTCCTCAAGTCTCCCAGCAACCATCCCAGCCATGCATGGGTGGAGTTTGGAAGTTAGCAAGTTTCTTTCAGTGGGGAGTGCAGCGCATGCCCATCTATGTGCCAAGGACCTGAATTTAGCACAGTATTTATAGAACTAGAGAGCATAGAGTGTTGATAGCGGGAGGATTGCACTTGAAGCCAAAGTGCTGGCGGTAAGCAAAGTGCTTAGCAGCGTTGCAATAAATTACTTAGAGATCTCCAAGTGGGGCGTGGGCATGTAAGGTTGTAGCCTTGGCGTGAGACCAGGGAGGCCAGTCCAGCTTTAGATTCTGCATGAACAACTGAGCAAGCCCTGGCGGTTTGTCTGGACCCCACTTCATGGATGCAGCACTAATGTTGCCTCCAGGCTCCCTATACCTCACGCTGTCCAATTAGAGCCCAAATTTATTGCGGATATAGTGATGTACTTTAGTACATGCTCAAAGTAGTGGAGTAATTGTTACACGATTTCACTTAATGCAAGACCTTCCCAAGACCTGCAAAAACTATCCATGTTCAGGCTTATTTTTAAACATATTTATTCCTACTCTTTTCCTAAATCCAGTTAGTTTCCAGTCTTCTCATTAACAGAAAATGAAACTACAGTAAGTTAGTGTTGGACGTGTATTTGCAAGCCCTGCCACTGGCTTGCTGGTGTCAAGTATCCTGGGATCCATCAGACAGAGTATTGTATAAATATTTGATGCAGTGAGAGCCACTGATTATGGTCCATCAAGCTGCATGAGCCTTTTACTGAAAACCACTCAACAAAAACTAGGAATCCAGAGGGAAAATCCAACTGCTACAGGAAGAGACAATCCAGGTAAAAACAAGTGATAAATTTCACAGCCTCTGAAGTCTCATTACTTTCTCACACATTAAATTATACAAAGTCAGGAACTATGAAGATGAATGTTGCTACAGATGATGTATTGTGAGATGACACTCTTGCAATCCATATATGCACAGCCTGCATGTGAAACCAGACTGCATTTTTAGTTCATCTTACTGTGAATAAGATAGCAAAGGTTTGATAAAGAGCTGCTAAAGTAAAAAAAAAAAATAAATAAAAGTCTTTATCTGTCGATATATTTTGAATTGTCTTCTTTTTAGTTGTTTCCACCTAGTCGATCATTTCAAAGAATATTCTGTAGTTTGTCACAAACATTTCTTCTTGCATAGCAGCTCTGGGAGCAACTGCAACACCTAATTTATAAGAAGTAGGGGCTTTTGCAGCCCATCCGTCTTGTCCTGTTAATATTTAATTTGTTATTCAGATGAATGGCACTGCAGTAGATTAATGTCTATTTAAATCTTATTTATCAGGTGGATGCGTTTTAACAGATGCTGAATAGTTTTGTAGAGGTTAGTCAACATGTTCTGCAGGGATTTATGCTTGGATTAATAATCTTCCTGCTTCCAAAAGGCAGTATTATTTGGCAGCATGGCATAAATGTTTATTGGTATTTAAATTACATTCAAATATAGCTATCTACGAGGTCAACTGGTGCCAATCAGTCACATTGTGAAAATGCTGCATTGCTATAAAGCCCTGAATAAATTGAATCTCTGGGTTTATTTTTTTCTTGTTATTCCTCCAAAGTCCAACTCATTCAGGGATGAGAAAGCTTTGTGCCTTCATTTTAGACTAATTTCAGACAAAATAGACACAGCATTATATTTTAAATCTAAACAAAATCTTAAGTAAATCAGCATGTAAGGACTGACGGCCTCGAATTGAGTTCTTGTACGATTGAAAAGAATCTTGAAGACATTTTACCTCACCCAAAACAAGTTTCTAACTTTTTCTTTAACCATGTAATAAATTTATAATTAAGGCTGAAGTTTTGTTGTTCCTTATTATGATGACATTTAAGTTTCTCCCTGAAAAACCAACAGGAACAAGACTGATCACATTTCTCTGACTGAACTTTATCTTTTTATGTAAAATTCAGTTTGAAATTCATCTCTTCATGCATAGACCTTTATGACTAAATCCAATAAAACCTTAAAGATCTCATAGTCAAATAGCCATTTATCACGACAACAGCCTCTTTGCCACAGTAGGGTTAGGCTGCTAATGAACCAGCCATAAAGCACTGAGCCCATCTCTTCATACATTTGTATACATATTACATAATATTTGCATCACTCTCTCCTTGTGCTTTCATTTGCATATAGTGCTTGCTTTACAGATGCCTGTTTCTAATCAGCATCTATAGTGACTCAAATATTTTTAATTATTTGATTTAAATATCTTCAGCTACTCTCATTGTCTTTTGTCCTTCTTTTCACCCCAAATGGTTTCGCCAGATGAGCGTCCTCTACACGAGAATGCTTGCTCAGGGGGGATTATTAAATTTCATTGTTTCTTGATTATGTAAATGGCCCTAAGATGCACTTAAAGTTTAATAAAAGCTATGGTCAATCTAAAATATACAGTTTATTAATTTAAAAAGAAATTATTGAGTGGTAAAACTGGGAAAAATGACCCACCAGTGAAGATTAATCTTTTTCTTAAACAATGCTTAGTGGAGAAATCTGCAACATCAGAAAAACAGCAACTGACAGTTGAAGGTTTGAACACATTTGAGGTAAATATACATTTTTACTGTAGCAAACTATAGCCAAGATAACCACTTCTCTAAACACTTTGCATATGTTGCAAACTTATAAAACAGGATGTTCTAAAGATTATTATCTTGTCAATGTGGTGTAATATGGCGCCATGTGTTTAGAGCATACAACACATTGTAAACCAAACTAAACTAAACATTAATTCATGAATGAGTCTGTTATTTTATGTGTTTATTTAATTGTTAAAAGGAAGTAAAACTTGTTTTGTTTCATGTTTTTCAATAACATGAGGAAAATGATCCAGTCTTCATCAAGTTTTAAAATGATGTAAATCTAACTTCAGTTTTACAAACAACACACGAGAGTATCATTACTTATTAATCAAAGATAAATAAAATGTAGGACGTGTGTGATTGTTAAACACACGCATATGGAATAGTAGTTTTCTGTATGATTACACTGTAAAAGCTGACAGATTCCACAGGTTAGGTTCAACAAGTACTTATTTAATCTCTTAAACTCAACTCATGAGCTTTTTACACACGATGTAGGTTTATGTGTTTTCCAGTGTTTATCTTATTGTAAATTGTCTTAGCTTGTCAAAGCTGAGACCATGCACATCTGTAATTTGACTTTACTCCTAGTTCTAAGGCAGCTTTTAAACTTTTTTTCTAAGTTAAAGGACATTTATTAGTGTATGTGAACTCTGGTCGAGTTTCCAGTTTTGCTTTAGTTTATTGAGGTTTGCAAGAAGGTTTTGCACAGTTCACTACAGCATTTTAATCTGATGTCTGGACATTGAGACATAGGTATTGTCACAAGTTTCCTGCTGTGGTTATGATCGTTGTCCTTTTGATTACCCAGTTTGGGCCAAGCAAGAAGGACTCTTAATTTGATTCTACAATATGATACACACAGGAGTTCAGGGTCAACTCAAGCCCACATCATCACCATTGAATTGAATTGTGTGCATGCATGGTTGTATGTCTTTGTGTTGCCATGTGATGAACGGCAAGCTGGGTGCACCTCTTGCCCAGTAACACCTGGACACAGCGTACCGCCGCACAACCCTGCAAAGATAAGCGAGTTCAGACCATGAGGCGATAGATGGATGGAAATAGTTGTTCACTCTGAAGGATGATAGAAGCCACGTATTTTGGAAAGGCTGTTTTAACCCTTTACAGATTGGTGCAGAAAAGTGCTCCTTTGAGGTCGTTGCTGTTGTCTTTCCTTCTTGGCATTGTGTCATTGATTGACAGTATGTTCCAGAACAACAAACTGCCACAACACCATCGTTTTAGAAAGGCGGCCATTCTTGTTGCATTTTGATTAGCAGGACCAAGAGACTAAAATGCCATAGAGACAGTTTGCACTTAGTTTTTCACATTTTGGTTTTGACTTTCTTACTAAATAATGACAGCATAGAAGCTGTTCTGTGTTTCACTTCAGGTAAGGTGTATATAATTTTACAACCTCTTATGGACCACATTTGTTTTATTGGAACAAGATTAATTTTATTTGCAACTGTGAATCACCTGATGTTTTTTTTTGTTTTTTTTTTACTCGTTCATACTACTAACCAAATTTTATTTGACAGGTCAGCACTGCACATAGTTATTATGTGTACTATAAATATTACTTTATTCTCTTTATCCAAGATCCAACCAAATCTGTACTCAGTGAAAACAGTGAGGCCAAAAAATTAGGACATATTTTTTTATTTTAAAGATGTACTGGTTCTGACAGCTTCCCTGCTTGAGGCCAAAATACCTGCAAAACTGACATGTTTAAATATTTCATGAACAAGCAGCATAATGGCATCACTGAAATTATGTAAACACATGTCATGCTTGTATGTTAGGTCCTGAACATAGTTAAAGGCAGACCAACAGCCAGGGGACTCCGAGACAGCTAACTGAGGGGCACCCAGGTTTCATGTTTATCTGGTGACAGATGGTTTTATTTTACAAGTAAAGAAATGCTACCCAGCGAGCAAGAGTTAAGTCTCTAAAAAAATATATTAAATAAAATTTGGCTCATGATAAAGGGATTTACACTGAACAAAGCTTTGAACTGCAGCTTTGGTTTTGGTAGTAAATATAACGCTCTACTTGCCACACAAACTTCCAGTTACTCAACGAGTGAAACTTGATTAACTATAATTGCTTTTCAGCAGCTGTGCATTAGATTGGCACAGTAACTTCTATTAACAGGTTCGTATCAAATGTTTCAGCTGAATGGGTTTGACTTAAGCATTAAGTAGAATAATTGGAGGAATAAAAGGTCTGTCAGCTTACTGCTTGTCACTAGTGTGAATGTCAGAGTGCATCACAGAAATATTCCTCTATTTTTAAAGTTGCACTGCTGTGGGAGTAAAACAGGTTAAAATTAGGAACACATAAATAAACTGACAAATATAGCAGGAAGAAGCTCAAATATACATGTTAATATTAATATTAGATAAAATTTCAGTAATTAATTTCAAAAGGGAAAGTCAAATTAATTATATTAAATAATTAAAATACTCAACGATATTTATAATTTTTATGTTTATGGCTTACAGCTACTAAAACTCAAAATTCTGTTTCTCATAAAAACATAAGATTAAATGAAATGGATTATGAAAACAGACATTATTACCTGTACAGTCATCAGGAGGATTGCTTACTTTATGGTTGTCCAGAAAATCACTCACACCCTCCACAAGGAAGGTAAACCACAAAAAGCCATTGCAAGCATAGTATCAATGGAAGCCTGAGTGGAAAGAAAACGTGTGGTTGGAAAGCCTGCACCTAGGTTACATAAAATCAATAAAAAATGATTTTTACTATGTAACAATGAGGTTAGTGAAAGGTATGTCCATTTGTTGTGAAGTGTATGCAGCCAGTACTGGGTCTGGGCTCCTTTTGCATGAATTACTGCAATCAATGCATTCGAGGTGATCAGCCTGTCCCCCTCCTGAGGTGTAAATAGGGTTAGTTTGGACGTTTTTCATCAATGTTTTGTGATGTTATTATTAAACTGATATAACATCTTTTCAATACAGATAAGAAAACCTTTATAGATAACTTCACTTCAAAAAAATCTAAACTAATTCTTTAACAGCAGCCTTCAGTCTGTCTTCTCTGTTGGGTTTTATGTCTCTCTTGTTTGAGACATGACTTTGGACTTGAAGAAACACAGTGGATCAGCACCAGCAGATGGCTCCTCAAATCATCACTGACTCTGGAACCTTCATAATGGACCTCAAGCAACTCAGATTCGTGCCTTTCCACTCTTGCTTCAGGCTCCAGGACCTTGGTTTCCAAATAAAATGCAGCACTAAATTTGATCTGAAAAGACAACGTTGGACCACTGAGCAAAAGTCTAGTACTTTATCTTTCCTTTCATCCTTCCAGGTAAGATGATTCTATTACATTCTTCGGTTCAGGAGAGGCTCAATACAAGGAATTAAGTCTTTGTACCCTAGTGCTTTGTGTGCTGGAAATTTTTTGTTATTGGCCGACTTTGTCCTTCCACTCAACTTTCCTTTAATGTGCTCAGACAAAGCACTCTATGAACAGCCAACTTCTTTGTCAATCACTTTTTGTGATTTATTCACTTTGTGATGGGTGTCAACAACTGTCTTCCTCCTGGAAGGCTAAAACATAACATTTCTGTATTAGAAAACCTGTTTATTGGTGTCCTCTTTTGTTATTTTATGAAACAATTAATTGTAGGTGATCATTTAGCATTGGGTTTTTAAAATCCTAATGCTAAAAAATATTTTACAAGCTTCTGTTTCCATTTTGTATATTCTCATAACCCTCCCCAAAAAGTGTGAAGAATGTGTTAACAAACAACAGTAGCGTGACCTCCAGTCTGTGAAGCTTACTCAGAGTTTCTCCAAGTGGTCTACAGGTCATGGCTCTGCACTGAAAAATATGACCCTTTCTTTTTTTTAAAGGACTTCATACAATAACTCTGTTTTCTCTGCTGATCATGCCCTTTTGCAATCTTAATCCATCAAAATGCATAGTGGGGTTTTGCAAATACTTGGAAAACGTGATGGGTTTCTGATAACATAAGCAAATGGCATGATCTTGTTCCTTTCTGACGTAAACCAGACACAAGCTGCCTGTTCAGCAGTCATGAGGAATGAGAAAAATAAGGGAAAGGGTAGCCATGAAGGGCCAGCCTTGTGTTAACTGCTCCTTCCCTCCCCTAAAACAGCTTTGTCTCAGCTAAACAGAAACTTGAGGTCAGACACAAGCAATCTATCTGTTTCTACAGGAACCTTTCTCATTGCTACATGACCTGAACTGGGCCTCCTGAACACCTTAGGCTCCAAACAAGACCCTTTTTTATTTAAAGAACAATGAGGCCATTCAGATGACACTGTTACCGACGTCAACAAAATCATCATTCCCCAGCGCTACCTTCTCATGAGACAATAAGGCTGTTTTTTTTTTGCAAAAGAAATCCCATGACACACAATTTATTATGGTGATAAAAAATAAGAAGACAAAGTCCACTGCAGAGAAACTAATACAATGATTCATGTGCTTACACCCCTTGACTTTCATCTAAGTGTTTAATCCATTACGACCTATTTAATGAAACGCATTTGATAAGGATCTATAATAACAGACTGCAAAATTGTGAAGTGGAAGGAGAAAGATAAATTATTTATAAAACATGTTACAAACAGCAATTGCAAAGTGTGGCATGCGTCATGATGCTGCCACCACCATGTTTCATGGAGCGGATGCTGCATTCAGAGGGATGTGCCTCCAAACATACAGTTTTGTGGGCCAACAAGTATTGTTTTGGTCTCATCTGACAAGAGCACCTTGTCCCATGGACGTTTGCTGAGCTCCCTTCATGACTTGTTGCGAACTGCAATTGGCTTTTTATAAACAATCGCTGCCTTGAAAGAATGGTTTTCTTCTTGTCAATCTCCTTTTGGGAGAGCATGACTAGTCCTGACCACAGAATATCCTATCTGAGTGGTGGGTCTCTGCAGCTCCTCCAGAGTCACCATGGGTCTCTTGACTGTTTATTTAATAAATGCTCTCCTTGTCCAAACTGTTTGTTCACTGTTTGGTGAGATTAAATTACACACACATGGACATTATTTACTAGCAACATGACTTCTGAAGTCAGTTGGTTGCACGGGATTTTATTTATGGGTGTCAGAGTGAAAGGGGCTGAATTATTCTTCTAAAGAGCTATTGGCTGAAAACTTGATCATGATTCCCCAGATTAATCCACTGTTCATCTATTGTAAATGTTTTTACAACAGACATGTTTTCATTTGTCTCTTACTTGTCTACTTTCCTTATTATGTAAGCAAACACAGAACTGTATACTGTCCTGGTCAGCATATTTAAAGGTTATTTAATTAAGACTACTACATTACAATAATACAAAAACGTCTAAAATAGTTTCTGAATATTCACTCTGATTTAAAACTTTTGCACAATATTGTGTGTACTTGACTTTACTGAGCTTCAATATGGCAGCTAAGACAATGTTTCCTTCTGAATACCGATCTTTGTTATTTTTCCATCCCAGCCTAGAGTGTTTCATATCCAAAGCTAAACCTCCACTGCACACAACTTCAAATCAAAAGCACTACCTGGGCGTGTGCGCCAAGGTGAACCGGCGCTGCAGAGCGATGCTGCGGTTCACCAGAAGCTTGCGAAACAGAAGCGGGGAGTGTCGAGGAGAATCGCAGGGGGACATCCTGGGAGATCCGCAGGGCGAGCCCGACGGTGACCGTGGTTGCAGTTTAATGTTCTGAGCACTGCTGAGCGGGAAGCAGGCCGCCTCCCCGGAGCTTTCCAACAGGGCTTCACTCATGCTGATGTGTAAGGTTCAACAAAACTTCTCTCTTAAACTGATCACTTACACTGCACTCTTAGTCCTCACAGGTAGGCCAAGTCTTCCATCTCAGGTCAGCAGGCGAATTGAAAATGACTCACAACCCTCTCCTATGATAATACGCTTCATACTCTGAGACACTTGTGATGGTCCCTAAATGCTGCCAGCTTCAGGATCTTCATCACCTTTCTCAACAGGACTCTCTGCAATCCACCGTTGATGGACACAGACATGAGTGCAGGACTGAGCCCTCCCCTCAGCAGTAAGCGGTGTGTTTACACAGCACTGAGCTCTGCCTAAATATGGCCAGGCCTGAATTAAAGTTATGTTAGCTCATGCCATGGGGGAACTAGCTGTGTCCAGAGCTCCTTCATGCAGGAGAGAACCTGCAACCAGCACCAGATTACATCTGTTTCCTTCAGCAGAGAGGAGCACAAACAGTGACGAGCGACCTGGCGTCTCTGCTCGTGTAGACGAATGCCAACAGTGCAGCGCTGGGAGGCCACAGCCAAGACTCTGCGTGTCACTGCGGCCCCACTCTGTCTAAAAACAGAGCACGCTTAAGATAAAAGATAACAGGAATCCTGGAAATGTCATTTTAACTTTTGCTGTCATCTCAAGCAGTTTGCAATGTGCCTTCCCAGGGTTCCTGAATGGCAATGGAAAAACTACATTTCATCTCTGACCCACAGACACTCACGCAACCCAAATCTCCTCTAAACCAAAACATGACCTTGTAAATCCAGCTAAAACACACAAACGGACATCCTAAATCTGCTTGTACCTAAACATTCAGATGATAAGCAAGATGCATGTTTTAATCTGCTCTAATCAAACAATGAATGGCTTAAAGTGTCTTGTGATTTCCATCACTGACTTCATGGAGGAAAGCAAGTATATGACTTGATTACTGTGACTAAAAGAGTGATCCGAAGGCAGGTTTTTCTAGGATTTGACGATCTGAGCAGGTCTATTTTCAGTCTCAGGTTCACAGACCTTCCACCTCGGATCTGAAAATCGCTGGATCTCAAAGAACACTTTTAAATATTTTTGGGATATTTCACACATTTTAATCCCCTTCTGGATCATCTTTTGTACGCTCAGGAAAAAAGAACTCAAGAAAAAACTGAATAAAAAGTTTGAAAATTTCTGTTTCTAAAAACGTTTTGAGAAAGATTATATAATAAAGGTTATTTATTTCTTACAGGTTTTAGGAATTTCACCTGAAATAGTTAATAGTAAGGTATTTGGCAATGACAATATTTTATATTTACATTTACTGTTTACATAGAACGAGCCTGATGGCAACGCTATGAATGAACTTTTAAAATCTCTGACTATTTTAGTTTTGAGCTGATGGTAAATAATGTTGCAGATTGTTGCACAACTTGCCGTTCTTTCACAATTTAGGATTTGTCCTAAATTGTCCCTCTAGTGTGTCCTGGGCCTCCTCCCGATGGGATGTACCTGGAACACCCCCAGAGGAATGTGTCCAGGAGGTATCCGGTATAAATGCCAGAACCACCTCAACTGACTCCTCTCGATGTGGAGGAGCAGCGGTTCTGCTCCAAACTCCTCCCAGATGGCCAAGCTCCTCCCTCAGTCTCTAAGGGAGTGCTCAGCCGCCCTGCAGAGGAAGCTCATTTCAGCTGCTTGTATCCGGGATCTCATTGTTTCGGTCATGACCCAAGTTCATGCCCATAGGTGAGGGTAGGAGTGTAGACCGACCGGTAAATCGGGAGCTTTTTCAGCTCAGCTCTCTCTTCACCACAACGGACCAGCACAGCATCCTTATTACTGCAGCGCCGCACCGATTCGTCTGTAGATCTCCGCCTTCATTATCCCCTTACTCGTAAACGAGACCCCGAGATACTTGAACTCCTCCACTTGAGGCAGGAGCTCCCCTTCAACCGGACAAGGGCATGCCACCCTTTTCCAGTCGAGAACCACAGACTTGGAGGAGCTAATCATTCTCCTAGCTGTTTCACACTCAGCTGCAAACAGGCCCAGCGCATGCTGTAAGTTTTGGATAGAGGGGGACCAGCAGGACCACGAAGAGACGATATCCACTGGGCCCCAAACCTAGAAATAGCCTAGAAATCCTGTCCATGAAAATTATGAACAGGACCGGTGACAAAGGGCAGCCCTGCCGGAGTCCAACACACACCGGGAACAGGTCCAACTTAGTACCAGCAATGCGGACCAAACTCCTGCTCCGCTTGTACATAACCCAGATAGCTCCTAACAAAGGGCCCCCAACTCCATACTTCTGGAGCGCCCCCACAGGACACCGCGAGGGACACAGTCGAATGCCTTCTCCAGGTCCACAAAACACACGTGGACTGGTTGGGCTCCCATGAACCCTCGAGCACCCTGTAGAGGCAAAGGCCTTACTATGGAGGATGAGGATTGTAATCCCTCTGTAGTTGGAACACACCCACCAGTCCCCTTTGTGATGAGGGAACCGGAAAGGCAGAAACAAGGTTTTATAAAATAAATAAAAAAGGTTTGTGTCTGTATGTTCTGCAAAATGAAACTTCAATTTCAATTTATCCTAGGATAAATATCTCACCAATGTGGAAATACATGAAATATGTGAAATGCCCTAAAATCCTCTATAACTTCATTATAAAGTCAATTGAATCTACATATATATATATATATATATATATATATATATACACACACATACATACATACACTGCTGCCAGGGGAGGCCAGTAGATGGCTCCCATGGGCAAACAAACTGGTGGGCAAATATCCTGTTTAATCCTCAATATTGA
Source organism: Girardinichthys multiradiatus (assembly GCF_021462225.1). Taxonomy (NCBI): domain Eukaryota; kingdom Metazoa; phylum Chordata; class Actinopteri; order Cyprinodontiformes; family Goodeidae; genus Girardinichthys; species Girardinichthys multiradiatus. The sequence continues at coordinate 12,577,619 of NC_061802.1, read as the reverse complement.
TTCAAATCATGCAAGCTAGACTCAGCTGATTCAGTCTAAATCAAATATATGCATTTTCCTTAAGGAATAATTTGAATATATTGGTAACTGCCATTGTAATTTTTCTTTGACTGATTTAATATATAAAACAAAAAAAATGCATTTTCTTTAGACTTTTATAGAGAAATTCGTGTTGTTTTTACAGTAATTAATACAAATTATACATTTTTTACTATTGTGCAAATTGCACATATTTTTTCTTAGAATATCATATGTAATTAACAAAAGTTCAAAAGATTTAAGGTTTGGTATTTATTAGTTTAAAACAAACATTACTTTAATTGAAAAATATTTTGCAACCATAAATAACTGTCCTGCTGTATGATGCAGTGGTACGGACTACTTCCTGTTTTTATTCATGCAAGTAAAGATGAGCTGTGTTTTCTACCTGTAACACGAAAAATATCCATCTTTTCTCATTCTGGGATCGGGTTGAAAGGGTAACAGATTTAATAGGGAAACCCGGACATCCCTGTCCTACACTCTTCAGCCCATTCTAGGTGATTCCAAGTTCTTCCCAGGCCAGAACAGATATATAGTCCCTCAAACGAGATATGGGTCTGCTCCAGCATCCCCTAACAGTGGTACGTTCCTGGAAAACCTAAAAGAGAGGCATCTTTGAACTCCACCAACTTACGATGCAGAGGAGCAGCAGTTCTACTTCAAGCTCCACCAGAACAATAAAGCTCCTCGCCCCATCTCTAACACTGAGCTCTGCCACCCTAAGGAAGAAGCTAATTTCAACCACTTATATCTGGAATCTCATTCTTCCCATCATGATCCAAACATCCCGACCATAAGTGACAGTCAGAACCTTCCCACTCCGTCCTATCATCCATCTCTAACAAGAAATCAAGACGCATACATTTCTCCACTTGATTCAAAAACTAAACCCTAACCCAGAGGGAGCAAGCCACCGTTTTCCGGTTCAAAACCATGAACTCAGACTTGGAGGAGCAAACTCTCATCCTGGCTACTTCACACTCGGCTATGAACTGCTTTAGTGCATGCTGAAGGTCATGTTTTGTAGAGGCCAACATAACCGCATCCTAAAAAACAAAGATCCCTGAAGTTTCCAAAACCAGATCAAGATGAAGGGAAAAAATAAAACAAAAATGAACTCATGAACATTCAGAAAAGGTCAAAGATTAATGTCACTCCTCCATGTTTGACATGTTATCCTAATTTGTGATTTATGTCTCTTTTTATACATGACAACATATTGGAGGAGCAGATAGGGAGCAAGACCTGAGACATGTGGTTTGAAGAGGACTAATGTTATAATCATAACTTTATCAATGCTTCAAATCAAGTTCACATATCAGCACCTTCCTTAATATAATTTCCTCAAACAGAAACATTTATAAATGATTCGGAAAGTCAACTCAAGCTGTGCTGCTGCTTCACGCCTGATCTTTCTCACACTCATGCTCATCACTCCATGAAATGTTGAGCACCATGGCCCTGGATTGATGAGATCGGAGCACAGCAAACTCAAACGTATACTATATTGACTGACAAAATTATATTTAAACGTTTACACAAGAACTGTCTAACTGGAATAAGCAAATAAATAAATAACTAGACAGTCAAGTACATTTTCATCCTGGATTGTCAGATTTTCCTTATAAGAAGAGACAACTACGCTGAAGTCCTCTTTTCTGGTCACGATAATAGTTTCTAAAACTTTGAGTTCCACTCATTTTATCTTCAAATTACTATTACTATTTATATTCATATTATTATTATTATAAAAAACAGGGTTAAATTCTATAAAGACAAAGCTTTTTGAATATGTATGCAGTTTTTTCTGCTTTAACAAACCAATCAATGTGAAACAGCAACTTTCTTTTTAATTGTTAATTATGAAAACAAAAATCAATGCAATAGTTCAAACAATAAACATGTTATGTGTGGTTCAGCAGTAGAAACGACAGTGGATCAGTCTCTGGGCTGAATTATTTTAACATTTAAGAAATGGCTACAATGGCTACAAATGCAGGATAGATAAACAGAATAGCTTTGTATTATGGGGTGGATGCAGTGCTCATTTTTCTTTCATGGAGGGGGATGTGGATTCATCTAAATTATCACCTCTGAGTTCAGCTCTCTGGAGTAATTCTGTGCTCTGCTCTGCTGTCAGATTACATTCAATCCTGTGTGTGTCAGCTGCTTTGTGTCTGATGACAGATCATCAAGGTGACTGACTGAAGTGTTGAAGCAGGAGCTCGATGAAGTGAAAGGGAAGAAGGCTGAACAACCTATACTTTAATCCATCAGGGAGAAAATTGCAAGTTGTAATTTTTAGCAAAGAACGACATGATTTCAGCATCCTAAGGCCTCTTGCTGCAAAGATTCATTTTTCAGCCCAGCTATAAACTACAGCCTCTACAGAACCAGGATATATCTGCAGCATTATATATTAATGTTAGCTGTGAGTCAGATTTTCATTAATGGTGACATTTTAAAAAATGAAGCAAATCTGAACATTCATTAGTGAGCATGTTTCTAAAAGGCAGGGATGCTGAGGAGAACCCTTGAAAGTTGAGCTGATTATAAAAACCATTCTGCAGCTACAGAAAAAACCTCTTCTCAGCAACCAGGATAAACAGTAATTACAGAAAGGCTGATCAGCTGTCACCATGATACTCTGTGAATGCCAAATGAACTCTTTATAACTGAGCGTTGTGCCATTCGGGAACAAAAATGTTACCAAAGCTCTCACAGGTCCTGTGAACTGTGAGGTGGTTTCGCAAAACTGGAAATACAAGGACCATGACCACACAATCTTTTTATCTTTTAATGATTATTGCAGCATGGCAGAGACTAACTCTGCTTAACATGATGTGAGGGATGTCCTCCTATTGCAGGTTCTATGTATTCTCTAGCATTATATGTGGGTGTCAAAGTAAAACCTGCATGAATGCTGGGGGCCAGAAATTGTTTTTAGCAAGGATTCCCAACCTGAGTGTGTACAGTTTTTATATTGTGAAAATGTATTTTTGACATGTCAGGTACTAGGGCTGCACGGTGGTGCAGTTGGTAGCACTGTTGCCTTGCAGAAAGAAGGTCCTGGGTTCGACTCCTGGCTGGGGGTCTTTCTGCATGAAGTTTGCCCATCCATAGACATTGTCTTTTTTTCTACAGCATGTTAGAAACCATCAAACTTAAACAAAATGATTTACAACGCAATTAAGAGCAGGAAAATTAGGATAAATCAAAATAAAATAAATCTTGCCTTTATGGAAGGGTAGCACTGCATGTCACCTTGAAAACACTACCCCTACAGCGATACATGGTGCTGGCAGCATCATGCTGTGTGGCTAAATACAGGCTAAACCTGGAAGAAAACCTGTTACAAACTCCAAAGGACTTGAACCCAGAGAACGACCCTAAACGTACAGGCAGAGCTACGATGGAATGATTTAGATCGAAACACATTCATGTGTTAGAATGGCCTAATTAAAGACCAGACCTAAATCCGATTGAGAATCTGTGGCAGGAATTGAAAAATTGCTGTTCCCATACACTTTCCATCCAATTTGATAGAGTTGAGGGTATTTTGCAAAAAAGAATTGGTAAAAAATAGTCTTTAGATTGACAAAACACTACGAGACAAACCCCAAATGACCTGCAGCTGTGATGACAGAAAAAGCTGCTTTTACAAAGGGCTGATGCTGGGGGAGTTGAATACATACAAAATCATTTTAACTATCTAAACATACCTTTAAAATAACAATATTAAAAAAAAACATTGCTCTAATTTCAAATTGTAATCTTTCTGAAGCCAATATACCAAATGTAGCACAATTTATTTAAGATAAAATCATAGCACACAATGACTAAATGACTCCATAATAATAATATACAGATAAACCCGTCACTAGTTAACCAGCAAAACAGTCAACTTTTTGATTTATTCACACATAACAAGGAAAATAAGCAAAAGAGGAACAAGTTCAGAGATTGTACTCTACTAGACACTAACAGGAATAAATGAGCACTCTGAGGATGAGTACATATTCATTCCTAATAGTGCTGCTTATTCAAATAACAGCTGCAGCAACAGGAATGTCAGAGAAAAGAACTGAAATGAAAAATATCAAAACATAATGCAGTCCCGGGGAAAATTCTTCAGCCATCCTTCATCTCTTTGTGCTTTCCTTGTAAAATAAAAAAGGAGAGCAAGTAAATGGCCTCATGCACAGGTACAGTGTTAGGTTTTTGCTGGTAGACAAACAAGGCTGTTGTTTGTGTTCAATATGCAAACTGACATTTTCATTTAGAGGATCCTGCATAGGCAGATTTCCCAGATTAAACCATCTGTTGGCTTCAGCTGAAACTAACAAAAGCATGTTAAAACAAGGACAGATAAATCATTTTCTTTTAGATGCCTCTATATGATAAATATCCAGATATATACAGCTTTCCATATATGTCCCTGTAAGATAATTACAGATAAAATACATATAAAATGAGCTATTAAACTAAATCTGCTCAGTATTGACGGAAGAATTGTAAATCTGAGTCTTTGTAAAAGTAGCTGAAATTTGGGATTTCTGCAATATAAAGTGACACGATAGAGTCACTCGGTTAGGCTGACATAGACTCGTCTAAAAAGAAGAACGCTGTCTGAGGATCATCTGGAAAATTTTCTGTGAAACAGGCCAAATTGGACCCAACCCTGCATCCATTGTAGGATGAACTCTAACAGAAATTTACACTAAATCAAAGACTAAAAAGGATGCCTCCCCATTTGGTTAGTGTTGAAATTTTAAACCTAGCAGCTTTTTAAATTTCAGTGGTCTCTGACTAAAGTGTGACTGAATAAATCCTAACACTGAATACCAAATCAGCTAAGGCATTAGTATTCCTCATAGCAGTCCAGCGCCATTTTAAATGGAAGATCAATTAATGGGGGATTCAACAGATCCTAACTACATTTAACTTAAGGGTTAGTCATGCTGAAGTATGCTGTTTATTCAAAGTAATTCATTCATTACTCTCTGCAATCTGTATTCACTGCTGGCAGGCAATTATGAAACTGATGATAACAAAATAGCAACGCTAAACACAAAGTGTAAATATGGCATTTCTTTATAGTTAATTATATTAAATGCATTACTAAATTAAAAGTGTCCATTTCGTTTTAATTAAATGGATTTTAATTAAATCACCAAAACTATTATTTCAAGACATAACAGGAAGTAGCGCTAATTCAGGTGCTAAGGATGCTCAATTATGGAAAAAAAACATTATTACAATGATTTTGGACAACATTGCTTTCTTGGACTAAATAAAACACAGAGTAGAAATGAAAAGCAAAATGTGGCAAAAAAACAACAACAATTTTTTAACGCCGGCATTGTCTTTGTGATCAGTTTAACCAGAAGTTAAAACTGCAATACAAATTCTATGAAATGCATGGTCTTAACTGGATCTTCATGATCTTTGATACAGACTTGAAAGTGTCACATGGATAAACTAACTTCAGTTGAAGCACGACTGTAGATGTTTTTCTTATGGAAAAATAAGAAGTAAATCCACCAAGACACCAAGAATTATTGACCCCCACATGTCTGGTTCATCCACAGGTACAATTTCCAAATGCCTAAAGGCGCCACGTTCATCTGCTCAAACAATTATATGCAAGGATAAACACCATGCATATTGCCAGCCATCATACTGTTCAGAAAGAAGATTGGTTCTGGTCCCAGAGGTGAACACGCTCTGGTGCAAAATGTGTCTATTAATGTCAGAACAAAGCAAAAGACCATGTGAAGATGGTGGCTGAAGCTGATAAGACTGCGTCATTATCCAAATTGAAACAAGTCCTGTACCGACATGGGCTAAGAGAGGAGGAATCCATTAGTCCAAAAACATCACAGAATACCAGATTACAGTTTCAAAATAACTTACTTTTAGAGACAAGACCTGTGGTCAAATGAAAAAATGTTTGGCCAAAATGATTATTCTTACATTCAGAGGAAAGGATGTTTACATATCTCAGGACATTGTCCAAAACGTTGAGTGCAGGGGTGACAGCACCATGTTGTGTGGGTGTTATGCAGCAGAAGGGAAAGGTGCAATTCACAAAAATGATGGCATTATAAGCAAAGAACATTATGTTAAAACATTTTATCGTTTGGACAAATCAAATTAGTTGCAAAGTGGCTTAATGACAATAAAGTCAATGTTTTGTAGTGGTCACCAGAAAGGCCTGATATCAGTCCCACAGAAAGCCTGTGGGAAGAGCTGTATGAGTGTTTGCAAGCAACACACCCAACCCAGCTCCAGTGGTTCTGCCAGTGGAAATGGGCCAAATTCCGGCAATCTATGCATGTGGAAGGTTCCCAAAAACGTTCGACCCAACTCATACAGTTGGAAGGGAAATTCTACAAAAATAAAAGTAAACTTCTGAATTTGTAGAAAGTTTTCTCCATTTTGGCATTTGACAGAAATAATTTTGGTAATCCTAACGTAGAGTGATTAAATGTCAGAAAATGTTAGACGCCTTTTTATACATTGTATGTAAATATTGGGTTTCTACTGTACATCCATTAGCTAATAACCTGCAGCAATACAAGACCCGTCTCACTTTTCTATGGCTTTTCCTGACATTTTATATCATTTAAGAGAACAGCAATGACAAATGCCAGGGCCAGAACATACTCAGCCATCAGTGTGTTGATCACACAGCATCAGATTTAACTATTTGTCAGGGACTTTTGCATCTCCACGGCAACTGGGAGCTCCTCAAAGGCAAACGGTTTGCTGTCTTTGAAACATGACGTCAGCTCACAGCTTACCTACGCTTGGTGACCTTGCAGCCCCCTAGAGATGTGACCACAGAGACAAAGGCACGGTTGAACACTGCAGGTCTGAAGATAAACCAACCAGCCGTGCAACATAAACTTCAACCAAACGTAATAAAGGGGCATTTACAGATGTTATTTCAGATCATGATCTCATGATATTCATCATATTACCTAAAAGGAGAATTCCTCGAGGATCAACCTCGTAAAGGAAGAAAACTCAGCATGGCACAAAGCTGTTGGTAAAAAAAAGGGTCATAAACGAGCAAGTAGACTGCTGCTGCCTTGAGTTTATCAGCAAACACTCCTCAGCAGCACAGTTAAAACAACAGAGATGCAAAAGTCAATACAAGCTTGAAAAGAAACACAGTTTATGCTGTGATTGTCAACCCATAGAAGGGAGGAAGTAAGATATCAAAAAGAAGTGCGAGTCATTTTTACGAGCTATAAAGCTTACAGCATCAAATCTGGACAGCTTTACAGGCACATTCCTAGGACGTTAATCTCTTAAGCCCGAGGGTCTATTTTCCAAAAAATGCATACGGCATTTCTCAACTTGTACAATGCCTAAACTGCTAATTTTGGTATCAACTAACAGAAAGATCCTGGAGGATGATGTGGATGTGAAAATTTGAGAGTAAATTATTCTGGGCCTGAGTAAATGAGGTTTAAAAGCCCAAAAATAAATTCAGCCAAACAAAAAACAGATACAAAACCGTCCATAAAAAACCTCTTACTCTTGCTATAAAGAAGGAAATAAACACAATAAATTGTAACTACAACATCCGAGTGACATCTGTAGCCAGTCTGGTGTCAACACAACAAGCAATTGAAAGGTTATATATTTATATAATATATTTAAGAACAGATCAGAAAAGAAGTCTCCAACATCTATTGCTCTGGCAGGTGTTACCAAGCCATTACAAAGGCTTTGGGGCTTCCACAAACCACAGTGAGAGTCGATATCACCAAATGCAGAAAACATGGAACAGTACTTATGCACCAGGACAAAGATCTGAAGGATACCAGCAAGTCCACCTGTGAATGGCTCAAAAAAACAAAATGAAGATCTTGGACTGCGTTAGTCAAAGTCTGAGCTTAGGTTTGAGATGCTCTGACATGGCCTTAAACATGTTGTTCATATTCAAAAACCCTACAGTGTGTCTGAATTTTAAGATATCTGCAAAGAAGAAAAAATCGAATAAAGACGTATTGGCAGTTATAACAAATACCTCTACGGAAGCCATATACCATTATTGGAGCACTGACGTCCCACTGGCAGCATCTCCAAAGCCTCTGAGCAGCTTTGCAGCTGAATTCAGTGGTTTGAAAAACAAATGTGACACGCCATGAGTAAAGTAGGTACAATTTAGCAGAGCGCAAATGGAGAAGAAGAGGAAAAACCATCCACTTCTGAGAAAAGAGTGATTTTCATTTTATTGCAAAACTGACAATTTTGGAGGTTTTAAAACGGTAAATTTTGTGTCTAAACTTGGCCTGCTTTCAACGTAAAACCCAACCGGGCCGCATCTGCATATCGGGGAGGGAAAAGCCACAGCTCAGTTATATAGCGGCTTTGTTTGGCTCCGCGCTGGCTTCTGTTATGTGTGTCGGCCTTAATGCCACTGCTATTTGAAAAAGAACGTGATCTTCAAGATGGACCAAGCTGAACGCATCACCCAAGAACTGAACCACGCCTGCAGTACAAGTTCATCAGGACTGATGACGACGCCGGACTCTCTTCAGATTCTGAATCAGAAGGAGATGAAGCTGAAGAAATTGATGATAGTGACTGCATAACTTTGGAGATCATTCTTAGATTCCAGCTGACGTTAACCCAAGACAAGGATGACGAAGAAAGCTTTGGACTGGCAGCAGATGAGCTAGAACGTACGATATCAGAAGATATTACCATCACAAGATTTGAAGGAGACAGAGACAGTGAAATGGAGAAGATCAGTAACTTTGACTGTAAATGTTACGGGAGAAGAATGGAGAACTCTTCCCTTGAGACACAGTCCTGTAGCTGCAAACTTTCTCCAGAGCTCATGTATAACATATGGATGGATTCTTTAGCAGCAGAAAGTGAGCGGCAGGACATGAGAATCATCGGACATCTTGAAGCAAACAGGCGTACGCTAGAAACTTCAGTGATGACAACATCCACCAAGAAGACACCAACAAAAAGAAAACACGCCAGGACAACTTATTTGATCAGAGACATCGAAGTCTGCAACACAACCTTTCAGTTTTTCATGGGGTGAGTTTGACAACTTTTTAAGAAAACTATTATGATGCATCATATTGAAAATAAATCATGTATTTTCAGCGATGCAGACAAGTTCACATAAACCTGACCAGTCAATTAAAAACTGAGAGAAATATTTCCCCAGAATTCCTCTGTTCAGAAACACCTATTCAAAAGGTGTAAACTATTGCTCTATTCATACCTGCATTCTGATGAAAGACACACTGATCACCAACACCCAAACTGCTGCCTTATTGTCCCACCTATTCAGTGATCGATTGCTGCAACCTGGAAGACTGGCTAAATTTCTTTGTATTTTAAAATGGTCCATAAAACACTTTATTTGAAAAGGTCCTTTAAAAAACAAAGAGAGCAATTAAATAGAGCACGAATAACAATGTATCAACATGGTAATTACAGACCAGTCATGATGCAATTTGCAGACACAAATAACATGCCGAAATACAAAAAATAAAAACTTAAACAGTTGGCATTTCTCAATTTTGTAAATGTTAATTTTGGTTGGACAGTTGAAAGATGTTTGTTAAAATGCACACAAATATTGTAATGCAATGCTGTAAATTATCTTTACATAGAAAAATAGTGCTGTGAGTTCAATGACAGTGCAGTCATTGGAGCTTCTGTTGACAAGCATTGCTAGGGGAGATGTTGCAGCAGTCTATTCAAAGTAATTCAAATTAACAGCTTTTCTTACCGCCCAGCTTCCGGGGTGATTCTAACAAAACTTTGAAGCCTGTTTTCTCCTTGAAGTACTTTGGAGAGTGCCAACATTCAAATGGTCATATCTCCTTCAATTCTTTTTCAATTTCCACAACTTTGACATTATTGGAAAGATTAGACTCTGCTCTTTCAGGATCTTTAAATAACTCAAAATGACCCCGGGTAGACTTGTTCATTGTTTTTCCACGGCCTGTCACAAATATAGAGAAAACACAGGAAAAAGCTCTCAAAAAATAAATACAGCCCACAGTGGAAGCACTCCTTATAATTTATCACAGTTTTCCCTCTCAATATGAATGTTGTAGGTTCACAAGCACAGCAGGAAGCATAGATCATGCAAATGAAACATTAATGTTTGTACTCATTGGTTTTTTTTACAATTATTTGATTTTTATTTCCATTTTACAGGACAAACAACCATGTACAAAAAACCACCTCACACCTAAAGGCAGTTTACAGTGAGAAATTAACCTAACATGAATATTCCTGGACTATGGGAAGAAGCCAGAGTCCCTGGAGAGAAACCACACATGAACAGGGAAACATGCCAACTCCAAGCAGAAGGGAGCTGGCTGGGATTCAAACCCAGAACATCTGATCCGCTTTCATTTCAAGATCCTGGCAGTTATCCTCATTGGATAATCAGAAACCAATCAGTGACAAACATTGTTGAAATAATAAAATGGACCTGTTTTTATTCATTTAGATCCAGAAAGATGTGAAATGTAGCCAATGATGACACTTAATAAACAACTCTGGATAGTGAGGAAGGTGGCACCAGAAAGTGTTAGAAAAGCTGAGGAATGTTCATTTACACCTTTCCGATCTGATCCTGCTACACTGTTTCATTTTTACTTTTATAGCAAACCAAATAAAGCAGGGAATAAAAAAACTAAAATTGCATTGTAAAGATGAGGAAAAAGTAGTTTTAGTGGAATGGTTAAAAAAGAAAAAAGACCTTGAGTCATCCCTTATTTTTAGCAATGTTTTAACCCTTTATTACCTACATTCAGTAACTATAACATAAAAAATAAATATATTATTTGTCGTTGTGCGTTAAATTAGATATATCTTCAGCAAAACACATAAATCTAGGTATTTGGTATGCAAATACAATCCAATGATGTCCTCCGCAAGCATCAAGAGGCATTAGTGTTAAATATATATAATGTACCGTTGCTGTATGGTGGTTTAAGGTGAATTTGTGACAGTAATCTGCACTGGGTTAAGGTTTCAGCAGTAGTAGTTGCCCCTATCAGATTTTTATTACTTGACTCTACTGCCTTTACACTAATTTTCAGTTCAGTACCTGTGCATTTTAAATGAACTATTTTTTTTATCCACTTAAGTCAAACCTTTTAAACGCTCGGCCATACAAATGCCCCTAAACTCAAGTGATAAAATGGCCAGCAGCCGTTTCACAAAAAGACAATTTAATAACTTAATAATTTATCTAGCTGGATGCACTGATCAGGTATTAAAAGCTAAATTACATTGACTATTTCTACATCGTGTCACCTGTTATTGGTTGGGATATATTAGCCAGCAAGTGAACATTTTGTCCTCAAAGTTGCTTCATTATTAGAAAAAATGGGCAAGTGTAAGTGTCTGACAAGGGCCAGGTGAGTGAAAGCTACAAAACAAATCTGTTGCTAACATCTTGGAGCCAGAAACCCCAGAGAGGGTCAGAGAGCATCTTCAGAACTGTAGACCTTGTGAGTTGTTACCGGTGTGCCCTGGTCAGTATTTATCAAAAGGTGTCCAAGGAAGGAACATTGGCAAACAGGCAACAGAATCATGGGTAGCCTAGATTAAATGAGGCACATGGAGAGTGAAGGCTGGCCTGTGTGTACCAATCCAACAAGTTGATGCTGGTTCTGACAGAAAGAAAAACAATATATCTCAGCTTGATGCATAACGGGGCTGCATAGCCACAGACCAGTCAGGATGAAAACTGGATTCCCTACTTCTGCTCTCTTTCTGCAGAACGATGCACCTTTCCATGTAACAAAAACTGCTTTGAATGATTTAAAGAGCACACTTTAAAATTTTTTCCTTAGCCTTCAAATCCCCCAGATCTCAGTCAAATTAAAAATCTGTGGGTTATGTTTCTTATTTCCTGAGCCCACGCTGCACACTATGCAGCCATGGTCAGCTAGGAAAGAAAATCCAAGGTAATGTGTTTAATAGTAGAACCAAACAATACAGCTCTCCAAAAAGGCTGCTTTCTAAACCTGCTTAGTTTTGTTCAGGGTTGTGTTGGGACTGGCACCTAACTCAGCAATCAATGGGAGAGAGGTGGAGGACACATTGAGCAAGCAAGAACCTTAATGGAGACTGAAGAGACAAACAGTCATGCACACAAACTCTTACTGTGGGGCGAAACCAGGGCACATAAATGCATGACCAAAACATGCCAACCCTCATAGGGTTCCTGTATTATCCAAGCAAAGCACAGTAGGAATAAATATTCACTGAGAGGAAGGTGTAAAACCAATAGCAACCTTTCACCAGGCCCAAATGAGGCCGTTTATCAATAATGGTTAAAAAAAGGTCACACTTGTCTTCTGCTCTTTGAGTTGAAGACCTTGGTTGAAGCTATGAGGTTGAATGTGATTAAAAGGTCAGAACATTAGCCTGTTCTCAGTGTTTTGAAGGAACATTTTCTATCCATTTGGAAAAGAAATATCATGACATTTACAGACTCAATGTAGGATTTTTCTTCTGCTGACAGATGCATTAGCAAAATATTCCTAAATTTTATCAAATGTGTTCATTTTCATCCTTATTATTTTTTATTCAGTAATAAATATGATACACAGCAAATCCACTTCAAACTCAATTTACTTCTACCAGCACAAAGTACATATATAAATACAAAACACTTTATCTCTAATGTCTAAACTGTGAGTACCTTCATTGAATGAATATACCCAAAGCTTAGATCCGTACATTTAGATTATAAATGTGGTTTCAAAGAAGAACCTGGGTAGCAGCTGCTTTTCAGATTCCATTCAACAACATGAGAACTTCATAACAAAAATAAAAATGCATTATGTTTGAACAAGGAGCTTCATTTTACTGAAGAAAATGAATCACCCACAGCAAAGACATAAAGGTACGACCCAACCTCCCAAAAAAACATCTAAAATTTTTCTCTCTGCACTTAGGCAGTATATGAAGTAGACACTTGAGTAAATGTTAAGTGGCAATAAGAGCCGCCTCTCAGAAAGTCTTTCCAAAGCAGCCAAGGGCACAAGGAACATCAAGACCAAAAAAACTGTGCTTGAACGTAAATATGTTTCTAGAATGAAAAATAAAGTAACATCTCTGCAGCATAACAAATCTCTTCAACTCAATCAGATGAAAGAGAACCAAACCCCAACTAAACTCTGACGTTTTCATCCAAAGTGCTTCACGCTAAAATCAGTCATTCACCCATTCATACACGCATTCACATACTGACCGTGATAGGCTAAATTGTAGCCACATATCTGCGTTAACATCCATATCGACTGATGTTAGTCAGTTTTTAACAGTATGGGTTCCATAAGTAAAACTGGGTTTGCGGCTGAAGCTTAAAGAAAGACAGGGATGTGAGATTTGGGAAGGAACTATTTAAACTGGTGCAAAGTACAAACATCAGATTTATGAAAGATAGCTATGAGCAGATGGTAAACATGTAGAATATCTTTCTTGAAAATGTTTTTCTTTCCAAAGCGAAGGAAAGATCCTCCAATATGCATCTAAATTATTTTTTGTCTTGAAATCTGGGTTTAAAACAATTGATTTTATTTGCTGGCAAAATACCACATATAATGTGGTATAATGTGATGAATTCACCTAATTTTTCAATATACTGGCTGATTAAACTGGTATAAATAAACCAAATACATTGTCAAATGGAGGGAACAAATTGTTTTTATCTGGAGGGATTTCCCAGAGGAAATGTAAAGCCAAGCTAGGATTTTAGGGCAAAAATATGTCAAATATTATCTTTAGCCAGATTTAGGAAATATTTACCAAGATATTCTTTCAAGGGGATTTCAAGTGTGTTTGTACATGCATGGTAACTCAAAAATAAAAACTGAAGTATAAGAAATAGTTGAGATATCTAATTCAAAAGCCTCAGAAATGCAATGGGAAACAAGTCTGAATCTAAAATGTCAGAGATGTGAGCCAGACATTACCAACTGTACTGAGCTCTGCCGCTTCAAATCTCGCCCCTCTGAAACTCCCTGTGGATCAGCTCAATCTGCACTTATACTAGGGTCAAAAAGATCACAAAGTAGCTAATCATCAAATACAAAAAGAAGAAGAGAAAGGGAAAGGCCTGCTGATCCATTTCTGGAACAGGAAAAACTGTCTGCACATGAGGAAATGTCACAGTGTGCCCCTTACTATTTAAATATGAGCAGAGCTGCTGAAATACTGAACCTGACATTCAAAAATGTCTGAATGAGTACATGCAGAAATCTCACATACTGGGTCAAATTGACTCGTTTAAAGCATCAGACGTCTGTGGTGCTGAAGGATCAAACTGGAAGAATACACTAAATAGGAGGCAAAGAAGGACACCTTAACAGTCATTGGCTTAAAAATTATTAATAAACATTCATAAAATGTCCACTGCCTTGGAAAAGTATTCATACCTTTTAAGCTTTCTCTAAGCTTTTTCACATTTTATCGTGAAACATAAACTTGAATGGATCTTAATGACATTTTTGTCGTGGAGCATGAACATGAATTATTTTGAATACTAATTAATACAGTCAAAGAGTAATGAATTTAAAATCTACAACCAATTTTCTAAACCTGGAGGTAAAAAATAGAGGTGGACTTGCTATTTCACAACAAGTTAACCTAATATTCTACCTAAAGTTGTCTTCTTCTGCATTTTGCTCCTTCAGAAGCATAGACTAAAACCAGATTTCAGTAATTCATATCATAATTTAATAAGATCTGAAAAGTTTGTGTTTTATGTTTTCAAAGCAAGGCTCAGTTAAATATAAAAGTCACGCCTAAAGCAGCTTTAATTCTGTTTGGAATAAATGAAAACACAAATTATTGCTATAATGAAACGTTCACATCCTCTTGAGGCAAAAGGAGATTCAGTTTGAGTTCTGACTGTGAAAAGCAGATTTTCCAGACTTACAGCAAACAACAGTTAGGACAAAATTAAACAATTCTGCCTAATTTACATAATGTTACCACAAACCAAACTGATGACAGACGATGATTTGAAAAGGCAGATTTCTACTTCTACTTGTTGATGAGGCGTTAATGATAAGAAAAGAAGACGGGTCTCATCATACTGTGACTAAGCACCCCAGTGATTCCCAGTGACTCACTGCACCAACAGATGTGCACCGATGGGATGAATCTGAGTCATGCCGCCCCTGTTTGCTCCTGATGTGAATCTGTTGTGTTTGCATCTCATATTACCAATCAAACTAAACCAATTACAGATATTACAAATTTGTTATGTTTGTGTGAGGTGGCCAAAGAGGAGGAGGAGGAAGAGAAGTGTGGCAGCTGCTAACAGGCAGCAAACAGCAGGTAAAGAGGAGAGTATCAAAGCTGATGGTAAAGTGTTGGTTGCTGCCAGTACAATTAAAGCACCCATACATTTTTATTTTAAAATGTACAGGCTTATAATTAATGGATGATAATAACATAATTAAATTATACAGTAGGGGATGTTTTTTTTTTCTTAGTGATTTTTGCCACTATTTCCTCTATGGATATTTTCAAATCAGGTCTTTCTGACCTTGTGTTTGGGAGCTATTAGCCTACAGGGCCCTTTTTGTTGCAAGACTGATAAATGACAAATGCAGTAATTAATTACAGCCCAAAAACCGTGTTACAGTGGTTCTCAATCCTGGTCGTCAAGGCCCACAGTCCTTCACATTTTAGATGTGTCTCTGCTCCAGTACACCTAATTTAAATGAATGCATTTCCTCCTCAACATGGTATGAGGTGCTGCAGAAGCTTGTTAATTTCCATTTCATTTAAGACAGGGTGTGGCAGTAGAGAGACACCTAAAACGTTCAGGACAGAGGGCCCTGAGAACCACCGGTCTAAAATAAAAGGTGCCACAGCGCCGATGAATAATCACAGCTAACTGAGAAACTAAGGACCTTATACACTAACTAACACTACCTAGAGATACACTGAAAAATCAGCTGGTGGCAAGAATCGGACAATTTTAGGGTTAATTTGCCTGATCTGTGATCAGCTGGTCAGTTTTTTTTTTTTTAAACAAATATACCACGTCTAAAAACTAACAGCTCACAGTTATTGAAGATGTACCCTATTTTCCGCACTATAAGGCGCACCGGATTATAAGGCGCATAGAATAGAAGCTACTGCAGTCAAACGTTTGACTGGGGTTGCGTTATGCATCCACTAGATGGAGCTGTGCTAAAGAGAATGTCAACAAAACAGTCAGATAAGTCAGTCAGTCAAACTTTATTAATACACTACAAACCAGCGTTCTGATAACTCCATTCACTCTCATGGTAAGGTCTCCTCTACATAGAATTCTATTGAATAGAGCCAACCTCACGTTAGGAATGCATTGGAGTCTATGAAGTTGAAGTTGAAATCAAACGTTAGTTAAAACGTGAAAGGGAACTTTTCCCTGATTCAGTAAACACGTAAAAGAAACAGTTTGATGCACTAAATCAAACGTTAGTACTGTTAACCTTTCCTGTTTCTGTCCCCTGACCGTAGTCTGATGACACAGGGGAGACGCTTTCTCCAGGGCCGAAGTTACTAGTTTCCTCTGGGTTAACTCCCTCACTCATACGTTGCTGAGTTGAGCATGAAGAAACAGCATCAAAACACTGAGTTGTTGACGAGATTCGGGGCTCTTTTTAATGACTTTGCAGCACGTAAAAACACAGGGCTTACAGACTCATACACCGCTGCTCCGGTCGCCGTCTCTACCCACCCCACACACACAATAATACCGACGTCACTCCTTCACTCTTGATTCTCAGCTACGGCAGCACACAGCGCCACCTCTGTCCGGAGGAGTAATGTCAACATCTTCCATACACACACACGAAACATACACCCCACACACTGAGCTTCTAATCACATATAGTTCAGGCAATTCCTGCAACAGTACATTCAAACGTTATACACACACAAGTGGTGTTGGACTAGGAGTAAGCACAGTACAGGTGTTTACCGCCATTACTTCGGCGACACCCCTGACTACGGTAGCCGTAATGCTGCAAGCGGTGCGGCTTTGTAGTTTACCAGTCGTACTGAAACATTTTGACAGAGCGCCGTGTACAACCAGTATGGATCAACCAATTAACCAATTGATCCATATATAAGGCGCTCCGGATTACAAGGCGCACTGTCATATTTTGAAAAAATTAAAGGTTTTTAAGTGCGCCTTATAGTGCGGAAAATACGGTAACTAAGGAAAGCTAGCTATTTTCAATATCATTGCTCTGAAAAGCATTTAGAAATGAAATAATATTTTTTTTACCAAGGTCTACTGGCTGTTCATCCAGGTTGCTCCCAAACTGAAATAGGGAGAGACACGCCAACGTATTTGCTTTGCCCTTTTGAACAGGTTTTTCACCTCCAGTTTAGAGCAACGTGAGGGGAAGCCATGGCTTTGTAGCTGCATAGCGATTGGTTAAATGTACAACAACCTAAAAGCCTCCCTTAATTGAAAGAAAATGGTAACAATTAGTACAAGGTTAGAAACATACAAAACACGCCTTTTATCTTTTATAGCGTGTGATTTATATTTTTCATCCTGGTCTTACAGGTTATTTTTGTTTGTTTGTTCATCATTTTAATAAAAATCCACATTTAGCTTCATTATTTCAGTTAATCAGCTTGTAAACGTCCCTGTGCCGAGTTCTAATTTAAATTGGCTCTTTGTCTTTTGTTTTAACGTTCAATCAACACATACATTTCCTTTACCTACTTTTGTTGCTTTATAATATTGTCCAAAGGATGCTTTTGTTATACTAGTTTGACATTTTGATCCACTATTATCCTCTTTTATGGCTGTTTGAAGAGCTTTAAGCTTCCTTAGCCCTGAAACTAACACAGATTGAGTCTAACTCAGAAAATACACAACCATATAATGATGTAACAGCAAGCTTGGGAGCTATTGGCACAGGTGTGTGCCATCTGACAGCCATTCAAAAGCCAGAAAAGACAAACAAGGGTGACACGCAATTTTCTTCATATGCTACCACTTAAAAAAGCCGGAAAAACAAATCAAACAAGACTCAAGATGGAGCCTCTAACGGATGAGGTCAGGAAGAGTACAGAGGCAGAAATCTCTACGGTTCGGAGAGTATTGTTCCATATTTCATCTAGGTTTACAGAGAGCTGCCACATTCATTATGCTGACCAGCTGTACCATGACCGACTCAGAGGGCACTGTTTCCACATGGTGAAGAAGTGCTTTACTCATCTACTTCAGCGCTCGATCACTAAGCCGCTGTGTTGTTGTTGCCAGATGGATAAGAATCTCTATTTTCTGCTGTCATTACACGCTACTCAGAAATGCATGCTGCGAACAACCCACATCAATGCAAAAACAGCCCTGAGAGTTTTGTAAATAATATGAATAAGCTCTGATAACACTGGAGGTTTCTGGTTGCTAAAATCGACTGTCTGGCAAATATTAGACAAATTAAAGCATCAGCAGCAAATATTTACACTTTTTGGAGTTACAATGGCTCAGAAGTGACTGTTCACATTCAACAGCTACTGTTTTATAAATTAATTGTTTGCATTTAGTTACAAGCTGAGACAAGAAATTCCTCTATATATCCACTGAAACTTTAAACTTCCTGATTATCAGGCATACATGCACATATTTCCCTGAAAGTGGGTCTACTGGATGTAAGAAGCTATTATACCGGTTTTATCCCAGGAATCAATTTTTATGATGTGCTACACAGTTTCGAATGTGGTGACAGGAGCACTGTGTTTGGGCAGCACAGCAACAAGGACATAATCCGGCAAATGTCATTCAAGATGTCCATTTTCCGATTCCTGTCTGTCAGGCCTCTCACGTGGCTGACATTGTGATGTCTTGTTCCTAAAAATAATGTGGGAAGGGCGACAGTTTTTGCTGAAGTCTGTAAGTTTGCTTCATGAAGTACAACTTAAGATAAAAGAGCAGGAGAAACTTTAGACTATCTTCAAGCTGTCGCCTTGCGTGTTTTTTATTCCTTGCACTAATGATGTGAGGAGATGAGGACAGAAAATGGGGAGACAACATGAGCCATCCTTCATTCTGACTCATCGGTTTAAACTGATCAGACACAACATGTGATACAGTTGCATCATATATTAATTTTATGCATCCTACTAATGCATTTCATTACATTTGTGAACTAACATGATCACAATTTAAAAGAAATTGCATCAATAACAAGCCATTTAATATGCACATATCATGTGTGGTTATTTATTAGTTAAGGTTTTGCTTTAATTTTCTTTAAACTTAATGTTTATTGGTTGTTCATCGTTTTGTTGAACAGAACAGAACAAACAGATATTGGCAACAGGTAGTAACAATCTAATATATAGGGACATATAAGTTCCAGGTATGAAACAACAGTCATGTTTACATGCGTACAACATTTCAAATGTCTATGAGACGAAGCACAGTATTTGTTATCAAAGAGTGTAAACCATTTGCCCCATCTGATTCTGTAAAGTTCAGTCTTCAGCCTCAGCATAAATGTTAACCTTTAGATTTTGTGTGTTTCAATAGTTACAAAGTAGGTTGTTATAATTTAAAACCCAAAATCTATTCTTATTTTCCCTCAACATCCTCCCAAAAAGTCCAAAAACTGTGGGTGTGGTTTGCCTCCGTGTCCCCACAACCCCTCCAGCAGGTAGATGCATTGGAGCTTCTATGAAACTGTTGTTTTGGCGTTATGAAAAAAACACACCAGATTTTTCCAGCTGAAGAGGAGAGTTAGGCAGCGGACTTACACATATTATCCCATTGTTCACATGTTATTACAGTATTCAGTGCTTTTTCCCATCTATTTCCCATCCTTTGTCCTTCAACAAGCCCTGATCAAGCTTAGAAATAGTAGATCTACACTGTTTAGGGTAAGCCTGAGAGGCTAGTTGGATTATCTCGTTGGCCTCTGAAATACACATTTTCGGTATGTTCGAAATAATGTGTTGTCATAGTTTTAAAAATCTAAAACAATCTTTGTTTCTTAAATCATATGTTTGTCACAGTGTTTTAAAACTTGGTAAAAGTATTCTTATCCCGTATTCTGCAATATGCAGTTATTTCTTTATGTGACAAGTTTTTAAAATTTTAGTCAATTTGGTTAGACATAAGCTGAGTAAAAGGCTCCGCATCTGAGAACAAGTATCTTGATGTTCAAATTTAGTTCCCTCACAACTTCAAACCAGGTCAATAAGGTTTTGCGTTATAAAGTTATTTAAGTTTTCATAATTTGTTTATATGAAATGTTTCATGCACCTGTTATTAAAACATATATGCTAATGTGTGAGCCTGATTAACAAGTCAGTTACAAAAAAACGTAATGCACAGGAGATGACTGGACAGTTTAATTACATAAAAAAATAATTTCCCTTACCTAACGTTTATTTAGATTTATGGCATTATTAAAATGTGAGTAATATAGACCAACAACTTTACCCTTTATTATTAAATCTCCTCTTAGACCAAGAGGACAAGTTATCTATTTAGCATAACATACATTTTGAAAATCCAATTATATGAGAGGTATTTTTTCTTAAAATTAGGACACTCTGCATTACTCGGTATTTTGAAGGAGGACTTTGGTGCACTCTGAACTGTTCAAGTGAGATTGATCACCATGGTAAGATCAAAAGAGCCGTCTGAGGTCTTCAACAATAATATTGTAGAAAATCAAGAGTCACAAAAGGGTGTTAATTCAATTCAATTCAATTCAAATTAATTCAGTTTATTTATATAGGGCCAATTCACAACACATGTTGTCTCAAGGCACTTCACAAAAGTCAGGTACATACATTCCAATTAATCCTAACCGTTGAACAGTGCAGTCAGATTCAGTTATTTATTCAAATTGGATAAAAAGTTTTTCTATCTAAGGAAAAAAAGATTAGCCATTCCAATGTACGGAAAATTGTGGAAGACATTCCCTCGTTCCGCCAACATGCCCAGGTCTCGCTGTCCAAGCAAGTTCACTCTGTTAGCAAACTGCAAGATGCTAAAAGAAGTCTCCGAGTACCCTAAAAATTAATCACAGGAGCTACAACAAGCTCTTGGTACTGTTGTTATCAAACTGCATGTCTGTACAATCAGAAAGAGACTGCACAGGTGTGACTTTCATGGGAACTGTGCAAGGAGGAAACCTAGGCTCTGTAAGAAAAAGTCAAAGTAAAGTTTGCAAGACAGCATGGACAAAGACCAGGACCTACATACATGCCTCTGGCTTCAAACAAATTGTTTAATTAAGTGTCAGAAAGAAAGGTCATCTACGTAAATAAAGCTGTGGAGGATGTAGGTGAAGATGCACACAGTAGTAGCAAAGCAGAGGGAAGAAAGCGGCTGCACATTTATCTTTTGTTATTACATGAGGTGGGACAAGTCAGGGTCTGATGCCTTAAGAGCTCAAACTAATACATTTGACCTTGAATTTGCATGAAAAATATATATCATTGTCAAATTATGTTTATAAACTGTTCCAATAAACTGGAAAAAGCCTGTGTGCTGTCTGTAGGGGAAGGCACTGGGCACATTTAAGGATGATGGTGGGCAGATTATGTCTTCATTCTGAATAATTACAAGCTGTTTGTTTTCAACTGCTTTTCCAATCTATTTGTTTCCGCGCTCCGACTAAAACCTGATGAAACTCTGGGGATCCTGGTAAGCGCGTTTCCCAGAGGAAGTTCATTAAATTTTTCCTCGAGTAAAAAAAAAGGAATGTTGCATGGGTCTGTAGTCTCAAACTCTTCAAACTTTCATGTTTGGTGAAAAAAAAAAAGCAACAAGAACAGCTTTTGGGTAAGTCTTTATTTGAAAATATTTTCTGTATTTAGCAAACTTTAATAAATTAGTAGCAGGTTTGGGTGCACCAAAACCAAATGTCTGCTTTTAGATAAGTCCCTGGATAGATGTGGTCCTATTTACTATGATAATAAAGAGAATGCAAAACATGTGTGGTTATTTAAAGGCAAATGCTCTGTGTTGTACCTAATATTTTCCATTGTAAGAAGATTTCAATTTGTTGGTCATAAATTCGCCCTAATTAAAAATAAAAGTCTCCACCTGCGCTGGTGGGTCCAGTTTATTTCGTTCTTGAACAGCCGCACAGAATCAGTCCAGAGGCCCCATGACTGCACTTTAGACACCCCTGTCTTAAAGGGTTCCAAGAAGAACATTTATCTTTTAACTTCTTCGTTTTTATGTTAGGTACAGATGGAAGACAACAATCATTTAGGAAACATGAGGCTGTAGCAGATATTCTGAATGTTTGCATCGCTGACATTAGGAAATTGTTGAGTGGTTAATGCGTGCCAAGCCAAACACAAGACAGACACAGATGCATGACCTGAAATGTGACGGTTTGTGTTGTTAAGTAGAAAAATAAAGTAAGTCACATCTTTAAAGCAGTTAAAATAATAGCACTTTAATATAAACCTGTCACTTTCAGGTTACCATTAGAAGGAGCAAAAGTGTATTTAAGTATTTCAGCTTGTCTGCAGCTTGTCATCCGTCTCAACAGTGTCCTGCCTAATTGTTAGTGGCTAAGCGCCCCTGCTGAAACACAAACCCAGAGTCTGAACAGAGTCTTCCTGGACCTTCTTCGACTGTCTTTAAGCTGACAGAGTGGAAAGGAGATGCAGGCTGTTACATATTTTCTCTGTTAGGGTTATAATGAACCAATGTCCCAGCCGCTGGTCGCTTATCTTCATTTTTTTAAATCACAACTATTTTTCAAGCATCCTAAGGTCTAAAAAAGCAATTCTGACTGTGAGATTATTGCCTGAAGCTCTGAGCTGCTGAAAGCTTAAATAGACAAAAACATTTGTTAAAAAAGATCACATCTCTATCATTCTTTGGTAGCTTTGGACAGGATGTTCTTATTTTAAGGAGCAAATTAACAGCTAAACTACCACTTCAAATGTGACTTTTTATTAAAGCATGCACAAAAGAATACAAAATCACAACGAAAACTAAGAAAAGCACCAAATACTGTTACGGATTGCTGCAGGAAAAAAATAAAAACAAACTATTCATGGCTTTTACGTAAAACCGGACCTCCTGTATTTTAATTGGTTTCAAACTAATCCCATTAAAAAAAAAAAGACATTAAACACACATATCCATCAGCAGCCTTTAATTTTACTGAAGACCTTCTTCCCTGCAGTGCTTAGTCCATTTCTCCATTAATGGTGTCCATTAGGAAATGCAACCCGATTATAACAGTGTCCACTCAACAAGTGATACATGCAGGTCAGATTAACCTGCAGGTACTGAACAAAACAGCATCTTATCCATTTATTCTGCTTTGTGATTTTCGCTACCGTGAGTCTGGCTAGATAACATTCATTTCTCCTGAGTAAACTCCTGATAACTTGGTAATCCATTATCCCTGAAAAGCACCACTCCATAGCAACAGCTGTAAATTTTCAGCAATGGAAGAGATTGCTCCTGCCAGAAATGACCACCAGTCCAGATTACATTTAATTTTTTTAACTACTTATTCTCTTCTTGGCCGAGGCCGATCATTTCTTATGTAGCCATCCTCTGCAACGTAATGCTAAAATACCACGAATATGTTCCTTTTGTATTTGTTAATTTAAAGTAATTTAGCCTGAAGAGCTGGAATAACAATATTCCCTATGCTGTGGATATGGCCCAGTGCAGTAGAGAGAGCACAACCCATATACAGAGGCTTCAGTCCTCAACGCAGTCGTCCCGGGTTCGAATCCTGACCCCAGAGACCTGTGCTGCAAGTCTTCCCTATCTCTCCACCCCACTTCCTGTCTGCCAAAACATAACAAAAATAAAGGCCATTAGTGCTGCCAAAATAAATAAATAAAGGCAAAAATGTGAGTAGATAAACTCAAAGGAAATTATCAACAGCAGAAATTGTGCAAAGTCTTAGAAAAGCCAAATAAACTGAAGAGAAAACAAGCAGTGAAGATAATTTGTCTTTACAGTGTGCAGCAAATAAGTCCATTAAAATAGAAAAACCCAGGTATGTTTTTTATACGAACTGTCCCAATGCAAACTGTACAGTACATTATACATGCATTGTGTCTATAGGCATGATAATAAAATCAACTTTCTTTCTGTGATTTTATGTGTTATGAAGACAAAATAAAAGATAATAGTCTTCACCATGGCCTAAAGTTATATGAAACGTAAGATGAAATGTAAGATGAACAGCAGTTCATGACATATTATTGAACAAAATCGAGGTCAAAATGCAGAAACTGTGTGAAAATAGGATTCACCAAATATTCTGCTCTGTGACCAACCTAACTACTACTACTATTACCAGCTAGCATGAATGAATTTATACATATTTTATGCATTTGAACAGCAATGCAACATTCTCACCAATACAGATTGTCCAGCACTATTTCCAGCTGCTTACATACAACAGGTCAGTGTGAAAAAATAAACAGTTTATTCCTGAAACTCTTCCATACACACAGCTTCCTCTTTGGCTACTGAATTCCAGGTGGTTCTAGGACCTCTGACCTTCTGAGTTTCAGTTTTAGTGATTTTTTTAAGCCTAATCTGGACCCATTTTTAAAAGCACACACAGATCCAGTCCAAAATTCTGATCAAAGAAAATCTTGATGCCAAAACAGGAGCGCAAAGCCTACTCATGTATAAGCGAACATAGCCGCTGCTTAGGGCTCCCAAAGCATCAGGGGCCTCCAATAAACAAAAACCACAGAGCTAGAATTTTTATGTTTGTTTACTGAGAATGAGAATACTACTAAATATGATGTGATGGTTTCAGCTGGGATAAATTTAGCAAACTTAAGGTATTAAACTTTGTGCAAAGAATGATCTTCATTGTTAAACTGTTGTAGTGAGCTCAGCAAATAACAACTAATTATCCATGAATGCTGTTAAGCTCAGCCAATTAAACTGGAAATGCTGTTAGTGGTGGTGATGTGTTTAACTGAAAGAGGGGTCACAAATCAAATTCTGCTTAAGGCCCCATGCAACCTTGGGACAGCCCTGCAGCAGTTTAATGAGTGTTTATCTGTGGGTTCTCTGACTCAGTAACTCTAAAAGTCGGTCCATTGTTTTCAAGACTGTATAGGAACCCTTTCAGAAGACACCTTGTTTAGAAAGCCGAGGTTTTCTCCAAACAAACCAAGCATGTCTCTAACTGTGCCACCATGGCAGGGTCATGGTCGTGACAATTTGCATGATTGTTGGGGTCTATAGAGTCTGAGATGGATGTTTTTGACAACATATTGATTCACTTAAAGGTGATTCCTTTGGACCTTACTAACTCAACAAATTATTCCTATAACCACCAACGTCCCTATAACCAATAGCAAAATGACAGGCAGCAACAACTCCTCTAAAATCGCCATCATCTAAGAGCACATAGAGTAGGCTGATGAAATCCTGCATAGATTCATGCGTAAAAATAAATGAATATAACATTTTGCAGAACTTTATTCAGAACTGGACTAAAATATAGTAATCCAGTGACTCTTCCCCTCACAAATAAATATATATAAAAAAAACAAATAAATATCTAAACTGTAATTTTATAAGTTATAAAGGTATAAAATCAGAGGAAACGTCTTTATTCAGGCTTTCTGGACTCTATATAAATTGTCAATCCACAAACACTTGTGCTGCAAGTGATTTATCTTTAGAAATGCTTTGAGTCATGTGGAATGATACATAAACAGGCATTTTGAGAAACAGAATTAAAATGCAATAAGTGATACCAGTGGTGTCGTCAGTGGCAATGAAGCTGGCTGACTCACTGTACTTACTCCTACCTACAGCACAACGCAGCCTGTTTGCATTTCCTACCATCGTCATTCACTAGTGAGCAGAGGGCATTCACACTCAGAGGACTCTGGACAGCGAGGAAAGAGAACTGGCATTTTATAGTTGAAGCAGCACCCTGAGAACAAGGGTTAGGGAAAACCTTTAGTGGGCAGCTGAGGAAACGATTCAGTTTTGCAGCAGATTATTAATTTATATTCCTGCTGTTTCACTCGGTCACACACATTCTCACTTGTTCTGCTAATGCACATGTATTCCTTGCTAATTACATGTTTTGATGCACTTTTATGAAATTTAAGGCCTGACACATACAAATCCATGAATCTGCAGAGAGGAGAAGCCCTGTAAAGACAGTAGTTCAGACAGGGACCAAGTTGAATAGGTTGAATCACTATTATCCCTCTGCCTGTGGTTCTTTGAACCAAATATTAATCTCCAGGATCTGATTCATATCAGAAACTTGTGTGAACCCTGAAGCAACTAACTTACGCAACTTTGAAAAGGTTAATAGATGACTTGAATGTAGATGTAATGAACCAAGGCCACAGTGATTTAAGTAAGAAAAAATAAAGAAGCAGCAGTTCCTCAAATAAAGAATATTGTATCTGCAAGGTGAATCACAACTCTAGAAGTTTTACAGTGCCATGCAAAAGTATTCATATCTATTGAACTCTTACAGATTTCATCTTACAGCCACCAACCTCAATGTATTTCATTGGGCTTTCATGTGATAATCCAACACAAAGTATTACAAAATTTTTTAGATGAGATGGAAAAGGGTGCATGCTTTTTATTGTTAACAAATACAACTTTTAGTCAGTTCAGTGATTAGTCATGTGGTTTATTTGTTGGGAAATGTCTCTGCCTGAGCTATGGATCTATGCAAATCCTCCACTGATACCAGGGGGCTCTATGCAGATTGTTTAATTAATTTAATTCAGTTCAGTTCGGTTCAGAAATATTTTATCTCAAAGGGAAATTTATTGTTGTGGGATTTTACCTTGATGATGGATTGAACAGTGCTCTGGACCTAACCTTGCTTCAAACCTTCCCAAGGACTTTATCTCTAACCTGTCTACTGTATTTCTTGGTCTTCATGATGTTGTTCGTCCACTAATCTCTTCTAAGAAACCTCTGAAGTCTTCATAGACAGTTGTATTTATACTGAGACTTAGCTGCATACAGGTGGGATTCTCTTTACTTATTAGGTTATTTCTGAAGGCAACTGTTACACAGGTTTTGATTTAAGGGTATCTGATTTACCCTGGTCTGCCCCTTCACAAGTGTTGTCCTGGCCCTCCATACAAGAAGCGTGTCAAACACGATGGTTCAAAAAGATCCAGAGCCTTCAGCATCACCCACCACCTGGGAGCTTTCTAACAACATCAGTGACCTCTGACATGGTGATAAAGTTGACTTATCAGAGTCATCCGTCTCTGTCTCTTCTGCAGAGAAGACAGAGACTGGATTAAGGTGATTCTACTGCCAAACAGCTTTCTAAGTCTGGGTCTCCAGTTCCCCTTCCAAATTTCAGACTGAGTGTGGTGATAACTGCATTTCTTGTTCTGAGCTGGTTTTTGGCACTAGTGTATAGTTGAACACAGGAGAGTTATGTTAAAGGACTATAGCTTCTGATATGGGGCACCTTCTCTACTGCTACACCATGCAATGCCCCCTTTCTGAGCTGTTTTCTTGAAGATAACCAAAAGGTCCATCTCCATAGCCTTCTTCAAATTCCTCCCATGCCCGCATATTTGCTCCAACTACCACAAAACATACCACAACCTATCTGTTGTTTCAGGACACCCCCAGAGATAACCAAGCCTTAAAGACCTCCTTCTTCATCTTGAAGGCATTCATCCCTGCCTGTGTGGGTGGAATAGATGTGTGGCTTTCACCTTGACCTGTAACAAACTGGGCCAGATCTTTACTCTTTTGGAACTACTGAGGGGGTCTTAGTCCCAAGCACTGACAGGGG
This sequence comes from Girardinichthys multiradiatus, assembly GCF_021462225.1. Lineage (NCBI taxonomy): Eukaryota > Metazoa > Chordata > Actinopteri > Cyprinodontiformes > Goodeidae > Girardinichthys > Girardinichthys multiradiatus. Next base: position 12,549,768 of record NC_061802.1, on the reverse strand, counting down.
GTCAGGTTCACAGTCCGGCAAGCCCCACCTGCAGTTAGAGAGGGCAGGGGACCCACCACTCCGTGTCTACATTGCAAATGAATCACGCATGTGGAAACCTGCCTCTGATCCCACCTGGATTACAAAGCGGGATGTAGCTAGCTGCTAGCTCATCACGTTTCAATATAAGTTGTACAGTTAAAGACACAGAACGGAGAGCGAATCAAACCCTTCATAGTTCAAAGACTGGCTGAAGCCTTTTACTGGGGATGATACAAGGACATACAGATGTTTATGCTAAACTTAGCGACATTAAAAAAACACATAGGCACTCAGAAACATAATCAAAAGGCAAAGCCTTATAGGAGCTCCACCCAAAGCAAACTGCCATTATTGATTAAAAGTATCGACACTGCTAAAAAAGCTGAAGCCACCATGGCAGTGGCTATGGCTGAACATTGTTCCATGCTGGCATGCGATCACATTTGGGATCCATGTAAAGCTGCTTTTTCAGACTCCACCACGGCCATTCATTTTAAAAAGCAATTATTTATGTAGTGTGGGTACAGACAAAGCATTAAAGTTATGAAATTATTTCATGAACTTCATTTAGCGTATTTTGTGTATTTCTATTCACTGTTTTTTTTGACAATGTTGATAATTCTCTCTCCTACAGCTTGGATCACAATTACATGACCAAATATGCAAATTAGGTGATGACGTCATCTAACTGCTTTCCATACCGAGGAGTTGGCAACAGTGGGTTTCGAAACTTATTCAAGACACAGTAGAAGTAAAAGATGTTGCTGCAGCAGAGGTTACTTGATATGCAGCAACAAAAGACAAATCTACATAAAGTTTTCCACTAAAGCTCTATTAAATCTGAGAAACTGCCATCAATTTGTAGCTCTGAGCAAATCTGAGAAAACACTGTTTCTTTTAAAGTATGTGAAAATCAAACAAGGAGGGATTTAAGTGTTAATCTAAGACATGCTGGTCTGTTAAGTGTTAAATCAATCCTAATTGATCTCCAGGAGTTCAATAAACAAACCGAACACAATCAGTCCACCTTAATGGCTGGCTGTTACCAGAAATGCGCATCTTATTTCAGTTTCTCTACCTCACTTGGAAATGAAATTGCTTTCTGATTATATTTTATCAGAGCGCATGAAGAGCACTCTTGCATGTTTGTGAGTTAGGACAAGTCACGGCATTGCTTTCTGATAGCAAGTGGCATCAGGGGAGCAGAGCTGAACTGACAGCGAGTTGAATTCTGCTCAAACCAGTCATGTTTTATGGGTTTCACAGCATTTCTTTTTCTTTGCAAACACTGTCCAAATGTGTCACATAATCCCAGTATTAGTGCTGTGCTGTGTGACTCAGCAATTGTGTTAAAGTGAAAATAGACAGAACCACAGTTTCTGCACAGAAAATAATGTAGTTATGTGCAGTTTGAAGAAAACTGATTTATTTATCTCTGTCACTGCAGAATAATTTAAATCTGTTTGTTTTCTGTTGCTTATTCTCCTTGCATATTACGCTTATCCAGGTTTTTGTGTGTATGTCTGTGTGTGGGGAGGGTCAAACATGAAACTATCACAGGATTTACATAACCCAGCCATCAGTATCTCCTCTAGCAGCCTCCGTGGGCAAACAAGTAAGAAAAGAAAGTCAACGCCTTTCCACAGCCTGACAGATGAGAGTTAAAGAGGAGTTTGCCGTGAGCCAAACCATCCCTCACATCTCCTCCATCATTCGTCAAAGTGCAAAGACCTGAACCCAAAGCCAAGCCTGGAGAGCAGGTAGGCACGCTCTGTGGGAGACACCCACTCAGTCACACAGCTTCACTTCTTGGCCTTTCACACCAAAACACCACAAGCAGCATCATTTTAACAGATAAATTCAGCAATCAACAGAACATTTCATTCAGTAAGTGTGTGTTTTCTGAACTTGCAAGAACATTTAACTACAACTCAAAATAATGCAACATAATTAACCCAAATGATGGTTTAGAAAAGCCCTCTAAGAAACAGCACAACAGGTCAGCAATAGCATAAAAAATTACAAATAGCACAATATCTCATAAAGCTCCTGACAACACACATGGTGGATAAAACATTCTCGAGGATACAAGCTGTTCTGCATAATTTGTGCCAATTTCTCCTCAAGGCCAGCTCCCTGTCCACTGGGGATAAAACAGAGTGTGGACAAATAGACTGTGAGAACAAAACATGAGACGTTGTCCCTGTGAAATCAATGGCTTTTAAACACCAGGGACTGTTTCCATCAATAAACACAACACTGTCCAGATTAGTTATGCAAATATCTATTGAACTGCTTTTACAGCCGAAGCGCAAATTCTTGAAGATGAAAAATAGAACAAATTAAAAGCAAATAACCAATGTATCTAAAAAAAGAAAGTCAATCATAAAAGAGTACAACTGAGATCTACGTTGATGGTTCATACCTTTTAAAAAAGAAAACTGGCTGAACTAGTTTATTTGTGTATTTTAACGTTGAGTCTTCAGATAATGACACATTTATGCATGTTAGCGTGATAGCTACATTACACGGAGATATTAGGGCGTATTAAATAATAAGCAGTTATCATATTTACAGGTGCATCTTAATAAACAACAGCATCATGAACATATTAATTAATTGATTAATTTATTAATAAATTTTTAAGATTGTGGCTTACAGCTAATGAAAACCTCAAACGTAATATCTCAGAAAATTACATAAGACCAATAAAAATGTTTTTAACAAAACATATTATGTTATCACCATGTTAGGGCCTAGAATAATGGGGTAGACTGCTGATTTGTCCAGCAGACAACTATTGAGACTCTCCACAAGGAGGGTAAGCCACATGTGGAAAGTTCAGTGAAAGGAAAAAGTGTGGTTGAAAAAAGGGGCACAAGCGACAAAGATAACCACAGCTCTCCTCAAGAATTTAGAGGAGACTTAGAAAACATGGACTGCAGCTACCCGAAGAGCCACTAAACACACATTAAGCAGGACATTGACTGGAATGGTTACATTTTTTGTATTAAACCATACCAGAACCATTTAATTTGTAAAGAAAGGCGCTAGTTTGTAGAAAACATGAAGAGGCACAGAACCCAAGTTGCAGATCAGTTGAATAACACTTTTTAACCAACTCCGGCTTCCTTAACAGCTCAGTGATGCAGTAATGCATGCAGAAAAGCCTCGCCCAAGTGTTGCATATAATCTACAATACTACCATTGTTCTGTTGTTCTAGATTGTTCTACTATTGTTCCTTTGTGAAATGGGATTATTTTTCTGCAAAACTGAATTTTGGGGTTTTATTGGCTGTAAGCCATCACAAATAACAGAGAAAAAGAAATTAAATATATCAGGCTTTGTGTGATGAATCTATATGTGTTTTACATTTTGAGTTAGTGAAAAAATAAACTTCTTGAAGATATTGGAATGAATTGAGATGCACCTGTATGTGAATGATGAAAACTATGAAAACTATTACTACTGGTAGTACTAGTACTTGTACTACTACTAATAATTATAATAGCACAGATTTTAATAAGATATATGCAACCTAAAAAACTGAGTAATGCCTTTGGCTCCACTTGTAGCACAGCAATTCTATCGTGTAATAATACATTTTGTAACAAATTTAAAACGAAATCATGATCATTTTGATAACCATGATGAAATTCTGCACAACAATTATGATATAAACTCGTCTTATCGTCACACGCCCTGATAGATACATGACCAGAAGATAACAGTTTGCATTTGTATGTGTGGGTCCCAAAGCAACACTTGAAGGGAAAAGACTCATTTTATATCAGTAACAGGAGAGAAAGATAAGCTTGGTCATATTTTGCAAGCAGACGGTTACTGATAACAGCCACAGACAGTGTGCTGGAGGGTAGCAAAAAATAATTAATCAATTACTTAATTAAAATAAACATGGCAAGAGGAAGGCTGGTGCCATAAACTGTACACCCAGGTGAGTTATTGCAAAGAAAAGCAATGACAAGAAGAAAAAAGTGACTAAATGCTTTCAGATTTGTTTCTAATTTTCATCTAAAATATATCTAATTTAAAAACTATTTTGCTTGAACTCCTATAATAACCAAAATAATGTACGCCCCCCCCCCCCCCCCCCCCCCCCCCCTTAAATTTATAATAAAACGTTGGGGAACTTATGCTGAACAGGAAAAATGACAGATTTTTACAGGTGTGAATATTCGGGGAAACCGCTCAGGCACTTCAGAGGGGGGATGTGTTACCGTCTTAATGAGGACGGCCACGACATGCGGGGCGTCTTCAGCCCGGGTCTCAGCTTCTCCAGGGTCCGGTTGCGGCACAGGTAGCGCTCGGTGTCCGAGTTGAAGCGCTGTTTGATCCGTATGTGCGTCCTGGGCTGCCGCCACAGATGTTTGGGCGGTTTGGCGAGTCCCGCTCCTTCTCTGCTCAGCGTAGCGCACTCCATTTCACCGGCAGAACTTCTTCACTTTTTCTCGACTTTTCTTTAACACTAATTGGTTTTTTATCATTAATTAAAAGAGGAAGATGGCGCTGGGAACGAAGATGAGGCAGAGAAGTGAAAAAAAGCACGCGCTCTAAACCTCTCAGAGCTGCGCGCGCGGCATGCTGATGCGCTGCTGTCCACGAGCCGAAGTGCTGAAAGCACCGCGAGCCGCTCAGTCAATCAGCTCTTCTCACTCTCCTCTTCCTGCTGCTGCTTCTCTCCTCTCTCTGCTCTGCTCGTCTTCGCCTCGGTTTTTCTCCCCCTTTTTATTGCTTCCTGCCTCAACCTCACCCGCTCCTCTCCACCCTCACCACTCACCCTCTGCGTTCCCCTGCCAACTTCCTCCCGCCATCTCCATCTGCTTCCCCGCGACTCGCTGTCCTGTCAAACTGCCAATCATGGCTATTACACAACAACGTGCTGTCTTTGCTGAATTTATATTAAGAGGTAAACAAAGGCTGTAAACAACAGTCACATGCAGCTGCGTCTCTATAAATTAGAATCATCTAAAAGTTAAATTATTTCAGTGAAAGTCACATATATAATTTTATTATGCAGAGGCTGATATGTTTATTTCTGTTAAGACGGATAATTATATTAGACCTCAAGCCTCTTGCATTGCTTGGATGCCTCTCAGCTCAGGCTCTTATTTCAAAATGTCCAAATCAAAGCAGCAGTATTATTTCATATCTTGGATATGTCTGTGTGCGTGGGTGTCATCTTTGTTTCAGGTTTGTACTGGACCAAAGTGCAGGCAGGAACTCGGAAGCAACATAGTGAGTAAAAAAAGGATTTAATAATGATGAAATACAAAACTTACACTCAGGCTCAGGGAAAACAGAGCATGGGTCATGGAACAGAGAATGAAGCAGGTAAACAGCCCATAAGGCATCACAATGGAAGAAACCAGCAAGGAAAAAAAAGAGAACCAGTGAGGATATATGGGGAGGCAGGGGAGCAAAATGACAAATGAACCTGAAGAGCTAATCAGGGGAAATGTGGATCAGCTGTGGGAGGGGGGAGGCAGAGCAGTAGAGGGAGGGAGAATAATTAGGCAGGGTAGAGCAGAAACAGAAATACAAGAACACCAAGGAAAAAAAACTGTACCTAACAGAGATCTAATAGAAAATAACGCTAGATAAATAAAGAACATCAAAACGGGAAACGAACCAACTAACAAGAAAACACCTAACAAAACAGAACACAGAGAAATAAACATAAGAAAGCTTGATCTAACGAACAAAATAATCAGCAAAGAAACACAACAAAAAGTCAAAAACCCAAACACTTCAGGATCGTGACAGTACTAGTACTAGTGCTCTTGAAGCACTGACTCCAGCCACAGTCCATGCCTCATAGATCTTCCCTGAACTCTTGCTTCACAATACCCTCAAGGCTGTAGTTAGCATGAATGCCTGATCACGGCATTCATGCTAACTGCCAGCTTCTTTGCATCCTGTGGCTTATTCTCCTTAAGACTGTCGATGATTGCTTGTTGGTGAACTGTCAATTCAGCAGTCTTCCTATTTATTATGTAGGCCATTAGATAACATTTCCTTTTTAGTAAATCCCTATGTTATATGCTAATTATTTTAAGAAACTTTATTCAAAATGAATTAAAACACACTTTTAAATTATATCACTCTGGGTTTAATATTTTTTGTAAAACTTGAGTTTCACATTTTATATTTAATTATTGAAATAAATGAACATTTCAATTATATTCTAATTTGTTGAGATGTACCTGCACGTTATATTTTAAAAAAAATGTATGTTGTTTTTTTGTGGAAATTAAGAGAGTAACAAATTGACAACAGTATACATTTTTATATCCATTTAAGATTTTTCTGCTTAAAATAAATAAAAAAAACAGTAAAAGAACTATACGTGTAATGAGCCCTTGATTTGATTCAGGTGTGTTGGAGCAGGGATGCATCTAAAAGCTGCAGGATAGTCGCTCTGTGGACTGGAGTTGGAGGCCTCTGGTCTAAATAGACATTTGAGCTTTTTTTCTCAATAAAAATGTAGAGAAAATCAATAAAAGGCAAAAAACTAAAGAAAATTTTAAATAAATTTACAAGTAGTTTTTCTAACATTATGAATTCTTCAAAATACAAGAGAACCAGTGCAAGACTTCAATAAAATAGCTTTTATTTGAACAGCTTATAAGGCTATAAATGAAAAAATAAAATTTTTCATAACATAACAAACAGAAATTTAAAAAATTAAAAATTAAAGAAGCTAATCAATGCAAGCGTCAAATAGATCACTGCAAGAATACCTATTTGTAACACTAAATATTTGGAATACATTTTAGCTATAGACCATAACTTTTCAAAAGCTTTTTACCATGATTTTTTACTTTAATAAAACCTCAAAGATCTCAACTCTTGACAACAACTACGTAGAAACAATCTTTAAAAGGTCCAAAATATCCTCATATGTTTTTCAGACACCTTGGGTTTGTAGATCTAGAACCACAGTCATGTGATTTTAGCTACAGCAATCTGCAATATTAAAAGAACCACACAAATTCAAAATCTAAACACCTAAAAGCCTTTTTTAAAAATTATTAACAAAAAATGCAATCACTTTGTTTACTTTAGTGTAAAAAGAAGACAAAAAGTGTTTTTGTTTTAGACAATAAAAAAAAAAAAAAATCTATACATTTCTATACTATTTCTATACTTTGGCAAATAATGTAGTTTCAAAGAAGCATGAAACAGTGCAGGCTGTATGCTGAGAAGATTTCAGAGAACATACAGACGAATAGAACTAACATGAATTAGGAATGAGAACTTTAACTGTTCTCCAGACAGAAGGCAGACAGTAATACAGCGACAGGTACTTGTTGCAGGATCCAGCTACATATCCCCAAATTTGCAAAGATTTATATACATGTTCTTCATCCAGAGGGGAAAATATGAGCAATGCTATTCACTAACAAGCTGTTTATCCAAAAATGATTTTCAACGTGAAACTGTGATCATTACTATGTTGCAGAGATACCCTCTTCTTCATTAATGTCCAACAGCACTCCAAACTGGAGGTTTATATAAGTCTCAATGTTTGCTGATTTTATGTCTAGACAAAAAGGTTAGAGGAATACACTTCCCTGATAAAGTATTTATACACAATTAACTTTTTTTTTCATTTATGTCACAGTACAGCCTCTAACTGTAGTTGATTTTATGTGATGCACCAGCACACAGTAGCACATAACTGTAAAATGAATAATCCATTGTCTCCAAAACTTTTTTGCAATAAAAATCAGAAAAGTGTAGCTTACATTTCTAATTAGCCCCTGTTATTCTGTTACCTATATTTAAAGTTGAACACAACCAATTGCCTGCAGAAGTCACATATTCAGAGAATAGACTCCACCTGTGTATAATGTAATCTCAGTATAAAACCAGCCGTTCTGAGAAGTTTCGTTAGCTTTTTAAGGAACATTAGAGAACAAACAGCAGCAAACAAAATGCAGGCCCATGGCTACTCTGGAGGAGCTGCAGAGACGCACAGCTCAGGTGGGAGACCCTTTTGACAGGAAAGCTGTGAACTCCACAAATCCAGTTAATAAGGATAAGTGGAGGAAAGTCATTGTTTAAAAAAAGGCTTGCATCATATAAAAATGCTGAAATAACGGTGAGCCCAAATACTGCACAAGTTGTCTGTGCTTTACAATTCTTAAGCCATTATCATTGTTATTGTTATGTCCTATTCCACCATAAAACATTGCAGCACAACATCTCCACAGTGAAACAGGATGCTGGCAGAATAATGGTATGAGAATGTTTTTATAGCAGGGACAGAGAAGCTGGTCAGAAAAGAAAGAGCCAATTACAGGACAATTATGGAAGAAACCATTTTCCAGACTGCAAAAGGCTTTAGACTGGGGTTACGGCTCAAAAGAAGCTTAAATAGTATAGCAGATAAGCAGTTTTTTTTCTTTTTTCACAGGAAAGTACAGAAAAAAGAAGATTTATTAATTGTCGTAGACTTAAAACTGAAAAAAGGGGGAAAAGAGCAAAAGACTGAAATGTCTCACTGACCGGAGCTCATCATGGCTGGCTAAAGCTTGGCTGTAAATCTCTTGCAGTCGGTCCAGTGGGATACCATTAACGGCAGACTGACGCTGATGTTGGTCCTGACATGAGTGTCTCCTCCACAGAGGAGGCAGCAACAACGGGCCGGAGAAACGGCGCCGTATCACCTGCTGGATGGCTGGAATAGAGTCCCGATGACCCTGCACCACAAACAAAGGAGCAAAAGGTAGTCTGTTAATTTGCAGTCAAAGTTTTGATTTGACTATGTCATCAGAAAACTAAACTACTTACATTTAATGCAAATGAAAAAATGTTTGTTTTCATACTCCGTAAACACAACAAATCTCAGCTCTACCAGGTCAAACTGACAACACTCCTCGCTGTTACTTAGCGAGGAAGACTCAAAGTTTAAAATCTAGTGAGATGAAGCACAAAATAAAGCTATTTAAAAGGTAACTGTCATCTATCACATGTCGAGACATGTCGGCAGTTCATCCAGGCTACAAGAGAGTGAGAGAGAGCAAGAGTTTTAGCAAATCGCAGGAAGGCTGAAGAGAGTACAACAAAGTTGGAAATGTTGGCAGGTATTTTCAATCTCAATGTTAAGGGTTTAAATTATCTAGGAAAACACAAGTAGACTGCTGTTTTAGTAGCGTGGTTCGTACAGCTAGTAATACTAGCTGTACGAACCACGCTAATCTTGCTAATCGCTAAAACAAGATGCTGGACTATAATTCCATTTAAGACCTATGGAAGAAGCTGAAACATGCTGTCTGGAGAAAGCACCCTTGAAACCTAAGACAACCGGAAGCAGTTTGCTCACAACGAGTGGGCCACAATATCTGTAGACAGGTGCAGAAGTCTCACTACAGAAATCATTCAATTGCAGTGATTGCCTCAAAGGTCGTGCAACAAAATATTAAGCTAATATAGAGGACAGGCCAAAACTGACAAGGCATATTGCATTGTGTGAAGTGTATAGTTTCGTGCAGGGGTAATATGGTGTAGGGCTGGTTCTTTAGGAGTTTGACTCCTGAAAAGACATTTTAGCCAATTTCATGCTCCTAACTTTGTGAAAACTGTTTGGTGATGGCCTTTTCCTGTTCTAACATGCATGCACCAGTGATCATGTTCTTCTACACCATACTCGTTCATCGTCCATAAAGACATGGCCAAGCAATAACCCCTGATCTCATTCTGATAGAACCCCTTTGGGATCACTTAGAGCAAAGATGATCCAGGCCTTCTTGTTTTTTTCTCTGTCTCTTTTATATAGCGCCAATGCACAACGCAACACATCTCAAGACAATTTACAAAGTCAATTCAATCGAATAATACAGATTTAAAGTCAGGTGTGTGTGTGTTAAGGCAAGTGACCAAATACCTCTAACAATATAGTCCAGGTTGAGGCTCATGTAAAAGAGGAAGGGCTGATTATTAAAACTTAGTCTAATAATCAGACATTACCAAACATCACTGACTGAAGCATCTGTCATTATGGTTCCTCAATTGATACATCTCTGCTTACTATTTATTTCCATATTCCTTCTTTTGGTAAGTCAGTCATAAGAACATGATGTTCCTATTCCTGGACACAACAGAACACTAAACCTTTCAGTACTGAGGAAGAATAATCTAGCATTGGCCAGTGGACATCAGTACCCAAAGGGACGCAGCCCTGCTGCTCCAGCTTTCCAAAAAGGTCTGCCTCTTTGATGCTGAAACGACATACAGTTGACCTCACCTTTGTCTGAAGATTTTTCCTTTTGGAAGCAGACCCTAAGACTGTCATCAAAGGTAAACAGCCTTAAAATCAACTGTTGGATTTAATATGGACTCTGCAGGGCTATATTTTGCATAAGTTATCTCCAGTTATATAATAATGTAATTACACATTGTTTTTGTTTCTGTGGTCTTTTTAACAGATTTTCTCACATTATTGGCATTGCCATTTTGGCCTTAAAAGTTTTTTTGCAAAACGTGTTTAAAAAGTGTTTTTTTTTATTTTGTAAATAGCTACTTGAATTATTTTCTTTCAAATGCTGTAATTTGCTGAACAAATCTAAGCACTAAGAGGTAATTCTTGCTTTGAATTGATAAATAAAGTCAATAAACAAGGAGAGCTGTAAAGTAACTGGGTACAAGTAAAATGTTAAACTTTCTATTGATTACATTTGCACAAATTACTTCCAAATTAAAGAACTGCAGGGAAATTCAGTTAATTCAAACTACAATTATTGAGTAAACAGGCATACTTTATATTTCTTGTACACATTGTGACAAATTATAAGCTATTACAGTTAGCAACACTTAAAAACCATAACTTATGATGTGTGCATGTACATTATGTAAATTGCTCAGATAAGATCTGTGTGTGTATAACAGGATTTAAGATAAAATGACCACTTTCACTGTTATAAATAGTTTAATAAATAAGTTGCTGAATAAACAATGAATCTACATGTGTTCGTGGAGAGACATCTGCTCAGTTTGCCCTCAGGGGACAGCAAAGCAAACACAGCACAAACACTTTTCACATCTGACACTTAGTAAGTAGTTTGTTTGTCTTCTTGCCTGAGCATCAAATTAGCTGTGTGTGTGTGTGTGTGTGTGTGTGTGTGTGTGTGTGTCTGTGTTCCTTTCCTTCTATTTGATTTAATGTCTAGTGATGCAGAGCAAATTGATAAGATGACTGGATGACAGACAACAGCTTTGTCAGGCTGGGAAAACAACACTAAATGTGCATCTTGGTGTAAACAAAAAAACAAACAAAATGACTTTCCTAACTTATCAGTTCAAATGACATTAAGAGAACCAAGAAAACATGCGTGCTCAAATATGATCTGCATTCCTTTTATTATGATAGTTTGGCCTCTGTGTCTGTGAAATCTGTGCTTTAGTACAAATTTGAGAGTTGACTTTAGTGAAAACTAAAGGATATTGATCCATCGTCTCTTTTTACCTGACTGCTGCTCCCAAGCATGAAATACAAAGCTTGACTGTCAGGTCCTGACTTCACCTGTTTCTACACTAAACAACATTAAGACCCTCCCCACTCTAGGCAGAGGGGGGTAGGGGGTTTCATGACTAAAGGGTAACAATATAGAGTAGAGATATTTTAACATGGACAATTGAATCAGTATGAGTTGCACTCTCAAATATATTTACTGATCCAGCCCCCCGCACCATGACCCTACCAGGAGAAGCAGGTCTGGACCAGGGGTCTGGAACCTTTACAATCGAAAGAGCCATTTTTGCCCTCATTCCAGCAAAACAAAACGAATTTAGAACCACAAATGTTACATGACCTTTTGAAAAAAAAACAGCTTGACATTTTTTAGAAATATCTACAATAGGAAATTTCTTGTCGTTGATCAAAACACAATTTTATTTCCATTTTTAAGTTTTAAAAGAAGAAAAAAAAAGAGGATAAATACATTTTCTGCTATGGGTTGTTAATAATTGAGGAAAGTTTGCCCCTCTCGTTAAGTTTGATGGGTTTCTTGGATGTTCAGTCCGTTTCAAGTCAACCCCTAGCATCTCAGTGAGATTTGGGTGATGACTCAGCCAAGGACTTTCCATTTCTTAAGTTGCAAATCCTTGTTGGATTTACTGGTATGTTTTGGGTTCACTGAATTCATGTTTTGATTCAATGATGGAAAGCTGGACAGGTCTTATAGCAGCAACTTATCCCCAGACCATGACACTTCTGCCTCAATGCTTCAGAGCTGGTTTTAGTGTTTTTCCTTAAATTCTGTATTTGGTTTTTTGTCAAACATGTCCAAAGAACATTATTCCAGAAGTCCTCGTCATGGTTAACATTCTCTCTGGCAAGGTTCAGCTAACCTTCATGCTTTTCCTAGAGAGCAAAGGTTTCCTTCGTTGCACACCTCCCATGATAGTCAAACCACTGCAGTCTTTTTCAGATTTTTCAGGAGACTTCTATTAGCTCCTTGAAGTCTGCTGTGAAGGTTAACTTGCTTGGACTGCTAGACCTAGACATGTTCGCAGCAGTTTTGAATGTCTTGTAGATTCCTAATTTATTTCTCATCAGAATTAAAAGTTTTTGTAAATAACATCGCAGAAGATCTTTTCTTCCATTTTTATTGTTTCTTTATATTAATTAATGTTCTGAGTACGGTTAAAGTTGGTAACAAATATTCATGTATCCAAATATGTAAGAAAAACACAGTTGTCTTTTTGTTATGTCTAAACGAAGCCAGGTCTGTTCTGGTGTTCTGATGTTTCAGGTTTTTGCATCATCTAAAGAGTCAGAAATATAGACACTGTTAAGGGGTACAGACGTGAAATCAAGTGTCTGCATTTCCCTCCCACAGAACTTGGTTTCCTCTTTACATGTAATTTGAGCATAACCCGGTTATTGCAGGACAGGTGCCTACCTTTCTAGTTTCGAGTACGGTTTTCGTGGTAACCTCATTACTTTCTTGCACTGACCTAGTTACTTAGGCTAAGAGAGAGGTTTATTTCGTTGTTATTGATGCCATAGAAAGGCTGGAAAACAACAGCTTTTGAACTAAACCTTATCTTCCCTATTTTAAGTCACACTAATCTGATCTTCTCTCTAAAGTTGACATTTTGAGGACTTCATAACTTTATTTACTATAGTACTGTATTTTTGGTTTGCTTCATTTGTACATGTGAGGTGCTTTTTTGCTTCCCTCTCACCCATAGGCAGCAGAGATGAAGCAGCTGGCTGTGTTATTACCTGGCCAATCTCCCACTGTGGCACTCACAGAAAGAGAAAACGAGGTGAAGGCATCAAAGCATTTTACGGGACAGAGGGTTCTCAGCAGGTTCTGTTCTTGCGACACTTCTCCATTCAGCAAGAGTGTTGCGCCATATCAATACGTATGAGTCACAAACACACCCGAAGTGCTTGTCATATGTTCAGCTCAGTGTGGCACGACGCAGTCAGACTTAAACCCCACATCTCATCTCCATTAAGTCACTGAGAAGTCACCACTGAGTTCAGCACTGCTCAATAAGAAGAGTATAATCACATTAACACAACAACGTCCTGGAACAGCCTCCGCTGTGCTTTTCTGCTCATGAATGGGATTAAATAACATTAATGTGCCTTTTTTATGATTTGTTTTGCTATTAATATAGATTTCAATATGGGACCGTATCTTTGACATTCACATATTGAAACCACTGAAGTAACAACACCAACATTTATTTAAGGGGTTTGAGTACTAGAAATAAAAAAAAGCATCATCCTGTTCTTTTGTTGCTTAACATTAAGTAAACATAATCTTATATGGAAAAAATATGCATGATATATGCATGATATATCTGACATTTAAAAGACTGGTGGCTTATAAAACATCTTTAGTACAAACACTTTATTTATTTATAACAGTCATTAAATTCATTGAGATTTGAGGTCATTATTCCTGTACTTTGACTAGACCAATGCAGCATTTTGATATATTTTTTTAGGCAGTCTGTTTAAATGTGCTCCAACATTTGGGATTGTTCTCAAGTTGCATGATCCAAATTGGTCCAAACCTATGCTGTACAAAAGATGACCTCAAATTTGACTGCTGGGGCGCACTGTGGTGGCCTTCTTGTGGTTTCGGGGCGCAAGCTGGAGGGTGGGGCGGGGGGGTTGTGTCCTCTTTTTGGATGTGTGGTCGCCCGCATTTGGATCGGCTGAGCGGTGACGGTGAAGCTGAGCTGGTTGGTGCTTCTCCCTGGGCTATCATTGCAGTGGCAATTATGTGGTGTGTTTGTGTGGTTGCGGAGGCATGGTGGCCGTAAGCCATGGTGCGTGCCACCGGCCGGGGATGGCTTGCTTGGTGAGTTTGTCTTGTTGTGAGGTCGGGGGTTCCGTTGTGAGTACGGTGCTGGGTGGTGTCTGCTCTGTTTTGCTTGTGGATGGAGCCTGGGGTGGAGTTGCGCAGGGCCCTTGCCTTGCCGTCGCACTGCACTGTGTGGTGGAGGGCGGGATGCGGCGAGGGTGCTTGGCGGGGCTGTGTGTGGAGCTTGCGCTGTATGGATGCGTCTTTATTTGCTTTTCGGGGTGTAGCTCATCTGTGGGGGTGCGCCCCTGTGGGGAGGGGATTCGTGTAATTTGGTTTTGGGGGCATGTGTTCGATATCTGTGTCCTGGTTGGGCGTGACCCTGTGGGGAAATTCGTGTTGGGGTTCATGGGGGGTGGGGAGCTCGTGAGGTCGAGATGGGAATTCGTTGGAGGTTTGGGACTATTTCGTCCTGGGTTGGTGGGCTCGTTTGGACCAGGTAGACCCCTCTTTCATTCGTGGCCCCCTCTTCGGATGGAGGTGGGGGTCGCTGGGGGCAGGGGTCAGAGCAGGTGGTCAGGGTCTAGGCCGGGTCGTTCTGGTTTGGTCGGTGCCGGCACTAGTCTGGGCCGGGTTTCCTCATCCTTCTTTCTCTCTATTCTACATCAGACAAATCCCCATAATATCCCATCTGTTGCACTTGTCGAATCACCCTTGTTATAATTTTGGGCATTTGACCATTTACTTGCCTCCTCAAGTTTATAATCCAATAATTTTTCTTTTTTGTTGTCATTTGCCCCTTTTCTGTTTTCTTGTTCTCAATTTTAAAAACTAGTTAATTAAGCTGTTGTGGAAATGTGGCAATTACTCTTAACTGCTGCCAATCAAAAGCTCTTGAGTTACAAAAGAAATCTTCATAAATAGGCTCCAGACACCATCCATCTGTCATGGTATGACATCCTTGGACTTGGTTTGTGTTTTTGTATTAACTGTTCTTAGGTCTATGGTTTCCTTTATTGTTAATTAGTTCCACCTGTCCCTTATGCCTCCATGTCTCCTTGCCACACCTGTTCTTAGTTCCTGTGATTACCTGCCTTTGTTTTCTCCCTGTATATTAGTTGGTCTGTGTTCTTTGTTCCCCGCTGGTTCCTCCGTCACTATTCCTCGTTCACTACCCCTGTTTATGCTCAGTTTTGCTACGTTACAGAACTATGTACACATGTAAGTTTTTGGCTCGACTCGTGTTTGTACTTGGTGGATTATGTTACGTTTTGGAGACCTTTAATTAAAGAAAAGTCTTCCTCTCATCATCCGGCTGCCAAGCTCTTATCTGCACTTTGGTCTGATCCAAACCCAGAACGTGATACCATCAGTCTTGTTTTTCCAGCCAAACAAAGAAGAGTCATTCATAATTTAGTCTGTTGTGTTTGGAATAGAGGAGGGTGTTTTGCCTCTTTAACAACACTGAATGTCTTAATTAATTGAATCACCATGTTGTCAATGAGGAAAATAGAAGCTCAAAAGTAAAAAGTGTGAATAAAGTGTACAGTGTTGAAAGTGCAATACCCACTGAGTCCAATACAATATTTGATCCACTTTTGTCAAACCAACAGCATAAATAATTATAAGGAAAAACAGTGCACCAACACATTTTATGAAATAGTCATAAAATATAAAAAAAGACTGCATGTAGGTGATGCATGGCACTATTGTTAGGTTATAAACGCATCTCAACATTCATCATGGCTACTCAAGTCATTTTAGTTTGAAATGGAAATTTGAGACAAGTTTAGAAATAGGAGAACATGATAGATGGGACTGAACAGAACACCTAAAGACTGTTATGTATCAAATATCATTTTCTTGGATTGCTGGCAGCCCACTCTTGCTCTTTTATTACATTTCTCAGAAAGAAAAAGTTTTCTACTGGACGATGTGAGGAGGTTTGATATAACCATGCTGTAAATGTGCTAATTGCAGCAGGGCAGACAGATTGCTTCTGATAATCTTATTTCCAGGAAACTTCCACTCAGCTCCCATCTGCTCTGCAAGACATTTAAACACTCTTCTATAGTCTGAACTCTCACACACAAAACATAGGCTCACACATGAAGAAACACTGCACACAAACAGCCGTTGAGCTCAGCATGTGAAAAGTCTGAGATGGTAGAGAGTATTTCACGAGAAATGTTAACCCTTCATTTACCCATATCAGCAAGGAAAGCAAAGATGAAGTCTGTCTTGAAGTAGAAAATCAACACCAGTCTATCATAAAGCTGAGAAGAGCACAGCTGTATAAACCTGTCTGCTGGGTATAAGTGTACGTCGCAGTAAATAGCCAGAGGAAACTTGCTCTTCCAGAGCAGCTGTATGTTTAGTGTCGCCCAGAAGTATGAATGTAATTAACATTACTCCAATCATGCCCTTCTAAGCTGTCTCTGTGGGGGATTTCACATGATTAACTCTATTAACTCTGCAGGCTAAAAGAAAAATAAATATTATCATGAGAGCTGGGATTTTTCTAAAAATAAGGCAGCATAGGAAATGTTTACTCTCACATCATTTAGTATGGGTAGATACTAGCAGACACTGCATCCCAAGTCTCATTAACACGATGACATTGGTATTGCTTTCCTTCTTCTTGCAGATACTACAGATACTGGCAGCAAACAACTCACCTATTGTGATCACTAAAATCCCCCAAAATACAATGAACCAATGCAAAAAACTACCACATATAGACTACAAAATAGCAAATTTCAAGAAATGAAACAATTTGACATATTTTAAAGAAAAGGCTCATGAGAGTTTCAAACTGCTTGTTTTCTAACTTCCTGCAGCTGCAACCTGTGCTGCATCTCAAGCACTGAATATAGGGGACAGATGGGAATAAGATTTCCTCTGTTCTATTTTTATCTCTGCCCTCCTCTGTTATGATCGTCATTATAGAAATACATGTCAATAGACACGTACTTCTCAAACTGCAAGCAGGATATTATGAAAACCTGACAGCAGCCTGTGTCACGCTGTTTGGTGTCAATTTTAAAGACACCAGACTTTTAACATTTCTTGCTTAATCAGAATTGCATCACAGGCTTCTGAGCGTGATATCAGCTCAACAATGAACAGAAAGCTAGCACCGACATTATTGTTAGAGACAGATTTTAGAGTAGGAGGAGGAAAGAAAAACAGCTGTGGGATTGCTGGCAGCTAGGTAGACAAGAAGAATATTTGGAGGTCGGCAACATTTTATTGAAACTTTCTGAGTCCCATTTTGTACCAAAGAAGAAGAAAAGATTTAAAACACAAAATAAAATATAAACTATCATATCTACAAATAACTGACTGTAACACTGTGGTACTTGTTTAGTATGCGATGATGATTTCTAAAGCAATGAAGAGAAAAAGGCTCTAAAGTTGAGCTAATATATTTTTGAATAAGTTTTCCCCTGATGACTTTACAGTCACATATTCTTCTCTCTGAAAACATTAACATACTATGATAGAGATATTTTTTTAATTCATTATAAAAGGCTTTAGACCAAGTAGAGAAAAGCTGATTTGATTAGTCCCTCTGTGTTGTCTGTGTGACTTTATCAACTGTGAACAACAAGCTGAAGCGACAAGAGAATCTTTTGTAACCTTGAAACAATTCAAGGTAATGTCAGCCATCATTTGACAGGCAGACACATAACAGCTGCAGAGACACAGAGAGACTTGCACATGGCATCATGCAGCTATAGATAGGCTTGGTAAAGCAGGTATAAGAGGTGCATAACAGAAGACGCCATTTATCTTACTTACCTGAAGCCTAGACATTGATGCCGTTTAGATGTCAGCAGCTGAAACAAAAACAGAACAAGAGCTGGTGTTAAACTGACAGACATTGTGTCGTTAAAGCTGTAATCCTGCTCATAGTTGATTCTTACAAAAGAGAAAAAGCATTACAAACAAAAACATTCTGCATCCAGACAAATGTATTATTAGAGGGTTAAGCCAATCATATCAAGCATTGAATCTTTGACCATTTTGATGTAATGATTTCCTCTTGTGGATCTCAATGCATAAAATATAATTAATAAACAATGAGTGGAGAACAAGGTCCCTCATTTATAAACTACTCATCTGACTCATCATTGCCACCTGGCATTAAAATAACAGATGGATGGGAATGCCAGTCATTACAAGGGCTAAAAGGCTTTTCTCTCCAATCAGGAAACAGTAACATAAATATATTTAAATACTTTACATACTGAATGTGTTTATAATTAAGTGTGATTACTGACTCCTCAGCCTGCACAGGACAATAATAAGCAGAATCAGCAGAAGGGATGATTGATAAAAGAAAAATGGAAAGCACTGATGCAGCCCTTTAAACATGAGATAAACTTGTCCTTCATTAACACCTAATCAGAGCTACAATTAAGGACTCTGAAGAACCTGCTGAGATATGACTTTTAACACTTTATATTTGACCTTTAATTTACAGGGTTTGTCTGTTTGTCACTGAGCACATACAGCGTCCTCCACACCCATTGGCACTTCTGGTAAAAATGGGTAAAAACCTTATAATAAACTCATCCTCTATTGCAGCTGCATAAACCCACACTTAATGAATTTGAATTTCTAGAATTGTGCCACTCAAGGTGGCAGCAGGTTGGAGTTTTTTTTGGGGAATTCCTCCTCTTGTGGTGGATACAGTTGATTTTTTTTGGACAACTGTCCTCTCCGGTATCGGATTCTGTGCAGCTTGGAGGATTTTTCCTAATATTTTTCTACTTTTGGACATTTGTTATGATGTATTGCCATGGCAACGGGGTTGTTTCTTACAACCGGGAGCAGCTGATTAAGATCTCAAAAGCTCAAATAATACTTCAACTACAACCCCAAATCCCTGATGAGTTGAAAAGGAGATGCCATGGATGCAGAGCAGGAGCAAAGAGAAGAGAGAGAAGCAGGAAGTTCAAACCATCTCTTCCGTCGATTATGATGGGCAATGTGAGATTGTTGGGAAACAAGTTGGATGAACTCCAAGCCCTACAAAGGACCCAGCCAGAGTACCGGGCATGCAGTATTATGTGTTTTACTGAGACATGGCTGCAGGATCATATCCCAGACTCTCTGCCGGGCCTTTTAACCATACGAGCAGACAGAGATTTAAAGAGGAGCGGCAAATGTAAAGGAGATGGACTGGCAGTACTTGTGAACAACAGATGGTGTCATCCGGGACATGTTACTGTGAAGTGTTGTCTCTGCAGCCCAGATATTGAACTGTTGGCAGTAAGTTTTCGTCCATATTATTTACCCAGAGAGTTCACCTGTGTTATTTTGGCAACAGTTTATGCTCCACCGTCCACTGTTGTCGTCACTGCATGTGATGCCATCAGCTCGGTTGTTGCTAAGCTACAGACACAAAACCCCAATGCGTTTATGGCAATATCTGGTCATTTTAACTATGCTTCACTTTCTGCTACACTTCCAACGTTTCAACAGTTTGTCAGCTGCTCTACCAGAGAAAACAAAACATTGGATTTGTTTTATGCAAATGTCAAGGACTCATACATCTCTACAGCAAGACCTCCTCTAGGCAAATTAGATCACAATCTTGTTTTTCTCTGCTCAAAATATAAGACCCTTGTTCAGAGGCAACCTGTAATAAAGAGGACTGTGAGAAAATGGTCACAGGAAGCTGAAGAAGCTCTGCAAGGTTGCTTTGAGGCTACAGACTGGGACGCACTGTGCCAGCCACATGGAGAGGACATCAATGCCATGACTGAGTGTGTAACCGACTATGTAAACGTCTGTGTGGATAACATCATCCCCACCAGAACCATGAGATGTTTCCCATTAACAAACCTTAGATCACCAGTGACCTGAAGGACCTGCTTAACAAGAAAAAAAGAGCCTTCAGAGAGGGAGACAGAGAATTATTGATGAGTTTATAAAAGCAACTTAAAGTCAAGATAAGAGACAGCAAGGAGGTGTACAAGAGGAAGCTGGAGAGCAAGCTCCAGCAAAACAATATCAGAGATGTGTGGACAGGGATGAAGAAGATCACAGGCTTCAAGCAGAAGGATGATCAGACCGATGGAGGTCTGGACAGAGCCAATGAACTGAACACATTCTTCAATAGGTTCAATTCAGAAACAAGCTCAGCATCCTCCTCTCCTGCTCACGGCCAAACAGACATTCCACCTTCCTTTGACCCACAGGACCCACAGCTGTCCAGTAACATCTCAAATGTTTTGTCTTCCACCTCACCCCTAGACCCTTCCGCTTCTACATGTTTGCCTTCAACCATATCAGAAGATGCTGATGCTCCCTTTGCCTCCCCCTTCCACCTGTGTGTCTCAAGAAGTCAGGTGAAGATGCAACTGGAGAGACTGAATCAGAATAAGGCTGCAGGTCCAGATGGGTCAGCCCTAGAGTCCTGAAGGGCTGTGCAGAGCAGCTCTGTGGGATTCTGCAACACCTCTTCAATCTTAGCCTGGCCCAGAAGAAGGTTCCAGTGTTGTAGAAGACCTCCTGTCTTGTTCTAGTACCAAAGAAAACTCACCCATCAGTCCTCAATGACTATAGACCTGTTGCCCTGACATCTCACATCATGAAGGTCCAAGAGAGACTCCTGTTGGCCCACCTGAGTAGGCAAACAGTAAACCATCAGGACCCCTTCAGTTTGCTTATCGCTGTGGAGTTGGAGTTGAAGATGCCATCACACACCTGCTTCAACAAACCCACTGTCATCTGGACAAAGCCAGCAGCATTGTGAGGATCACGTTCTTTGATTTCTCCAGTGCATTTAATCCAATCCAACCTGATTTGCTTTGTCAGAAACTCCAGAAGACTCAGGTGGAGGCCTCGACAATCTCCTGGATCAAAGACTACCTGACAAACAGACCACAGTTTGTGAGACTGAAGGGTTATGGGTCTAACCAGGTAGTCAGCAGCACAGGAGCACCACAGGGGACTGTACTCTCACCATTCCTTTTCACTCTGTACACCTCAGACTTCCAGTACAAGACAGACTCCTGTCATCTGCAGAAACACTCAGATGATTCTGCAGTCGTGGGGTGGATCAGAGATGGACAAGAAGCTGAGTACAGGAAGGTGGTGGACCACTTTGTGGCATGGTGTGGAAACAATCATCTCATCTTGAACGTGACTAAAACAAAGGAGATGATTGTAGATTTTAAGAGAAACAAGAACAAATCTAAAACTATTTCCATCATGGGAGAAGAAGTGGAGGTGATGGTGGAGTATAAATACCTCGGTGTTCACCTGGACAACAGACTGGAGTGGAGATGTAACTGTGAACCCATCTACAAGAAGGGACAGAGCAGACTGTACTTCTTGAGGAAGCTTAGGTCCTTCTGTTTTTGCAGCAAGATGCTGCATATCTTCTATAAGTCTGTTGTGGAAAGTGTGATCTCTTCTGCCATCATCTGCTGGGGAAGCAGCATCAGAGTCAGGGACTTAAAAAAGCTCAACAAGCTGATAAAGAAGGCTGGCTCTGTTTTGGGGACTCCTCTGGAACCTCTGGAGATCATTGTGGAAAGACGGATTCTTCATAAAATGAAGAACATTATGGAGAACCCTGAGCATCCTCTTCATGAGACTGTCCTACAACAACAGTGTCTTCAGTCAGAGGCTTCTTCAGATCTTCTGCAACACGGAGCGCTACAGGAGATCCTTCCTGCCCACAGCCATCAGCATCTACAACAACTCTTTGAAGAAACCTTCATAATGAGCTACAACAACATTTAATTTCCCTTTGGGATTAATAAAGTATTTTTGAATTTGAATTGAATTAATCTAACATTTATTTTATGCTTTTTCTTTTTAGTGGGGGAAATCCCACTAAAACAAAGTGCCTCATATATCAGTAGCCCTAAAAATAAATCTAACTGAGAGATTTTCTACTTTACTTTTAAATCTGATTAGAGTTTATAGCAACTTCTAATCAATAATTCATGACTTTCTGTTTCCCTGGGGCAGGGGGCAGAGCCGCAAGTGGTTCTTTGTAAAATTTACAATGGCTCTTAAGAACGTTGGCTGGAAATGATAAAGAACCAAGTAACGTTTTTAAATATAGATCAAATGAAACATGTAGGTTGTATCAGTTTTCATGGAATAATTCCATTAAATTATTGAACAGAATGACTAAAAGTACCATTAATATTTTTTGAGATCTATTCTTCTTGTTATTAGGTTGGAAACTATGGAAAACCTTTTCCACAAATATTAACATCCCATAGAAGGAAATGTATTCATCCTCTTTATGTAAAACGTTTAGGTTTTAATTTATTTCAAAGCCTAGAGACAGAAATAAAATGGTGGGTTTTTAAAAATGGCAACAAATTTCCATTAGTAATTTATAAAAAATTGTAAGTTGTCTTTATGTAAAAGGTTGTGTAAAATTTGCAGCTCTAAATGTGTTTTATTTAGCTAAACTGAGGGTAGAAATGGATCTTTGGATTGTAAAGGACTGCAGCAAAATGCCGGAGAAACCATTATATGCAATCTACATCCTAAGCAGTGGTTTCGTGTCAGAAAAAAGGCCTCTCTTTCCTTCATTTACAAATGTAAACGTGGAGTTTGCTGAACTCCTGTGGGACTTTACTTGGAACCATGTGATTTGGTCACGTGGGATTAAAAAAACAGGAGGTTCAGGCGTATAACAAATGATGAATGTACAATAAAGAAGGGTTTCTTGACCCTGGTCCTCAGGGCCCACTGTTCTACAAGTTTTACACGTTTCCCTGTTGCCACACACCTGACCTAAATAAATGGGTGATTAACAGGTTTCTGCAGCACATGAGGGCACGCTGAGGAATAATGCAATCATGGTAATCAGATGTGCTTGAGCAGAGACACATCTAAAACATGAAGGACTGTGGGCCCCGGAGAGCATGGTTAAGAAACACTGCTGTAAAGCATAGGCATAGGATCTGTGATGATGTGGAACTGCTTCTCTACCAAAACTATCTGGGAACTTTGTTAGCGAGCATAAAATCCTTAAAGTCCAGGAGATTTTTAAAATGAATCTGGTTAACCCTTACAAGAAATTAAAAATGGGTCATTATTCGGTCTTCCTAAAGAACCATAACATATGGACAGAAATAGTCCAGCAGACACTAAATCAACCCTATTTCCTGACCTTTACAGGTCCCAGACCTAAATCCTACAGAAACTGATGAGATGAGCTAAAGAGAAGAGAACATTAATTAGGACCCAGGAGATTGTGCCAAGAGAAACGGTCAAAGATCCCTCTCTCTAAAACTAAGTGCTGATCAACTGGCAAAAACAGGGGCTGTACAGTTTTAAGAGCAGAGGTGTGACCAACATGTGACATTTTCTACATGAATAAATACACACAAATAAAGGTTAGATTATTATACTAGTTTAGTGCAAAATTATGCTACTGCACTTAAAGATTTGTTTATTTTAAGGCTTTTGAACATATTTACAAGGGTTGTGAATAAGCATGGAGGACAATAAAGACTGTCAATCAGTCAAAAATTACGTTTGATCTTTTTCGAAATGATATGAGAGCCACAGGGTTCCTACATGGAAAGAAAAATATGTATCCTACTTCTTAGATCAACAATATTTTGCACACAAGGAATAAAGTGCACACGAAGTCAACTGGTGCAACAACGTCCACGTTGATGCTATACAAAATTGAGGATTTAGAATAGACAACTAGAGGGCAGAATATCTCAAAATTGGTACGCCAATAATAACAGTAGCTACACTGAAGGTAATTATGGTACTGATGTATTTATTGAAATAAAGAAAAGAAGGTATGTATTGACAAGCATTTCCAGGTTCATTTTATAGCTGCTGCTGATTTCACTTAGAGCCAAATACATTTTCTGGACATGCATTGTATATGTTTCAACCGTTTCTTTCAAGATCTCAGTTCTGTTTGCAGGATATTTTGTCAAATATGGGGATACATTAATACCAGTTCATTTGAGGCCAAAACAGCTTAAACTGTTTTTATTCCTGTTTAGCAAACATAGGGTATAGTCAGCAACAAATGTACCAGAGCGTCATTGGGAATGCAGAATACATAATAAAACTACCGAATAGAGGAACAGCAAATGAGGATAGAAGCCCAGATGTCTGTCAATTTATTCTCATAAAGTAATACTGTATTACATATTCTAGTTTTTGTACAGCTCTGTCCGAAAGCAATGAAACACCACTTTACAGTATCCAGTTAACAGTTTTTCAAATTAGGTTTTATTTTCTTTGTACTATGAAAGAAACTGTAAAGTATAGTACAAAATAGAGCCTGAATAGTTTCATCATCCAGTGTTGACACTTGAGCCTTCACCTTCTGTCGTCATCAAATAAACAATACAATCATTTGCAAAGGGGTTGTAGGCGTTACATGTTTTTACATCCCTTTATAGAGTTGGAGCACCGCATAATTAAAAACACATAGCAAAGACTCATAAATCTGTTGTTCAAACATGAAACACCTTCAAAATCATGCTTTGTAATGATGCAGATAAATACAGTGAGTCAAGTTCCAGAAAAGCATAACCTTAAACTTCCAGTAACTCTACCAATCAGGGCTTGTACCTAGAACCTAGTCTAGTACCTTTAGAAATGACACCACAAGTTTGTAATCCAAACTTTCAGTTTTATAGGATGAACTGGAAAACTATTCTCCAAAAAATATTAATGCTCTAATCAAAAGAAAAACTGCACAGAATTTCCTAGAAAAAAACCCTCAGCTTCTCAAATTCTTTGAATGGGATTATGTGTTCCTCTAACTGAATCAGGCTTTCGTCATTACGTTCAGCTCTGACTTTCTTCCTGTTTGTAACAAGCTGCGGTAGCTCAGAGGGACAGAATGTGGAGCGCTGAACTGCAGATTTACCTATAAAACAGTTTGATCTGTCTCAGCTGGAGTCAAAGAACATCATGAAATATGGAACGATCTGTTAGGTCATAAAGGCTAATTGAATCTGCTTCTGAGTCTGATTTTTGTTTAAACAATCATTTGACTGTAAAAGGTTTCCCTATCATAAGTCCCAAAAACTGTCACTTATTGAGTCAGATCTTCACATGCTTGTATCACTTTTGTAATCAATAACCATTATTTTTGTGTTGTTTAACACAATTTTTAATTTAAATCCTAGTTCCACTGCCCACTTTACACTTGTAGTCAATATGTAGTCAAATGTAGTCAATATATCATAAGATGATAACGCATTCGTTGCTGACACTAGAGATGCACCATTGAATCTGATCTTTTTTACAGATAAACGCACAACATGTTAGCAATAACAGCACCCAGTATCAACAACACTCAGGATGGAAGTTCTTAATAAGGGTGTATTCACCAGGAAGTCCCAAGTCCTTTGATTTGGACCAAAAGCCAACTTTATTTTCTTCACTTTCAGTGTACTTTTTGCAAGTAGACTATACCTTGTAAACAAAGCCATGCCAAAATGACTGGGGTGGGACAGAGCACAGAGCGGAAAATGGAGGAAAACTTTTGTTTAAGGCGTCTCATGCCTTTAGATAACTGTGCAAAGTTTTTTCATTTAATGTGGCATTGTTTGGGAGACCCCCTCTCCTTTCTCGCTGAAAATGCTGAACACAACCCTATTCTTGTGTGGTTTTTCTAGTAGTTGCGTTTTGTGTGAATCTGCCCAAATATCAAGGAGGCACAGTGCCGTTGCGCCAGATCTGTTTCTAGCATCCATGCAGTAGTAGAGTTAGCGACACTGCAGGGCTAATTTTTCACATGATGCTTGTTAGGTCCAAAAAGGCGTATGCTTCCTGTAATCGGGTTGGACCGAGGCCGGTTTGTATTCACACCAGAAGTGAACCGCACCTGAGTCCGTTTGGAAGGGGAATAAGACCACTTCAAAAAGTGGATCTCGGCCCAGTTGTTTGGTCTGGACAAGGGTTCCCTTTGGGACCAAGGGGAAAATTAACTCTGGTCCGTTTAAAGCGGACCAAACGTGGCAAATGTAAATACTTCCCAAGTGAGGTGAACACATCTATTTTAAGAAGTGATTATTCAGCATCCCTGCTTCGGAAATACTTTTAGTCTTCAGAGAACATGTTTGACATTCATTGTGAGCAAGAACTCAGACCTAAACTCAAAGCATGTACAATTATTAAATAAACCTTTAGCTGATAATGAACACAGAATCAAACAGTCTTAATTGAGCTTCAGATTTTGTTAAACCAGTGAAGCTTAAAGAAAACCTTATTTTGTTCAGCAGTCCTAGACTTAACTATAGAATGGAACAAGAGATTCATTCAATTTCGCAGAACTGTTGTCTGATTATCTGCAGAGCAAAGGCCATTTCTTTGAAATGTTAGATTCATGTCACTTCTACTGCTTTGAAACAGAATGCTAATTTCTCACCTGCGACTACAGTATACACCATGAATCATTACTTGCGACTAAACTTTTTGAAGCTAATGCTGTTTTTCTTCTGCACCCAAAGAAGAAAAGAGACATTTCGGTGTCCTGAAAACGTTCTAGCCCCCTGAAATACTCCACTGCAGTATGCAGGAGCTTTTCATGAGAGCTCTTTGCAGCTTAAAGATGCTTTCTGGCAGTACCAGCCACAGCAGTGAGAGTGCAGTCTGACATTCTGCTCCGGTTGTTTCTTAGGGTATCACTTCTCGACATAATGAAAGTCTGAATTTCTTAGATGAGAGCTGACATTTGCTGTGGCTCCAATGAGGGCAGACTTCTCAGGTGCGTTCTAAAGGACAAAAATGTCTCTCACAACTTAATTATTAGGAACTTTTTCACTCATCAGGTATCACTACTGACTGTAATAGTGACAGTTTTTTGTATGAGGACGCTGGCTCCGTGTTAAAGCTGTGGGTTCTGCAGTTTGGTATTGTCTGGGCAGGGTCAACCAAAGAGCAAAACCTATAAGCCCCCAGATCCGAATGATCCTCTAATTAAGGTACATACATTAGGCAGGCCAACAGTTCAGTTCAGTTCAATTTAATTCAAGAGACTTTACAAAAAATAAATTAATTAATGTGGAGAAACATACAATCAGTTCTGCAATCATACAGGCTGATTCCAAGCCAGTTACATATATTCAAATTCAATCCTATTCAGTCAAGTTCAGTTTGTTATTACAAGTTTTTTTTCCAGGTATACCCAACATTAATGCAGCATCAAAGGGGGTAAAGTGTCATGTGTCCAATTTGTGTAGGGCCTAAGTACAGATACTTGCAGAGGGTTGCATGATCTCCATACCGACTTGGTCAAGGACCTGGTTAGCAACGACCACCATTGGAGCCTCCAAGAAAACCCAGCCAATTGCATTGAGTCACTGACTTTACAGCAAGCCCTCCTCCTGGACGAGCATGTTGCGACAGTGGACAGTCAATTGCTCATACTGAGCATTCATGTATCGATAGTGGAAAGGAAAACTCCAATTTAACAGGAAGAAACCTCCAGCACAACTTGGTTTACCAAGGCCTTAATGTATTCTCAGACTTCAAGGACACAAGGACCTAATTGCTTAAGTAGAAGACAACTGGACTTCTCTTGTTACTTGAAGACGTTTCACCTCTCATCCGAAAGGCCGCAGCTGGTTAACCTATCTTGTGCATATACATGCACCTCTGAAGATCACACAGCCTGCTCCCAACAAGGAATGAATTTAAACCTCTCAAAATACAGGAAGTGGACCCATTAGGGGGTCTTCTAGCAGGCCTGTTTAAAGTAGATCCTTTAAAAATCCCACAGGAGCTCCCCATAGAGTTTGAGGAATGCTTGTAACATCAGCATGCATGTCAGAGACAGTGGTATTTTAACAGGGACGCCCTGATCCCTGAACCCCAACATTTAACAGTGGAGTATTAAAAAATAACTCTTTCTATTTGGTGCCAAAGGAAATATTCTTATTCAAACTGAAACGTTTGCTAGTTACCAGTTTGGTCGTGCCTTTCCTATCTCTGCTTACTGCTTCTGCCCTCCAACTGAAGCTGTTTTATCCAAAAAAAATGTAATTTTATAGTTGTTTGAGTCAGTTCATTCATATTAAAGCGTGCTTCTTTGTTAAAGTGCACATTTCTAACAGTGTGTTGCTGCATTTTGCATATCTCATAACGGATTAATTCACATGTGGTGTAGGGTAAACCCTCCACATGGCACATCTAAGTCTGTAATAATTAACCTCTCAGGGATTATCCGATCAGGAACACGTATGGGGTGAAATCTCAAGGTGTCTTTTCATGCCATCGTTACGGTGACGCACAGCAGATAGCGTACTTGTTAAACATCTATGCTGATAAGACCCGCACAGAGTCTGTGCAACGTCCGAAAGCTCCACTGAACCAGAAATACAGCACAGAAAAAAAATGTGACAGAGTACTCCTTATATCCACAACGACCATTCACATAAGCCTCTATGAATCATTACAGTTAATATAGATATGGCTTACAGCTTAGGCGGCAGCAGCTGGGGGTTAGAGCAAAGTATGAAACATAAAACTGGCCGTGGGGGGTCCAGGGTCTGGCTTTCATTAAGGAAATATGCACTTAAGTTATGACTTGTTAAATAATGTAAAAGGCTACCTGCAGCAGTATAATGTAAATATCTCATAGTTTGACTAATTGCTAAGAAGTACAGTATGTTGACATTCTTTCACATAAGTACAAAGATCTCATGAAATGATTGTCAGACTGACCAAAGTAAGGTATTAAACTACAGGTAACAGTAAAGCTTTTTATTGTCATTCCCACAAAATCACCATGTAAGAAGATTTATGATCTCATATCACAAAAATTACAATTCTATACAAATGCACACTAAAAATCCAGTAGCTGAAGATAAAAAAACAACCTCAAGTAACGGTCAGAGCTGTAATTACCATCACCCAAAAAGATGTTACTGATAAATCTGTTTCCTCTGCCAACCTCACAATAAAAGATATTTCTTCTTTTAATCAAAGCTTAGTCATGTTCTCATCTGGAAATTCAGTGAAACTGACAAGACAAATGCCATTTTTCCTGACATATTATCAGTGAGTCATGCATGACATACAAAAGGCAAATAGAGGCATGCCTCTGCAAACCTTTGCATCTCAAACAGATCGCAGATGCTGACAACTGAACTGAGTGGAAGGGGAATCTGGCTCAGCGCTGGAGCAGAGCGCCATCTAATGGAGGTGCCAAGGACTGCTGAGACAGTCATCCCTGTTTACGTTTATCAAACTGATGACACTAAGGAATTTTTCCCATGGCACAAAAACAGGTCTGACTGAGGAAACTGCTTGAGGCCGTTTGCAAAGTTACGTCACCCTTCTCTGTGAATGTAGAGGAAAATCTCTTGGTTCACAATAGAAAGCCTCTTTAACTCCTATTGATGATGGATGGAGGCTGGACTCAGAAATCCTCACAGGTAAATTCAAAAGCATAGCAACACAAAATGAAACAGTTGATTCTTTACCACTAAGATATTTTCAGAATTATTACATAAAAAACTCATCAAACAGCAGACTAGAGCTTATATCCACACTACAAATTAATCAAACACACAAGCAAAAAGAAAAAAACTCAATAATTTACTAATTTCTTTGTTCTTGCATAATTTTTGGTAATTATGAGAAAGTGAGGAAGGAACATAAGCAGATAAATAATGCAACTGACAATTTAAAAAAAGATAACACTGAAGCTCTCACTTCTCTGTTTCTTTGAACAAAGCAGAAAGCAGAAACGTTTGTCTTAGTCAAAAAGAAGATGTTCTTTGTCTCTGCCGAGGGTCAAGGAGACTGACTGAAGGAAGCAGATATGGAGGAAGGAAGGAGATAAAGGGAGGAAAGGAGGATGGGTAAATATTTTGGGAATACACATTCCATGTTGGTTTACTCAGAATCCAATGAGTCCAATAGAGATCACTGCAGCAAGCAGCAGGGAAACAATGCAACTGTCTGCAGAGACTGCTGAGGTCTTTGTCTATAAACATCTAACAGGCTATTAAACTTATATTACAACTGCAATGTGTACTGACAAATGAACTATGATGAAGCGCTAATAGCCAAAAACATGAGTTCTTGAAACATATTCAACTTTGGGTTATCAGAAACGTTCTTAAAATAGAAGTGCAGTGGAGATCTTTTTAGGAGCTTCCAGAACACACAGTTGGATGACGGCGACCGCAGAATAAAAAGTGCTTGTGATGACTTGTGCTGTGTTCTGTTTACATTTTGTGTTGGAACTTGGTTCTTAGAATGTCATTAATGGGAATGATAACAAAGCCAGTGCTTATTATTTCAGAATGTTGGCAATACAAGCTAATAATAGCGCATTTCACTGCATTTTGTGTCATCATACGCTGCAGCAACATGTTCACTAAAGGAGGTTGCTGTGTATGTGTATGATTGTTTTACTCAGATAGAGTTTGTTTTACATTGAATTTTTTAGGTTGAGGTTAGGGGAGAACAGTGACGGTTCTAGACCACATTTACCAGGGGGCCAGGGAGATGCCAGTGTTTTTTTCATGGGGGCACAGAACAAAAGAACGAAACAAAAAAAAAAAACAGGGGAATTTTTCATCATTTAATCTATTAAGTGAGCCAGTGAGCCAAAGAGACACTTGAGGCTCTGGAGCTGCAGGTTGCAGAGCCCTGATCTAGCAGATGAAAACTGTGATCCTAGCTCAACATGCCTGAAGCTCAAAGTGCAATTCGTTCATTTTTAATTCATTGTTAAAGTAAAACTGTAAAGGTAAAAAATTTAATTGGTTCAAGGGACCAATCTGTTACAGTTTCTGTTTCTGATGAAGTATTGAATTGAATTGAATTTGAATTTAGTATTATGTCTTCAGTACAGGGGCCAAAACAGGGGCCAGGACCAGTTCTATAGGGGCACTGGCCCCTGTTGGCTCCTGTCTAGAACCACCCATCTGGAAGAACCTCCAATTTTCCTACTTTGAATCCTGACATCTAAGGACCTTTACGTAAATGTGTTCCATTAAAAACTTCAAAATGTAACTTCTGCATAGAAATAAAATGCTAAATTGCTTGCTTAGGATGAGGGATTGCTGCAAACTTAATCCTATAACCCCAAATGTATTTTTGATATGAGTACTTCTCTGCCTTTTTAACAAAGTTAGTACCTGCCATATCTTATAAATATGCGTATAAATGCATTTTAAATATTCAATATAAAATTTTTTAATGCATTATCTTTTATGTTATGATAATCATATGACTCCAAAAGCCTAATATATCAATTATGACACAGAAAACCTGATGTTACCTGTTAAAATAATAATTATAGATAGAATCAAGCTGAAATGAATTAATCTGAATTTGGATAGGTCCATATCATTAGCATTGAATTGATTTGATTTCTATGTATTGTTATGAATTAGAGTGTTTAAATAAACTGAACTGAATTTTATTATTACAGGAAATGTTTTAATCAGTCATGCTTGCCAATGGATAGGAGTAGTGTCTCCTTTCTTATGACATACCAAAACAAACTGAAAGAGTTAAAGTCTCACTGAGCTGTTTATTAATCTGTTTGTATGGTGGTTCTTCTGCATTTTTTAATTTTCTAAGTAAAAACTCAAAGAACCGCAGCTTGCTGACATATGACAGAAAGAAAAACTTCTAAAACGAACTTCTTCATGACGTTATTTTACGACCCAGTGAGTGAAACCAGGCAACTCTAAACACAATGTTGTATTTTTATATTTGCGCTAAATAAAGCGGGGCCAGAGAAGAAGCGGAGCTTGCCATCGGAGCGCATCTTCCGTCACATCACCGTTCTTAAGGTCTGGAGAAAAGTTTCATCGAGCAGATTTTCACTCACCGCAGCGGCCGGACCGTCGTCTCTGCTGGAGGAGTTTCTGTCTCTGGAGGAATGGGTCTCTCTGAGGGTGGTGACTGTCAGGTAACCCTGCCGCACTTATCGCCGTTTCCCATTTTATTGCTGCAGTTAAAAGTTGGTAACTTTAGACTTCAAACTCTGCAACTCGCCACCCGGGCTGCATGCCCGGTGTCGTCACAGTGACGTCGGCCATTCGGTCACATGACAAGAAGTGTAAGCTGTGGCACGTAAACAATTTTACTACGCCGAGCACGAGGTCTGCTCTGCGGCTATTTCTCTGCTCATTGTTACGTCGACCTCCCAGGAACGACACGTTTACTCATTAATTTATTAAATGTGATCCGGTGAGGCTCGTTAGATTAAAAAATACCTTTTGAAAAACTAACAACCTTTGAGCAGGTATAAAAAAATACTGTTCATTATGCCCACATTTCTATATAAAAATATTTAGTGTTTTATTATTATTCTGATGTATTCTAATATTAAATGTGGTGTTTTTATTAGCTGTAAGTGGACAATCATCATAATTAGCAGAAATAATGGCTTAAAAACACCAGTCTGTGTGAAATAATGTGTTTCACTTATTGAATTGAGTTACTGAAATAAATTAACTTTAAATAATATTCTAACTTATTGAATATGACTGTATACATACACTTTATAACTGATCATGAGTTGTAATCTACAAATACTATAACGGCATTTTAAGTGTTATTTCTTTTACTTAGATGAGCTTACAGCTAATACAAAACCAATACTTAGCTGTTTACAGCTAGAGTGCATAAGCAACAGAGAAAACCACAGCTTTAAAGACGTGTGTGAGAGGCTGTTTCACCACAAGCAGACCACAAGAAGAAAATGGTTTTGTGGATTGAGCTGCAGAGCTGAACTTTACCATTCAGGAGGTTAACACACAGAGACTACCTCCAAAAAGTGCAGAGGATGGGATGGTCTATATGCAGTCCTGATCTCAGCCAGCTTGAGAGTGATGTTCTTGCACATTGGCTGACTTCTATAAATGCTGGTTGAAGAATAGGATGCCTTCCCACAGCAGTTTGTAACCAAGCTAATGACCAGCATGGGGAGGAGGTGTCAGGCTGTTGTGGTTCTGAACTAAGATAACCTGAGGTAATATAAAAGGCAGTTTTCTATTTAAGATTTTATTTAGTAAAGGAAAAAAGGCTCTGATGCATTGGCCCCGAAATCAAATAACTGGTTGATGGCAACAGCTGCAATCAAGTGTTTACCCAAAGTAAAGTTGAGCTTAGGATCACAAAAATGATGGCCTGTTGGGATTTTGTGCTAGAGAATTCATGGTGCCATCTGTTACTTCAAGTTAACCAGCACCTGAAACAGCAAAGCAACCCCAAATCACCACATTTCCACCACCATGTTTGACTGTCAGTATCATGTTCTTTTAGTGAAACTAAAGAACAGTGTTAGTTTTAATCTAAATAGAACCTGCCGAGTTTGAATAGTTTGCAAATAAAACATAATTTATAAAATGCATACTTTGCTCAGTGGTATTCTGATATTGTTTTCCAGTCAAGATTAACAAGAGGAAATTTCTCCGTGACAGAGAATGGGTCCAATTCAGGCTTCATCTGATATCATGCTAACCATAATAAAAAAGTAGCTTGCTATCTGCTCTGAGATCACTATTCAGATCTTCTTCAGACGTTTTAAAGATGTAAAGCCCGCCATTCGGGCCCACTGTATCAGGCTGCACCACCTGTCCCTCAAGCCTTTAATCACCTCAGTGATGAACAAAACTGCATCCATATAAGCTGAACCTGTGTGACCACAGTGACCAATTACTTCCCTTGTTCTGACCTTTTTGGGTAATCTGAACCATGGAGCCCGGCAGACGGTAAGCTTTATCTCTAGTCCCAGAGTTTTCCATCTATGTAGGGAAACTTGATATGTTAACATATGGGTGGGGTGTGTAGGGGTAGAACAACAGACTGCAGGTTCGTGGGGAATGTTTGCATACCTACTTACCTCAGGAAGCAAGACAAATATAAAAAAATAAATAAATTTCAAGTAAAACACTTTATCATGTTGAGAATATCCAAACTAGCCACTTTACATTTGTGCGATGAAAAATTCACAGGGATAATGCAAAGCTCACACATATTTTACAGCGCTGATTGATAGATGCGGTAAATAATTTTTTTAATTCAATAATCACTAAGTCATTACTATACAATACTGCATATACCAATGAAAAATGTTAACAGAGGGATTAAAGAGATTTATTTTGAGGTGTAAAATAAAAACAGAAGTCACCTGAGTTTAAAGGCAAAGACATAATTGCAGTCACAAAAAGCCTTTAGAGGTTTTCTTTTGAATTTTCTTCTGTTGGTTATTTGGAAAAGGCAGTAGCTATAAATTATATTCTTGACCGGTATAATAAGATACTAAACTTCCAAAAACATGTTTGCTCATGCATCAAATCATAGATTTTGCTGTTAGTACTATTCTGTGTGGATTAAAAAAATAGATTTTTTTATTGCCTGAAAGAACAGGTCTTGATCTGTATGGACCACAAAAAAAGTTACATTACAGAATGCACTATTCATACA
Organism: Girardinichthys multiradiatus; assembly: GCF_021462225.1. NCBI lineage: Eukaryota > Metazoa > Chordata > Actinopteri > Cyprinodontiformes > Goodeidae > Girardinichthys > Girardinichthys multiradiatus. Next base: position 12,515,025 of record NC_061802.1, on the reverse strand, counting down.
GGTATACACAAGTCCTTGCAAAATAATTTCTACCTCTTTTTACTTTTTGTTACATTACAACTACAAACTTCGGCATTTTTTGTTGGGATTTTTGTGATAGACACAAAGTAGCACATAACTGATTCAAGATTTTCTCAGTTTTGTACAAACTAAAACTTAAAAGGTTTGGCATGCATTCGTATTCTGCCATACTTACTCTGATAGCCCTAAAAATCCCTTGTAACCAACTAATGTCCCCTAATTAGTAAATAGGTTCCACCTGTGTGTGATTAATCTCAATATATATGCAACTGTTCTCTAATGGGCTCATAGGAAAAATTTCACTGTTTTAACATTTTTACCTTTAAGGCTAATTGTCTTCTCCAAAGAAAGAAGCAAGACTTATTTGATTATGAAACACCATCTGAATCAATTTAATTACCAGCAGCCAAGTAATCAGGTCAAAATTGTTCCAAGAATGTCTCATTAACATTTACAAAAGTGCAATAAACAATTACATGTTTAAACTTGGAGTCCCTTCTGACTGGTGTTTAGAATATTAATGTGGTTTTACAGCCAGGAAACAGAGTCGAACCGCAGACTGAGGTCGTCTGCTCCTTTGCCATCCGGCGAAGAGTAATGTGTCATTTTGAGTACTGAGCAAACGGAGAGGCTTCGTTCACTTTGCCCTGGAGAGACGACATGAAAGAAGTTTAAAGAACACAAGCTTTTTACACCGCAGTGATGCAACATGCTGTTTAGGATAGATATCTGGTAACAAGCTGTCTTTACCATGAGACCTCCCTGCTGTGGCATTGTTTTTACAAGCATAAGAGACTGACGCCTGAGAGAAAACAGCTGCTGACCTCTAAATGAATTAATCAAAGCCATGTCTTTACTTGTCAACTTGCATTGGCTATATTGTTGAATTGATTTGAACTAAAGTTTTTCCATGTACAATGCCAGTCAGAAGTTTACATACTTAAAATGGGCATTACATTCAGATGTTGAGCTATGAAATCATTTAATGGAACTTTTCTTTATCTTTAGAAAGAAATTTAATCCACACATGGTCATTACTTTACAAACAGGTTCAAATATGTACATACAACCCCCAGTAATATTTGGTAAATGTCCCTTAGCTGGTTGCATCTCGAACACATGCATTCTGGGATAACTCTGGCCGCCACTCATTTTGAAAGAATTTGTAGAGTTCATTTACTTTGGTTGGTATCTCAGTGTAATTTAATACTAAGCATTTTCAGTTATAGTATGACTGTAATAAATGTAATTATTCAGCCATATGTTTAGGTCACTGCAACCATGTGGTAGTTCACTGGGCTATAGAAAATGAGCATCATCATGGATAAAAAAAAACACCCTGCTTGATCCTGCATTTGAAATAATATGTGAAGACTCTAGGATGCTAGCAGAGTCTGAATACCTAAATACCTAAATTGTAAAGTTCATTTATCAGGAGTTCAGCACACATAAACACCTATGAGACATTTTCACACGCAGACATTTCTCTTAGACTTCCTGTTTGTGCAGCAAACTACTGAATTTACAGCTGAGGGGAAAACAAAAAAGTGAAACACGATCGCTGAAGTTGAAAATGCTTACAATCGAGGAAAACTCATAGATCAGAAACTTGATCTCTTTTTTCCCCCTTATGTCAGCTGGTTGGGTAACACTCAAGCAAATATAGGTTATAATCAGTTTTACTGCTTTTATCAAGGTGTGGGGTTTCTTACTCACCATGGGCACGTCTTCTAGCCTCTCAAAGTCAGACTTCGATGATCTGATACATTTCACAGCCATAACCACCAGCAAGAGGCTGAAGACAATACAAAAGATGCAGATGACGGCCACAAGGCCAGGATTTTCTGCCAAATTGTAATTTCCCTTGTTGTTTGATGGAGCTGAGGGTCATCAAACAAAAAGAAAAGCTGTTACTTCACAAATTATGTGATAATTGTGAGGACAAACTAAATCAGTAGTTTCTGAACTTTTCAGCTTCTGTGCAAAAGTTTTACTGGTTGAGTCAAAAAATTACCAACAAGATAGCTAAACAGGGTTTGCTTTAAAACATGGAAAAAAAACATTGGCTTTGGCCTAAACAACATTAACCTGTAATTATAAAGTAAAAAGTGAAAATAATTCTATTGATAAAAGTGTTAAAGAAATGTTTGAATGTCTGTTGAGTGAGGACCCGCCACCCCTGACTGTTTTGGGATTGGGGAGCATGTGGCACCTGAGCCTTGCCTTAAAGAGTGCAGATGATGCTTGCTTTCTCACTAAAAGTCTGTTATAACCCCCTATAAAGACTAAATTTGCTACATATAACAACAAACTCACTTGGTTGGTAATACTGAATCAGTGTTGTCATAACTTTAGCCCTTTACAGATTCTATTTGTATCCCTTGTATCAATTACAGCTACACTTAAGCTGTTGGCATTATAGAAAGAATTTCCACACAGGTTGTGGAGCTCTACAGTGGGGTATAGATCCTAGTTTTGGGAACTGTTTCCCTATAACTGTTTGGAAAGAACACTTCAGTATCTGTAGATGATGCACGATTGTCTTATTTTTTTCCCACCAAAAGAGCTCAGACCAGTCAGGGCTTAGACACAGCAGTGGAGCTGGTGAGCTGGTGGGGTGAGGTTTCTGAGGATTGGCGTTATGTTCCACAGCTGTCCTCAGCTCCCATTTGTTTGGAGCTTTGGGGGCCAGGTAGGTAATAACATCTAGATCTACTGTATGTTTTCAGTGAGTGATACTGGATTGCAAAACAATTTATTTAGTTGAAAACTAACATCCATGAGGTTGCATAATTGCCTGATTTCTTACTGTAACAAGAAAAAGCATTTATGATAGCACTAACTGTCATATGGCTGATTATTGCAGGTATAATTGTTCACAATGTCACTTGCTTTGGATAAAAAGCCATTGCAAAATTGAAATAATTAAAACAATTCTTTAATTAATTATAACTATATACAGTAATCTGACCCGAAGTGATTGTGTTTCCCAAGGTACCAGCTGTGACATTTAGAGACGTTGATGGGACTGTCGGCTTCTGGGTGTTGTTCGCATTGGATGTTTGGCTGATTGTTGTGTTCAGGGGAGTGTTGCTGGGATCGTTTTTCCCCGCCGTGGATGTCTGTGATGAAGTCGAAGCAACTATGGTTGTAAGCTTTGTTGCTGTTTGAGACTGGGGTGTAACAGGGGTGGTTTTCATTGTGGGTGATACTGATAAGCTCAGGGTTGTGTGTGAGGCACTTGAAGTTGTCACAATTCCAGAGACAGTCGTGTTCCCTGCAAGAGGGCAAACAACAGAAAAACAATGCAATGGAGTAAAATATTCAGTACGGATCAGGATGAAGTTGGAGAAAAACCATTAGCATTTTAGGGCTGAGAGCATAAATGGCATTTCAGTCCTACAAAAAATACATCCTGTTGACTTTAAGACGACTATGAGGACATCCCAAGTGCCTCAGTTTAAAGCTTGTTTATACTGGATGATTTTTTTTCCCTTAGATAAACTCTGTAACAGATACTGAAAATCTAGCAGCAATTGCTGTCCTGACTTACTGGAATCAGCATAGTGCAGATCCAAGAAATAGAATATCGTCAATAATTTAATATTTTTTGCCACTCATATTCAGAAAGTGAAATTCATATATTACATAGATTCATTAGAGTGAACTATTTCAAGTCTTTATTTCTTGTTATTTTGGTAATTGTGGCTTACAGATAACATAAAACCCTGAATTCAATGTCTCAGAAAATAAGAATACACAATATACAGTACAGACTAAAAGTTTGGACACACCTTCTGTTTCAAAGAGTTGTCTTTATTTTCATGATTGAATATCGTAGCTTCACACTGAAGGCATCAAAACTACAAATTAACACATGTGGAATTATATACTGAACAAACAAAGTGTGAAACAACTGAAAATATGTCTTATATTCTAGGTTCTTCAAAGTAGCCACCTTTTGCTTTGATTACTGCTCCGCACACTCTTGGCATTCTGTTGATGAGCTTCAAGAGGTAGTCACCTGAAATGGTTTTCACTTCGCAGGTGTGCCCTGTCAGGTTTCATAAGTATAACAATGACCATCAGTGGGACCCTTTGTGGGGTTCCTTGAGACGACATTGTTGTAAATAAGTGCTGTTTAATTAAATAATCTGAACTGAAACTATCTCTGTAGTTATGCTGCTACAGGCTTAGGCTGCTGGAGGACATAATGACCACTTTCACCCTCTTCGCTACATTCTCACACTACTCTCCTAAATTTTGCATTATTTGCTGTTATTTCAGCTTTTAACTTTGTTCTCTCTTTTCTCTTCCTAGAAGCTACACCTGTACTGGCTCTGTGTCTACCTGTGACACCTTTCTGGAGAGGGGAATCGTCTGAGCTTCTGCTGGCAACGACTTAATGCTCACCCTCTACCGATGATCCACATAGCCCTGTCTTTTAGTGTTTAACCCTTTCTCTCTCCTAGATATAGCAATTGACTGAGCTTTTACTGTGACTAACTCTATGTGCTCTCTTTCAGACTCTAACCTTGAAAACTGGCTCAGAGTTTATCTGTTCTTTCTTTCTAGGTGAAATGACTAAAGAAGCTACATTCATTAACATTTACTTTTCCTTCCCATAGAAAGTACTCCTGGATCAGTGCTTCTTTGTTCTTTTTGTGTCTCTGCTCTGTTCTCTCAAACCCCCAGTCGGTCGTGGCAGATGGCCGCTCACACTGAGCCTGGTTCTGCTGGAAGTTTCTTCCTGTTAAAAGGGAGTTTTTCTTCTCCACTGTCGCTACATGCATGCTCAGTATGAGGGATTGCTATAAAATCAACGCCAGTGACTGTCCATTGTCTCTACAGGCTCATCCGCGAGGAGGGAATGCTGCAAGTCACTGACTGGATGCAATCTGCTGGGTTTCCTTAGACAGAAAAACTTTTTATCCAATTTGAATAAATAACTGAATCTGATTGCATTGTTCAATGGTTAGGATTAATTGGAATGTATGTACCTGACATTTGTGAAGTGCCTTGAGACGACGTGTGTTGTGAATTGGCGCTATACAAATAAACTGAATTGAATTGAAGTGGGATTTCATGCCTTACAAATGGGGTTGGGGACATCAGTTGTGTTGTGCAGGAGGTGGATACAGTACACAGTTGATAGTCCTACTGAATAGACTGTTAGAATTTGTATTATGGCAAAAAAAAAGCAGCTAAGTAAAGAAAAACAAGTGGCCATCATTACTTTAAGAAATAAAGGTCAGTCAGTCCGAACAATTGGGAAAACTTTGAAAGTGTCCCCTAGCGCAGTTGCAAAAACCATCAAGCGCTATAAAGAAACTGGCTCACATGAGGAAAGGAAGACCAAGAGTCACCTCTGCTGCGGACGATAAGTTTATCTGAGTCACCAGCCTCAGAAATCGCAGGTTAACAGCAGCTCAGATTAGAGAACAGGTCAATGCCACACAGAGTTCTAGCAGCAGACACATCTCTAGAACAACTGTTAAGAGGAGACTGTGTGAATCAGGCCTTCATGGTAAAATAGCTGCTAGGAAACCACTGCTGAGGACAGGCAACAAGCAGAAGAGACTTGTTTGGGCTAAAGAACACAAGGAATGGACATTAGACCAGCGGAAATCTGTGCTTTGGTCTGATGAGTCCAAGTTTGAGATCATTGGTTCCAACCACCGTGTCTTTGTGCGGCGCAGAAGAGGTGAACGGATGGAGTCTACATGCCTGGTTACCACCGTGAAGCATGGAGGAGGAGGTGTGATGGTGTGCGGGTGGTTTGTTGGTGACACTGTTGGGGATTTATTCAAAATTAAAGGCATACTGAAGCAGCATGGCTACCACAGCATCTTGCAGTGGCATGCTATGCCATCCGGTTTGCGTTTAATTGGACCATCATTTATTTTTCAACAGGACAATGACCCCAAGCACACCTCCAGCCTGTGTAAGGGCTATTTGACCAAGAAGGAGAGTGATGGGGTGCTGCACCAGATGACCTGGCCTCCACAGTCACCGGACCTGAACCCAATCGAGATGGTTTGGGGTGAGCTGGACCGCAGAGTGAAGGCAAAAGGGCCAACAAGTGCTAAGCATTTCTGGGAACTCCTTCAAGACTGTTGGAAAACCATTTCAGGTGACTACCTCTTGAAGCTCATCAACAGAATGCCAAGAGTGTGCGGAGCAGTAATCAAAGCAAAAGGTGGCTACTTTGAAGAACCTAGAATATAAGACATATTTTCAGTTGTTTCACACTTTTTTGTTCAGTATATAATTCCACATGTGTTAATTCATAGTTTTGATGCCTTCAGTGTGAAGCTACGATATTCATAGTCATGAAAATAAAGAAAACTCTTTGAATGAGAAGGTGTATCCAAACTTTTGGTCTGTACTGTAACTAAAGGAGAATATTTTAAGCAGAAATATCAAACTTCTAAAAAGTAGGTTAACTTCTATGCACTCTACTTGGTTGGGGGTCCTTTGCATGAATTACTGCATTAGTGTATTGTGGCGTGGAGGCAATCAGACTGTGGTTCTGCTGAGGTCTAATGGACCCCCAGCTTGCATTGATAGCGGCTGTCAGGTCATCTGCATTGTGGAGTCTAGTGTCTCTCATCTTCCTTTTGACAATACTCCATAGATTCTCTGTGGGATTCAGGTCAAGCCAGTTTGCTGGTCAATCGAGCACAGTAACACCATGGTCATTGAACCAGCTTTTAGTACCTTTGGCAGTGTGGGCAGATACCAAGTCCTGCTGGAAAATGAAATCCCCATCTCCATAAAACTTGTCACCAGGTAGAAACATACTGTGTGTGCTCTAAAATGTCATGGTAGATGGCTGCATTGACTGTGGAGTTTAGAAAACACAGTGGATCAACACCAGCAGATGATATGGCACCCCAAACCATCACTGACCGTGGAAACCTCTCACTGGACCTCAAGCAATGTGGATTATGTGCCTCTGTACTCTTCCTCCAGACTCTGGGACCTTGATTTGAAAATTAAATCCAAAACTTTACTTTTATCTGAAAACAGGACTTTGGGCCACTGAGCAACAGTCCAGTTGTTGTTCTCTTTAGCCCAAGTAAGTCTCCTCTTAAGTTGTCTCTGGTTCAGAAGGCGCTTGACACTAGGCATTTGATATTTATTGCCCATGTGTATGTAAGCTTCGTCTGTTTTATAGTGGCTCTTGATGAGCTAATTCCAGCCTCAGTCCACTCCTTGTGAAGCTCCTATAAATTCTTCAATGTGTTTTGTCTAACAATCAACTCAAGGCTGTGGTTAACCCTGTTGCTAGTGCACCTATTCTTACCCCACTTTTTCTTCCTTCTCAAATTTTTAAGAATATGCTCAGATACAGCACTCTAAACAACCAGCTTCTTATGTAGTGACCTTTTGTGGCTTGTCCTCCTTGTGGAGGGTGTCAACAGCCACCTTCTGGACATCATGTCAGCAGTCTTCCCCATGATTGTGTGTCCTACTGACCCAGACTGGGAGACCATTTAGAGGCTCAGGAAACCTTTGCAGGATTTTGAGTTTTTTTGCTGATTAGGATGTGACACCATGGGTTTTCAATTCTTAACTTCTTTCACAATATTCTAATTGTCTGAGACACTGAATTTAGTTTTTTATTATCTCTAAGCCATAATCATCAAACTTACAAGAAAGAAAGGCTTGAAAATGTCACTGTGTGTAATGAATCTGTATATGAGTTTCACTTTCTGAAATCAGTTACAAAGTATGTTGAACTTTTTAAGTTTAAACTTTTTTTGAGCAGTACTTATAGCTAAAGGTGACTGTCACTCATGTGGTAGAGTGGTTGTTTTTTATTTAAAAGGTTGCCAGTTTGATCATATTGTATGTTGATTGTCCAAGGCCAAGATATTGTCCCCAGTGCCTTAATCTTCATCACTCTGGGTTATCTACAATTAAGATTTACACAGCCTGTACAAAAAGTTGGACAAATGATGTTGCATTTTGTGAAACATTGATTAAAAAAACTGGTTTAAACACCTGGAAAATGCAAAACTCAGAAACTTCCAAACTTTCCTAGACTTTTCAAAAGAAATGCAACAACGAGGTTTTTCCTGGAAGATAGATTTCCAAAAAAACTGCTACTGGAACAAATGATTTAACTCTATATTTAATTCCTGTTCTGTATCTCATTCTGTATCTGTATCATTTCTATTCTTGAAGTTTAAAAAAGAGTTTTCTGGCATGAGAAATTTCTTTCAAATTTATATATTAATATTTTTATGACACTAGTGGCCTTTCTTGATCAGTAATATGACAGGAAAGAGAGTGGAGAGAAAAGGGGAAGACGTGAAGCAAATGTACTGAGACTGTAAGTTGAACCCAGGCCAGTGAGCTCAAGCCTTTGCATGTGGTGAACCTGCTCTACCAACTGAGCCACACAACCCCCTGAAGGTTTCAACTTAATACAATGTTTTAAATCTTGAATGTGAAAATATTTCCATTCAGAAGATAGGATTTATTCAACCAGGAAAGACTGCTGACATTATTGGTGTCTCCAGAAGATTGTGGTCAACAAAATAATTGAATCTATTTTTTGTTGCTGGCTGTTATCCGTCAGTGATTGGTTGATTAGCACTTTGTGATGACGCCCTCGGACTGCCTTCCGGTGTCCTAGGCAGACGGGTTCTGCGACTCAGTCAAGGAACACAAAAAGAACCAAGACCAGCAAGACATCTTGTGCAAATGGGTTAAACTGAGCACTAGATTCAAGGTTGGACTTGGGAAAATGTTTTGTTTGCATTGTGTGTTTTGCTTCTTTTGTTTGTTTTTTGTGTGAAGTTGCTGGAAAGAGTTTTGTTTTTCCTCCATGGCAGGGACATTTCCAGTGTCCCTTAGTGACTTTCTTTAGGCACATTACCTAAAGCTGTAACCAGAGGTTACCAAGTTATTCTGTTTCGATCCAGTGTCTCACTCTAATTTAACTACTATAGTCAAATTCCCTAAACGGGGTACAGAATAATAGTACAGAAATACAAAAGAAGATTCTCATTTAAAACAAATTATACATTTAATTTGAGCATTTTATTATTGTTCATCAAAATATATAACTACAGAGATAAATTAACTAATAAGTAATTAAGTACAGAGTTATGAAAGGGTTTATTTATGTGTATGAGCTTATGTAGGCTGGGAAAAATGGCATCTGACTGGGAGCTGTGGTCAAAACTTTAGATGAGATGCTGTCTCAAAGGAAGCTAGACTGTTGTTGATTAAATACAGATTTCACAACAAATCAACAAACTCAAGCTGTTGAGGATTTCGTATCACATTTAAATGCTCACTCATGAACCATATAATGAATTCTGAGTCTTCAATGTTTACTGGTGTACTTGCTAATTCATTGGTCGCATAATAATTTAATGTCAAATGACCATAATGAATTCGGTCTTAGTGAACTGCAACTACTGGCTCAGTGTAATGCTTTCTATAGACAGTTGTGTAAATCAAATACAGCTGTCACTAACCACATCTTTACTTTTCTAAATGTGAATCTTTTTCATTAAGTTAGTAGACTACCTAGTAAAATCTACTTGTTGAAATCTAAAACAAGCTTGAAAAATATGTTAATAGTCTTTAACCTCAGCTGAATATGACAACTTCCTGCTCACAGAGGCAAAACGTTCACCATGCTACCTCAAAGGAAGCTTGCAAAACTTCCCTTTTTCTGTTTGCATAAATTTGCATCTTTAACAAGACTTTGGAATAATGCTAAGCTCTGCGGACGTTCAACTTGTGAATTTAACAGACAGAAGTGTGAAACGTTTACTCACCAGTGCAGACTGTCACTGTGAGGAGGCAGAGCAGGACAGTGAGGTGCATCGATGCAGGCATGTTGAGGGAGAAAGTGTCTGGCAGTCGTTCATTTGAGTGACATTCAAACACACACCCACAAGCTGCATCCTTGACAGCAGGATGTGTTCAGTGTCTGACGGAGAGGAGTGCTCTAAATAGGAGCTGGTGCATATCAGATGCTCCGGGCTGGTCAAATATTTGAACAAAGTATAGTGGGTTTGCTTTGCTGCTGACAGCATGGAGATCAGTTTTCACTTCTGAACAGGCTTTTACAGATTAATGGGACTTTCCAGATGTTGTTGTGGTTTTTCATTTTGTTTCTCTGTTCTTGTTTCAGGTTGGTTTTGCTTCCTGGGTTGTTTTCAGTTTTTTCTGTCCTGTCACAACTATGCTCTGTTTGCCAACGCACTCCACCTGTTTTTGGACCATGTTTAATTTCCTGAACTGTTGATTTTATATTTCCTGGCCTGCAGCAGTTTTAGTTTTGAAGATTAATGTCAGGTTTAAACAACCTAAAATACTTATAACATAAAAAAGAAGAGAAAGACAAAGAATTAGTTATTTACTCGCTGCGAGGAGAACGGACAAGATGTGTTCAGTTACAAATCTCATACCGCTCTGAAAAACATCTGTCCGACATCTGCCCTCTCTTTTTATTATCTTTTCGGGGGTCCCTAGTTACAAAGAACGTCATTCTCTAAGGATGGGAAACAACAGCTGCATCGTAAACAGGTCATAAACACCATTATCTTTCAACAACACACTTCCACAGTCTTCATCATTTTAAGATCAGTGCGTCTTCTGTTCAGCGCAATCAGCCTTCATCTTTATGACCTCCTCAACTGGACCGCTTCCTTCTCAGCTCCATTTATGACCTTTGCCTGCAAACAACTCACACATCCTTTACTCACACAAACATCATGAAAGGTTATAAAAATCAAATAGTCAAGTTAAGGATAGGAGAAAATATAAGATAAATCTATATTAAATTATTCCAACATTTAGTTCCTAATAAAAGATGTTTTCTCTATTTTATTATAATGTGTGCCAGTTATGTTTTTTTTTTTGGTGCTCCAATTAAAAATAGCCCAATTAACAAAGACATTTATTCAAACTTTTTTGCAACACATACAGCTCCAAACTTTATTAAATTACAATATCACTGAAAATTAAACTTATTTTAGAAATTAATTTTATGAATTAAAGGTCATATATAGATTAATTACACACAGTGGGGTATATTTCACGTGTTTATTTTGATGATTAAGGCTTACAGCTAATGAAAACCCAGTATCTGGGAAAACTGAAATATTGCATGGGAAAAAAGATTTTTAATACACAGATGAGAGCCTACTGTAAAGCATACCTTTGTACTTTGCAGTACATACACTTAATACTTGCTCAAGGCTCCTTTTGCATAAATTATTACATGCGAAAGGCGTGCATAGAGGCGATTGGCCTGTGGTTCTGCTGAATTGAAGCCCAGATTGCTCTCACATCGGCCTTCAGGTCATCTGCATTGTTGGGTCTGGTTTCTCTCATCCTCCCCCTCACAAAGCCCACATATTCTGTATGGTGTTCAGGTCAGGCCAGTTTGCTGGCCAATCAGTCAGTGATACCATGGTCATTCAAGCAGGTACTGGTACCTTCGGTAGTATGGGCAGGTACCTAGTTCGGCTTGTAAAGCAAATCAGAATCTCCATATCAGCAGAGGGAAGCATGAGGTAATCTAAAATATCCTGATTGATGGTTGCGTTGACTTTGGACATGAGGACCAACACCAGCAGATGACAAGACACCCCAAACCATCAGTAGAAATTTCACACTGGACCTAAAGTACAGGTCCTTCTCAAAATATTAGCATATTGTGAAAAAGTTCATTATTTTCCATAATGTAATGATGAAAATTTAACATTCATATATTTTAGATTCATTGCACACTAACTGAAATATTTCAGGTCTTTTATTGTCTTAATACGGATGATTGTGGCATACAGCTCATGAAAACCCACAATTCCTATCTCACAAAATTAGAATATTTCATCCGACCAATAAAAGAAAAATGTTTTTAATACAAAAAACGTCAACCTTCAAATAATCATGTACAGTTATGCACTCAATACTTGGTCGGGAATCCTTTGGCAGAAATGACTGCTTCAATGCGGCGTGGCATGGAGGCAATCAGCCTGTGGCACTGCTGAGGTCTTATGGAGGCCCAGGATGCTTCGATAGCGGCCTTTAGCTCATCCAGAGTGTTGGGTCTTGAGTCTCTCAACGTTCTCTTCACAATATCCCACAGATTCTCTATGGGGTTCAGGTCAGGAGAGTTGGCAGGCCAATTGAGCACAGTGATACCATGGTCAGTAAACCATTTACCAGTGGTTTTGGCACTGTGAGCAGGTGCCAGGTCGTGCTGAAAAATGAAATCTTCATCTCCATAAATCTTTTCAGCAGATGGAAGCATGAAGTGCTCCAAAATCTCCTGATAGCTAGCTGCATTGACCCTGCCCTTGATAAAACACAGTGGACCAACACCAGCAGCTGACACGGCACCACAGACCATCACTGACTGTGGGTACTTGACACTGGACTTCTGGCATTTTGGCATTTCCTTCTCCGCAGTCTTCCTCCAGACTCTGGCACCTTGATTTCTGAATGACATGCAGAATTTGCTTTCATCCGAAAAAACTACTTTGGATCACTGAGCAACAGTCCAGTGCTGCTTCTCTGTAGCCCAGATCAGGCGCTTTTGCTGCTGTTTCTGGTTCAAAAGTGGCTTGACCTGGGGAATGCGGCACCTGTAGCCCATTTCCTGCACACGCCTGTGCACGGTGGCTCTGGATGTTTCTACTCCAGACTCAGTCCACTGCTTCCGCAGGTCCCCCAAGGTCTGGAATCGGCCCTTCTCCACAATCTTCCTCAGGGTCCGGTCACCTCTTCTTGTTGTGCAGCGTTTTCTGCCACACTTTTTCCTTCCCACAGACTTCCCACTGAGGTGCCTTGATACAGCACTCTGGGAACAGCCTATTCGTTCAGAAATTTCTTTCTGTGTCTTACCCTCTTGCTTGAGGGTGTCAATAGTGGCCTTCTGGACAGCAGTCAGGTCGGCAGTCTTACCCATGATTGGGGTTTTGAGTGATGAACCATGCTGGGAGTTTTAAAGGCCTCAGGAATCTTTTGCAGGTGTTTAGAGTTAACTCGTTGACTCAGATGATTAGGTTCATAGCTCGTTTAGAGACCCTTTTAATGATATGCTAATTTTGTGAGATAGGAATTTTGGGTTTTTATGAGCTGTATGCCAAAATCATCCGTATTAAGACAATAAAAGATCTGAAATATTTCAGTTAGTGTGCAATGAATCTAAAATATATGAATGTTACATTTTCATCATTACATTATGGAAAATAATTAACTTTATCACAATATGCTAATATTTTGAGAAGGACATGTAGTCTCCTCGATCTTCCTCCAGACTCTGGGACCTTGACTTGTAATAAAATTGAAACTTACTTTTTTATTATTTGGAGGACTTTGGAGCACTGATCAACAGCCCAGTTCTTTGTCTCCTTAGCCAAGGTAAGATACTATTTTATGGCTTTGTTACAGAAGTGAACATATGTTTGGATACAGAACTTTTAGATTTTTTCAATTACCTTTTTGCAGCTTATCTTCCTTGTAGAGGATGTCGGTGACTCTTGGACAACTGTTAGGTCAGACGTCTATGTAGGCCAACTAGGCCATAAGATGTTTTTTCTGTATGAAATGTCCTTTGCTTTTACTGATCTTTTGTAATATTTGCATTTTTTTGAAAAGCCAAATCATCTATAATCAGCCATAATCATCAAAATCAACAGAAATAAATGTTTCAGATCCTCTCTGTGTAATAACTCTTGAAAATGTATGCCTTTTACTATTTGAATTGAATAACTGAAGCAAATGACATTTTCTGAGAATTTCTTATTGACTGAGATGCCTGTAAACCTAATGGAGTTTATGGTATCTTAAAGGTTTTATAAATAAATTGACCCTGAATAATCACACAACTGAAATCTTCCCTTTTTATAGCTGTATTGTATCATGTATTGTTTCAGAGTACATAAAGTTATTGTTCACAACAATATATATTTTCTTCATGTTCATACAAAAGCGATCATTGTTTTTAAATTTCAGACATGTTAACAAATTAAAACTAGAAAAACTACATGAACACAGACATTTAAAAAGAAATGTAAATATGGATTACATGTAGTTCTTAGAGAACTTATCTATTAACTTATTGAATAAAATATTTCTTTTTCTCTTTTCATCAAACTGTTAAAATTCTGCTGAAACCGTAATTGATAATTTGGAGGAAACTTTCTCTTTGTTTCAAGTGTTAAACTAAACAACTGACTTAAATATTTACCAGGATTCAAGATTATATTTACAGTCTATTGTTCTTTGTAATATTAGATTTATCTATAATCATCTTATAGATCCATCATGCATCATTAGGGATAAATAGTCGGTACAGATTTTTTGGCACAATGATGTGGAGAAGTGAACTGCATATTAAGGCAAAGATTAACACAGGTTAACATACCGTAGTTAAATTCGTATAAAACCAGTTTCACATCAGTTCAAGCAGCACCGAAATATGGGTGTTCCACATTAGCTTAAAGGTTGAGATATAAAGTTTCTTCAAAAAACAGACGTTATGAGGTTTCCACTCAACAACCAGCATTTGGAAACAGGAATTTCACACTTTAAAGTGCATCGGCTGAGGGCGGTGAAACTGCTTTCGTCCCTGAATGCTCCAACAGGAGCGCACAGATTTTAGACAAAGAAACAAACTGGAAAAAGACCTCAATTATTCAGTGTATCTGCACTTCAACTTAAAAACGTACAGCTCCTCAGACAGATTAACGTCATCTTACAGCATTCTTCAAGAGGAGGAATTAAAGTCTGAACATATGAGTATAGCAAAATGTTCATTAGCATTTGATTTATATCATAGCTAATGAAAAATCCTAAACTTTTTCCTCCAGAGGTTTAGATGACGGGATCTCTTCCTGCTGTAAATCCACAGAACTGCTGCCAGATGTCAGATCAGTTTGCTGCCCTTTATCCTGTCAAAAAAAACAAAATGAAAACTTATGGACATGCATCAATTTCAGCACAAGACCATCAAACAGTGTCCAAAATATTTGAATTATTGCAAATTCATGTTATCAAAGCTACTTCTCCACTTCTGCATTTGAGCTGCTGTCACAGTCATCCAGCTGGATGGGCAAACTGTAGTTTTCATTCGAATAATTATTTTTATTTAAAGCATTTGAATGATCAGGGGTGCCCAGATCCAGTCCTCGATCCTGCAACTTTTAGATGCATTCCTACTCCAACACACCTCCACCAAATGGATGAATTCCCTCATCAGCATGTCATGCAGTCCTGCAAAGGCCAGCTAATGGTTTGATTCAGGTGTGTTGGAGAAGGGACGCATCGCAAAGTTGCTGGACTTGGGCACCTCTGATATAAGCTTCAGTGACTCTGGACTTCGGTTCAAGTCACCCCAAATTGATTTCATTTGTACCCCCTCTTTATTCCCCCACATTGCCAAATTGCAAACAGATTGTTTTGAGCCCATGTCCCCAACTATTGTGTATCAGTTTATTTGGTAGTTGAGTATTTTTGGTGAATTATTGGGATTTATTATAAAGCAAATGCTATAAACTCATGTACAATTAGATTTATTTGCACAATATTTTCAGAAGATTTTATGCGGCACCCTATTTCTACTGATTATGGTTCTAATCCCTGCTCAGCCAGCTGATTCATAAATTCGATAAATGTGACCCATGAAAAAGCAAAAGAATGCCAAGCAACCTCCTGCTGGTGGATATTTATTGCTTTCACTTAACTACTCCTACTTATAGTAGCACATTAATAGGTTTCAGAAAACTAATTTAAATTGCACAAAACTGCACAAAAACTAAACAGCCAAAGAAGAAAATGACTCATGACTCAGTTATTGAACAGTGGATCCAGCTATGATCAACCTCCATATGCAGATGATACAATTATTGATATGAAGGCATTATATTTGGCAATACATCCTCCTCAGTCTGTTAAATATTTTATATGGCACGCAATCTCGCAATATTAAAAACACCACTATCTTTCCTATCGGAGAGAACTCTATCTCACAAAACGCTCTCCAGTTCTGTTTCATAAAGGCCTACTTCGTCTGGTAAGGTCTAAGCTGTCTGAGGCCCAGGATTTGATGGCGTGATTTATGCTTGTTATCATGTAGCTACATTGGACATTCTTTTCACGTCTTATCTATGGTCTGCCGAAAAATTGTTGCAGTGCATACTACATTCGCCTCACTTTAAAGTTTCTTTAAACTGAACAAAAGACCCATTTGTTTGGACTTTCTTTGGTCCATCACTGATCTCCCACAATGAAGGAAATCGGGGCCAATCAATCGGTGCACCCCTATTAATAATCAAAATCATTTTTAAAAGATTACAAGTCCTCCTATTATGAAGCAAAGACTTAAAAAACAACTTGCCACAGTACTTCAAAAAAAGAAATACTCACTCTGTGTTTAAGATATGAGAGGTAGGTGTCCCACCCCAACGTCACAAAATTGATGTACACAACACGAAATTTGGGTGACAGAAAGTAGAAGTTGATCGTCTGAGCAGCGGGCCAAACACACCAGTCCACCTGTTGGAAAGATAACAGCAGAGCAAAAACCAACAGATTAACACAGCAAACATTAACGAGACAAAAGGAGAGAAAAATTAGATCAGGGCACAATCAAAACAATGCAGCTCAGGTTGCATTCGATCTATTATTAGTTACTGTTGACAGATGACATACCAACCTTTGTTTATATAGACCAGAGCCTGCATTCACAAAACAATCCTGAAACTACAAACAGCTCCTAGTAATGTCATTCTAAGAAAAAGTTTGACATTTCTCAAATTCTAAGATTTTTCTTAGAATTTTCCCTTGGTAATATAAAAGTGATCCACGAAGCATCTTAGGCCTTAAGAGAGCTCCTAACATGAACAAATGTTAAGATTAGTGAGGAGGACCTTTAGTTAGCCTAAGAGTTTCTTAAGCAGAGAAGATGGTGGAAAGGCAGAGAGAAAGGAGGAATATTCTCCGAACAATAGATAACAGCGAATTATTAAAAGGCTACCGGCTCGATCATGCAGGGATTCACCCCCTAAACAGCAGAATAAATGAGCACATAAACTTCTATAAGGGGAAAATTAAATAGTTTCAGTAGCAGGATAGATTAAAGATTCACCTCTAGTAAGGTAAAATTAGGAAGGATACATAAATTATAGAAATAATAATAATAACCATGCATTAAAAGTTATCAAAATTACAAAAAAATATAGTACAAAATTATTTAAATATTTACAGACTGTAAAATGCTTTCAACAATAAAACATTTTAACAAACTGGAAAAAGTTGGAAAAAATGCACTGTAGACAAGATACACTACAATAATATGAACACTATATACATAGAAGATGTAAATGAGGTGAACAAGTATTTGCTGTATTGTACATGATGTCAGCAGCCTAAGCATAAAAGGTCGTCTACAACCCTCCCCGTCTGTGGAGACGTTCTCTGGTGTGCTGCTATCTGCTCTCTAGCTTCTGATTGCAGCAGGAACCAGAGCTGCTCACAGTCCAGGCTGGAGCAGAGGGAACAATGCATTGATCTGCTCGGGAACGCCTGTTTGTTCGCACTGTGATCCCAGGACCACATCTACCTTCAACACTCCTCTCTTCTCCTCCACCAGCAGGCTCTGCTCCTCTGTTCAGTTTGGTTTTCTCAAACTTTTTTTCTCCATTTTATTTTGGTCGTTTTACCAAATCAAACCTCTTTATACAAGGAGATCAAAGGAAAATGCTGACGAGTGTGTGTCACATTAGTATCAAATAGATGAAGTAGTAAAAATGACCAGCATGGTGAGTAAACATAATAAGCAAATCAAAATAATAATGAACACAAAATAAGGTACCAAACATTTTGATCCTGTGTGACAATTCATTTAATTTTCCTGTTTTATCGTCATGACTTAAACATTTCTGAATCCAGTCTAAATTATATGATCAATTAATTTATTGGGGGATTATTTTTTTAAACAACCAATCACAGCTCTTAGAAGACAGCGTCACTCCTAGAAACGGGGTCAACCAACTCTCCTCACTTAGATAGGAAGTTCTGTCGACTCCTCGCTCAGAGTTGCTCTCAACAGCGATCTGTATCACTCCTAAGCTGACACTCCTTGGCAGGAAGGTTGTTGGAGTGGCAACAGAGTAACCATCTGTCTTTCAGTTGGATGGTGACTGCAGCAAATAAAACTGTGCAAGGCTTAAATGTGAGTTTTAAATGTCAGCATGTTCAGTAACTGGAAAATGAACACACTTAAAAAGGTTTCCACAGCCAGTTCTAATTTGCATTCAGGAGATGAAGGTACACACGTGGACATAATTGTTGGTACCCCTCGGTTAATAAAAGAAAAACCCACAATGGTCACAGAAATAACTTGAATCTGACAAAGGTAATAATGAATAAAAATTCTATAAAAATGAACAAATGAAAGTCAGACATTGCTTTTCAAACATGCTTCAACAGAATTATTTAAAAAAATAAACTCATAAAAAAGGCCTGGACAAAAATTATGGTATCCTTAACTTGATATTTTGTTGTACAACCTTTTGAGGCAGCCCTCCGTGAACCGCCACCTTAACGTGGTGGAGGGGTTTGAGTGCCCGAATGATCCTTGTGGCTATGTTGTCTGGGGCTTAAATGCCCCTGGCAGGATCTCCCATGACAAACAGGCTCTAGGTGACAGGTCAGACAAAGAGCGGTTCAAGACACCCTCATGAGAACTAAACAAATGAGGCACGTGTCGTCGCCCGGTACGGCGGAGACGGGGTCTCACCCTGGAGCCAGGCCTGGGGTCGGGACCTGTCAGAGAGCACCTGGTGGCAGGGTTGCTCCTTGCGGGACCCGGCCGGGCCAAGCCCGAAGGAGAAACCCGAGGCCATCCCCCAGTGGGCCCACCACCTGCAGGCGGAACCGTGAGGGACCGGTGCAAGGAGGATTGGGCGGCAGAAAAAGGTGGAGACCTTGGCGGCCCGATCCACGGATGCTTAGGCTGGCTCTAGGGACGTGGAATGTCACCTCGCTGGAGGGGAAGGAGCCTGAGCTTGTGCGGGAGGTTGAGAGATATCGACTAGAAATAGTCGGGCTCGCCTCTACGCACAGCGTGAGCTCTGGAACCCATCTCCTCGAGAGGGGCTGGACTCTCTTCTACTCTGGAGTGGCATGCGGGGAGAGGCGGCGGGCTGGGGTGGGTTTGCTTGTTGCCCCCTGGCTCAGCTGTCTCATGTTGGGGTTTACCCCAGTGAATGAAAAGGTCACATCCCTGCGCCTTCGGGTTGGGGACAGGTCTCTAACTGTCATTTCGGCTTACGGGCTGGGCGGTAGTGCGGAGTACCCGGCCTTCTTGTCGTGGGTGCTGGATAGTGCCCCTCCCGGGGAAACCATTATTCTGCTGGGGGTCTTCCAACGCCCACGTGGGAAACGACAGTGACACCTGAAGAGGCGTGATCGGGAGGAATGGCCTTCCCGATCTGAATGTGAGTGCTTTGACCAGATTCCGGGGGATGTTGGAGACATAGAGTCCGAGTGGACCATGTTCTCCGCATCTATTGTCGATGCTGCTGCCCGTAGTTGCGGCCGTAAGGTCTGCGGTGCCTGTCGCGGCGGCAATCCCCGAGCCCGATGGTGGACACCGGCAGTAAGGGATGCTGTCAAGCTGAAGAAGGAGTCCTATCGGCTGTGGTTGGCTTGTGGGACTCCTGAGGCGGTTGACGGGTACCGTGAGGCCAAGCGTGCTGCGTCCCAAGCTGTGGCAGAGGTAAAAACCTGGGCCTGAGAGGAGTTCGGTGAGGCCATGGAGAAGGACTACCAGTTGGCCTCGAAGCGATTCTGGCAAACCGTCCGGCGCCTCAGGAGGGGGAAGCAGTGCTTCGCCAACACTGTTTATAGTGGCGGTGGGAGGCTGCTGACCTCGACTGAGGACATTATCGGGCGGTGGAAGGAGTACTTCGAGAATCCCCTCAATCCTGCCATCACGCATTCCCTGGTGGAAACAGAGGCTGGGGACTCGGGGTTTGATTCCTTCATCACCAAGGCTTAAGTCACCGAGGTGGTTAAAAAGCTCCGCGGTGGCAAGGCTTTGGGGGTGAATGAGATCCGGCAGGGCTGCCCTTTGTCACCGGTCCTGTTCATAACTTTTATGGACAGGATTTCTAGGCGCAGCCAAGGGCCGGAGGGGTCTGGTTTGGGGACCAGTGGATTTTGTCTCTCCTTTTTGTGGATGACGTGGTCCTGCTGGCCCCCTCTAGCCAAGACCTACAGCATGCACTGGGGCGGTTCGCAGCCGAGAGTGAAGCGGCTGGGATGAAGATCAGCTCTTCCAAGTCAGGGGCCGTGGAGGAGCTGAGAGTAGGGAGTAGAGCTGTTGCTCCTCCACATCGAGAGGAGCCAGTTGAGGTGGCTCGGGCATCTATTCCGGATGACTCCTGGACGCCTTCCTCAGGAGGTGTTCCAGGCACGTCCCACCGGGAGGAGGACCAGGACACGCTGGAGGGACTATGTCTCTCGGCTGGCCTGGGAACGTCTTGGGCTTCCCCCGGAGGAGCTGGAGGAGGTGTCTGGGGAGAGGGACTTCTGGGCGTCTCTGCTGAGTCTGCTGCCCCCGCGACCCGGTCCCAGATAAAGCAGAAGACGACGAGTACCTTGATTTAACATGTCCTTTTGGTCACATTATTTTCAGGGCTACCATCATTTTTGTCCAGACCTGTTTCATGAGTTTATTTTTTTAAATAATTATGTTGAAGCATGTTTGAAAAGTGTGTCTGACTTTCATTTGTTCATTTTATTCATTATTACCTTTGTCAGATTCAAGTTATTCAAGTTACCTGAGGGGTACCAACAATTTTGTCCACGTGTGTAGGTGAACAATTTCTGAAAAATCTAATGTTTTTTTAACATTTTGTTGTTTACAACAACAAATTTCAAAAATGTCAATGTATATTACATGATAGACCAGAAGGAAAAGGATACAAGGTCATCAACATCTTTATTTAAAAGTAATCTGAGCACTGAGACAAGTCAAGTTTTTGCACTAGGCCTCCCTAAATCAAAACTTTGTAGAATAATTTTTTACACTGATTACAGCTGCAAGTCTTGTGGGATTTAAAGTCCTTCCACAGATAATTGGATTTAGGTCTGGACTTTGACTAGACCATCCCAACACATGAATAGAGTTCGACTTCAACAATTACATTTTTATCCTTTGCTGTATGTTTAGGGGTGTTATCGTGCTGAAGGGTGAACCTCCACTGCAGTCTCAAGTCTTACAGCTTGTAAAATGTTTTCTTTCAGGATTACACTATTTAGCATCAACTATGACCAGAATCCCTGTCCCTGCTGCAGAAAGGCATCCGTGCAGCACGAAGCTGCCACCACCAGGTTTCACCGTGGGGATGGAATAATCGGGCTGCCTCACACGTAGAATTTTATGTTAAGACAGAAAATTTTCAATTCTGTACAAATACACACCACAAAACTTTTCAAAATTACGTATAGTTTTCTTTCCACTTCCCAATTATGCACTACTCTGTGCCCGTCTATCACATAAAATCCCAATGAAATATGTTGAAATTTGCAGTGATAACATGAAAAAATGCGAGAAGGTTCAAGCGGTGTGAATATTTTTGCAAGGTATAAATACTTCTTCCAACTGTTTTTTTGTTTTTTTTTGTTACTGTATCAAATCAGAAGCATAGCGGCAGACGTTCTGCAAAGATCAAACGCATACGACCAGACAGATAACTCCAGTTTTGGCCGTCCATCACACATTAATTACACTTACATGACTAAGCAAAGATTTCCCTGATATGATACGCTACCCTAGATATCCTCACGGATACTTAAAAGTTATTCCAGACAGAGAGAGAGAGAGGTCACCCAGATGTCAACCACGGCTGATTTGTGTTATCTCCTTCCTAAAGCCTGCTTCCAGCGTGGACTAATACTACTTCTTCAGAATTACAACAAGAAGAACTGGTGTCCTCTACTGCCTGCAGCTTTTCCAAAGTGTTGCTTCAGATTTACTTATTTATTCATTTCTAGTATTTTGACTCCAACGTTTCAGCCTAAGATGAGATAAAGCCTGCTTACCTGGATTCTTTAATTAGCTAAAGATGACAACTGGGATATTTGTTTTGGTTTTTATTAGTTGTAGCAGAGAAATTAGCCTTAAATCAATGCATAGTATTTCCATGCAGTTGCAGCAGTGTTAATAAAAAAAATGCAATAGAAAACAGGTAAAACTTTACAAAACCAACATTTTCCATACAAGAGCAAAGAGAAGAGAAACGAAATACATTTTATGAAACATGAAATTTACAAAGAGATTTTTCTTTTAAACCCTTCCAGGTGGACCTACCTTATAAAATTCCCAGAACTTTCCTCTAAACTCCGCCCATCCTTCGGATAAAGAGCGTCCCTCCAACAGATCCATGCCTGTGACAAACAGAGCTGCCTGTGAGACGTGCCTCAGCCCCAATCGGCCTCAGATAAGGTCCAAAACATGAGCGGCAATTAAATTTTATAAACATGACTGGATTTTACTGACGTTTTCAAACAATTTATAACAAATGTCCTTTGAACTCTATACAGCCCATCTCACCCACGGCTTTACATACAACCTTTGACTCTGTACAGGATTTCTTACAAGCGTGCGTCACCATGAAAATGTTTCTTTGCTCACACCCGATCCAGTCTTAAGGTGTGGTGGAGAAAACATCCCTCTCATTGCCAGTAAACCCCCTCCTACCTATAAAATACCACATTCCTAGCGTCGGGGAGGCAACCAGCTGATCCACCAGAACCTTCTTGCTCAACGTCTTCAGGGCCCTGCCCACATAAACTCTGTCCAGCCAGAGGTACCAGTAGTGCAGCAGTGGACCCATGGAGCAGCCAGCCACAAACATTCTGCCTTCAGGGGGATAAAGCGAAAGAAAATAGGAGACAATAATAGCTATGAGTCACTGAACACGTTTAAACACATCAAGCAAAGCATAATTTATTCTCTCATATTTGTGCAAACTATGTGTAAAAAAGAAGGACTCTTTTTAATTACCTGCAGACATTTCACCTAATTGACATTGTGAAAACCCTAAAAGGTTTAAACTTTTATCATAGACCTGGGCATAAATGCTCATAAACACCTTTCACTGACTTCTATAATCTCTCTTGTTTTGTTATCAGCAGCAGGATTATTGAGCAACTTCCATCTTTAAAAGCAGCAGTCTGATGGAATTAGTGACATCTAGTGGTAAGGTGGAAAACTTGGATTTTTCTTGTAAAATGAAAAGTTGATTTTATTTTATTTTTATCTGAACAACTTTAAAGCTCTTGTCCTTTAACAGAGGAAGAGGATTTAAGGCTCTATGGTAATGCTACACAATAAAGCTCTGGTTCTCAGTATTTCTACCTCTATCGAAGAACCAGCAGCACATTTCTTTTCTTTTTCGGGCTTTAAAGTCTTTAGAGTAAAAAAAATCAGAGGCAGGTCAGACTTCAAAGAAAACTGGAAGTCAGTACTGACCTTAAAAAAAAAAGCCTAATTGATGCATTACTAGGGACACGTATTTATGTATGTGTATGTATATTCCTATGCTCCAATGTGCTCTATCCAGAGCTCAAGTGGCATTGTTTTAGCTCCAAAGGTTCAAATTCTCCTATTAAGCACCTTTTGCTATGCGATTATTTATCGATTCATCAAAAAAATAGTCGACAGATTAATCGATTAGAAAAATAATCATTAGTTGTAGCCTTAATGGTGACAATAGTACAATGAAGCTCTATTTTATTCTATGGGTTTAAACATAAAAAGTTTGGATATTCAGCATGTTGTTAATGTCAAATCTGATGAGATGGTTCATTTGTTGAAAATATAATACTGGGGATTGAAACATTTCTATTAAACAAATGAAGTGTATTTTTTTCTACTTGAGTTTGTTTGGTCTAAAATGTATTAATGTGGATGTCAGCACTATCTACACGATTAACTGTGATTAACTGATATCGTCATACGTCCAAGCAGTACATTGTGCCTATGGTGCCGCAGGAAACCAAGTGTCCTTGCAGACTATCCAAACACCCCATTTATAGTCATCAGACTTGAACAAATCCATTACTCTGGACCATATTAAAACCCAGATTATTTGACAGTGAAGCAGGCCAAGCTTGTTTTATGAAACTGTAGCTGAGATGGAAGAGGCTGCAACCTAAGTCATAATATCTACAATAAAATCAGCTTTCCATCCCTCCATCCTGAACATTTATAACAAATCCTAATCAACTGTACTTAAAAGTAAAATTCAAGGTTGAGACAAAAAGCCTTTTGGAGGAAAGTTGGCTGGTTTAATGAAACTATTCAGCCAGAGAGGCCCACCAAAACACCACATTAACAGATAAACATTGTGGTGGTAGCATGATGCTCTGGTGACATTTGCCTAAAGGGATGATTCACAACTATTTAGTAAAAATTTAAAACATCAGCAAGAAAGCTTTATGTTGAAAAAGTGTGTCATTAATAGGAGGACAAACCAAAATGAATTGCAGGTAAATAAAATTTATTTTTTGCAATCGGCTTCCATCAGCCTTGTTGAGATAGGCAGACATGTAGAAAGCCATTAATATTTTACTGACGTTTGCTAAATCTGTCAAGAAAACTAAATAAATATTAGTTGTGGTCCTACAAAATTATTCAAACCGAGTTGTAACTTACTAAAATATACAGAGGTCTAAAATCAGGGGTGAGGAGATAAAAAAACACTTAATTATTAAAACATCCTCTTCTAACTCGTATTTTCTTAATAGAAAAGTCTTTCTTCAAAAACAAGAAGGAAAAAAGAGTCAATTTAAAGAAGTCAAAGATAACCTAACATTGTCACGGCTTAGATTAGAAACAGTCTTTTAGGTATGTTGTGGGGATGCTCAGCAGCACCCAGAGTGCCCCTCTACCCTCTCACCTGTCCTCCTCCAGTCTCGGACTCGGCCTGGCTCCCTGCGGTTCTCCCGGGTCTGCTGCAGGATGTCTCCCACCGCCAGCATGATCCCTCCACTCAAGGTGTTGGTAAGCAGCAGGTACCGGCCCTGGAACAGAGGCCTCCAGGAGAACTGAATGCGGACGAGAAAGTCTTTACCCGCCCGGGGAAGCATGACGTTCAGAATGCAGAGACAACACTGTCATCTGTGAAAGAGAAGGGAAAAAACTGCGTTGCGTGTGGTTTCAGAGAACTTGGGAGCAATCTGAAAGTTTTACAATCAGTCAGGAGAATTAACAGATTAAAGTCTCTTAAGAGACAGGATGATATCATTTAACATTCAAACCCAACCATTTCTGGGAGGTTATGAACTGGAGACATCTGGGAAGAGCGACTTCCCATTATCTGCAAACAGAGACTCAACATTCATTCAGTCATCTACTGAGCGAACTGAGGCCTTTAGATCTGAATAGTTGATGCTGCCACTGCTCTTAAAACAAATATTCGGAATGCAAATAATTTTAGTAACACTACTGAATACTGCAACGATAATATCAGAACAAATAACCAACTTTTTCTGTCTGAAGAAAGTGTGGCCCACTCCTCACTTGGTTTCTTCTCCCAACAGCATCTCAATGATCTGGGCTTTGACTCAGCCCCGGACTTTCCCTTCCTTACCTCTTATCTGCCATGAATTTTATACGTGTGCAATCTCTTTCTGATTAATACAGGCAAGTGATTTCTCAGGTACGGAGCCCGCGAGGGGACATGGGGGATATTTTTTTTTTTTTCTTTTGCGTCCCCACGCAATACTTTTGAGTTCGCTCGCAATACTTTTTTTGCGTTCTCACGCAAGTCTTTGCGTTATCTCGCAATACTTTGTGGGAGACCCATTTTTGAGATTTATTGAGTTTTATTTTGAAAGCGGCCTTAAATAAAAGGATCTTCAATCAGACTTGACAGTTATTATCTACATGCTGTCAAACTACTGAACTCTGGACAATAATACTGCACGAAACCACATCTGTGACACTTTATTTGCTTATTACTGCTGCATGATGTGTACTTTTTTTGCACGCCACTTTTGTTTTTATAGTGATTTGAATGGTTATTCTTATCCTAAGCATTTAATCGCACTGTTGACTGCGTGTTAACCCGCATATGACTAATAAACCATCATATCGATGCCATATCAGTGCTGTTTGTTTTGTGAGCAGTTTGTCAAATGTGCTGCTGTTCCAAAATGCACAGCTTTCTCAAGGTGATTAACAACTTTTGCGAACGAACGCGAAAGTATTGCGTAGTTTTCTACAAAGTTTCTTAGGTTTTTAAAACAATACACTTCACGTATAACCCATTTAAGTGTTTTAGATTTCGAAATAGTGCCAAAGAAACAGTCCAAAGTCGTCAAATGTAGCGAAATCATCATAAAGAGTTGAAATTCCACGCAGACAGGTGCCGCTATTCTAGTTAGTAAAACATTAGCTTCAGACGTTCTGCTGGGTTTTTAGGCAGAATTAACACTACATTTGTTCCGAACACTGTAAGAATCGACATTATTGTGTATTGGTTAGAACCCGGGATAATATAATCCGTGATATTAGTGGCTGTTGCTGAATGTCACATGTAAGAAACCAAAGGAAGAAGAAGAACCTGAGCCGGTGTTCTGTCGCTGTCCGTTTCCCCACTGATATGCGTCTCCGCTCACTCCACTTTAAACCAGCCGGAAATAAGCGCAATTCGCCTCCCTACGTCTAAATAAACCACCGAGACAGAAAGGTATGCCAACAGCACAGTTGACTGCATAACAGAAAACAGTGTTCTCACCGGAAGAACGGAGGTAAAGAGGAAAAACATTTCAACGAGTGGAGAAGATGTTTATGCGCCACCTGCTGGTGGGGAGGAGAAACAACGGTTATAACTTTATGATAAGACCACTGCTAGAATCTGTCCATGGTTGTTTAACATTTATTAAATTTACAAAATTATCTCAAACATGTTTTTAGATTTCTTTATGTTTTAATATATCAGTAATTAAACATTTTACACAGTTAGATTTTTTTTTGCAGAGAATTATGTAATTGATAGTAAACTCCACTTGGGATTTTTTTATTTTTTTATTTTATCCCTGCAGTTTTAACTGCACACAAACAGTTTAAAGTGGTGTGAAGGAAAAAAAGCACATTATAAAAGTGAAAGATTCAACCCTACAATCACAGTGAGTTCATTTTTATTGTTACTTTCAGTGCCTTGCAAAATGTTTTGATTTTTCACACATTACAGCCACTAATGCAGGCATATTGTAGTGGAATTTAATTTGATGGACAAACACAAAGTCGGTGTAATTGAAGGGAGAACATCTATAAATGCCAGTTTTCAGGTCTTGCCATAGATTTTGAATTTGATTTAGTTTTAAACTTTGACTGGGCCGTTCTAACACATCTAAACCATTTTTTGTTTACATGTTTAGAGTCATTGTTCTGCTGAAAGGTGAATCTTCACTCCGCTCTCAAGTCTTTTACAGCGTCTAACAAGTATTCTTCCAGGATTGCACTATATTTAGATAAACCCATTTTCTTGTCATTTATTACCACCTTCCCTTTTTTTCCTGACTAAAGAACAGCTTCCCCACAGCATGATTCAATTCAAAAATACTTTATTAATCCCAAAGGGAAATTAAATGTTGTTATAGCTCATATTATTCAGGTTTCTTCAAAGAGCCGTTGTAGATGCTGATGGCTGTGGGCAGGAAGGATCTCCTGTAGCGCTCCGTCTTACAGCAGATCTGAAGAAGCCTCTGACTGAAGACACTCTGTTGTTGTAGGACAGTCTCATGAAGAGGATGCTCAGGGTTCTCCATAATGTTCTTCATTTTATGAAGAATCCTTCTTTCCACAATGATCTCCAGAGGTTCCAGGGGAGTCCCCAGAACAGAGCCAGCCTTCTTTATCAGCTTGTTGAGCTTTTTTAAGTCCCTGGCTCTGATGCTGCTTCCCCAGCAGATGATGGCAGAAGAGATCACACTTTCCACAACAGACTTATAGAAAATATGCAGCATCTTGCTGCAAACACCAAAGGACCTAAGCTTCCTCAAGAAGTACAGTCTGCTCTGTCCCTTCTTGTAGATGGCTTCACAGTTGCATCTCCACTCTAGTCTGTTGTCAAGGTGAACACCGAGGTATTTATACTCCTCCACCACCTCCACTTCTTCTCCCATGATGGAAATAGTTTTTGAATTATTTGCATTTCTCTTAAAATCTACAATCATCTCATTTGTTTTATTGACGTTCAAGAAGAGATGATTGTTTCCACACCATGCCACAAAGTGGTCCACCAGCTCCCTGTACTCAGCTTCTTGTCCATCTCTGATCCACCCCACAACTGCAGAATCATCTGAGTATTTCTGCAGATGACAGGAGTCTGTCTTGTACTGGAAGTCTGAGGTGTACAGAGTGAAAAGGAATGGTGAGAGTACAGTCCCCTGTGGTGCTCCTGTGCTGCTGACTACCTGGTTAGACTCACAACCCTTCAGTCTCACAAACTGTGGTCTGTTTGTCAGGTAGTCTTTGATCCAGGAGATTAAGGATGATGTTGATGATGCAACTGACACTATGTTTAACAGCATGAATGCAACAGTGTTAGCTTTTTGCCACCTAGTGTTTTGCATGCAGGCCAAAAATGTTACGTTTTTGTCTCATCTGATCGGTGCAAGTTCTTGCACTAGTTTTCTGTATAAATCAGGAAACAGAAAAACTTTATTTCCAAGTAGTCTTTCACACATATGAGGAATTTGCTTTGCTACACATAGACAAACATACAGCTGACCTACGTTTGCTTGTGGCAAAGATTAAATGAACTTTCTGTTTTTCAACAGTGTTTTATGTATTTGCCACCCTTCCTTAAACAGTAGACTTTTGGGGTGGATGACCAACAGGTTTCCAATCAACAGGTTCTCCTTCGTGACCCGTGGATCTTTGCAGCTCCTCCAGAGTATCTATCCCTCTTCGCTGGTTCCATGAAAAATGCTGCCCCCACCCAGGCTGTCAGTTTTGGTAGGTTTGGGGTAGTGCCACATTGTTTCCATTTTAAAATGATGGAAGAAACATTGCTCTTTAAGACATTCAGAGCTAGGCAAATTATTATACACTTTTTAGATTTTCTTGTAAATGTGTAAATTCCGTATCACAAATATGGATGGGTTGTTGTTTTTCTATCACATAAAGTACATATAAACTTAGCATTTTCTGTTGTAATATGAGAAAACGGGAACTGTTTGATGGTGTGTCAATACGTTTTGAGGCACTGTAAATAAAGAAAAAATGGCCTTTCTAGCAACATATAATTATTTAACTGCACAATGAAGTTGCTCATACATCAGAGAGATATCACTGTTAAACATTTCACTTGTTAGTGATTCAGAGTACAGTTAGGCTGCAGTGATCCAAATGATTATATCAAGGCATGTATAAAAAAAACTCTCTTTTGAGGTCCTCTAACATTGAGAAGTCTCTAGTAGATTTGAAGTTTTATTGTTTATATTACAATAAATTACAATTACAATAAAACAGCAATAAGAGTTTAGCAACAACCGCTCTGTGTGGCTGTGTGTGAACTACATTGCTATGGTTAACTAGACAACACTTATGGCCACAAACTTAATTAAAATAGCAGTGAGTCGGGGCAACTTATTGTTAACCAGCTTTTCTCATCCTCTCTTTATACCACCTGTTGCTCATTTAACACATTTACTGGAATCACTGCTCTATGTTATAGACGTAACCAGAGGGTTGTAGACTCCCTCAAAAATATGTCGTGTATGTGAATCTTGTTACTGGATTTCTTATCACATTTATATTTAAAATATATAAACCGTTATTAGTGCCTTTTCTTTGGAAAAATTAAAAAGCAATGGTCCTTTTGAGAACTGTACTTCACAAATGTCTATTAACCTTGACCACAAGCGACATTGCTACCACAGCGCCGCCTGCAAACAGCTGCTGAAAAATGCAACTTAATAAGTGTAATATTTTACTGACTTTGCCATCGTTTTAATGCATCTGAAATGTTATACTATATAAATATCTGTATTTTTATAAAAGCCAAAAGAAAACCTCATTGTCTAAATGGACTTTAAAAAGCTCTACATGTTTAATGATAGTTTGACTGTTATGTTTTAGAATTTGAGGATAGTGAATTCTCTCCCTCATGTTCTCCCACATGATTAAAGAATAACAAGAGCCAGTTAAAATCATTAAGTGAGGTTTTATATGATGGAATTACTATATAGTGTTTCATAAATTCAATAATTAATGGGTTCATATATGATTTAAATAGTGTTGCAGAGAAAACTAAAAGTATCGGTCAAACTCACCAAATTAACTTTTCTGCAATTATAGATTTTATCATTCCACAGACAGATTTATATTCAGCCCTTTACTGTGTTCTGTTGGTATTGATTTTCCTGCAGTGATATTTCTCACAATGAGAATCATAAAGTCGGTGTCTGCTTTTGTAGAAATGGCAGCTGTGGTTACTGCTGACCTCCTGATCAATAATTCAGTCTCTCAGGCAGCGCTCATCAATAATAAATGACCGGTTCATTATTTGAGGTCGAATGTTTCAGGACTCTTATCGCGGCTCGGGATTGGCCAGAAGAGCCGTCAGTCCTATGCAGGGTCTCTAAAGTCCCGCCCACATGGTAGCGTCACAAAGGCCCAGTCAAGATGGCGGTGTTTCAGAAACACAGGAAGAAGCTTGACTTTCAAAATAATGGCATGACCAAAGGTGAAAGCATTTCAAAATCAAACTGTGAAGTGTAGGCAACAAAATGTGTTTCCTGAGAATGTTGATTCATTTCATGACTCTAAAGGGTTTGCATAAGTGTATTTAAAATTTTACAAATTAAGAAAGAATGAAACACTTAGCTTACACATAAACAAGCATATTCAGTCAATTAAAATATTAAAAAGTTAATTCATTTTACTAACTCAATTTAGAAAGTGAAACACATTATATAGATGAATTGCACACAGACTGATGTTGTCAAGCCTTTATTTCTGATAACTGATGATTTTCCACTGATATCAAATGAAAACACATTTAAAATTAGAACATTACATGAATACAGAATACAGACCAATGCTTTAAATACAGAAATGTGGGCTTAATGAAAAGAATATTTAATACCTGCTAAAAGGTTGTTATTTTAAAAGGGTGCTTTTATTCTGACAAATTAGTCTAATCAGAATGCACATTCTAAATTACTGAATATGACTGTATATGCATTTAATTTAAAACTTTTAATTAAGTGTTTTTATTTATCAAACTATAGTTTGTTTTGATTATCATTGTGTGATGAGAAAAAAATTCAAAACAAATGTAACATAAAGAAAACTGACCATATTTTTTTGGGAAATGTAGTACTTTTACTGCACTATGTGTTTAATTTGTTGGTGTAGTATATTTATAGAGCTATATAGATCTGGGCAACAGTGAGGACCAATTATTATTATTATCATTATAATTATTTTTACACAATAATAATTAAACAGTTAAATGTTTAATCCACATTTGTTGAAAATAACAAAAAAGTATTTGAATAACGTGAAAATGCATAAAATACAGTCATTGGTGATACTTTACAGAGGCAGTACAGCTCTTTAACTAACAGACTAACTCAGTTTGACTTTCATAAAGGAAACTCCTGGATTTTATTTTTGCTGTTTATATTTTACTCTCTAATTTATCATCTGCAAAAAACACTGCATGAAAAATTGCTGACAAGCATCCTGTTCAGTATTTAAAAACACCAGGAAAGTCATTTGTCAAACAGTTGGATTTGCACATTACCATACATATTTACATAAATTAGAAAGAGAAATTGACATGTTTACAAATCAGTAAAAATGGTGAACCGCTGGTATTTATATTGTCATGAAGATGGCTTTTGATAATATGATTTTTAGACAAATATTCACAGTGCAAAGCACCGTCTGCATCATTATTTTGCTATGTGTGTACAAGTGCTTCTACAAATACAACATGTACTGTCAGAAGTTAGGGGGATTGCCTGTGGGGTACCACAAGGATCAATACTTTGTCCATAATTATGCCTAGAAACCTTGTCTTTAAATGATAACCAAAAATTTTGCTAAATGATGTGCATACTGAAGTCCCTGGCACTGCTGTTTTTAATAGAGTTCAATATGTTCACATTTGTGTTTTTCTTCTTGTGGTTTTTGCTTTTACTTTATGCAACACATGTTGTTTTAATGGGTGCTGATTACACTAGCACTTTGCTTTGTGCTTGTGTGACTGAAAGCTGCTTGAAGACCTCTTATTTTGAAGTCAGTAACGGGACGCAGAGCTGCTCAGCCTCTAGGACTTGACAGTGTTGGTGTTTGCGGGTGCTGAACGCGGTGCACAGCAGCAGCCGGATAGAAATCTGCAAAGGTAGGCTTTATTATCCTTATTGTTGCAGCACTGACACGGCATCGTTATTCAGATCTGAATGTCCCACATGCTGGATTCAGTCTGCATGTTTTTATTTATATAAAATCAGAGGAAAATAGTTCAGATGAAAACCCAAGGCATTAAAACGTTTGCCCTGACAGCTGGTCCCATTGTGGAAAAGGAGTGGACATGTAAGCAAGAAAAATGCGTGTTTTGGCTCCGTGAATGAATGAATAAATGAAGGCTGGAATGGATCTCTGCTTGGACTCTGGGCCTGTCCTTTACTGCGAGAAAAAAAGGCGTTCCAACCCATCCGATGGTTCTGAAATGGGTCCAAACGGGCCAGGGCCTGAAATCAAATAGGGATACACTAACAGATGTATTTAGTTGACGTGAATGCATACAGTTAATGGCAGATATTTATTTATTTATTTATTCTGATATTTAACGAGGGGGATCATGAAATTTAAATGTCGTGGCCATATGGAGTGCTCATGCGGTGCGGTAAACGTTTAGTCATATCCAGTCATGCATATTACATTTATACTAACTATTTTTGGCTGTTTGTGATACTGCATGTTTAGAGGTCTGCAGAGAGGCATGCAAACAAGATAGCTTATAGAGAAAATGCAGAATTTTGAATGTGGATTTAATTTGTGTTTAAAGTTTGACTGAAATATAGAGAATTCAAATTGTACAGTAATACATCTTTTGAGTCAGTTGAGTCAGTCTGTGGGTTTAAGTTAATTGATCATTTAAAGTACAAAGACTTTGATTTCACAGTCTTCGCATGTGCATCGACAGCTGCTGGATCTGCTGGCAGGACTTGATGTTATCTCCTGCTTCACATGGCAAAAAAACACATCCATCCCAGCTGTTTTTTTCAGTCCATTTTAAGTATGAGACTGCTTGTGGATACAGTCTCTGTGAGGTACAACCATATGAAAACAAGCTTAAAATTCAGATCATTATTTTCATGCTCTGAACAGCAGTTGTTTGGCTGACATTTGAATGCATCTGAATCTATTTCAGCATCAGCAGTTTTATATACTAGATTACAAACAAATTCAAGCATTAGTGGAACGACTGGCTCAACCTTTGAACAGGAACAAAAGGAAGCCTTAAAGGCAGAATGCACAGAGCAAATCTGCACCAAATGCACAAAAGCAGCGGAGATGTAAAAAGCAGCACAAAGTGTTCCTCAAACAGAGGCATGGTTGTGTCTTTAATTTAGCTGTGCTGAATTCACCTGCATACTGCAACACCAAAATGAAAAAGCCATCCTGCCCGCTCTCCTTGCTGCTTTCTGTTTTCAGATTAAGAGGGATGAAAAATGAAGGGATGGCTATTTATAGCCCCCACTCCTCTCATCTGCATCCCCACGTTTCCTAGAAGAAGAAGGTGGCACGTGATTGGAGGAAAAATGCAATCTCAAGCTACTGTGGAACAGGACAGCAGCTGACTAATATGCCCGCTGTCGGCTTGTGTTAATCAGTAATTGCTGTTTCACACATACAGAGAGTTAGTGACATGATATCACACTTATAAACATCACATCTGAGTTTAACCAGATGAATTACAGCTGTTAGTGTTAGTTAAGGATGCAAACACCAGCAGGTTGCTGTGAGTTTACTGGCTGCTGACTTCTGTTCAGATTGACATCAACCCTTCTGACTGGATTTTTCCAATCCTGTTTGGCTCTTTGTTCCAGTAAAAAGATTTTTAATGCAAAAAAACAAAGGTTTGGCTTGTTTTTTAGTATCGGAACTGATGAAAAAT
Source organism: Girardinichthys multiradiatus (assembly GCF_021462225.1). Lineage (NCBI taxonomy): Eukaryota > Metazoa > Chordata > Actinopteri > Cyprinodontiformes > Goodeidae > Girardinichthys > Girardinichthys multiradiatus. The sequence continues at coordinate 12,480,805 of NC_061802.1, read as the reverse complement.
ATGTAAAACTTCAGTCCTTCGGTCTGCTTCTGCTTCAGACTAATCATTAAGTTGATGTTTTTACAGTTCTGTGAAAAGTATTTGCACCCTTATATACCTGCTCTTCGGGTAAATGCAAAATGAGGTCCAAATAAAGATTTTGTTTTAAAACTGCACCCAAATCATCCTCAACTCATCCAAACAACACTGGTAATATTTTAAAAATATAACTGCCCTCCTTTTTAAATCATGAAATAAACAATTAACCAAATATCTTGGTTTATTTTCACCAGTCACATCCAGCAGTAAATAATGCCAAACCTGTAAAATCAAGAAATGACTTAAATAGAACAAAGCATCAGGTTAAGACTTCAATCCAAATCAACCAAGAGATTATTTGAACTTGGATACTCTTTGGTTTTCCAACTGGACAATGATCCCAAACATACAGGAAAATTACTCAAGGAATGGATAAAACAGGCCAAGGTTAAGTTCCTGCAATATTCCCAATGTCAGTTATGTTAAATATGTATAATGCTTAAAATCTGACCTAGAGCCATGAAAGCAACCAGTTTAAATGAACTCTACCGCTGATGGTAAGAGGATTGGTTTAATACAGGTACATCACAGTAAATTAGAATATGCGTTCTCATGAGGCTCATTTGTCAGATTAAAAGTATCTTTTGAAAATAACACCCTTTAAGCAGGTTTTATACATACTTTTCATTAAGCCCACATTTTTGTTTTGAAAATGTCTTTTTTATGGGACTGATTTAATATTCTAATCTTAAATTCATGTTTTCATTCCCTGTAAGTTGAAAATCATCATAATTTACTTAAAAAAAAGCTTTGAAAGCATCAGTCTGTGTCTAATTAATCTACATAATGTATTTCACTTAGCAAAATGACTTACTGAAATAAATTAACTTTTCAATAATATTCAAATTTATTGACAGGCCAGTAAATTTATATGCAAATTTATTGGCCTGTATTCAGCCAGAATTTTGCCAGAACCTTATTAATGGCTATAAAAAGGATGTGGTTTCTCTGCAACTTGATAAGATAAAGTCAGTCTAACATTTGTGGACAAACCCTTAAGGCCCACACTGAATCCAAACCTTCATAATTATGTTCGAAACTATCTAATTTGAAAGAGCACTGGCAATAAAACTAGAGGGAGACTTTAAGACCGGTATTCCAGAGTTAAACTGCAAGAGTAATAGCTGGACACTGTATTAAGACAGATTGCATGGCCCAGTTTGAATGGATCAAGAGCAAAACTAAGCAGCTGATAAAGTGCAGTCATGGCCTATCCCTTGTTTCTCATTAGTGTTTTTAGTATTCTCAGCTTTGAATCATGAAAATTTTGTTTTTGTTTTAAGTTTTAATACATCAATCTTATAAACTCAGGTTTGCACGTTCTCTATAGAAAAGATTTATATTTGTAAAAAGTAAAAAATGTAGCAGCGGGTGACCCAGTCCTCGACGCAGGCTGTCGCGGGATCAAATCCCGACCCGTTGATGCTTTCTGCGCTCCATTACCCCACTCTTTCCAACCATTTCCTGTCTAACTGTTGTCAAAAAATACTTTGAAAAAATAACAAAGGCCACTAGAGCCTAAAAAAACTAAAAAAAAAAAAATATATATATATATATATATTGTTAAGAAGAAGCATGTTAAGAGATAATTGACTTTAAATAAATCACTGGTACCAGTTTTTGGTATCCCTAACAATCCTTTAAAAATAAAAGTTACCAAAAGATGTTTTTTAAATTTATGCTTTACGTTTTGAGCACAACAAAGTTTTTAGCAACTTGTTACAGCAGGCTCTTCTTGGTAATATCTAATTCACTACTGTGGACAGCAGCACTGGTGTAAGAGCAGTTTGGAGTTTATGATTGCTTTGAGCTTTTGTGATTGATGGTTGGTTCCTAAAACTTCCTAAAAACATCCTTTCGTTGAAGGATAATAACGTCGATGTCAGCCTTATTTATCGATGGTAAACCTGTTTAAATGCTTTATGTACAAATTACAGTAATATGACATTCCTGTCTTTGACGAATGCATGAACATTTCTGACCACAAATGTATATTGCCATTTTCTTCTAATACTTTTTTTTTTTCAACTAATAAAAAGAGTAAATATGAAAAGAGGATTTCAAAGGATGATTTGATGTATTTAGAGTAAAACAGGTAGCCCATCCAGCCTATAGTAATAGTGGATTAACAGTAATAGATCAACCGCCAGCAAGTGTCTGGAATAATTGGCAAAGAGTCCTTTTTCGGGCTCCACGGTGGCACAGTTGGTAGCAGTGTTGCCTTGCAGCAAGAAGGTCCTGGGTTCAACTCCCTGCATGGAGTCTGTTATGGACTGGCGATCTGTCCAGGGTGTACACTGCCTCTGCCCATAGACTGCTGGAAATTGGCACCAGTTTCCCTGCAACCCACTATGGAAGAAGCGGTAGAAAATGACTGACTCAGTCCTTTTTCATCGCTGTGGAGGAATGTTTCTTTGCGGAAATGTTTCAATCCACCCTGTTGAAGGGTTACCAAGCATGAACATACTGTCAACGGTTATACCACAGCAGGTTAATTAGAGTTTTAAGTCCAAACTTTGCCTAAGCCACTCCAAAACCTTTTTGTTTGAGCCATTTTCAGAGATGCATTCACTGTTGTTTCTTGCTGCATAACCGAAGTCTTCTTGATCTTAAGGTCGCAAAATGAGGGATCCTGAAATGTTGAACTTTAGTCCCGTCAGTCCACAGAATATTGTTCAAACATTTTGGGCATCATCAAGATGTTTTGTTGGCAACGTTTTGGTCAGATTTGGCCTTGGCCTTGGAAAAACTCTCCCATGGATGCCTATTTGTGCCCATTCTCTTTCCTATTGGTAAATCATAAACTTTGAACTTAACTGGGTCAAGTGAGGCCCACAGATGCTGTTCTATGTTAATTTTTTTGACCTCCTGAATGAGTTGTTGATGCACTCTCAAGCTAATTTTGGTCGGTCAGCCACTCCTGGGAGGGTTCACCACTATTTGCTCAATTAATTGATAATGGGTCTCACTGTTGTTTGCCGGTGTCCTAAAGCCTTAGAAATGGTTCTGTAACTCACTTCAGACTGAGATGACCGAGATTTAGTTTTTAACTGTTCTTGAGGTTCATATGCTTGGAGCATGTCTTGCTTTTTGAGATGTTCTTGCTCTTTTAATGTGATTTCTTGAACTTGCAGATCAAGCAACAATGAGACTTGGGTGGGGCAGATGATTTAACAAGGGGTCAGGTTTGGATAGGCTATTTCACTTCACTTAAGAAATCTGTGAGGAGGAAATACTTTTTTGCAGCACTGAAAATATTTATTGCATACAAATCTGTCGATACTGAAAACATCCCTGTCAGTAATCTTGTTGCCTTTCTTAAAACAAGGATGTGTTTGGATGATCTAGGATCAGCTGTGGATTAGCTGTGTGTCTCTGGAGAAACCAGCTGATTCTGATGAAATAAGCCTGACCAGGCGGCTGCAGCGCCACTCAGCCCTGGATCAATCCAGCTCCTGCAAGACCTCAATCTCCTTTAGATGACAGGTTTAGAGGGGAGCTCGATGATGTCAATGTCCTGCACTAAAACAACACTCTTAGTCATAATTGGATTAGGGTAAAAAAAATAATGCAAGGGACTTTTTGATTAGAGGACAGCATATAACCACCAGACAGGGAGGAGAAAGGGGTATAAAAATGCCTGCTTGGTTTATAAATAGCTGTTTTATTTAAACACTTTTTCAAATTCAGTGCTTATTCAAACAGAGCTCTATAAAGTTTTTCAGTCATGACAAAATTACACTGCTTCTTAAAACAAAAGCTCAGTGTTTGTGAGCTGGTAAAACATGTCCCACTTCTTCCATTCCCTCCTGGGATTCCAGTGATAAGCGATCCAGCAGCGACTGTCAGCGTCCATTTAGCCATCCTCTTTGAGAGTTTGAACTCTCACCTCATGTCTTTCCTGGCATCCAGACTTGTCTCAGTGTCTTGTTTTTGCTTATCAGACCCTGAGACTTCAGTCTCAGTCTGATGGGACATTTACTGCTGATTAATTAGGTGTCTAATAAGGAAAGCTAAAAGTATTTTTGCATCACTTTCAACCTGATACTTTATTTAGGTTCTGATGACATTCTATTCAGAAGTCAGATCATTTAATTCAGTTTCATACTGTTGATATGATTTATTGAAATAAATTGATTAGATTATAACACTTTATGTGGAAGCAGGAATATGATTTAACACATCAAAATTAAATGCTACAGTACCTGACCTGTTTGTTTGCTGTGTTCCTTGGTCCTCGTGATGCTATTTGTTCAATAATGTTCTTTAACGAACCTCTAAGGGCTTTATAAACAGCTGGATTTAAATTTAAATTGAGATTAAACTGCACAAAAGTGAGCTCTAGCTAGATGACCTTGGAAGGCAATTGGTTTTAGGGGTATTTTAGTAAAGGGGGCTGAATACACGTGCATGACACTTTTAGAAGTTAACTTATCAAAAAAATTGAGAACTATATTAATTTTCCTTACTTTACATTCTAGTTTGAGGTTAAAACCTGACAACATGTAAAAAAGTCTAAGGGGTATGATTATTTTGACAAAGCGCTTTTAAATTAGCAATAGTATGGATACTCAGAACATTAAGTAAATATAAGCTATTAAAAACCTGACTTGTGTTTAGTTTACTTTCAAAAACCAAAGGAAAGCAGCGGCATCCTGCAGCCTGAAACACATTTGCATGGTGAGAATTAGTTAATTACTTTGAGATTAGTGAGTGAAGCCTCTGACTTTAAGCTTCTTCATCAAATTAGAGTTTAGCGGAGGTTAAAGCAGATCTCCTCTTTGCAGCTTATCTCAGGGAGGCAGCGAAAAGGCCGCAGTAATCTCTCCCCACAGCACATGCTGAACAGCCACTTCTGAAAACCACCAAGAGTCTGAGATGGTGTTTCATGACATCCAGTCTTGCAGAAATGACCAATTATTTTTTACCGCCTGTAATCTCCGTTTAGCTTTGATTTTAAAGCCAGGACTTTGGTTCTTAGAAATAATTTAGCAGACTCCACTGCAGGTTGTCGATTTGCTGCCAATCAACAGGAAGGTGGCTGGTTTGGGCGCTAGTTACATTTCAAACTTCCTTAAAGCAAATAGGATAAGAATAAGCTGAATAAGCTAGATGTTTGTAATGTTAGAGAAAAAGATGTTGTGGGTCACATTATTAGAAACGAGGGTGCAAAATATTCCTGAAATACTGCATAATTGGAAAGGAAATATGGTGCCAGGTTATTGCAAAATATGCTAATTTCCACCTGTAGTCCCTTGTTGTGGACGACAGGTGGAAGAGACATTCCACCTGTAAGAAGAGACATTGATTAAAAGGCTTGAACATCAATGTCTATTTTTGATTGTAAATATCTAATTGCCTGATGTGCTATCATTGCGACACCATGAGCTCAAAAGGTATGTCATTAAAGCAGTTTAGAGGCAGAAATATGCGCAGAGGTGAGCAGAGCAACAGTAACACAAGCACATGGATTTCTAATAATGGTGGCCAAAGTAGAAACTAAACACCAAACCCTGACTGTGATCAAACGTGAGCTCGATTCCAGTAAATGTGTTACTCAGAAATGCCTCATTATAGATTGCTCCTGTTCACAGTCAGATGTTCATAGAGGTCATTTATTAAGTGCAGGTAGTCATGAGGAAACTTTCTGTTTCCTCATGACTACCTGCAGTAGATGTTTTGTGAATGAGGTACTAGATGACTTTTTCGTTGCCCCCAAGATAAATTTTATTTAGGGTTTGTGGGCTTTCGTGTAGGCAAAACTCTCTTTAGCTATCAGCACTATATTTCGGGTCTGGACTTCGACTTGGCATTGCGACTCAATTTGGGCCAAGCTTTAGCTGTTGGACAGTTGGTCTCAAGTTTGACTCTAGAATACTTTGGTATACAGAAGGGTCCGTCTGTCCGTCCATCCACCCATCCTACAGGATGTATAATCCTTCCAACGAGTTCTTGGTCTTCTCCGGGGTTTCCTCCCAGAGGGACGTGCCTGAAAGAGCATCCTGATCAGATGCCTTAACCACCTAAACTAAATGCGTTCAATGCGGAGAGGCAGCAGCTCCACTTCAAGCTCCACATTTATGACAGAGCTCATAACCCTATCTCAAAGGTTGTGTCTTGGCAACCTACAGATGAAGCTTGTTTCATTCTTTCGGTTTTGATCCATATCTTAACTTTGCTTTTTGGATCGGCTCTACCTTTACCACCACAGACTGAAGCAGCACCCGCTCAGGTCCTGAGGCTACAAAACAATCATTGCTTCTCCTAAACCATGTTTGTTAGTTGGATCGAGGATTCTGTTATGCTGTGTTTGGTTTTCTCCAAACTTGGCGCTTTGCATTCCGAGTAAACATCTCATCGGTCCAAAGAATGTTGTTCCAGAAGTCTCGTAGATCCTTCAACTGCAAGTTTGCAGACCTTAAGGGCAACACACATCAACGGAGTCAAACAATACACCCCCCTATTAGGTTCTATTAAACAACCCACTTTGGTGGTGTCCAGTTACCGGTGGACACTCCAAGGTGCAGCATCCGGCGATTCTTTTTCAACTTTTTCCGTTCAGAACATCAAGACTTCTCATAAATCATTCAATGGCTTATGTCCAGTTTTCAGTTCAGTCTTGGTGTACTCCACCAAGACATGTCCAATGTCCAGCAGCTACTTGTTAAAGGTGTAAATTGACAAGATGAACTAATATTTGTTCCTCTTAAGTCGTGCTTTCATATTTTCCAAATAAAATAAAGGAATTTTTAGTTGGCAACCTTGCCAGATAATCTATAATGTTTTTCATGAATTTTTCTGGCTTTACATTATTTAACATGCTAACTGAACTGGAGCTATTAGGGTTTTGGGACAGTGCTGCGTCTCTGAGCATTGTAGGGTCTGAGCTTGAGGAGAATTTTCTGGGATGTCCACTCCTAGGAACACAGATGCTTCCGTATTTTCTGTTTTTAATAATCTATGGCTTTGTAGAGTAATTGATTTTAGATTTATGAAAAAGTTCTTATTATTGTCCCAGATTAAAATGCATCAGCAGTTTTAAGATCTTTGCTGTTATCTTCCCCTCCTGGCATTGAATCAACTCACAGCACTATGCTCCAGACCAACAAACTGCTTAAGCTTCTTATATTTTACAGGTGGCCATCCTGGCTGATGACCAGTCATTACGTTACCTGCTTCATTCTATTAAAGCAGCAGTAGTGCACGTTTTCCCCATAACTACAGGTCCTTCTCAAAATATTAGCATATTGTGATAAAGTTAATTATTTTCCATAATGTCATGATGAAAATTTAACATTCATATATTTTAGATTCATTGCACACTAACTGAAATATTTCAGGTCTTTTATTGTCTTAATACGGATGATTTTGGCATACAGCTCATGAAAACCCAAAATTCCTATCTCACAAAATTAGCATATCATTAAAAGGGTCTCTAAACGAGCTATGAACCTAATCATCTGAATCAACGAGTTAACTCTAAACACCTGCAAAAGATTCCTGAGGCCTTTAAAACTCCCAGCCTGGTTCATCACTCAAAACCCCAATCATGGGTAAGACTGCCGACCTGACTGCTGTCCAGAAGGCCACTATTGATACCCTCAAGCAAGAGGGTAAGACACAGAAAGAAATTTCTGAACGAATAGGCTGTTCCCAGAGTGCTGTATCAAGGCACCTCAGTGGGAAGTCTGTGGGAAGGAAAAAGTGTGGCAGAAAACGCTGCACAACGAGAAGAGGTGACCGGACCCTGAGGAAGATTGTGGAGAAGGGCCGATTCCAGACCTTGGGGGACCTGCGGAAGCAGTGGACTGAGTCTGGAGTAGAAACATCCAGAGCCACCGTGCACAGGCGTGTGCAGGAAATGGGCTACAGGTGCCGCATTCCCCAGACCTGGGCTACAGAGAAGCAGCACTGGACTGTTGCTCAGTGGTCCAAAGTACTTTTTTCGGATGAAAGCAAATTCTGCATGTCATTCGTAAATCAAGGTGCCAGAGTCTGGAGGAAGACCGGGGAGAAGGAAATGCCAAAATGCCAGAAGTCCAGTGTCAAGTACCCACAGTCAGTGATGATCTGGGGGGCCGTGTCAGCTGCTGGTGTTGGTCCACTGTGTTTTATCAAGGGCAGGGTCAATGCAGCTAGCTATCAGGAGATTTTGGAGCACTTCATGCTTCCATCTGCTGAAAAGCTTTATGGAGATGAAGATTTCATTTTTCAGCACGACCTGGCACCTGCTCACAGTGCCAAAATCACTGGTAAATGGTTTACTGACCATGGTATCACTGTGCTCAATTGGCCTGCCAACTCTCCTGACCTGAACCCCATAGAGAATCTGTGGGATATTGTGAAGAGAACGTTGAGAGACTCAAGACCCAACACTCTGGATGAGCTGAAGGCCGCTATTGAAGCATCCTGGGCCTCCATAAGACCTCAGCAGTGCCACAGGCTGATTGCCTCCATGCCACGCCGCATTGAAGCAGTCATTTCTGCCAAAGGATTCCCGACCAAGTATTGAGTGCATAACTGTACATGATTATTTGAAGGTTGACGTTTTTTGTATTAAAAACACTTTTCTTTCATTGGTCGGATGAAATATGCTAATTTTGTGAGATAGGAATTTTGGGTATTTAGTTAGTGTGCAATGAATCTAAAATATATGAATATTAAATTTTCATCATTACATTATAGAAAATAATGAACTTTATCACAAAATGCTAATGTTTTGAGAAGGACCTGTATAAATGCTGCTGTAAAGTCCAGTGTGGCTGCACCAGTATGCAACTTCAGTCACTCTTGGTGATGAACCATTCCTTCCTTTCTCCTCTTATATTCCTTCCTTTCTCCTCTTATATTCCTTCCTTTCTCCTCTTATATACCTGTCATATTATTGTGTGTCTGCTTTAATTTCTTATACCATCTTTGTTTATCTTTAATCTCATTATTGGTGAGTCACACTGCAGCCCTCGTGCTCTGGCTCAGAACCCAAATTATATACAGTGTTACCAGTTTCACATAAGGAAAACAGACAAAAATATGTTAAAAAAGCTAATATCTGTGAAGGAATGTACTTAAATTAAGATTTTTTATCCACAGTTCACCAAAAGGGAACAATCAGGATGGTTGTTGATGCTCTGTATTTTGCATCATGCCACTTCAACATATAGAATAAAAAAGGGGCATTTACAGTGTCTTGCAAACATTTTTTCACATTTCAAGCCCAAACTTGCAACTTTACTGCATTTTTGAGGGGATGTTTCTGTGATTGACAAGCACAAAGTAGAAAAAAATGTGAAAAATAAAAACCTGCTGTAATTTGTATTCATGCCCCTTTACTTGCATAAATCTAAATAAAATCTAGGGCAACCAGTTGCTTTCAGAAGTCACATAATTGATTAATATTGTATACTGTGTGTAATGCAATCTCATCATAAATGCAGCTTTTCTGTGAAGGCCATAAAAAGTCCCACTTGAGGTTTGCCTACAAGCCATGTGGGGAAACCCAAAATCAAGGTTGCAGGCTTTTCTTTGTTCATATTGGGAAGCAAACACTCTACATAACCTTGAAGACACCGGCCCCAGGATAAAACATGAAAGTATTATTCTGATAGGAAAGTAGATGGAGCTAAATAAAGGACAATACTGAAAAAGATCAATTAGAGGCCGTAAAAACACTTGAAGCTGAGGTGAATGTTCACCTTTCAACGTCAGCCAGAGCTATAACTGAAAGGTTTAGATCAAAGACTATTCATATGTTTGAATGACCCAGTCAAAGTCCAGATCTGAATTAAGGAGATCTTTGGCATGACTTTGAATGTATTTGTTCACAGATGCTATCCATCCAGCCTGACTGATGCAGAGCTGTTTTTCAAAGAATTGGCAGAAATTTGGGTGACAAAACCCAAAATGTTTGAAGCTGTGATTGCTGCAAAGGTTCGTTATACAAGGTTTTCACTTAGAGACCCTGAACTGAAATGTGCTGTGGTAATGTCAATACATTTGCAAAGCAGTGCTTGGATGTTCTTGTTATTAAAGTTAGCAATTAAAAGTCTTGGTCTAAGCCTTAGTTTATCTTTATTTTATGCCATGTTTAGCTTGTGAAATGACTCAATTTACTCTTGGCTCACCATATTTTTGCCTCTAACATTTTCACGGGCTTCATTTCTGGTGTGATCTTCAACAAGTTGAACTTAAATCAAACAATGGACTTCTAGTTTTGGTTAATTATCTCCACTTTTTCTAGAATAGGTGCACAAACAATCAAAGGTAAACGTGGGCAACGTCTGACTGAATACAGTCAGCTAATGGACTCTGAATGATTTGTATATTTCAAAATATTGACGTAGCTGATCTTAATAATTACAGGACAGTAAGTATTTAATTTTGTTACATATTGATTGCTATTAATGCAAAATATACATTTGTAGGATCTTACTTTGACATCACTGTTAGACAAAAAATTTTGTCAACAAAACCAAAGTCAACAACCTTCCAGGAGCAACTGTTTTTATTTAGCATCAACTGTTATGATTTGCGGTTGTTTGGTTTTTGGTTTTTGGTTTCTGGGTTTTTCTTATATTTGTCTCACAGTTTTTGAATCATACTTCTGTTTATTATTTTTCTGGTCATGTTTTAGTCTTGTTCATGTTTTGTCAAGTTTGGTTTTTGGTTCTGGTCATGCTTTAGTTTTTGTTTGTATTCAAGAGTCTCTGTTCTTGCTCCAGCCACGTTGTGTTCTGTCTGTTAATTATCTTTATCCGGTTCACTTGCTCCAAACTAATCTGTCTCCTATCTCCACCTGGTTTACTCTCCATATATACACTCCTGTTCAGTTGTTCTTTGCGGAAACATTACTCAGATATTGCTCTTGTCCTGTAGTCACGCCACGCCTGTCTCGCCAGCCTGGCCAAGACTGTTTTTTTGCCTGTTCTGCCTGCCCATTCGTAGTTTTGTTCCTACCTCTTCTTAGGGTGAGTTTTTGTTTTTTATTAAATTGTTTTTCACTACCATCACGCTGCCTGCTCTTCTGCATTCTGGGGTTCTATCTCGCAAACCTTAACAATCAATAATGCAAATATAATAAATACATTAAGCTGTAGTTCAAACAACTTTCTCAACACCTCAGTTTAGTTCAGTCTGTAGTAAGCAGGTGTTAACACCTTTTTTCAGCCTCTCTGTGCCTCAGTGTGTTGGGGAAGGGTTAGCTTATGTTAAATTTTTAACATGCATTTCTCTGTTCCTATAAGCTGAAAGGCTGTGAGAGGGGAGCTGTTGTTTTGTTTGTGTGTTATTGGCTGTGGATTCTAGTGTTCCTCCACAGCCGAACTGAGATAACAGTCTAAACATAGAAAAGGGTGGAGGGACACTCAGAGTCCTGACGGCTCAGGTCTTTGTGCTCTCAGGGTTTAACTAGGTCTTAGCCTTCAGTGCTTTTGTTTACATACAAGTTGTTGAGTTTGAATGGTGTTGAAAACCTGAACACCTGCCAGAACATCAGATGTTATAATCATCATCATATCATTTCTTTATTAATAAGCCCTTTCATCTTCAAACTGTGTTGAAATTCACACAAAAAAGGGCTTTTTAAATATGCCTCTGGCACAAAAAACACTTCATTCAGGTTCAGAAATGTTTGAAGAATATCAGAAAAGGAAAAAAGGAGTCCTTTGAGGACTGAGTATTAGTCCTATGCACAAATCCGTTGAAAAATTAAGATGCGTCATTTTTGGAGAAATTTAAAATCAAAATTGCTGACTTTTTACACTGGTGCCGGTAAACGGTGTGAAGGAAAGATGTAAAGTAAGAAACCTTTAGGACAAACTTTATCTTCTTCATGAGAGTGCCTGGTTGTGTGTGTGTGTGTGTGTGTGTGTGTGTGTGTGTGTGTGTGTGTGTGTGTGTGTGTGTGTGTGTGTGTGTGTGTGTGTGTGTGTGTGTGTGTGCGCGTGTGTGCGCGTGTGTGTGTGTTTGTGTGTGTGCAGTTCAGGCAATAGCACACACGAAAAAGATATAGTTTACATACACTATAAAAAGACATTAATAATGGGAGAGATTTTTTAAAGATAGCTTTTTCAATATTTTCTTAAAAATAATGGAAAACTATTTTTAAAATTTTCAAATGCCCAAATTCATTTGTTCAAACTAGGGCTGCACAATATTTCACTAATTTATTGTTATTGCAGTATCAATGTACACAAAATGCACATCATGAGAAGAACCGCCTGGACTGCTAATGCCTGTAATTATAGTTGGTGACACTTGTTTAATGCAGCATACAGGGTTTCTGAAGGTAAAGAGGTGGGAAGCTGTTCCAGTAATTTAGATTTTTATTGCCAAACATCAGAAGTTAAACAGAAGCCACTTGTTCCATAAAACCTTGTTGCTGAGATGGAAATGATGAATTTGAAGGGAAGCTGACAAGCCTGTGAACATCATCTCAGTTGTGGTAAAGCACAGAGGTGGCAGCATCATGTTGTGTGGGTTTATGCTGCACTGTACAAAATAGATGGCATCATAAGGAAAGAGCATTATGTGGAAATATTGAAGCAATTTACCTTAAAATCAATAAGAACTTTAAAGCTTGTGTACAGATAGGTCATCCAAGTGACCAAAATTATACAGTCAATATATTATATATATATATATATATAATATATATATATATATATATATATATATAAAGATTATGTGTCTCTTTATACCATGTATCTGTTTTTTCCTGACTATAGCCTAACTTGAAAAGGCTGGGAAGGAAGAAATGTGGGACATGTGGTGGGACAATATGATCAACCAGCATGAATCTTTTCCTGACATATCATCAGGAGAAGGTTCAGGAACAGGGTACATCTTATCAGATCCAGGGCAGGTTAGAAGTTTACCAGCGTGATCCAGCAAGTTTGAAAACAGCTACCGTTGACACTGGAAAGTCTTGATTTTCAACTCAAAATATTCCTCTCCTGAAGACAAAATATGTGGAACCACATAAAATGCTATAAAGAGAGCTAACAAAGAGCAAAGGAACCCATGGAGTATTAGACACTACAAGAGCTGATGAGTAACAAAAGGCAGGCTAGGTACAGTAAGTACTAAACTGAATCCTGGTGTTCGGGAAGCAGGAAGGAAAACCAACTTGGAAGAACATAAAAACAAAACCAATCATGAAACCAAAAAAGGCATAAAACCTAAATACATTAACAAATATTGATTGCAAAAACAAAAAAAGAAAACAGAATCAAGAGAGCATGACACTGTATTTAAAACAGACACGCTGGACTGGGTTACTACTTGAGGGACCTACTTGCTGTTTGACCAGTAACTCTTAAGTTACAACCGTCACATAGGTACTCAGTGGTGTCGTTGTTGGTATAATTATCAGGCTGCAGCTTTAATGAACTGTAACTTAAGCTGCAAACATGAAGCTTCTTGCAAATAGCTTGTGGAAGATCTGAATGCTAACATTTCTTTGGAATAAAACATCCCACAAATTGCCGTGTCGCTGTCCACAGTTGGGCAACAAAATTATTTTAAGGCTATGAAAACACTTGTTTCAGGTTTTGTGTGTAAATCCCCAAACATACTATCTGAGCTGCCGATGGTACTGCATTGTCTCCCAGACACTTTGACTGATTATCTCCAAAATGTTATTGATAAGAAAAAGCCCCCCCCCCCCCCCCCCCTTTCCCCTTCCCCTGACACTGCAATGTGCCGTTTTGATTAATATCCAAGCAGGATATGTGCAACCTTTTACCCCTAACTAGTTATTCACTGTCACTCCTTTTGCTGAGTCTAACAGATGCTGCAGGGATCTCAAATCTTATCCAAACCCTCATTAAATTGTGTAAATGTCTCTGTACAAAAAGAGGGAGCAAACTATGCATTATATATTAATTGAGTCACGTCAATCACACCACAATAAAACTATTATTTCAAAAGATCAGTCATCTGTCCTGGTGCCTCTTATGCCCAGTAATCAACTCCAGATTGTACTTTTCTATAATGTGAAATTTTGACATTATATGACATATAATAAAACCACAGATGCATCTCCTATTAAACATCAATATACAATCAACAATTAAAGTACAATAAGTCTAAAGAGAGAGAAAAAGACATATAGGAGATTAGAAGAGTTATTAAGATATAATAAAAGCAGCATCATAGAATCTTAGTAGTAGAAAGGGATGATAGTAACAGCAAACAAATATTACACTGGTCATAAAAAGATTCACATTAGGAGATAATACTGTAAGGATTTTGCTCTACTGATAACAACTATAAGACTGGGGATGAAATTACAAGTATTCACATTTTGTACTGGTTGTGACCAAGTTGTAAGTAGAGCTTTAAAGTGCAAAATGCAGAATTAAGATAAAATACATAGATAAGGAAATGATTGAAAACTGAATTAAAACTCAAATATGCTCTTTCTTAGCTGATTAAAAGTTTAAAAAGTCCAAATGGCTTTTATTTCATTTTCTGCAAGGCAAGAAGGCAAACACGTTTTCTATGTGTGAACATGACAGCGTTGTTTTTTAAATAAGGGAGATGATCCACTGCAGAGGTTGGACACAGTCCAGCACAGCCATTTTAAATTTCTTTAAAGATCTTGATTGAATTTGAACAGAAAAGCCAAGTGGTAGACCAAAAGAAAGTTACCTGTGCAGATCTGCAGGCTGTAGTGGGGTGAGGACACAGGCAGATCCTCAGCCAGATACAGGGTCTTTACTGATGCTGACTGCAGACCAGTAAGCATAGGATGACATCTACAAGAGAAGACCATTAGAACCTCTCCTCCTACACCACAAGCACCATACCTAGGAAGGTGGAAGACAGTTTATTTCTGTGATAATAAAACATTTACTCTGAACTGTCCTGTTGGCTTTCAGTAATAAATTTTAGAAATTATACACTAAATGTGAACAGTCATAACCTTTTCAGGGTTCAGGTTTTAAGGTTTTGATCAGTCGTATATTGTGGTTCTCCATGTTAGAAGATTTGAGGGTGATTTAAAAGGACACTCTGTCCTGCTTTGTAAATAACATGAAAATAAACCCTAAACTATCTTTGAGCTACATGACTCATGGAAGTTTAAACTAAAACTTTTCTAACTTTCTGTTGCAGTGATCTGTGCTGCAGTGGTAATGCTAGCTTCACATACACAAGTGCAGATGAGGTTTCTTGTTGTTTTTTAGACCAAAAAAGTGTTTTATTTGAGGCACTACTTGTTTTGAATTTTTTTCTTTTATTTCCTAAATCGTATAAACGTATAATCATTTAGAGAAATTGCCCAATAGATGCCATAGGTCCTATCTTAGATCATTGCAAAATACCCCATCAACCTCAGGTCATCAATGCCTTTTCTTTTTCTTTATTTCCCACAGATGGCCTCGGCAACAGCAACCTATGGACAGAAGGAATCTTCGGACCAGAACTTTGACTACATGTTCAAGATCCTCATCATTGGCAACAGCAGTGTGGGAAAAACCTCCTTTTTGTTCCGCTACGCCGACGACTCGTTTACACCAGCTTTTGTCAGCACGGTGGGGATTGACTTCAAGGTGAAGACCATCTACAGGAACGACAAGAGGATCAAACTACAGATCTGGGTAAGCCTGAGGCAAAATGGTAGATGTGCATTTTTATCAAACAAGGAATCAGTTAAAAATAATTTTATTCTAATCTAATATTTGATTAGAGCACAGAATAGGGTTCCACAAACGTTACAGAAATTTAGGCCCATTCCTCGAGATAAATATTGTGTTAATGAGTCAGGTTTTTGGGCTGCCTTATTCTCACACACCTTTTCGGCTCTATCTAAAATATAGGACATAGGACTGAGGTCAGGGCTTCGTCACAGTCACATTCAGCAGTGTGCTAAGAGTCATTGTAGATTTGGAAAAATATTTGTGCAGAAGACTTAACTTCTTGACTGACCCCTTGAGATGTTGCTGCAACATTTCCACGTATGTTTCTGATGATACCAGCTATTTTATAAGTTGCGCCAAACCCTCCTGCAGAAAGACAATCACACAACATGATGCTGCCTCCACCATAGTTTTGCCTCGTGTCCTCAGGCTTGCACATGACTGTGACTACAACAAGACTTCTTAGATACTGAGACTCTTTTACCAGCTTCAACCAGCATCTTCACAAGATCTTTTCTTTAGTTCTGGGGTTTATACTACACACTACGCACCAAAACATATTCATCTCTGAGCGTTCCTCCATATAACTCAGCTGTTGTAAAATAATCTATCAGATGTTTACATCATCATCTAACCCTAACCCTGCCTTGCAGAAAGGAGGTCCTGGTCCCTGTCTGGGGTCTTTCTACATGTTCTCTCTGTGCATGTGTGTGTTCTCTCCGGGTACTCTGACTTCCCACAGCCTGAAAAAATGACTGTTATGTTTATTGGTCTCTCTAAATTGCACATTAGGAGTGAGTGTGTGTGTGCATGGTTGTTTGTCCTGTGTGTCTCTGCGTTGCCCTTTGATGGATTGGCGAACTGTCCAGGTTGTACCTGCCTCTGGCTCAATGACCCCCGATACATTGTGCACACATGAGAGGAAGTTCATGTTTTATGCTTAGACGCAAATTCAAGCCAAATAGACTACTGATTATGATTGCCTCTTCTACTCGCATAAATTTTTATGCCTTTCTGATAACTGAGAAAATAACATTTCATGTGAAATTTCCCCACAAATCAGACAGAATAACCTGCTGTGAGGCATTGGTGCTGTTCAGTTATGCAAAATGTCCTCAGAGTGCACACAGCGTTCCCTCCTCTGCAGCCTTTTCACTCAGGTTGGATGGATGAAAAAGAATAAATTAATCCTGAAATAAAGAGAGGCCACAACGAGCTAAGATGATATATCCTCAGGAGAAAAACCGAATGATGTTTTCTCTTGTTTGGTTGCACCATACATGTGTTGGGCATAAAAGCTCAAATGTAAACCAAGTAGAGGCATTAAAGAGCAGCTTGCAGAGGAAAGAGGTTGTTTCTTTTATCCGAGATGCATTAAACTGGCGTTTCTAGATTAACAGCATGCTCTGTGATGGTGAACAGAGGATTGTGAGGGTGTGTTTCTGCATTTGATGGGCTGCATCTGTTATCTGTTATCAGCATTTGCCAGGTCTTGCCTGAAGTAGGAAAGGTGTGGTTTGCCAATCAGAGCACAAGAAAATGAGGACCGAGAGCTTTTCCCTTGCCCCAGCTACTAGGCATTTCTCTCAGTCAACTGTAATTCCTTATACCACCGCCCCATATGCAGACACACCATCCCTCCATGTCTCAGCAGGTTTGACGGAGTAAATGTAAAAAATAAACCTTAATATCCTATGCAAATATCTGTCTCTGCTGTTGTCATGTTGATTTACCTACATTATCTCACTAGAAACGTCGTGGCATGAATATTAAGATGTAGTACGGGACATTTTTAATAAATCTGTTCATTTGATTCTGATAAATTAAAATTTGTCTTTCTAAAAAAACATGACCATTAGCAAATGAACATAAAATATGTAAAACTCAAAAAATTTAAAGGAAGTGTATTCTTTTTATTATGATTTTTCAAATCCTTGCTGCCAAAATTATTTAAAGTTGGTATAAAGACCATTATTCAAGACGGGCTGTAGGCTCTTATGTTACACATAATAAATTAAATCAATTCGGTTTTGTAAAGTTTTATTGTAAAGGCAACAAATGGCAAACAACAAAATGAGACAATATTTCTCTGAATCTACAGCAGAGTGAAAAATCATGAACAGAAGACACAAATAAAAAAAAAAAAACAGATCATAAATATAAAATATGTTTAATAATGTAAAGTATACCATCTTAGCAGCAATTTTGCATTTTAACAGCTTGAGGCAGAAATCTAGAGTATGAAGGGCCAAACATGTCCAAATTTATTGAATATATATACACCATTAAATGGGAATAAAAACACATCTATCCTTGCCTACCCATGCAGAGTAATGCATGCGAAAAGAGAACATGCAAGGACTTTCTTGAAGCAAAGTAAGAGTGCTGAAATACAAACAATTTAATAAACATAAAATTAATGAAAAATGTGACGTTGCCCTGTGACAGACTGGTGACCAGTCCAGTGTGGACCATGGCTTTCGCCCAGTGAATGCTAAAGAAGAGCGGCAGTCCCCAAAGGGAAAAGTTCTTTCTTTCTCTGAACATGAAAAACCAAAATGTCTTGATATGATGTAGTACCAAAGACAGTACCAGTCTTCTATATCTGGTTTCTGTCATTTTGTTAGCATTTAGCCATACAATAAAACGTTGCTTCCATTTACTCAAATGTGGAATTCACAAATTTGGCGTTTATGGACGGCAGACAAGAATGGCATAGTTGAAAGAAAACCACAAAATGGCAGATTTGCAGTTTGTTACCAGCAATGTAGGGGACAGAGCAAACATGTGAAAGAAGGTGCTCTGGTCTGATGAGACCAAAATTAGTTTGTTTTTTTTGGGCTAAATGCAAAATGGAAAAATAACATTGCACATTACCCTAAACATACCCTCCCCCACTGCGAAACATGGTGCTGCCAGCATCATGCTATGCAGACTCTTTTCTTCCCCAGAGACAATGAGGCTGGATGGAGTTGACAGGAAGAAGGATAAGGTTAAACACAGGACCTTGCTGGAAGAAAACCTGACAGAGAATGAAAGACTTGAGACTGGGGCGGAGATTCACCTTCCAGCAGGAGAACAACCCTAAACATGCAACCAGAGCTACCACAGAATGGTTCACATGAAAGCACATTCATGTGTTAGAATGGCCTAGTCAAAGCCAAGTAAAGTCTGTGATGTGAAACCGCAATGCATCACATATTTTTCAAATTGTTTTGCTGTAAAAAAAAAAAAATCCGAAACATGCTTAAATTCTTCTTCCACTTCACAATAAGTGTTGGTCACAACTTTGTGTTGGTTTATCATGTAAAATCTCTACAAAACACATTGAAATTTGTGCCTAAAAGGTGACTAAATGTAAAAAAGAATAAAGAGTGTGAATACTTTTGCACCTCATTATCATCAGGCTGCTTGTAACCAGGGCAAATAACTGCAGTTCTTGTTTCAAAGTTTTAACACGTCTTATCCTGAACTTTCCTTTAAGTGCTTACATAAGTGTGACTCATGCTAGGTAAAAACAGGCTTCACTCTTTCAAAAATAAAGTCTCAAGGACCGCCAACTTTGTGAAAACCTAACACATTTAACCAAGGTCCTTTTTAAACCTCCATCTGTGACCGATGGTTCATTTGGCTGCCTTTGTTCAGAAATCTTTTCATTTATTCTTGTTTTATATTGGGTTTAAATCTTCCATGCTCATTGTGGCCTTTTCACAATATTTAGCTCTAATTGGTCCACAGTATGGATCTGTTTTTTTATTTCACTCAAAAAACCAATTTACTAGGTCTGGAGGCAGCAAAAAGTTCAAGATTAAATATTAAATAACCGACTTAATTATAAGACTAAATACTATTTTGTATGTGATAGTAATGCAGTGGTATTATGTTTCAGTGCGCATTCTGCTTATAAGAGGAGTTTATATAACACCACTCCGTGCTACCTACACTGACAATTTAGGTATAGTACCAAGGCTCTTATACCCAGCTACCTAAAGCACTGTAAGTGGATCTCAATTGCAGTTACAGGACAGTAAGCCCAGCTATGTATTTACAGCATAACGGTCAGAGACTGCCTTTACAAAACATCTTAGTTTGGTTGGTGACACAAAATGTTTTGCATTCCAGCTTTTATATTTTTAAACTTTATACTCAAAAGGAGAACATCCTGATCTTTGCTGGAAACGTTTAGATATCCCGAAACCTTCCTCAACAGAAATGAACCTTTCAGTTTGAAGTTTTTGATCTGAAATTTGTTATTTAAGACGTTTTTTCATCTGTTGCCATTTAGAGGGGTACACACTTTTTGTTAGGTATAACGACCACAGGAAGGAATGATTTAATGGACTTCTTTTTATAGACATCAGTCTGCTAATTAGATTTATAGACATACAGGGGTTGGACAATGAAACTGAAACACCTGGCTTTAGACCACAATAATTTATTAGTATGGTGTAGGGCTTCCTTTTGCGGCCAATTCAGCATCAATTAATCTTGGGAATGACATATACAAGTCCTGCACAGTGGTCAGAGGGATTTTAAGCCATTCTTCTTGCAGGATAGTGGCCAGGTCACTACGTGATACTGGTGGAGGAAAACGTTTCCTGACTCGCTCCTCCAAAACACCCCAAAGTGGTTCAATAATATTTAGATCTGATGACTGTGCAGGCCATGGGAGATGTTCAACTTCACTTTCATGTTCATCAAACCAATCTTTCACCAGTCTTGCTGTGTGTATTGGTGCATTGTCATCCTGATACACGGCACCACCTTCAGGATACAATGTTTGAACCATTGGATGCACATGGTCCTCAAGAATGGTTCGGTAGTCCTTGGCAGTGATGCGCCCATCTAGCACAAGCATTGGGCCAAGGGAATGCCATGATATGGCAGCCCAAACCATCACTGATCCACCCCCATGCTTCACTCTGGGCATGCAACAGTCTGGGTGGTACGCTTCTTTGGGGCTTCTCCACACCATAACTCTCCCGGATGTGTTGGATGTGGTTCGTCCTTCTTGGTGGTATGCTGACATTACCCTGGATACCGTGGCTCTTGATACATCACAAAGACTTGCTGTCTTGGTCACAGATGCGCCAGCAAGACGTGCACCAACAATTTGTCCTCTTTTGAACTCTGGTATGTCACCCATAATGTTGTGTGCATTTCAATATTTTGAGCAAAACTGTGCTCTTACCCTGCTAATTGAACCTTCACACTCTGCTCTTACTGGTGCAATGTGCAATCAATGAAGACTGGCTACCAGGCTGGTCCAATTTAGCCATGAAACCTCACACACTAAAATGACAGGTGTTTCATTGTCCAACCCCTGTATTTCAGCTATGCTTCACAGCTTCATTTGTTATTCAAGTTATCTGATTATTTAAGCAACTCTCACTTAGCGTTGATTCGGTGTTAGACGTTTAAATGTTTATATTCTGTTGTAGAGTTACTTTTATCTTAATTCGTAAAAACGTTATTCGTTAATGTAACATTTAATAAATCTTCTCCATGGTCTGATGGATGAGTTGTACTTTTTTATTTCTGTTTTCAGGACACGGCGGGTCAGGAGCGTTACCGCACCATCACCACAGCTTACTACCGAGGAGCCATGGGCTTCATCCTCATGTATGACATCACAAACGAGGAGTCCTTCAACGCCGTCCAGGACTGGTAAGTTTTTGGCTCAAGGACATCCTTTCTCTTTTCTTTCTTTCATGATAAATGTGTGATGAAAGTGATAAAAGATGACTCCTACTTGTGAAAGGGAGGTGGGTGTGGATGATGGATGAAATGTTGTCAGGAAGAGATGTGGCTGTAAACAGAATAAGGGCAGATGATGTCAAGTAATCAGATGCTTGTTATCTTTTGTTCTTTCTAATGTCTTTCTGGGACAGTGATATGTGGAGGCTTGGAGGAGCTTTTGCTCTTAAACTTATGGTTAAAACAAAAGGTTTTTCCCTTCAGAAAGAGACAATATTTCTTCCACGTTAATAAAGCTGAAAAAACCCTAACCTCCTATGTCTCTTAAAGGCATTTCAAATTTAACTGAGTTAGATCTGGTGCTTGGATTGGGAAGAAACAAATATTAGAAAGAAACAAATGCGATTTAATGTGCAAGACAAAAATGTATTGCCTCAACTCATTCAGTTTCATTCATTAAATCCAGCATCTGTGATGACGTGTTTTTTGTCTTAGCTCTTTAATTGTTGCGCTGTGCAGCTTATCGCAGTGGGAAGAATCATTTGAACCTTGCAGCCTTTGGGTTTTCGAGTAAGCTGGTTGTGTTTGTTCCCAGGTCGACTCAGATTAAGACCTACTCGTGGGACAATGCCCAGGTGCTGCTGGTAGGAAACAAATGTGACATGGAGGATGAGAGGGTGGTGAGTGCAGAGAGAGGCCGGCAGCTCTCAGAACATCTCGGTGAGTATGCACTGTGCTGGTCTCAATTTTAAATATTGGGACAAATGTCATAATTATGAGGTTTTAAAGATCCGTTTAAAAGCATTTTGTATTTAGGGGAGAAGAATGATGATATAACAAACAACTTCAGTGAATTTTAAAAACAAGAATTGGGTGCGCATTTAATGAAAAGTTTCTCTGATAGACTCTGGTTCACAATTGTACATGCAGGCTCAAAAATAAACATACCCCCTGTTGAGAATTAAAATCATGTAATTTCATGCTATTAGTTTAGTTTGCATGTGAGAACATTAAAGTGAGATTTAACATGAGTGAGCCTTGAGGAGACATCACAGATCACAGCAGGGGTCAGGATGGAACAAGGGTGAAACAGAGGTTAGAAAGTTCTCAACAGCTGCAAGCAGTAAAAGCTGGCTGTAGGGACAATAAAGCAATAAATGTCAACTTTTGGGCATGGTATAGATACCACAAGGAAGCTTGGCTGATTTACAACACCTGACGGAAAAAGGGAAGGCACAGTCAGTAAGCTTTAAAGTCAACAGTATAAAGATGTACTGGAACTTGTAATGACAGAGACATCTGGGTAAAGACAGCCATGCTTTGCTGAAATCTGCGATCTTTCTCCGTAAGGGCCCTTATGTAATTTTCTTTCTTTATGTAATTTTCTTTCTTTGTGTTATTTTGTATATTCATTTTGCATTAGAAATCATTGGACTTATTATCTTCCAAATTAAACTTGCATTAATCTTAATTTCCTGCTCTTCATCTGTTCTTTCTCACCACATCCGGACTGGGAGAGGTTGAGGCCGCAAGAATATCAGTGATAGCATTATTTTACCTCAACACCCCCCACTAATATTTGGATAAATCTATCTTAGCAAGCTAAAGGGAAACCCCACACTTTCTGCAGCCTTCAACAAGCTTTTGGAATAACTTGCTAAATATTTGGCCACTCTCCTTAGTTTTTCCTGGCACACACCCAGCTTTACATGCTTTACACACACATCCTTAACATCTTCCTTCTAGACATATAGTGTTTATATTATTGTACTGTATCTTGTCCAGTGTGTACCGGTATTTATTTATATACTTTTTTCTAGACTTTTTTCAATAGGGTCATTTGTGAAAGCATTTTACAGACTGTAAATAATATTTAAATTCTTTTTTTACTATCTAGTTTGTAATTTTCTTCATTTTCATTCATTGTTATTCATCACTTTAGCATTTTCATTTACTCAATTGTTTTAGGGGATGGATCTCTGAGAGATCAAGCCAGTCGTGTTTTATTATTTCACTCGTTCATTGTATGGAGAATATCTCCTTTCTGTCCTTCCTCCATCTTCTCTGCTCAAGACA
The DNA here is from genome assembly GCF_021462225.1 of Girardinichthys multiradiatus. NCBI lineage: Eukaryota > Metazoa > Chordata > Actinopteri > Cyprinodontiformes > Goodeidae > Girardinichthys > Girardinichthys multiradiatus. The sequence continues at coordinate 12,457,316 of NC_061802.1, read as the reverse complement.
TTCTTAAGCTCACTAAAAGTCCTCCTCACTACTCTTAACATTTGTTCACTTTATGAGCTCTCTTAAGGCCTAAGGTACTTTTTCAATAACTTTTATCTTACTGATGTAAAATTCTAAGAAAAATCTTAGACTTTGAGAAATTCTAAGATTTTTCTTAGAATGACATTACTAGGAGCCACTTTTAGTCTTAGGATTATTTATGAATACAGGCTCTGGGTCTGTCTAAAAGCTGAATGTGAGCCTGCTTTCTCGATGTCAAAGTTATGATGTTTGTTTGAGATCAATGTCCTATAGAAAACCCAGCTGTCATGTTTGACGTAGTAAGGACCCAAGTGGCGAATCTGACTGTGGTAAGAGAATACTTTTAATAAATAAAAGAGAACTTACAAGATAAGCATAGGAGGAACAGGTCTTGGAACAAAAGCAGAACACAATAGAAATACAGGCAGTCCAGCAGGATTGTGGAATAACAGAATGACAGGCAGTCTAACAGAAAGATATAGCAATGAACAATGACCATCAGTGAGCTTTTATAATGAGGATGAGTGGAAAATAGCATTGAATGCAGGTGAGTAATGTGGAGCAGCTGAGGCAGAACGGGAGACTGCAAAGGGACACTAATCAATACAGATAGGGCTGAACTAAAGCACAAAGGGAAAAGACTTGCAGAAATCTCAATGAGAAAATGGTGGCTTGTCCTCTTCAGGTTGGAGGGGAGTTCCTGCCTCAAGTGGAGGAGTTCAAGTATCTTGGGGTATTATTTATGAGTGAGGGGAGAATGGAGCGGGAGATCGACAGACGGATTGGTGCGGCTGCCACAGTAATGTGGGCGCTGTGCCGGTCCGTTGTGGTGAAGAGAGAGCTGAGCCGAAAAGCGAAGCTCTCGATTTACCGGTCGGTCTACGTTCCTACCCTCACCTATGGCCATGAACGTTGGGTCATGACCGAAAGAACGAGATCCCGAATACAAGTGGCTGAAATGAGCTTCCTCCAATGTTGTGGCCGGGCAATCCCTTAGAGATAGGGTGAGGAGCTTGACCATTCCGGAGGAGCTCGGAGTAGAGCTCCACATCGAGAGGAGCCAGTTGAGGTGCCTCCTGGACGCCTCCCTCGGGAGGTGTTCCAGGCACGTCTCACCGGAAGGACACGCTGGAGGGACTATGTGTCTCGGCTGGCCTGGGAATACCTTGGGCTCCCCCTGGAGGAGCTGGAGAAGGTGTCTGGGGAGAGGGAAGTCTGGGTGTCTGTACTGAGTCTGCTGTCCCCCGCCTGGATGAATCGCTTTTCGGCTCAGCTCTCTCTTCATCACAACGGACCGGCACAGTGCCCCCATTACTGCGGCAGCCGCACCGATCCGTCTGTCCATCTCCTGCTCCATTCTTCCCTCACTCATGAACAAGACCCCGAGATACTTAAACTCCTCCACTTGAGGCAGGAACTCCCCTCCAACCTGAAGAGGACAAGCCACCCTTTTCCGGTCGAGAACCATGTATATGTGTAGCATTTTGTTTTTGTCAAACCAAACAAAACCTCTTGCAATCTTTGTCTTCTGTTTCTCCTCCAGGTTTTGAGTACTTTGAGGCCAGCGCTAAGGACAACATCAATGTGAAGCAGACCTTTGAGCGCCTTGTAGATATCATCTGTGAAAAGATGTCTGAGAGTCTGGATGCCGGTGATCCCGCCATTACGGGTGCCAAACAGGGACCCCAGCTGACAGAGCAGCCTGCGCCTCCCCACCAGGACTGTGCATGTTAAAGCTGACTCATCCCCCAAACCCCTTTTCCTACTATGTCTTTCCTTGTACGTCTTTAGCTGGACCCCAGGTCCTTGGATCCTTACTTCAGCATCCTGTTCACTCCTCTTCGGGGTTCATTTTTTTTTTGCTAATGACCACAAGAGAAAGGCTGGAAAAAGTCTGAAATGCTGCAAGCAAGCGGTGTTTCCACATTTTAAAGGTGTTTCTGTTGAGTTTCTCCACAAACAGGAGTGTTAACATTGTTTTTATCAGTGCAGGTGTTGATCTGATGCCAAAGCAAGCCCAGTAAAACCAGAGCATTTCTGACTTTTTGCAGCCCAGGCTCTTGCTGGTTTCCCTGATTCTCAGTATGGTTTTTCAAGAAGGATTTAATGGTAAGTATCCTCAGTGTGCCATTTAAATCCTTCCAAAGTTTACACTACTTTGTTTCATGTCTTGAAGAGATGAAGCCTTGGATATGGTGACCAAGAGGTTCACTGTGGTGTTACGCGGTTGTTACGATCCATCTAAGAAATAATCAAAACCGATGTATTACATTTCAGATTCGTCATATACATTTCATTTTTTTATTCTACCTATTTAAAATTGAAGACTGCAGGAATTAGCAATCATTACCTTTTCCATCTGAGCATCTTCCATCATAATTTTTTACTCCATCATTACTTCTGAATTTTTTTATTTTGCATTTTGTTCTTTTCATAACCTAAACCACAGAAAGAGTAAAAGATAAACAAGCTTTGGTAAGATGAAAAAGAGAAAAAAATATATAAATTAAAATAATTTTTAATTTAATTCTATTTATTTCAGATGTACAAATAAATGTTGTGCAATATATACATAAACATATAATATATACAGGTATGCACTTCTGGAAAAACATTTTAAAGAGTATGATGTACTGCGAGGACAGTGTTTTGCTGTAGGACATGTTTGTTTGCTCTTCAGGGAGTTACTGTTTCCTTGCTTGTGACTCCTTTCAGGAATTATGCAATTTCCAAGTTTCACTTCAGTACAGGAAAAGAGTCAAGATTGCAAACTCCATATATAGTTTCATGTGTCCCCCTAATTGTTTTCCAAAACCCTGACTGAAGTTAAGATTTTAAAATCAACTACAAGCTGTCATATTGGACAGGCCTTGACGCCACTTAACAGAATTTAATGTTAGACTTTCAGAATAAATTAGGTATAAACTCTTAATGTAAACTCTTAATGATCATGGATACAACCTTTGTGGTGTCCTTGAGCTGGAAGTTAACCCTAAATAAATTAACACTAAAACTTAAAAAAAATAATTTCCAAAGCTCAAAGTCATCTGAATCGTCTGTAAGATTGTAAGAATGATGACAAATTTTACTGTTTGTTGTTACTTTAATAATAGGTGTGAAAAAGAAAAGTCTTTCAAACAGTTTTGTGCTTTCTGAACCATTTGGAGGTGGATTTCAAGGATGAAAATAATGTCGTTTAGTAGTTGATTCTGTCTTTATCTGGTTGCTGACTGTCTTTGGTGAGAGGAAACAGAAGGAGAGAATAGTGTTGACTGAGTTTGTTGTTGTCACAGGGTTTTTATTTGTGAAATCTGTGCTAATTATTTGGTATTAGTCCTTGACGGGTGCGACACTAAAGCATGAGAAATCTCCAGAGAAATCAAACTTAAGTAAGTAAAATGAACTAATAAATCTTTCTGATGTTGCATCTAAAAACAGAAGAGTTGATAGATAATAATATGAAATGCACTGCCCTCAACAATCATTGGCACCCCCTCCAAAGATGTTTAAGAAGCATTACAATAAAATATTCTTTTGGGGTTTTGGATTTTCTTTATTTATTGTAACAATACATGTGGCCAAGTTCAGGTGAGGAGCTATTTTCTTGCAGTAATTTCCTGACTTACAGTATGAAGATGAACACACATCTGCCGTACTTGAATTGCATGTTCTCGTCTTTCCTATTTTGAACATTGGCTAAGTGAAATAGGGTTATGTGTCACAATATATTTATACTGAAGATACAGGAATTACTGATTTTGTAAAGCTATACTGACAATAGTAATCTAAATCTTCTTCCTTCAGTAACAACTTCGACATTGAAGAGTGTTGTCTGCATGATCTTTTGTGCTCATGTATGGTGTAAATACCTTGGATTGTTTTTGTTTCCAGCTGACCGATCACTTGTCAGGGTAAGATGAAATTGGCCATCACCAGTTGAGTTGTCGGTACAAATTTAATTTATATACTCCGTGAAACAGGAAGTGATGGATTATTTACAAAATATTCTTGACACTGATCAACCTAAACCAGTAAAGTATAAACTGTGAAAATGCTTCAGTTTTTTGTGTTTTTAAATTAATAGGTAGTAGTGTCATTAAGTGGGTAAAAAACAGTTATTTCTTATGAAGCGATTTATTCCTACAGAGCAAGTAGTCAAGTTAAAGGCTGCTTTTCTAAATTCACAAAGCCCTCGGCGAGGTTATGCTGCTACAAAAAAGCATAGATATCTTAAGGCTTTTTACACATTTATACAAGGGGTGCCAATAATTGTGAAGGAGGTTGAACTAATGCAGTCTGGGCAGGTATCAACCCCTTGTGATGAAGGGTCTGTCAAAACCTTCACTGTCTTTCTGTCTCACATTAGAACCCTTTGGCCTGAACTTAATCAATTCAAGCATTTAAATACTAATTTTTGCTTTTGCTCACATCAGCTGTAGTAACTCAAGTGGCTGAAAGGGATCCTTTTCAAATTTCTGTGCTTAGTAAAAATAGCATTTGAACTGAAACTTTAGCAGAGTTCGTATTGCTGAGCAACTCTAGTTGACTCTTGCAGGTTCAGATGTAAATGTTGCTGTGTTTAGCTGGTTGAATGTTGAGAAGCCTAAAACAGCTGGAGGCAGGGCAGGCAGCTTGAGCTTGAGTATTCACCTGTTCGAAAAGTCAACACAGCGCTGCTTTTATGGGCCCACCTTTGCTCAGAACGTATTTACACACTGGTTTTGCTACATTTCCCAAGGCTAAAACTGGTTTTCTGGTATTTGTCTTTATTTGATAAAGGATTACCATAGAAGCGGCTTGCTGTATTTGTCCCACAAAGCCAGACAAAGAATGATAGACGAGTTTTATGGGTTTAGAGTTGCAATAAAACAAGTTTGCCAGAAAAAAAAAAGATTATTTGTGGACTGAAATTGCAAGACAAAAACTACGCAAATCAAAAAAAAAAAAACTGTAATATTAAAATAGACTTGATAATGTCTGTGTTTTTGTTTTATTTTAAGAGCACCTGAAATTACTGCTAATGTTACAGAGAACGAATCCCGAGCCAGTTCAGTGATTTTTCTCCCTGTGAATATTTCTTTCTTACTGGTTGTGACTGTTTTGAGTAAAATCCAAACTGATAAACTGTTCTCCTTTCTAATATGTCTTCCTCTCCATATAAACCTTAACCTGTAAATACTTTATCTTTCAGTCATGTGGATTGTGTTGTGTCGACTCAGTCTTGCATCCAGAAACAAAGGAGGAAAAAAAAGACCTGAAACCCCAGAAAAGAGCCATGTTATACTGTATCTGCATTGATTTCTAGGCCTACTTGTGAATGAATGTGTCACTTGGCTATGAAACAAAACACACTGCAGCATAAAACACAAAAACAAACGGCATCAAGCTTGGTAGAGGCTGCCGACTGTAGATCTTCTACTAGCACGCAGGAACGTGTATGTTTTTCTTTTTGGTCTTGTATCACTGCCTTTTCAGATCCTTTCAGTTTGGACCATTAAAGTGCGAGAATATGCTGTGGATGTTTTTATCTGTACTTTGTGGTAAAACAATAAAAAGAAATGCTGAAAAGAATCACTTTGTTATTGATTTAACATATCTATTGATGCTTTAAACGCTAGTGGATTAATGAAATAAGCATTTTAAATACATTAATGAAACAACATTTCTTGATGATTTACTATGATTTTGATCAATACATTTAAAGCAAAAAAATATATCTTGTGTAGAATTTTGTCTAAAACGTTCAGTGTTTCAGAGCAATTTTTGTGCCTCATGAGAGTATTCACATCTTGTCAATTTTGTCATGTTACAACTGCAAGCTTCAATCTATATCTTGGGGTTTATGTATTAGACTAACACAAATTTACCTTTTATAGAAGAATCACATAAATAAAGCTATGAAGGTCCAGTTTAAAACCGTCCACACGTCATGCAGGGGGCCACAGCAAACATGTAAAAGGAGGTGTTCTGGTCAGAGGAGACCAATATTTAACTTTCTGGCCTGAAAGCTCGACACTTCATGTCTCTCTGAACACACCATCCTCACTGTGAAGCACAGTAGTGGCAGCATCATGCTGTGGGAATGCCTTTGGCAGAGACGGGGAAGCTGCTCAGAGTAAAGGAGGATGTATGGAGCTCAATGCAGGAAGAAAACCAGTAAGAGGCTGCAAAACACTTGAGACTGATGTTTATCTTTTAGCAGAAGACAACCCAGAGCGACAATAGAATGGTTTAGATCAAAGTGTATGCCTTCAAGTGGCCCATTCAAAGTCCAGACCTAAATCCAATTGAAAATCTTCGGAAGAATGTAAAATGTGATGTTTGCCCTCAATTTCCATCCAATCTGATTGACCTTCAGCGATTTTGCAAAGAGGAATGGGCAAAATTTTCAGTCTCTAAATGAGCAAAGTAATTCAAAGAGACACACTATAAGACCTGCAGCCTTAATCACAACAAAAGGTGGTTCACAACATTTTGAAAAGCCAGCAGTTTTAATTTCTGCTTCAGTTATTTGCTATATTTTCTTGGTACCTCACAGTAAATCCTTATGAAATTAATTTATGATTAATGTTGTGATGTGACAATATGTGAAAAGGTTCAATGGCTATGAACTTTGCAAGGCAATACATTGATACATACATCTATAATAATTATTGCTCTTATCTACTGGTTTCAAATGTTGGGAAACTTTTCATCCATATTTTGACATTTCAAGTTAAAAGAATGTTTCACATTATTATTATCATTGTTATATAATATTATATACCTGAAAAAAATTAAAACAACTACATTAACTTTTAAAATGAACATCTGTCTTCACAGTAAGAAGACCAAATGTAAGAACATTTGCAATAAAATATTAATTGCTAAATGTTCTTTAAGTGTTTTCACTTTCATTTTCAATAAAATACAAAAATGCCAAAAGCATAAATTAACTAACCTAAACAGTAAGAAAGAAAAAGCGTGGCGCCAGACTGTTAAACACAACAGTAGATACAATAAAGGCACAAAAACCAGCTTATGCTGCTTTGCATATTAACAAGACTTACGACCTGAAAATATTATAATAAATTAAAACAAATGGAACAACTGTCCAACCAAGCAGGCGTCATTCATGGTCACTGGGGTCCTGCACCTTCCACATCGCTAGTATGAGATAGAGAAACATATTACCTACATATGTTGAGGAAGAGCATGGCAGACCCAAACAGAAATCCCTCAACATCCAAGATTCAAAGCAGAAATTGTCACATTTAGAGACAACCATGCTAAACACTCATACATTGTGCTGCCCTTGATGTGCAGGTGTTAGTTGTATTTGATTTTGTTCAACAGATGAAAATTATAAGACAATTATTATAACCTGGCAGACAACAACATTCATTAAGAGAAGTTGCATGTTGACTACCTCCTACTTCAGAGGTAATAAAACAAACTTTACCACTGATGTTGTTCTAGTAAACATCTCAATCTCTTTTTTCCCTCGTACTTGTAGTCTTCCGGATAAGCGGAAGACGACGAATCCGGCACCAGGTTGCGGGGGAGCAGACTCAGCAGAGACGCCCAGACGTCCCTCTCCCCAGACACCTCCTCCAGCTCCTCCAGGGGGAGCCCAAGGCGTTCCCAGGCCAGCTGAGAGACATAGTCCCTCCAGCGTGTCCTGGGCCGTCCCCTGGGCCTCCTCCCGGTGGGACGTGCCTGGAACACCTCCCGAGGAAGGCGTCCAGGAGGCATCCGGTATAGATGCCCAAGCCACCTCAACTGGCTCCTCTCGATGTGGAGGAGCAGCGGCTCTACTCCGAGCTCCTCCCGGATGGCCGAGCTCCTCACCCTATCTCTAAGGGAGTGCCCGGCCACCCTACGGAGGAAGCTCATTTCAGCTGCTTGTATCCAGGATCTCGTTCTTTCGGTCATAACCCAACGTTCATGACCATAGGTGAGGGTAGGAACATAGACTGACCAGTAAATCAAGAGCTTCGCTTTTCGGCTCAGCTCTCTCTTCAGCACAACGGACCGGCACAGCGCCACCATTACTGCGGCAGCCGCACCAATCCGTCTGTCGTTCTCCCGCTCCATTCTTCCCTCACTCGTGAACAAGACCCCGAGATACTTAAACTCCTCCACTTGAGGCAGGAACTCCCCTCCAACCTGAAGAGGACAAGCCACCCTTTTCCTTTCGAGTACCATGGCCTCGGACTTGGAGGAGCTGATATTCATCCGAGCCGCTTCACACTTGGCTGCGAACCGCCCCAGTGCATGCTGTAGGTCTTGGCTAGAGGGGGCCAGCAGGACCACGTCATCTGCAAAAAGAAAAGACGAAATCCACTGGTCCCCAAACCAGACCCCCTCTGACCCTTGGCTGCACCTAGAAATCCAGTGACAAAGGGCAGCCCTGCCGGAGTCCAACATGCACCGGGAACAGGTCCGACTTAGTGCCGGCAATGCGGACCAAACTCCTGCTTCGCTTGTACAGGGACCGGATGGCCCCTAATAAAGGGCCCCCGATTCCATACTCCTGGAGCACCCCCCACAGGGCATCACGAGGGACACAGTCGAATGCCTTCTCCAGGTCCACAAAACACATGTAGACCGGTTGGGCAAACTCCCATGAACCCTCGAGTACCCTGTAGAGGGTATAGAGCTGGTCCAGTGTTCCACGGCTGGGACGAAAACCACACTGCTCCTCCTGAAGCCGGGGTTCGACTATCGGCCAGACTCTCCTCTCCAATACCCTGGCGTAGGCCTTACCAGGGAGGCTGAGGAGTGTGATCCCCCTGTAGTTGAAACACACCCTCCGGTCACCCTTCTTATGTAGGGGGACCACCACCCCAGTCTGCCAATCCAAAGGCACTGTCCCCGACCGCCACGCAATGCTGAAGAGGCGTGTCAACCCTGACAGCCCTACAACATCCAGAGGCTTGAGGGACTCAGGGCGGATCTCATCCACCCCTGAAGCCGTGCCACCGCGGAGCTTTTTAACCACCTCGGTGACTTCAGCCTGGGTGATGAAAGAGTTCAACCCCGAGTCCCCGGTCTCTGTTTCCACCAGGGAATGCGTGATGGCAGGATTGAGGAGATCCTTGAAGTACTCCTTCCACCGCCCGATAATGTCCCCAGTCGAGGTCAGCAGCCTCCCAACCCCACTGTAAACAGTGTTGGCGAAGCACTGCTTCCCCCTCCTGGGGCGGCAGACAGTTTGCCAAAATTGCTTCGAGGCCAACCGGTAGTCCTTTTCCATGGCCTTCTCCAATCCTCTTTTTTCCCTTTCTTTTTCATTTTTATACAGCACCAATTCACAACCAATGTTATCTGAAGGCACTTTAGAAGACAGAGCTAATGTATACATAGAACCATATAATCAAAACGTCCAATCATATTGACATTTACATTCAATTACATTCACTCCTTTTCAATCCTATAGTTATAACACTACAAAGTCAAATTTATAATGCGACCTGTACAAATTGGAAGCATTAATGTGATATAAAAAGAGGGTCTTGGCAGAATTAGTTTTGATGCTGTACTTATAATATCAATTGATCCTAAAACCACAATAAGCTCTATATAAAATAAATAAATGATCTGTAGGCCATGATTCACTGCATGTATTGAAATTAACAAATTTCTAGAAATTAGTTTATGAAAAATAGCAGGATGAGGATTTAATTTTGCATCCCTAAGTCAAAGGCAACCAAACAGTACTTGCTTTAAAAAATATATTCATACGATGATGACCTTTTTATTTACACAGGGACAATACCAAACATTTCACTGACCTTTTTAAAAGGGAAGATGCATGGTGCCAGGATGTAGCAGCAATACTAATTCCCCCCCTGTAGTCCCTGGAGAGGTTGATGTTAACAATATATGATTTAACAGAAATTGTGAATGGATGATAAACAAGTGTACAAAACTAATTATATTTCTTTACATACTGTACATATCCAATAAATCATTATCTACATCTCCCTATAGTTTTGTTCATAGATTCATCACTAATGGGTGCAAATTTGCCTGGATAATAGTCATTTTTGCCAGATGTGCAAACACTTTAAACCTACATGTTATAATCTCATTTGGCAAACTATTCCAGAAACTCATGGCAACAAAAGAGAAAGCAGTTTAATTAAAACAGGTCCTACATTTTGGGATGCTGCTCCCAACTCTAGAGGTCACCCTAGTGACTCAAGTCGTTTTATCTGAGCTCAGTGCTGAGCAGCAATACCATGAAGGATTTTAAAAAGTAGGCAGATGTTTGCATAAATTATTAAATTGATTCAAGAGGCTTTAAGATTATTTTGCATGCCTGTGGCCAGCTAGTCACGCAACGCAGAAAACACAGTTTAGATACATGTATAATATCTTAATAGTAAGAGATTCTAGTATTTAATGCAGTCAGTTATTAATTAAACTTTCTAAGCGTTTTGACTTTTTTAAAAGTCATGGTTGGAAGTAGGTACATTCATTGACATTTTTTATTTTCTGTTATGAATAACATGTCTCCTAACCGTCGTTTAATCAAATGAATCCCTCCCAGCTGTTTTAATTAATAAACTTTAAAATATATATTCTTATAAGATCTATCAATGCTCTATGTAATTTCCACCTTTAGCCACCAGAGGGAGGTATACCCCTTTTTGAACAGCAGGTGTGGATTGTTGTATTGCTGTCCAGAGGAGTTATCATGGGCTCCATATACAGTGTTACATAATACGGACTTCACTAAAGGTTTCATTAATGGAGCAGCCATTATCTGGAGCAGCTCTTAATATTTAGATGTAGAGGTTCAGGAAGAATAATTAGTTTCCAAATATTAGAAGTTTACAAGTGAAGATGTAGTTTGTGCCTTAAAAATAATGGTTTGGGAACTAGTTAACAACTCTGCCAAGGAGTCTATTTGCCAAATATCTCAAAAACCTATGAACAGATTTGGATGACTAGATTGGAGTGGTGATGTGGAGCATCATCTGGATCCTGGGATTTCTGGATTGTTTATCAGTGTCAGACCACGGTGGATTTCCCCACATGGTTCGTCAGCCTGTCAGTAGCTTACATCCAGTGATCTTGGCGAAGGTCTGCGCTTGCCGCGTGCTCTTCTAGCTAAATTGGTTTTACATTTAGACGCAGCCAGATTTCCAGTTATCTTTTGAGGTTTGGCTTGTTGATTTTTATTTGTTCTTCAAAGTACAATAACACATAAAAGAAAAAAAAAAAAAACAGAAGATTCATTCACGTCCAAAAAAAAACATGACATTACATGATGTTTATATCCAGGCGACTGATTAGTGGATCTCAAGTATCAACCACCTGTTTCTCCCCAGTATCTGGCTTCCAAGTGAGTCCGTCAACACAAACATATAAAAATGACCAAACAGAACAAAATGTTTATTTGCTGAGCAGCATTTAATTCAAAACACGACAGCATCAATCCAAAACTTACTGTAGGCTACAGGTGATAGCAACAGTCTGTGCAACAGAAAGTTACGGCTTTTCACATTTTTAAACCAAAACGCACTGAAATAAGGACACGCCCAAGTAAAAAAAATAGACAAAATCCACGTGTCAAGGTAAATAAGATAGACACAGAGAACCTTGTGCCCTATAACACACAGCTGAGGGCAACATTCGAGCTTGTCCAATACATGCAAGTTTTTCCCTAAAGAAATACAGAGTAAATAGGTTATATACTGAGATTATCTCATACCAACTGCAAGTATTTTTTTCTTACAACCACCTCCTTCATGATGAGGGTTAATGGTGATATTCATGTAGAAATATCCATTTTGTCCAGCTTTGAGACTGAATACAGCCACGTCAACACTATTAAGAACTGGAAATCGAGAAATCTTTAAAAGGTTCCTCTTTCTCCCACTAGCGAACACACATACGAGGTAGAACAGGTTTACAAATTAGGCTGAAGGTATCTTCATTCTGGCTGGAATCTAATAAACCAATTAGAAACTGAAAATCAAATAGATGGTAGGGATAGGCAAATAAAGAAATAGCTCTGGGAGCAACATTATGCCCTTTCTATACATCAATAACACTGTTAAAGCCTCTGTGTTAATGTTGAGTTATGTTCTACCACGCATGCTTATATTTCACCAATCTTACATAACATTATAGTAATCGGAGCCAGCCCAAGGATGTATGGTGCCTTAAGCAGAATTTGGTTCAGATGCCCCCTTCCTGTTAAGTCCATTACACATTAGGCAACACTAACCAGGTTTCCATCATGAGATTTGGTTAAATTAGGAACAAGGGCCCAAGTTTGCCTGGCTGCGTTCATAACACACCTGCAAGAAAATTAATAAGCCTTAATAAGGCAATAATAAGCTGGGACTTCTTTGCAAAGAGTTAGCCTGTGCATGAAATGTGATACCAACATAGACACAAACAGTAGAAAAGCTTAACCTGGTAGCTTTAAGTAGTGAATATGCTAACATACTTTTTTTTGTATATTTACAACTAGTACATTTGCCAGTTATTTCAGGTCTCAACCATAATTCCTTCAATATTAAACAATTTGAAATATTTTAAATTAGGTGAAACTGTCTGCATTTAAAAGTATGCTAACTCACAATAAACAAATTCATAGATTTATGACCGAGGTTAAGTGTGAGAATTCAAATGTTCTTGGGGGCCCACTATGGTTGTGGGGCGCTGAAGAGCTGCTTTATTCGCTTCTGCCTTGGGCCGGCTCTGTTAGTGATGTAGAGACCGGCTGACGTCGCCTGGCAGAGTGGGACGCATCTGGGCTACATACAGATGAACCGACACGAATAAAGTCTGTGAAGCTTATTAGCTGTTCAATAGCCCATCTGAAGGTCTGGTCCACCCATCAGTGCACCTGGACCTCGTGTGGTAACATCTGGCAGCCGCTGTTGACGTGGGTGAGGACCTTCTGTTTCAGCTGGGCCACCTGCTCCCTCAGCAGGCTTGCGGTGGAAGCCAGGTCGGTGTTCTGGGTTTTCAGCGTCTTTACCTTGTCCTCCAGCCTGGAGATCCGCTCCAGTTTGCGCCTTCGACACTTGGAGGCGGCAATCCGGTTCCTGAGCCTCTTCCTCTCGGCTTTGATGCTCTCCTGAGAGTCCATGTCAACGGGAGACAGCGGCGGGCTGTCCCCGAAGCTCTGAACGTCGGGGACCGTCTGAGGCTCCTCTTTCGGCGGCTGAACCCGGGAGAGCTCCGGTTGCATCGGGGCTGCCCCCAGGTGATGTGACGGAGGGGGCGGGAATGGAACAGTGTCCGTGGAGTAGTTGACAGTGGTTCCCAGTGGCCCACTGCCGAAACTGTTCAGGTTCGTGTACACCGGCAGATCCGGCTGCACGGTCACCGGGGGGATGTTAGGCCCGAGGTCAAGGGTGCTGTTCGTCTGAGCGGTTCCGTTCAGCTGGTTCTGCTTGTGCAAGTCCTCCAGCGCCTTCACGAAGCCTTCGGCGAACTCCTGCTCGTCCGTCACCGTCTTTGGGTAGAGGAACTGGGAGCTGGTCGGCGTCGTGGTAACCAGTCCGTTGGACTGAATGATGAGCCTCTCCAGTTCAGGAGACGCCAGCTTGAGCAGACCCAAATCCGGGGAGTTGAGGAGGCTCTCTGCGTCGCGGAGATGCGGTTTAAGGTCTGCGTCGTCCACCAGGGTCAGATTGATATCCTTCTTCATCATTATTTCCGAGTGTTCACTGATACTATTAGTCTGCTCGACACTTCTTCAGAGCGGCGTCGTGTCCATAACCTCCCAGAAATGACCTGCGGTGTGAGAAATCTGCTGGTAAATGTCTGTTATAGCCTCACTCAGCCTGAAGCTGCTGTCAGACCGATCAACTGAAGCAGAATGTTCGCTCCACGCTCCGCCTCGAGCGTTTTTACACGGTTACGTTCCATTATGTCACGTCACAGCGCGCTCATTGGACAGAAATTACGTTCTAGCTCGACGTTCTTTGACTAAACAAAGACAGTCTGGGAACGGAAAGAAGATGGATGTCTCACTCTGCGAGTAATTTCAGAACCAGACAATATCTGGCGGATTGTCTTCTTTGAGCGTGTTTTTTTATGATACCGAGTGGGTATACAGTAGTATACACCTTGAATATATATAAATAGTTTTTTATTAAAATCACAAGGTAATGTCAGTGTTATCCCAAATAATTATCAGACACTATCATGCAGATTTTTCTTTTCCAAGAGTCTTGTTATCTCTAAAAGTAGTTTTTCACGTACAATTTTACTTAAGTGTACTATTTACAAACTGTATATTATCTCACCGTTTTGACATTAAATCAGACCTGTTTAAGGTCTGTTAGGATTTGCTGAATGCCCATAGAGGATTTGTGGGTAGAGCTAAACAGATGTGTTTGAAAAAGGCGGCCTGAAAACCTCCCTCAAAAGTTCTGTCAGGAGGAATGGGCCAAAATTCCAGCTTTGTTTTGAGAATCTTTAGTAATACTACCTTAAAATGTTTTACCCATGTGTATGTATATTTCAGTATTTTAACAGAAACAAATGGCAAAAGCAGAAAATGTTTAGTCAGATTTAATGTCAGACAGTGAGAAAAACAAGTTATGTCTTACTGATGTAATTTTGTACGACTGTCTCAACTGGTTCCTACTGATTTTTCCTTTGTTTATTGCTCTGTCTTACATGTTGTTTAAACGTCATATTAAATCAGCATAACCTGCGTTGAATTGATCGTTTTTCATTTCAGTTTTAAATGTTTGTAGAACTTTGATACTTTTCTATACTTGTTCTTTCATTTAAATTCTTTTTTGTATGCTTCTGTGACAAATTAACCTCCTTCCAGGCATTATCAAAGTATCTAACTTGATTAATTGTTAGTGCTGTTAACATTTGTATCAGTTCAGAATTAATATTCGACATAATATTTATAATGTTTACTTAAGAGAGTCATGTGAGCCTGGGGTACCCGAACCTCATTTCCTAATTAAAATCTCACACAAAGACTAACACTTTAAAGATAAATCTCTTCTTAGTTTGAGGTCCTTGCAAGATGTCAAAGTCATGCAAAGATTATGTTGTTTTCTCAAATGTAATACAGAAGTCTTGCACTGAGCCTTTTTTGCGTAAATGTAAATTTGCAATTCAAACAAAATAGGTTAGATTTACTTCAGTTTTATGATTTAAGGTAAATTTTTTGTTTATTGCACAACTGTATATTTATCCTTTTGAATTACTTTTGTTGTTATTGTTTCCTAACAGATTGTAAGCAAATACATATAAAAACAAATTTCAGAGAAACTTTGTATTGACCTTTTCTCTGAATTAAATCTTTTCCATCTTTTAGCTGAACAACTGTTTTCATGTGGTTACCGCAAACATAATAACGGCAACAGCTACACACAGGGTTTTTTTTCTTCCTAGTTTTAGCATGTGATTCAAGGGGACGTTTTGCTCAGTAAATTAAAAGTCCTGTTGCCCTGGAAATGTAGCGCATGGTGTAGAATGATGTCTTATGCAGAGTTACACACACCTTTGTTATAGACAATCTAAATGGTCTGTTGCCATGGAAAAGAGGAATAAAGTACAAACAGTGAACTAACTCACTGTGGCTTGATGCCTTAATGAAAATTAATGCCCTGATTTTAAAACAAATAAAAAGTTCAAAACAGGTTTGTAATCTCTAAAATAGGAAATACATTTATAGGCCAATGTAGCTATACATGATGCTAATACTCGAAAGCAAAATTAAATCAGGTAAATTCAAATTTAGGAAAATTCTATAATACAGAACATTCTAAATAACCTATATAAGTGCCAGTATAGGCTGAATGTTTTACTTTTTGATTAACAATTCTACATTTAGGGATGTATAGATGTTTTAATAATGCTTAGACATGTAATGTGTGTATTGTTACACAACAGAAAGCTGTGCTGAATGTGAATAGCTGCAAATTGTTACATTTCTGTGTGGTTAGAGTTCATCCAGTCAATAGGGCTCACTTCTCGTTTAAAGCCCCTAGCGAAGACATTTTGTTTCCAGACGTCAGCATTCGGGGAAGTTGAACCTGAAACTGGTTTGGTTTTAACATTTCCCCTGGTCAGTGAACAGCACTAGGGTTTTGGTTATTATGTATAATCTAGTTTCAGACTCAACAGTGGCAACATTTAAATGGATCACAGCAATATGTGTTTTTCCACTCTCCAAGTTTCTTTTTCCAAGTTTCTGTTTCAGGGTTATACAATTTCACTTTCTAATTTAAGAGCAAAATAACATCCACCTTAATTTCAGCATTTAATAACATGGGTGAACTTTAAACCTTCTCTGGTAAACCTTATGTGGGTATTTCAAACTATGTAGAGCAGATCTTTGTAATTACCTTGTCAGTGCCATCCTATTACCCAGATAATCAATATTCCTTCCAAAGTTATTGTATTAAGGACCTTGTTTTTCTCTCTATATTTCAGCTTGCATAGGGTTGCACCGAGCAGGTCTGTACGTCACAGGTAGGCCCCATCCTTCGCTACAAAGCTTTGTGCGGTTGGATCACATGGTTCACCCTGTGATGTCATATCTCTGGCGGAAATGGAGGTGGCTGTGTGTGTCTGAGGATGGGGGAGAGGAGGGGTAACCTGCAAGGGAGAGATATTTTGGTCTAAAAGCTGTTTCTCTGAGTAGAGTGGGGGTGCTGGGCCTGCAGGCGGTAGCTGGGAAAGGATGTACTACTATCTTTGTCACACACACCGCACTATCTCTCATTGTTTCCCCTTTGAGATGTAACTAATAATACAGAATACAAAACAAAATGCATGAAAAAGAGAAAAACATGACCTTTTACATTGACAGTTTTTCCTCTGTCTTATAGACATCGTTTATGAATGAATTCTGGTTAAATTTGTCACTAAAATAAATATGTAGTCAAAAACCTCGTTTTGAGATGCATATTATTATGAAAAATTAAACAATGGAATTAACGGCTGCCAATGTTTTAAAAGCCTTTAATGAATTTCTCATGACACAATTGAATGATGATGTTCCTGTACAGCAGCTTTTAAACATTGCCTTGGAAAAGTGTTCATACCCATTGAACTATTTCACATTTTGTCACGTTACAACTTCAGACTTCAGTGTATTTTATCGAGATTATATGACATAGACCAACCAACAGCCATGTAGAATTGGGAAGGCTTTTACAAAGAAAAATGAAATTGACGTGTGCTTTTTTATTCAACCTCATTGAGTTTATAATTTGGAGAACCACATTTGGTATGCACAGTCAGAACAATAATTTAAAAATTTAAAACAACAGAGAGAGTCACAAACAAGGCTGGACAAGAGCCAATGTTTATCCACCAAACACAATTAGGAGGATGGTAAAGGAATTAATAAAAAGGTAGGGGGCACAACAAACATGTGAAAGAAGTTGTTCAAATCAAATGAGACCAAAATATGCCTTTTGGCCTACATGCAAAACGGAATATTTTTGCATGTAGACACAAACATTTGAGTCTATGTGCAAAGCTGGTATAGACATATCCTGAAAGCTAGACTTGCTGCTGTAATTGCAGCCAGGTTTAGGCCATTTGCTATGTTTTTGTAGCCATTTCCTAACCTATAAAGATAAACTACACATCTAGCATACTTCATAGGCATGTTCTCTTGTCTTTACCCTTTTGAAGCTGGAGAAATGGGGCTTTGTGTCACATTATATTTACACCAGATTAAATCAGGATGATTTGAATTACAAATTCAAACTAATTAAGACTTGATGCTTACTGCTTAAAAAAGTAAACATAAGTACCTGAAAATTTTACATTACATTTAATTTGAGGGAATTTTTTATGATACCTATAATTGGGGCACTAATGATTTTGTTCAAAACAGTTATTTCTTAATGTGGATATTTTTTCCCTGTTGAATAAATGCTCTTAAATTAAAGGTTCGATTCTTTTAAATATAGGTAAGATTATGCTGCTGGAAGATTGCTTTTAATCCATTTTGGGACGGGTGCCAATACTTATGGAGGGTGCTATATTCCAATAGAAATAACACAAAAAGGGCAAAATGCTAAGACTGATGTACAAAGTTGGGTGAAAGGTGATTTACAATTTATTTATAAAGATAACCCAAAGCGATTCACAAAACAATGAATACAATTTATTCAATGAAACTCTGACATGCCTTAATTGTGAGTTTTGCTTGGCAGGTGAGAAAAACACATCTAGGAGCCTATTACAATAAATAGATGAAAATGGTCAAACAATTAACTGGGTTCTAAATAAATGTTGCCTATATTATTACATTGTAATGCAGCACCGACATCCAGCTAACAGCATTCAGTGTGTCACATGACTGATAAGTTCTTTGAATAAGAGTCAGCTCAGTTTGTGGAGCACACTAAGATCTCAATCAGTATTTATCATCCCATGCTCTAAATTTGAGCTGCATGTTCAGACAGATTGTGATGAAGTCTATTCAGAAATGCTTGGCATCAGTTAGTAAGATTCAACTTCCACCCTGCCCCTAAGAAATAGTTGTTTTTTTATCTCTACTGGGTTGCGCAACATGTAGCTGATGCATGCTGGGTTTAAAACATGAGTAAAATACATGAGCAGGATGTATGGGAACCACTCTGAGCTCTTAATAAATCTATTTCTCTTAATTTCTCTAGGAAACCTTGGGCGTAAATGAAGCTCATCAAACACACATCCTGTTGTTTTTATTGTTGTTCTGGCAACTGGTTTGCTCACTGAGCATGGGTGTGATTAAATATTCTAAAAGCTTCGAAGGCCTCCAAGGCTGTTCACTCAATATAGTGTTCAGGCTTGATCTTGTTCAACAGTGTTGCAGTACCTGAATAATAAATGTGAACCCTCTATGGGTGCAGAAACAAAACTGAAACCTTCTTGTTTCCTTTGTCGCACTCACTTTTACAAGCAAACTCTGTGGGTACTGATATGCATATACTGTGGGTACAAATACTGTTCCAGTATTTTGTTTGGAATACGGATGATCCTGCTGCAAGCGCTTATGTAGATTTTAGATTTTGTTTAATTTAGTAATTATTAAAGAGATTCAAAAAATATCTGCATGCTTAAAATTGTTTTCAAGATAGTTATCTGACACCCTTATCACAACTGTGACACAGTTTGTACAGGCCAGTGATACATCATTTGCTTATCTTAAACTGTAATGGTTTTCTCCTCCAGTCCACCTCAGTTGTAGCTTCGTCTACAATTTACTCAAATCTGTGAAAAAACCAGCAATGTAAAAATTGACCAAAACCATAAAAATACAACATGAAGCAGATCATGAAATAGCAATGTATACAATAGGGAAAATAGGTATTGGACACGCCCTTGTTTGTCTCAGTGAATATATTTCTAACTGGGCCACTAAATCAGAATTCACATCAGATGTAACAACCAAAGTAAAGGGTAAATGGACTGAACTCATACAGCGCTTTTCAGTCATACCAACCACTCAAAATCCTTTACACTGGAGCCACATTCACCCAATCACACTCACAAACAGGAACACAGACATACACTTATACGCAGATCAGTACAAAACTTGAGGTAAAATCCCTTGCCCAGGAGCACATCAACAAGTGGCAGGAGGAAGCTAGAATCAAACCTAGAACTTTCGGATTGCAAGACGACTTATCTACCTATTGAGTAATCCATAAATACAATGAAATCAACACAAATTGATGTGTTAACAGAGTTATGTGTAATGGAATATCATAGGGAAAGTGTTGAACAGATGAAGAAAAGAAGCTGCAAAAAAGGTTAAAAAAAGGTGGGCGCAGGGGTTAAGCGTGCGACCATATACAGAGGCTACAGTCCTCGAAGCGGTCGTCCCGGGTTCGAGTCCCAGACCTGACGACATTTGCCAAATCTCTCCCCTCTCTCATGTCTGCCTACTGTCAAAAAAAATAAAGGCCACTAGTGCTGAAAAAATACCTTTAAAAAAAAAGCAAAACAGGTGAATTATGTCAGTTATATCCTATTCCTTATTACTGTCATTTTTCAGCAGGTTTAGTCCTAATTGATGGCCTCTAAAAGGGATTCTCATCATCAAGGTATCACAAGAAGAATTAAAGCAAAGTACTCTCTACCATAATCTGACATAAACCCAACCTTCACCGCATACCTGCCCAAAAACACCATCCATCCAAACAATGAATTGTAATCATTTTAATTGCTATTTCAGCATCATAAGTCCTTTTCTTTATTTATCTCGGAAAAATAAATTTAAAGGAGGATGTTTCTGCCCATAGTACCAGTCCAAACTTAACCTATTAACCTCAATCTCCTTTCTACCCCATGATCATTAGGATAATAATATGGAATAGGAGGTGTTAGAAGCCACTGATTCAGAGGGTTTACAGTTGTTTTAAGAAGACCTTTTAGCATGCAAAAATCTAATTATGACTTAGAATCACAGAAAATTATATAACTTGTTGAGTTCCACAAGGTTCAGTGTTGGGACCTAAGTTATTTATTTAATACATAAATGGTATTGCAATTAATTAAGACTAAATTCATAATGTTTGCTGATGATACACAATAAATTTGTCCAAGGATACATATAAATAATTAGGAAAATCTGTAGAAAAATAACTGACAGTGATTAAAAACTGTTTAATTTAGCAATTCATTAATATTCAATTCAATTTTATTTATATAGTGCCAATTCACAACACACATCATCTCAAGGCACTTCACAAAGTCAATTCAATCGAATCATACAGATTTCAAGTCAGGTACATATATTCCAATTAATCCTATCAAACAGTGCAGTCAGATTCAGTTATTTATTCAAACTGGGATTGCCTGTCGCGGCGGAAATCCCAGAACCCGGTGGTGGACACCGGCAGTAAGGGATGCTGTCAAGCCGAAGAAGGAGTCCTATCGGCTGTGGTTGGCTTGTGGGACTCCTGAGGCGGCTGACGGGTACCGTGAGGCCAAGTGTGCTGCGGCCCGGGCTGTGGCAGAGGCAAAAACCTGGGCCTGAGAGGAGTTCGGTGAGGCCATGGAAAAGGACTACCGGTTGGCCTCGAAGTGATTCTGGCAAACCGTCCGGCGCCTCAGGAGGGGGAAGCAGTGCTTCGCCAACACTGTTTATAGTGGGGGTGGGAGGCTGCTGACCTCGACTGGGGACATTATCGGGTGGTGGAAGGAGTACTTCGAGGATCTCCTCAATCCTGCCATCACGCATTCCCTGGTGGAAATAGTTTGAGAGAACAGAGCAGAGACAGAAAAAGAACACAGGAGCACTGATCCAGGAGTACTTTCTATGGGAAGGAAAAGTAGATGTTATGGATGTAGCTCCTTTAGTGGTTTCATCTAGGAAGAAAAAACAGATTAACTCTGAACCAGTTTTCAAGTTTAGAGTATGAGAGAGAGCACATATAATTAGTCACAGTAAAAGCTCAGCTTTGTCTAGGGGAAAAATAGGGTTAAACACTGAAAGACAGGGCCAAGTGTATCATTGGTATATGGTGAGCATTAAGTTGTTGGCAGGCGAAGCTTGGACAATGCCCCCCTCCAGGAAGGTGTCACAGGTAGACACAGAGTAAGGCCAGGTGTAGCTTCTAGGAAGAGAAAAAAGAGAGAACATAAAGTTAAAAGCTGAAATAACATTAAATAACGCAAGGTAAAGTGGTCATTATGTCCTCCAGCAGCCTAAGCCTATAGCAGCATAACTACAGAGATAACTCAGGATAACCTAAGCCACTCTAACTATAAGCTTTATCAAAAAGGAAAGTTTTAAGCCTAGGCTTAAAAGTATACAGGGTGTCTGCCTCACGGACTAAAACTGGGAGCTGGTTCCACAGGAGAGGAGTCTAATAACTGAAGGATCTGCCTCCCATTCTACTTCTAGAGACTCTAGGAACCACCAGTAAACCTGCAGTCTGAGAACAAAGTGCTCTGTTAGGAACATATGGACCAATCAGATCTCTGATGTATGTTGGAGCTAGATCATTAAGGGCTTTATATGTGAGGAGGAGAGTTTTAAATTCTATTCTGGATTTAACAGGGAGCCAATGAAGGGAAGCTAAAATAGGAGAAATACGATCTATCTTTTTAATTTTTATCAGAACTCTTGCAGCGTTTTGGATCAGCAGAAGGCTTTAAACTGCATTTTGTGGACATCCTGATAGTAAAGAATTACAATAGTGCAGCCTTGAAGTAACAAATGCATGGACTAGTTTTTCAGCGTCACTCCTGGATTGGATATTTCTAACTTTGGCAATGTTGGAGGTGAAAGAAGGAAATCCTAGAAACCTGTTTAATATGGGATTTAAATGACATGTCCTGGTCAAAAATAACACCAAGGTTTTTTACAATATAAACATATAATATATAAAATTAAATTTATAGTACTTTGTGATGCATGGAACATGTTTATGTAACAAATAAAATGATGTTGATCTCAGAAGAAAATATTTAGATCAAAAACACTTATAGCATATATTACTAAGACGTTCTCTAAATCTAACGCACTTTGTAAAAGTTAAAAGACATTTTTAAAGAGAAATGCTACAATACAAATCATCTTGTATGTGCCCCAGATCTTACTAATTTCAAGAAACTAAATATTCAAAAGCATTTGGAAGTTTCATGTTCTAAGCAACAAGTGTCTAGGTTCCATTAAACATATTTTTGAATTGAAGCAGGAACAATATAATGTAACAGGGTTATTTGTATTGGATGGAGGTCCAGTAAGAATCAATATTAAATTCAGGTATGTTTCAGTTCTGCGATCTGGAACGGTGTTAATACTGGGTTACAGTAATGAGTCTTTTTATATGCTTTGGAAATCAGGCTATTCTTTTTTCTGTTGTTTTTCTATGAATCTGACTGCTTTATATTTTTATTTTGTACAAACATTCTGAAATTAAAATCATTCATTCATTCATTCATGCATTCTCTGCTATTCGTTTTTGTTACAAATCATTTATTGCCTAACTTCTTTTGATATTACTTGGGTTGCTCATTTCTTGTTTACCCCGCTGTTTCAATCAGACCTAACAAAGTCCAATTAAGAATGCTCTGTTTTTTAGCACTATAAATAATAACAAATAAAGGACTCTGTAGTCCTAATTAACATAAGTCTGTATGTACTTGTTTCCCATATATTTGCTCCACTGGGCCTGGTGACGTGGTTTGAAAGTGTGGGTGAAGTTCCACAGTGACGAAGGATACAGGAACCCCATGCCGTGACAGGGATGTGTCTTAGTATGTGCAGTGGTGGTTTTTCACCCCATACACCTCTACACACTGCAATTCACACTGACTATTTCAAACTTTTAACCACAAAGCTTCAGCGGGCCCACATCTTTTCATTGTTAAACATTTGCTGTTGTAGACAAAACACACGCAGTATTTGTTGAATATTATTTTCCATGTTGCAGATATAGTACAATGAGTTTTGTTCTGGTATCAATGGAAACGTAAAACTTTGCATTAACCTAATTTTACTTTCTTTATTTCAAGAATTCTTCAGGAAATTTCATTATAACCAACCTAATGAGGTGCATTTGATTTTTATAAATGTATTGCTTTATATGAAGATATTGCTAGTATATGTTATTTTAGCCACAATATAACTAATCCCATCTGAAAGATGTATATACAGTATTATAGGTATTTTGCTGCTACAATTGACTTAATTATAATTACAACACAGAATCTAGAATAAAAAGACCCAACACCATTCTGTACTGTTGATCTGCAGTTCTGTAGTGAATTAATCTATGTGAAAATGGTAATAAGCATGCCTCAAATAGAGGTTTCCATTCAATTTCCAGCTGAGATTTGAAACTGAAAAATGTTAATCATATTTGATGGAAAATCTTGTTAAAGTGTCACCAAAACTGAGCTCTTTTTAGTAAATGTTATAGGTGGGACCATAAAAAACACTTAAAATTTCATGGCCCAGTTTTTGTTGCTGTTGTTTTTAGAGTACGCACATCTTCACAAAGGTTTTTGATAGTGTTAATAGGTAAAGAAAACATTTGGAAAGCATGTGGGAAAAAAAAACGTGTTGATGAGCCACATCCGAAAAGAAACTTTGCTGCTGCTGTGGCTCAGTGGTTTCTACTGCTATCCCACAGCCAGAAAGTACTGGGTGTGAATGACTGTTTCTGTATCTCATGAGAGTCCCTGCTATGTCCCCACAATTCAGAGTTTCTATTCAGGTTATCAGAATGCTACAAATTGCTCATAGGTTGCCACACAACTTAGACCAATCAAACTTCAAAATTACAAATGTGGGTTTATGAGGTTAACAAGGTTATTATGAAACAATTTATTGCTGATTTTATCTGTGGCTCTACTGGGTGTTAGCCCAACATGTACATAGAGAACTGTTTTCTAAGCTTTATTACATTTACAGACTGCTACCAGGACAGAAAAGAACACTAATGTCAGGACATGACATTTTGGACTTAGTTTGTTGTTTTGTGTTTTTACTTTTGTTTATTTGTTTCTAGTTTGGTTTTGGCTTCATGTTTATTAGTTCCTTCTTCTCCCTCTACCATCTCCGTATGTGTTTTGTCTTCCTCAAGCTCTTAGTTTCTTTTGTGGTTGCTTTCTTATTACTTTTTGTGGTATTATTATTATGATTATTCATCCTTGGATTCTTAGTTAGTATCTCTGTGTTTTATTTATGGTTAGGTATTTGTTCTTATCCCAGCTTTAGTTATTGTTTACATTTGGTTTGTTTAATTTGTAATTTAGATTCTTCTTGTGGGCTCTTTGTTTATTTTTAGGTTATTGTTTTTGTTTTTATGGTTTCCCTCTAGTTTCTCTGTGTACTTTAGTTTATGGTTATTCTAGTTCTTTTTCCTCCTCTGATTTATTATCTTGCTTAGTTTGTGTTTTCTGTTTATTGTTTATTAGTCCTTCACTCTTCCTCAGGCTTTGTATTTGTTTCACCTGTTCCTTCTGCTTGCCTGCCTCCTTGTCGCACCTGTTCCCTGTTCCGTTGATTACCTGCCTTTGTTATCTCACAGTATATAAGTTGGTTTTGTGTCTTTGTTCGTTGCTGGTTCCTTGTGTTTGTCATACTTCGTTCTCGCCCATGTTCATGCTACGCCTTGCCTCACCTTGGTAAACCTATGCTATGTCTTGCCTTGTTACCTGCAGTGATTTTGTGAGTTTTTGTAATTGGACTCTGGTTCAGTCCTGCAGTGTATTTTGCTACGTTTTTGGATCTTGTAAATAAACCGATGAATCATAAAGATGATCCAGCCGAGCTCTTGTCTGCAATTTGGTCCAATCCAAAGCCACACCGTGACAACTAAGGATTTCTTTTAATTGAATAAAAAATAATCAAAATGTTGCTGAAACATGACCTATATAGCATAAATAGATAAAAGACACAAAGGTCTGTTTTTTATAAAACATATTAGCAGATATAAATTGATAAACATTTTTTCTAGATCAGTGTAAATGTTTTTTATACCAATTTAGTTGTTTTAATAACTGAAACTGTAAATGGGGTTTATTTTGCTTGGCTGCACAACCCTGTATCAGATATTCTTTACTTTTCCTGTCAGGCTGCCTGAAAAGATTGTGTTCCTTTTTTTTTTTTTTTTTTCAATTGGCCTAAAAGTTTGATTGGGTAAATGTTGCTTTTTATCATAAATGATCAGAAATATTTTCACTTAGGAAAAACACAAAAAAAAGATGCTAAGGCTGAATCCCATTTTACCCTTTCCCACTCATAGGTATAAATATATATATATATATATATATATATATATATATATATATATATCCCTACTCTGTCGACACCATGAAAAAGCGACCACACCGCGGACATTTCTTCTCTGTTTCAGTTAAGCACCCCACAATCCTGCACTGCATCACTATCATTTTCATATGCCCAAACAAATGCCACAAGGCTAACCCTCTCCACTCTACCTCGCTAAACACATACACAAATGGCAAATAGGTGGAAATAAACATCATTTATTAATATTGACCCAGTTCTGCTTATCGGACCAATACCGATATGTTAAAAATGACTAACATCAGCCAATACTGATGTTATTGATGATATATATATCAAGCATCCCTAGAAGAGAAATATACTAAGTATGCACAATTTTAACATATCTAAGTATATTTGTAGTCTGACTAATTATCATTATACTTCAAGTATGTTTTAAGATTACAATACTTATTGAAGTCTGCCATTTTGACCACTACTACAATGAAAGTTCATTTATTTCAATATCTCAATTCAAAAAGTGAAACCAGTGCAGTCTCTAACACTCTCCACAAGGATGGTAATCCACGAAATTGTATTGCTAAAGAAGCTGGCTGTTCATAGAGTACTATATCCAAATGGATAAATGGAGGTTTACTGGAAGGAAAATGATCCACAAGAAACAAGTATAACCACAGCCTTAAGAGGATTGTGAAGCATATATATTGTTTAGGAATTTGGACTTTAGGAAACATTCATAAGGCCTGGACAGCAGATAGTGCCAGTGTTTTATGGGCCACCACAGACATATGCAGAACAAAGGCTATAACCGTTCCATTCCAAGTCCTCCTGTAATTCAGATAACATCAGAACAGACATGGCGACTACGGTTTGAGACTCCAGCTCGAGTCGCACTTAAGTCTCAAATATAAACGACTTGAGACCCAACTTAAACTTCTGTCCTAAAGACTTGAGACTTAACTTGGTATCTTGGTCTGAAACTGGAGTCCCAGTAACAGTTTTTATCTCATGTAAGGAAGAGCTCCAGACTACAGTGCTGACCGGTCATTAGCTGTTGTGCGTGTTTTACTGTGAAAGGAAACGTTTGATTATTAGCCAGTGACATCTGTGGATCATGGAGTGTTAATGTGTCGTAACAATCTATTCATGTTAAGTGCCTTTTGCATTTTCAATTAAATGTTAAATCATTAGGACATAATTGTTTGTTATGTTAGATGTCATGGATTTAATGAGAAAATGTTTCAGTCATTAGATACTTGAGAACTGACTGGGAATTAGGGCGAAAGACTTGAGACTGGATTTGGACTTGCCCCTCAAAGACCTGAGACTTGTCTTGAAAAAAATATGAGAAAATCTCTGTGACCAAAGCATCTTACCTGGGCTAAAAAGAAAAATTACTGGGCTGTTGCTAAATGATCCAAAGTCCTCTTTTCAGTTGAAAGTAAATTTTGATTTAGATAAGTTTAAACCATAATCATCAACACTAACAGAAATAAAAACTTACATCATTACGGGTGTATGGTATTCATTCAATATATGAGTTTCACCTTTTCAATTGAATTACTGAAATAAATACACGATATTTATAGGCATATCAAGTGATAGAAATGTTTCTGTGGTAGGAATAACAGATTTTTATATAATTTATAAGCTTGTTGAACAAGTGCTCCATTTCTGATTGGAACATTTTAACCACTAATTGATTTATGTGCCAAGGAACAGATGGGAGTGCAAGTGGATAAAAGGGATAACCCTTATAAATAGGATTCAACCTAAATATTTAAAGTAGAAAGAAAAGAAGAAAGGCAAAAACATAAGGCCTATTGAGATGTGTGCTACACAAGACACTAAAACAATTGTAGGCCTACTACTTTCTCTATTTTATTTATCTAACCAGATAAAATTTTATTGTATTTGAATTGTATAGTAATTTCAGTGTTATTAGGTATCAGTATGTAGCTCGAGGACATAAAAAAATCAAAAAACATGCATATTTTGAGTTGACAGACTGCTCTTAATGCATTTCACTATTTAACTGCAGGGGTTGGACAATGAAACTGAAACACCTGGTTTTAGACCACAATAATTTATTAGTATGGTGTAGGGCCTCCTTTTGCGGCCAATACAGCGTCAATTCGTCTTGGGAATGACATATACAAGTCCTGCACAGTGGTCAGAGGGATTTTAAGCCATTCTTCTTGCAGGATAGTGGCCGGGTCGCTACGTGATACTGGTGGAAGAAAACGTTTCCTGACTCGCTCCTCCAAAACACCCCAAAGTGGCTCAATAATATTTAGATTTGGTGACTGTGCAGGCCATGGGAGATGTTCAACTTCACTTTCATGTTCATCACACCAATCTTTCACCAGTCTTGCTGTGTGTATTGGTGCATTGTCATCCTGATACACGGCACCGCCTTCAGGATACAATGTTTGAACCATTGGATGCACATGGTCCTCAAGAATGGTTCGGTAGTCCTTGGCAGTGACGCGCCCATCTAGCACAAGTATTGGGCCAAGGGAATGCCATGATATGGCAGCCCAAACCATCACTGATCCACCCCCATGCTTCACTCTGGGCATGCAACAGTCTGGGTGGTACGCTTCTTTGGGTCTTCTCCACACCGTAACTCTCCCGGATGTGGGGAAAACAGTAAAGGTGGACTCATCAGAGAACAATACATGTTTCACATTGTCCACAGTCCAAGATTTGTGCTCCTTGCACCATTGAA
The DNA here is from genome assembly GCF_021462225.1 of Girardinichthys multiradiatus. NCBI lineage: Eukaryota > Metazoa > Chordata > Actinopteri > Cyprinodontiformes > Goodeidae > Girardinichthys > Girardinichthys multiradiatus. Next base: position 12,428,865 of record NC_061802.1, on the reverse strand, counting down.
ACCAACGTTTGGCATTGGCATGAGTGACCAAAGGTTTGGCTATAGCAGCCTGGCCGTGTATATTGACCCTGTGGAGCTCCAGACGGACAGTTCTGGTGGAAACAGGAGAGTTGAGGTGCACATTTAATTCTACCGTGATTTGGGCAGCCGTGGTTTTATGTTTTTTGGATACAATCCGGGTTAGCACCCGAACATCCCTTTCAGACAGCTTCCTCTTGCGTCCACAGTTAATTCTGTTGGATGTGGTTCGTCCTTCTTGGTGGTATGCTGACATTACCCTGGATACCGTGGCTCTTGATACATCACAAAGACTTGCTGTCTTGGTCACAGATGCACCAGCAAGACGTGCACCAACAATTTGTCCTCTTTTGAACTCTGGTATGTCACCCATAATGTTGTGTGCATTTCAATATTTTGAGCAAAACTGTGCTCTTACCCTGCTAATTGAACCTTCACACTCTGCTCTTACTGGTGCAATGTGCAATCAATGAAGACTGGCTACCAGGCTGGTCCAATTTTATGGAAGCAAATCGTTACCATATTTCAAATGAAAAAGCATTTTCAGAAATGCTTTTTCATTTTAAGAATGTGGCTGCATTGTTTGACTCATAAATGAAATTAGTTATCAATAATCCTATTTGCATTTTAATTTTCTTCTTCAAGACTGCTCATTCTTTCACTTAATTAAAATGAAAAAGAAAAATACTTTTGAGATTTATTTTTCAAAATGTACCCCAACAAATAGATACCAAAATTCAATTTGAAATGTAAAATTTTAAGAATTTTAAGAATGCGGCTGCGTTATTTGACCCATAAATAAAATTAGTAATCAATCATCCTATTTGCATTTGCATTTTCTTCTTCGCGACTGCACATTTTATGCCATAATCAAAAAGAAAACAAAGCAGACATTGCTTTTTCGTTTTCGTGGTCTGCCCGCAAAGTACTGCCCAGAACTCGAAAACGAAAAAGCATTCCGAGCTGCGGGCGCAGAAGAGTGACGTCAGCAGCCGCCCTTCCTCAGCTCCCTGCTGACCGAGCTACCCATGTTGTTCGTAGGGCGCGCTGTGCACGTCTGCAGTGCATTACATTGCAAAGGTGCCGAGAAATTGATTGAATTGCAGCAGGGCCGAGCTCAATTTGTGGCAGTGGCAGGCAGAACTGGTAGTTCCGGTGGCAGGCTGTGGCATCCTTATGGCCTGGGACATCCAGCGTGTTTTTAAGCGTTTATTTGTAATTTTCTGTGAGTGACGATTCAGAATAGCCGCTCATGCTCTATAATAAACCGGCTGTTTGTGTAATAAATCTTCGTCATCCTTTCAACACGTCACACATACACATAGTGCTATTTATTTTCCATGTCAAGTAAATACAATCACCTTATGTTATGGGTCTAAAGCTGTTTATTAAATAATAATCAATAATGAAATAATTATTTAAAGGTAACAGGCTATAACAACAATGACAACCCATTTGCCGATAATCAGCATCAGCTTCCACAAAAACAGCGGCAACCGCATTGGCAAGCTTTTACCTGGCTCCTTCTGGCATCCTCGCGGAATCCCGTGCCACCCTGCGGCAGACTGTGGCAGTTCCGGTGGCAGCTTCGGTGACAGCCTGCCACCGGAACTACCAGTTCTGCCTGCCACTGCCACAAATTGAGCTCGGTCCTGCTTTCTCGGCACGTTTGCAATGTAATGCACTGCAGACGTGCACAGCGCCTCCTACCGAACAAGCTGGGTAGCTCGGTCAGCAGGGAGCTGAGGAAGGGCGGCTGCTAACGTCACTCTTCTGCGCCCGCAGCTCGGAATGCTTTTTCGTTTTCGAGTTCTGGGCAGGACTTTGCGAGCAGACCATGAAAACGAAAAAGCAATGTCTGCTTTGTTTTCTTTTTGATTATGGCATAAAATGTGCAGTCGTGAAGAAGAAAATGCAAATGCAAATAGGATGATTGATTACTAATTTTATTTATGGGTCAAATAACGCAGCCGCATTCTTAAAATGAAAAAGCATTTCTGAAAATGCTTTTTCATTTGAAATATGGTAACGATTTGCTTCCATACAATTTAGACATGAAACCTCCCACACTAAAATGACAGGTGTTTCAGTTTTATTGTCCAACCCCTGTAATTCAAACTTTATTCACGCACACATAACTGCGAGGGGAATTACAAGTGGCGCCTTGTTCGTAGAGGAAGTGTATACGTTACTCAAATGTTGTTGCTAGAAAGAACAAAAAAGCATTACATTTAAATGTAAGGTGTGTCTTCGGTCTAAGGAGAGTCAGGCAGACACTAAAAGGTAGTAGTTAGCTGCCGCTTTAAGGTGTCTCTCCGATGATGAGCTGCAACATTAGAAGTTAAAAGACGCTTCATTTCTTTTCTAAGGTAAGAAGTCACTATTTAAGGACTAATGTCGGGTGTAAGTAATCTCAAAATAAGTCTTTATATGTTTCAATACCATGCATATGTTTATTTTCTGCCCTGTACGGTTGTAAAAGAATGTGATTCGTATGCTAGCTGTCACGAATCAGTTGGTAACTAGCGAACATGGCGACCGTTGACCGTTAAGATTTATGCTTTTAGAAACAAGACTTGTCCTTTATGTTGTAAAACGACATCTGCCCTTTTGTTTTCACTTAAATAGAAATTTATTTAGGTCTTATTGTCATTCTTAAGTGTTTAATTGTAATTGTTTAGCTTTCCGTCAATGTGGCTAACTAGCTTTAGCAACAGTTCGTGACACAAATTAACCTGATTTTATGATGGTGCATGCTAAAAGGTAAATGGTTGGTTCATACAGTACATTACACTTTAAGATGTCCTATATTATGAATATTATTATAATATATTCCATAACATTATGACCAGCATGGCTGTGCTGCCCAGTACTCACCAAACTGAAATGCACTGTATTCTCACACCTTTCTCTCAGAACCAGCATTAACTTCTTTAGCAACTGAAGATCCATTCTAGAACTCATTGGCTGGCCATTTACATATGGGGCCCATATGGGTTTAAAATGGTCTGGAATAAAGGGCCCCATAATGGATTCTCCAAAGGTTACGAAACGTCCTCACATTTATTGTCTATATAGGTTTAGTCAACATAAGTGGGTGCCATTTTTATAAAATGCCTAAAATGAGCCCAGACCAGCTTTGTACCTATTTGCCCAGAGTAAGACCCTCATGGGGTCCACATTTACATGTTTACTGGAAGTAAGCCTTGGCCACCCATGGCCCTATAGTTGGTCAACCACTGTTGCTTCCTCTGACCACTTTTAGTAGATATTGACCACTGCAGAATGAGAACACCTACAGGAGCTGTTTTGAGAATCTCTAGCTCAGTTGTCTACCTCTTACAATTTTGGCCCTTGTTGAATTTGTTTAAGTTCTTATGCTTTCCCGTTTTTGCTGCTTCTCGGATATTAACTTTGGGAAAAAACGTTTACTTGCTACCTAACATGTCTCCTTTACTAACAGATGTATTGATGAAGAGACAATCACTGTTATTCACTTTATTGGTAAGTGGTCATAATGTTATGGCTGATTGGTGCATTTATTAAATTCAGATCAGTTCCTTGCAGAAAAATAATTTTAAGGTGTAAGGTTGAAATAAATTTAGGTTAGTCATTCTTTTTTAGAAAAAATAATAAAAGTTGCATTCTTTAGTCATTTAAATTTAATCCAATTCAATTGTGATGAAATTCAGTATCATTAAATAAAAAAATGTACATTCACGTACAAGCCAACTGTGTTTGAAACTCTTTTTTATTTATTTTCTATTTTTTTTCCAAATCATTAAAAGTGATCTTTACAACTGTTGTAGATTCATAAAATAAAGTGTTTCTTGAGGATTTTACTTCTCATTTATCAACTTCTTAAAAGTCTAGATTGGTACTCATAGCCAAACCAATTGGAAAAACTATAGCAGGATAACATAAAATTATCACAGTTATTGCCATCTTAATTTTGGGGCACAGCATTTGACTGATTTGGATTTGTGAGAAATGATTGAAGAGAGAGGTGCAGAGCATGAATAGTGATGTTTCCTAGCAGACAGGGATTAGATGAGCTTCCATAAATATGTTCGGCAGCTTGGTGTTCTCTGTGCCAACCAGTAAAAATAGGCCTTCTTCCCAAGGGAGCGATGACGTCTGCAGCCTGCCTGCATCAGCAGCCACAAGTTGGCTTCATCTTCATACTGAAAGAGCGGAGACACACTGTGGGGGGAGCATCAGTGATCACCATGGTAACATGTGCAGAGTGACGCAGGTAAAAGCAATACAAAGGAGGAGACGTGGCGATTGGCTGCCTAGAGCTGCGGCGTTTGTATGTGGAAGAGATGTGTGGGTGGAAAAGAGGAGGAGGAAAACTCAACAACACAGCTCTGAGATTAGCTCCCACACTGCATCACACAGATACACACAGTCCAAGCCTGTTAGTATTGTTAACAGTTCAGTCAGGAAATAAAAAACGGGTTTGAACACTGACCTCAGAAGCAGTTAAAAACACCTTTATTTCCTTCTCTTTTGCATGCCTGCTTAGATATACAGTGTTTACCACCTTAAAGATTGCTGCCTTTGCTGTTTTGTCTCACTTAAATGTTTCAAATCAACAAACAAGATTTGTTATCAGATAAAGATAACCTCAATTTCCAAAAGATCGACTTAGCTATTAATAGAGAAAAAGCTATCCAATCCAACCTAGTTCTGTGGGTAAGTAACTGCAACGTAATTCTGTTAACTAATTGTATGATCCCTAGGAGTGATAACTGGAAAGGAGTTTTCCAATAAAGTTCATTGTGTCTGTATACATTATAGTCTGTAGGTTTTTTTTTGTCATTAGACACACAGCTTTGTTTTCTCTGAGGACATACCTGACATGTTTTGACAGAGACTTCCGTCTTCATCAGTGGTGTCACTAAATGGTGCGTGACACGGTGGAATTTTGGACCATTCTTCTTTGCATAGTTGTTACCACATTGGAGGCTTTTCAAGCATGAACCAGCTGTTAAAGCTAATGCCACAGCATCTCAACTTCATTTAAGTCTAAACTTTGACTAGGCCACTTCCCATGATCTTCATTTTGATAGTTTTTTTTAGTCATGTAGAGCTGGACTTGCTGGTGTTTTTTGGATCGTTGTCCTGTGCATGATCTAAGTGCACTTGAACTTAAGGTCATGAACTGATGCCTGGACTCCTTTAGGACTTTCTGGTAGAGCAGAATTCATGGTTCCATCGGTTATGGCAATATCTGGCTCACCAAGGTCTTGAAGGAGCAAAGTAGTCGCAGAATATCACACTTAAACCACCATGTTTAACTGAAGTATGTCAGTATGATAAACTTTTTCTGAAATGCTGCATTAGCTTTATGCCAGATGTACACACAACGTCTAGAAAGTTCTACTCTGTATCGATAATCCACAGACTATTATTTACACTGACCACATTAGTCGATTCGCTGGCCTCACAGCAGATGAGTGAGACCTGGTCATCTTTAGAGGATTTCTGGGTTCCTTTGTGACTTCCTGGATGAGTCGTCGATGACCCAGACTAATGTTGTTGGCAAACCACTCCTGGGAAAGTTCACCATGTTTCCTCCACTTGTGGATAATAGCTCTTAAGATTCACTTGAGCCCAAAAGCCTTTGAAATATCTTTTAACCCTTTCCAGACAGATAGCTGTCTAGACTGTTCTTTAATTTCTTTAGATCGGGCCGTGGTGTGTCTTTTTAAGATCTTTAGTCTGTTTCAAGTTATCAGAGGTTATATTTCTGGCATAATCAGGCTGGTGGTGGTTTAACTAGGGGCACCATTGCTTTTTTACATAAAGTCCTGTTTTTTTTCCCCTTAAGGTTATTTTCATCTCATAATTGTCTGAAAGAGTGTGTCAAAAATCTACAGTAGTGTTTTGTACTTATAAACATCAATTCAGAAAAATACATGATGTGTTGAGTTATATGTTTAAATAAAAATAAGGACCAGACATGTTTTTCACTTTCAACATATCCTCATTGTAAAATGTCATTGCATAAAAAGCAACATTGTAATAATTAACATGACCAATGAGGGAGGTTTCTTGCTCTTGAGGACCTTGGACCTTCCTCCAAGTGTCACATTTTATGCTGGTCTGTAAAAGGTCTGTTAATGATTGATCCAGATTACTTGGAGAATAGAATATTATCCAATACTACCACCTAATGGCCACTTGTCTTACTTTCACAACTGAAGTTTGAGATGATCAGACTGAGCAAACAATTTCCTACAGGTCGTGAAATAAAAACATATTTTCTCTGAGGCTTTTAATACTTAGTGGGGTGTTGGTTTTAGATTAATTGTATGTTTATGTTTATGTTTGTTGAGACAGGAAACCTGGCTTGGTTGATTTTGAACTTGATTTTTGATTTGATTTAATGGTAAATGGCTTGTACTTGTATAGCGCTTTATCAAGACTCCAAAGCATTCATACAACAATAAATCCTCCACGCATTCATTCACACACTTATTATAAACAAAGAGAAAGGAAGCTGGGTAGAGATGCTTTTGTCCTGGTAACATGACCCAAGCTTTATACACCATAGTCATCATTATCATGCAACTGGCAGTACAGGCGCCATACTGTCTTGTTTAATATTACCCTATCAATTTGGTTTCTCGTGGAATGTAAGTTTATTTATATAGCACATTTCAGTAGCAAGACAATTCAAAGTGCTGTACATAAAAAAAAGATAATAGGAAAAGTACATTGCAGTGGCATAAAGGTAATTAAATAATTTCAGAGAAAAAAAAAAAGATGATATGCAATAAATAAATTAAATAAAAAATGTATGAGAAAATGATTGATAAGAACATGAAAGGAAAGTTGTACTGAAAACATAGCTAATAATGTTTAGATAGCACAGTCAAAGGCCACTCTAAACAAATAAGTTTTTAATCTTGATTGAAAGCAACTTAGAATTTCAGCACTTTTACTGTTTTCTGGGAGTTCATTTCAGATTAATGGAGCAGAAGAACTAAAAGCTGCTTCTCCATGTTTGGTTCTGGTTCTGGGTATGCAGAGTAGATTTGAGCTAGAAGACCTGAGAGGTCTGGGTGGTTGATATACTGCGATGCCTTTCAGTGATTTATAAACTAACAGAAGTATTTTAAAGTCTGTTACGGGGAGCCATTGTAAGGACTTTAGAACTGGTATGATGTGCTCCACTTCCTTAGTTTTAGTGAGGATGCGGCTGTTATGATTTTGGGTTGTTTGGTTTTTGGTTTCTGGGTTTTTCTTATATTTCTCTCACTGTTTTTGAATCATGCTTCTGTTTATTATTTTTCTGGTCATGCTTTAGTTTTTGTTTGTATTCAAGAGTCTCTGTTCTTGCTCCAGCCACGTTCTGTTCTGTCTGTTCATTATCTTTATCTGGTTCACCTGCTTCAAACTGTCTCCTAGCTCCACCTGGTTTACTTTCCATATATACACTCCTGTCCAGTTATTCTTCGCGGAAACATTATTCTGATAATACTCTTGTCCTGTAGTCACGCCACGCCTGTCTCGCCAGCCTGGCCATGTCTGTTAGCCTGTTCTGCCTGCCCGTTCGTTGTTTTGTTCCTGCCTCTTTTGAGAGTGAATGTTTGTTAATTAAATTTTTTTAACTTACCGAAAAAAAACCAACAAAAAACAAAATTTCATTTTTGTAATTAATGCACATAGCAAGCATTAGAATAATTTATTAACAGTAGGTGATTTTATCTTGGTTGTCTGACTGTGAGAACATTATGTACAAAAACAATACAGCCACTCATTTTACTGTGAAAAGAAAGTGAAAGTAAATGCATGACATACATCATCTCAGAGTTTAGTTGTCTGCCCGATGAGAAGGAACATTGAACAAGGTAGGTTATTAGACCAGGCGACAGAGTTTTACATAATAGATTGATTTAATAATATATTCAAGTATTGTAATTCATAATTTTGAATACACCTAGTCATACACCTTACCTTCAAAACACTTCAGTGTTTTGAAGGTAAGGTTAATTTCCCATATTTATTTCATATAGTCTATATTTCATAATCTGCTTTAAGATACAAATTGTTAATTCATATTCAGCATAAGATTTAGACTGCGATTGATTTTATATGTATTTTTCAATTGTTCTGCCCTAGTTTCTAGTTGGGATTACAAAGAAAGAAAGGAGGAAGTAGAATTAAAGTACGCCGCAAGATTTTTTTTCATCTGGTTGTAAGTCTACAGTCTTCATAAAATGCGATGACCTGAATTTACAAGGTAACACACATTTCTAAATTAAATCTTAGTTCTGTTAAAAACATCTAATAATTACAATACACTGTTAACTTTTATTATTTCATTTTGAGTAAACAGGAAGATGAAGTTCTGCCCAGAGTGTGGAACTTCAGTGGAAACATCTTATAGATTCTGTCCTGAATGTGGGTTCAAGTTATTTCTTTTAACTCAAAAGAAGACGCAAGGTTAGTTTCTTTTAGATAAACATTTTGTCTGACGTGTCTGCAGTATCTCAATGTTAATCTGTAACTTATTTTGTTATTATGTTTTGTTGTCCGATGAGCTAACCCCTCCCTCCTACTTCCCTACGTCTAAAGGGATTGCTCAATCCAGCTCTCCATCCAACGGGTCCGGACTTCCCTAAACCTGAAAGATCTTACTAAGCAGGTTTACTGAAAGTTCTGTTTGAGCTGGTGTCGGGAAATGACTCGCCTAGCCTCTGACAGCCTTCATACAAAAGTCCCACCCTTCTTCCACTGGAGGTCTGGACGACTGAGTAGCCTCTCGCAGTCATCCACACTTTCAACAGTCACTTTTGTTCACGGCTGCTCATTCCCTAATGTTACAACTGGCTCTTGGTATATGGGCTAGGTTATTTTTAGTAGCTCAGCACGAGCTCCAGGGGCGCTGTTTTAACAAACTAGGCTAAGGCAACCAATGAAAACCTCCTAAAATATCTTAGAACCAGGCAACAAGACTTTTTACCACCAATGAAAAACCAAAAAATACGGTGACTCAAATAATTGAATGTCCACGATTTAACTAGAATTTTATGCTTTCTTTAATTAGTAACGCTTTTGCAGGGGTCAGTAACAGCTTAAATTCAGCAACACAAAATAATTTCAATAATAGAAATGAATCAATCAACTCAGCCTGTCTTTCCCTGATGCTGAAACTACTGAGTTTGGAGAGGCTTTGAAGACGGAGGCTCATTCATGCACCTGATGGAGATGTTTCTTCTGGTAACAACGAGTGGTTTCTTGAAGGGAATACGACTTAATCTTCAGTTTTCTTCCTTTAAGTGGCAAGCACTGATGCTCCAGACTTTGATGGCTGAACAGGAACTTCGTTGTTATATGTATCTGAAGACAGTAGTTTCCAGAGGCTGAAGAGTTGAAGGAAACCCGGAGACATAAATGAGGTTGATTCAGGACTTCCAGAAGCCTGCTTCCAGAGCAATCAGCTGTTCACCGATCAAGTTCGCTTCTGTTGTCTGGATAAAAAGGCTTTAGATGAAATCAGTTTCTTAATCTTGAGGCACAGTCCTTCTAAGGCTCAGGGATTGATCCTCTTTTTAATGCATTCTATCAGCTGGGCCTGTGTCTCTGTTCCTTTTCCATCTAAGCTTCTTTTCTCCGTCCGATCTTGTTCGCTGGTCTTCTGCGAGGAAACAACCTCGTTCCCTCCTTCAGCGTTGCTTTTATGGTGCTTGATGCTTTCACCAGTCAGCCCCTTATTAGGCTTCTTAGTTATTGCGCTACCTATTCAGCTCAGCTTCTTGATTATTGCTCAATACTTTTAGTCATGGTCATCGTGACCTACTGATTCTGCTTCTCAGCCTTGGAGATGCTATTAATAGCTGGCTGTAGTCGCATCCTCCCTTCCTCCCGTTAGCCTTGAAAAGGTTCGATGTCAGCATGCAGCCGGCTCTCGTCACTCCTAGTCATCCTACAGTTCTTTCCCTAATCTGCTCAGTTTTAAACTTTACACAGTATTACACATTTCATTCTTCAGCTTTCTGCATTTACTTTAAAACACAGTTACAAAACCATCACTTCATTCTTTTTATTCATGCTTTACAAATGATTAACGTTATATCTCTTTCATATATAGCTGATTGAGAATGTCAAACCTTAATGTTTTTTACTCTAATTCTCAGTTCTTAACCACATTTCAATCATACATCTTTTAACTTGTTAATTAAAGATTACTAATTTTATTTAATACATGTGAAAGAATGTAAAATCATCATACATCATTTCTTTGGATATGCTTGTTTATATTTTTGCAAAAGATAAGACAGATAACATGTGGCAGATAATATGTGGCTCCACACAGGCCTCTCCAGTCTCTCAGCTCCAGAATATGAGAACATGCTTGTTTCACTCTCTACTGCTTCAGCTGTGTAGTTTAATAATTATTGCATGGATTACACATAAGGATATAAGGATATTTATTGTAACTTTTATGAAGTTAACTTTGAGCAGTTACTAAATGTTGCCTGGATTACATGGAAAGATCTCACCTTATTTTGACATATGTTAAATCCTTTTTATGGTTTTACAGTGCCCTCTCACCTTGAATATCTTTCTAGAACTATTGGACAGCAATATAACAATATTGCTGGTGGATATTTAACCTAGATAAGAATAAGAACTTATAGATAGAAAGATTTATTGTTTTTTTCATATCATGATTTAATTTCTGTGAATTGTAGACTGAATATAACTATAATATAATTTTATTTTTACAGTTTTTTACATTTTGTCACCCAACAAATGTATCTGGTCAGGACATCATGTCCAACACAGACTAATGCAAATTAGCACACTATTGTGAACTGGGCAGAAAGGTTGGTTGTTGTGTGTGTGAATGAGTTGACGAAGGTAAATAAAGCTGTTTAGAGCTGTATTTTGTTGTAAGTCTGACAGCAGATATCAGCTTTTCTAGGTTTGTAAATTTGTTATTTCATTGTTTAACTGTAAGGTAAGGTAAGTTTATTTATTTATTTATTTATTTATTTTCAGCAATGAGACACACAAAGCGCTGTACATACAATTACAATACAATCACAAACCAAATAAACACAGATACAGACACAGAAAAACAAATCAAATGATAAAATCAAACAACAGAGGTAATAAAAAAATAAATAAAGAGAATAGAATGATGGACAAGAAAATGAAAGGAAAATTGGACTGAAAACGCAACTAATCTGCCTAAATGGCACAGTCAAAGGCCCCTCTAAACAAATACGTTTTTATTCTTGATTTAAAGCAACTTAGGGTTTCGGCGCTTTTACAGTTTTCTGGCAGTTTATTCCAGATTAGTGGAGCATAAGAACTAAAAGCTGCTTCTCCATGTGTGGTTCTGGTTCTGGGTGTGCAGAGTAGATTTGAGCCAGAAGACCTGAGAGGTCTGGCTGGTTGATACACTGACAACAAGTCTGTAATGTATTTTGGTGCTAAGCCATTCAGTGATTTATAGACTAACAGAAGTATTTTAAAGTCTATTCTCTGAGCTACAGGGAGCCAGTGTAGGAACTTTAGAACCGGGTTGATGTGCTCCACTTTCTTAGTTCTAGTGAGGACGTGGGCAGCAGCGTTCTGGATCAACTACAGCTGTAGCTTTTAGTATTTTTGTTTTTCTTTTGTTTTTACTGTTTTGTAGCACTTTGAGATACTTTTAATAAAACAATTTATTATAATTGTTATTATTATATTTATTATTATTATTTCCAACTCCAAGGCTTCCAACTTCCTCTTTCTTTTATGGCTCTGCTCCCCAAGAGTCTCTTTGGTGGCAGAAAATGTTATGTTGGTCTCATCTGACTGGAGCACTTTTTTTTAATACACTCACCGTCCACTTTATTAGGTACACCTGTCCAACTGCTAGTTAACGCAAATTTCTAATCAGCCAATCACATGGCAGAAACTCAATGCATTTAGGCATGTAGACATGGTCAAGATGATCTGCTGCAGTTCAAACCGAGCATCAGAATGGGGAAGAAAGGTGATTTAAGTGACTTTGAACGTGGCTGCTCTGAGTATTTCAGAAACTGCTGATCTACTGGGATTTTCATGCACTACCAACTCTAGGGTTTACAAAGAATGGTCCAAAAAAGAGAAAATATCCAGTGAGCGGCGGTTCTGTGGGCGCAAATGCCTTGTTGATGCCAGAGGTCAGAGGAGAATGGCCAGACTGGTTCGAGCTGATAGAAAGTCAACAGTAACTCAAATAACCACTCGTTACAGCTAAGGCATGCAGAAGAGCATCTCTGAATGCACAACACATCGAACCTTGAGGCGGATGGGCTACAGCAGCAGAAGACGACACCGGGTGCCACTCCTGTCAGCTAAGAACAGGAAACAGGCTACAATTCACACAGACTCACCAAAATTGGACAATAGAAGATTGGAAAAACGTTGCCTGGTCTGATGAGTCTCGATTTCTGCTGCGACATTCAGATTGTAGGGTCAGAATTTGGCATCAACATGGATCGATCCTGCCTTGTATCAACGGTTCAGGCTGGCGGTGGTGTAATGGTGTGGGGGATATTTTCTTGGCACACTTTGGGCCCCTTAGTACCAATTAAGCATCGTGTCAACGCCACAGCTTACCTGAGTATTGTTGCTGAGCATGTCCATCCCACAGTGTACCCATCTTCTGACGGTTACTTCCAGCAGGATAACGCGCCATGTCATAAAGCACAAATCATCTCAGACTGGTTTCTTGAACATGATAATGAGTTCACTGGACTCAAATGGGCTCCACAGTCACCAGATCTCAATCCAGTAGAGCACCTTTGGGATGTGGTGGAACGGGAGATTCGCATCATGGATGCAGCCGACAAATCTGCAGCATCTGTGTGATGCTATCACACAGGTGCTACCAAGATGCTACCTTGTTGAATCTATGCCACCAAGGTTTAAGGCAGTTCTGAAGTGGGGGATTTCTTGTTCCTCTTCCATAAAGGCCAGATTTGGGCAGTGGATGACTAATAGGTGCCCTGCCAGCACATTCTCCCACCTGAGCTTTACAACAATGAAACTTTTGACAATGTGAAAAGTTATAAGGATAAGAATACTTTTGCAAGGCACCTATATTTGAGTTAATACTGTAATTTATTATTATGCTGCCCTACAGAAGACGGAAATTAAGGTTGTGTGATGGTTTTTTATGTATTTATTGTTAAGCAGATGCCTCCTCATCAGAAAATCAGCCTGCTGTCACCAAGGAGGAGAACCAAAACAAGGATCAAGATCAGGTTGTACAAGCTGAACCCAAGAACCAGACTGAAATAAAGGTAAAAAATCTTAGAATAACTAACTTTCCAGTTTAATTCAATTGAGTTTTATTTTGTATACTGCCAATTCACAACACATCTTCTCTAGGCACTTCACACAGTCAATTCAGTCAAATTATACAGATTTCAAGTCAGGTACATAAATTCCAATTAATCCTAGCAATCAAACAGTGCAGTCTGATTCAGTTTATTATTCTAATTGGTTAAGCGTTTTTCTATCTAAGGAAACCCAGCAGATTGCATCCAGTGACTTGTAGCAGTCACTCCTCCTGGATGAGCATGTAGAGACAGTGGACAGTCACTGGCGTTGACTTTGCAGCATTCCCTCATACTGAGCCTGCATGTTGCAACAGTGGAGAGGAAAAACTCCCTTTTAACAGGAAGAAACCTCCAGCAGAACCAGGCTCAGTGTGAGTGGCCATCTGCCACGACCGACTGGGGTCTGTTACATTTCTGCTTGTTGCTGGATATGTAGAGTTCCAAGTTTATTTTAAGGCCTTTTGCAAACTCCGAAGTATTATAAATAACATCATAACCTACAGTATATGGCTTGCAGATCAGGTATGTGGATACATTCTTGGTCTTATTCATGGCCTCACCCATTGAAACTTCAAAGATCAAGCCTTAATACTGTTCCGTCATCCCATCTCTTAATCTAGAGGTGCAGAAAATACCTACATACCTAAGATAACACTCTGCAGCAGTATTTTCTCAACAAATACCAATCTAAAAAAATGGAAACACTTCACTGAAAACTAAATGCATGCACCATTCCTCAACAACTTGCAGTGTATTAAATAAACCAGGAGATACATACCTGAAAGAGTAATTAGGATTGAGAACAGGGGGGACTAATGACTAAATGGAAATAGTTGAAACTGACCTAAAAAACTGATACAACTTAGGGGCAGTAATGGGATAAATGACAAAAGTACAAACCTAAACTGCACAGAGAATCCAGAAAACTAAACAGTTTTGAACCAGCATATAAATCAACACGAGAAGGACTCAGTTTACCAAACTAAATGGTTACAAAGAAAATCAGTGACAGGAAAACGGGAAAAAAATAGAATATAAATGGAACTCAGAGCACAAATGGATGCAGACCTAGGAAATAAAACAGCACTAAGCTCTATAGAGAGAAATATTGACTATAGACTATCAATGAAATCAGAATATTAACCAATACATTTAAAGACAGTATTGTATAGGATTAAGGCTTGTTGTCCGAATAGTTTTATGATACTAACACTAATACAACCTTGATTTCAGAAAATGATTTCATTATAATGATGTCATTTGTTTGACTTTTTCTTTAAGGAGCAGAAACCGGTTGATGTCACTGAATCAGCCAGAATTGACTCTGATCTTACCAGAAAGGACATTAGCAGTGCTGTCTTAAAGGACACGAGTGAGACATCGTTATCACAGAACCAGGCACTATCAACCCACAAGACTGTTCCAATCCCGCAGGTCAAAGGAACCCATCCAGAAGAAGAAGAAGAAGCATTTCCTGTGGTTTCTGAGGGGAATGGTCAACAATGTGGTGAGGAAACTACAGGACCGATCCTGTCTGTAAACTCATCTCAGACTCCTACACCTTCAAGTACTAATCAGGCAGAGCAGCAAACAGAAGGTATAGTAGAATAACCAGATGTTTTGCAGAGTGCTAATGACAAACACAGCTCGGTTTTTGTTAATTATTTAAGAGCAGTCACAACTAACCTCATCTGCAGAATGCATTTCTACTGCTCCTGAAACATCTGATCAAACACCTCAACAAGTGCCAAAGCTGTCAGCATCTGAGGAAGATGGAGATACGACAGTGTCTCAAGATAAGCTGATTTTGTCTGGGAAGCAGGATGACGATAGGAATCAAATGAATGATGACCACGCAGGCTGTAAGGAGAACCAAGCTGCTCTCTCTGGAAGTTACCCAGATGAGGGTACTACCCAAAACACTGAGAGTTCCCCAAACCTATGTTCTGGAACAAACGAAACAGACACCTTAACTGAGGTAGTTATAAATAACATATACAAAGTTGTATCTTAAATTTAGTTTTTTGAACAATTTCTGCCTAATTATTACTTTGAGTTGGTTGTTAATTCAGAAATTGGCATATTTTAGAGTCTAGAGTATACACTAACTCTGCATATGTAGAGTAGGGATGGTTGCATTTTTAACGTGTGTTTATTATATTTTGTTTTGTTTGGGTTAATTCATCAGTATTTTGTAATTTAACAACCTTGTAATATAATGTTTTGATCCTGTTCTCTAAATTAAACCTGCCTGGGACTACAGAAGAAAATTAGTCTTATCTAGCCTAAATTTGCTACATTTACACAATACTTTAGACTTAATGTTGATTAATGTACATTGTCCCTTTTTTAAATAAGTAAACTAAACTATAGCTAACTATTTTGTTTTTAGGAGCAGGTGGTTGACTCAAATCCAACTAGAGATGTTGCTCCAGCAGAGGACCAATCAGATCCTACTGTTAACACACCTTCATCCCCTCAACAGAGACCACCAGAGAGTGCACAGGAAGAAAATTGTATGGCGGAGGATTGGGTGGTTGTGGCTTCTCAGAACAAGGAACAAACATGCAGTGAGGAAACCTCTGGATCAAACCAGTCTGTCTGTATAACACATCTCTCTAATACATCTGCCAGCAATACACAAACAGAACAGCATACAACAACGCCATCAGTTTCCAGTACAGTAGACCACTCCGATGCATTACTGGTTCACTGTGACATTATTTCTAGGCCATTGCCTAAAACTGCATCACCATTACTGCCTACAGAATCCAAATTCACTGGATCTGAGTCAACTAAACTAAAAGCTAATGAAGGAAACCAACCAGAACAACCCACTAATGTAGAGAACAAGGATGTGGCAATAGCTCAAGAGAAACAGAATGTCTCTGTGAAGCCAGATGAAAATAAGACTCCAATAAACAACAATCAAATGATCAGTAATCAAGATGGCTGCCAACAAACCCAATCAGTGGAGACAAACGACAGAAAGAATGTGAGGTCTGTAGATTTGAGTGCAGACACAGAAAGAAAGCCCAAATGTGCAGAGGTAAGTATTCATGACATGTATGGTTATATTGTGGCTAAATGTTTTATAATTTAATATTTTATATTAAAGTAAAACCGATACAGTTACTTTGTATATAGTTTATATTATGTATTGTATATAAAATTATAAACATTTTGAATCTGTTAGTGTGTATTTCTTTCTTCCAAAGGCTTCTCAGGTTCAGTCAGATAAGACAATAAGCTCACAGCTGCCCAGAAAACAAGAACAGCAACCAGGCGTCAGAGTGGAAGCAGTCCCAGAGCTGTCTGATCCTTGCAGTCCACCGAGAAAAGAGGACATACGTCATTCTGTGGGAGCAAATATCTCTGAATCACCAGTGTATGTTTTAGTTAGGGATTTAGGATTTTTCCCCATAAATATTCTATAAACTTTTGTAATTTACCAAAACATCTAATTTAATTACAGATTTTGCAGCTGAATATGTTTCTGTCTTTATATGTATCAAATTTGTTTGGTTTAAACAGTTTGACATTAAATGTAAAGCACTAACAAATATGTTTTTTGCTTCAGTTCACCAAACAAGGAATGTATAAATGTATACTTCCATGCTGTCACTTCCAAAGATGCCCACATAGATCCAAACAACGACAGGATTTTCCTAATATCTGAAAATGTTTTTGGGGACTGGAATGCAGTGGGTCAGGAAATGTTCTTTTCCAAGTATGCCTCTTTTATTTAAAAACTGTTTTATGACTTATCATTAAAAAACATTAGATTTCTCATTTGTTTTATAAAGGGAAATTAAATGTGACGTTACCTGTTGTTTTCTATGGTTCTAGACATGCATTACAATAACTAATACATGTTAAATTGTTGGATCTAAATGACTGAATCTGGTTTTGTGTAATGATTAGTGTTTGTGTTTCACAGGAACCTGGGGGACAAGCAGTATCTTGTTGAAGGACACATTTTGATTCCCAAAGACATAATTCATATGAGCATCCCTTACAAATACGTAATACACAAAGATGGTCAAAAAGGCCATACAAAGATGCATGAGGTCCTCTACAACAAAAAAGAAAATCCATGGATCAATAGGTGTCTGTCAATCAAGAGTGAATTATTGAGTCCTGAAGGTATACTAGATTCACTTTTTGCCCTTATGCTCAACAGAAGCTGCTTTTTTATTCTTACACACTAGTGTGTGGCTATTAACTCTGTAAATAAGCTATTAGGATTGTGTGTATGAAATATATTTGTTTAAATATCTAGGCAAATACTGAACAACTTAACAAGAACTACAATAAACAACACAGGTGGTGTTTGAGGTTCTATTATTTTAGGGTTTGATTTTTCTGTATGTGCAGAGAGTCCAGTAAAGTTTGTTTTAGGAATATGTAAAAGGGAAAGAGATTTAAAACTTTGCTGAACTGCAAAGAATAACTTAGGCAGCAAAACCTTTTAGAGCAAAAATTATTTGTTCAAATTGAATTATTACAATTGTAGTACATTTTACCAATAAGGATTTTTGGAAGACTGACAACTAAAATGTGTAATTAGTCTTCTGCAAACAGATACAGCTTGCTGTATTTTACATAAAATATTCTTAATAAATGTATTATTTGAATCTTAAGGGTCATGGCACCAGTATGACGATGTCATCTACCTGGAACTTAAACGTTCCTGGCCTTGGGGTTCCTTAAAGGACAATGTGGCTAAAGGAAGAGATCGAGCTGGCAAGGAGATGCTAAAAATGATCTTTGATCTACTTACAACATGGAATAAACAAAATGTAGAGAACTTCTTCGTCCTGCTACAACAGTTCCATTATGAATACAGCTCTCCTTTACTTCATGATGGTAACAAGAGGCAATGGGAGCTGTCATATGGTGCAGACCAGGTAAATATGTCATACAATTAATCCCTTAAATGTATGACATGTGGAAAATATAAGTACTGTGTTATTCTTGCAGATAATTAAAGTAACTTCAAGTTTAATAAATGGAATCCTGTTTACTGAGTAACTCTGATTTTGCAGGTGAAAGAAATGCTCAGAGATTTTCTGAACAAAGTCATCCACCAGCCTTTCTTTCATCACCTACATACCGGAGTCGTTGCCTTGCTTGTCAGTAACATATATCTACAGGGGTTCAAGAAAGATCAATATTCTACTCTATGTGATCTCCTTTGCCTGCCCAACAAGCCACAGCATCACTTCAAAGATTTTTGGAAAGACTTTGTAGATCCTTTGGTAGATCACAACAGGTAACGGTTTGCATATGGTGACTAATGAAATGATCTAAAGAAAACCTAATTATTTTTTTTTGTTAAGAGACTTCATGAGTAATGGAACAATTTTAAACATATACCTATATATACTATTCTAAAGGGTTTTCAGAACGAAAGATAATTAAAATCCTACCGTTGCACTGCATGTTCCTGCACACATGAATCTGTGTGTTTCTTCTAACCACACAAACAGCGTGAAGCTTCTGTGCTAATAGTGATTGGGTCATTGAAAACAAATTGTGAAAATGACAGAAAGCTGTTGTTGTCACCCTTTGTACTTTCTAGAGTCATTTTGAGAGGATCCGATTTCAGGTCTTATACAATTTACTGATTCATTTCTGAAAAATAGAGTTCTTGCAAAGCCCTACTTGGGAAACAATAGTTCTCTATGCTGACAAGATTTTTCCACATTTAAGATCAGCATTATTCAAAACTTTAGGTAAGGTTTCTGATGGATGCTTGTACATGGTTCTGGTGTAGATTTGTTCAAGGTTCTTATGGAGCTTTTTGCCAGGTTCTGATGGAGTTTGGACTTGGTTCTTACATAGAGGTTTCTTCCTGGTTCTTAAGGAGTTTGGGTCTGGTTCTGATGGAGATCTGCATCTGGTTCTGTTGGAAGTCTGCACCTGGTCCTGATGGATGTTTCTCCTTGGCTCTGATTGAGTTTGGACCTGGTTCTGATTTAGATTTTTTCTTGGTACTGATGGAGCTTTTTGCCAGGTTCTGATGGAGTTTGGATCTGGTTCTTATAGAAGGTTCCTCCTGGTTCTGAAGGCGATTTGGACCTGGTTCTGTTGGAGGGTCCCTAACTGGTTCTGATGGAGATTTCCTCTTGGTTCTGATGGAGTTTGGGTCTGGTTCTGATGAATGTTGGACCTGGTTCTGATAGAAGGATCCTCCTGATTCTGAAGGATATTTGGACCTCATTCTGGTGGAGTTTTTTTCCTGGTTCCGATAGGTTTGACCTGTTTGTGATGGACTTTTGACCTGGTTCAGATGGAGGTTTCTTCCTGGTTCTGGTGGAGTTTGGGTCTGGTTCTGATGGAGATTTGTTCCAGGTTCTGATGGACTTGTGTGTGTGTCTGAGTAGGAGACAGGGAGAGAAGAAAGACAGAATCCCATCCAGACATATACAGCAGGAGATACACAGAGCTATAAATAGAACAGTGAGGAATGAATCAGCCAATCAGCAAAGAGCGTCAGTGTAACGTGACACCTGCTGTTTCTCACTCACGCAGCACCTCTCTCTCTGTCTCCCCTGGTCTAGGCTTTATAACATGGAGGCGCATGCTCCCGAACAACTGCCCATAACTCGGAAACCGTAAGGGCTATCGACATCGTTTTTGGACCGTTTTTCTCAGAACGGACAGGGGAATGAGAATGTTAACACTTTTGTATTCAAAATATAATATTAAAGGCACAACACTAGGTGAAAAGACAGGGAAAAATGGAGAAAAACACAAAAATGCCTGAACATGCTCTCGAACATCGTCTAATAACTTGGAAACCGTAAGGGCTATCGACGTCATTCTTGGACAGGGACTGCAAAAGGGACTTGACAAATGTGGTTTTAAAAGCCTTGATTGCATGGCACACAAACTACAGCTAGCACGATGGACTTATTAGCCAGCGTTGCGTCTCTGACTGTGTTGCTATTGAAAGATGATTAGTGGAACATCATGACCGTGAGACACCCAGGTATAGGTGGGCTTGCCTAACAAAACCCCCAACAAGATGTCACAACTCGTTGGAATAGTACTCTGTACATGATAAAAATTTTACTGGAACAGAAACGTGTGTTTGGAGTGTATGGGGTAGATCACAAGCTCCCCGTTTCGTTCACTGTGAACCAATGGAGTCCCTTGGAAAACATGACCACACTGCTGGGCCCATTTGAGCAGCTCACGTGAGAAATAAGTTCACAATAGGCTTCTACTGTGGATGTGATATCCTGCGTTGTGGAACTAAAACATTTACTAAGCAAGACCACGGACACAGATGTCAGGAGTTGGCACTGCCAAGACCACCTTATTGGAAGCCGTTAATAAGTGCTTCATGCCAGCTTTTTCTGAATTGCTTTACTACCTGTCAGCCATTTTGGACTCAAGGTACAAAGACTGTTACTTTGACACTACACTGAGGGGAACTGCCATTAATGGACTACAGCAAGAAGTTCACAGGATGACAAATGACGAGGATACAGACAAGACCCCTGCAGAAGAGATGGGGCGAGGTAAAAAGAGGCACAAATTGAGCGATGAAAGCAGGCATTCACTGATGAACATGTTCAATGAGAGAGTTTGGAGGAAAGGCAGAGCTTGAAGCAGCACACACTCCAAAGAAGCCCATCAGTTGGCCAGGTAATGCAATTTACGTAGTGCCCTCTTGTGTTGAATAGTGGTAATTTCATCTTTTGGAAGAGCCACAGTTCTTGCTTCCCAGCACTTGCTCCACTTGCATCCAAGTATCTTTCTGCTCCAAGCACTAGCGTCAAGAGTGAATGTCTCTTCTCAGCTGCATCACTTATTGTTGATGAAAGAAGAAACAGAAACCATTGTGAGAAAGCAGAAATGCTTATTTTTGTTAAAAAAACATGGACTTTGTATTGAAGTACTGTACATTCCAATACTATAAGCCGCTACTTTTTTCAGACACATTGAACACTGCGGCCTGTACAACGGTGCGGCTAATGCATGTTTTTTTTTCATGCCGCCAGAAACATTTTGCCTGGTAACAGTAGACCAATCAAATTGATGAGTAGTTCAACTAGCGGTATTTCAAATCAGTCATTTGTATTCACCCTCATCATCATGGAAAATCACCAACGGGTTTCGAAAGGCTGGACTGCTGTGTGATTAAGGGGACCGGGTGCACTCAAGTGAGAGCGATAACAAAGAGGCTGAAGTGAGTGACGAGATCCTGAGGCTTTTCAATTCGGACACTGAAGAAGAGGACTTTGATGGTTTCAGTGCACAGGAAGAAGATGAAGAAGGCGATCAATGACTTTTGACCTGGTAGGCTGCAGTGTATTTCAGTCGTTAGGAGATTTTGGAGTGTTGTTCCTGCACTGTTCAGTAAAAAAGCATAAGCAACGTCATTTATGTGTTACTGAAAACGTACGTATATTTCAAGGTAGACATGTTACAGGGACAAAAAAAAAAGCATTTGCACTGTGCATTTTATATTACCATACGGATTAAATTAAAAAAATCCTCACGAGTAATATCTTTCTGTGTAAATATCTCATATTACAATGTGGGACACCCACGGTTTAAAATCTGGTGCAGCCTGTACAAGTACAAAATAGATTTCTTTTCTAAAATTAGAGCATGCGGCTTTCAATTAGGTGCGCTCTGCAACCCGGAATTTACGGTAGTTGATTTAAACCAATATCACTTTGTTTCACTGACACTTAAGACAGTGAAATTATAAGCTTAGGTTTTAAAGTCATATTAAATAACGTTTCCAGAGTGACAGATAAGCGTTTTCTTGTTTAATATACACTTAAATTCATACATGAATTGAAGGTGGATGTTGACAATTACGTTAAATAGGTTTATAGTCAGATAAGATGATCTTCCATTTCTTTATGGCTGTTGTTTATTGTTATAGGGGCTTTGGAAATGTTCGTGCTACATCTTTGTCTAAATGTTTAAAGGCCAGTGCAATGTGATTGTGATGTGTACAAGTTAAAGGCAAATTTGCACTTTCAATAAATAAAGAACCTGAATTGTTTTTTTCTATTATGAACATTAAAAGTTGCAAATTTCGATTCATTTTAATATCAGTGAATATCGGATATTCACAGCAGCAATAAGAACATTGCACATCAGTATCGGCGGAAAAATATATTGTATCCTCCCTACTTGTACTTGAGATAAACTCCTGAGTCTTGACCAAAAGAGCTATCCCTTCTGTGTTGAGCTACTGTTATGTTTCTCTGGTGTAGAGGTCTGACAATTGGCTGCCAGATTTGTATTTAAAATGTCTTTATATTGGCGTGGCGCTGATGGTGTAGGGGTTAAGCGCGCGACCATATGCAGAGGCTACAGTCCTCAAAGCGGCTGTCCCGGGTTCGAGTCCCGGACCTGGCAACATTTGCCGAATGTCTCCCTCGCTCTACCCCTCTTTCCTGTCTGCCTACCGTCAAAAAATAATAAATAAAGGCCACTATTGCTGAAAAAATATCTTAAAATGTCCTTATATTTTCAAAGAGTTCCTGGTACCATGTAGACTTAAAGCATTCCGTTTCGATTATAGGTTCATGAACCTTTTTTTCTTTGAAATTTAACGTCCTGGAACCTTTTAATATACCTAAGCTGTTCCTTGAGTACATTTCCACTGTGGGATCCTAAACAGGTCTATTTACCTAGATTCCCTTATGGTGAGTAAGGAGTGCAGCTGCGATCTGGAAACAGATAACTGCCCAACTCAACAGCATAGTCCAGAATTCAATTAAAAACAATGAAATGAGAACAATAAATCATTAATCTAAAGGTGACTTGACCACAGGAACCCTTTGAGAAACCAGGGTAGTTTTATGGGGTTATTATGCAAACAAACACTGTGATAATTATCATGGGTGGCTGGGTTTAAATGCGATGTTTGCAAACAAAAAATACAGAAGTAAAGTTAACAGAAAATATGGCCAGCATCAGATGATGATTGGGATATTAAACCAGTGTGAAAGGATTGGCATCGTCCCACTAAGAAGATCCTTCTTTAGGGTTCATGAAAAACCACCATAGAAAACTAACCTGGTTCCTGAAAAGGTTCCTGCATTGGAAATGCACCTATAAAAGGTAAGACCCTTTATGGTGGCTTCTGCTTTTTACATTCAAATAATAGTTCATCTTAAAATGTGCATAATGGAATTCAACATTTTTGTTTAAACTGTAAACCATTCAAAATAATACTATAACCAAACAATCCCCTTTTCCTGATAGAGTTGCAAATGTTGTTGAGGAGTTTTGCCACCGTGCAAGACAACACACGCTAAAGTGGGTCTTGGTCATCCCCTTGATTCATCTGCTGAAAGGAGAAAGTGAGCCATTTCAGCCAGTTCCACCAGCTTTTGATCCACAAAGTATAGGATCACAGTTCCATACTGACAGTGGCACAAGGTATGACATTTTTATTTCAATATACCTACGTTTAAAAATGCTAAATGTCTTCAAATTGTTTACCATAGCCCTCTCTGACTTAAATAGGAGTTTGAGCAAAAT
This sequence comes from Girardinichthys multiradiatus, assembly GCF_021462225.1. Taxonomy (NCBI): domain Eukaryota; kingdom Metazoa; phylum Chordata; class Actinopteri; order Cyprinodontiformes; family Goodeidae; genus Girardinichthys; species Girardinichthys multiradiatus. The sequence goes on along the minus strand of NC_061802.1, from coordinate 12,404,986 downwards.
CGTGAAGGATTATGCATTCCTTGTGGACATTGATCGACTTCTTGTGCGCTCTTGGATGTCTCTGCTGCATTTAGACGATCTGATGAACTTTTTGGTCTTTGTGCAAGTTGAGCTCCTTGACATTCTTCGTTATATGCAGATCAACATTAAATCTGATATAAATCCTTACATCTACAAGGTATGTATCCTTAAAGGTTTTGACAATAAATATGTTAAAAGTTAAAAAGAAATTATAGTAATGTGACAGAAGGAAAGATTGGTAATCTACAGAGAACTATAGCTCTATATAATTTAATGAAAAATAAATATTGACTTTTGTTATATTAAAACAGGCTTTAAAAGACTTGTTGCCTCATCTCATAAGAAAGGAAAGCAACCGTAACCAAAGGTAAATACAAAAACAAGCCTCTTCCATTTGGCAAACTGTGCAACAGGAGCAATTTTTAATTTTATCTGCAACACTTTAACAAGTTTATAAAAAACAATAATGCAATGTATAACAATGGTATAACAATTATAATTTAGCAAATTCTCTATTTTTCCTAGTTTTGATGACAAATATGGAGAGTGCTGCCTGAAAACTGCAGTAAGACTTCTTGGTTCTGTCTGCCGCTGGATTAAAGAACCAGACCGCTGTGATGTTCCTCTTCAGTTCCTTGAGCTCGTCTGTTGGATCTCCAAGATATACAGTCAAACTGATTCTGAGGCAAGAATTTCCAGTCAATCTGTTACACCTTATTCACATCTGTGTCTTTATACTTTGTCAAACTTTCACTCATATGGAAATGTTTTTTTTTTCAACAAGTAATTTTCCAATAATTATTACAGACAAGAAAGAGAACCCAGCAAGAGTCATTTGGAGAGACATTACACATAATAACCGAATGGCGAAGAAACACTTTTAACAACAAACTGCTTAATGCATGGAACCGGTCGGAGTTTTCTTCCCGTAACGAAATAAATGTAAGAATGAATGGGAGAGATATGATGAGTTATTATTTTTAACTGGCTGCACCACCTTTCTGTTTTATTTGAGGTCTAATTTGTCCTCTGATTTTATTAAAACTATAAAACATGCAAACTAATTTCTGTAATCCTAATTTTATTTCAGTCATAAATGTAACATAAACCATAAAGGACAATATGCTGCTGTCTAATTGATAGAGGTAGTCATCCTTATGCTTTGTATAAAATTGATCTCATATTGTTTAACTTGAAAGTGCATTGAAGAACATATTGTTTATTTACAGACTGATAAAGTATGAGTTTTCATTATGAATACAGTTAATGATGGGAAAAATAAAGATTTTTGTTGTATCCGACAGATTACTAGTCAAAGCTGATTAAAAGAAAATTGGCAGAATTTGGTCATCAGCCAAATGATTGGTGCATCACTTAATTGTTGTATAAGTTTATTTGTTGTTCATGGAAAAAGATGTGATTTTGTATTTTTGATAATATTATAGTTTAGATGTAGCTTTTCTGTTACTGTAAACTTGTTCTGTTTGTAGGTCTGGACAAAGCTACTTTCAGTGTCATTCAGTCATGAGGAACAAACTTCTTCCTGGAGAAAAACATTCTCGAATGGCTTTGAAGAAAAACTAAAACAGGTCGGACCGCTATCTTTGTGTTTTTATGTTTTCAGTGTATTCTCTTTACACCATTTAAAGATGTGTGTTTGTGTACTAGGAGGACCGTGTTCATCAAATTGGTATCTACTCTAAAATGATGGAAGAACTGAGTGACGAAGGTCCATTGCTGTGCATTATAGAGAAATGTGCCTTGGAGGCAGTAGCATATATTTGCCAGGTAAGACATCAAGCAGATGGTAAATACTTTCACAAGACACAATATCACTCAGATCTTCAGTCTTTTGTGTGCTGCAAAGTCTAATTGTTGAAATTTGACTAGAGATTCCTAACCTTGGGTAAGGATTACAGAGTTGCAAAGCTTGACATACTGTAGCTTGACTGCTGCAGAAATGTTGTAGATTTCCCAAAAATATATTTGCCTATGATTGATAGAAATATACCAAATGTTTGGACGAAAAAATTTATTAAATTGTTAAAACCAGTGAAAAAGGATTTACTTTTAATCTCTATTACTTGATTTAGTGCAGCGTGCTGCACACAGCACTGCAGTTTTAACCCTGTGCAGATTTGTTCAAGAAAAGGAACCATATTTATTTTTCATTAGACCAAATATTATGTGCATACTGATTATAGTACTTTGTCACGTGATTTAACAGCTGCAAATACTTAGTGAAAATTTTTACAAAAAACTTAAACGCCAGATTAAAATAACCGATGAATTTTGAGATGATCCTAGTCTATTCAGTGATTACCTTCATGACCTTCTGATATGGCTTCTGATAAACAACATTTTAGAGTTTTCTTAAAGTTATCTATGTCTCCTTATAAGAACATAGGAAGGTAAATATGTATTTTGTTTATTAAATTCCTTATTATAAGTTTAATTGCTTCATGCACACTAGATTAGGTTTCCTCACACCCACTGACCACACAAGTTAAGACAAACACAAAACAGGCAGGACTTAATGCGGGGCAGCCAATCAGCAGTCGGTGTCAGATTTCAACAGGAGAGGGAGGGGGTAAAGGAATGGGAGGGAGGGGGCAAATACAGCAAGAGCAAAATGAGCACACACTAACATAAGCAGAGGGCACGATTATGGAGGTAATTCTGGGACAAAATAATTTGTTTATTGTAACTGAATTTGAAACCACAGAGAGAAATTCTATAGCAGTTTTTTAATTGTTGAATTTTTTTCTGTCTTTCACAGTTACAAAACAACAGTTACACCTCTTCAGATTCTTAAGTATAAGTCATGGGCATTGCAACTGTGGAGAATGTGGGTGTTTTAACACCCTCACTTTTCCCACATTGCTTCCATTCTGTTTTCTCCATATTTATGGGGTAAGAACGCTGTCAAAAACAATGTGTATGTAAAGACGGAAATGCGTGCATATTAGTCAATAGTTATGCATAAGCAAAATCCAAAAGAGGTATTGTATATTTTCTCTATAAGAATACAAAATAAAATGTTACAGCTTCAAGAAATTACAAACACAAAGTTCAAGTTTACAGTTGTGGTTTATTCTTCATGAATACAATATGCTATAACAGTTTGTGAATACGATTTCTTTTCTATGAGAATACAAATTTACATCAGCGACTTGGCATCACGTGATCTCAGGCTCAGAATATAGTGGGTGGAGTTATACAATGATGTACAGTAGGTGGCAGTGTGCACCTCTGAATTTGTTGCGAACCGCCAACAGGAGAAGAAGAAGCAGCAGCACTAGTGCCAAATGAACGGACCAAGAGCATATATTAACGACATTAAGATATATATAAACTTTTTAACAGTACCAGGCTTTGTACCGTAGTTTCTTGGTCCGTTTATTTGGCGCTAGTGCTGCTGCTTCTTCTTCTCTTCTTCTGCTGGCGGTTCGCAACAAATTCAGAGGTGCACACTGCCACCTACTGTACATCATTGTATAACTCCACCCACTATATTCTGAGCCTGAGATCACGTGATGCCAAGTCGCTGATGTAAATTCGTATTCTCATAGAAAAGAAATCGTATTCACAAACTGTTATAGCATATTGTGTTCATGAAGAATAAACCACAACTGTAAACTTGAACTTTGTGTTTGTAATTTCTTGAAGCTGTAACATTTTATTTTGTATTCTTATAGAAAAAATATACAATACCTCTTTTGGATTTTACTTATGCACAGCTATTGACTAATATGCACGCATTTCCGTCTTTACATACACATTGTTTTTGACAGCGTTCTTACCCCATAAATATGGAGAAAACAGAATGGAAGCAATGTGGGAAAAGTGAGGGTGTTAAAACACCCACACTCTCCACAGTTGCAATGCCCATGACTTATACTTAAGAATCTGGAGTGGTGTAACTGTTGTTTTGTAACTGTGAAAGACAGAAAAAAATTCAACAATTAAAAAACTGCTATAGAATTTCTCTCTGTGGTTTCAAATTCAGTTACAATAAACAAATTATTTTGTCCCAGAATTACCTTCATAATCGTGCCCTCTGCTTATGTTAGTGTGTGCTCGCTTTGAACTCCTTGAGAACATAACCGTACTGCGTGTTTTGAATAGTATTATTACATAAACAGTTTTGCATCGTTTATACCATTTTTGTCTTGTTCCTGTACCGCTGGATAATTTAATCTCTGCTATCTAACTACGAAAAAAGCCAAACAGGTTAAACTGGAACACTTTTTGACCTGGAGTGGGGCGGGTGTGAAGTGTCTCAACAGCATTCAAAAGATGCCACCAAAACGAGTTGCTGTCAGACGCACCTTAGAATGCTGGTAAAATAGGGGCCTGTGGAGCTACAATAACAAGAAGTTCAGACTTAAGCATTGCAGTTTCACTTTATATAGACCACAACTGAATGATTTAAGTATTAAAAGGATGATTTGTCCACTTCTTCTTGACAGTTTTAAACCTGTTTCTAAAAACACGGTGACCAGATAGTTGCTATACTTTGTTAATGTCATGTTTTTGTTTGTTCAGGATAAATCTGGTAGAGCTATGAAAGAACTGTTGGAGAACCACAATATCACAAAGTTTGGAAAACTCATGTCTGTTGTTGTGCTCAAGTCATGGCCATCAGATGCCAATGGAGATCATGCTGAAGATCAAGACTTGATATTTCAGTACCTTTTAGACTGGCACATGGCAAAAACGGTCTTCCAAATGGCAGGTAATTGGAACATATATATTTTGTTAATGCAAGCATGCAAGTTTAGTGCTTTTTATAGAAATGTATAGAAATGAGAGAAGTTTTGCTCAGATTTTATCTATTGATAAAATCATTATACAAAAATATGCCGCTTGAATATGGTTAAGGGTGTTTTTGATAATTTAAAAAATGTTTTAATCAATTTGGAGTTGTTTTAATATAGACCATCCAGTGTACAAGTTGTACAGAAATATACAGTAGAATTAAAACCCAAGTAGTGAAACCTGGCAGGGAGACACCTGTAAAAAGACAGACTTCTATTCATTAGAAAAATTTCTACTTTTGACAGTTTAATCACGTCTACTGTTTTATAGATTGTCATCGCATTTTGAACTGTTTCAACTTTATGTTCTTTGTACCAGTAATATTTACATTTGGCTTAAAGTGATTTTAAGCGAGTAATATTATTCAGCATAAAACAAGTTGGTTACCTTATTAATATGTTTTTAACCTAGACCTTATGTTCTGTCCACTTTTCTTTATTCATCCTCACTGTAGTTGACTGAGAAATCAAAAGGTACCTAAACAGCAGGCCTTAGTAGTAGTAAGGAGTTCTCAAACTGTACTTGGTTTTGCTACCACTTTTAATTTTTGCATCTTATCAACAGGTTTCTCACCTCAGGTCCAAATATACACCTATACACAAAAATTGAAAACAATGCTGTATTTATTTGGTACACAGGCATGCCGTACCGAAAGGAGAGGAGAGGAGTTTTTCTGTCTCTCAGTTAATTCAACTTCTAGTTTCATGTAGTTTTTAAATTTGCATCTAATTTACCACTACAAGTACTGGAAAAAACAAATTTGACTATTGTTAAAAAGTTTATTTTGTTCTCACTCATTTCAGATACTGAAACTCATTAATTATATAGATTCGTGACACAGAGTAAAATATTTCAAGGCTTTATTCATTGTAATTATGATGATTATGGCTTACTTATGAAAAATCCAAATCCCTGAGAAAAAGTTATGTTTTTGAAACTCATTGGGTCACATCCTAATCAGCTAATTAAGTAATAACACCTGTAAATGTTTCCTAAGCCTTTAATGCAGGGCTGCTCATACATTTTTACTTGCAAGCTACTTATAAAATTACCAAGTCACGATGCTCTACCTACCATGAAAATGCAAAATATATTTATTTATAAATATGAGTATTCTTTTTTGATTTTGTTCTTTAATCTCTCCATCTACTGCAGGTTCAGAATAAGATAGACTGCAATTTGGCTGCAGTGACACAGTATGCAAAACATTTTCCAACTGCCAAAATGCTGAAATGATCAGACAAATATTATTAATATTAAAATAGCAAGATCTAGTCCGTCTGCAGCCTGCGCTGCCCTGTAATGGTATTTACTTCGGTGTTCATACCGGAACGGATGCATTGTGAGTTTGCCAGTAGCTGGTGGAAATGAACGCACGTTTGAGGTGGCAACCCGCGTATCAAAAAAAGATGAGACATTAGACTGGCTAACCTGTATGTCAATTAAGTGGCAAATGCCATGATGGTGATAGCCAATCATCCACCTTCCGTATTTCTTTTATTCCATGCACTATACCAACACTACCTCTACGATCTACCAGTAGATCGCGATTGATGTAATGGGCACCCCTGCTCTAAAGGGTCTCTCAGTCTGGGTCATAGACTACACAATCATAGGGAAGATGTCCAGAAGGTAGTTATTGACAACCTCCCCAAAGATGGTAAACCAAAAAGGTCACTGCTAAAGAAGCTGGTTGTTCACATAGTGCTGTATCCAAGTATATGTATAGAAGTTGAGTGGAAAGAAAAAGTGTGGTGGGAAAGGGTACACAAACAACAGGGATAACTGCAGCCTTGAGAAGACTGTCGTGTGAAATCTATTTAAGAATTTGGGGGAGCTTCACAAGGAGTGGACTAAGGCTGGAGTCAGCGCATCAAGAGCCACCACACACAGACAAACCCTACACATGGGCTACAAACGTTGCATTTGTTGTGTCAAGCCACTCCTGAACCAGAGACAACGTCATAAGCGTCTTACTTGGGCTATGGAGAAAAATAACTGGGCTGTGGCTCAGTAAGTTGCAAAGTAAGTTTGCATTTCATTTGGAAATCCTGGGCCCAGAGTCTGAAGGAAGAGTAGAGAGGCACAGAATGCTGCTAATCTTAAACTGCTTCCCCAGCAGATGATGGCAGAAGAGATCACACTCTTCACAACAGACTTATTGAAGATATGCAGCATCTTGCTGCAAACACTGAAAGACCTAAGCCTCCTCAAGAAGTACAGTCTGCTCTGTCCCTTCCTGTAGATGGCTTCACAGTTGCATCTCCACTCCAGTCTGTTGTCCAGGTGAACACCGAGGTATTTATACTCCTCCACCACCTCCGCTTCTTCTCCCATGATGGAAATAGTTTATTCCTTTTTCAACATGAGATGGTTGTGTTTTTATAAGATGAGATGATTTTTTCCACACCGTGCCGTAAAGTGGGCCACCAGCTCCCTGTACTCAGCTTCTTGTCCATCTCTGATCCACCCCATGACTGCAGAATCAACTTGAGTATTTCTGCAGATGACAGGAGTCTGTCTTGTACTGGAAGTCTGGGGTGTACAGAGTGAAGAGGAATGGTGAGAGCACACCCTGCCGCTAACGTCCTGGTTTCAGTCTCACAAACTGTGGTCCGTTTGTCAGGTAGTCTTTGATCCAGGAGATTGCTGAGGCCTCCGCCTGAGTCTTCTGGAGTTTCTGATAAAGCAAATCAGGTTGAATTGTGTTAAAGGCACTGGAGAAATCATATATTTGATCCTTACAGCGCTGTTGGCTTTGTCCAGATGACAGTGGGTTTGTTTAAACAGGTGTATGATGGCATCTTCAACTTAAACGCAACCGTGAAAAGCAAACTCAAGGGGTCTTGATGGTTCATTGTTTGCTTACTCAGGTCGGCCAACAGGAGTCTCTCTAGGACTTTCATGAAGTGGGATGTCAGGGCAACAAATAAATATCTAAATATTGATTAGCTGATATAGCCGTAATGTTATCTGAGGTTCACAACTGTGCATCTGGAAGAAAATAATGATGAAGAAAGCCAAGTACCAGGTGGTGGAAGGTGTTGTCCTTCAATCATTTTCCTCTTAATTTTTGTTGAACCCCAACAGCAGTTTTTTGCTATGTTGTTTTCCAGGTGCAGGAGGCGACCTGATTAACAAACTGTCGGATGAAGCACAATATAGGATGACTTTGGAAGCTTCTGTGTTTAAGTCTGTCTCTGAAAAGTTCTTAAATGGGCAGATTAAAATGAAGACATTAAACCAAATTCTCCAAAGAGAACAAAACTTTCTTGGTTTGCTGAAAATAGGTGAGTATAACCTATTTCTTTTGTCTGTTTTTCTTCACTTTACTCTTCCTACTATTTTGGTCTTTTCAATCATTTCCTTCTCTAATATTTTACTTAAAATTGTTATATGCTCTATAATGTACAATTTACATTTTCAGCTTATTTTAATCCTGTAAAACTATAAAACATTTATTTTCTTAGATGCAGTTAATTCTTTATTTCTCACATAATACAATGTGGGAAATAATTATTCGGTCTCCTGGCAAATTTGCAAGTTTCATCAATTACGAAGCAAAAGGCAGTCTCAAGTTTTCGTGGTAGATTTAGTGTAATTGAGAGAGACAGAATATCAACAAAATCTAGAAAAAATTAAATACATAAAAATGTTAAAGCTTTATCCCCAAAAATGTTTTACCATGTCATCCAACACACCTATCTTCAGTATTCTGAGTAAAGGAGCACATGGTACAAGAGTATCCTTATGCCACAAGGCCATATAACCAATCATAGGGAGCTAGCATTTAAACATTTAGGGCCTGATCTTCAAAGATCCCAAATAGTGCTAATTTGCGTGTACTATAAAAATATTGCACGTGCAATAAGTGGGCGTGTTGCGTTTGATTTTCAAAGAGTGCATGTGCAATGGATAACAGGTGCAGACCGCCCTATTTAAATGAGGAAATGCTGGTTGGAACAAGAGGAAAAGCAAACAGATCCTCTGCTGTGTTGCTAGAAATATGCAGGGATTGTTACGCTGCAACATTATAAATGATCCAGGTGCTGATTTTTTCTTTCTGTTCCGTTCAGCCCTTGCTTTTCTGGACTGTAACAATTAGTTAACGTTTGTTGCGCTACTAACAGCAGGTTTACCATCTGCCCTGATGAGATTATTTCTCTTATCTTGCTCGATGTAACTCGCAACAAATTGGCCAATCAATGTTAACAGTATAAAAGACAAATATGTCTGTTAATTAATTTGTCTCCCTTGATCTTTTAATTATTTTTCAAAGACTCACCGGGTTCTGTTGTTTTTTTTATAGCAAAATAAAAGATTGTTCTAGGAGTTGGCAATCTGTATTTTATAGCTTTGCTAATTTTAAACCATAGTCACATAACTGTGACATAACATTTATGTACATAAAAATTAATTATTTTCCAATGATTTTACTAAATTCATTTTGTTTGTTTTGCCAATATTTTAATGATGTACGTGTTTGTTGAAATTGTTTGTTGGTGACACAAAATCATTTTTAACTGCATAAACAAAACCCTCCCCTGGCATGTGTGCACATTTAAACAACATAGTCAAACTGATCCATCTCCAACTGCCCTGCAATGACATAACGTTATTGTCAATAATGCTTGTTTAGTGACAAGGTTAAAGCATACACTGTCTTTGTCACCACATGGAAAAGCTGCGTTAAATTGGTGATTTTTCACCTGCTACGAAGTGATTTTAGAATCCAGTTTGTAAATGAAGGATTTAATCTGCCTTATATGTCATAATACGGGTTGTGGTAGGACCAAAGTACAGAGAAGTACTCCAGGAAATGGAGAGAGTGAAAGTAAGTAAGCTTTAATTCTTGACCATATACAGTCCAGACAGCAGGGTTATTTGACCAGAACACCAGACGTTATAATGTATTTAGTTTTGTTTTTCCTATTAAATATATTATCAACAAAGCACAGTGGGTCTTTTGCATGAGGTGCGATTATAGGCTGTGCACGCTTGATCAGTTATGTGTGCATTTTGCCATGATCAGGTTTGTGTGCATTCAGCAGATGATCACTGACAGCGATGTTATGCTGGAATGATGTTGAATGAAGTGTTAAAAGGAGTTTTATCATAGGAGAAATGTCATGGCTTTTTTTGTGATTGGCTCCAAATCAGAGCTTAGATAATCCTACATAGAATCCTCTATTCTCATCTATTTTTAATATTTTTATTTTTTACAACCCAAATCTGTTGGCACATGTACAGAAGATTCTCTCTCCCTGTCATCTGTCATTCTATCTCTGCCTCCTTCTGGCCAAAATGACAGTAGACATTTTTGTGTCCCACCTGCATTCAAATGTAGTAAATCCACACGCAAAAATTGTGCCCGCAAACCGTTTCAGGCTTTGAAAATCGCATTGCGGGTGGTAAGGGATGACATTTGCATATCCTCCTCCCATGAATTTGCATGTTCGGACCATTATCAAATGTTTTGCATATTCATGAAGGCTGACAACGCTAAAAACATTGCACCCACTGTTCCGCTGATTTTGCACATGCAATCCGATTACCACCTCGTTTGTAGATCAGCTTTGCTGACGCAAAGAGGTTTGCGTGCGTTTTTGTACACACAAATGTTTTCAAAATCAGGCCCTTAAAGTTCAAAATAAAATATTGACAGTAAGAAAATTTGAATTTTCTTCAAAAACAGAGCAACTCTGTAGATCATTCTTTCTCAGTAACGATATGGATTCTTAATTTTTTTTTATGGACATGCACAAATTGACATGCTACATTTATCAGAATAAAGATCAGATTTGAGTGTTTAACTTATTGGAAAATGGTCAGGCATGCCAGCAGCATGTTCTTGATACCAACCGATTGTTTGGGACATCCCTAAAACCTACTACTCAACAGAATACTGCAAATGGGTGCTATTAGTTTTATTCTTTCTCATTAGTTGCATTGTTTGTTTTTCTAGATGCCCTCTGTGATGATGGTCGTTGTAAAGATGAATCAAAGATGAGAAGATTTTTGAGAATACGGAGAGAGGAAGCAGAGGCAGCATTCACTGAAAACGAGTTGATCAGAGGTCTCCTACAAATCTGTCGTGAGGTGCCTGAACATGTCAGTGGTAGGTAGTTTTTGCAAAGAACACTCGAAGTAATGTTTATGATGATTGCGTCTTGAGTAAGTGAAATGAAATACAACACACAAGTTCCACCCTTGCAGTACCACCAGAAGGTGTTGTTACCAGGTGCTTTTTATGGTCAATGAAGCATTTGCAGTCTAGGGAGCCCCTACTACCTTGGCAATATACAACCACTACAGTCTCATTTTCTTGTTCTACTCTACATTTTAACAAGCTCTAATTCATTTAGGGGCTTGTTTCCATTGTAATATTGATTGTATGCATAATTTACAGTTCCCTTTGTGTTGGTAAACTTGGTACAACACATTACAGTACAGTATTGGGACAGACTATCCTGTTCTGAAACACCCCTTGATACATCAGAAATGAGCCCTGACAAACCAGGCAATCTGTGTCTCATCTTTTCACATAGAGCTTTTGTGACATTTTCACACGAGCTCTTTCACTTTAAAAGAATAAAATCCTGTGGATCTTTTGGAAGAGGCCCACTGAGGACAGGCATGCCAGGTGGCCCATGTCTCAGCACTCTTACTGGCATATGAATGAGAAAAAATATAGAAAGATCTAACCCATTAAGAAATGTTTTGACAATGATTTCCAGGCATGCTTTCCTGTTTCAAATGTTAAGGACACCTGTACTCAGGTGTGGATGCCTAACTTTATCCTGTATTTGAACCCTTTTTGTGTTTGAAGATCTTGACACATGGGGACATGTCTAGATTTCCCCACCAGCAATGACACCATTTCCATCAGTGAGCCACAAAGAGTTGGGGAATCCCTCCTGACACATACAGCCCTGGAGTAGCTGTTTGAGTGCCACCTGGGGGAATTCATGAAGGAATCCAGGCGGCCTGATGTGTCCTAGAATCTAACCCTACCCCAGGCTCACCGGAATGATTGGGGTTAGACGCTAGGACACATGTGGCCACCTGGGTGCAAGCTCCAATCTTCTTGAGAGCACGAATCATGTGCAGCAGTACTGCTGCAGGTTGTGCATCAGGTGGAAGGGATAGAGAATCATCCCTCCTTGTTCATTTATACAAACACATACAGCTGTTATCGTAACATAACAGTAAAGTCTACCTCACATTGATTCAATTCCTCATCCTGATTTAGCATGTGGCAACAGTGACAGAAGGGTAACTTTTAAACAAGAAAAAACCTCAAGTAGCATCATGCACAGAAACAGAAAATTATCAAAACATTTCAAAGAGTCCTTGCACATCAAGTTGCTAGTCTTTTAAATATAATGTAACCACCTAAAATTAAGATCTTGTATCCTCATTTTATTGATGTAGTTTTATTTTTTCTGATCTTTACAATTTTATTTTATTGCAGTTGACTTCCAGGGGTTGGAGAAAAAACTTCAGCCTAACTTTGACTTAATGAATTTGAATGAATTCATGAAAGTTTGCACACTCGATGAACTCAGCTCACAGTCATCAAGGAAGGTCACTTATTCCAACCTTTCTGATGCCATCTATGAAATGGCATCAGAACTGCATGCCATTAAAGATAGCTTGATCTTCAAAATGTGCTGGACCAACCAAGTGCAAGAACTGTCAAGAGAACACACTGATGGGGATGACACTGAAAACAGCAAAGAGAAGAAAGAAATCTATACTCTTGATCATGTCCACAGCAAAATATACCAGAGTTGCTACAGCCGGTATAAAGAGCTGTATAGCAGCCTTAAGAGTGGAGAAATGTTACTGGAAGAAGTTGACATCGTCTTTGAGGTCTACATTGGAAAGCATGAAGACTTGCACAAAGATTTAGATATAATGTGCAGGATTTACCCATCTGATGACAGAAAATGGATCAAAGGAAGAATTGCACAGATCAGGGAGTACCATGATCATCATTTGGTAATGGACTCCGCCAAAATAATCATGGACATCAGGAGTGCATTATGTCCAGAAGGAGATTTCAGCATCATGGAGAATCTGCTGCAAATGGTAGGTTTCCTCATGTCTATCACTATGGGAAGATTTCTTTATAAAGGCCTGTTAAAAAAACATCAATCCCAATATATTTTTTTACATTAGCTGTGGTATATTTAAAAGCTGCTGATATTCTGTAGCTGTTTAATTTATTCATGAATAGTTATTGTTTAAGCAAATTGTTGTCTTGCAAACAACTGAAAGGTTTTAAAAATGTAATTTTGAAATGGCAAAATGATTTGAAAACTATAACCATATCCTAATCTGTGATTTGATCTTGTAATTTGTATTTTTAAGAATGAAGTCAAGTCCAAGACAAATAACTTGAACTACATTGATAAAGCCTTTGTCGGTGCAAAAAATATTCTTAAAGATGTAACAGATCAACGCAAGGAGTGTCTTCGAGTGCTCAGTCAAAGTGAAAACTTTATTAAGTGGGTGAAAAGGGAACTTAAAGGTACAGTAGATGCAGTGTTTTGTTGCCACAAATTAAACATATTTTTTTAGTTGCTAAAGTAAACTTCTTATTGCAGATATCAATGAGTTGAAAGTTTTTGTTGACCTGGCATCTATTTCTGCTGGAGAAAATGATCAAGATGTGGATCGAGTGGCATTTTTTCATGATGCAGTACTTGGTTATTCGTCTTTGCTGTACGGGTTGAAGCAGGACTCTGATTTTAAGAATGTCATGGATTCACTGCCAGCACTGTGGAAAGCTCTTGGAAATGACAAAGACTTGCCAAAAAAGCTGGTAACGTTACACCTTTTTTATTTGTTGAAACTCTTGTAACCAAACAACAGTATTAAACCTTTTCAAGATTAAATTAATTTCAAGGCCTGTAGTCATTTACATGATGGTGGGTTTCTTGGGAACCGGGATGATGGTGGAGCGTTTGAAGCAGGAGGGAACCTCAAACAGCTCCAGTGACTTGTTAAAGATCTCAATGAAGATGGGTACCAGTCGGTCGGCGTAGACTTTCAGGAATGATGTGGAGACATTATCAGTTCCTAAGGCCTTCCTTGTTTTCAGGCGCTGACGGAGCCTAGGTACATCTGCCTCTGAGATCCTTAGTGCAGGCAGAGGGTCTGAAGGTAGGGGGGTGGTCGGTGTATGGAAAGAATTTGTGCCTGAAAGGGATGTGGAGGAGTTGGGTTGAGGTGTGAACTGCTGCTTTTCATACCTGAAGTAGAAGCCATTCAGTTGATTTGGTAAAGTAGAGGGCGGCAGGTCCGAGTTTTTACAGGTGAGCAGAAGCAGTTTGACAATCTTGTTGGCCAGGGGACACACATTTGCCAGGTGTATTGAAGGCAAGGGTGCGCATAGTCCCCGCTGTCGGAGCTTCAGGAGGATGATGTCTCTCTTCCTCTCTGCCAGTATAGCCCGTGGAGAGCCGCTGGTCTGCTGGCCAGAATCCCTGTGAAGCTATCGTCAATGAGTTGTGTGCAGCCGCAGTTGCCCACTGAATTAATTTGTTTTAGCTATGACTTGTTACAAACCAACTGCACAGAGGTTTCTTTTTTTGCAGGCTTACATGGGACATTATGTCATAATGTCTAAACATGTCAAGATAAATCTGAATCTGCTAGGAATATGGATATTTTTTGGTTAAACTGTGCATGTAGGTCAGCACTATAATTAATTATCAAAATAAAAAAACATCGTAAAGATTTAAAAAAGGAAATCTTAAAATTATCACATTTAAAGACTGCTGGTAATATAGCTAGTTCATACAGTACAAAAAACGAAAAAAAGTGGTAACTTTCTATTGATTTAAATGTGTTTGGTTTAACTTCTTGAAACACTTAAAATTGTACTTTGAAAAGTTGCTAATTGTTATTAATTTATTGTTGTTGCAATCATGACATTACTTGTCAAATTATTACCTTGTATTTTTACATATATCTGCGAATACATTTTTTTTTTTTTTTAATTGTGCGTTTTTCTTTTTCAGCGAGATACAGCTCGTCATCTGGAATGGTTAAAGACTGTCAGAGAAACCCATGGATCTGTCGAATTTTCTTCTTTGTCCTTAGCTACATCAATAAATGAGAGAGGAATGTATACCATCAGGGCCCAAAACCAGAAACGGGTACATTAATGTATTTCTATGACCATAGTGTTGTGCGCGCATGTATTCAAATGATATCAATTTGTGGTCTAAAAATCCCTAAGAACTTTTTAATTAAGAGGGTTGTTTTTTTAACCAAGAAACTTAACCACTGCAACAACGTTAAACATTAACAAGCAGTAACGAGTAATTTATCACTTCATATTCATTAAAAGATTATGAGAAATTATGGTTATTAACATTATTATTGCACGGTGGCAAAGTTGGTAGCACTGTTGCCTTGCAGCAAAAAGGTCCTGGGTTTGATTCCTGGCCGGGGGTCTTTCTGCATGGAGTTTGCATGTTCTCTCCGTGCATGCGTGGGTTCTCACTGGGTACTCCGGCTTCCTCCCACAGTCCAAAGACATGCCTGTTGGGTTAATTGGTAACTCTAAATTGCCCTTAGGTGTATGAATGAGTGTGTGCATGGTTGTTTGTGTGTTGCCCTGCGATGGACTGGCGACCTGTCCAGGGTGTACCCTGCCTCTCGCCCATAGACTGCTGGAGATAGGCACCAGCTCCCCCGCGACCCACTTTGGAATAAGTGGTAGAAAATGACTGACTGACTAATTATTAGTATTAACTAAATTATTTAGCTTGTGTCCAGAGGATGTTGATAAAATAATCTTAAGATATATGAAATCAAACAGCACTTTGTTAGCGAGCAGCACCTGCTGATCATAGACAAAGCAGCAGGTGTCATGTTTATACAGTGCCTTGCGAAAGTATTCAGCCCCCTTGAACTGGTCAACCCTTTGCCACATTTCAGGCTTCAAACTTAAAGATATAAAATTCAAATTTTTTGTGAAGAATCAACAAGTGGGAAACAATCGTGAAGTGGAATGAAATTTATTGGATGTGTCAAACTTTTTTAACAAATAAAAAACTGAAAAGTGGGGCGTGCAATATTATTCAGCCCCCTTGCGTTAATATTTTGTAGCGCCACCCTTTGCTGCAATTACAGCTGCAAGTCGCTTGGGGTATGTCTCTATCAGTTTTGTACATCGAGAGACTGAAATTCTTGCCCATTCTTCCTTGCAAAACAGCTCGAGCTCAGTGAGGTTGGATGGAGAGCGTTCGTGAACAGCAGTCTTCAGGTCTTTCCACAGATTCTCGATTGGATTCAGGTCTGGACTTTGACTTGGCCATTCCAACACCTGGATACGTTTATTTGTGAACCATTCCATTGTAGATTTGGCTTTATGTTTTGGATCATTGTCTTGTTGGAAGATAAATCTCCATCTCAGTCTCAGGTCTCTTGCAGACTCCAACAGGTTTTCTTCCAGAATGGTCCTGTATTTGGCCCCATCCATCTTCCCATCAATTTTGACCATCTTCCCTGTCCCTGCTGATGAAAAGCAGGCCCAAACCATGATGCTGCCACCACCATGTTTGACAGTGGAGATGGTGTGTTCAGGGTGATGAGCTGTGTTGCTTTTACGTCAAACATATCGTTTTGCATTGTGGCCAAACAGTTTGATTTTGGTTTCATCTGACCAGAGCACCTTCTTCCACATGTTTGGTGTGTCTCCCAGGTGGCTTGTGGCAAACTTTAAACGAGACTTTTTATGGATATCTTTGAGAAATGGCTTTCTTCTTGCCACTCTTCCATAAAGGCCAGATTTGTGCAGTGAACAACTGATTGTTGTCCTATGGACGGACTCTCCCACCTCAGCTGTAGATCTCTGCAGTTCATCCAGAGTGATCATGGGCCTCTTGGCTGCATCTCTGATCAGTCTTCTCCTTGTTCGAGATGAAAGTTTAGAGGGACGGCCGGGTCTTGGTAGATTTGCAGTGGTCTGATACTCCTTCCATTTCAATATGATTGCTTGCACAGTGCTCCTTGGGATGTTTAAAGTTTGGGAAATCTTTTTGTATCCAAATCCAGCTTTAAACTTCTCCACAACAGTATCTCGGACCTGCCTGGTGTGTTCCTTGGTCTTCATGATGCTCTCTGCGCTTTGAACAGAACCCTGAGACTATCACAGAGCAGGTGCATTTATACGGAGACTTGATTACACACAGGTGGATTCTATTTATCATCATCAGTCATTTGGGACAACATTGGATCATTCAGAGATCCTCACTGAACTTCTGGAGTGAGTTTGCTGCACTGAAAGTAAAGGGGCTGAATAATATTGCACGCACCACTTTTCAGTTTTTTATTTGTTAAAAAGGTTTGACACATCCAATAAATTTCCTTCCACTTCACGATTGTGTCCCACTTGTTTTTGATTCTTCACAAAAAATTAGAATTTTATATCTTTATGTTTGAAGCCTGAAATGTGTCAAAAGGTTGAAAAGTTCAAGGGGGCCGAGTACTTCCGCAAAGCACTGTAAGAGCAGGACCCAAATGTAGATCTACCAGCAAAGTACTTTTGTAAAATAAAAATTGAAAAACTTACAGTTCAGAGGCAGAAGAGAAGGACAAATAACACAGGCAAAAAAACGGGCAGACTGACAGAGGTATGAGGTAGTAACAGAAGGATTTGGTAGTGAACAATGGGAATCAGGTGCTTAAATACTGGGGCAGGGTGGAGGATGACAATAGGCTGCTGTCGAGTCAATCAGGTGATAATAAGGAACAGCCTAGGCAGAATAAATGTAGGGAGCTGAGGGAGGGAAACAACCAGAAAATAGCTGAACAGAGATAAAAAGAAACCATGGGAAAAATCTAACAGAAATAATTGTAAATGGACAATAAACACAATAAACTAGAAAAGGAATGAACTAAAATGACAACATCTTAGAAAGCATAAACAACAGGGAAAAGAGGAAAACAGAGACTCAAAAGAAACCCAAAAACACCTAAGGAACATAGCAGACTATCAGAACTATATAACCCCATGGTGAGCAATATTTCTCCACTACTCTGCATCCAGAGTTGCGATGGTGGCGAAGTGCTGTACTGACCAGTTGGGGCCACCAGTCCCCAACATATCCACTGCCACTTTAGGTAAAGTTCAGTAATACACTACAGTTCAAGAACAGACACTTTATACAGCAGACTAACTGCTTCGGCACTTACTTGAAGGTGTACACACTGTTTGAACTTGGATCTTCAAGAAATTTGTGCTGTTATCCAAGGAATAAATGGTAATAGAAAACAGTTGTTCCGTCCATGTCAGCTCTAAGCTGTACATGGCTTACAGTTCTGCTATCCAGGCTCTTTCTTCAAGAACACCACACTCATCTTGCCTAGACAAGTTTGTGATGTTGCAGGAATACTCTATATAAGTAAATAATTTTCAGCTAATTTTAATAGAAGATGCAAAGCACCGGTGTTGAGAAAGACTCCAAAAAGATTAGCGTATGTCATTACTTAAGATTGTTTATGTTGGAAAATCTGTTATAGTTTTTTAATCTCTGAATCACAGAATTTTTATTTTAGTTTGTTTTTTCCACCTTTTTTTACATTGTTACCTGCGAGTGAGACGACTCACATTGTGATATCTAGGTTTATTTTTATTGTAGAAGATAACCAAACCATAGTTATGTTTCTGGTAGTCTTTAGCTCCCACGGTCCTCCTGCAGGCAAAGCATATAGTGAGCCCCTTAAAGGTGTTAAAATAAGGAAAACAAACATATATGTTCACTAAAGTCATGAAGTCAATCAGGGGTGGGGGATATGACACTGATATGCATGTGATCAACATTTTGGTTGACAGATCACGCAGTAGTGATAGACATAGCAATCTCAGGAGACAGCAAAATCTTTACAATCTAGAGAAACATTTTAACTTGGTTATGGGTGTCTTTGTGAACTAATACACATTTGCTTCTTTTATTTTTTAAATTGTTCTACTGCAGCTTAATTTGGAGACTTCCCTGACACTTCAGATTCAAGATGGACAAGGTCAGAGCTTGACACATACCTATGAGGATTTGAAAGAGCTACAAAACAAGCTGATGCTCATGTCTGGAAAAAAGCAACAAAACCAGAGTGAAGTGGAACAATTCACTGAGGTTCAGTCCATAGATTTTTATTATTTTCTGATAAGGATTTTTTTTTTTTTTTTTATTAAATGTTCATACATTTTAATAAATAATTTTTACAAAAGGTTTAATCATACATTTTCTTTATATTTAGGTGTTTGAAAATGTCCAGAGGCTTGCCAAAGCGTTTGTAGATCTTCATACTGCAGGGAATCCACTCTTCAGATGCTGGGAAGCAAAGATCTATTGCAAGAGTCAAAGTGACCAATGTATCAACATGGAAATCAACTTTTGCAAGACTATTCCTATTAAAATAAATGGAAGTCTGATTGAACAACTTGTAGCACTGTCCAGGAAGATGGAGTTGTTTTTTGGTGACTGGCAAAAGTTCATGGACGAAGTCAGGTCTGATCACTACTACTTAAACTTCTTCACAGCAGAACAAATATTCTATCTATGCAGTGTCCTGAGTCCTGCAAATGTAAATACAGAGATAGATGAGCAAGCACTGATGATGCTCTCTTTCATCAAAGCTAACTGCTCAACTTCAGATGTTTGGAGACTGTGGCAGAGACGCTCCAGCCAATATGAGCGTGGTAACATACATATTGAAAAAAAAGACAAATATTCAGCCTGCATCAGCCATTTAATACACGCAGAAAATGGAGATCAGACTGTTGGTTTAAGAGAACTGGAAGATTTGTGGTTAAACTACATCAGGAATGAGAGAATGTTTTTTCATGACCTTTTGGACATACGAAGTTTGGGGCATTTATTTAACATGATGACTGACCCAGAATACCAAAATGAGAATGAATCAGAAGCACCGGTGCTCTCTGAAAAAAGAGATGATTCCCTAAGAAGAGATCTCCCAAAAGGCCTCATCCCAAAACAACCAAATCTCCTAATCTGCCCACATGACCAGGTTCTGACTTCAGGTATCTGCTTGTACATGAACAGTGAATATCAGCCACTACCAAGTTATGATGAGGTTCTCTTGTGTACTCCATCAACATCCTACGAGCAAGTAGAGCTTTTCCTGAGGAGATGTCTCACACCAGGCAACATCGGCCAGAAGATTTACACAATGATTTGGGCAGACCAACTTACATATGATGTCAGCTGCGCAATGGAGAAATGTTTCCAGAAGCTGAGCACTCTCTTTAATCGTCATGATTACAGGCTTGTGATCTATTGTAGCTCTGAGAGGGACCACACTTATATTCCAACTGCGTTCAGTCAGTTCAAAAGAGACTTTGTACCTCAAGAGCCATTGGGAAAGATCCAGAAGTATTTGTCCAGGCATTTTTCATCCCCCTCATGTCTAAAGGATGCTATGTTTAAAGGTGGGCACAATGTTGGCATTGTCTCATCACATCGTGCTGGAGTTGGTAAGTTTTACATGGAAAATGAATTAATTTGTAAAAGTGGCTCTTTTATTGATATCATGATATTAGTCAAATAGTTTTTCCATTATTTTAGGTAAGTCCCTGTATGTTCAAAGAATGTATGAAAAACTGGAAAGATGCGTTGAACAGGGGACTGCACATAAAAAGTGCATTCGCCTAACTGAACAAGACATTGATGACCACCAAGTTCTCCAGTCTTTGTACGACACTCCAAAGCAAAAAGATATTAAGGTTTTTCACCTTGATGTCACATCCGTGGTAAGGAGTGCCCTATTTATGAATACATCTAAAAATTAAAATCTTTTTTAAAAAAACTTTATATTTTTTTCACTCATTTTAAAATGGGAAACTTAAGAGATTTACTGTATTACACATAAATTGAAATATTTTAAGCCTTTATTTCTTGTCATTTTCATGAATATGGCTTACAAAATTTAGTGAATCAGAAAATTTATTAAAACATTAATTTTAGACGCTAAATACGTGGTTGGAGGTCCTTCCCCATGACTTACAGCACCAACACGGCTTGGCATGGACGTGTTCAGGATGTGGTTCTGCAGAGGTGTGACGGGAGCCCAGGTTGCTCTGATAGCAACCTTCAGGTTATCTCCATTGTCTCTCATCTTCCTCTCGACAATCCTCCTTAGATTCTCTATGGGGTTCAGGTCTGGTCAATTTGCAGGCCAATCAAGCACAGTAACATCATGGTCATTGAATCAGCTTTTGGTACCTTTGGCAGTGTGGGCAGATGTATCTCCATAAAGCTTGTCAGCAGAAGGAAGCATAAAGAGCTCTAGAATTTCCTGGTAGAATGAGATGTTGACTGTGGACTTAAGAAAAGACAATGGACCAACACCAGCAGATGATATGGCACCCAAATTATCATTGACTGACTTCACTCTGAACTAAAAGCAACATGGATTCTGTGCCTCTGCACCCGTCCTTTGAACTCTCCACTCTCCTTTTAAACTCTGAGACCTTGATTTCCAAATGAAATGCAAACGTTACTTTTATTCTAAAATGGATGTTTGACCACTGAGCTATTCCTTTTTTCCTCAGGAAAAAAGGGTGGAGGGTGTCGATGACTGCCTTATAGACGTCTATCCAGTCGGCTTTGTTCCCCATGACTGTATAGCCTACTGACCCAGACTGAGAGATCATTTACAGGCTCAAAAATTGCAGGTGTTTTGAGAATTAGCTGATTAGGGTGTGACACCAGGAGTTTCAAATATTTAACTTTTTTTCAAAATAAAAATTTTCTGAAACACCTTATTTGAGGTTTTCATTATCTGTAAACCATAATCATCAAAATGATAAAAAAAAAGTCATAAAATATTTCACTCTGTGTAAAATATGTTTATTGTATGTTTCACTTTCTGAAATGAGTGACAAAAAATATATTTTTTCTCATATTCAAATTTTTTGATATATACCTGTACTCCATGTCCAGTATTAATCTAGTTCCTTATAATGTGTACTTGGTTAATCCATTAACATAAGGAGTGTTGCTTTCTTTTCAAAATATTGATCTCAGGTACAAAAAGGCCTGGATGAATTCCTTTTCAAGTTGTTCTTTTTAAGATACTTGATGGATTCAGATGGGCAAATGTGGCACTGTACCCAAAAACACCTGTATATCATGGAGTTAACAGAAACCACAAATGATCAGGCCAGATTTGGCACAAGACTGGTAAGTTGAAATGCAGATATTAATGTTTACTGCAAGTGTGCCTTAAAATATGCTACATAATTTGAACTTGTTCCTTTTCATTTGAGTTAATTCTTTTCTGTCAAACAGTAAGATATTTTTTGCTAGCAACCATCTTCTATCGTCTTCACAGTTTTTTCAGCTACATGGAAAAAAAAAGATTAATACAGTTAAAACCACATATTTACATACAGTGTATGAGAAGCATAACCATTTTTTTCCCTCACAATAAACTTTTCCTGTTTAGGTCAATTAGGATTACCAAAATATTTATATTGTCTCACTGCCAGAAAAATAAGCCAGATAGTTTATTCTTTATAGAAATTTTAACTTTAACCACCATAACTTTCTAACCCCTCATAATCAGAATCAGAAAAGCTTTATTGCCAAGTACGTTTTTGGACATACAAGGAATTTGTTTTGGCGTAGTCGGTGCAATACAGTACAAATTAAACAGTATAAACATATCTACAATATAATATAAATATATGTGCACAGTTTTAAGTGAGTGAGAGTAAGTATAGAGCAGTATAAGATGCAAGAGCAATACAACAGTGCAGATGATCAGTGTGCAAGTAAAGCAGGAGTCCAAGCTGAGCGTTAATGTAACGCATATTGAGCGTTAATGTAACGTAACCTCATATGTTAAAATCATTCCTTTATAGTTGGTTGTTTGGGCCATTGCCATTTGGCCAGAGGTACTGACTACACCTCCCAACATTCATTGCAGCTCTGACGTAACGGCAGACATGATATATATTCCCTTGCAAGCTTTTCTCGTTACCTCGCAACAAAAGCAAAATGGGAATAATTTCCCCGAAGGATCAGTAAACTAGTGGGATAAGTTAAATTCCTCCTTCCTCAACTACCTTTCGAAAAAGAGCTTTAGAGAGCTTGAAATCTCGCTCGAGGAGCAACCAACCGCAAGAGAAATTACTTTTCCGATCGAAGACCTAAATTATAGCCGTTTGCTATCCAGGTGTGGAAAAATCCAGCAGAGGATTTTTTAGAGGAGACGATCCTGCCTCTTTGTTTTTGTATTATAGTCGATTTACCGCGGTACATCATCCGAAGGAGTAAAAGATTGACACTTTCTGAGCCATTTACAGATGCGTGAATCTCAAACCCGTTCCTCTTCCAGGAGAAGATGTGGCTCGTGTAAATTAATTTCTTTTGCTACTTTCCTTATAGTCTGGGCAGGGTAAAGTAGGTTAGAAATAGGACAGTCCAGGATTGTCACTGTATTAATTGTGCTTCGAACTGTGATTGTACTGCCAGTTAGCTGAGCATGGACCAATGTAGAGAGCATGCGACCAAGCTCACGTGTCATCAGGGCGAAGGCCTGCAGAGAGGCGTCCAACAAGCCCTGAGTAGGCTGATCTGCTGTCAATCAAGGTGCACATGGGCAGAGCTTCGTAACTTTGGACTAAACTAGGAGATATGAGAGGGAGTTAAGACATGGAAAGGAAATGGCAAGACGGTTCGCGCACCTCCTTACTTCTCCCAGCTCACCATGGCGGATATTGGAGCCAGTAAACGGCCTGATGGACTGGCTGGAGGAATGGGGGAGTCTTTTCCCCTGGGATCGTCTGACCCACGGGATCATCGAAGGGGAGCGTTAGAAAGCCCTGGCAGAGATTGCCGCTTCCATGAGGAAGCTTCCTGCTCCCTCCTCCGCTCTCCTCTCCACTTAGGGTCCTGCCGGCGCTTCAGCTCCTGCTTTCGCTGAGGATCAGTCTGACTTTCCTGTTTCTGTCCCAGAGGAGCTCAAGGATGAGTCGCCTCCACTTCCTGTTCCTGTCCGTGAGGGGTTCCAGAATAACCCGTCTTCATTCCCTGACCCTGTTCCTGTTCCGGAGGGGTTAGAGGACAGCCGCTGGCCTCCAGAACTTTATGTCCACAGGGGACAACCTCACAGCCGTCCACCTGAACTTGGTGTCTGCCTGGGACTACCTCGCAGTCGTCCTCCTGAACTCTGTACCCCCACGGGTCGACTTACGGGTCGCTCGCCATTGTTCCCTGGCTGGTTCTTTTTTGCGAAGTGTCGTCTGTCATGTCCAGTGTTGTATTCTGGTCACGTATTCTACCATGATGTCTGGTTCCCTGTGTTCTGATCTGGTTTGGGTTTGGCATACCTCTGGTCTTCCTGTCTGAGTTCTGTAAGTGTGAACAATTACATTTCGACTTACCTTTATTACTCTGGCTCCTGGCATCTCCTTGCACGTTGGTCCTACCGCAAAACCCACATTATGACATATTCTGATCTATTCCTTGTGAATGATTTGGGCAGGGAATTATTAATTATGAATCAGGATTTTTAATTATACTTTTTAATAAGTCCAAGATTCACCAAAAACTTCACAACTAATTAAAAAATGTTTCCGTCTCAGTCGTTGTATCCTTGGGCAAGAAACGTCCCCTAACTTGATTGTTGATGGTGGTCAGAGGGCTCTGTGACGCCTGTGTATGGCAGCCTCACTTCTGTCAGTCTGCCCCAGGACAATGAATGAATGGGTGAATGACTCATGGTGGTGTAAAGCACTTTGGGGTCTTTAGACTTGATAAACTTGATAAAGCGCTATACAAATTCAGGCCATTTACCATTATCATTAAAATTATGACTTTTCAGTTGTTACTGGAAGAAACTTTCATCAAAACTCCCTTAGAAGGGAGTACCGACTCATTTATCAGGTCACAAAGGAAGAAAAGAAGAGTCTGCGCTATGTTTGTCTCAAAGCTCAGGACCTTGTGAACCTGTTTTTTGTCGGGAATGAGAATTTTACTGATGGCATCTCACGGTTTTTTGGGTTTTTTTGGGCAGCCAGAAGCCAGTTTTCAGTCACTGCATTTCAGCGTAGCCTGTCCACCAGACTTAGTGTATGTACACTTCTTAACTTTAAGAAAACCAAAAAAACTAATTATTACTCTCATTATTTTGGAATTTAGCAATTAGATATAGTTTTAGTAACCATCACTTACCTACAACAGGAAAAGTTTAATTTGCTTTTATGTTAGACAGTGAGAACAATATGTGTTTTTAAGCACTGAATGAAAATTAATTGGTTTCAACTGTATAAAGTGCTAGTGACTGTTGTATTTTGAACTGTTAGCTTTTAGGAGAGTAAAATACAACTAATGTAACTGATGTAATTTGTCTAATGAGAGTATTTGAATTGACGTGCACTTAAATCCTTATGTTTCTGTACCTTTAGGGACAAAAGGAAAACTTTGCTTTCCCTGATGTTTTCCCAAAGGTGTTTTGTCGACCTCCTAAAGAAGTCATGGCTTTGGAAATCCAGAAGGATGAAAATTTTTCTACTGAAAATGATGACCCACTTATGGATGATGAGTGTTTCAGAAGCGAGGCTTTTCAGAGACCATACCAGTACCTTTCACGTTTTCACAATAACAACAATCTTGACAACTTCACTTACAAAGGCATTGAAGGCACTCATTCAAATTGTCTTCAGATATTCTTATTCTACTGTGGTGTACTTGATCCTTCATGGGCAGAGCTTTGTAACTTTGTCTGGTTTCTTGATCTTCAGTTGCAAGACTGTGAAAATTCAGTCTTCTGCAATGTTGAGTTTGTTGGAGACACTCTTCAAGGGTTCAAAAACTTTGTGGTTGAGTTTATGATCTTGATGTCCAAAGACTTTGCAACACCATCACTATGTATCACTGATGAGAGCCTTGGAAAAAACCAAACTGACCTGACTGGAATAAATGAAAAAGACTTGGCTCCGTTCCTCATTCGAAAAAGGTGGGAATCTGAACCTCATCCTTACATCTTTTTTAATGAAGACCACACATCCATGACCTTCATAGGATTTCATCTGAAGCTCAATGACCAGAAAGGTGTTGATGCCATAAATCCTTCAACAGGAAAAGTAATAAAGGAGAACATCATGACTCGAGAGCTTTACAGGGGGCTGATACATCAAAGAGTTCCTTTTAATGCAGATTTTGATCAGCTTCCTAGAGCTGACAAGATTGAGCATCTGTGCAGTGTACTTGGGATCAAATGGCCAACAGATCCTGATGAAACGTACGAACTGACCACAGACAACATCCTCAAAATGATGGCAATTCACATGCGGTTTAGGTGTGGCATCCCAGTCATAATAATGGGTGAGACAGGATGTGGAAAGACAAGACTCGTGAAGTTTATGTGTGAACTGCGAAGATGTGGTGCACCAGCGGAGAACATGAAACTCGTCAAGGTTCATGGAGGAACAACATCTAAAATGATTCATGATAAAGTGATTGAAGCAGAAACTCTCGCAAAGACAAACAAAGAGAATCATGAATTTGACTCCGTTCTTTTTTTTGATGAGGCAAACACCACAGAGGCCATTAGCAGCATCAAGGAGATTATTTGTGATCACTCAGTTCAGGGAAAAAGCCTTGCCTCTCAGACAGGGCTGCAGATTATTGCTGCATGCAACCCGTATAGAAAACATACAAACGAAATGATTGAGAGGCTGGAGGCATCAGGATTGGGCTACAGGGTCCATGCTCGGGAAACACAAGAAAAGCTTGGCTCCATTCCTCTCCGCCAGCTTGTGTATCGTGTCCATGTGTTACCACCAAGCTTGATACCACTTGTTTGGGATTTTGGGCAACTCAGTGATTCAACGGAGCAAATGTATATCCAACAAATAGTACAAAGGCAGGCAAAGGCCAGCTTAATTGAGGAAAGGCACATCCCATTGATATCTAATGTGTTATCATCATCACAAAAGTTCATGAGGAAGAAGAAGGATGAATGTAGTTTTGTCAGTCTGAGGGATGTTGAACGTTGTGTGCAAGTATTTGTGTGGTTCCACAGGAATCACTCCATGTTTGCTGAAAATCTCAAAGATTTAATGCAGCAACAAACTAAAAGGAGAAAAAATCTAAACTTTTCTCCTGCTAGTGACAGAGTGATCTGGTCACTCTTGATGGCCACTGGAGTGTGCTATCAGTCCTGCTTAGAGAGCAAAGATGAGTATCAGAAAACTATTAGTCAACTTCTATCAAGTGAGTACAAACCACAGAGAATACAACAGGAAATCAAACTCATGCAGGACCTTCTACTAAGTGGGGTACCCTTGGGTAAGACGATAGCCAGAAATGAAGCTTTGAAAGAGAACTTTTTCATGATGGCAGTTTGTATTGAGCTAAGAATCCCCTTGTTTATTGTTGGGAAACCAGGGAGCTCCAAATCTCTCTCTAAAACCCTGGTTGCAGATGCTATGCAAGGCCCCACATCACACTCTGACCTGTTTAAGAGACTTAAGCAGATACATCTGGTATCTTTCCAGTGCAGTCCCCATTCAACTCCTGAAGGAATCATCCACACGTTCAAACAGTGTGCCCGCTTTCAAGAGAGCAAAAATCTGGATGAATACATCTCAGTAGTTGTTCTTGATGAGATAGGGTTAGCTGAGGATTCCCCGAAAATGCCATTGAAAACACTGCACCCATTACTGGAAGAGGGTTGTGTTGATGAAAAGCCACAGCCTCATCAGAGGGTTGGTTTCATTGGCATTTCCAACTGGGCACTAGACCCTGCCAAAATGAATCGTGGGATTTTTGTATCCCGTGGTGATTTAAGTGAGAAAGAACTTATCAAAAGTGCTGAGGGAATTTGTGCATCTGAAAAAAACATTCTCGAGAAGATAAAACATCTCTTTGAGCCATTTGCAAAATCGTATATAACAGTATGCAAAGAGGGCAAAGGCTTTTTTGGTCTACGGGACTTTTATAGTCTAATAAAGATGGTATTTTCCATCACCAAAACGTCAAATGAGTGCCCTACTGCTGATCAAATCGCTGGAGCAGTCCTGAGAAACTTCAGTGGAAAAGATGATGTTAAGGTCATTGACATTTTCTCCAGAGAACTCTTGGATCACTTTTCCAACACCAACACCAGTACTATTGACATGGTCAAAGAAAATATTTTTCCAGCTTGCCAAATGGAGGAAAATCGGTACCTATTAATCCTTACTAAAAACTATGCAGCACTTCAGATTCTCCAACAAATATTCTTGTCTCACAAAGTCTATCCAGAGATCATCTTTGGGTCTAGCTTCCCAAAGGACCAGGAGTACATGCAGATTTGCAGGAACATCAATCGTGTCAAAGTTTGCATGGAGACTGGACAAACAGTTGTGCTTCTGAACCTACAGAATCTGTATGAAAGTCTGTATGATGCACTCAACCAATACTATGTGACTCTAGGGGGTCAGAAGTATGTTGATCTTGGATTAGGAACACATCGTGTGAAATGCAGAGTTCATCCAAACTTCAGGCTCATTGTCATTGAAGAAAAACAAGTGGTCTATGAGCAATTTCCAATCCCACTCATTAACAGATTGGAGAAACACATCCTGGACATCAACACTGTCCTCAAAAAGGAACAGCGGGACATTGCTGATCAGTTATATAAATGGGTTAATGATTTCATCTCAATAGAACATCAATACTCCACAAGCAAGAAGTATTTTCCAGAAGATGCTTTCATTGGCTACCACTCAGACACATGCTCCTCTCTGGTCCTTCAAGTGACCGAGAATAAAGATGAAACAGATGATCAAGTCACTCTGAAAAAAGCCAAAACTGTTATGCTCAAATGTGCAACCCCCGACTCAGTCATTCGTTTGGACAAATCTGAACTCCCTGGTGACGAAAGAGACTGTTGGATGAAGGAATATGTCAAAGAGGATATGCACCGATCTCTGGGAGACTACATTGTATATCACATAAAACAGTCTGAACACTCACAAGTGTCATTCACTGAGGTAATATTTTTTTTCTGTTTCAGGAACGTTTTAAAAAAAGGGGCCTAGCTCATTGTAACTTTGTAAACTATACTAGAAATGTTATTTGCGTATCTTGGAGCATCTACATTATTCTTAGTCTCACTTCAACCTTTATATGCTTGTTTGGTGTAATGCTTTCAAAATTGTGAAGTCATCAGTTTTTACTGACATTCAATAGTAAAAAAAAAAAAACATTAAAGCCCCACAGCTTATTTTTTGAATGCAAATCTATCATCCCTTACTTACACTTACAGTTTTGTTACATTGCCTTCAGGTTGTTCATTTTGCTGATTTTGATACATTTTTTGAGTGAACTCTGAAGAGTAAAATTTAAGGTTTAAATGTTCCTCTTACAAAACAGTGGTAATATGAACTTTAAATTCAGTATTTTTGATTTCAAGTCAAATTATTCTTTTAAATTTTCACACACATTATTCATTCACAATAAAGTAAATTACATTACTGGTGTATTTGTTTCTGCTATTTATTTTAGGTAACAACATTTTCCAGGCTCCTAACTGCAGCCGATTCTGAACAACTGCAAAATGAGATAAAATGTGATGCTGTCAAGCTGCTATTTCTGCTGCAATTTGACACCGAGTACTCTTTCCTCAAAACAATCAGGTATGTATCTATAATATAAAGACCTATTTATGTTCTAATAACCCTTTTCCACCAACGCAGTCCCACTGTTGATGACTCATGCTTTGTTCCCAAAACTGGTGGAAACACACATCAGTGCTCAACAAAACAGCCAAGGCACATGAACCAAACAGGTTCAAGACCCTAAGTTCCTTCAGTGGAAAATCACTATAAGAGGCTAATTTTAGTTCAACTGAACAAATATTTCTCTCTTTCTTTTTATACTTGTTGTACTTAGAGGTGGGCATTTATTGTATCGTTTACCATGAAAAATGTCTTATCATGATGAGAATTTTGAATTACCGTGACAACGGTAAATCCCAATTAATGATGTTTGAAAACTCCAAAAACTGACTGTATCGTTGAAATTGTTATTTTCACTATTTTCTCCACTGTTTTTGGAGACAATATCAATAAATTCGAAATATAGGATTAAATTCAGTTACTGTGTGCAGTTTAGTGATGAAAATCACACTTCCTTATGTAACTGGTGTCCTGAAGAAGCCTATTTCAAAATGGGTGCAGTATATTATTCAAGAGCAGTATTTATGTTTGTGGTGCTATGATTGCTGTGACATGCAGTCAGCCACAAAGTTACCCAAAAAGACTGAAAATAAATAGTTTTATAAATAGTTTTTAGCATTACTTTTAAGGTTATGGGAATAGTACCACAAAATATTATGATAAAATTTTAAGTTCATATCGCCCGGCCCTAGTTGTATTTTTATGGGACAGTTGTAAAGCTTTTGATCTTTACAACTGTAATGTGTTTTATAAAATACATTATGACAATGTCTTCGCATTAGGGAATTTCTTGGCTCAACACACGTGAACAAGGTGCTCCTTATCCAAACCGAGTTTGATGATGACTTCCAAAGAAAGAATATTCTCTCCTCAGCCAAGTGAGTGAAGAGATCTCACAGTTACTTTTTTGTATGACATTATGGAAAATAATATATTTTTTGCTTTCTTGTTATTTTTGTAATAAACATTTGCAATTCTCAGGTACTCCTGCATCAATGAAATAAACAAGTGTCTCACTACAGATGACACAAAAACATTTGTGTACTTTGTCACAAAACTTCCACGTATGGAAGGGGGGACCTCTTACAAAGGATTTCAAGGCGGTTAGTTGTGCTCTCACACACACGCCACTACTGATAATTTTTAAAGCACATTTAGGACAAAACATTTGCATGAAAGGCTATTTGTAAAGGATTAAAAATATTTATGCTAAAAAATACCAATTGTAAGACATTTTTTTCAGGTCCTTGGAGGTCTGTTCACATTGATGATCTCAGAAGATCAAGGGAGTTTGTTTCTGATGTTCATTCCTTGAAAGATCTGAGCATTGGTGATTTATTTGAAGAGCCACCTGAGGGTAATTTCTGTTACTAGTATTTGAGAAAGTACTATACAGTTTATTGTAGCTAAATAAATACACCTCTTATTCTCTTTCATCCAGCCATGCAGACTGAAGATCAGTTTGGAATGCCTCAAAATGACAACTTTGTAAGTAACATTATCCCCTCAGGCACAAATCTGGAAGAATATGGTAAAGATTAGGGTCAATGTCTATAGCAAATAAACAGTGTCTGAGATGGGTTAAAGTTATATAACATTAGTACGAGACACACACAAAGAAGCAAACATTGAATAAATGTTCTGCTGGATGTTAACCAGTTGCTTTAGTTGTGATAGTAATACAAGTGTTTTGTACTAATTTTTGACACAAAGTTACAAACTCATGAAGACTTAAAATACTTTAATTCTTATAGCTAAATTTAAAGTAAGTTACATGTAAATAATTTAGGTTGCCTAACATTCATTTATTCATTCATTCATTTGTATTTCCACTGATTTTAATATTACCGAAACATTCTAGGATTTTAGTACCTAAAGTTCATCCAATAAAACACTTGTTTTCACTTATTTTAAACTTTTTTATTCAGGTTTTGGGAGGAGTTTTTGATACCACAGATCTAGTGAGGAGCTGTGTTCAGACTGCCGTGGGCATGCTTCGAGATGTTGACAGTGGGGAACTCAGCACAAGGAGAGTTGAGAACCTGCTAACACTTCTGGAGGACAGTAAGGAACATTTTTAGACATAGTCATTTTTTTCTGTATTATTTTTTTGTCAACCCATTATTAAAAATAATAAGTTGTGGTTTATAGTAAGTACAAATCTTTACTCATGTTGGTCATTTACAATTCAGCCTTGTACATATCAAAGGTATTGAAACCATGGAAAGTATCAGTAAATGTTATGTGGTATTATTTATAATATTACTATATTACACCCTTATTTAACCAGGAAATCTCATCTACAAGGGCTACCAAGACAACAGCCACATACATCAGAACTGTCATAATGAATAGCAATATAAACAAAAGCCAACAAAGAAATTCTCTTAATGTGTCAAGAATGTGTAACTGTGTGTTTGAAATGCAGAAATTATATTGTCCTACGAAGGTGTGAGATAAACATTTTTTTTTTTAGGTGCATTTGTGAAGCTTGTGAGGAAGCATCTCTACGCCTTGTTAAAAGAGTATGAGGCTAACATCCTCAGTCCAAAAAACTGGGTCCTTAATCAGGCTTCTAATGTCAGTGCTCTTCAAGAGGGAGGAACATTTCTGTAAGCCTCTCATTTATGCTATTGCTTTCTTCTATTATGGTGATGGTGGCTACTTTAAATGAGACAATAGGCCACTAGTCAGTAATACATTTAGTTTATTATGGCATTTTACATTTGGAAAATACTTTGGGTCTATGAGATTAAGTGGGTTTCTGTTGAAATAATTATTTCTTACAGACACACACTATGGAGAAAAGTCCAAACAGTTGTGACCCCACTTCTAGCCAACTTGGTTTCAGTCATTGATAGAGATTGCAATTTAGACCTCCTGGTGGATGAAGGACAGGACATCAGGGAGCTGTGGTTTGAGATTTTTGGCAGCAAAGAAATGCTCAATGTGCCCTATGTAACAGAGATCAAGTAAGTATCATGATTTTGTTCAGATAATATCCTTCCATCTCAGATCTTGGCATAATATGCTTTTAGGAGTTCAGTAAATCTTTTCAGGCACCTATTAACCTTCAGTCTCTATACTTTTTTGTTTTTGCTCAACCAAAACTGTAGTAGAATAAAGTTCTCTTGCCAGCTTTTTTAGCCTCTCTCACAAAGTGTTTCCATAACAAACCCTCAAAGACAAGCTACCTTTAACCTGCCTCTTTCATAAATCACAAGTAAATATGGTAAAATAATAATAAAAATTATGAATGAACACATCAAGCTGATGCTTTTTGTACTTTAATCTTACAATTTTTTTTGTTTCTTTGACTTTCAGCATGCTAATAGTACAAAGCCATGTCATAGGTGGGGACACCATGCACTGCAAGATGCCCTTCAGTTGGTGCATCAAAGACTTCCTGGATGAGCTTATGATGCAATCATTTAGACACAGAAGTAAATAAACCTTATGAAAATGTCCTCAAAATTACCGTTCTTTAAAAGTCATAATGTTGAAGTACTGAAACATTGCTTTTCATACCAACCTCTAAAAATGTGTCTTTTTCGACCTTCATTTCAGCAGGTCATTCATTTCAGCATTTCCACGAGTTGTTCTTAAACACATCATTTGGCAGGTACATGGCTGAAAATGTGAATGAGAGAGTGAAGAAAGAGCTTTTTAAAAGGTACCTGCAGGACTTTGTTTCCATGACTATAAAAGTGGCATCAGATGATGAATCAGAGGTAAGGGGTAAATAAAGGTCCCAAATAATTAAGTTCATATGTGGTATTTATTATGTTCAGGGAAATTCTTTCCAACATTCAGATCTTTCAGAGATGTTAGTGGATAACATTTCAAATCCCATGTTGTCCCGATGAGGCTCTCTGTGTGTGCTTTATTGCTCAATGGGTAGAAAATAACTTGTAAATTATAGTGTGAATGAGTTATTTCTCAAAAAAAAGTAGAGACTCAGATACTAATGAAAAGGATAAATGAACGCAACCATTCTATGTTTAAATTATTATGTAAATCACTATGCCACCATTGGCAGAACATCTAAGCATATCCACTAAAATGTAATGATTTGTTACATGTTTGTGTCTATTATATTCACAATGCAGTTATACCAAGCTATAATTAATCCATTTATGAATTTGCTCCTTAGCTCTTGTGCCAAGCTCTGTCCAGCTGCATTAATGAAGTGTGGGGACAAAAACAAGATGAACAAAAGCCTACGCTCCTCCACATCCACCTTGCCTTCTATTCCTACCGAAGGCGCCTTCAGAACCTCTCACGGGTTATTTCTCTTCAACCTGAAATTGTTTCACGTTTGAGAACAAACCAGCACAGCAGAAACTGTCCTGAAATGGTAACATTTTATTTAATGAGTTAAGAAGATTCTAACCCCATTCTACTAATGTATTAGCTGTTAATGTAAGCACTGAGTATAAAAAACAACTAAGGTTATTATATTTTTTCTGCTGTTGGTTTTGCCACATGCAGAAGCTTAGTGAGTTAAATAAATGTAAAATAAATTAAAAACACATAAAGAATATAATAATTCAATAAACCAAACACAATTTTGATTGCTTTTTGAATGTCCTAATAAAGTTTTTTTTTTTTTTTTTAGTCTTTGGGAAAATACTGATTCATTAAATATGTTTTTGCTCTTTAGGTTCTGGATGTCCGTGCAGCACAGGCATGTGTTGAGTACCTGGAACCTCAAAATTTAGATTCTGATTCCCTCTGCCGAAACTGGATGAGGCAGGTGAAGAGGCTTCAAGTGTCTATGGAGTTGATTTTCTCAGAACAGAGTCTCAGTCAATATGGGGATCGATGCAAGGAAGAACTCAGTCCTGTCAGGTATGAATCTCTTCTATAGCACATGTAATAACAGTTCTAAGTTATCCATCAGTCAGTGAATGAGTAAAATAATTGGAACCGGAATTGGAATCTCAGTCCCCCCATCCAAGTGGATGTCTGGATTAAATGACCAAAGTCCAACTAGACTAAACTATATCACAGATTTAATGTATCAATAGACCTTGCTTTAATAGTAGAAACAATAGGAAATGTATGGAGGTCAATCTGGGGCAAAATGATTTATGCATTGTAACTGGGAATTTGAAACCACAGAGAAAAATGCGATAGGAGTTTTGTAATTGTAGAGTTTTACAAAACAACAGTTACACCTCTCCAGATTCTTAAGTACATAAATTGTATTCTGTGAGTCACACATAAAAAACCTCTTATATTCACAGTTTTAATCCAAAACAATAGGAGCAAAACTATTTGTACATTGTAACCATA
Source organism: Girardinichthys multiradiatus (assembly GCF_021462225.1). NCBI lineage: Eukaryota > Metazoa > Chordata > Actinopteri > Cyprinodontiformes > Goodeidae > Girardinichthys > Girardinichthys multiradiatus. Next base: position 12,370,134 of record NC_061802.1, on the reverse strand, counting down.
ATGCAAAACAAATACAAAACAACAGTTATGCCTTGTAACCATTTGGCTTTTGTGACTGAAGACCTTTTTTCAAAGATATTCCTTTTGCCCTTTAAACTATAAATTACATACTACAACTCTGTAATTAAATTTGAGATATTTTATGTAGAAAAGCTTAAAAATAGTACAACCACGGTACTCAGCCCAATCCTACTCCTTTCATGGATGAAGAAGGTAGAACACTCCCAACAAAGGACACTCATCATTATATACTCTAGGCTCCGCATTGTTACATGAGACCGAGCATAAACCTCAGAGTATCAGCAAATTTGTCAGCCTGGAGTGGCTTTAACTGGATTGAGCAGCGTGGTCAATGGGTGTAATGAAACCTAATCTATAAGAAACTTTAAGAAAAAAACTATTCATCACATCTAAATCCTCTTACATTCAAGGTTTTGCTTCAGTTGATCCAAAACAAATGGTGCAAAACAAATTCACACACCTGTATTAACATCATCTCACAAACAATTTTTTAGCATATTTTATTCCTTATTACAAGCAGAAATCAATGAATACAACTGCATGAATCTGCTGCTGTGAGTCACAAATGCTGCTTTACAAGTTTTTATTTTTGCCCCACACATGCCGCAGACAGTAGAGCAAAATGATTTGAAGGTAACTTGTATGGCCGTCTGGCAGAGGGCGCTGCCTGCTCCAGACTCACTAAAACTCACAGATTACTGATTACTACTACTGTTTAGATTTTATGTCCTCTAAAATATCGTGGGTAAAAAGGATTTTCATATTTTTTTTAATTAAAAACCATGTCAGAATGTGATGAAGGTACTCACTGAATAGACTAGGACTATCTCAGAATTCATTTTATTTTAATCTGGTGTTTAATTATTTTGTTAAAATGTTCATGAAGTATTTTGCAGCACTCTTAAATCAGCTGACAAAGTATTATAATCAAATATGCACATAATATTTAATATAGTTAAAGAAGAAGAGATACAAATACTGGTGTCATTTGATGTTCTAATAACTGGATGAAAGCATAACAATAACACTTTATTTCAGTACTTTAATAAAGTCTTGCAAGCACATTCTTTACATCAGAGATGACAATAGTGTAACTGCTGGGCAGAATCCCTCACTGACTCCCAACATCTCACAACAAAGACTCATGAAGGGGAATTGGCTGTTGCCCTGCTGCCATAAACATTTCCTGAGATCCTGAGAGGCTTCATTCTTTTTTACCAGTTTGCAGCCCATGAAAGCGACACGTTGTTAAAATGCTCTATAACTCCCTCCCTCTTCCTATTTTATAATAGAGATTTCCACCATACCATTTATTTCTATATCACATCACATATCCAGTTTCATGAAGCAGGAAACACAAAATCAATACACTTGCCCATTTTGGTCAAGAGGTGATACCTCTAACTGCAGACAAAGTTTAGATTGCAACTCACAGTCCTGCCCACCCTCCATACTGAGGCGATGAGGTCTGAACTTGTGTCAGAGGTTGTTTGCTGCTATGCAGACATCTTTAATGTAAAAGGTTCTCCTGGTGTTGTCGTTATCCTCGCAGATCCTTCACTCCTAGGTGCCTGTCCTGATAAAACAGTAGTGGGCCTGTATGAAGGAAAGGAAAATGACAAAAAAAAACAGGGTCAGTTGATCATAACTGTCTTATCCTGGTGTGATGCAAAGACACAGTTGAGAAAGAAAGTATTAAACTGTAATGATTGTTTGAAGAGATGAAGAATTTCTCAAAGATGTGTAGGGAGAGACAACAAAACAAGTGAACAAAAAAGGAGACTAATTATTATTACCATCATTACATTTGGTGACTGAAGGCGGAGGCTTGCACCATCCCAGTTGTGCAGTGCAAGGGTGGCAGTATCATGACGTGTGAGTGACTCCTCCTAGTTGATGGAAAAATCTGAATAGAAAACTTTTGCCAAAATTGCTTATGAAATATAATAATTTCCTTAAATTAAATTGTTGTATTTGCTGTTAAACATGTATAAAAAATTTAAAGGATGGACAAAAGGACAATTAGTATGACAGGTCATATAGCAAACCTGCGCTAACCTTAGTGTGGAAATACATTGGTTTTCGTCCAGAGGTCAGTGAAACCCACCAGGATATGGTTGGTTTTATAACCTCTGGATATCTCTTTGATCAGTTTGAGAAGAATTGGCCATCACTAAAATACTTTTATATTTGTTTATGCTGAAAAAGGCCACTAAAAGAGGACACGTAATTCTAGAAAAAGCCATGCTGATTGATAAAATGAAGAAAGACTCTGGGAGCCGTTTGGTGGAGCAGCACAAACTTCTGTTTTCATCAGGCAGTAGTCCGTATTAACCCTAGCACACATAACTATGGTTAAGAGCAGTATTGTTGAACTGATTCTGAAACAGTCAGTCAGTCATTTTCTACTGCTTATTCCATAGTGGGTCACGGGGATTCTGAAACAGACTTTTGAAAAACACGTAGGATAAGAGTTTGGCTACATATAGCAAACCATGTGATCTTTACTGTTATTCATAATGACATGCTCTTAATTTCCTTAAATGCAATAGGGTAATATACTCACCTCTAAAAATCCAACAATGCAATGAAAAAGACAGGATGAGAAGTTGAGGCAGAAGTAATTACAAAGTCCCACCATTTCCTCTACCTGCTGTATTTTGAGTTTAATCTCAGCCAGCAAACCTAAACACAAGGAAGAACAATTATTCTTTCTGTCCACAAACCAAACATTTGCATTGTACCACCTTGACTCAAAGACAAACTGATTGCAGACTCAAACATTTATACAGCCCAAAATGTTGATAGCAAATGTTAGAATTTACTGCATGCAAGGACATAATTGTTAAAATGTAAAATATAATTGCATGTGGTAAATAAAAAAAAACAGACAGGTCATCAAACGAGTAATTTGCCAACTGGTTTACCTCAGTGATTATGCAACTTTACGCACATACCAGTAAATTGTTTTGGTTATAGATCTACAACCTTGGCTAATGAGAAAACTTAATAGTTCTAGTTCAAAAGAATGTGGTCTACTTGTTTCTGTCATACAGTATCTGTATCAGAGGTTCAACTGTATGTTGCTGGCTATGCTTGATAATGACTTTCAATTTAACATATTTTTATTTCAGTGGGTTCATCACTGGTGCCTGTCATAGAAGTCAGCATACACAGCAACACAGGAAATAAGCTAATAATTCATGGTTCATTTACCATAAGCCCTACCATTAAAAATAACAAATGTCCTACATGTTAAACTAAATTTAATTCAGTTTTATCTATATAGTATCAATTCACAACACACATCCTCTCAAGGCACTTTACAAAGTCATTTCAATCGAATCATACAGATTTCAAGTCAGGTACATACATTGCAATTAATACTAACTAACAAACAGTGCAGTCAGATTCAGTTATTGATTCCAATTGGTTAAAAAGTTTTTCTATCTGAGGAAACCCAGCAGATTGCATCCAGTCAGAGATTTGCAGCATTCCCTCCTCCTGGATGAGCATGTAGAGACAATGGACAGTCACTGGCGTTGACTTTGCAGCAATCCCTCATACTGAGCATGCATGTAGCGACAGTGGAGAGGAAAAACTCCCTTTTAACAGGAAGAAACCTCTAGCAGAACCAGAACCAGTGTGAGCGGCCATCTGCCACGACCGACTGGGGGTTTGAGAGAACAGAGCAGAGACACAAAATGAACACGGAAGCACTGATCCAGGAGTACTTTCTATGGGAAAGAAAAGACAAACATTAATGGTTGTAGCTCCTCATCTAAGACATCTAAGCAGATGGACACTGAGCCAGTTTTCAAGTCTAGAGTATGAAGGAGTGCACATACAGTTAATCACAGTATAGGCTCAGCCAGTAGCTATGTCTAGGAGAGAGAGGGTTAAACACTGAAAGACATGACCACGTGTATTATCTGTATGAGGTGAGAATTACGTTTTTGGTAGCAGCAGCTTGACCGATGCCCCCCTCCAGGAAGGTGTCACAGGTAAACACAGAGCCAGGCCAGATTTAGTCTTTAGAAAGAGAAAACATCAGAGAGGACATAAAATCTGTTAGGTATTATTTAGTCAACTCAGAGGTAAGAACGATACAGTCAGAGTTACTTGTGACAAGGGTAGCCCACTTTGCAGTGAAACTACAAAGTTTTTGACACCCTATCTCTTTATTTATATGCACAGTTCAACAGACAGTTCAGACAGGGTGTGTGTGTGAGACGGAAAGGAGGCTGGTTCACACAGAGATAACAATGATCTCACACACACAGGGAGGAAGGCATAGTGCAGGTGCCTTGCAACCCAAGGTTTTTACATGAGTGATAACAAGTTTTTGCACCCATCCAACAGTCCCTCCTTTTATCACAAGTAAAAACATTTAATATAAAAACGAGTAAGAAAAATACTTTGTATGAGCGAAAACCCACGGACGGTAAACAGATTATATTTTGTGGGAAATACTCATACGGCCCCGCCGCCCTCGGCGACCATTAAAAGTTAAATGTTGATTAATACTTGAAATCATAAAAATAAAATAATGATACTTGAAATCATAAAAATAAAAGAATGATACTTGAAATCATAAAAATAAAATAATAATACTTGAAATCATAAAAATAAAAGAATAATACTTGAAATCATAAAAATAAAAGAATAATACTTGAAATCATAAAAATAAAAGAATAATACTTGAAATCATAAAAATAAAAGAATAATACTTGAAATCATAAAAATAAAAGAATAATACTTGAAATCATAAAAATAAAAGAATAATACTTGAAATCATAAAAATAAAAGAATAATACTTAATGAAAACAGTGAAACATAATAAAGGAATTAAAAAATCTGCCCTGTTTATGTCATCATTGTACTTTTTCTCATTTCACTTAAGCAACAACTTCTTCCGATTTTCTGCTGTAAGGTCATTTTATGAAATACAATGTATGAGTACACTCAGGCTTTTGATGTGATTTATTTACAACATGTCATCATAATCGTCCCCTTCATTTTCGTGCATTTCTACCTGGTTCAGTGTTGCATATGCCACCATGAACAATACCAGAAATTCTGTAGGAATGGATGTGCGTCATGTTCTTCCGTCAGTGTTCTGAGATGGGTCCCGTCTGATGTCCATCTCTTCTGGTTCGGTATCACCTCCTGTGGATCCTGCTTTAGATAGAGAAAGAGTCCTGCTACCAGAATTAAGCTCAGGCTTATCAGTCCTGTCCACATGTTACAGAGAGCCATTTTATAATTGGGCGCAGATCAGCTGTTTTCTTCACCGGTTTGAGACGCTGGGCCATCTTTGAACCCGGACTTCCTCTGCTACCCCGTCGGTTGGTTTGGCTCCTGTATCGGCAAAACTGGCTTACAGTGGCTTTTATGGATCCAGGAAGGCCTCTCTGCTATTTTCAGAACTGTGGGCGTTGTCAGGAGTATTTGAAACGGCCCTTTCCACCAAGGAGTGCTCCAATCCTTCCTGTGGAGTGTCTTAATCAGGACCAGGTCTCCAGGCCTCATTCTGTGGGATAGGAGCAGAGATTATCGGCAGACCACTGGACATTTGTTCTTCTTTTGTCTGCAACATTTTATTCATCCACTCAGCTAATGAAGGTTCCTGTTGTGCTTTCTCTATTTCATTCATGTCAGAGGGCAGAGAAAACGGTCTGCCATGTACTATTTCTTTGAGAATACAAATTCACATCAGCAACTTGGTGTCACGTGATCTCAGACTCAGAACACAGTGGGTGGAGCCATACAATGATGTACAGTAGGTGGCAAATGGAGTAAGACCAGTTTGATTTGGAGTTATTCTCATCCATAATTTAACCAGGGATAGGCATTCGGGCCATGGCCTCCCTGTTTCTTCCATTGTTTTCCTTAATCTTTAACTGAAACCCTAATGCATTAGAACTTAGTTCTATTAATTTATTTACAAAATGAGTTCCGTTATCTGACCTTATAATCTGTGGGATACCATATGTGGGGAAGAAATGTGTCACTAGGTTCATCTATTACAACTAGGCAATATTTCTTCCCCCGTGTTTGCAACAACTTATGCATGATCTGCAAAAATGATTTGCATAGTCAGAAAAATTTATAGTGTAGCATTAATGCTTTACCAGATGTGACATATTCCCCCCTTGACACGTGGGTCTTCCCAATGTGTCACTGTAGCCGCTGTGTTGTATAACTTTTTTGGGAGGATTGGTTTATCTTCTATCTGATAGATGTCATCTTTTTTCTGTGCTCCTCTCTTTAGCCAGGCCTTTATTTCTGTCTTGGTTGCTGACTGTTGGGCGTCTTTCAGCACGTCTGTGTCTATAAATAGCAGATCTGACATTTTCTCTTTAATAGGTTGAAATGAGTTAGTTCTGTCCCTGATGATGTTTTAAAACCTCTATTTTGCCAAATCTTAGCATGGTGATGTACTGATCCGAAAACGTATTGGCTGTCTGTGTATATAGTAAGTATTTGTCCCTCATGTAATTCACAGGCTCTTACTACAGCATATAATTCTGTTTGTGCTGAGCATGTAGAATCAGAATCAGAATCAGAAAAGCTTTATTGCCAAGTACGTTTTTGGACATACAAGGAATTTGTTTTGGCGTAGTCGGTGCAATACAGTACAAATTAAACAGTACAAACATATCTACAATATAATATAAATATAAGTGCACAGTTTTAAGTGAGTGAGAGTAAATGTATTGGGTAGAGATTTAGCTTCTATTATCCTATCGATGGTTGTTATTGCATAACCAACTCTATTCTTTCCATATTCATCTTTAGATGCTGAGCCATCTACAAACACAACACATGAATCTGGTATAAGGGTTTGAGAAATGTCTTGTCTGGGTTTGGTGTCTTCTTCAACTTTTGCTTTATAAGAATGTGGTTTTCCATCTTCTGCAGTAGGTATTAGAGTACTTGGATTTAAAGGGCACATCTTTTTAGAGTTATGTTTGGCTGTGATAATAATAGCGATGTCAGTGTGATATGCCTTGCATGTAGCGTCAGGTGCTTCTCTTAATATTCCTGACTTCAACATATCTTGTATTACTGGCTTAGTATCTTCTCCAGCTTCTGGCTTTAAGGGGTATTGGCGGACTAATGGCCTTTTTTCAGATAATAGTTTAACCTTGTATGGTGGGAACCCCTTTATAAGTCCTACATCAGTTGATGATTGGGACCACAGTTCAGGTGGGACAGCAGATAGGGCAGGGTGCATGTTGCTCTCTTTGCTCTCAGCTAAGCCCTGTATTTGTCCCTCTGCCTCATCTAAATGTATCCTTAGATGGACTTTGACTATCCACTCCAGAATGAGCTTCCAGATTCCTGTATTAGGATCTACCTTTGACAGTGTCAGTGCTGTTCCTGCAGAGGTTTAAAGCCTCTGTTTTTCCAAATTCTTATTATTCTTTTTTACCATATTTTATAAAGTAAGTCCTTATTACATTTAAAAATGAGATCAATATTTTTGGTAGTTGCTATTATTATAAATAATGGTTGGTTTAGTTCTTATTAAAAATAAAAAATAAAAACTCACTCACTGATGAACACAAAAAATGAAGGGCATATTATATCTTATAATCTTAGTTTATCTTACCCAGTTTTATAGATACAACATACAGTTTCAGTCAGCTTTGTATTTAATTCAAGTAACTAAAGTTTGTTTCAATTAACTCAAGTTTTCTCTATTTCAGTCCAGTCCAGTAATTCTGTTAAGGTTCATTTCATCTTATGTTAAATTTGAGTCTAATTCGATCATTTTGAACCTGACTGGAAAAAGTCTAAACATCTGTTAAAATCTTTTTGTTTTACCATAGAGAACTGACCTAATATTATTATGGTAATGTTGAGGACTCTAATTTTTACATAACATGAAACAGACATTTATTTCACAAAAACAGAAAGTCAAATACAGACATTTGGCCACATGAAAGTTTAAATACCCTGTTTGTAAAAGAATTGTGAAAAATTGAAGACGGATCTATGAACTTTCTTATGGTTATCAGTATTTTCAATACAGGTAGAACCTTTGCCATCTTTATATGATTTTTCGAAAAAGATTCTGGAAACCTTATTAAGATATAAGTTTGGCAAAGATCATCAGAACATCAGACCTTTCTTAGCGCTTTTAAGGTCCCTCAAAGATGCATTACAATGAAATCAGTCATTCCCATTCACACACATTCACACACTACTTACTTATTTTTCTGTCAGAGTAATTTTTATTTGCAAAAATTTGAACATAATTTGACTTCTATTATTCTTAAAATGCACATTGTTTCCTCATAACCCCTTTTGTTTCCACTAGGTCTGTTTTGAACACTTCAATTCTTTTTTTTTTTATTCACCAAGAATCAATAAGGTGGTCTTAGTGGGTCCACCTTAAAGGTGTTATCTGTTGGGTGTCATGTTATCATTGTCAGGTCAGTGAGGTTCATAAGTCAGTCTGAACCTTGGTCATTTGTTCTGTGCACATAATGTTTCATAGATCCAGCCTATGATTAGTCAGCAAAACTTCCACCTATAGGAGAAAAATTGATTGTTAATGAATGAGCTGCATTTCCTAGGAACACTGTCTTCCTCCTGGATGAGCATCACCTGTTGAAAAACTTTCATCATTGTTTGTTTCACATATTCAATCAGATCTTTATATTATACCAGTAGGTGAAGTTGTTAGTATCTCATGTAGACTGACATATACTGTTGCATTTGGAGAGGATCTCAGATTAAATAAACTTAGTTAGAGCGTCAATCCAGGTTCATTTTGTGTCTGCAGACTTTAGCCAATTTTTCTTTTCTTTCTTTTTTTTTTTATACATAAAGAGCAAGATTCAAAACATTTTCAAAAGGCAGATTGTGGCAGAATGTAAACAAAACTGCTTATTGATTGACAAAATAACATTCAAGCACACAATCACCATATTAAAAGGCTCTACTTCTAGAGAATCACTAAACTTCTGGGGTCCGGTTTTGGCCCGCGGACCTTGAGTTTGACACATGCAGGGTAGAGTTACAATTTTTTTTTTAGACCTTTCAGCAGAGACAGACGTCTGCTGTTTGCAGAAGTTTTATCTTTGTTTTCAGGCAGCTACATCTCTTTGTCAAGGTCGTTTCACAGAGCTGAAATTTAACTTCTCTCAAAGAGGAAAAATCAAGAATGCACACAATCTGAGCCAAATATGGAATTATTTCCCTGTAAAATGAATCTTTTGCATTTTATCATGATATTGTTAGTAGTATAACACCATAGAATGATTTTTAAAGCACCTGTTTCTCACTAATGCTTGCCTACAAAATCTTTTACTCTCAGATTACTTCTTTAACAACATTCTGTTCTCTCTTCTCTAGTCATTGTTCACTGGGTTGTCCAGTTGGACAGTTTCCATGTTGTCCACATTGTCACCTCCTCTTTTAACTTCTTTTACCACGTCCTCTAAAACCATCTCTTAGTCTTTATAATTTGGGGCTACCTTGGTATTCTAACCTGGGATGGGTGGCGGTCCGCCCCCCCCCCCTTTATTTGTTTTCAGTTAAGCTGAAAGTTTTTTTTCTGTGCTTTTCTTAAGGCCTCAGTATTATGGCTATGTCAGTTAAAAGCTGCTCTTATTGTTGTTTTTTTAATTCATCTTTTTGTTTTAATCTGTTTATCAACTGTGTGCACTCAGGGACTGAAAAGTCCCCTTTGAAATTATAATCTGGCAAGGTTTTTTATTGTCTCTTGAATCTTTTGAATGCATAATCTCCAGTTTAAGATCCCCGTGTAGTTTTAGGATTTCAGTGATAATTAAGTTACCTGAAAATCCGTATTTTTATGCCATCGTGTACATATTTCTGTTAAATCAGAGCTTTTTCTCTGTTCTTTCCCCATTGTTCTTTGTTATTTTTCTCTTTTTAGTTTTCATTATTGCTAATTTTAGATCCCCTTGTAATTTTAAGACATCCTTTGTATCTAATTTGCCCAAAAACCCATGTTTTTTATTTTTTATTCCATCTATGACAGATCATACCTGCTCCTTTTACATAGTTCTCCATAAACTTTACCTCCCCTTCTAAGTCAATTAGTTTACTTTGTTTCTTCTCCATTATGTTTTATGTTAGTTTAATTATAGTATGAATGTCCCAGATAAAAGGTCACTGGCATGAGACTTTAAGGAGAGGACATTAACACGCCCTTCTACTGCGACTAATTCGCAGCGGTGTTAATTTTCTGGAATGAAATCCGACCTGAATCTCCAAAGTCACCAGTACGTAGTTTTAATCTGGGCAAAATAAAACACAGGACTAGCAGAATCCTGCTATGATTCTATTAAAATGCTTAGTCCTCCATATACACACAACACAGTCACACAGTTAGTTTCAGGTACCTTGTAATTTTTCTAAGTTAACTTGGTGTTATTTTATGAGCTCAGTTTACTCCGTTCTTTTTACTTGTATAGCGCTTATGCTATTCCCTCGCAGGGGAATAACCCTTAGTCGTTTTATTTGGCCCCCTTCTTGGTGGGGCCCTACCTTAATTTGTCACTATTCCTTTCACGGTGGAATAAAACCATCCCAATGCAGCGTCCTTACCGGCGACGCACTACCAACGACTTTTAAGTACTTTTCTTCTTTTATTTATATAGCGCTTACTCTATTCCCTCACAGGAGAATAATCCTCAGTCGTTTTCTTTAATCCCCTTCACGGCGGGATTGTACCAAATTTGTCACTATTCCTTTCACGGTGGAATAAAACCATCCTAATGCAGCGTCCTTACCGGCGACGCACTACCAACGACTGTTAAGTACTTTTCCTATGAACTGTATTTTAAAACTGTCTCACCTCGGAGTTGACTTCTTGGTGACTCTTTGGACCCTGTGAGAGTCACCCCGCGCAGAGGAAGGCAATAACCCACTGGCCAGGTGTGAATTCACACACACCGGGACTTTCAGCCACTCCGGCTAAAGGAGGCTGTGCAGCGGTGCTTCGCTCGACGTCAGGCTTCCCCCACGGATCCCAGAGTCACTGTTAAAGCAAAGAGAAATAAGGTTATTGAATTAATCCGGCTTCGAAGGACCAATAAATGTTAGGTATTATTTAGTCAACTCAGAGGTAAGAACGATACAGTCAGAGTTACTTGTGACAAGGGTAGCCCACTTTGCAGTGAAACTACAAAGTTTTTGACACCCTATCTCTTTATTTATATGCACAGTTCAACAGACAGTTCAGACAGGGTGTGTGTGTGAGACGGAAAGGAGGCTGGTTCACACAGAGATAACAATGATCTCACACACACAGGGAGGAAGGCATAGTGCAGGTGCCTTGCAACCCAAGGTTTTTACATGAGTGATAACAAGTTTTTGCACCCATCCAACAAAATCAAAAGCTCAAATAACGCAAAATCAGAGAGTAGTATGAGAATCACCATCATAATCAGCTTTTTTTTTTTCTCAATATTTTTATTGTCAATTTTCAGAATAACAAACAATATACAAATAAAATACATAAACACCCAAAATAGGAAAAAGTAAACGAATAAAAATAAAAATCAGCAAAAAAACTAAATTCAAGACATAACATACCAACATTAATCACGTACAGAGAGGCTTAATTTAATAACAGAACTAAATGACCACTTAACTATATCACATATGTAGGAATAGATGACTTTCAGTGGGGTCAACTACAGTTTTAAATAGTCCAGGATAGGTCTCCATACCTCCTTGAATTTTTACAAGTTGTCAGATATCTCGTGTCCCAGTTTTTCAATATGTAGGATTCCTATCATCTCTCTCAGCCAGGTCTGAAACCCAGGTGGCAAGTCTGAATTCCACATTTTTAAAATGCATCTGTTTGCTATAACAATACTGATACTGCAATTGTAGCATTTCGGCCCATATTATCCAAAATATAGGAAAAGTCAAGCAAAGCAATTTCAGGGTCGGAATGCAAGTTAACTTTAAATACATTGTAAAACCATCTAAAGATTGAATCCCAAAATCTCTGAATCTTAGGGCACAACCAAAATTGGTGGCCAAGTGTGCCATCAGATTACTTACACCTTTCATATAATGGAGAGATTTGTGTAATTTGACCTTTGAGTAATGCAATCTATGTATAACCTTAAATTGAATCAGCTCCATGAAGTTATATTTAAAGAGTAGCTTTGGTTTTTTGTGAGTTTAACACCTAAATATTTAACACAATCTTTCAGAATGTTGAACGGAGTTGAGGTCAGGAACATGGGATCTAGTTCAGCTGCAAGCGACAGGAGGTCACTTTTTTGCCAATTTACAGTGTATCCAGAAATCACGGCAAACTTATTTATCCGATCAAGCAAGTGCGGAACAGATGGTTCAGGATCGGTCAAGAAAATTGCAATGTCATCCAAGTAAAGTGATATTTTATGACAAGTACTATCAGTAATATTGGGTTCAATAAATTTATTTTCTGTTATGCTTATTGCTAACGGCTCAATGGCTAGTGCGAAGAGCAGTGGAGAGAGGGGACACCTCTGTCGAGTGCCTCTTTCAAGCTAAAAAGGGCCTGACCTCTTTTGATTCTTGGCCCCAGAGACAGTTGGATTTAAGTAGGCCCTCCGTATCCAAGTGACAAAAGTGTTCCCCAGATCGAACGACTCCCCTACTTTAAACAGGTACCCCCACTCCACCTGGTCAAATGCCTTTTCAGCGTCCACACACAAAACAGCCTCCTTTGAACCAATAGAGAATTTGTAATACATTATATTAATCAATCGCCTTGTATTGAAGAAGGAATATCTATTTGGAATGAATCCTGTCAGGTCTCTATGAATAAGGAATTCAATATGCCTATTTAGTCTGTTGGCTAATATCTTAAAATCCATATTGAGCATAGAAATTGGGCGTTTAGAGGTAGGGTTAGTGTCATCCCTATCTGGCTTAAGTATGAGAGCAGTGTCTGCATTATATAATGTTGGTGGCAGTTTTTCTGTCTCAATGGATTGGGAGAACATCCTAAGCAGGAGCTGAGACAGCTGCCAAGAAAACCTTTAACTCTGATCCTAAACCGTTGGGTCCAGAGGCCTTTCCATTAGTAAAAGACTTAATGGAATCCATCACTTCATTTATAGTTATTCTCGCGTTTAAATCCTCCCGGGAGGCGTCATCTAATTTAGGAAGAAAGACATTCTCAAGTCAAGAATCAACATCACCTTTAGCCTTTGACCTGTATAACTCTTGATAAAATTCCATAAAACGTTTGTTTTTTAATTCTGGTTCAGTAAGCATAACTCTGGTATCAAATCTATTTGAATGTACGGCTCTGCTATATTGTTGTCCATTAAGCTGACAAGCCAGTAGCGTGTGTGGCTTGTCTCCTAGTTCAAAATAACGTGTCCGCAAACTGGACAACTGATCACCGACCTGTTTAGTTAGGATTGTATTATACTAATATTTAAGATGAATAATTTGTTTTAATGTTTGACTATTATTATTCTGTTTGTAATATGTCTCAAGTTCGGATAATTTATTATTGATATCAACTAGTCTCGAATTTCTTGATTTTTTCAATGATGCCTCATAAGAAATAATGTGACCCCTCATAACTGTACTCATCACCGGGCCATGTTATGATTTGGGGTTGTTTGGTTTTTTGTTGCGGGTTTTTCCTCATTTGTTTCTCACAGTTAAAGTTTTGAATCATGCTTCTGGACATGTTTTAGTTTTTGTCTTGTTCATGTTTTGTCAAGTTAGGTTTTTTTCGTATCTGGTTATGTATTAATTTCATAGTTTACTAGTTTGTATTCAAGGGTCTCTGTTTTGCTCCAGCCACGTTTTGTTTTCTCCTGTCAATTAACTTTATTCGGTTCACCAGCACCTAGCTAATCTGTTTCCTTGCTTCACCTGGTTCATGCTCCATAAATACACACCTGTCCTGTTACTCATCGCGGAAACATTTTCAGATCATGTCACCTTTGATCATGCCAAGCCTGTCTTGCCAGCCTGCCCATGTCTGTTTTTGCCATCACCTTCTGTAGTAAGTTTTGTTAATTAAATAATTTAACTTACTGTCATGCTGCCTCTGCTCATCTGCATTCCGGGGTCCTTCGCTAGACAAACTTTGACAGAATGTTTCCGCCAAACATGGACCTCGGGGACAGTAGGTAGGAGAGCGCCAGGGATCGCTGGGTTCAGCAGCAAATGGAGGAGGCGATGAAACATCTGCCGGCCGATCTGAAGGTTCTTCCCTCTCCACTGCTGCTGGAGCAGATGGAGACTGAGGCGGTTCAGCGTCCTTCTCCGCCTCCTTCCCTGGTTGTGCGCCTTCATATGGCAGTGAAGCCCTCTTCCTCCTGCCGCCGCAAGAAACGCCGGCATGGAGCACCTTCCTGTGTTTCAGCCAGCGAGGAGTCTCCCATGGCCGCTGCTGTGACGTCTGGAGCGGTGGTTTCCCAGCCAGCTGACGTGAGGGTTGCAGCAAGTATTCCCGCGTCTTCGTCTGGCACAGCACAGTCTCCCAGGCTCGCTGCAGCTCCACCCATGCCGTCTTCGCTCGCTCCAGCCCGGTGTTCTGAGGCAACACCTGAGCAGCGTTTAAGGTTCTATGCACGCCAGATAAGGAGCTTCAGAAGGACCTCTCTCCTGTATTCCTCTCCTGAGCTTAGGGAGAGAATAAGGCAGATAGAGGAGGATTATGAGACGGGAGTAAAGCAGCTTTACTGCCGTCCACCGTCACCCACACTAAGCCACAAGAGCGCTGATGCAGTCCAGCCCACATCATGTCTCCAGAGTGCTTCTGCTGCAGCTGCAGAGCAGTCTACGTCAGGTTTCCTGATCGCTGCTGCCGCAGCACAGCTCACGCCATGTCTCCCGACTGCTGCTGCTGTTGAACAGTCCACGCCAGGTCTCCAGAGCTCTGCTGCTGCTGAACAGCCCACGTCATGTCTCCAAATTCTTGTTTATGTATTAGGAATAACAATTATATTAAGATTTCCAAAACTCTAGTTAAAATATCTCAGGTTCATTAATCAGATTATCTGTTGAAAAAGCCACAGTAAGGAAAAATGTTTTCATTATGATTTAAAGTGGTAACAGTTTCTGAACATCTCAGGTTTTGAAGTAGTTTGTTCCAGACCTGAGGAGCATAGAAACTAAATGCTGCTTCCCCTTGTAGAGCTCCTGATCCTGAGAACACTGAGTAAGCATGTCTCAGGTGCCCTGAAGGATCTACATAGTTCATAGTTGACAGACAACTCAGAAATGTATCTGGGCCCAAGGTAACTTGCTTTATAAACAAATAGCAGAGTTTTAAAATCCACCCTTTTACAAACAGGGGGCCAATCCAGAGATTTAGAAATGTGCTGTATGTGTGTGATGTATTTTCTAGTGTTGGTCTGGACAAATAAACCCTTTCTTGATGAAAACACTTGAGGATCATAAACATTGTATTTTTTGACAATTTCTGGAACAGGTTCTGCAACATAGCATGTTGGTCCATTGATCAGGTTTTTTTCAAGAATGTTGACAAATAAGTTGATATTTAAGAATCCATCTGATGGACTTTATTTTATACTATACCAAATATTTGCTGTGTCTTTTAGTAATGGCTGGGAGCGAATCCACATCCTCTCACTGTTTGTGGAACACATGCTGCTGGGTTTTAAAAGTGAAGACCTTCCGCTCAAGGAACTGCTCCAAACGCACATGAAAACCTTGAGCAGTGTGAGTAGATGTTTTGTGACTAACAAGTAACATTAGCAGTTTGACTTTATTTTATTTCCTTCTTTTATTCTCATGTCTACAATTTGAATAATTTGTTTTTTATTCTAAAATGTTTTTGGTTAATTACATGAGTATTGTTTTTTTCTTAATAGGGAATAAAAAAGTCAAAGCGCTTTTAATTGCAGACATTGTTGTTATTTTGATGATTTTTTACATCATTAAAGGTTCTGGAGGGAAAGTCGGATGTAAAATCTACTAAGCCTTTCGAAGCTGTAATTGAAATCCTGAAGTCCTGTAAGAAAGCAGCAGTTGATTGGCTTTTTAGGTAATTACTTCTTTTACATTTAAAATATTTTCCGAAAATAACAATAACTACATTGAGTTTTATTTAGATGACTTCAACCTAATTTCCACAAGGTTTGGTGTTCACTGTGGGGTATGCATGAGAGAGCCTGGGGAGCCTGTGGATTTGCCATGTCATCACATGTTTTGCCTGACATGCATAAAAGCAAGTCTGGACACTGGACAGACATCTTGTCCCACCTGCAGGCAAAAGTTACCAAATGACTTTCAGCTTCGTGTCTCTGAAGACTTACGGTGAGTGTTAAACACCTAATACATTTAAAAGAATTACATAGTTGAAATATACTTTTCGTTTTGTTAAATATCAAAGTTCCTTAGTAAAATGATCTCTTACATTGCCCTTCAGTCATTGCATTATTACAACAATAAACATTTTATATAATGTTCAGAGTTATTTGATTGATTTTTAACATGTTGCTGATGTACTGTTTAATGCACATAAAGTGACCCTTCCAGCCCTTAATTGCTTGCCAAGTTATTTTTTAGCAACTATCAAGCACTTTAATTTACTTGGATGTTCAGAACTCTATTTTTCTGAGTGTTTATCAATTAAAATCATCTTTATCACTGATCAACAATTATTTTATCTGAACCATGAATTTCAAGGAGTTTCAAACTACATGTAATAAAGGACCAAGAGATTTCTGGTAACACATCTACACAACAATGTTTCAATTACAATCTCTGTTATTACTGCAACAGCAGACGTCAAGATGGTGTAATTCCCCCGCCACCCCACTAGTAGGCGGTATGTTCTTTGAAACTCAACAACATGCGCAAACACGTCCTACTTATCCACCTTATTCTACTAGTAGTCTACTAGTGTCTGCTATTATCTACTAGATTAATCAGGAAACAAAGTCATGTAAACTGGCCTTAGAATGGAAAGTTATATAAAAAACAAAATGTTGTAACATGACAAACCACCAGAAAATCCATGAGCATTTCAGAGTCCGCTGGAGGTTCTTCACTTTAGACTCAGAACAAGGTTGTTAATGCAGAAAATGGTACAGAAGCCCAAACAGATGTCTAGGACTTGGAAAACAAACAAGGCCCAGCAGAGATTTACTCACTCACGCACCTTTGGCATTATGGAAGTTCCTTTATATCATCAAGCCATTGAGATAAAGGGAGTCTGAAGCTAGCCAGTATGAGAGAGTTCGTACTCTGAGACGCCAGAGAGCTCCACACATTAGATTTTGGGAAAACATTTTCATTTTTAGCTAAAACAAACTGTCTGCACAGAGTTGCTTTGTAGGTTTAAGGGTATTTTAACAAATCTAATCATTTTACTGAATAAGTTTCACAATTAATGTTTTGACATAATAAATGATGGTGTTGCTGAACTTTGCGATATCGAGTATGACTAAATCAGAGTTTTTCTGAATTTTTTCTTTCTCTTCCGCTCACTACAATTTCCCCCTTCATTTCTTTGAGCTTAAGCATCTTAGCCACTAAAAATATACTGTAAATTCCGGACAACAGAGCGCACCTGATTAAAAGCCACATGCTCTAATTTTAGAAAGAAAACCAATTTTGTACTTGTAGAGGCCGCACCGGATGTTAAGCCGTGGGTGTCCCACGTTGTAATAAGATTTACACAGAAAGATATTACACTTGAGGAATTTTTAACTCTTAATTTAATCCGTATGGTAATATAAACAAATGGAGTTATGACGAAAATTCAATCTGAGAGACTCACCCGCACTTCCAGCTTCATCCAATGGCTCCTCTGTGCGCCTCCGCTCCAACCAGTCAGCATCAAGTCTGCAGTAATCCTCAGCCAATAATCCTTCAGGGCTCTGCATTTAAAGTCCCCCATCCATGGATCTCCCCGCTGTCAGCCGAGCTTCGACCCTCCACCGCATTGCCTCCATCTGGATTCTCAGCTCCTCCAGTTCCCTTATCGTCAGCCTTCCTCTACATCACCAGTATCGGGTCCCGGGGGAAGACAACTCTAATTCTAAGACGTTCATTCAAGTTTATGTCATTCTCAGCATTCATGTCTTCCTCTGGGGTCTGAGCGCCAAAGGAATAAACTTCTGTTGTGTAACTTCTCTAATCGCATTTTGTGTTTCTTATCGTGAGTTTCTACAGGATTTAAATGCATATTGCAAATGCTTTTTTTCGAACAGTGGCTAACACGGCTACCTTTACATATACGTACGTTATCAATAACACACAAATTTCGTTGCTAATGCTTTTTTACTGAACAGTGCACGAACAACACTCCAAAATCTCCTAACAACTGAAATACACTGCAGCCTACCAGGTCAAAAGCCATTGATCGCCTTCTTCATCTTTTTCCTATGCACTGAAACCATCAAAGTCCTCTTCTTCAGTGTCCGAATTGAACAGCCTCAGAATCTCCTCATTCACTTCAGCCTCTTTGTTGACTCTCTCACTTGAGCGCACCCGGTCCCCTTAATCACGCAGCCGTCCAGCCTTTCGAAACCCGTTGGTGATTTTCTATGTTGATGAGGGTGAATACAAATGACTGATTTAAAATACCGCTAATTGAACTACTCATAAATTTGATTGGTCTACTGTTACCAGGCAAAATGTTTTTGGTGGCATGACAAAAAACATGCATTAGCCGCACCGTTGTACAGGCCGCAGTGTTCAAAGTGTGTGAAAAAAGTAGCGGCTTATAATCCGGAATTTACGGTACATATTTTGTGCATCAATGAGGGCATCTAACTGGCCAAATATCTCTTTGGCATGCAGAGTGTGAATTCATTGATTTAAATATAATTTCCAGCCAAATATTATATACAAACATTTTTTCTGCGACATTGCAAACAATAATAATGCAATGATGCTCTCAGTTTATTTGTGATATATAGCTCTCTTCAACATTTAACAACAGAATGAAGGATTTTTTTTTTTATTAAAAGGAAATAAAGTAGTTAAACTTCATCATCTCATACTGTGTCTAAAATGAGATTCCAGTTCAGCTACCGGTGGCTTTATACAAACAGAAAGACACAGCACCACTTTGGATTATCAAAAAAAATACATTATTATGAGAGTTTGTTTTGGCTGAACTTTGTAAATTTTATCTAAACTGTAAAACCTAGCTGGTCCTAGTGAATCCAGACTGTTCTGCTCCTAGTGAACAAAACAGTCTGGATTGCCTTTGATATTTATTTCTCTGCAGAAGTACTTTAAAAAAAAATGGAGATTTCAGACGACGCTGCAATGGTTTCTTCATCGACCTGCTTTCTACTGTGTGCTTCAAAGACAACAAACCACCAAGCAAAGAAGTCATCACACACCTGTTGTCTTACTTGAAGATTGAGACAGGTATCATTTCTGAAGCTTCTCCATGAGAAATCGTTCCTATTTTTTAACCACCCATATTTGTCATATGGCAAAATGTCTCTAGATCTTGATGTAACAGACCTGAGCAGTGCTGTGCAGCTGTGCTGTTTGGTTTTAAGAACAATGTTTACTGATTGTTTTACCTGTTTTAAAACATTGACCAGATTTTAATTATATAGGTTAAAGATGTCATGTCACCTCTTGTGTTTATCATACAGTATGTCTTATGTCTAATAATGCTTTTTGAAACAGAACATAAAGAGGTCCAGACCAAAGACTTGTCACCTTTTGATGAGTCACCGGATAAAAACCCTGTTGTGCGATCTGTAATCCTCAAACTACTGCTGAAGTTCAGGTAAGTTAACAAAATGTGTCATTGTAATATTGACACTAAATACATTAATATGGTTATAGAGAAATTAAGAGGTTTGGTAGACTATAGTTGTTTTCCTGTTACACAGTGCAAATATGTTTAAAACATTGTTACTCTATTTGCAACAAACTTTTTGGTTGACGTTAAGGTTTGTACAAACTTAAGATTCACATTATTACTGTCTCCAATTTTCATGAACTGCAACAAGTTAACTATTAAAACATTTGTTTCAGTTTTGATGAAGTCCAGGAATATTTGCAGCAGCATTTGTCAACAGTTGAAGAAAGCAGATTTGTGGATGAAGGCGATAAATCAGAACTTTATGGCTTATATATCAACTGTTTAGAGGTAAAAAACTCCCTACTTTGTTGCATTTGGTAACCTGCAAAAATATTTGCGGTAACTGAGATAAAAGTTGTGCGGGTTAAGAATTTTCAGTGAATATTTTTAGTCATGTCTGTGTGTTAGATGGTGTAAGACGTCGGTTTTTACTTCAAACTCACCAACAAAGTCACATTTCAGCATCTACAAATTCACATTTAGTAACCCAGCATTGAAAAGACAACAGTCAGAGGAGTGGTGAAGCAGGCCAACACAGATAAACACAGATAAACAAATGTGAAACTTAACACTACCTAATTGCAGGCGCAAACTTTTTAGCGTGTTTGCCTCCATGAATATACAAAACATATGTTGATCACCTGAACGCGCATATTTTTGAGAGGAGGATATGAAAATCTAATTCCTTACTACCCGCAATGCGATTTATTAAACCTGAGACGGATTCCAGGTGCTGTTTTTGCGTCTATATTTTGCACGTATGAAAAGAAAGGGCAAACTGGTACGCAACAACACTGAACATTAACAGCCACCAGAGACCGCTTTGCTCTCCGACACTCTCTATGCTGATCAGCACATGCAATTTCCACATTTAAATAGGGCGGTCTGCACCACTTTTGCACCTATTGCAATGCATGCCCACTTATTGCACGTGCAATTTCTTTTTTTGCACACTCAATTTAGCGGTCCTTATGTAGAATTTTTGAAGATCAGCCCCTTAGAGTACTATAGGTACTAGAGGTACTATAGGCTGTTCTGACCTTATTAACAGTTATCAGTGACTCTGAAATTTAAATGCAAAGTATTCACACAAATTGGAGTTTTAAATACCCGATTTAAGTCTAAAT
The DNA here is from genome assembly GCF_021462225.1 of Girardinichthys multiradiatus. NCBI lineage: Eukaryota > Metazoa > Chordata > Actinopteri > Cyprinodontiformes > Goodeidae > Girardinichthys > Girardinichthys multiradiatus. The sequence continues at coordinate 12,349,167 of NC_061802.1, read as the reverse complement.
TTGAAGCTTGGAATAGGTAATTGGAAATAGAGGTTAAAGTGATTGTCAAACCGTTTTGCAGGACGCCATGTGGGAGAAAATGTCTCTGGGAAGCAACAAAGCTGAAGATTTACAATCTTACAACAAGGAAATTGAATTTCTCCACTTCTGTTTGAGTGAACTAACTTCCATCTCGGAGACGGTGTCTATTCAACATCTTCAGTACGTCGCCCAGTTGCGCCTGATACTAACAATGGCTGCCCAGCTAATCAGTGACAAACTTTCTGGTGAGATATAACTTGACACATTCTAGCAATTTCTAGTTTATTTGCTACAATAACAAACAAATGTCAATTTACTCTGCTGTTTCAGGCAAAGTTGTCCCGGATGTAGCAAATGATTTTCTGAAAATGGTCATAAAGCTCTGTGACGACAGTGGCAATGATTGGTACCGTGTTTACCTGATTCGTAAGATCAGTGAATGGCAAGGTGTGGAGCTTGTCCAGTCTTTGGTTAAACAAACAGAGTTCTGTTGGCTTTTTCCAGAAGAGATCAAGAAGCAGGTAAGTGATTGCTTACTGTTTTAGAAACTTCATAAAACTGAAAACCATAAAATGACTAAACATACCTCTAATCTTACAGGGTGTATGCAACTAGCCGTTTGTTAAAAAGTATTACAGGGAAATGTTTAACTCCTTTTTACCACAATTTGAGGACAAACAATAATTGCATAATTTTAAGTTATGAGTTATGCTTTTGGAACCCTGTTTGTTGTAAGCAGAATGAAGATGGAGGCCTGATGGACCAGTTTCTGGTGTATGGTGAAGAGTACAAAACAGTTAGAGATGCAGTTGCCAAGGCTTTAATGGATGGTGAAGTTGAGCAGATAGAAGAAGTATTGGAGGTATTTCTTTACTATCTAAATGTTCATTCATCTCTCTTCAAATATTTGCTTAGTACTTTACTTTGTAAAGTGTTTTACAAAAAACAAGGTTTTAAGATTGGTAGTTTAAAAAATCAGTTCCTATTTGCAGTCTTTTTCTACACTGTCTAATTTAGTTTTTTCCTTTTATTGCTCATTTAGCAATGCAGAGCATCACCTAAAACTCGAACAGTGTTTTTCCTTCTGGCTCTCTTCCGAGAGGTTACAACTCTTTACGGATCTCCAAATACGGGTCTTCATCCTTCCGCTGAGGTATGACTAGTCCTCAGATACCATATATGTTTCCAAAGTATTCATGGTCCTTGAACTTAACAAACTCTGTGTTAGGTCTGGGCAATATAACTAATATTTTTTAATATAATTTGCCAGAAGCTCACTATTTCTAAGTACTCCTGAATGCATTACTTACCCCTCTCAGACCCATCTGGAAAATGCAATGTCAATCTGCCAGGAGTATAAATATTTATGGACTTAACAGTACCTCCTTTGTTACTAAGAAAATGTCCCTAATGGCTTCGTTTTAGTTCATTCAGTTCATATTGGTTATGTGTTGAAATGATGCTAATCATTTTATTTGTTTCTTATAGAAATGTGAAGCATTTGGTGAGCTTATCCAGGGCTCAAGTTATTTGTTTGACAAAGGCATGAGGAACTTTGCGTCCACCTTGATCAACAACAAATTGGGAGCCCTCTCCATCCAGCCAGGCCAAACTCCTGCAGATAACATTGTTATTGAGCTCGTCATCCATCTGGCTGTCATTCTGCTCACCACAAGCAATGTTTTGCTCTTGCCGCTCAAGCAGCTTGGTTTGCAGCCTGATAATATGCAGGTATTTATTGTTTATATATTTTTTCTATCCTGAATATTATTATTGTCTGAGTGGCTGCTGCTGTCTTTTGGGTGGCTATACTAATCTGATGTTTATTCGTTTTTTTAAATTTTCAAAATGCCACTACTTCACAACATCTGTATATATGCCTAAAGTCATAAAATATTTGTCAGTGGTTATAAACTTAGACTCCTTTCCCGAGAGATACAATATTTAAATTAGTGTCTATATCAATTACAAATCCAACTTTTAAAAGTACATTTTAATAATAATTCCAAATTGCAAAGGATCTAATTCCACTTAATTTTTATAGGGGGCTTTTATACCCACAATGCCTGATGATATGGTAGCTGTTGCTCAAGCAGCAATACAACAAGATTATGGTCGTCTCACCTGGTATGGTAAGTATTACTCTTTTATTTTCTGTAGAAAAGTACGTATAAGGTTTTGAGATAAAATCAATGTACAAAAGCTTTATTAAAATTTTGATAAATAAAAACCAGAGTAAAATGGGAGGTATAATTCACTATTTAATAATATTTCTATGGCCTGGAAGGACCCCTTACAGATCTTTATAGCAGTAGATAAAATTGCTTTTTTATATTCCACAGTGTGTCGTAACAATCACCCATGCTTTGTAGATGAGGTAAGTCATATCATGTTCTTGTAAATCTGGTTTTCATGGTGTCGAAAGGCAATAGGTGGCTGAAAAGACTCTTTCTGTCTCTCTACCATTTACTACAGTGTGGCCTCCCTATGGAGAGAGGCAAATGTCTGGAGTGTGGTGAGGAGGTTGGAGGGGAACATCATGCAGCCTTGCAAGGATTCACACAGGTTCAACTACAGCAGTGCGTGGGATTAGTTGCCACTCCATAATTTCCCAGTCTCACTAAAAATTATTTTAAGTTTTTACTCTGGATTTTTTGTTACATGGTGATCTGAAAAAATTTATTAAGTTTAACTGTTTACACTAGTTAATTTACTGGCATCAATGAGTTTTAAAAATTCAAATGCATTCAGTGGTTTTAAAGATACTCATACTCATTATTTATTTAGATATAAATGATACATTTTATTAAATGCAATTCCTATTTCATGTCTTATATTGATAAAATTGCTCATGAGTCTGTAATAAATTGTTTTTTAAAAGTTTCAGTTAATAGTTTCTGACTTTGTTATCCATCTTCTTTTAGGGATCACACAAGACCTGGCCATATCCTTGGAGACCCTGAAAGGAGAAACAACCCTGATGCTCTTGACACTAAAAACATGTCTCTCACTCCATTCACGCTGGTCAGGCTGGTTACACATTTGGCCATGTTGCTTGGAGCCTCAGAGAACTATGACGTAAGACAGAGAAAAGTACAATTTTTTCACTACCACTAATAATTCAACTCAATTCAATTTATTAATATAGCGGGAATTCACCCACACGTCGTCTCAAGGCACTTCACAAAGTCAATTCAATTGAATCATACATAATCCGGTTGGCAAACAACTTCTGGGTGCCATACCGCCACCTTTCGGATTAAAGTCGGGATCAGACGCTTTCATTCCATTATATTATTCTTTTGTAAAAATTCCTTATTTCTTTCTCATGTGAATATTACAATCTAAGAATATTTGCTCCGTTTTTTTTTTCCATTCAATTGAATTCAGTTTATTTCTGCATGGAGTTTGCATGTTCTACCCGTGCATGCGTGGGTCCTCACCGGGTACTCCGGCTTCCTCCCACAGTCTAAAGACATGCCTGTTAGGTTAATTGGTCTCTCTAAATTGCCCTTAGGTGTGTGAATGAGTGTGTGCTTGGTTGTTTGTGTGTTGTGTTGCCCTGCGATGGACTGGTGTACCCTGCCTCTTGCCCGTAGACTGCTTGAGATAGGCACCAGCTTCCCTGCGACCCACTATGGAATAAGCAGTAGAAGACGACTGACTGACTAGTTCACAACAAATTGTCTCAAGGCAATTTAAAAAGTCAATTCAGTCAAATTATACAGATTCCAAGTCAAGTTCATACATTCCAATTGAACCTAGTTATCAAATAATGTAGTCAAACTTAGTTTATTATTCAGATTGGTTAAAAAGTTTTCTATCTAGCAGATTGCATCGAGATTACATCGAGTCAGTGACTTGCAGCATTTACAAAAAATTTAGCTTCACACAAAGCCTTCCAAAACCCTTTCAACATTTTCATGTTTTATCACATTCCAACCACAAATGTAATTATTTTTTATTTCATGTGACAGACCAAGGCAAAGTAAGGCATAAATTTAAAGTAAAATGGAAAAGGCACATGGTTTTCAAAGTCTTTTAGAAATTAAAATCTGTGGTGTGTCATGCATTTGTATTCAGCCCCCCCAGAGTCAGTATTTTGTAGCTTTGCACTGCTGTAAGTCTTGTCCCTTCACACATATCAAAACCCTTCCCCCATCCCCCTTCTTCTATCACATCTATATATTTTATATCCAGGAACGGTAAACACGGATAACGGAGTTGTGGGACTTTCTGTGAGGCAAAGATAGTCCAGATTTGAGTCCATTAATAGATGCTCAATTTGTTCAGTCTTAGATATGACGCTCCGTATGTTCATCTGTTTGGTATTAGGATGCCACAGGACGCGGGTGTGATTTACCGTTATTTATTTTTGTTTGTTTTTTTGTTTTAGGGTCACGATAGCGGTTGCAGGTCGCAGGAAGGACTTATTAGTTTGTGATTTGGTAAAACTGTTTGTCTTAATGTTACCTTGTATTCCTGGTAGGAGGGTGTCGGGTGATGAAGGTTGCATAGCGATGCCTACCTGATGTTGTTTCAATGGAGCCACAGGTGAAACCACGGGTCCGGGGTATACAGGTCCTTCTCAAAATATTAGCATATTGTGATAAAGTTCATTATTTTCCATAATGTCATGATGAAAATTTAACATTCATATATTTTAGATTCATTGCACACTAACTGAAATATTTCAGGTCTTTTATTGTCTTAATACGGATGATTTTGGCATACAGCTCATGAAAACCCAAAATTCCTATCTCACAAAATTAGCATATTTCATCCGACCAATAAAAGAAAAGTGTTTTTAATACAAAAAACGTCAACCTTCAAATAATCATGTACAGTTATGCACTCAATACTTGGTCGGGAATCCTTTGGCAGAAATGACTGCTTCAATGCGGCGTGGCATGGAGGCAATCAGCCTGTGGCACTGAGGTCTTATGGAGGCCCAGGATGCTTCGATAGCGGCCTTTAGCTCATCCAGAGTGTTGGGTCTTGAGTCTCTCAACGTTCTCTTCACAATATCCCACAGATTCTCTATGGGGTTCAGGTCAGGAGAGTTGGCAGGCCAATTGAGCACAGTGATACCATGGTCAGTAAACCATTTACCAGTGGTTTTGGCACTGTGAGCAGGTGCCAGGTTGTGCTGAAAAATTAAATCTTCATCTCCATAAAGCTTTTCAGCAGATGGAAGCATGAAGTGCTCCAAAATCTCCTGATGGCTAGCTGCATTGACCCTGCCCTTGATAAAACACAGTGGACCAACACCAGCAGCTGACACGGCACCCCAGACCATCACTGACTGTGGGTACTTGACACTGGACTTCTGGCATTTTGGCATTTCCTTCTCCCCAGTCTTCCTCCAGACTCTGGCACCTTGATTTCCGAATGACATGCAGAATTTGCTTTCATCCAAAAAAAGTATTTTGGACCACTGAGCAACAGTCCAGTGCTGCTTCTCTGTAGCCCAGGTCAGGCGCTTCTGCCGCTGTTTCTGGTTCAAAAGTGGCTTGACCTGGGGAATGCGGCACCTGTAGCCCATTTCCTGCACACGCCTGTGCACGGTGGCTCTGGATGTTTCTACTCCAGACTCAGTCCACTGCTTCCGCAGGTCCCCCAAGGTCTGGAATCGGCCCTTCTCCACAATCTTCCTCAGGGTCCGGTCACCTCTTCTCGTTGTGCAGCGTTTTCTGCCACACTTTTTCCTTCCCACAGACTTCCCACTGAGGTGCCTTGATACAGCACTCTGGGAACAGCCTATTCGTTCAGAAATTTCTTTCTGTGTCTTACCCTCTTGCTTGAGGGTGTCAATAGTGGCCTTCTGGACAGCAGTCAGGTCGGCAGTCTTACCCATGATTGGGGTTTTGAGTGATGAACCAGGCTGGGAGTTTTAAAGGCCTCAGGAATCTTTTGCAGGTGTTTAGAGTTAACTCGTTGATTCAGATGATTAGGTTCATAGCTCGTTTAGAGACCCTTTTATTGATATGCAAATTTTGTGAGATAGGAATTTTGGGTTTTCATGAGCTGTATGCCACAATCATCTGTATTAAGACTATAAAAGACCTGAAATATTTCAGTTAGTGTCCAATGAATCTAAAATATATGAATGTTAAATTTTCATCATGACATTATGGAAAATAATGAACTTTATCACAATATGCTAATATTTTGAGAAGGACCTGTACTTGTATGTCTTTACAAAGTAAGAAAAAAAGGCTGAAAGAAATTGCACTTCCTCGGTTTGATGATTGCGTGTCAGCGGCGTCCTCTGTCCACACTGACGCTGTGTGCATGGGACAATCGCTTGTCCTTGGTCCAAAACACGATTAAACAAAACATACTGGCTCCACGAACCCAATGGCATGGCATGTAACATCGGTGTAGCGTATTCCACTGTAGGAAGCGGAGCTGAGCACACGCAGCCAGCCAGCAACCAAACATTTGCGTGCTAACGATCGCCAACATGTACAAAACTACATTGAGTGCACGACGTAGATGTTGATCATTGGTGTTTCTTGGAAAAAAGGGCTTTCTTTTTCCATGTAAAGCAAAATAATCAGGCGGCTTCCTAGGTGTTTTTTGGAGAGAAGAAGTAGCACCTGCCGAGCTGCCACATCTTGCCGCCACCATGATGGTGAAATAACCCTAAAATTATTCTTTGCAGCTCGGGTTGCATGTTTACCATCACTGTCCTGCTGGAAGCTGCACCTCCATGCCACTACCAAGTAATTTAAAGCATCTAACAGGTTTTCTTTGCAGCCCCTCCAGAGTTACCATGGGCCTTATGGCTGTTTCTCAGATTAATGCTTCTCTTGCCCGGCCTATCAGTTCAAGACAACAGCCATGTCTTGATAGTTTGCAGTTGTGTTATCCTGTTTCTATTTAGGATGATGAATTAAAAACTTCTCCATTAGATTTTAAAAGCTTACGATATTGTTTTACCACCTAGCTCTGATTTAAATGTCTCCACAATTCTGTTCTACACCTATCTGGTCCATTTATTAAATTTAATGATGTCCTTTAGCTTTGATAAAACAGCTGCATGTATTTGGAGATGAAATACATTTTGTTTATTCATTTTCAGATAATTTAACTTCTATAGGTGATTTTACCATGCTTTTGAAATGCACTCTGGGAAAAACCATATTTTCCGTCTCTTGCTTTATAATGTATGAGATGTTGCAAAGCATTTCACTGTACGTTCTACATGTATAACTGACCATGTGACAAACTATTTGAATTTGAAGATAAAAACAATAAGAAAATGGAGAAAAAGTGTTTAGATTAGATTGTTTGTCCAGTTATCAGTAACCTCAAATGTTGTTGACTTCTATTGATGACAAAACTAATTCAGCAAAACTGCAAAATAATTTTTTATGTTTTCTTTTAAAAAATATTCTGTTTTTAGTCAGTCCAGAAGATCATCCATCCACCTGTGGAAGATGTTTATTTATTTCTCAGTCAACATATAATGAAGGATCTTGATCAACTGACGCAGGCCCTGGCAAAAGGAGCGGATGATACTGTCACCACTGCCCACCTGATTCTCAGATCCCTTCAAGAACCAGTACAGGTTGATCAATGTAAGAAGTACACCAGACAGTCATTATGAAACTATTTATGGCATTATATAAGTTGTTCAAGGCCTTATATAAATAACTTACATTTGCATGCAGTTACATGTTTCTTCTGGGGTTTTTTTTTGTCTCACCTAAATGCTTCAGATCACAAAACTAATTTATCAAAATTTATCAAAAGATAAATCTCAAAGATATCCTGGGGGGCAGGCAGACAGGTAATGGGGGCAGACGTGGTAACCTTGGACAGGTTGCCAGTGCTTCACAGAGCAACACAGGACATACAGTCATTCACTGACAAACTCATACCTCAGGGCAATTTAGAAAGACCAGTGGAGCTAACAGTCATGTTTTTCAGCTGTGGGAGAAAACTGGAGTACCTGGAGAGAACCCAGACATGCACAGGGAAAACATGCAAGCTCCATGCAGAAAGACCCCAGGCTGGGATTCGAGGTTTTTAATAACTGTTACATTGAATTTCAACACAACCCAGGATATTCTAGCTGCAAGGCAACAGAGCTATGAATTAACCATGAATAGCCAAATCTTTTAAAAGGCCTCTGGGAAGCAATCACAAGGATCAGGCCTGTAGAACCAGGAAAACACTAAATAGAACCTGTCTAACAGCATGACCACAAAAGCAACATGCCATGCCGCAGACATAAAATTCAAGAACAGATGATAAACAACGTCACTGGCATCTATCAGTCTAGATAGGTCCTACTTTCAGGACCTGGATGACTTGTATCATAAATTCTGCTCTACCAGAAAATCCAGAAGGAGAGTGATGGTCATGACCTAAAGCTGAGTTGCATTTGGGTTATGAAGCAGGACAATATCCAAAGCACACTAGCAACTCAATGTCTAAAAGGCTAAAAATAAACACAATGAGGGTTTTGGAGTGCCATTCTCAAATATCATACTTAAATGCGCTTGAGATTGTGGGATGAGCTTAAAAAGGCTGTTTAAGCTTATCCCACAATTTAGGGGCAATTACATTTTCACATTAGGATAGATTGGTTTAGATAGCTTTTTCCGCTTAATAAATGAAATGATAATTTGACAGATGTCTTTTGTATTTAAATCAGTTTATATATTAAACTTAGTTTGATGATCAGAAAGATTTCAGTTTTATCCTTTCTGAAAACCTCAACATATTTGTAAAAATTGTCAAACACTATCTGTTTTACTTAATTTAGATAACATTGATGCTAACCTTCCCACGAAAGCATCCAGAAATACCTGGGAGACAGCGGTGGCCACAGACATTATGACACCTAAACTGAAGGTAATTGCTTCCCTTTTAGTCACTTTTTCAATAAAACACTGAAGCAAATATCATTTGATTTAATTCAAAGCCTTTTTACTACGTTTTGCATAGTATTCTTAAGAGATTTAGACATTTCTTGCAGTTTTATGTTGAACCACAATGTCATGTTTCATTGCTGTGACAAACCTAACACTACAAGCATTTTCGTGTCTAGACTGTTGATCAACTTCTACAAGGAGCAAAGGGCCACATCACAAATGACTCCCGTGTGTCTTCCAACTTTATCCTGAGGACCACTCTTGGAGATGACTGTAAATTCCTCACGTCGCTGCAGCAGACATCCGAGGTCCACAGTTCAGCAGTGTGGAGCTGCAGGCAGAGGCTGTCATTGCTCAGCCTCACACACATCATAGAGTACAGCGAACAAAAAGAGGAGCTGCCGCTGCTCTGGAAATTCCTGCAGAAGGTGAATGCATACCAGAAACTAAGATTTAATTAAAAAATGCCTTTGTATTAACTTTAGAAGATAGATCTGTTTGATGCAGAGCAAAACAATCTGTCAGCTACTGACCAGAATGTTTGTAAATCTTTGATCTGGATTACACTTTTGGTTTTTGAATACTTCACAGTAGATTTACTGTAGTTTGTACTGTAGTTTAAATGTCTGCTGTGTAGGGCTGTGCACTAAGAAAAAATGCAAAATCAGTCAGAAAAGTCAGAAAAACAGTGTTCTGGTGAAAATATGGTCATCTTGACAGGAAGTAGAAATGTTATTTCCATTTAGGTTAAATTAAAATGAATAAAGTTATAATACTGTAATAAAGGTGGATTATTAGAATCTACTTATTCAGGAATTATTACTTTTTTTTTTCTTAGGAGAAAGAATATCGTCAGATTATGTTCCTACCAGATATAGTGACGTTGCAGAACCTTTTGGTAAAGAAGTACCAGAATGCGTCTGAAAAGATTGTGGGTTCCATTTCTGAATTTTTAGAAAATCAAAAAGGTAAAGTTACAAATCTTGTTGCAACCCTCATTTTTCCCAAAACTGTAAAACTTTATTGGCCTATTATCTTAAAATTGTACAAAATTGCTTTTATTCTTTCCTATCTTTCAACTTCAGAGAGAAGGACGTGGTATGAAAAACAAATAAAAACATTCCTCAAAACCTGGAACCTGCTAAGAGTACACGTAACAACCAGTAAGTACAACATTATTCACGTAGCCGGATTGTATTGTTCTTGGACCAGCCCCTGGCGACCAAAGCAAGGACAAGCCGGTATTAACAGTGGATGGACAGAGTCTATTAGTGATATTATCAATCTTTCCATTTAAATTTCAATTGTGATTTTTTTTTTTAGGTGGAGAAAAAATATGCAGAAATTTCCAGATTGTTCCCGAGTGTGTCATAAAGTTAGCTCATTGGAAAGACAATATTCCTCATTCAGATTTATTTGATAGATTATGATACTGGTTTTACATTTATAAGGTTAGTTTAAGAAATTATATTTACTTTGAGTCAAAGTATATGGGATGATTTTCTCCAATAAAGGAGCAAGTTCCCCACATTCAGTGTAAATATGTTGTATTGACCTTGTCATGACAATTTACTAAATGAAACACTGAGTTTAATCTACTGAAGCTTTAGTATAGGAGTTTGATACTCACTAGCCATTTCTTTTATATATATATATACAAATAACCAAAAAAGAAACTGTTTCTAATTTTGTTGCTGTGGTTTTATCAGCATGATGCTGTATGTGGTGGCTGAGGGGAGGGAATGTAAAATGTTTTTAATGTGCATCGGTTAAAGATTTGGATTGATTTTTCACTCAAAAAAATAACTTCATGTTTTTGTATCAGTAATGGGAAATTACGGTACTTGTTCTCTCTTTCCAAATAATAGATGAGCTAAAAATCCCAGAGGAATTTTGTGGTAAAGATTTGGATATGAACAGCGACCTGCAGTACCTCCTGCCCCGGCGGCAGGGTCCAGGACTCTGTGCCACAGGGCTGGTTAGCTACCTGGTGGCATTGCAGAATGAGCTGGTGTATGCTGTGGAACGTCACACTGGAGAAGATAGCAGGTGCAAAACTTATTAAATGCTATACCTTAGAGCTAGATTACAGTTGTAATCAAAGATGACAGTATTGCAACTGTAGATGATTTGATACAAAAGAATACATTTTAAGTTTTTTCTGTTTTATTCTATTTTTTTGACAAGAAATAGAAAGTAGGACTTTTAATTTGAATATTATTGATCAGCAGTTACAAGGTTGCTATTGCGGACCTAATGGAGCAGCATGTGATCTGCTATGATGTGGAGAAGGACCTGCTGCCTCTGGTTTTGTCCAACTGCCAATACAGCTTGGAACGTGGCCGTGAGACAATATCAGAATATGACCTGCCACGCATCCAGCAACAGATCCTCACACGGTTTTTACAAGGAAAACCTGTCATCACGCGCAGTGTGAGTCACCAGATTCTGGTTTATTTACCATCACTCAATGAGCTTAATCAGAAACCCAGAAAAAGCAAAACCTTAAGTAGTTTTAACTGTCAGGCTTCAACTAAGACAAGACTGAGTCACGAAACAACACATTCATTCATTTTTAGCAATCCTAAAGATTGTTTTTAGTTAACCTTGGTACATTTCTGACTTTGTCTGTATTTTATATTATTATTTATTTACAGTGTTAATTCTGTCTTCACCTACTAAACTAAACTTTCTGTGCTTCATTTCAGGGAATCCCCACTCTGATCAACACACAGGAGAAAGACTATGTATCTATATTTAAAGCTATTAAAGGACAAGTCCCCCAGGTAATTTTTAAACTATCTAGTTTGATTTACAAAAAATATATATTTTTCTGTAGTTAGCAGTGTTAGTGTAATAGGCAACACAATTCAAAAGTTATATTTAACAGTTTTATTAATACATAAACTTCAAATAATGATGATCAATAGATGTTACTTTTTAAGTAACAATTCCTTCTTATAAACATATCAGTTATTTAAATTCAAATATCAGGAAACAGAAAGTCAGTAAGTAAAAGTAAGTAGTAGTAAGTACTAAGACAGTACAAAATAAATAAATAAAGGTAAAGAAGTAAGTGAATAAGTAATTGTAAGTAAATAGATCAGTAAGTAAAAGTAAGTTAAAAGGAATTAGGTAAGAAAAAGTAACTAAGAATGTGGAAGTAAATAAGTAAATGTAATTAAGTTATAAAGTAAAAGTAGTAAGTATGTAAAAGAAAGTTAGTACCATTAAGTAGGCAAGTATAGAGAGTAAAAGTAAAAATGTTAGTAAGAATGGCAGAAGTAAATAAAGTTAAATTAGTAACCAAAAGTCCTCACGGTACCCGTCAACTGCCTCAGGAGTCCCATAAGCCAACCAGAACTGATTGAACTCTTTCTTCAGCTTGACATCATCCCTTGCCACCGGTGTCCACTCCCGGTTTAGGGATTGCCGCCTGCTTAGGGTGTCTTCCTGGTGCCAAGTGCACTGATGAACACCCTTATGCTTGAACATGGTGTTCGTTATGAACAGTCCGTGACTGGCATTGTTAGCATAAAAGTTGATTGACAGGACAAAACGTGGCTTGAGCAGAACGAAAATCCAAGGATACAAACTAATAGAAAAAAAACTAGAAAAACATGAAACTAAAGCATAACCAGGAAAATAATAAACAGAAGAATGATTAAAAAGCTTAACTGTGAAACAGACCAACAAAACCCCAAGGGCGGATACCAGACGCCCACGAGAGTCCAGACATAAACCCAAAAAGAATCCAAGCAGGGTGGGCGGTGGGGGACTCGGCAGGAGGGCCAGAAACAAAAACACAGAATTCAGGCGGGCGACCAGGAGGTCGTCCCGAGCAGGTACAGAGTTCATGAGGAGTCCAGGATCCCCTACTCAGAGGCCTGATCAGCCGGTGATGAAGACCTGGAGACCAGCAGAGACGTAGAGACCTGGGCGGCCGACGACGGCAGCGGGAACCTGCAGGTTGATCAGGAGGTAGGCCACGCCGAATAGAGGAACCTCAGAGCTTAGAGTCAGGCGTGGAGTGTGGCGCCCCATAGTCAGGCTATTGGAGTCTGGCGCCTTAGGCAAAATGTCAGTCAGGCCTGCAGCAAAGTTAGTCAGCTCGGGAGCACAGTCAATCTTGCCTGGAACACAGTCACTAGGCCCTGGAGCTATGGTCATAGGCAGTCCACCCATGGACCCCTCTGGCACAGGCGGTCCGTCCTCGAACCCTTCTTGAAACTCAGGAACTTGGATGGGAGGCAGTTCGTCCTCGAACCCCTCACAGAACTCTAGAGGCTTGGAACCAGGCGGCGCCCTGGAGTCAGGCTTCAGTTCCTTGAACACCCCCCAGAGGAAACTAGGAAGTGCTCTGGACCAGGACGTGGAGGCAGCCCGCCCATGGGCTCCTCTGGAAAATGATCTGGCGAACCCTCAGAGGCTGAAGCAGAGCCTGGTGAACCCTCAAAGGCCAGAATGAGGACAAACCGCTCCTTGAACCCCTCAGAGACTGGATCAGGTGACGCTTCCTCCTCGAACCCCTAGTCTCTGGGTTCAGAGGCCAGAACGGGGACAAGCTACTTCTTGAACCCTCAGGGACTGGATCTGGCGGCGCTTCCTCCTCGAACCCTTTGTCAAAGGATTCAGTAACCACCCTCCACCCTCAGTGGCGTGCGCAGGACCTGAGGCGTCGCCAAGACCCTCGGTGGCGTGCGCAGGAGCTGAGGCATCGCCGAGACCCTCAGTGGTGTCAGCAAAGACTGAGGCGTCGCCGAGACCCTCAGTGGCGTGAGCAGAAGCTGAGGCGTCGCCGAGACCCCCGATGACTTGAGCCGAGGAGCCCCTCTTACGACGTCCTCTGCGGCATGTGTAGGATGTTGAGACAGACTTGAGCTGTATAATGGCAGCAGTCAGAAGACATGACGTGGGCTGTTCAGCAGCAGCTGCAGTCAGGAGACATGGCGTGAGCTGTGCTGTGGCAGCAACGATCAGGAAACCTGACGTGGACTGCTCTGCAGCTGCAGCAGAAGCACTCTGGAGACATGATGTGGGCTGGACTGCATCAGCGCTCTTGTGGCTTAGTGTGGGTGAAGGTGGACGGCAGTAAAGCTGCTTTACTCCCGTCTCATAATCCTCCTCTATCTGCCTTATTCTCTCCCTAAGCTCAGGAGAGCAATACAGGAGAGAGGTCCTTCTGAAGCTCTTTATCTGGCGTGCATAGAACCTTAAACACTGCTCCAGCTCATCAGGTGTTGCCTCAGAACAGAGCTGGAGCGAGCGAAGACGGCATGGGCGGAGCTGCAGCGAGCCTGGGAGACTGTGCTGTGGCAGACGAAGATGCGGGAATACTGGCTGCAACCAGCCAGCGAGCAAGGGAGTTACCACTCCAGGCGTGGCAGCAGCAGCCGTGGGAGACTCCTCCTCGCCGTCATAAGCAGAATGCGTGCGGCACTGACAGCCCTGCAGAACAGCGCAGCGTCTTCTCCGCCTCCCGAGACAGGAATGTAAAGAGATCCACCGCACCGCGGCCAGACCCACGACCAGCAGGTTTGAGCTCTATCTCCTCCAGCAGAAGTGGAGAGGGCACAACCCCTAGATCGGACGGGAGATGACTCATAGCCTCCTTCATCTGCTGCTCATCCTCTTAGCACCGGTCCCACATGGTTCCTCCTGCAGGTGGTGCACCCACTGGGGGATGGCCTTGCATCTCTCATTCGGGCTTGGCCCGGTCGGGTCCCACAAGGAGTAATCTGGCCACCAGGTGCTCGCCAATGAGTCCCGACCCCAGGCCTGGCTTCGGAGTGGGGCCCTAGCACCATCGTACCGGGCGATGTCATGTGCCTCGTTGGACTTGTCCTCATCAAGGCTACTGAACCGCTCTTTGTCGGACCCATTACCCAGAGCCTTTTGCCATGGGAGACCCTACCAGTGGCATTTAAGCCCCGGAAACCATAGCCTCCAAGATCATTCGAGAACTTAAACCCCTCCACCACGTCAAATGGCGGTTCGAGGAGGGTTGGTTAAAAGTAAGTAGTGGGGCGCGGCGCTTGTGGCGTAGGGGGAGGGGGTTAAGCGTGCGACCCATATACAGTGGTTTCTGTCCTAAACGCGGCCGTCCTAGGTTCAAGTCCGTGGCCCCGGGGGACATTTGCCACGTGTCTTCCCCCTCTTTCTGCCCCCATTTCCTGTCTGCCTACTTTCAGAAAATACAGGAAAAATAAAGACCTCTAGTGCTGCTAAAAAAATCTTTTTTAAAGGTAAGTTAGTTAAGGGTCAATAAGAAAGTAAAGGTAATTAAGTCAGTAAAAGTAATTGAGCTAGGGAACCAATTCAAAAAATAAGTAAACAAAAGCAATATTTAAGGAATTAGAAATGAGACCAAACTAACTTTAAAAGCTAACGGAGAACAACAGTTGGTAGGTTTCAAAAACCAATTCACAATGCAAAGCAGAAGGGAAAATAAAACACTATTTTAATTTAATATTTTTTCAAAAATCATTTGCACAGATGCAGTAAATGGAACAAGTTCACGCTACCAGACTATCAGCACTCAAACCACTCATTGAGATGAAGGTTTGAATTATGTAGATAGCCTCAGCTCAGGCTTGCTCTAGACGAGCTCCAACCTGACACACTTTAAACATCAAAACAATGCAAAACACAATACAATAAACAATATTTAAATTGTTTTATCCTAAGCTAATTTTATCAACCCAAATACAACCTCTTAATGTGAACTGTTCTGATAAACAGTGAAGCATGTTGTGCAATGAGCAGTGAGTTGCTCTCCGTCTAGTGCCCGGGGTGATCATCTGCACAGGCTGGCTCCTATGCCGTCTTCTCTCAGGGCAGTGGAGAAGAAACACCCTTATTAGCGTAATCAGAGACAGACCTGTCTTCTCTTGGAGAATCTATTCTCAGATTCTTTCTGCAGCAGCTCAGACAGCCAGTTTCAGGCAGCTAGTCTTATTTTCAGCCGGGATACAGTCACCAGATACAAAGACAGCTGGCCTTACTTTATTTTGGATCCAAGGTTTTCTTCGAAGATGCAGTCTTTTACTCATCTGGCGAGATCAAGACATTCACACGTGTCCCTCCAATGCGGTGATTGCTGCGGGAAAAGAGAGAGAAATGCTGCTGTCACTGGGATTCCACCAGTGAAACTTTTCCTTCCTGGGAGCTGTCATTAAAATGGGTCAATTCAATTTTTACCAGTTTCTTTTGTTCTCTGTCTGTAGTTCATTTCTTAGTTCTCCTATGGCTGAGCCCAACATATACTGTGTTAGTAAGTAAAAGTAACTTTGAAAACAAAAGTGAGTAACTATAATTAAGGAACTGAAAGTCAATAAATAAGTGAAAGTAAGATATGTACATAAGTACATATGTATGAGAAAGATATGTACTCAAGTACGTTAAAATGTGGAAATTAAATAGTGTTTATAACCGAAAATACATAAACAATAAAAAATGAGCAAAATAACACAGCACAAACAGAAAATCATGAAACAATGTTTCAGGAGCAACAGTGTACAGCCATGATGGACAGGAAAAACTAACTTTCCAAGTGAACTCTTTCCAGTTTTTGTCAGAGAGGGCTTCTGCACTTCTTAGATAGCCAAGGTGCTACCAAGATATAATGAACAGACATTAACGCAAACAGAAATACTACATCCTCATTTGATGCACGCAGGCTATTGTGCACACGCACACATGATACACATGCAATACATTCCTGATTACATGGCCACGATGTTCATTGACTGGGGATTTTATTTCTATTTCAGGTCTTACTTATCACTCTGACCCGGAATGGTGTGTCCAGAAAGCTTGACTCGTACAGAGAGGTGTGTGAAGCGCTTAGGATTGTTGAGCTACTCCTGGGATTCCTTTCAATGACTGGTGGTGATCCCAGTATGCCACTGGTCACTTACCTCCATGACATATTAAAGATGGGCCAGAACATCGATGAACATATCCTTAATGTAAGTATGTCTGGGAGAGACAGGTAGACAGATGCTATCTATTTATTTAGGCAATTATCCCAATTAACAAAAATGAAAAATAACATAGAAATAACACCATCACTCTGTTTATTTTTAATAGACTCAAAGTGACATGTTTTCATCAACTGTATGTTTCTTCAGGCTCTGAGCAAATGCAGCCTTAAACATTGTGTCTCATTGTGGCAACTTCTCTCCTCCCTCAAATCTGAAAGCATGCTGCATCTTAAAATGGTATGTGCCTTTTTTTACACTAATGTCATTTGTTATATTTGTAATATAATTTTACTATTACTACTACTTTTACAGAAGAAAAACAAACTAAACAAACGTGATGTATGGCACTAAGCTATAGTTTTACTCACCATAAAGGAGCCAACTCCAGTAGGTCAGACTCCATGAAATTATTCTGAAACTTAAATGTAGAGAAGCAGTTACATCCACACTGTCGTGATCCATGGATGTTTGTGTTTGATTCTTTTTGGGTTGTTTTGGGGTTTTCTGGATGAGTTCACTCCTTTGTTTTTCTCTATTGTGGTTAGGTCTTGCCCTGTGTACTTCCTTGTGTTTAGCTTTTTACTTGTTTCAGATTTTCTGTTTTTATATAGTTTATTGCTCTTGTGTTAGTGTTAGACTTGTTTCCTTTGGTGTCTTAGTTCAACTCCCTTTGTGTTAATCAGTCTCCCTCCCTCAGTTTCCCTGCTCTCATTCTGCCACAGCTGTTCCACGTTCCCTCTGATTAGTTTACCTGCTTCCAAGCCAATTTCCATCACTGGCTCAGTATTTAAGCTCATTTTTCACTGTTTCTTACGCTCCCACCGGTTCCATGTCCTGTTCTCTTTGTGCCAGAATTGTCTTTATTTTTTTTTTCATCATTAAAACGCTTCACTTCACCTCTCTCCCTGTGGTGTGCCTGCATTTGGGTCTGACAGTGTTGGATCTCTGAGTGCACAGCTGTAAATGTACTACACTTGTGGTTTTTGTAATCGTGTAGTTTCATAGTTTTATCTGCTTGTCACAGATAGAATTTGGGGACTGTTTTGTGTTGTAGTAGCAAGGACATCCTCATCATATAATTTCTGACTGATGCAAACTGTATGCCCAACATTTAAGAGTTATGAAGACCCATGTGTTTGCTGCAGCAATCTGGTCATAGCCCCGCTGGAATATTTCTCCCGCATATTTTCGATTCTGTCTTACTCCTGCTTTTACATATTTTTCACTGACTCCATTCTCTTATTCCTCCAGGCAAAAGGCTCTAATTCTCTCTAATCCAGGTCCTGCACAGTAATGCTCTGGAGTTGTGCCAAAACGTATTTCATGCTCATTATTTTGCTCCTCTTTATCTTTATCAAACTTTAACCTGTCTACTGCAAACTGTTCATATCCATAAAACTAACTATATTACAGCCCTCTGATCAGTACCCAGATATAATTATCTATTATTTAATCAATAAACAAAAACAAGTGTTTTTTTTTTGTTTGACATAAAAATATGAGTTAAGGTTAAACATATCAATGGGGTTGGTAATCGGGGCATCCATGTTTGTTTGACTGCACTGCAGGTAGTCGTGTTTGTTCCCCTCCCACTCTAACAGATTTCTGTGCCAACTGCCCCCAACTATTTCAGACTTCCCCCTCCTAGAAATTAATGCAGCTGACCTACATGTCATATTAAAAGCTGAATTAAT
Source organism: Girardinichthys multiradiatus (assembly GCF_021462225.1). Taxonomy (NCBI): domain Eukaryota; kingdom Metazoa; phylum Chordata; class Actinopteri; order Cyprinodontiformes; family Goodeidae; genus Girardinichthys; species Girardinichthys multiradiatus. The sequence continues at coordinate 12,330,579 of NC_061802.1, read as the reverse complement.
TTAATTTAGATTTTCCCCAAATTCAGCCAAAAGTATTTTACCACCTAAAAATTTCATATGCAAGACTGCTACTACAGCATTTTTAGCTTCCACTATTGAGCCACTCTACTGTCTGCTATTCTGCACTACCTTCTGCTGTTTAATGAGTAGGCCCAAATAAATACACATTAACCATTTTTTGTTTATGAAGGATCCATTTCCAGGGTATGCAGCCGAGTACCAGGAGCCACTGACTGAGCAAAACAAGACTGAGCTGAAAGGCTTTTTCTCTCAAAGTAACGCTGTCCAATGGCTGCTGGAGATGCATGAGTTCATCCTGCTGGCTCTGGGTCGTCCACATGCCACAGATCGCTACAAGCCTTTCTGGAGGTAAAATACACACAGCTGAATTTAATTTATACTAATTAACAGGATTGCTTTTCCAATTGCTCTAAATATGTTTTCTTGAAAGAGGTTTGAATGTGGACGGCATTAAGTTGGTCTCCAGTAATAAAGTAAAAAACCTTGGTGTTATTTTTGACCAGGACATATCATTTTATTTTCATATTAAACAGGTTTCTATGATTTCCTTGTTTCACCCCCCAAATATTGCCAAAATTAGAAATATCCTATCCAGGAGTGACAGAAAAACTAGTCCATGCATTTGTTAGTTCAAGCTGCAAGTCTTTTAGGGTGTATCTCTACCAGCTTTGTACATCTAGTGACTGAAATATTTGCCGTTTCTTCTTTGCAAAAAAGCTCAAGCTCAGTTAGATTAGATGGAGAGCGTCTGTGAACAAGGGGCATAAGGATGTGCACCATTTGTCACATGATAAAAAAATGACCTCTGATAGGTCCATCCATATGAGCCAGGCCTGCTGTGTGACACTTTGTTCTTCCATGGAGAAATCTCCTCCCACACTGGGTTGTTCTTCTCGGCCTTTTTTCCAGGGAATGTTAAGGAGCGCACCCACCATGTGAATCTGATATAAAGACAGAAACTGACCTCTGGCTTTATGTTTAGGGTTGTTGTCCAGCTGGAAGGTGAACCTCCGCCCCAGTCTCAAGTCTTTTGCAGACTCCTACAGGTTTTCTTCCAAAATTGCCCTGTATTTGGCTCCATCCATCTTCTCATCAACTCTCACCACCTTCCCTGTCCCTGCTGAAGAGAAGCACCCCCAGAGCATGATGCTGCCCCACCATATTTGACAATGGGGATGGTGTGTTGAGAGTGAGGTGCAGTGTTAGTTCTCCGCCACACATAGTTTTTTGCATTTTGGCCAAAACAACTTTGGTCTCTTCTTTTCTTTTAAAGAATTTTTTCAGCTCTAGAGGCCTTTATTTTTGATGGTAGGTAAACAGGAAGGAGGGGGCAAAGAGAGGAGGAGACATTCGGCAAAGGTCACCGGGTCCAGGACTCGAACCTGGGACAGCCGCTTTGAGGACTATAGCCTCTATATGTGGTCGCACGCTTAAGCCCCTACACCACCAGCGCTGTGCCCACAACTTTGGTCTCTTCTGACCAAAGCACCTTCTTCCACGTTTGCTGTGTCCCCAACATGTCTTCTGGCAAACTGCAAACGGGACTTTTTATGGCTTTCTTCTTGCCACTCTTCCATAAAGACCACATTTGTGCAGTGCACGACTAATAGTTGTCCTGTGGACAGATTTCGCCACCTGAGCTGTGGATCTCTGCAGTTCGTCCAGAGTCACCATGGGCCTCTTGGCTGCATCTCTGATCAGTGCTCTCCTTGTTCGGCCTATAAGTTTAGGTGGACGGCCTTGTCTTGGTAGGTTTCCAGTTGCGCCATACTCTTTCCATTTCCGGATGATGGATTGAACAGTGCTCCGGGAGATGTTCAAAGCTTGGGAAATTTTTTTATAGCCTAAGCCTGCTTTAAACTTCTCCACAACTTCATCCCTGACCTGTCTGGTGTTTTCCTTGGGCTTCATGATGCTCTTTGCTCCCCAATATTGTCTTAACCAACCTCTGAGGCAGTCACAGAGCAGCTGTATTTGTATTAGGATTATATTACTCACAGCTGGACTCTATTTAGTCATTTGCAATCATCAGGCAACTTCTGAAGGCATGCTCAATATGAGGGATTTCTGCAAAGTCAAAGCAAGCAACTGTCCACTGTTGCTACATGCTCATCCAAGATAGTGAATGCTGCAAGTCACTGACTCTATGCAATCTGCTGGGTTTCCTTAGATAGACATACTTATTACCAATTTGAATATTACACTCAATTTGAATGCATTGTTTAATAATTAGGATCAACTGGAATTTATGTACCTGACTTGGAATCTGTATGATTTAACTGAATCGACTTTGTAGTGCCTCGAAACGACATGTGTTGTGATTAATGCTGTATAAATAAACTGAATTGAATTGAATTAATGGCCTAAATATAGCATGAAATTAACTTTATTAATAACTGCATGCTTGGGCTTCTTAAGCTGTTAATGCCTTTTGCTTCTGATGGACCTGAGAAAGTAATGCTATTTTTACTTGATATTTGTTTAGTGTAAAAGAGGCAATGCAGCTCTACATGGATAACAAAGAAGTGGAGGTTCCTGATTCTGTGGAGGAGAACTTCCCTGAAATAATCCAGCTTTCCCAGATTCTGGAGGCTTGGAAATATGTAGTCACATCCAAACAAGAGTGGATGAACCATGAATGAATGCGATTAGTTGATTGTTGAAGTCATTTATCAATTTATTTCTGATCCTGCATTTTTCAAAAGAAACACTTTTTTTTGTACTTTTTTTGTTTTTTAGTAAGTGTTTTTTTTTTATTATTATGTGTGATGGCTGTTATAACAGTGTTTTTACTTATAACCAATCATGAACCAAATGATCTCATATGGTTGCATGATGCATCAGCTGAGAAAAATAGTCAATATTGTTTTATTAATTTTTTTAAAACTTCATAGATTCCTTTTTGATGGTGTGTTTATTGCAGATATTAGGGGGATTTGGTCAATGTTTTCTGATTTAATTATCACAAATTATGAATAGTTCCGCTTTTTGGGATGACAAGTGTATTAACATTTGAAAGGATTGTTGAAAAAAATATGAGGATTTTACTTTTTTACCAAAAAATTTACTATTGTATTGATTTTTTCTTCATCTATTAAATAACACATTTTTAAGGGCAAACAAATGTTTTTAGAATAAATGTTTTATTTTTCTCAGGTTAATATTCAGTGTATTACTTGTCTGTAAATCTTGGACATACTTAAAAAAAAGATTTTTCATGTTTTAAACCCATTTATATTTTCACTTACTTTTTTGAGTGACTTCATTGTTAAACTCGGGTAAAATTTTGGTGAGTTATTTTTTAATATTTTTTATCACATATCTATTTTATTTGTTGATTAAATTTTAAGTACTTTTATCCTTTTTTTTTTGTTTATGTTTGTTTAAACAAAGTTGTAGCTTACGAACAAGAAATAATTGTATGTTGTTTTTTTTCTTTTTCTGGAGGTGAGGATAAAAAAATGTCCTTGAGAAGTCAGTTGAGACACTGAATATTGAAGAGTTCAGAGACATTTTAAGTTATCTAACAATTATTTTTCAGACCGAAGTTATATTTTTGACTTTTATTAAAGCATGTTTTACTTTTGTGGTAACAGTTATGTTTTTAGCCATATATATATATCGATATATATATAATAATCCAATAAAACAATGAAGATAAACTCACTGGAGAGCAGAATTTCATGGGGAAACAAAGTCAAGAACTCCTGAGAAAAGTAATGTTGACAAGGATACTTTTAAAATACATTTTATGCTCAAGGATTACTTTAAGTTTATTTTACTACTATTACATTTTGTTTTTTAGCTTGACTTTTTTAACTATTATCTAGTAGATAAGTGTACCTGAAAGTGCTTTTTATTTGAATGAATGTAAGGGGAAGATTGTCCTAATCACTGAAAATAAAATGATCAAAAATAATCTGATTGCTGAGCTGATATTTTATTAAGGGGTGGGGAGTCGTAACATTGCAAGTAATTTACATTTATTTAATATCTGGTAATAGTTAAAGCACCAGTTAATACATTTTCCTGGAAATTAATATTCTTATTAGTATTTGTGTTGTTACACCAACCACAGTTGCTTCATGTTGTTTTATTGTTAGTGATGTAATGCCAGAACTAGCTGTCAATTAGTAAAACTTAATGAGGTTCATGAACAGGGACAGTATGGGTGTATTAAAAAATATTAGAATATCTTAAAAAAATTAATTTATTTCAGTAATATAACAGATTATTTATCTGCAGATTGATATACTTAGAATTTTTATTTCTGTGAATTTTAATGTTTTTGGGCTTCCAGCCAATGAAACCCAAAAGTTCAGTTTCTCCGAAAATTTTAATTTTACATAACCACTCCCCAATTATATTTTTTTACGAAATAAACTATCACGAAGAAGCTGCTGACATGACGGTTGTCCAGCAGAAAGTCATTAACCTGTTAGTCCCTAAGGTGTTTTAGAGCAATTTGTGCCTGAAATTACAGACCTTAAATAAATCAAGTATAGCTCCACAGTTATAAGGCCTACAGTCAAACTTTTGGTCACTGTGTAAAGGTAGGACATAAAATAATATTTTCCCAGTGGAACCATTATTGTAACTGTTACTATTTCTGATTTATTTGTGATTAAAAAACTAAAAAATAAACGTTTTTTTAGCCTTGCCAAATGTTTTTCTAAATCAACATTGCAAAACACTATGGAAATCCTTTGCAATTCCTAGGAAAACCCCCAGGTTAAATCCATCCACATCTTCACTATAACTGAATAAGTTGAAGCATATATGTTCCACAAAGGTTTTAGAGGGCAATGTGCCAGGCAGAAATGGCAGTTAGGCAAAGGGTGCCAAATGTGTTTTTCACCTCATAAAAAGGGAATCTGGTCAAATAAAAGTATTGATTTCCATTGTATGAGTCCTTCTGCACATGACAGCATTTTGTTATGACATTTACTCTGTGTATCATCAAAATGTACAGTTGCAAACATAACTGGAAGCTAATGGAGTAGCACAAAAGCTAGCAGCCGGTGGACAGCAACCAGCAGACTGTAATGTGAAAGCAAATTACATCACCTGAGAAGGTGCTAGAAAGACAAGTTATGTCTTGTTAGAAAAGTCAATGTCTCTAGTTTGTTATATGACACACGTGGGGGTGCTGCAAAGAGAAAGGTACTTATTGTACCGTTTTGTTTACAGTCAGCAATATCTTAGGGACCTTAAAATGTCATCGCATGTGTTTAAGTTGCTGTAAAACTAAACGGTATTTGATGAAAACTCATTAGGGGATTGTTTTGGGAAGATTAAAGCCTCCTCTTGTGACATATTTAAGAAAGAAAAAACGCCAAAAAGGGGCGTGGCCTAGCGGGCCCGTCGGGATTAAGCGGAAGATAAACCCCAAATGTTTGCAAAGGAAGCTGGCTGTTCACAAATGTGCATATACTGAACAGGAAACTGCCATACTGTACATTTCACTACGAAAATATTTCTCAAATATCAGTTCAGACTTCATTTTAGTTGCAGAAATTGGTTAAGTGTAGAAATCTCCACTCAAGACAGCTTTAGACAGATCATTTTTTGTGGGGGGTTTATCTCAAACTTTACCTTAAACTTATTCACATTTTCACTGTAAAAGCTTTGCTGTTGTCATGGATTTAAAATGGTTTTAAGATAAAATTCTAATCAGCCCAATATTTTAATTTCCTTAATAGGAAAATTAAAAATCCCTTAAATATTGCATTTGAAGCCAAATATTTTCTTTTTAGACCCACTTGAAAAGATGCTAGTGCACCTGAGATTTGAAATTCCTGTAATATTAAACCGTAATAAATTTTTTTTTTTTTTTTACTTCTTTAGAAAATAGAACTGCTTCCACAAAGAGTTTTTAATTCTCAAGGTCTTCTGTACATAAATTACAATATTGTATTTTGTTACAAAAATAAAAAGAAACAACTCAACATATTTTGGACTTTTCCATTTCCGTCTGAATAATAGGAGAATCTTTTTCTGGAATACTCAATTTTCATCATGCATCATCTTGTAAGTGTTTTTAACTAAAGATTTCAGGAGCTGAACTTTCTTAACTGTCAGTCTACGGTCTTAAGTCCTGTGATCATATCAAATGTACAGAAAACAGCTAAAGTAAATAAAAAATACATTTTAGGTGCGTTTCACATCATGGAAACAACATGAATAAACTACCATCAAAACAACTGAAACTAAACTGTTTACAACACAACAGATGAATTTTTCTCTGTAGTTTGACATAAATTGCAAAAAATGAAGATGCCAACTGAGTGAAAAACTGCTGTTGACTAATTTAAAAAAACCTGTTCAATCAGCACAGCTTTTTGTGTAGACCTGTATTGTTCTACAACCATCACATCAAAAACAAACATATGGTTAATTGTATCCTCCTGTATGAAGCAGGAATCACTCGGTTAACAGGATGTAATCACAAGTGCAGAACTGTTTGTCAGTGCTGGTTCTTCATTCCCTGCGGTTTTCCAGGTTTCTTATCGGACGGCGGCTGCTGCTGGCCCCGCCCAGGTCCAGACATCCCTCTGCCACGACCGCCAAACACGCCTGCAGGAGGAATAGCAGAAAATATAATTTATATATATCCAGTCAACTAATCATTTCTGGGTTAACTAGGAGTAAAATAAAGCCACTATCAATGATAAGTCAGAAGATTTAACTATGAAAGGTTTAAGAAGCACATTTAGCAGAGGAATGAGGAAACAATCTGAGTGCACAAACAGAAAGTGCTTCTTTTCACCTCGACCGGGTCCTCCTCTTCCTTTGCCCTGTTGTTTATTCTGCTGGGCGCCGCCACGTCCGCGGCCCTTAGACACCACCTCCTCCTTCACCATGTCAATGATCTCATCAGGGATTCGCAGGTACTTGATTGTGCTTCCTCGAATGTAGCACTCAGGCATCCTCCAGAACTTGTCTCCATCCTGTGAGAGGGAAATGATAGTGTCTATATTTCTCAAACATAATTTAGTCATCACTAGGATTGTTTTATATAGAGACTATAACCCTCAATGACACAAGAAGAAATAAATTAATTAATCGTCCAGAAGAAATAGCTGATTGGGCAGCCAGGAACAGGAGGGTAAAAAGGGCAACTGTTAAAACTTTTTAAACAAACTTTATTCGGCCCTTTAGATAGGTTTAGGTGAATTGAAGCACAATATTAAATGATATAGGGCATGGCGCTGATGGTGTAGGGGTTAAGCGCGCGACCATATGCAGGGGCTACAGTCCTCGAAGCGGCCGTCCCGGGTTCAAGTCCTGGACCCGGCGACATTTGCCGAATGTTGATATGAACAGCTGTCTCACGCTGTAATTCTTTCACTCATTTTCTGTCTGTTTTTTTCTTTTATTAAGCATCTTGGATGTTTACTTAAATCTAGGAAAAATTCCAGAAATAAGTTTAAAGAAACAGGTATGATTTTAGGATGACCAAGGGAATTCCCATAAAGCTATAAGCTGAAAACATGGCCGACAATATTTTTTTGAGTGAAAGATGAAGCCTTTTGCAAAAAAAAGGATGCATTTTTTTTTCTTTAAGACATCACTGTCAAATACTGTAAACTGCTTTATATATATTTTTTTTGTGTCTTTATTCATTTTAAAACACACTGCTCAATATACTGTCGTGCTCAGGTAGAAGAAGCGGAGTGAAAAATTATTAAAAAGAAGTAAGTCCAAAAACAGTATTTAAAATAACCTTTAGAAACCTTGAACCTCTTAGGGCAAAGGTCACGGATTAATGGACCAGGGTCCGCATCCGAACCCAGATGCCATCCAATCCGGACCCAACCTGATTTTAAACATTTATATATTACTGCATGTTATCCAACAATGTCTAATTTCACTTGTATGGATCGCCGAAGTGCACAAAATTAAATAAATGAAACATTATGAAATAAGTGTCTACATCAGTAAATAAACATATGATGTGACAATGAAATTGTTAAATAACTGAATGTATATTAAATTCTCAGCTCATTATTATGAAATATACAATGCTCAAAAAAATAAAGGGAACACTCAAATAACACATCCTAGATCTGAATGAATGAAATATTCTCATTAAATACTTTGTTCTGTACAAAGTTGAAAATGCTAACAAAATCACACAAAAATCATCAATGGAAATAAAATTTATTAACCATTGGAGGCCTGGATTTGGAGTCACACACAAAATTAAAGTGGAAAAACACACTACAGGCTGATCCAACTTTGATGTAATGTCCTTAAAACAAGTCAAAATGAGGCTCAGTATTGTTTGTGGCCTCCACGTGCCTGTATGACCTCCCTACAACGCCTGGGCATGCTCCTGATGAGACGGCGGATGGTCTCCTGAGGGATATCCTCCCAGACCTGGACTAAAGCACCCGCCAACTCCTGGACAGTCTGTGGTGCAACGTGACGTTGGTGGATGGAGCGAGACATGATGACCCAGATGTCCTCAATCGGATTCAGGTCTGGGGAACGGGCGGGCCAGTTCATAGCTTCAATGTCTTCATCTTGCAGGAACTGCTGACACACTCCAGCCACATGAGGTCTAACATTGTCCTGCATTAGGAGGAACCCAGGGCCAACCGCACCAGCATATGGTCTCATAAGGAGTCTGAGGATCTCATCTCGGTACCTAATGGCAGTCAGGCTACCTCTGGCGAGCACATGGAGGGCTGTGGCCATTACTCACCCACTGCCAAACCAGTCATGCTGAAGGATGTTGCAGGCAGCAGATCGCTCTCCACGGTGTCTCCAGACTCTGTCACGTCTGTCACATGTGCTCAGTGTGAACCTGCTTTCATCTGTGAAGAGCACAGGGCGCCAGTGGCGAATTTGCCAACCCTGCTGTTCTCTGGCAAATGCCAAGCATCCTGCACGGTGTTGGGCTGTGAGCACAACCCCCATTTGTGGACGTCGGGCCCTCATACCATCCTCATGGAGTCGGTTTCTAACAGTTTGTGCAGACACATGCACATTTGTGGCCTGCTGGAGGTCCTTCTGCAGGGCTCTGGCAGTGCTCCTCCTGTTCCTCCTTGCACAAAGGCGGAGGTAGCGGTCCTGCTGCTGGGTTGTTGCCCTCCTACGGCCTCCTCCACGTCTCCTGGTGTACTGGCCTGTCTCCTGGTAGCGCCTCCAGGCTCTGGACACTACGCTGACAGACACAGCAAACCTTCTTGCCACAGCTCACATTGATGTGCCATCCTGGATGAGCTGCACTACCTGAGCCACTTGTGTAGGTTGTAGAGTCCGTCTCATGCTACCACGAGTGTGAAAGCACCACCAACATTCAAAAGTGACCAAAACATCAGCCAGAAAGCATGGATACTGAGATGTGGTCTGTGGTCCCCACCTGCAGAACCACTCCTTTATTGTGTGTCTTGCTAATCACCAGAGATTTCCCCTTGTTGTCTTTTCCATTTGAACAACAGCTGTGAAATTGATTGTCAATCAGTGTTGCTTCCTAAGTGGACAGTTTGATTTCAAAGAAGTTTGATTTACTTGGGAGTTATATTGTGTTGTTTAAGTGTTCCCTTTATTTTTTTGATCAATGTATTTCATTTTTCATTAAAAATCCGCTTTATAGTATAAAATAATTTTCCTATGAAATTTTACCTAATAATTAAAATTATTGTTGGGGCTATTTTATTTTACTTCCAGCAGGTTTATTTTTATTTCAAAATGTCTATTTTTTTAAAGTCAGCTTTTATTTCAAAATGCCAGCTTTTATTTTATAAGGGTAATTTCTCCCCATGGCATATTTATTTCATAGTGCCACTTTACGTGTCTGACTTTTGAACAGGCGCAACGGGCAGCTATGTGGGTCAGCGACATTCTGGTCCACACTCCAAATTGTCTTGTGGCAGTAATAGACCACATCGTTGTACGCCAACCACCAGAAAACGACAAAGAAGAAGCTATGCGGGTCCTTCAACACGGGTTGCTAAGTTACTAGCTTGGGATGGCTTACTGATAGTACAAAGACTTGGTGTACAGATTAGTGAGTAAAAGAAGATGGCTTCATCAAAAATATGTAAAGTAAGACTGTGAGAATCACACATTTAAAGATGAATGGACAGAAGCAAACAGTCTCTTACAGCCTGTCACTTGCACAACAATGAGAGCAGAATTATACCAAGTTGCACAGACCCAGCTCGACTATGCCACTCAAAGTGTGTTTAACCATTGCTGCTTAAAGTGAATTGCTCTCCTCTGTTCAGTAGATGATTTCATGGCATATAAATAATTGATCAGTAGTTAAAAAAAAACAAAACTCCAGAGTTAATTAAATGTTAAATAAAGAGGAAGATATTTTTGTATCGATGTAAACTGTTTGGACCCCAAAGTGTTTGGATGAGGGAGGGAGTGGACCTCCAGCTATTTTACTTGGGGACCCCTGTCTAAGGGTATTGAGTGGTTGGGACAAGGTGCTCTCCAAGGCTTGTTCTCTAATCTGTCTAAATTAAATGGTGATTGACCGCGGCGTTACCCTGGAAGTGCAGATGACTTCTCTCAGGTTGATGTTCATCCAGTTGTCACAGCTCACCAGGTGGCCATTGTAGGTTTCCCCATTTTTAAGCTCAACCAACTGGAAAACGAAAGAGAAAACTGATTTTTAGTCTCGTTTAGTTTTAAATAAAAGGGACCAACTGAATTGACGTTATCTGAAAACATCTGACTTTAATTAACCACAGCAGGTGAATAATTAACCAGTCCTCTGAATAGAAAATACTTCAGGTAACTGTTTAAATTAGGTCAGTAAGTTGTTTGTCTTCTCTTCGTTAAAAAGCCAAATCAATCATTAGTGCTTCAAAGCCAACATTGTATATAAATATATGGATTATGAGCAAAAAAACTGAACGCTTCAGGCGGTCGGTGTCTCCTCACCATGGGATGATTCTGGGCAGTTTTCAGCAAAGACAAGGGAAGCTGAAAAATAACAGAAAAACAAATGAAATGATATAATAATGTTGTCATACAGTAAAATTAAATCAACTTTCTCCCGTTCCGTGAACCACAGTAAATACATTTTCAATTCGTGTTCAATGAGTCAAATGAAGAAATATTACAATATCCACGCCAAATATAACCTTTATGGAAATACCTTAAACATTTATAAAGTTGCTGGCTACGTTTCTTATCTGAAAACTACTTCTCTGCGTAACGAAGACCTCATTTAGCTACAGATGCTAACATCAGTTAGCTGTCGGCTCAACAGTATCCTGGTTTACAAACCTGTAAACTTTGTTTCTGTGAATTGAGCTGAAGCTTTGCTTTTTAAAATGATCAAAGCAATCAACCAGTTAGACCTCGTCGTTTTTTACTCACCATTATGATTGTATGTTTTATTTTCTGTCTCCTGCGCTGAACACCGCGGTTTTCTTTCAACCTGCGATTCTTCTTCTGTTTTTTAGGGCGGTTGGCAAACAACTTCTGGGTGCATTACCGCCACCCTCGGGTTGAAGTTGGGATCAGGCGCTTTCGTACCAATATTATATTCTTTTGTAAAAATTCCTGTTTCTTTGAAAGAATTTAAAATATCAACAAAAATACATACCCTACTTTTCTGTGAATATTACAATCTAGGAATATAAACTCTAAAATTTCCGTTCAATTCAATTCAGTATATATATATATATATATATATATATATAGTCAAGTTCATACATTCCAATTAATCCTAACTATCAAACAGTGCAGTCGGATTCATTTTACTATTCAAATTGGTTAAAAAGTTTTTCTACCAAAGGAAACCCAGCAGATTGCATCCAGTCAGAGATTTGTAGCATTCACTCTTTCTGGATGAGCATGTAGAGACAGTGGACAGTCACTGGCATTGATTTTACAGCAATCCCTCATACTGAGCATGCATGTAGCGACAGTGGAGAGGAAAAGCTCCCTTTTAACAGGAAGAAACCTCCAGCAGAACCAGGCTCAGTGTGAGCAGCCATCTGCCACGATCGACTGGGGGTTTGAGAGAACAGAGCAGAGACACAAAGAGAACAAAGAAGCACTGATCCAGGAGTACTTTCTATGGGAAGGAAAAATAAATGTTAATGGATGTAGCTCCTTTAGTCATTTCACCTAGAAAGAAAGAACAGATCAACTCTGATCCAGTTTTCAAGGTTAGAGTCTGAAAAAGAGCACATATAATTAGTTACAGTAAAAGCTCAGTCAATCACCATGTCTAGGAGAGAGAAATCTTTAAACACTGAAAGACAGGACCAAGTGGGTCACCAGTAGAAGGTGAGCATTAAGTTGCCAGCAGAAGCTCGGATCGGACGATTCCCCTCTCCAGAAGGTGTCACAGGTAGACACAGAGTCAGGCCAGGTGTAGCTTCTAGGAAGAGATTATCAGTAATAATCGCAATATCCTGTAGCATGTTTTATAATTATTTTAAGTGTGCTATTTAATCCTGTACGCAAAATTAAATGATTGACATAAAATGCTCTTCTTTCTTTTTTCTATGACGCTTTCTAAATTTCCCAATTGTATTTTGACTATTATATCTAGCCTTGACTTCTCCGTTGTTCTTGCTAATTGTTCTTAACATGTATTTTAACAATATTAAACTAATTTCAGCTCATTTTCAATTTTAAATCTACTTGCTTTGCTTTTAGCAAATTTTCCAGCAAACTCGACACAATCAATACTGATATGTGCAAGAATTAACAGGAACTTAATCTCTGTCTCATTTCATTTTATCCTGAAAAGTCAACGAGTTATTTTAGCCCATTTGGTCTGCGTATCTTCTTCTTCTTCGTGTTTATTGGCGGTTGGCAAACAACGAATTGGTGCATTACCGCCACCAGCTGGTATGGAGTGTGGGCTTAGAACGCGGCATTCTAGACGTCAGTCTAAAATAATTATTGTTGACTGATGACTTTCACGTCTTGAATTATTCCTACATAATTCAATCAAATCTAGTTTAATCCTGTTAAGGCGTTAAATTAATTGCTATATTTCCTTCCTAAAATTCTGACAGTGTAATATAACGTCTCATCTCTACAGTACTCACATTTTCCCTTGCAATCTTCTTCTATAAAGAATAGTGTGCTGTTTAGCCCAACGTACACCTAAATCTGGGACGTGAAATTATTTTATCTTCTTTTCTCCTCCCTGTACTTCTCATTTCTATTTGGATTTTTAAAACCATGTCCCTATCTTTCTTTCATTGCTTTTGCCATCTCTCATTTTTTTCTGTTTTAATATATGTTTTACTTCTTTATTTACTAAAGATGATAATTAATTCAATTAATCTGTTTCCAGTGGACTTTTTTGCAGCCTTATCTGTCATTTCCACTGACACCATAATTTGCTGGTAACCATAAAACGTTAACCAGGCATATGTATGAATGTGTGTAGATAGATAGATAGATAGATAGATAGATAGATAGATAGATAGATAGATAGATAGATAGATAGATAGATAGATAGATAGATAGATAGATAGATAGATAGATAGATAGATAGATAGATAGATAGATAGATAGATAGATAGATAGATAGATAGATAGATAGATAGATAGATAGATAGATAGATAGATAGAAGCGTGCATCTTCAAGATCTTGACATTCGAGATTCTTTGCCTGTATGCTGAATATTTTTCCAGTCTAATTAATTCTATAAAGTTAAATCTATAATCGTGAACATGATTTATATTTGTTATCTCGATTTTTAAAGGTAAGTTAAACTACTTATGTTATTTCTCTAAAACAAAGTAATTTTATTATTGCCTATTGATTATTAACTTGGCAGCAACAGGAAAGGAAAAGGTTGTATTTTAATAAATGTTGATGATTTACTGACAACATTCTATGTTAATTTCTGTTTTTGCCTTATTTGTAACTGTTTAAATTCTGATTGTGTGATTTACAGTTAAAGAGTCAGGATGTTTCCCAGTTAGAATAAGCGAACAAAATTAAACTGTCAGAGCCCTGGCATCTAATATAACCGTTTAATTATTTTTTGTTAATTTTTGGCTAATAACAAATGAAAAACCTACATTTACTGACAACATTGCATTCAACATAAAACGAATTTTTAATACAGATATTTGAGCGGACTAAAAAAGATATTAATCTACTGTACAGTATATATACAATATATACTCAGTCAGTGTCCATTTTAATAAATATAATAATAATAAAAACATTTTATTTATAAGCACCTTTAGAGATATCAAGGACACTAAAAGTAGTGGAGTAAGTAAATGTTTCAGCTGTCTGGTTGGGGGGAATTGTGTAAACAAATAATGTTGTGTAGATGGACATACCTTAACAAGATAATATTACTGATGTGGGAATAAAATAATGAGCTATGGGGGATGATACCAAAACTGGATCTGAGGGGAGGGGTAAACTGGGAGACTGTTTGGCATTAATTACTGCAATGACCTCCTCAGTATGCAGTCAAGTTCTCCAGAATCCTGCTAATGACCTAATTATTAGATTCAGGTGTGTTGAAGCAGGGGCACATCTAAAGGTTGGACTGGAGTTTGACATCCCTGCCCTAGAGGATTGTTTACATTTTAATCAGCCAGAATGTGTAGAACATGTATTGATACATAGCAAAGCTCATAAAAAGAGAAGAAAAACTCTTAATGTAGCGCAGTTTCAATAATTATTTGACTGAAAACAACATAATAAGGCCAATATTACAGGTTTCTGGAGAATCACTAATAAGAAGTTTTATCCTGGTGCTCTTTCGTTCACACTCCAGTCCAGTTGTTGGTGATAAATACACCAAAGGCCGGTAATTAAACATGAAAGAAAACAAGTGCCGCTCGTTAACGTCGTGACGTTGCATTCGACGCAGCACGTAGTATAAAGGAGAACCAATAGTTTCTTCGGATATTGGCAGAAGGAACCTTTGGCTTAGGAGGCATCTTCGATTCTGTGCGCGGCTCTGCTTCAGTTTACAAACCGGGGTTCAGCGACGGATTGTTGGCGACATTTCAGGAGATGGAAAACAGCAGCCGGACCGTGGTGGTGACAGGTATGTGTCTCATTTTAGACTCGTTGTTGTCGAGTTTTCTGGCTTGCTGTAAAAAGCGAGTGAAGTAAAGGAAAAGTTGAAGATGACAGCTGCTCTGCTTAATGGCGTCAGGTTGTTCGGAGCTGCACTTGAACCCAGAAAGAAATGCTTTGTTGCCAACTTTGATTTTCACTTGCAGAGTTATTTACACGCTTTTAGCCAGCTGAACATTTTATTGTTTTTACCTTAATGGAAGCCCTCATAAAACAGTTCAGAATAATTGACTAAATTGTTTTCCAAGTCCAATTGATACGCGTTTGTCTTTCTCAAATCAGTCTGTGTTCCTTGGTGAATTGTTTTTGTTAATTCAATAAACGTGAAAGATAATTTAATCTTCGTTATCTCGAGTTTTAAAGGTGAACAATAACTTCTGTTTGGCTAAAACGAGGTCATTTTATTATTGCCTAGTGATTATTATTAACTTGGCAGCAACAGGAAAGGAAGTTTGTATTTGAATAAATGTTGATGTTTTACAGACATTAATTTCTGTTTTTGTCTTATTTGTAACGGTTTATATTCTGACTTTATTATTTAGTTTCAAAGAATCCGGATTTGTCTCAGATCTAAAATTAGTGAACCAAATTAATTAGTAACCCAATAATGTTCCAGAGCTCTTAGATATGTACTACATTGGTTTATGTTTAAAACATTGCCTACCATGTTTATATTTGACCTTTTTTATAATGTAGCACTTCCTACTGACATCTTCAACTTCAAGTAATTACATTTCTTTTCCATCCGTATTCATTAAGATCATGCTAAAATAAGGACAGATTTTCATAAAAAAAAACATGTTGCTAAGTCAAATTTCATATCTTGCTGAATCAATGCTTTCTAACTGCACAAAGTACAGTCCTGACAGTTCATTTTTAAACCAGCACCAGACTGAGATTTTGTGTAGTCAGACACAAAAGAGTGCAGAGATGTGTAGATTGCCAGGGAACAGTTCCTGCACAATAGCAGCCGGCTGGCAGCTGCTGGCCCCTCGCTCTGCTCCTTTTCAGCAGCATGTCAGACAGACTGATCCTTTCTCCACCCAACCCCCAAGGACCTGCTGACCCCAGGACGGGTGGTGGAGAGGGAGGGGATCAGTCATAGATCCCTGTATAAACAAGCCTGACTGAACAGTCTTGCGATATTTTTCTTCAGTTTTTATGGTGCTCTGCGTGATGGGATAATAATTACCCGTACTCTGTAGAAAAGTGTATTTATTTTTTGCCGTATTGAAAGCAAACTCTACGAAAAAGACCTTTTTTTTAATTTTTTTTATTTTAATGAGGCTTTTTCTTTTGCAGCTAAAATCTAAAATTTCCAACAGTTGTACTTTCATCTTATAACAAGTTAAACTGAATAATAATCACTATTTCTTTTGCATGTGTATATAATTAAGCAGAGTGTTTTCACTGTTAGTCATGATGATGGTCTTAAATGGTTAAAGTAAACTCTGGTTTTCCTGCAGGTTTTGGACCATTTGGAGAGCATACAGTCAACGCCAGCTGGGTTGCTGTACAGGTATTCATTCATTTTATTCAACTTCATTATAAACCTTATTTGTTTAATCATAGAGAGAAGAAAAATTCAAATGATGTATGATTTTGATATAAAATTCCTTAAAACTCTCTTTATTGATGCATACAACAACACTTAACTTATGTTCTCCATGTCTGTATCTCATGTTTTTGTTCACATTTGGAGCGGTTTGTGTAGCAGATAGTTATGTGACACTTTAATAGCTGCCGGCCGGCTTCACACTGCGCAGCGCTGTTTGTCAGAGGCTTTATGTGGGGGATGATGGTAGTTGTCAGGGTGTCTAGACGGACTTGATAAGGATATTAGAGCCAAACAAAAGGCCATGTTGAGGCAGGGTCACCGACATGGTCGGACCAGCCTCTTTAATACTAGTGGGGGGGGGGGGGGGGGGGGGGGTGACTTGTCCTAAATGTAGATTGGGGTGGAGGTGGTTGTTCACCGGCTGTGAATTTAACAGACTTGTCCTTATGAAATCTATGGTTGCATCTTTTTTTTGCGCATTGTGCTATTTATGAATAATACTTTAGATGGGAATATATGTAAATTGTGATGGTTGCAACTGGCCGTAACTTCTGGAGCATTTTTCTGAAGGTGAAAACTTATCAGTGACTGAATTGCATGAAGGTTTTCTTTAATAGTGACAGAACTTTTAAAGAAACCTGATGTTTTGTGCTGTAATATCTGGTATTGCCCTGTTCTTAAAATGATAAACATTTAAGCAAAGACATACAGTAAGTGCAGAAGTTTTAAATAATCAAATTCTGTTATTTGCTTACAAGGATTTCAGGCTTTCTTGTTTTTTTTTTTTTTTTTATGGTATTTGTTAGTACTTCTTCAGACTCCTGGAAGGTCCTCTAAACTTTATGTTGTGTGTTCGGTGCCTAAAATAACAGTGAAAGTGGAAAAGGGAGGACTGAAGATTCAGACCTGAAAACAAACTACAGCAGTCAAAAATTATCTAAATGTAATGGTTTTAGCATATTGGGTCAAAAATCCCTCAAGTTTTTCATTCTCAAGTCGTAGAGATGCACTAAGAAACCTGCTGGTAAATGTAATCAGAAGATTATATGCTTGACCAACCGGTCAGACACTAAAGATCCAAACGTTTCCGTCCAGGCAAACACAGAATACCTAAGCACTAACGGGGCCGCTCTGATTAAAAACACTACTTAATGTGGAAGTTGTTACTTTGGCCTGAAGCCTCAGTTAGCTGTTTTCCAGCTTCACTGATGTGTTTAAAAATGAAGTCAGAGGAAGGACGAAATGTGTCGGAAGCTTCCATGAAGGAGGCGGTTTCCTACTGAAGCATGTCGGCTGTTCATTCAGTCTGCTGCGTTTAAACATTAAGAAGACAGCAGCAAATATCGTAATTTTCATCAAAATTGCTCTTTATTTTAGACCTTTTGGAGGAGTCCAGCTTTGTTTATAGTGGAACGACTTTACATGGAACACACTGGATTAGGAAATGCTTGTAATGTTAACGTATAGAACCACAAACTTTATATAAAATACACACAAACTGATGCTAATTGTTAAAGCCAATATGAGATGCTAAAAAGGGGTAAAAGTATTAACACTTTAAAAATTTGACTTTGTTTTGAAAAGATTGTGTAATGTAGAGCAGTGTAACACCAACTGCTCTTTTACACATGTTGCATTTTCACTTATACTACTAATATAAACCATTAATCAGTGTGACAACATATCAGCTACTTTATAGCTGCAATAAATGAGTGATTTAACAATTTCACATGAAACAGTCGACCGTTTTTTTTCTTTCTCCAATATGACGTTGGTCATATAGCTGTTTATAAATGGATCTGAGAGACATGATATAATTTGTTTTATTTTATTTATAGATTTGTCTCCTAACTCAGAGGATTTTACAGTATTTGTAGATTTTCTGTGTTGCATAGAGGGACAGCTATTTGACTTAAGAGATGCACTTTCAATTAATGCAGAAATTATGAAAATATTGTTTTTTCTTTTAATACTTTTTAAAGAAAATCAGAATCTTCTTAATTTGGTATCTTGAAGTCCGGAAACAGCAACAGAATCTCCGATCGAAGATGAAGAATCTGTAATAAATTGAGTAAGAAAAACAGTCTTTTGTAAGTTGTTTAGTTGTAACAGTTGAATGAATAATAACCCAAGTTTTAAAGAACAACTTTAAAATACATTCAAAAATGCTTTAAAATATTACAGATATCTGCCACCTTGAAGATTGAATAAACAAAAATCAGGGATAATTCAAGAACTTCTGAGCAGAACTGTATTTAATTTCTGTCCAAGAATGATTTATTCCAAAGATTTGCAGTAATTGTTTCTGCTGTTGAGCTTCTTTAACCATAAATCGATGGGTTTGTTCTCAGGAAATGAAAAAACTTGGATTGGGCGAAAATGTGGACCTGCATATAGAAGAGGTTCCTGTAGAGTACCAGAAAGTCCAGAGTTTGGTTCCATCATTGTGGAAGCAGTATCATCCATGGGTAAGACGAATGAAATAAAGCTTTCACCATCTGACATTACCTTGTGTTTTGAAGGTTAATGTCTAAAATGTTGAACATTTAACTCTGATTTAATTGGCTTTAATTTAAATGTTATGTTTTTTTATGTCATAAATGCAGACGGTTTTATTTTGTTGAAGCTTTTTGTGCGCCATAAACATAGTGTTTTTAGCAGAGGTAGGAGAAATGTTTTAGTAATTCTAACAATCTGCTTCTTGTTCAGCTGCTAGTTCATGTCGGAGTCGCAGGGATGGCCACCACTGTGACACTGGAGAAGTGTGGCAGAAATCACGGCTACAAAGTCCTGGACAACTGTAGCTTCTGTCCAGACTCTCAGTGTTGCATTGTGGGTGGCCCAGACTGTATCAACTCAGTTATTGACATGGACTCAGTCTGCAAGAGAGTAACTGCGTCAGGACTGGGAGTAGTTGTATCCGTCTCCAAAGATGCTGGAAGGTGACCTACTTCCTCTTTCAGTTTTCTGTTTTTTTCATCTTTTTGTCATTGTTGGAATCAGCTTCTCCTGTCTGTTGGGATGAAAAATGATTTTCTGTTCACTAACTCTGCAAACTGAGATGTTTGGTTGACAGGATTTATTAAACAGAGGACATCTGCAAAGTTACAGATATGTTAATAGAGGGATGTACCCCAATCAGGCATTTTATTATGACTACTGACAGGTGATGTGAATAATACTGATTATTTCATCACCATGCCACCTGTCAGTGGGTGGGATATATTAGACAGCAAGCGATTATTTTGCCCTCTAAGTTGATGTGTTGGAAGCAGGATAAACGGGCAAGCATTAGCATTGGACTGGGTCAGTATCCCCAGAAATGCAGATCTTCTGGGCTGTTTCCTCTCTGCAGTGGTCAGTAGCTAAAAAAACTGAACCAAGGAAGGAACAGAGGTGAGTTGGGGAATGAAGATCTAGCAGAAGGTCAGTTTGAAACGTCCCACCTACCTAACCATTGTGTGGACCATGCACACCTTTCATGGAAATGGTATTTCCCAGTAGCTGTGGCCTCCTTCAGCAGGATAATGCTCCATTCCACAAAGCAAACATGGTTCAGCAATGATTTATGGAGCACAAGAACAAGTTTGGGGTGTTTACCTGGCCTCAAGATTCCCTAGATCTCAGTCTAGTCAAGCACGAGTAGGGTGTACTGAACAAGTCTGACCCATGGATGTTCCACCCTTTACAACATCCAACAAAGATCTTCAGCTAACGTCTTGGTGCCAGATCCCACAACGACGAACCTTCAGGGGTCAATCAAAGTCCATCCCTCAACAGGTTGGGACAAACGCGCTATGAAAATGCAACTTCCCAACACAAAACTCTGCCTATAGTTCATCCAAAAAGCAAGACCTCCCTCCCAGGGCCCATTTTCAGAGGTAAATTTATTCTATCTTTCTCTGGTTCTTGCCCCATTTCTTGCAGTGCAGATGCAGGAGGGAGGAAATTACAGCGCTTCCTGGAAAAGGTCCATGCAGTAGAAAAGCAACTGTAACCAGATGGTCATAATGTAATATGACCATCTGGTAATTGGTAAATTATTGCTTTGTTGCCTCATGTTGCATTTTCAAACCACAGCCTTATAATGAGAAACACTTTGAATACGTAAACTTTATTAGTGGTAAAGTCAGTGATTAGAAACCTATTTTATGTAAAGGCCATTTGAGTTGTATCAACATTTGTATTCTCAAGTAAGAAAAGTATTAACTGCCATGTCATTTTGTTTATAACTCTAATAGTTATATAATTTCTCTTTCCTGCCGTGGCTCAAACTGCTCATAAACACACGTCTGATTTGAAACACATGTAGGACTTTTAAAGACCCAGAGTTCAGCTGCGTCTGCAGGTATAACGCTAGGCAACCCTTCGTTTTACTCGGTCTGCACTTTCACTGACTAATAAACAAAACCGTGCAACACATGTCAGCCTTCGTTAGGTATATTTTGCTTCTAAGGAGCCAGACCTGACATTACAAAACTGTTAATCTGCTGTAGACGCTTCCTCTTTTGGCTTTGTACACAAATTGGACAATATGCTGTCATAGTCGCTTAGTTATTAAGCAGCTGAAGTCCAGAGAAAGTGTTTGGTAGAACTGCAGAAGGCCTGGAGAATGATGGATCAAGACTAATTTAAGAAGGAAGTCTGGCTACTTGATAGGAAATTATAGATAAAATTGGGGGTGTTTTAAAACTTTTGCACACTACTGTAAATTAAATCTAATGTTTTTAGATGAGATGTAAAACCTGAACCAATTGAATGTTTTAAATTGTAATACTTTAAGTTGCTGCAGTGCTTCCAGTGAAGCTCTTGTTAGGGTTTAG
The DNA here is from genome assembly GCF_021462225.1 of Girardinichthys multiradiatus. Classification (NCBI taxonomy): domain Eukaryota; kingdom Metazoa; phylum Chordata; class Actinopteri; order Cyprinodontiformes; family Goodeidae; genus Girardinichthys; species Girardinichthys multiradiatus. The sequence goes on along the minus strand of NC_061802.1, from coordinate 12,309,128 downwards.
TGGAGCGAACCTTTTCATTCACGGTCTTTTTTTTTCATCTGTTGCAGGTACCTCTGTGATTTCACCTACTACACATCTCTGTACCTGAGCCACGGTCGCTCTGCCTTCGTTCACGTGCCTCCTCTAGGAAAGCCTTACAGCGGGGAAGAACTGGGCCGTGCACTGCAGGCTGTCATCAGGGAGATGCTGGAGCTCCTGGACCAGGCTGAAGAGAAGATGCACTGCTAGCAGCACATCCACTAAGTGACCTCAGACCAGCTTCTCCAGCCACACAAGAAATTGCACATGACCACAAGTAGCCAAAACTTATTTTTCTTTGTTTTTGTTGCTCTTGTCTTTACTTGGACATAATGAACTTCTGAGGTTTGGCTGTTTTTTAGCCTCTGGCTGTTATTACATGTTTGTGTGTTTCAAAGACCTTCATTTAATGTCTCCCAGCGGAGAGATGATTCAATGAGGCTGAAGGACACCTTTTGGTCACATTTAACTTTTTATTCCATGAAATGTTCTGGTTTTTAAGGTTTAAAAACAGATACACCAAAAGCAAATCCCTGGTTATGTTTTATATTTAATCACAGATAGAGATACAAAGAGTCTGTAATGTGATGTTAAATCCGATCTAAAAACCCAGATGTGTCTTCTATTAATGCACCTTATAGGGTTACTGGGATGGCTGTAGAGGGTGCATCTGGAAAATTGTAGCATCAGAATGAGATTTTCTATTTCCATGTTGCTTTGTCACAGTATGTTTCAGGTAGCAGGTGTTTACTCCTACATGTCTAGAAGTTGTCCATGTACATAAACAGTGTGGTTTAATTAGAAATGTTTAGCTGGAAGCTTCATTTTCTCACTTTCGATCAGTTTCTTTGTTTTTTGATATTGAATTGTTTCTGACTCAGTTTTCTTTATAAGAAGTTGTGAATTTGTCTTCCTTTACAAAGGTTATTTAAATCAGGGATTGGGTTGGTTCCAGCTCATACTTCCCCAGTTTGTTGGCCCGGTTCTGATAGAATTAAATAAATCCACCTCACCAAGATCTGGCCTTGGGCTGTGCAATGTAATTTTACAGATCTCATTCACTGGAATCTGTCTGAAAGTCGTGTCGTGGTTTTATTACAGCTGCACACCTGTTGAGAAAAAGTTAGTTTTTAGGTTTCCTGGCAGATTAAAATAAAATGCTTTGTTTGAAGGTGTAGTAAACCTTCAAACAAAGCATTTGAAGGTTTACTACAGAAGTTTTGATAACTTCTGTATTTTATGCAATAAATTCATGTCGTGCTAAAACTGTATTGGGGAAGAGTATCAAACTGCACACGGATGCTGCACCACCAGGTAATTTGATGATTTAAAAATTGTATTTATTGCTTAAAGACTTGAACTTGAGTGTCTTAAACTGTGAAGAGAAACAATGACAGCAGCGTGCAGCTCAAAGACAACTTTAGCTTTTTTTCTCATAGTTGTGCAGCCCTTAGTTTTGCTTCTTAATCTAAATGTTCTGATGTCCTCCTCAGTGGCTCAGATGTATAATAAGTAGTTATTTTAGGTGAGATGTTGATTTATTGAAGTTGGACTCATGGTTTTCAGTCAGAACTGGGCCTATAATGTTATTTATGTTGCACTCTCTGTTTTTGAAATTTATATCTGTTCTGAAACAGCATTTGTCAAACAATGTGAATGGTTGCCTATTTTTTTTTTTTCTGTCACTTTAAAAGGAATCATGTAGCTTTCCACGACCATCTTAACTAGTTTTTCTTTGTAACAATTGTACTGTGTGAGATTGTTTTAAAGACTTTTGTCTTTTGGAGGAGCTTGGAGCGCCTAACACTAATTCAGGTTGGAGTTAAAAGAACACCTCAGCAACCTTTTTAAACTTTTGTAGCTAGACTTGTTTGTGTTTTAACGTTGCATCAGTTGTCACACAGCAGCTTAGATTCATTGAGTTTTGGTAAATGATCATTTATATTTGGATTCGGGTAAGATTTGTGATCACACAATTAGATTGTGGAGCCACCTAAATTTCATGTAACCATCTAATTGAGTGCCTGTCATTCTTATTCTCAAAGTCTTTGCAGTTATTAAACCTAAGAGCACAACTTTCTCTGGACTTTGCAGATATTGACTGGTCATTGTGTGGCTTATTTAGGGTTGTGGAGAATGGTGTCTTCAGAATTTCTGCCTCAAGCTAACCTTCGAGGTGATCCCTGACTCCTGTGCCTTGTTGCTGTTTTTGTCCTAAAAAACGCCTTACTAATTTTCTATGGGTCGGATCTGACATGTATTATTGATGCTGTCCATACAGACGTGGCTACCTCACAAATACTTTTTTCGGTGTGTATTCAGTTGTGTACCTACTTCATTGCTCTGTGATTTGTTGTAGATTCCTGTGTTGAGGGACTTTCCTGTGAAAGGTTTTCTCTCATTATGCACTGTTGCAGTCTTTAATCTCACTTTGTAAAAGGCTTTAAAATAAAGAAATTAAACATGAAATATCTTTTAGTATTATGTTTTCTTACATCTCAGTGGTTATGCCTCCTGAAGGCATTTGCATTTCCTTCCAAAAGTATTCATACCTCACCACCTTTTCTACATTTTGTCAAGTTTACGATCACAAACTTGAATTTGCACACCTAGAAACTTAAAATTTTGCCCATTCTAATTTCCCAAATGATTCAAGCTGAGTGTGGACAGAGTGTCTGAACATCAGTTTATGTATTGGCACAGATTCTCAGTTCAACTGATTTCTGGACTTTGACTGGGCCATTCTAACATCAATATATTTTGGTCAAAATGTTATTTGTTCTGACTATATTTAAGGTTGTCTAGCTAGAAGATGAACCTCCTCCATAGCTTAATGTGTTGTGCAGCCTTTAAAAGATTTTCCTCCAGGATTGCCTTTTTTTTTTTTTTTTTTTAGCTCCATCCTTATATTAACTCTGATCTGCTTTTCTGTCTACCCACAGCATGATGCTGCCACCACCTTGTGTTACTTTGAGGATTGTGTGTGTTCTAGGTGATGAGTGTGCAGTGTTTTTTTTTTCACAGATACCACTTTTAATTTGAGGTATTTAATTTCATTTCTGTTTTGATGTGAGGCAAAAAGTTAAATTAAACAGCTTTTTTCTACCACCTGAGCTGTGGGTCTCTGCAGCTCCTCCTGAGTTAACATGCATCTTTTGGATGCTTCTCTCAAAAATGATCTCCTTGCCAGGTCTGCCAGTTTTGATGAACAACCATGTCCTGGTCAGTTCCCATACTGTTTCCATTTTTTAGACAATGGATTGAAAAGTGCTCCATGAGATGTTCAATGCTTGGGATCAGAGGCACCCTGGGCAAGCCCATCCTTTTGCTGCCCCCAACCTATCTAAATGCGGGTCACCATCTAAATTATTGAGTGAGTTCAACACAACTCTCCATATTCTCAGCCCATGCAGAGAGAACCAACTTCCTATTGAGTGCACAATAGAAAACATGTTTAACACCAGCTGAAAGGAAACAGATATTTTCTGGTGCGTGTGCACTGCCCTTTCTAAAGCCACCCTCGACAACTGCCTATATGGCCCATATCAAAAACTGCCACTGCTTGGTATAATCTAGGGGTCTCAATACAAATGCATACCACACTTTTCAGGTTTCATTTGTAAACAAAAATGTAAATCATAATTTCCTTTCATCTTTCAAATTTGCACTACTCTGTGTTCCTCTATTGCATAAAGTCCTGCTTATATACATTAAGGTTTGTGGTTGTAACATGATAAAAGATGAAAAAGTTCAATAGGTAAAAATATTTTTGCATGGCACTGTAATTTACAAAACAATTTTGTATATGTGAATGTGATCTGTAAGCATCAACGGCTGTTCAATGACGAAACAACCACTTCATGATAAATAATCTTTAAACTCCAGGGTTAATTGTGAAGTACCACAGGGTTCAGTACTTGGGCCAATTCTCTTTACTATATATATGCTTCCAATAGGTCAAATTATCAGGCAGCATAGGATAAATTTTCACTGTTACGCTGATGATACTCAGCTTTACTTATCCATAAATCCTGATGAGCCCAACCAGTTAGACTACAAGTATGTCTTGAAGACTTAAAAACTTGGATGACTTTAAATTTTCTGCTTCTAAATTCAGACAAGACAGAAGTTATCTTTGCACCGGAGTCTTTGAAAAAGAAACTGCTTAGTCAATCATTTAATCTGGATGGCATTAAATTGACCTCCAGTAATAAAGTAAAAAACCTTGGTGTTACTTTTGACCAGGACATGTCATTTAAATTCCATATTAAACTGGTTTCTAGGATTTCCTTCTTTCACCTCTGGAACATTGACAAAATTAGAAATATCCTATCCAGGAGTGATGCTGAAAAACTAGTCATTGCATTTGTTACTTCAAGGCTGGACAATTGTAATTCTTTACTATCAGGATGTCCACATAATGCAGTTAAAAGACTTCAGCTGATTCAAAATGCTGCAGCAAGAGTTCTGATGAAAATTAAAAAGAGAGATCATATTTCTCCTATTTTAGCTTCCCTTCATTGGCTCCCTGTTAAATCCAGAATAGAATTTAAAATTCTCCTCCTCACATATAAAGCCCTTAATGATTTAGCTCCATCATACATCAGAGATCTGATTGTTCCATATGTTCCTAACAGAGCACTTTGTTCTCAGACTGCAGGTTTACTGGTGGTTCCTAGAGTCTCTAGAAGTAGAATGGGAGGCAGATCCTTTAGTTATCAGGCTCCTCTCCTGTGGAACCAGCTCCCAGTTTTAGTCCGTGAGGCAGACACCCTGTCTACTTTTAAGACTAGGCTTAAAACTTTCCTTTTTGATAAAGCTTATAGTTAAGAGTGGCTTAGGTTATCCTGAGCTATCTTCCTTATTTTTTACCTCCGTCTTCTTCCCTCCCTGTTGGATGGAGTAAGGGGGAGTCAGGTTTAGCCTAAACCAGCTCAGTTATGGTTGAGGTGCAAACACACCCTCCATTTCTGCTACCTGTGTGACCCCTTCTCTTTTCCAATGGTTATGGTCAATCTGATAGAGAGAAGTATCCCAATCCTTGTGGTTTTTAGTATAACAATGACCATCAGTGGGACCCTTTGTGGGGTGCCTTGAGACGACATTGTTGTGAATAAGCGCCGTTTAACTAAATAATCTGAACAGAAACTATCTGTGTAGTTATGCTGCTATAGGCTTAGGCTGCTGGAGGACATAACAACCACTTTCACCCTCTTCGCTACATTCTCACACTATTCTCCAATTTTGCCTTATTTGCTGTTATTTCAGCTTTTAACTTTGTTCTCTCTTTTCTCTTCCTAGAAGCCACACCTGGCCTGGCTCTGTGTCTACCTGTGACACCTTTCTGGAGAGAGGAATCGTCCGAGCTTCTGCTGGCAACAACTTAATGCTCACCCTCTACCGATGATCCACATGGCCCTGTCTTTTAGTGTTTAACCCTTTCTCTCTCCTAGACATAGCTACTAACTGAGCTTAACTGTAACTAACTATGTGCTCTATTTCAGACTCTAACCTTGAAAACTGGCTCAGAGTTTATCTGTTCTTTCTTTCTAGGTGAAACGACTAAAGGAGCTACATCCATAAACATTTACTTTTCCTTCCCATAGAAAGTACTCCTGGATCAGTGCTTCTTTGTTCTTTTTGTGTCTCTGCTCTGTTCTCTCAAACCCCCAGTCGGTCGTGGCAGATGGCCGCTCATACTGAGCCTGGTTCTGCTGGAGGTTTCTTCCTGTTAAAAGGGAGTTTTTCCTCTCCACTGTCGCTACATGCATGCTGAGTATGAGGGATTGCTGCAAAGTCAACGCCAGTGACTGTCCACTGTCTCTACATGCTCATCCGGAGAGGAGGGAATGCTGCAAGTCACTGACTGGATGCAATCTGCTGGGTTTCCTTGGATAGGAAAACTTTTTATCCAATTTGAATAAATAACTGAATATGACTGCTCTATTCAATGGTTAGGATTAATTGGAATGTATGAACCTGACTGTTGTGAAGTGCCTTGAGACAACATGTGCTGTGAATTGGCGCTATATAAATAAAACTCAATTGAATTGAATTCATTGATTTAAAAACTGTAGATAGGAAAAGGGTACATCCAATGGGTCCATTCTTTCCACTTCCACCAATTGTTACTGGGATCAAACTTTATTACATGGTTTCCTTTTTTAACCTAAGCATGTATGACATGTTGAAAATAACTGCTTTCACCCTTGATCTTCTGTGATTTAAACTATACTGGGTAAGCACAATGTGGAAAGGCAGACAATCTTGATTAAAACTGGGAATCTTCAGCTCAAACGATACAACTTTGGCAATACTTTAGATGTACCAAGTCTTTGAAAACTGTAAATACACTAAATAAAATGGGGGAAATAATCAGAATCCAACATGGAATCTGATTATTTCTTGCAGAATTATGTTTTATTATCCTTACAAAAACATTTTTCACAGAGTGAGCGCTCTTTCCAATAACCTGCCTGTGTTTTTCTGCCACTAGCCCCCCCTCCTCCCCAGTTACGTCACGCGTCGCGCGGCGCAGGAAAGTCCGTCACCGCCGCTGGCTCTTAGTCCCGCTGAAGCTATCCAGGTTCTGATCGGTTCCATTTTTGTTTGGGTTTAAAATCGGACTCTTGGCGGCGCTTTCTGAAAGATACACCAACGATAAATAAATAAACCCTGCGCACAGTTTAGTCGTTTATTACGAGCACAGGAAATCGCTGAGTAAAACGAAAGTTAAGGGTCGAAAATGAGTGTGGAGGCGTACGGGCCGAGCTCCCAGACCCTCACCTTCTTGGACACCGAAGAAGCGGAGCTGCTCGGAGCGGACACCCAGGGCTCCGAGTACGACTTCACTGACTTCACTCTTCCGAGCCAGACGCAGACGCAAGGCCAGACCCAGAGCCAGTTGGACGGGCAGGTTTGGGGCTTTCATTTTTACCAGAAGGCGCGGTGCTGACGTTAGCTTGCTGCTGCTAGCCCGCTATTATTAAAAATACTAGCGTCCTTAGCCTAGCTTAAGCTAACGTTAGCTAAGACACCACACTCTTAAAGTTGGTCTAGTTGTCTCTTCTCCTCACTTCTACTGTCCAAATAAAGCTAGACACATGGGAAAATCTCCAGTTATTGAAAAGGACAGTTTCTGCACCGCTGACGATCTGTCAACGTGTACACATCCTCACTGTGCGCCTTCCTCAGCCGTTAGCTGGTCTGTTAGCACTGAGTTTGTCTGGTAATGATCGTCTCTACCACAGACGAGAGGCTGAAAAAGTGCTAAAACAGTATACTCGAGTAAAAGGAAAGCTTCTATGGGGAAAAATTACTTAAGTACAAGTAAACGTGGTAGGCTGACCTCATGATCTGGTGAAAATGAAGAAAAAAACTATTAAAGGCGAAGATCACAAATAAAATGCACAAGTAACTTATTTCCTACGTATTCTACAGATAAATGGTCCTGATGAAGGTCTTCACAATGGAGGAATGGAGGACCCTGTGGCCAAATCCAGTCATTTGTTGGGTGAGCTCAACTTTGAGGAGGATGAAGAAGATACTTACTACACCAAAGATCTTCCAATTCACGCATGCAGGTACCTTGACACAGGAACCAGATCATGTTGGGATGTTTTTGTTTATTCAGTTTTTCTTCAACTATAATAACGCATCCAACAGTTTTTCATGCGTTAAAATACTGAATACATTTGTGCAGCCTCAGTGATGATTTAGACACAGAGCTCATACAGAGATACATCTTGGACATACAGCTCAAAATACTCATCCTGGAGTTTTTCCGGTTGGTTGGAAGAATAACCAAACGCATCAGAGCACTGCGGCTGATCAGTCGTGTTATTTGTTTTAGTTTAAAATAAATCCTCCCAGTGTCACTGGACTACATATCCAGTATTCCACCTGCTTCTTTCAAACAATATAAATGGAAACTCTCACTTTACAGCCTTGAAAATTGTCTCATGAGGGGAACTAGGAATGGTGTTTATAAATAAAACTCTTTTGGGAACAGGAAATTGGTAAAACATCTTTCCTTTAGGTGTTGGCTTTAAACTGCGCCGCAGTGTAAGGAAAATGGGACTGATTCACAGTGCAAACTGGTCTTCCACATTCACTTCATCTAACATAATTTTGATGGTCTGTGGTCCACCATCACGCTTCATGTAAAATGGCCAACAATTGTCTCAAATCGCTGAAAAAGAAACTGACGAATGTTTTTTTTTTTTTTTTTATAGCTGGATTTATAGCTAAATTATGTTTAAACTCTATGTTTTTATCAGTCATACAAACCAATGTAGTTGTATAAGAGGTTTACCATGTGTTACCTTCATTCAATGATTTTCCATGGATGTACCGGCACTGGGTCATGTCACCCTCTCGCATTACTGCCGTTTTTATTGGGAACTGTTTTTAACTTTAATTGCTTTGTTGTACAGGTTTGTTTCACAAAAACAGCACTTTACGTTTACCTCTGCCAATCCAGGGTTTTCTGAAAACACAAATAAAGTTGTGATTTCTGACTTGTTTATCAATGACAAAGTGATCTATAATGGGGGGATTTGTGGTTGGATGTTTACTGTGGAACAATCTGCTGTTTGCTGTTGACTTTTTACTGAAGAGTTCAGATGAGATGAATTCATTTTAGTGACAATTTTTAAATCCAAATTGTGAGTTCGTTTGCAGGATCAGTCCATGCTCAGAATTTAATAGAATGTAGTCTGCTATCACTAGCTAACATAATGTAATGTAAGAAAATAGCTGCAGAATAATGAATAGCTGAAACACAAAACACACCTTTGACCTGTAGCCGATTTTCTCTTATCTGTTAAAGGAGAAAAAAACAATCAGTTTATTCAGAGTTGGTTGGTCAGACCTCAGAGATTGGTTTTCTGTGCAGATATGTCTGTCTGTGATGTGTCATTACAATATTCTTAAGTATGTTCAATGTTGTTTGGTTGCAGCTACTGTGGTATCCACGACCCAGCGTGTGTGGTGTACTGCAACACCAGCAAGAAGTGGTTCTGTAATGGCCGTGGTAACACATCTGGCAGGTCTGTGGTCTCATCTTCCTCTGATAATCTCATGCACTGTGAGATCATTACAACATGACTGTGGCAGACAAACGTAGGAAACATTGGCATTAAAACAGTCAGATTGTTGTAATGCCAGGCTTTCAGATGATGTTGAATGCATAAATCATGTTGTGGATTTTCTGTTAATATTAAATTGAGACCTCCTTTATGTGGTTTATTGACAAAGAGGTGTTTAGACCCAGTTTTAGTCATGTCATGGATTATCGTATACAAACAATAATCACCACATATGTAAAAGGATTCCTGCATGTTTTGTTATTTTGATCTGTCCTTTTGCTGCCAATATTTCACCTCCAGCCACATTGTGAACCACATGGTGCGGGCCAAATGTAAAGAAGTGACCCTGCATAAAGATGGGCCGCTGGGCGAAACGGTGCTGGAGTGCTACAACTGTGGCTGTCGCAACGTCTTCCTGCTGGGCTTCATCCCAGCTAAAGCTGACTCTGTGGTGGTGCTTCTTTGCAGGTAAGGGGAATCATTCACTGGCTGACTGCTGTTGTATAACTGCTCTTAAATCCTTCTTACAAACAAGGGTCCTATCTGAAAAGAGAAGTCCATTGTGGCACGAATTGATTATGTAGGTTATGGTTTTCTGATCAGTTATGTCTCCACAGAGCCTCGGATGAACTGCCACGCGTTAGAAAATGTGCAGTCACGGTGACATGATACTGTTCTAATGATAGTCCACGCACCACATGTTAGAGCTTTCTTAGCTGCTTCCAAGCCTGTACCTTTCTGGTCTCTTTGTGTATGAGGATCAGCGTAACAATGAAATCTCTTTTACATGGGATATTTCATCCAAAGAGCACTCTATAGTGTGAAAACCACGGTTCACAATGACTCGATGGCTGCAGATCCTCTTCAGTAAAGGTTGCAATGAACTTTGTAATTAGCTTTGCCTTTGAAGTCGTTCACTCGAAGGTGCTGTGATGGTGGAAGGGTAAGATTGGCTGTCTTTCTTTCACTTCTCGGTGGAACCGTGTAATACGGTTTGTCATGTTTGTGGAGTTTCAAATAAGTTCCACTTAGTTTTACACACCCTACATATTCTGTGGCCCTTGTTGAAGTAATGTTCTCTTAGTTGCAGAGGGCGCAGGGTGCTGTGGTGCATGCAACCTTATGTGTTCACCAAAAACTGTCTGGGTTCTGTGTTCCTTAGAATTCGCTCATAGACTAACATAAAGATGTTGACTGTTGACCTTCTGTTAATCGATTCAATCGATCCTGCTTCTCAAAGCCTCGACCAGCAGGTTTTATCCCCCTCATCTAGAACGAAAGCAGAGCGTGAAACTTAAATATAGAAAGTCAATATTTCAAAATGTTGTGCGCTGACTACATAGTTCTGTGTTTTTTTTTTTTTCCTAAAGAACAAAATGAAAACTTGCTAGAAAGCTGTTCTGCAGAAACCTCAATGATTTTATTCAGATTGTTTGCTGTCTGGAGCATCTGTAAACACGTAGCTGAGGATGCAGCCTCCTGCCTGAGCTGCAGGGGGAAGCAGCCCTCCCATAAGAGATGATGGGGCCATAAAGTTTGTACTGGTGAAATAGATTAAATATCTGCAAAATGGCAGCTGTAATTGAGTGGATTATTATGTTAATACATTTATTGAACTGTTCTTGTTAAATACTTTCTTTGTAATTTTTTTTTTCCATCTAGGCAGCCCTGTGCAAGCCAGAGCAGCCTGAAAGACATCAACTGGGACAGCTCACAGTGGCAGCCCCTGATCCAGGATCGCTGTTTCCTGTCCTGGCTGGTAAAGATCCCATCAGAGCAGGAGCAGCTTCGAGCCCGTCAGATCACTGCCCAGCAGATCAATAAGCTGGAAGAACTCTGGAAGGTAAGTAAGATTGCTTCCTCTCAGTGAGCAGAGGGGTGTTTAAAGCATCCTGTAGCCAGGGCAAAGGGTACCATCTCCTTAGTTTTAATGCAACCATCAGGGACATTTAAGTTGGTCTATTTCTTTTATTTTAAGGACAATCCTGGTGCTACTTTGGAAGACTTGGAGAAACCAGGAGTAGATGAAGAACCTCAGCATGTGCTGCTGCGCTATGAAGACGCCTACCAGTACCAAAACATCTTTGGCCCTTTGGTCAAACTGGAGGCCGACTATGACAAAAAGCTTAAGGAGTCACAGGTAACTGGGAAAATGTTTGACTTGTCAACTACATGTGGAGAGGAGTTAAAATCATAAAGGATAAAAAAAGGAGTTTTGCTTTATATCTTAAACATAACCTCACAGCTTTTTGTATTTCCTATTTGTTTAATCTTTAATATTTAAAGTTTTTTGGCCTCAACAAAACCTCCCAAGTATGACCGCACCAATCAGTCACTTACTGAAACTGAATGATTTTCTCTTGATCAGCTCTGACTGACGATCAGCAATTAAATATCTGACATTTCTGTTTAATTAGATCCCTTATTTTTCAGTCTGTGAAAGCAAATTGTACGTTTTCTGATGCATTTTGTCGTTTTTATTTTAGTATAGGGTTTGGGACATGGGTCAATTTTGAAAAAAGAAGAGTGCAGCACATTTCTTTTATGGTCAGCTCTTTTTTTTTTTTTACATTTAACTCTAGAAGCCCCAGATCTGCAACATGGAGTCATTTTGACTCTGTGTCAAAGGTGACTTAACTATTAACAAAAACGACGTTCAAAAAAGCTGCTTTTGTTTCTTCAACAGTTTTATAAAATTTTTGTACTATAAGAGTTAATAATGACTAAACAATGAAAAAAATATGTCTGGAAAATATTAAGTTAACTGTAAAAACCGACTACGCCTAATGATTTTGAATACTTATTATTTACTTATATGCAGAAATATTAACAATTTACAGTTAAATTCACCAAAATTAGTTTGAACGAGATAGAAAAATGTTTTATTAGAGTTTTTAGGGAAAATTAATGGGTCATAACCGAAGCTTTTGTGTCTCGTTTTAATCAGTTAAGCGAAGACCACAAATCCCCAAAGACAAAACTGAAGAGTTATGAATGGGGTATAGTTATTTTTAATAAATGCAGAAATACACTCCTACATTTATCCACAGAGCTCATAGATGACATCATGTTGGGTCCTCAAAGACACATGAATCTGCAGTCAGGGACTCATGTGTTTTCTGCTGTATTTTTACAATAACGCTCAAGTATGTCTCTATCATATTTTCAAGGTTATCTTCAGCCTATTTTTATCTAAGAGCCATTGATCTTTGACCCCAGTTGCTCTGTTTACCCCAGGTAAAACAACCTAATTCATCCCAATCTGAATCCGGCGAACCGATGTTCTGTAGAGGTGCAACAATCTTTATTTTCAGTAGATTTTTTTCCTATTTAATAATTTAGGATCTGGAGCCGTCAAACATTATCCGGTAGTTTAGGGCAGTTTGATCAGACCCATATCACTGTAGCCTGCTGTGTTTCTTTGTCACATTGGTCCTGTCAAACCAGTAAAATATTTATTATGTTTGCATTGATTATAATGATCCATTATTCAGTCTAAACTCCTAAACCAGGCCTTCAAGAGATACTATGCTGCAACTATGAGATGCATCCCTTGTCTTTGTTTGGGTCAGCTGTGTTGGAGGTGTGTTGACTCCTTGGTGGTTCTAGTGTTACTTGTGTTATTTAAAAAAACCAACCATTTTACCAGACCAGTCTTGCTGGTGCATCTCTGCTCATTACTCCCAGTAGTTGTCGTTTTTAAAGATCTAAAATCACAGCTGTGCCTTTTTAATTCCTTTTCTTTTTCTCTTCTAGACTCAAGACAATATAACCGTCAGGTGGGACCTGGGGTTAAACAAAAAGCGGATTGCATATTTCACACTTCCCAAGACGGATTCAGGTGGTAATGCTTTTAATGTTATTTCCTCCCAGTGGTTCTGTGGTGTCGATGTAGCCCATTCCTACCTCCCCTCAATCATGAGAGTTGCATGCAGCCTCCCTCCTACCTGCATACTTTGGTGGCATCCTTGCGCATAAAAAAAAAAATTGTAGTTAGTTTTTTTTTAGTAGTTTGCCATCATGAGTTTTTGGGCGTGGTTGATGTTTTTGTCACTTTTCAGCATAATCTGGTTAATAACTTATTTGTTTTCGGTCTATCCCAGATATGAGGCTGATGCAGGGTGATGAGATCTGTCTGCGGTACAAAGGAGACTTGGCTCCTCTGTGGAAAGGAATTGGTCACGTCATCAAAGTCCCTGACAGTATTCTTTACATTTTTAACAGTTGCACATAGGTCTTACTCAACACAACAGTTTAAAGCTAAAGAATTATTAAAGTATAGCGCTGGTTTTTCCCTAACAACTTGTGTTTAAAGACTATGGGGATGAAATTGCCATTGAGTTGCGCAGCAGCGTCGGAGCACCTGTGGAAATTCCACATAACTTCCAGGTGGACTTTGTTTGGAAATCAACTTCCTTTGACAGGTGAGAGCTGACATTTTAGGGATTTAAATTCTAAATCAAATAATACAGGGTTCCTATGCAGCTCGGAACCAAAATATAAACTAGGTGTGAAAATGTATTGTTTACAAATAAGAGCATAGAAAAATACTCTTTTTTTCTGGAAAAATATTTGTATTTCTAGACTTTATTCCCGATTCCATTCTCTAGACATTTCTTTCTTCCTTGTGTCTTTTATTTGTTCCTTTACATACTTTTCATTGTGTCCTTCCTTCCTTTCCTTCCTTGTGGCCTTCTTAAAATAAATTGAAATGACTTAGAGCTCAGGAAAGTGAAGTCTGGAAAAGTAAATATTTTTGCTTGGTATGTGTAGGGACACTGTTTTTAGGCTAAAATTGTATTATTAATAGGAGGTCATTGGTCATTTCGAAAGATCGTGGCCCTCATTTATCATGAACTGTAGATTTTGGGTCCAGAGATGATCATAAAACATGTGGGATTCATGAAACTTTGCATCTTCTGGCCAATCCTAGCGTACAAATTGGGTGTTAAGATTTAGTGGCTGGAAACTTTTTATTTCCTGGCTATAACTTAAACTGTAGCTTCAGTGCCCCCGAACACAGAATCGATTAGAAGGATGTATAAAAAATTATAATCTTAAATGTTGTGTGATGTCTTGTTTTAAAAGCACTTAAATTATTGTTTAATGGTCACAAATTAGAGATGCTGGACCAGGTCCCATTGCTGTCTGACAAACTCCACACCAACATCAGTTTATCATGCTGCTGAGGGTCTATTTAAATTAGATGTAGAGCATAGATCCTCCAGATGATCTGAAAACAGACCCACCTCCCCTTCAGTACCTCCAAAGCACTTGTCCCATGTCCAAATGCTTCTACAACCTATTGCTGAACGGTCCCAGTTGCTGACAAAAACCTAGCATGCAGAGCATTATCACTGTTGCAGCTTTGGAGTGACAGGTTTCCATCCATAATTTGGTTGTAGATTTTGACACGGCTCTATAATGACATGCCTTGGCAGATTATATGAACTTAAAGCCACTTACCACTCTGAATAAACATTGATTCGATCCAGAAAAGCCTCACTTCCTGTGCACAAATACAAGAGATCTGCTGATTGTTTATACCACTTTCTATGCTGATTATTATCTTTTTATAGTAGAAGTTCTCTGTAAAACAGTCATTAATCCAAAACACATATCTGATTTATACAGCAATCTTCCTAAAGAAATCCTGAACTTAGTCACAGCAAATAAAATATATTTCCTATATCCATAGTTTAAAGTTGCGTATATGAACCTAGACCTGGAGTTGGAGTGTATCCTGCACATCCAAATTCATCTATTCTGCATATTTGTTTTGTTTTTCAGGATGCAGAGCGCCCTGAAGACCTTTGCTGTTGACGAAACCTCCGTGTCTGGCTACATTTACCACAAACTTCTGGGCCACGAGGTTGAGGATGTCACCATCAAGTGCCAGTTGCCAAAGCGCTTCACTGCCCAGGGCCTGCCTGACCTCAATCACTCACAGGTCAGACTCAACGATGATTATCCCGATTCCTCTTTCTGTGATCAGCTTTGACCAGTTGTGACAAATGTCGTGGTTTTCTCATTTTATTTGTATAAGTTTGTTTTCATTAAAAAACAACACCATTTCCTTTCAGGTTTATGCTGTAAAGACAGTGCTGCAGAGGCCGCTCAGTCTCATCCAGGGGCCGCCTGGCACCGGAAAGACTGTCACCTCTGCCACAATCGTGTACCACCTGTCTCGACAGGGCAATGGGTGAGACAAATCACCCTGTAACTTAAACGCCCTCCAAATGTTACAAATTCTTGAGGCTATTTGACTTTTCTTACCCTGTTCCATCCTGCAGACCAGTTCTGGTGTGTGCTCCCAGTAACATTGCTGTGGATCAGCTGACGGAAAAGATCGACAAGACAGGCCTGAAGGTTGTCAGGTTGTGTGCTAAGAGCCGGGAGGCCATCGAGTCTCCAGTCTCGTTCCTGGCTCTCCACAACCAGATCAGCAACATGGACAGGTCGGTCGCAGAAAAGAAACTCCAAATACTTGTTTTAGTATTACAGGTTAATTCAGTTGTTATGTGACAAAATGCCAGCATTCATCACCTTTTTATGTTTTTGCTCATGTACTTGTGGTTGATCTGAACTTTCCCAGAAAGCCTGATTTACTAATGCATACATGCCAGGATAAGAATACTGGCCTTTTGGGGAAAAAACTAATAAAGAAATAAACAGAAAAACAATAAATAGATTTGAAATTTCTGTTAAATTGAATGTTTCAGGTATTTGTAGTTGTTGTACAGCTAAATGAATTCCTCTTGGTTTAGGGTTCTGCCATCAAATGAAACCTACTTTTCAAATAGGGACAGCGCTGAACTGTCAAAGTGAGTTTTTTCTAATTTTCTGGAAGGGTCTGATAGATTTGAGCTTCCTTCTTTGAACTCTTTAGCATGCCAGAGCTTCAGAAACTGCAGCAGCTGAAGGATGAGACTGGAGAGCTGTCGTCCGCTGATGAGAAACGCTACCGCGCTCTGAAGCGCACCGCTGAGAGGGAGCTGCTCATGGTAAGGGAGTGCTCAGGATCTGCTTGTTTATAAAATCAGATTGTTTTGACTGCCCTTTATCCATAAAACAGTAAAATACATTACTTTGTTACCGTCAGAGAAACTCTGTTTTGTCAACAGTGTTGTAACTCATAAGTTATTGCTTCCAAGAATTTCTCCATAAGAGAATTTAAGTACACCCTTTCATCAAACTTTTTGACAGGTGGGTGGGACTTCCGGTGAGGGCGGGATTTCCGGTGGGCGCCATATGGGCGCCATGTGGTTGCCATGTGGGCAGGAGGTCACGTGGTCAAGCAGGTGGTGTGTCCAAGGGGGCGTAACCGTGGCTGCTGATTGGTTGTCGTCATTAGGGGCAATACCTTAAATGAGTCAATTAAAACACAGGGGTGTGTTTGTTATAAATAGAACAAGACAAATATGGTATTATCGGAAACTGTTTGGCATCAGCACCAATTAAAAATAGAGGGGGTGTGTTTGTAAGCATCGTTAAACCTTGAATAACCCAATGAAAACAATAGGGCGTGCCTTAGTGTTTACTTTAAATACAGAGATAAAACTCTGCACTTTACATGCAGCATTCGTTGGAAAAAAAGAACACCCGTTCAACAATGGCTAGAGTTAAGAGAGTTTATCGTCAAGCGGAGGAGAAACGCAACGGGTGCCAAGATGATGATGATGAACAAGCAACTGCATCATATACTTCCTCAACGGAGATACCTATCGGAATTCCCGTCGTGACATACTCTACCGATGATGAGGATCCAACATCAACTTCAACAACCATGGTTGAAAATCAGACCTCGGTTCGGCCAAGAGGTATGTCAGTTCTGTGCGAAACCCCAGTGACCGTCTACCAGTATTCATCCCGTGAATTGAATGCTCCTAAGAAATCAACATACTACATCTGCAGGGTACAAAGACCCCCGTTCAAGACTCTGCAGGAAGAATGGTCTTTGGAGCCATATGGCCTGGTTGGCAGCTGGGGTTATATTTTCATGTATGAAATAGGAGAGCTTTGCCTGTATCAATTGGATCAAGATGAGGTATTTAATGGATCACTGGCTCTGTGTACACTCACCCACAGCGACTGGGCTGTGTTAAAGCTTGCAATCCCGCACCTTAATGATAGCCCTGAAACAGTCTCAAGGCAGGAGAGGGAGGAAGAAGAAGAAGAAGAAAATGAACTGTCTCCTCGACCTGTAAAACGGGCGAGAATGTTTCATATACCATCCGATGTTGAAATAGCTGAGAGAGAACCTCTCTTTAGCGCAGTGTGGGGGTCAAAAACCACAGCAAATGGCCGCTGGTCTTTTCGGGCAAGCAGACGCAGGAACAACCGGACGAGTCCCTCAGATCTGTTTGTGTTGGAGGCTTTCAATCAAGACTGCGGCGTATTCAAGACAATGCTGGCTCTGCCGTTTGAAGCTTGGGCAGAGAAGATGAGTGAAATTGGACATCGTCTTTCCGACCTTTTCCAAAAGTCACGAAGTTGGATCGATGTCATGTCAGTGAAAAAAACGCTGACGTTTCCTGTTTTACGTTTAGAACGAACCCTCTTCTGAGGACACGCCCCTTCCTATGATATATATACGGGGAGATAACTGCAAGCTCACAGACACTGAGAATCGTATCATGAGAATGAGTGAGCCAACACCATACAGGGATCTCTACAACCACCGAGCAGAGATCCACTTCTCTCCTGTGCACGATGAAAGCTTCAACATTGGACCATATCATCCGCCTTCCCCTGACCTCTTCTCACCATCCACCTCAACATCTTCATTCTCAGATAACCACTTCAGACCTGCATCACCTACAGGATACAACATGAAATATCTACCGCTTTCTCCAGACCTCTGCTCACCATCACCGCTATTCATGGCTGAGTCTGTAGACGCGAATGTCCTGCCTGAAGACATGAAGGTGGTCGTGGAGGAGGAGGTAGCCACCGGCTACTCACCCTCTACCGAAGCCCCTACACAAACCCTGGGACCGATGGAGGACCCTCAGCCTTCAGCAGAGGATGAGAGTAACCAGGAGGACGAAATTGACGGTTGGTTCTCAACCACCCTCATCAATACGGTGAAAACAGCGATACTTCATTTATTCAACATAACCTCTTTGAACTATCTCAGAGAAACCTGCTATGGATGTATAACGAACCACCCGAGCCAGCGTCAACACCATTGCCTGGAGGTACTGGGGGAGGATTATTACCAAGTCAACTTTCAACGCATCGTACGACGACTCGTAACCCCCAAACTCATTCCTGCTATTCAGAATCTTCTGGTACTTCGAAGCATACAAGCGGATGACTTCAGAGTGAAGACGATTGCCAAGACGGTTTTATATGAACTGAAATCGGTACAAGACATCCACAGTGCAATAGCGCACGTTTATGATCGCATGGTCGATGAGAAACACCTCAAACAACTTAACTCTGTTTCAGAGTGCTATGGACTGACAAACTGATCTCACATGTTTGATGACTTGTTGTATCATTTTTTTTTTAGTATTCCAGTACTTTAGTTAATCTGCATTATATGATTTTTCTTCTTTTTTCTTTTTACTATTAAATACAATTAAAGTAGGAACATAGTAACCTTTCCCAAAAGTGTTGTTTAAAAGCTAGTAGTGTTTGAATTCATCTGCATTTTATCTGATTTTGTTTTCTGGTTGTTTTTTGTTTATATTAAATACAAAAATAAAATAAAAAAAATAAGGATAAATCTACCCTCCTGTGTGTTTTTTCTCATTATTTAACAAGTAATCGGCAGAGTGAGCATAAGGCAGAGATGGCAGGAAGACGGCTGATGAAGAAAGTATATTATAGCCCTTCAAATCCGGGAAGTTTTGGGGGTGTAGATAGGTTGAGGAGGGTTATGCAAGATGAAACGGGAAAGAAGGTTGCGGTTGAAAAAGTTAAAGATTTTTTATCAGGAGAAGATACCTATACTCTACATAAACCTGCAAGAATAAAGTTCCCGAGAAACAGAGTTTTTGTCACCAGACCATTGAGGCAGTTCTAGGCTGATCTCTGTGACATGCAGGCTCTGGCCATGGAAAATGATGGCTATAATTATTTATTAACAGTCATTGACATCTTTTCAAAAAGGGCGTATGTACGAGTTTTGAAGAGGAAAACAGCCGCTGAGGTGATAAAGGCATTTGAATCAGTTTTTACAGAAAGTCAGATCCCCAAAAAACTTCAGACTGATGCCGGTAAAGAATTTTTTAACAAGAAATTTAAGGTTTTAATGGAGAAACACGGTATTGAACATTTTGCCACAGCGAGTGAAGCAAAAGCTTCAGTGGTCGAGAGATTTAACCGCACATTAAAAACAAGGATGTGGAGATATTTTACAGCTAACAATACCCGGCGGTACGTCGATGTACTGCAAAACCTAGCTAGAAGCTACAACCATTCCTACCACTCCAGCATTAAAATGAGCCCTATTGAAGTGACCTCAGAAAATGCCTTTCAAGTGTTTCAGAATCTGTATGATGTCAAGTCCAACAGATATTGCAAGGACTCAGTGACAACGTTTAAACAAGGGGATCTTGTCAGAATATCCAAGGTCCGTGGAGTGTTTGACAAAAAATACGAACAGAGTTTTACGGATGAAGTGTTTACAGTCTATGACCGGATACCCCGTTCTCCTCCTGCATACAAACTCAAAGATTTGGATGGAGAACCTATCAAGGGTTCCTTTTACGCTGAGGAACTTCAAAAAGTAAAAATATTTAACGACAAGATGTATCAAGTGGAAAAAATATAAAAACGACGTACGGTCAAGGGAGTCAAACAGGTTTTTGTAAGTTGGAAAAACTGGCCTGAGAAATTCAACAGTTGGATCAAGTTTGATGAACTTCGAAACGTATAAAAAAGGTTTGCACTAAACCTCACAGTTGACACAGCATCATGAACCGTCAGGTAGAGGATGATGGCTTTTACGTTACTCTTCCATCTAATGCTAGCATGGAAGTGTTTAAAAATAATACCAGTTCAAGTTTCCGTGTAAATTTAGCTCAACATATTGATTTAGAAGGCCAATGGATGGTTGCATTAGCCGAGATCTCATACCCTCATACATGGCATAATTTACCGGATTATGATGCCTACTTTGAATGGAGGAAGGTTGGTGATGTGGAGATCAATTCGCAAAGGATCAGAAGTGGCTACTATAACAGCGTTATTCAACTCGAGACAGAGATGGAAATGTTTTTCAAAAAATTGAAATCGGGTTTACGCATTAAATTCAGCAAAGTTCAAAAGAGATTTGCATTTCAAGCAAACAGTCCGTATGAAATACGCTTCTTCAGCACTCTAGCTTATATGATGGGCGTGAAACCAGGGGAATGGATTCATGTTTCTGAACCAAAACTGGCTCCTTTTCCGGCGGATATAAAGGCTGGTTTCTATCACCTATACTGTTACAGCGACGTGGTCAGCCCTCAAATAGTAGGCGACACTTTTGCACCTTTACTGCGGACCGTCAAAGTACAAGGCACATTCAGTGATATGATTACTCAGACGTTTAACCCCGCCCACTACCTTCCAGTCTCCAGAAGACATATTGAAAATATCAATATAGAAATTAAATCGGACCAAAACGTTCCTGTAAATTTCGTCTATGGAAAGACCGTCATAAGACTACACTTCAGACCGGTGATATCACAACGTAGCCTGAGATAAATTTTATTTGTATAAACTATTCCAGAGATCTGTATATAACCTCTAAGATTGATTGGTTATCATTCATATTACGCTGGTCATTCAACACTGCATCAAGCAGGCAAGAGAGAACATGGCACAGCTAAGTCTGAGACGTGATCCAAATCGCTTTGTAAATTACTATGTAAGTCAATCAGGCGGTAATCTGCCAGGGTTTTATGGGGCCCCGGTCATGTACGGACGCGGAATTGGATCATTATTTTCAAAATTATTCCGCTTCGTATCCCCTCTGGTTAAAAAAGGATTTGCAATTGCAAAACCCCATCTTAAAACGGCTGCATCAAATATCGCTTCGGATGTCATCGGTAGAGCCGTGAGTAAAATGAGTGGTTCTACACACACCGACGGTCAAGAAGGTTCAGGAATTATGGTTTTATCCAAAAGACCCAGAACAAGACCCCCTGGTGATCGTTTAAGGACGGTTAAAAAACAACGACAAACGCGAAAAAGGAGATCAGTCGCAGCTGACAAACGAAGAGGAAGGAAGTCATCCGCAAGTTTTGATATATTTAAATAATGGCTCTTTTACATAACAAATCATCAGAGTGCACGCTGGCAGAGTTGGACTTATTTTCTGCCCCGATGACGCAGCTATCGATCGAAGATAAAATTTACACCGAGATCCAGCCTTTATCAGCAATCACCGATGGAGGGCCGATCGAGTTTTTCATTCCGGGAGACGGACAAAAGTATCTGGATCTCAACGATACGCTGTTGCATCTCAGAGTGAAAATTACTAACGAGAATGGAACAAACCTGCCGGATGATGCACCTGTAGGGCTCATCAACTACCCGTTAAACACCATCTTCAGTCAGTGTGACGTCACTCTCGGAGATCGAATGATTTCACAATCCAGCGCTACACATCCATATAGAGCCATGATTGAGACATTGTTAAACTTTTCTGAGGATTCTTTAAAAACCCAGTTTAGCTCCGGTCTTTTTTATAAAGACACTGCAGGTGCTCTGAACTCTATTGTTACAACTAACGGCCCTAACCAAGGTCTTAACAGCAGAGCAGGCTTTACGGCAAATTCCAGGGAGGTACATCTCCTAGGCCCCCTGCATGCAGACATATTTTTCTGCGAGAGACTTCTTTTAAACTCTGTTGACCTTAAAATTAAACTTACAAGAGCCAACGATGCCTTTTGTCTCATGGCAGCAAGAGACTCCACTTACAAACTCAGGATATTAGGAGCATCTCTTTTTATCAAAAAAGTTACTGTCTCTCCAGCTGTACGACTGGGGCACGCTTCAGCTTTAATGAAAGCAAATGCTCTGTATCCACTTTCACGTGTGAATGTAAAAACATATTCCATCCCTGAAAATTCAAGGGTATGCAACCAAGAGAATCTTTTCTTAGGCGTCTTTCCCAAGTATGTGGTGATTGCGTTACTGGATCATGACGCTTTTACAGGAACACGCAATCTCAATCCGTTTGACTTTAATCATTTTGATATGGAATATTTAGCTTTGTGTAAGGATGGCAGACAAATTCCTGCTAAAGCCTTCCAGCCAAATTTTAACCAAGGTCATTCATTGAGAGAGTATTACAACTTGTTTACGGCTACAGGACGACATCTAAAAGATCTTCCACTGAGTATATCACGTCAGGAATTTAATCAAGGATACTCTCTATTCACATTTAATCTTAACCCGGGTGAGGACACAGATGCTCTATCTCCAGTGGGAATTTAAGATTGGAAATGCGCTTCAGAAACCCGTTGCCATATACCACCACGCTGATCATCTACGCTTGTTATGATTCTATTTTAGAGATTGATTCAAAGAGGCGTGTGCTGGTGGATTATTATTAATCTAATCAGGCATGAATAATCATGAAATTGAGAGCCTGATGCGTCATCTGCTGGGAGATTTGTTTTGCGGTGTGTGGCCGTGCGACCAGCTGCCGCTGCTAGCTGACAAATTCCCAGGGCCGGCCTACTTTATCGTGAATACACATCCTTCACACATGCCGGAGGAACACTGGCTAGCTCTGACATTGGATGAGAATGGTCAATCCAGCTTTTTTGACTCTTATGGATTCTCTCCGGATTTCGAGTTCTACCCGTCAAGCATCGTAACATTTTTAGAAGACAGATCCTCAAAAATATTGTATCATAATAATCAGCTTCAAAACACTCTGTCCACTGTGTGCGGTCACCATTGCATTTTTTATCTATGTCATAGAGCGTGCGGATTATCAATGCAGCAAGTGTTGTCGAAATACACCGGAGATGTGATTAAGAATGATTTAATGGTATCTAACTTTGAAAAAATATCAGAAATGTGTCATTAATCAAAGTTGTACATTTTATACTCACGGAACATGCTCTTTGGAGATGTTTCTGGATTGTTATGGAATTTAAAATGTCTTATTTTTTTTTTCATTGTTTGTTTTTTTTTTTCTTCTTATGATTTAATATTTGTGTAATGATATCATATGTTAGTGTGTGAAGTAGAGAACGAAGTTAGACTTGAAAAATATAATCAATAAATATTTTATTGAATAAAAGAAATAGGCTACATGTTTCATTTTCTTATAACGGTTTATGGTGAAAATGTAATCCATCGGGGTGGTAGTGTCGTCTTACGAAGAGACCTTTTTGATCTCCCATCAGCATTTTTTGGATCTTCCAGCTCAGATCTCGACCAGTAGGGAGAATGAGTTATCTGCCTTCTTCTTCTTTTTCTTCTCTGCTTAACGCTGGGGGGTGTACCCCCATTTTCAATCGATGTACCCTCTGTTTTGAAACGTCTATATTCTTCACGAGCATAAGGGTTAATGACTGAAGATATAGGGATGTTTACTTCTGACATGGAGTGTAGAAAATCAGACCATCCTCGGGTTTGTGATGCTCCAGATTTTTTAAACGGAAGCATGAGATTTTTCAACAAATCAATCATGTGGGACCCCTTTATAATATTTCCGTTAAATACAAATTCACCTCGCGAAGTCCAACTCTCACTTCTTTCGGATAATTTCTTCAAAATGTACTCGGCATTTTTACGATTGTGTTTAGGAAGGCTTTTCAGTACTTCCGTAAGAACCTGATCCTTAGGGGCCTCGTCCTGCCCTGGGCCTTGTTTTTCTTGGGACCGCTCATGTTCAGGAACCTCTGTGTCACGCTGCAGCGTTAAACTGACCCGCTGTTTTTCTTCTTTGACACCTTGCTTAAGTAAAGTCAGATACCTCTGGAGAAGAGCATCGTATCTCTTGATTTTTTCATAAGAAGTCAAACCCGGCTCGTTTAATATCGCTCTCATTTCAGCATCCAAATTCTCCTCCGCCGTCTGTCTGATGGACGTGTCTGACTGGGTCAGACGCTTGAATTGATGAGGTGAAATGAGAAACATCTTCTGCGATGTTCTGAGAGACATTATCTCCAGATGATTCCACCCACTAGATCACCGATCAAGGGTGCAAGAGCCGTTAAGATGGGGAGAATAAAACCACCTCGTTGCTTTTTGAGAGCCAGCTGTTTAGTTTTTATCCCGGTTCTTTTATCACCCAACAATCTGATGATATTTCTTTGTTTCTTCAATTGTCGGTGTTGAGAGGGTGATAGTTTAATGTTACCTTTTAGGATATTCAGTGCAATCTCGCACAGAGCCTGAATAAAGTTGGGAGAGCAGTGTGCGAGAATATCTTTACGTTTCTGTGGACAGGCCTGGTACAAAGCTCTGAATAATGGTAAATTCCTTTTTATACGCGCTGACATGATGACTTACTTTGTTCTGGGCACGTACACAGCAGGCCACTGCTGAGGAAGTATCCCCGTTCTCAGTCTGAAATGTTCTGGGCAGGTAGGTGTAAAATCGATGATTAAATATCCATGAGCTTCTCTCGTTGCATCTTCAAAACTCTCCAAGAAGAGACCCTTTTGAGATGGAAACATTTGGCGGGCCAGTATATTCAGCTGCAGCTTATCTCTCGGGTTCTTAAACAACACCATATAATTACAGTTCAAACTAATAGTGCGACTGAACTTTCCCTGATGAAATACATTCTGAGTCAACATCATAACACTCATATTACGATGGTGACGAAACTGGGTAAAGACCTTCATCACGTTTTCATCATCTGAGGCTTGAGCAATAACATCGTCTAGAATAATCAGATGATTCTGATCAGGAGGAAACAGGTTTTCATCTTCAAAAGAATGAG
Organism: Girardinichthys multiradiatus; assembly: GCF_021462225.1. NCBI lineage: Eukaryota > Metazoa > Chordata > Actinopteri > Cyprinodontiformes > Goodeidae > Girardinichthys > Girardinichthys multiradiatus. The sequence goes on along the minus strand of NC_061802.1, from coordinate 12,284,114 downwards.
GCAATCCTTCCACAAAGGTAATATTTTTATTCATCTTCTGCAATTCAGCATACATGGGTTGAAAAGATGTGTAAATCCATACAATATTTTCTGGAACAATATCCATGACATGATTACAGTTTTGTAAAATACTTTTTACAAAGAAAGTTTTCCCGCAGCCGCTGGGTCCAACTATCATACATGAGAAAGGGACTCTAAATCTAGGATCAGAATCAATCTCCTGTAAATCCATGTGACTTTTTATTTTATTTCTTCTTCAACTCTAATAACCGAAAGGCAGAGTTGTCCCGTCAGAAAAAAGACGTCTCTTATCATACACCAGTCGAAACGTTTTAAGAAATGTCGCGTTTGTCAAACGGAATCTCTTTTTATCCCTCCTGATCGTGTGCTGAGGGATTTCAATGACACCCTCACTTGACCCCTGTAAGTAGTCCTCGACCAGCCCTTTGATGCTGTCAAAATTGACCCTCTCGCTGCATTCATGCGTCTGAGTGATGCCTTTAGCACGTATCACTACTTTTTTACGGTTTTTGGTCTGGTATGCATAACTCTTGGGTCCTGTCGATGCAAACTCCGAAATGCTGTCTCCATCTAACTCGTCAGTAAGATCACCCAGATAATTCCCCAATTCCAGAGGAGTTTCACCACTTTTTGTCACATAAATCAAACTGTCCGTGTCAATATAAATCAATCTGTCCTGTAACTTCTCCATGCTGCTGAGAAGTTTTAAACGTGCATAAGCGGTGGTGAATGCTGCAATAAACACATTATTTGTCTTACTTGGTGGATATATGACACGTTTACTGAAATTCCACTGCACTACACACATTTCAGGGTTGAAAAAATGAAAATAGTTAACCCTGTATTTACTCGAGAACATGAAGCTGAAAAAGTCTTCAGGGTTAGTGATGACTGTGGTCTGAGACAGATCACTTCTTTGCGCAAATTTCCCCCAAAAACTGTTTAAACACAATTTTGCAACCTGCCTTTTGGCAGGATTCATCTCGATTTTCTCAGGGTCTAATTGGATGCCCTGATGCAGTTTGTAGTCGCTTATATACTTTAACTTACTCTCCTGATCCACTGCTTCAGACGGATAGCCTGAAGCGTCCTGCTTACCCTTTAAAAAGCAATGAATGTAACCTTTAAAGATTGTATCACTTCTCTTTTCAAAATGCCACACCTCTGTGATTTTAGCAAGACGATAACTACACTCCAACGCTTTACAGAGTTCTACACTCACCCACACACCCGTCAGAGCTCTTTCTTGATCATTATGCGTGCAAGGACCTGACTGGTAATTTAATTCAGCGCATGTGCGGCAGAGAGTGAACACAAGTTTACCTTGGGATGTTCTGTAAGGTAAAACAGGGAACAACAGGTTACGTGGTGGGTAGACCACAGCTTTGATTATACCGAAGTAGCTGCTGGGGTCATCAAAATCTTTGTAAATGATGGTAGGGTGTCCGAGGGGAAAAACGCAGTTGGCGTTTACATAAGGGTACAGAGATGTGTAATCCACATAGTGTACAGTTTCATCCGGTTCCGCTGTGTACCTCAACTTCATAGGACAGGTGCGTCCACCATACAGAGCATCCCGGGGGGATAGCGGTTCGGGTGCATTAACTTTCTCAAGAAAGCTGATCACCCCTGGGTCTGATTTTTTCATTTCAATCCACTCATGCTCCCATATGACTTCGAGACGAAGGCCGTACACAGTTTGTAACACCTTGCTTCTCTCAACAGTGGCTGCGTAAAACTGTTCAAATGCGACCCCTCTCAACGGACACTTGTCATGAGGCATGTAACACTTTTTACAGCCGTGGAAAAAACAGCCATAAAATTCAAACGCAACTTTGACACCGTTAATCTCTGCATACCCATCCACTGAATATGGCCCGATTTTCTTTTCACCCCTATTTAATGCATGCTCGATAAATATGGCTCTGCTGTCTGCAATCCAGCCGAGCCATTGAATGGACGCGCTGGAGAACGTTTTACTGCTACGTCTGTAGTCCAGAGGTGATGGAATGGCTAAGGTTTGAGGAGGAAGGAAATTGGTTACAAAAACCTTCATGCAGGCTGATGCTATTGTGATACTTTTAAACGGATCCACACTTGTCTCCTTAAAGAACTCGTCTCTGAATTTTAAGCATCCTTGAAAAAGAATTTCAACGTCATTTTTACAATAACGAATAGCTTCTTTCTTAAAGTCAAAGACCTCTTTGCTCGCTTCTCTGTACCAGCTGCTAAACACCTGTTGTTCTTGAAGACTCATGCGTTCTACAGCGTAGCAGGATGGAGGAGGAAAAGCCCCTACATACTGGAGATGTTGTTCAGAGGAAAATAGGTGGGGGAAAAAACCCTTGCTTTGATCGGTAAAACCTAACGCTTTCGGCATGGCACTAAGCTTCATGCACATGAAGGACAGGCTATCAATGTATTTTAACCTGTAATCAGGGTCGGTTAAACAGAGAACTTTACTCCCTACCATGACGAGATGAGGTTTAATCCCTAACTGCAGCATTGCTGTGAGAATCAGGTAACCATCGTACCCCCGCGCATTGTGCGCTATTAAGGTGTAACCTCTGTACTTTGGCCTCCTGAAATGCAGGAGAAATTTTTGGGTGCAATTCAGTCCATAAGCGTACCATTCATCACCTTTCAACGTTTTAGCACAGACCAGAAAGGGGGTATGCATGCCGCTCTCATTGACGAGGCATTCGAAATCATAAAAAATCAGTTTATCATCAAGCTGATTAATTGCACTGCAAGGCAGAATGTAACACTTATGATCATCGCATGTAACGTCTAGGCTGGGGGGTACATTTTCACCGCAAATACTGCATTTTACATTACACACGTGTGGTTTATTCGGTTTACTGATTGGAATAACGTATATCCGTTTGCATACTTTACACAGTTTTACCAATTCACAGTCACTGATAGGCCTTTCAGCACTATTTCTGATGCGCGGTTCCCTGTGTCTGCTGAAACATGAAGAATTACGACAGATTCTTTGACAGCCTGCACAGCTTACAGGATTGCTAATCTCTTGCATACATGTATATGTTCGACACACTGGACAATAACCTTCACAATGGTGTGTATTTGCATTCTGATAGCTGGTGTAACAGTAATTACAAATATATCTGCACCCCATAAAACCTTTGAGATTTTTTATCCCATAGTAATGACCTTGAAATAACAGCAAAAACAGAGGGTTTGAACGATCAGGGAAACTGGTCTCAAATTTACACAGAGCAGTAGAGCCCGTGGTTCTGTGAAACACTACAATTTTTCTCTTCAGAATGGTTTCAAATTTACCAATATCACTAAAAGTAACTGCTGTTTGCTCGTCAAGGCCTGCCTGATGCTGCCATCTCCTCCCCAGTTCTACAGCACGGTGATCCGTGAGCTCAGGATCAGAGACGTGTGCGAGGCTGATTGCAAAACATAACTGATTACCGGTATTGTTTATAATATACAAATGACGCATTTTCTTATTAAACAGTTCACAGTCTAACGTTCCCGCAGCTTTACGCTTAGAACCTCCTGCTGGGTCATTAACAACCTGAAGAACAAATTCCATGTTATTATCTACAGGTATATTTGCATTCGATTGTACTAAATTGTCGAGGAAGTTTTCGAAAGCAGGCAGGATCATATTTCCATAATCTGTAACAGTAAATGTGATGTGACGATTGAGATTTTCACCCACTAATTCCAGCTGCACAACGTCGTTACGTCTGGTTAACGATCTCGCAGCGTCGGCTAATTCAATGATAATACGCATGATGTCTGTATAAAATGCTGCTAAATCTGGAACGTTACTTGGACAGGGCGGCGGTATGGTAAAAGGTCTCCTTATTTCATGGTTATTAAAATGTTCACGTTCAACCACAGCTGGAGGATCTCGCTCTATTTGATCAGAACTAACTGCTACGTCCGTATTGAAATGACCCCCGTGCTGATCTGCGGCGTGTGACGTAGAAGGATTCTGATGACTGTCAGGTGGATAATTTTGCTCAATGCTGTGTGGAGATGGTGCTCTATTTAAATCTTCAAGAGCCTGATTGATTACGTTTAAAACGTCACCGTGCTGATGTTCATTTATTACATTTTCACTGTTAGCAGGAGATGCATTTAAAACGATGTTATCTGCTACTTCTGCATTAACGGGAATTTTGCTAAGTTCATTAACTAAATGTCTTATTTCATCCAGGGCAAGTCTGATTCGGTTATCCATTTCTATGAACATAAGAAACAAAATAAAATAAAACTAACCTACAGAAAAAAACAAAAACAAAAAAAAAAAAAAACACAGTGATCAGTTCAGTTTAAAATCACCTTGATGTCACCAAAATGCTTCTTTAACAGAATCTGACATGCTGCCAGAAGCGTTAACGATGAGGCCTTATTACGAAGATCCCGTGAGGCTGTAGAGACTGTCTTCCTGCGTTGTCCGTTTCTGTAGCCAATCTGCCCTACCATCAACATTACCTCTGTAAGGAGAATGAACAAAAAATAAATAAATAGATAATAAATATATATATATATATTGAAATAATCACATTAAAGCTGGAAAAAAAACAAAGGAATTCAAATTAATTCAGTATGTATGTATGAATTAAAACGTACCGTTCATTAATCCACTCACTAGCGTTGCTCTGCTTTGTAGCGCAGAGAGTCGCTGTCTTTTGGCCGGGGTTAAATATTCTGTAAAAACAGAAGACAATAAAAGTTATCTTACGCTGCGCAGCGTTCATAAATAAAACGAAAAATAGTTTTTAAAATACACAAGTTTTTTTTTTTTTTATCTTACTCCGATTCTTTGTGGTAAAACCTCCAGATTTCACTTCTTGTTGAACTGAAACGGTGCCTCTCTGCTGAAAGCTGTCTTGATCTTTGAAAAGCGACCTTCTGGTGGGCGGATTCAATGTGGCATCTTTGGATGTATCTGTAAACAGGTTTATATGACATTTTATTGAACTATGCTTAAAATACATATATATTGTTTTTATTTAATTTTTATTTATTTTTTCTACCCTGCTGCTGCTCGACAACTGTGTCTTCCACAGAGCTCTCAGTCGAATCTGTAAACAGTTTTTTATCTGAGGTTTAAAATACATTCACTCTCAAAGAAAAAATAGATAGTTCTTAGGACTTACTTACTTTCTGGTGGTGCTGGTAACCTATCCGGTGTGTCTTCAGGGGAAATGATGATAATTGACGGGGGGTATTAAAAGAATCAGTTTTAATTTCTGTGTTAAAGGAAAGTTCAGTTGTTGTTGGGGGTTTCTCTTGTTTGGAAATAATTCGCCTTCTCAATTTTGACTGTCGATTCCAGCCACTGAACCCTCCAACTTGATCATTCGGGTTTACCTCTCTCATCAAATCTATAAATTGAAACATTGTCAAGGGTTAACTATAATATATATATATATATATATGTGACCAGGTGTAGAAGGATGGGACAGACACCAACAGCTCCCAAAATATAATGTGGGTTTTATTTCCCGACCATCCTCAGAATGGGGACAGCATTAAGTTTGGTTTGATTTGGCATTTTGTAAATGTGTTGCAAACAACTATTTAAAAAAAACAAACATTCAAGTAGTGCGTTCATCTCAAATCAAAAACTACAGTTTCTCTTTTGTCAGAATCAGAAAATTAGCTTTTAACACTGCTTCACAGACCTATTCAAGGCTTCTTTGGAAATAAAAAATAAAAACCCAGATAAGAGACAAAAAAAAATAAAATCTACCAAAGACAACAGTAGTGGCCTAATAGTGGTACTATAATAAAACAAAAAAAAACACCACTTAATAGTCATTCAACTTACATTTGTGCAAAACCACAGTACATTCTGTTTTACATTGTTTTCTACATTAGCAACTTGAACTCACTTGAAAATGGCTGACAGCCTGCCCAGACTGGAGCGGACACTCGCACCAGGAACCCTGGACAGTCTATCTCCCCTCTGAACAAATCAATTGCACAGAAGTAGGTAAACAGAACAAAATAGTAACCACTCAACCTTTAGTAAAGTTTCCATATAATCCTTGTTAAACACTCACGCCTTCACGTAGCCCTGCACGTTTCAATAGGAGGAACTCCTTCCTGACCGTAAGGCGTCAATCTACAGCAATCTCCGTTCCTACTGAGTAAATCGACTATAAATCTTTAAGTATAAGGCTTATCACAGCGTTGTCTACTAACTCCAAAGAGTATATTTAGGTCTCCTTACCAATTTAAGACATTTTCCACTGATATGCCTCGTTGTCTTGTCCTTTACGAACCGGAACCAACTGCTGGCGCTGAGTAATGACGTCACGCACGCGACATACACACACAGGAGACACTGCCATACTACCTGAAGCAACAGTGCCACCTGCTGGACCACTTGAAAACCGTACAAGGCAAAAAGAGGGAATAATAGCGACTTCTGTTTTAGAATTAGTAATTTATTTATTTCACCTGGCTACATTCTCCCCTGCCTGAAGTCAACGTCTCTGTGACTTCTTAACCATCAACCATAGCATTTAGTTTAGACGTGTAAAGAACCATACCCGCTAACACCTGGGACAATACATCTGGCGTGAAGGACATAGCATTACACGCGGTCATAGGTAAGTTAAATGGGTTTCTGTTTTTGCCAGCAGTTGTTCTAACACTTTTGCGTGGTGTTGGCGTAGGCGTGCTTGTATCTGCTCGTCCCACCCTCCGCCGCGGAGCAGGTACTGGTGTCACGTCTGGCTCCGCTTCAAACAAACCCGGATTTTTCTCGACTGGTTCTGGTTGGGGGAACATTTCTTCACCTAGCATGTCACTCAGTCCAGCATCACGTGATTGTTCACTGCTGATTTCATCCTCGAGCTGATTTCCTAGGTCTTCTAACCATGGACCAACAGGTTCATGGACTTGTTCCACCAACAGGTACTTGGGTTCTGACTCAATAGACTCAGACTCTACTTCTGTTTGAGGTTTACTCACAGGGGTAGTTGTTTTGTGGTTCTGTCTCGAAGGTGGTATAGGCCCCACACACAGGCGTAGATTGGACCTATGTACTCTCTTTATTGGCCCTCCCTTCACTGGTGCGACGGTGTGTGTTGTCCCATGCACATCCATAACTTTATACACTGTGGATGACCATGCATCTTGAATCTTATTTCTGCCGATGGGACGATAACGAAGATAGACATACTGTCCTATTTCCACAGGTGGACAGTGTACTTTTGCATTGTGGTGGGCCATTCTTTCGGCGGCTTTCTTTTCTGCAAATTCTCTGGCTTTCCCATGTGCGTCTTGGAGACGCTCCCGATGTGCTGTAAGCCAATCAGGGCCATCATGTTTTGCTTGCTCCTGTCCTAACAGAGCATCAACCGGCAAGTGAGGGTGTACGCCAAACAGTAAGTAATAGGGAGAGTAACCTGTGGAGGAGTGTGGTGTCACATTGTAAGCATACACAAGCTCCGTAAGGTGTTCAGGCCAGCGTAGCTTTTTCTCAGGAGGCAGTGTTCTCAGAAGGTCATGCAAGGTTCTGTTAAACCTCTCACACTGGGGGTTTCCCTGGGGGTGATGAGGGGTAGTGCGGGTTTTCTTCACTCCATACAGCCTGCACAGTTCTGCAATCACAGCGCTTTCAAAATTTCTACCTTGGTCGGAGTGCAAGCGCTCTGGAATACCGTACTTCAAGAACCACTCCTTTAGTATGACTTTGGCAGTTGTGTCTGCTTTCTGGTTTTTCATTGGGAATGCTTGACTGAACTTAGTGAACACATCAGTGACTACAAGTACACTCTCACAACCGTCTTTAGCACACTCCAGGGAAGTGAAATCTGTGGCTACAACTTCAAGTGGACAGGTAGCTAAGAATGGCGTTTGGGGTGCGTGAACTTTAGGCTGTGGCAACTTGGTTAAAACACATCTCTGGCACTTCTTCACCCACTGCTCCACATCTTCATGCATCCCTCCCCAAAAACATCTCTGTTTTAACAGGCCAAGCATCCGTTCTATACCTTGGTGGCCCATCTGATCATGCACACTAGTGAGCACTTTTTCCTTGAGACATGCAGGTAACAACAACTGGTGACATTTCCCAAGGTGAACATCCTGGATCTCACGGTACAAGAGTCCATCTTTTTCTGTGAGACGTGGCCACTGTTTCAGTAGTGTGAGTACTGGTCTAGGCAAGGTTTGCCTTTCTTGAAAGGAGGGTCTTCGTTTCATGTTCCAAAATGTTTTTAATATCTTAAGTGTCGGGTCGGAAGTTTGAAAGTTTTGGAGCTCAGTTCTAGTGTAACTAGGGAGTGTAGGTGTGTTTTTGTGTGTCTCATTGTTTGTTTCCTCACTGTCTGATTCGGAGGCATTTAACTGCCTCACCTGAAAACACTCAACCCCTGCAGCTACTAACTTAAGATCTAAACCGGTGCCTGTCCGAAGGCTGTCACATATGGCCACACAACCATCGAACTCTGCATCCTCTGAGCAAGGGTCGGACTCATTTAAAGCTGGCTGTCTGGAAAGGGCATCAGCCGCCGAATTACAACGACCAGGCCTGTACTTTACATCGAAATCAAATACAGCCAATTGTGCAACCCAACGCTGCTGGATAGCTCCCAACTTAGCAGTGGAAAGATGACAAAGTGGGTTGTTGTCTGTCAGGACTGTGAACTTGGACCCAAGGAGATAACTCCGAAACTTCTCTGTGACCGCCCATTTTAATGCAAGAAGTTCCAACTTCATGCTACTGTAGTTTTTATCATTCTTTTCAGCCCCTCTAAGTCGACGACTCGCATAAGCTATGATTTTTTTTCTTCCCCCCTGTAGCTGGTGTAGAACTGCACCTAATCCCAGGTTGCTAGCGTCCGTCTCCAACACAAAAGGAAGCCTAAAGTCTGCAAAGCCTAGCATGGGGGCACTGGTTAACTTGTCTTTGAGATGATTGAAGGTCCCTAAACACTCTGGCGTCCAGGCAGACTGGAACAACTGATTAGCTTTGGCTGGGCTGCGCTCCTTAAGACAGGTATTGACCACCTCATGGAGAGGTCCTGCCACCTGAGAAAACCCTTCAATAAATCTCCGGTAGTAACTGCAAAACCCTAAAAAGGATCTGAGCTCCTTTACTGTACTGGGAGTAGGCCATGTCTTGACTGCACTAATTTTATCGGGATCAGTGCCGATTCCTTCAGCTGAAACTTGGTGACCCAGAAACTTGACTTCAGACTGGAGAAAGTGACATTTTTCAACTTTGACTTTCAGACCTGTCTCTTGTAATCTTTTAAGAACTGTTTCTAGTCTCCCAAGGTGCTCCTGGAAGGTCTGGGAAAAGACGAGTAGGTCGTCTAGGTATACTAAAACGATCTGAAATACAAGGTCACTCATTGTTGCTTGCATTAAACGTTGAAAGGTGGCTGGAGCATTGCATAATCCAAAAGGCATTCGTAGATACTCATATAGACCAAAAGGAGTTGTGAAAGCCGTTTTGTGCCTGTCTTTCTCATGGACTGCAACTTGGTGGTAGCCACTCGCCAGGTCGATGCTGGAGAAGAACTTTGCACCGCATAGTGCATCGAGACTCTCATCTATGCGTGGCAGTGGAAAGGCGTCACGCCTGGTTTTTGAGTTCAGTTTTCTGTAGTCCACACATAGTCTTAAACTGCCATCGGGTTTCCGGACTAAGACTATTGGCGAAGCATAAGAACTGGAGCTCTCCTTAATAACACCTTTCCTTAACAGTTCTGAAATGTGATTTCTGACCTCTTTGTACTGGTTTGGTGGGATCCGCCTATAGGGCTGGGATACCGGGGTTCCATCTAGTACAGGGATTTCATGTGTAACCCTGTCAGTGTAGCCTAGGTCTTCATCATGCACTGCAAAAACATCAACATATTTTAACAACAATGACTTCATCTCTGCCTGCTGCTCAGATGTACCACCTAGGTGTAACCGATCAAGCAAGGTTTGTATGTCTCTGTCGGGCTCTTTGCTGCTCTTCTGGTTGACAGTAACTTCCTCATGGTTAACAGATATGCGCTGAAACCGTACTTCATATGGGTCACCTTCTATGCACTGACAGGGAGTTATAACACCTAGCCTGGCTTTAGCTGGGAGCCACACATCACCTTGTGAAAAGTTTAGTACTTGTACTGGGAAAAGATGACTATTGGCCGACATTACCGTGGGCAAAACAATCACTCCACCAGGCAGTGGGTTGTTGCCTGGTTCTAACACCAGAGAGATGTCATTACCATGTCTCCTAGGGCCTCTAACATAGACTGTGGAGACCGATAGAGCAGGCAGGTGACATTTATCTTTTTGAGCTACACGCGCCACCACTGACTTTTCTACCAGTTCTGCCTTCTGTACCTGCTGAAAGGCTTCTCTCCAATCTGAAACAAGCTCTCCTCCTAGAGCTGCATCAAACTCAGCGAGTATCAGCTCTTTGCATCGTTTAGCGATGTTCATTCCGATAATCCCAGGTGGTGATGAATCAAGTCCTTTGCTGTCTGCTGCATTGTCCTCTTTAATTATCAAAAATCCACATTCAGGGATAGTGATTCCCATCACTTCAATATCTAGCTCAACATAACCTAGGTAGGGTAATGGAAGCTTGTTAGCAGCTGTGATTTTGAGCCATTTAGATGTACAGTGCATGTCTCTGTCTTCTCCGTGGAGGTGGTTTCGGAAAAATTCCTCAGTTAAGGTACTCACATTGCTCCCTGAATCAAAAAGGCATTTCAAGGAAGCACCATCTATTTTAATGTCTACTGTGGGGCATTTTCCTACTGCATTTTCCAAAAAGCGCTCTTTAGTTAAAGTCTGGGGTGAGCCTTCAGACTTCCCTCGCATTGCTCGGCTCCTAGCAACCGAGGGTCCTAGTTTCCCTGCACCGTGACGGTTTGGCTGAGTGTTAGACTGACTGGGGGCTCTACGTGCAGAGCATTGTCTGGCCATGTGTCCTACTCCTTCACATCTTATGCAGATGGGCTGGCCATCTTCAGTGTACCTGAGTGTAACTTTTGGCCTATTACTTAGGTTTGCTCCATTAGGTTTAGCTTTTTGGGTTGTCAATTCACGTACAGCATTTGTTAACTCTCCAATAGCTTTACCTTGCTGAGCTATTATTTTTACAACTTCCTGGAGTGTCATGGCCAACTCACTTTCTGTGTTGCTGGGGGTCTCAGCACCTGAATGCTTGTTGGGACTTTCACCAATCAAATTCCTGCTTCTTGCCACATTTGTATTACGGGGTTGTTCTTCAAGGCTCCACATAATGGCCTCTTCACGAACATCAATAAGACTTGACCTTGGCTTCTCTCTGATGAGTCTTCTGAGCTCGCGGCGGAGGGTGGAGTCACGCACGCCTTCAATGAACTGATCCCGCATCGCAAGCTGTGGGTTAGCAACCACATCAGGAGAAATTAACAAAGCGGAGTTAAGAAGCTGAGAGAGTGCATGTGAGAAATCTCTCAGGTCCTCTCTGTCCAACTGACGCCGTGAATAGAATGCATGTAACAACTGTGGTGTGGTGCGTTTTTCTCTAAATGCGTTACGCAAGTATGAAAGCAAATCACTGGGTTTAACTGCTTCACCATGAGTACGTAGTTTAACTTCATTTAACGCAGAACCTTTTAGGAGTGACATTATAAAGTCTACCTGGTCTTGTTCCCGTAGACCCCTCAAACTGATAGCCCGCTCAACCTCTTCAATAAACTCATCTACAGATTGAGCATCCTTACCTGGGTCACCACTAAATGGCACTATGTGTTTCTCTCTAGGCACATACACGATGGACTTTGTCGGTACATCACCCAAAGAAGCAATACTTGACATGACAGCATCATGTTTTCTACTCAGTTCAGTAATTTGTGACTGTAACTGTGTCAATTGTTTACCGCCATTAGCACTTTCAAAAGGAGGTGCAGCAGAATCACCTCCTGATTGGCTCGTTCCAGGTATGGATCTGCCCTGTCCTTCCTCACTATCTGACATTTTGGAAAGTCTCTGTTGGAGTCACAGTCTCTTAGAGTTGTGATGTCGCTTGGCCTCGTCCTTAGAGGTTGATGTGCAGTTCCTGGCACTTTACCAATTACGTCCCTCTCCTGAAGCTCAACTCGTACGCACTCGGCCCCTCTGGAAGCTCTGCACCACTCACGGACCAGATGAGACTCCTCTTCACCACTACTGTTGTCTTTTAGTTCAAATAAAAATTTGATAATACATATAAAGAAAATGGCAATTCAACAAGTGCCAAACCAACCTGGAAATCCCACTTCTGACACCAAAAAGAGAGGGCTGGCGTTTATGTGACCAGGTGTAGAAGGATGGGACAGACACCAACAGCTCCCAAAATAGAATGTGGGTTTTATTTCCCGACCATCCTCAGAATGGGGACAGCATTAAGTTTGGTTTGATTTGGCATTTTGTAAATGTGTTGCAAACAACTATTTAAAAAAAACAAACATTCAAGTAGTGCGTTCATCTCAAATCAAAAACTACAGTTTCTCTTTTGTCAGGATCAGAAAATTAGCTTTTAACACCGCTTCACAGACCTATTCAAGGCTTCTTTGGAAATAAAAAATAAAAACCCAGATAAGAGACAAAAAAAAAAAAAATCTACCAAAGACAACAGTAGTGGCCTAATAGTGGTACTATAATAAAACAAAAAAAACCACCACTTAATAGTCATTCAACTTACATTTGTGCAAAACCACAGTACATTCTGTTTTACATTGTTTTCTACATTAGCAACTTGAACTCACTTGAAAATGGCTGACAGCCTGCCCAGACTGGAGCGGACACTCGCACCAGGAACCCTGGACAGTCTATCTCCCCTCTGAACAAATCAATTGCACAGAAGTAGGTAAACAGAACAAAATAGTAACCACTCAACCTTTAGTAAAGTTTCCATATAATCCTTGTTAAACACTCACGCCTTCACGTAGCCCTGCACGTTTCAATAGGAGGAACTCCTTCCTGACCGTAAGGCGTCAATCTACAGCAATCTCCGTTCCTACTGAGTAAATCGACTATAAATCTTTAAGTATAAGGCTTATCACAGCGTTGTCTACTAACTCCAAAGAGTATATTTAGGTCTCCTTACCAATTTAAGACATTTTCCACTGATATGCCTCGTTGTCTTGTCCTTTACGAACCGGAACCAACTGCTGGCGCTGAGTAATGACGTCACGCACGCGACATACACACACAGGAGACACTGCCATACTACCTGAAGCAACAGTGCCACCTGCTGGACCACTTGAAAACCGCACAAGGCAAAAAGAGGGAATAATAGCGACTTCTGTTTTAGAATTAGTAATTTATTTATTTCACCTGGCTACATATATTTTATTGCATTTAACATTTACTTACCATAATCTGATTGTGTCAAGATGAAATCGTCATGGTCATCAGCGGTGGGTTCTATGACAAAGAAACAAATATATATATATATATATATATAAACAATATATATAAACAAAATTTGAGAACATTCACATGCATTTAATGATTTCTTAAAAATGAATACTTACTTACTTACTTACGTTTAAAGATGTCATTGTGCTTTTGTGAATTATCAGAAGTAGAAGCCACAATTTCCGGGTTTCCTGAAATATTTACCGACATTTTTTCTTGTCAGTACTGGTATTTTTCAATGTAACAAGTGTTATGGTTCAAAGACATTCAGCATTTGAAGACCCTGACACAGAGGTTAACCAATGAAACAGAGCCCCAACATTTACACACAGTATTTATACCAGAACATGACAGTGTTATCTCAACTGCAAAGACTATGTTTTTAAGACCAAAACCCTTCTTGAGTTCAAAGGTGATATGTTATCTAAGAAACAGACGTAACTGCCCCTTCCTGACATCGCCCCTAACAGTTGGATATAGAATAACTGTAACCCTGTAACTCTAAGATGAAAAAGTAAATGTTTTAGAAAAGCTACAGGTAACTAAAATTATCATTCCTTTTTCCTAAAATGGAGTCTCTCATGATTCAAAAACAAACACATCATTGCTAGTCAGTTTGTAACTTGGAAACCGTATACCGATGTTCTTTTTTTTTTCTGTTAATCTCATATTCGTCTTACCTCTTTCAGCTGCTTTTCCAGTATGTTGACGCAGAAGCTGAAGGTTTTTCTCGTTCCATCGATGTAGTGAAGCACAATTTTTTTATTTACTTTTTTAGGTCTTTTCTATTTTGAACGGATTTAGACTGGCTCATATATTCAACAAATAGGTCCTGCTGTAAAGCAAAATTAACTTACAATTCTGTCAGGTTACACAGTTCCTTTATTAGGATTTCATGTGATAGGTCAACATTAAGTTGATTATACCTTTAAAATATAAAAGGATGCATGTCTTTTTTTTTGTTTTTTAGATGTATTAACGCCTGAAAAAACATACAGATTATTAATAACACCCTTAAACACACCCCTGTGTGTTTTAATTGGCTCATTTAAGGTATCGCCCCTAATGACGACAACCAATCAGCATCCACTGTTACGCCCCTTGGACACACCCCCCTGCTTGACCACGTGACCTCCTGCCCACATGGCCCGCACCGGAAGTCCCGCCCTCACCGGAAGTCCCGCCCACCTGTCAAAATGTTTTGAAAGGGTGCACTTAAATTCTCTTCCATACACCGAACTGGAGTACACACAAAGTAGGAAGATTGTCTTGATACAGTACAACCCAAGGAATTACTTGGATAAAACCTAGTAAATGTTGTGTAAAAAAAAAAAAAAGATTAGTCTGAAGAGTTTTGGCCCTCTTTTCTTTTTCCTCTGGTTATTACTTGTGTTCTTGCCCTTTTATCCCTGCATAAAACCCAGTTAAACCAACTGCGTTTTTAAAGTCATTTGGTTGGTAAACAGTCTACCTCTGTGGAATTTGATCTCAGTATAAATGCAGCTGTTCTGTAAAAGACCTTAGAGCTTTGTTAGAGAACATTGGTGAACAAAGGCCGAGGAACACAGAAAAAAGGTCAAGGATGAAGCTGTGGAGAAGTTGGGTCAGAGTTGACGGGAAGGTGGATGTAGCTTAAACACAGAACCATCCAGGAAGATTACAGATGGATGAAAAAATACTTTAAAAACCATATAAAATTTTATTTGGGCTTGCTGTTTTACTTTCTTTTTGGACACTCAACCCGTTTTTCCTTGGGGATGCTTCAAATGATTATACATTGTGATATGATTAATGTGTGCCTCCGGGAGATGTTGTTTCTTAACCTTGCAACTATTATGGTCATGTGAAGACATGCCATTAAAGAAATAGAGATAAATTAGAGCGCTCCTGCAGTATATACATGGTGAAGTCATAAAACGGAGAAGAGATTAGAATAACGTAGCTCAGCTTGTAATGATCTGTCAGAAAATGAGGCTTCTCCTCTGCTCGTAACAAAGAGGTTTAAGTGATTTTCTTCGTCGTCTAGAACGCTGATGTGATTTGCTGCACCTGCGTTGGAGCTGGAGATCCCCGTCTGGCCAAGATGCAGTTCCGCTCCATCCTGATTGACGAGAGCACTCAGGCCACTGAGCCGGAGTGCATGGTGCCCGTAGTGTTGGGAGCAAAGCAGGTACCATTATGTGCATTCACCAAACCAACCATCTTTTTACTAAAATCTGGTTGATTCCAAAGCAGTTCTAATTCATCACTTCCTTTCATTCTCACTTGAGTATTAAATATGTTTCCCCTAGTTAATAATATTTTATGTACCTGTGAATACTGAATTTATGCCTAACAATTAGTTTATATTTTAGTAAATAACTCAGTCATATGTTTCGTTTCTTTTCTAGCTGATTCTGGTGGGTGACCACTGCCAGCTGGGTCCTGTGGTGATGTGTAAGAAGGCAGCCAAGGCAGGTCTGTCTCAGTCTCTGTTTGAGCGACTGGTGGTGCTGGGAATCCGGCCAATCCGCCTGCAGGTCCAGTACCGCATGCACCCAGCTCTCAGTGCCTTCCCCTCCAACATCTTCTACGAAGGCTCCCTGCAGAATGGCGTCACAGCAGGCAAGCCAAATGATTTCATTTTATCACAGGTCCATTTATTTTTCCTTATCGCTTGTATATCAGCACGTTATTGAAAACAAATCTCTTCGTTCTTTTCCCAGCTGATCGCATCAAGAAGGGTTTTGACTTTCAGTGGCCTCAGCCAGACAAGCCCATGTTCTTCTACGTGACTCAGGGTCAGGAGGAAATTGCCAGCTCTGGAACATCATATCTGAACAGGTAACATTTTCTCCCACTGTCACATAAAGACAAACCTGAGGCCACATTTTGAGGACTGCTCTATTACAGTCTTTACATCAGAACTGCTGTGGTACATAATGAATAGTTTGAAGGTGTATTATTACTATGTAACGATGAACAGGAAGGCCTTAAAGTTTTGAGTTTTTTACTTTGTTTACAGTTTTCCTTTTTTAATAAGAAAAGCGCAGAGCTTTAACAGTCGCTGATGTTTTTAAGGACTGAGGCTGCAAACGTGGAGAAAATCACCACCAGGTTGCTGAAGGCTGGAGCTAAACCCGATCAGATCGGTATCATCACCCCGTATGAGGGACAGCGCTCATACCTGGTCCAGTATATGCAGTTTAGTGGCTCCCTTCACACCAAACTGTATCAGGTACCATCATTTCCTGACTGTGATCACCAACAAAACTTGACATGTACAGTGTCTTTAAAACTTAAACATCCTGCAAACAGCTTTGTAACGTTAAAATCTTCCCCATGACTCCAGTTTGCATGCCATTATTTGATTGTGTGTGTTTCTTGTTCTGCTACTTTAACTCTGCAATCTTCACCTGTTTTATTTCTGGACAGCAAGTGGAAATTGCCAGTGTGGACGCCTTTCAGGGCAGAGAAAAGGACTTCATCATCCTTTCTTGTGTTCGAGCTAATGAGCATCAGGGCATTGGCTTCCTGAATGACCCGCGTCGTCTCAATGTGGCCCTGACCAGAGCAAAGTAAATATCCCTTGAGGATGATCAAATCCCTGTAGATAGACACAGCTACACCAAGGCTAGTTTTAGTTGAAACATTCAGGTTGCCTTCATTCTTAGAAATAAGTTTTAAGAACATGGTTTCAGCTGCAAGCCTCTTCTTCATTCTGGATCCATCCTCTTGTATGTATTTAAAGGTACGGTGTGATCATTGTGGGGAATCCGAAGGCGCTCTCCAAGCAGCCCCTGTGGAACAACCTGCTGAACTACTACAAGGAGCAGAAGGTCCTGGTGGAGGGACCCCTCAACAACCTCAGAGAGAGCCTCATGCAGTTCAGCAAGCCTCGTAAACTGGTCAACACCATCAACCCGGTTAGTACCACCCTGCATTTATTCCTTATTCATGAATTTATTCATTTACGGACCACCTTGTCATGCTGTTGCACAGCCCACAGTTTGAGAATGATTGGTCTGCATCAGATGAAAAAGCTGGTCTAACAGATCCAGGTGATATAGAACTTACTCAGCTATAGTTACATGTTTGATTTGACCCACTTGTCTGTGCATGCTTCACAGTTCTGACCAGAACACACTAAGCAAGGATAGAGAGAAGAGTACATTGTATTCAAAACAAAAAAGCCTACAGTAAAACCTGAAGAGCTGTAAAGCTTACCAGGTAACTACTGGACTGTAAAGTATGAGTAGGAAAAGGCCAATAATTACAAGCTGTAATGCCAGGGTTTCTGCTGGTTATTAAAAAATCGTGAGTGTAATCATTCCAGTCGTAACCCATAAAAAGACTTAACTGTATCCGGATCGTCCAGACCAAGTCTCAAGCACTTGTTTATTCATTGCTTCTTTCTTCCAGTACACCTTCTACATTCATTTGTTCTGCATGTTTTAGATCTGGCTGCACGAAGGTACTCTGCTCCTCAAACGGACTTTTTTGTGTTTTTAGGAATTAAGATCAAAACCTTCTTGTTATCTTATCCACTGATTGTGCTTTCTTCATGCTCTTGCTTGAAATCAGTTGACCAAGACCTATTGTCAGTAACGGTGATGAAGCTGACTGTGTTCTGTGTTTATAAAGGCGTCAAGTCAGGTAACCTTGGTAGGAAAGCAAAGAACTCACAGGCCAGAGTCAATGAGAAAGTTATATCTAACTTCCTTCAGCTTTTGTTTAGGTGATGGTTTCCCAGTTTACGTTATTTTCATAACCCATGTAGGTCTTGTTTGACATCCTAATGTGATAAAAAACTTAAGTTTAACTTGGTGAAACTAGCAGAATCCCTGCAGAGTCCAGTTTGCTTTGGGCATTAAAGCAATTTCCAGTCTTGGCGTCTACATGAAGACCAGGATATGGATGCATGTAACGGACTTAAATGTGCGTGTAAACATACTGAGTTTGACTGGTTATTGAACATTAAAGCATGTCAGCTCCTCTAAAGGATTTGACACAAGTAATAAAAAGTCCTAACTAATTTGTCTTCTCAAATGTTGGTATTAGTTGTCTTTTTCTGGAGTTTTGGGGTTTAAATAACATTGTAGTTGTTTTTGTTGATTTGCTTTTAAATGTTAGGGAGGACGTTTCATGAGTACTGCCATGTACGACGCCCGTGAGGCGCTCATCCCAGGCTCCGCCTACGACCGCAGCAGTGCTGGTATTTATTTACCGTCTCACACGTTTTAAAATAAAAAGATGTTTTTGCAGTTGTATAAATTTAGCCTGGATGAATTTTTTGAATTGTCTTTCAGCTGGACGCCCGTCCAACATGTACTTTCAAACACATGATCAGATCGGGATGATCGGAACAGGACCGGGTCAGATGGCGGCGATGAATCTCCCGATACCCTTCAACCTGGTGATGCCTCCAATGCCTCCACCCAGCTATCTGGGTCAGACCAACGGTCCTGCTGCAGGTACACTACAGAACTTTTTCAGCCCATTTTAGACCTCAGAAATGGCAGCTTGGTGCACCAGACATGCCATGCTCTGTGCATAGATTGATTTTTTTTTTTTTTGTAACCTTTGACCCTGCAAGAGATGGGAAATGAAACCAGACCAGGAAGTGTTGATAAGAAGTGTGTACGAGCAGGGGAGTCTACGATCTACTGTAACCAAAAAGAAAACATCTCTTATTTAAACTGTTTGAAAGTTGAAAATGAGAATCTGACTGCAGATTTGTTTATTTATGAGTAATACGTTGCATTTATGGTGACTTGTGGTGTTTTTCATCATAAGAAACCAACCGTTTGAAACAATGTGAAGTAAAGCGCCACAGTAACAATAGAGATTTACCACTAAACGTTAAGCTTTTAGTGCTCCGCTGGCCAATTCTGAACAAACCACTCTTGTTTTTAAATATAGAAACAGGATGGATTTATATAATTAAGAGAAGGTAAAGATTAGAGATGCACTGATAAGATCATTCTTTGATCATTTCCACTCTAGTTTTTTGTTTTTTCACATTTGGCTGCCAATATGGATTTTATCTGACTAGTTTTTCTTTAACAGTCATAATTACCAGCATTTAAAGTGTATATATCTAGCGTTCCTGCCATGAGCAGTCATAAATTATTATTAGTATTAATACATTTAGCTCTCTATTGTTGCAGCTTGAATGAAGCTTCTTGCATCTCTGGTCCTCCTCTGGCTTCATTTTAAAGACCCAATTCTGAAAATAGTTTACCTTAATGCCTTCTTCCAGCAGTAACAGCATCCACACTGAAGAGAGTTGTGATTAGCACAGCATCTCAGAACAACGTGATGGGTTCTGACTGGTGACGGGCCAAGCAAGCTCAAAATAAGCCGACTCTGGTCACATCTGATAAAAACGTTTTCTGTATTTATTAAGAAAATCTCAGGGACTTTATTGCAAACCACAGTTTGGATTAACTAAAGTATGATGACATGATGTTTGGGACTTGTCTCAAGGGTTGGTTTTGGTTCTGGTATAAATAACATTTATTTGGAGACTCAGTTGTGGTTTGTTATCCATCAATTTCTAAATTGTAGAGATTTTATCGTCTCACCCGCCACACCTTTTTAAAATTTTTATTAAGGCCGTGGTGCTATGAAGGGTAAGCCTGGGCGCGGCGGAAGACAGAGGGCCCGTGGCTCGGCGAACCAGGGCACCAGTCAGGGTAACGGACCGCACAGCCAGGCCAGCCAGGACGGCGCCTCCCAATCTTTCTCCCAGGGGCCGCTGACTCAGGGTTACATCTCTATGAGCCAGCCCTCCCAGATGAGCCAACCTGGCCTCTCCCAGCCAGAGTTGTCCCAGGTAACACACACAGACATTAGTCAAATATTTCTGATTAAGGACATTTACCTTTATTATGTCGAATATTGAAATGCTTTTCTTAGTTTTTGGTCATTTCTTCCTGTTTCTGTGTTGTTGGAATAGTTTTCTGGGGAATTTCTATTTTAAAAAATTCAATAAAACACAGAAATATGGAAACGGTCAGTTTGGACTGCATAGAGTTAATATATCTGTACGCAATACAAAGATAGCAAAGGGCTTCTCGAACTGCAGAAAGTGTTTGATAATTAATTACCATGAATTCAAGCTCTTTATGCCTGTAAATATATTTGGAGACACTAGTCGTTTAATGCAGCACAAGAAAGTTCAAGGCGGTGAAATCTTTTCATTAAAACCTTGTTGCTGAGATGGAAATAAAACATTTTACTTTACCTGTTGCTGGGTAGACTACTCATTATCTGGGGATTCTGTTTGCTATGAACCTAAAGCAGAAAGACATTAACACCTTTTTATTTGTTGTTTATTTACAACAAGTCATGCTGTTACTTAGAAAGTTAGATGATTTGTTCTCACTGATGAAGGCTGAAAGGATTTACTTGTTTCTGACGATGCCTGCCCTCACGTTCTCCAGGATAGCTACCTGGGTGATGAATTTAAGTCCCAGATCGACGTGGCTTTGTCCCAGGACTCGACTTACCAGGGTGAACGTGCGTACCAGCATGGCGGCGTGACTGGACTGTCACAGTACTAAAGTGTAAGTACGCCTTGCCTATCTATCGAGGGCGAAACATGCATTTATAAATCAATCACTAATTAAGCAATTTAATACATAGGTTAGTCAGTATTTTTGATGTTTCAGTAATTTCCAAAATACATGAATGATTAAAACTGGAAATCAATAATTAAAATGTTAAAAGCAAATATAATCGCTTGATTGTCCTGTGTTACAGGATTGTTTTGTCTTTGTCAGCTTTAACCACCACAGTCAGTCAGATGCTGGGGATTATTTGACGGCCCATAGTCACAGTTTAAAGCAGTTCATGGACTCTAGCACAGGAAATATGAAAGAATAAATACTGGAATAATTATTATATATCTGATCAATTCTATTGAATTGGTGCATTTCTTAATAGGTTTAATGGCATATTGATACTTTTATTTCAATGCCTGAATAAAAACATGTAGTTTTCAGTTGATGATTTAATTTGATGGGGGAGGTCAGTTATAATTACAAATAGGGTCAGGTTGGTTAGGAATGAGGTCGTCTCTGAGTATTAACATTTTATTTTATCTAGCATGATTTAAGAGTGATAAAAACTGAAGAAATCATTAATAGACAGCTGCTTTAAGTTTGTTCTCATCTTTCTCACTTTTTTCCTCTAATTGAAAAGTGAACTTTGACCTGTTCGGTGTCTTGCAGGTTGCCTGAAGAAGGGAGCTAGGCTTGAGCTGAGCTTAGTTCATCAGCTTTTTAATCTGGGAAATAATACAAACATAAAATGGATACCTGTTTTCCTCTGCTACATCCGAAGCACTACCAAGTGAAAGCGACGGGATAGCGAAACCAAACCGATGACCAGCAAGAGAAATGGGAGGGTAGATGAAGAGAGCACTAACAGACGGGCAGCGAGGCGGAAAGAGGCCGCGTGAACAAGCAAGAGGCAGGAACCGAAGCCCGTGCTGAGTGAAGGAGGAAAGTCGAGGATCTGGCGGCATCTGGTCGGGCTGCTGAGGGAAACAGATGAGAGATCTACGGTCTCTCCTGAGAATCCAAAAGAGGCTCAGCTCCCCAACCCCAAATCCACCTTTTACACTCGCAACTTCTGGGAAAGCTCCAGGATCAAAGCCAATCAGTGGAATTTTGAAGAACTCTAAATTTGGACAGAAATGGTGTCAGAAAGCTTTCAAACCAGCAGCACAAACAATAAAAAATCCCCATGCTGGAGGTTGGTTGTCTGTCAACCTGCCTTAGTGTCCCAGAGAATTAAAACAAATTCGGTTAATCGTGGGAGGATAATCCACTGGGCCCAAACACCTCGGCAGCCTCTGAAGGAAGCAGCAGTCGACACACCCTCTCAGAGAGGACGTAGGAACACTGGTTTCTGTGCTCAAGTCTGATGTTGAAATACCTTCATTTGCCTTGAGAACCACTGGCTCTTTCACAAGGTCTTCAATGAGGTGGATTCGACCGCGAGTCAGCAGTGGACATGGCACGCGGAGTTCAGACAGGTTTTTCCAGGCATAAGACGCGAATCCCGCCGATGTCGTGATCGTTACGGGACAGTTCTTCTTCTCTGAATACCTTTCTTACCACAGAGCACAAAATTGCAAAAAAAAAAAAAAAAACAAGTCGGTGAAACGATCAAACATGACCAGCAATGAATATTTGGCTTGGTGTCATTTGATGTTTCTGCTAAGGCTTTTTCCTATGGTAATCTCAAGACAGCAGGGGTTGTTGGCGTTTTGCTGTGTTTCATGACCAGATGTCTTTTTTCTTTTTTTTTTTTTTACTGTACTCTGTATGCTTAGATTGGCGAATGCTCAAATGCTTGTGCAGAGGGATTTCTCAGGGGAAAGTGGATTTTCTTCCACTCCCATCAAACAAATCCCTGCTTGAGTTGGGAGAGACAAAGTGTGGAGGGAAATGAAGGATGAATCTAAAAGAGGCCCAAAGGCTGTCGTGGCAATCAATCCACCCGGGGGGGGGGGGTAGAAAAGGAAGGTGGCTGAGGGTGAAAATGAAACTGGTTCAGTTCATTGCCACAGTTGGAAAAATTTTTTAAAGAGAAGTTGTGGCTTTTTGGAGCCAAAATGAACGTTCTGTGTTTATAAAATCACTTTTTTTACATGAAGAACAGCCACATCCAACAACCTTGTAGTTGTAATTGGGTATGAGATTAACCCTATGATTTAAATGATGGCAAGATAAAATACAAAAATATTAAAAATAAATCAGTGCCTAAAACCATTCAACCTTCAGATAAACAGCTGCAGCACAGACATGAATGTAGTCAGGAGTCAAACTACCAGCATATTACAACCTGTTGGAGCAAAGTACGCGCAGAAAGGAGTTCTTGTTTCAGTAAATCAGCAGGTGATGATAAATCAGCTAGGTTGATGTTGGTTATGATTAAAAGCCACCTTCCTTCTCTGTGGAGTGAAAAAACAGGCTGGTAGAAATTATTTTACCTTCAGGGGGTGTTTTGATTTGTGCAAAGCTGTTCTTGCGTTATGTATTTTATTCCTTTGGAGATTTATGATGTTCTAGTTTCCTGGAGATCTGTGTGAACCTGTAAACGTTTGTGAAATCAGTTGCTGCTGTGTGCATCATGATCAGTTGGGTGTCTTAGTCTTTTTGGCCCATTTTACTAAAATCTGTCTTTTGTAGCAAGTTGCTGACTAGAGAAACGAGGCAGAAGATAGTTTCCTTTCTTCATTTGGACTTTTGTATCCTCAAACTGGGATTGTAGTTTTGTAAGCAACACTTTCTGAATATAGTAAGAATGTAGTCCTCACCTGCTTCTCACGTCTGCAGACATGTGACAATCTTGTTCCAGGTAGATGATGCTTAATCACGAGTTTTTGTTGACATTATCCAGCTCTCATTTGTGCTCTAAATTATTTTAACCTGCTCCACCTAAGGCCTAACATGTTGATAGCTTTAAAGGTAACACCGCCATGATATCGTTTCGTAGTATTTCCATCTGAGCGGCGGCCTGTTGAGACGCGCTGTGATTACTTTAGAAGCGATTCAGTAGATTTGTTCAAACATCTGCACCCAGTCTGAATATTTCAGTTCAAAGATTAGATTTATGGATTTAATGTGATGTAAATAACATTTGAAGCGGTGAATATTGTTTGCAGTGCTGTTTCATCACAAGACGGTGGTTCCCTTGTTAAACTGAAACAATAAAAGGTGGTCGATTTGAGCTTCAAGTTTATTTGCACCAGATATTCTACAGAAATAAAACTTATATACATCAGGCAGCTTTTATCAAGCGGTCAACTCTGCCTTTTTGTGCTTAGTCTGTTTCTTCTTCAGCTGTCCATGTTTCTGTCTCTGAATGCTCTCTTGGATTTTCTGTTTAAACTTCTTCTTCTGGCTCCTGATCTTCTCCAGCTCAGCCTTCCTCTTGGCCTCCAGGTCTGGGTCCTGAAATGGCAAAAAGGTCACAAATTAACAGCTTCAGTCGGACTAGTTTAACAGAAAAAGTGGTGACTAAGGTCCTGCTGTCTAGTTACTGATATAAGTATTTTAAAATAGTCCTCTATAGGTTTACTATAAGAAATCACAATCATTCAAAACAAAGCTCAAATTCATTAGTTGTATTTCAAGTATCTCAGAATTTAAAATGTTTAAGACCAAATACAAACTAATACAGAAACATTATAGCCCACAATTATGAGGAAGACAGCTAACTATAACTGTCCAGCAGAAGTCACTGACACCCTCCACAAGGACAGTAAGCCACAAACCGTATTCCAAGCATCTTAATTAAAAAAGTTAAGTGGAAGGAAAAAGTGATTCAGACATGAAAGGAAAAAATGTGCATGAAAAACAGGGATAACTGCAGGGTCTCTGAAGCAAAGTCCGAGTCTAGGGAAGGTTTACAAGGCATGGAGTACACTCCCTATGTTAAGCGACTCCTGAACCAGTGTTACTAGGCGTGTTTTGGCCGAGTTAAAGAGAAGGACTAAAGTGTTTAAATGTGTTAGACAAAAGTTTCCATTTAATTTTCAACTCGAGTCAGAGGAGCAGAGAGACACAGGATCCATGTTGATGTAAGTCCAGTGTGAAGTTTCCAGTTGGTGAGGGTTTGAGAAGCCATGTCATCTGCTGCTGATGGTCTCTTGTGTTTTATCAAGTCCAAAGGCACTGCAGCCATCTACCTGGAAGTTTTAGAGCACTTCATGCTACCTTCTGCTGACAAGCTTTATGGAGACACTGATTTCATTTTCCAACAGGATTTGGTACCGGCCCACATTGCCAAAAGTACCACAAGCTGGTTCAATGACCATGGTGTTACTGTGCTTGATTGGCCTGCAAACTGCCCAGACCTGAACCCCACAGAGAATCTATGGAGGGTTGTCAAGAGGAAGATGAGACACCAAACCCAACAATGCAGATGACCTGAAGGCAACTATCAAAGCAACCTGGGCTTCAGTTACACCTCAGCAGAACCACAGGCTGATCTCCTCCATGCCACGCCGCATTGATGCTGTAATTCATGCAAAAGGAGCCATGATCAAGTATTTAGTGCACATACTGTAGAGTACAAGGGGAAATGTTTTAGAAGGCTGACATTTCTCTATTAAAGATATATTTTTATTGGTCCTAATCACATTTTCTGAGAAACT
The DNA here is from genome assembly GCF_021462225.1 of Girardinichthys multiradiatus. Lineage (NCBI taxonomy): Eukaryota > Metazoa > Chordata > Actinopteri > Cyprinodontiformes > Goodeidae > Girardinichthys > Girardinichthys multiradiatus. Next base: position 12,258,538 of record NC_061802.1, on the reverse strand, counting down.
GAATTTTGGATTTATATTGGCTTTAAACCATAATTTCTACATAAAAAAAATAAGTAATGAAGCTATATTTGTCACTTTCTGAACTGTATAACTACAATAAATGAATTTATTGTAGACATTCTAATTTAGTAAACATCACATGCTTGTGTTGTTGTTTAGCTGTTAAATAGCTGCTCTCACCTTCCCCTCCAGGATCAGCTGTTTCCGCTTGTTAATCTCCTTTTTCTCGTCAAAGTCCGTCGATTCAAGTCTCTGAAACAGAATTTGAAGTAGAATCAGTTCATTTTTCCGCATCATGGTTTTCTAGGAAGCACCCAGCAACAACTAGAGAACGGTTTCTTGTGGAACTAGTGGCTTTAAATTCCAGCATTTTCACATAACCTACATTATACTGCTTCAAAATACATAAATATGGAATATAAAGAAAAGTTCTTACAATTTCACATTCACGGCGGGTCACGTTGACCTGTGTTAGGATCTTCAAGACTTCTTTCTCCTCCATGGGATATTCTATCAGCTTCGTCTCTAAAAAACAAGTTTTAATCGGAACATGTTTAAAACCCATCTAATTTGAACCTGCTGGTTCTTAATGTGCTTAAAATACAACACTCAACTTTATCATGCAGGGCTAATGACTCCTGCTCCAATTTTTAATAAGAGCTGTAGGCATGAGATGAAGCAAACCATAGTATTGCTACTGCATGACCCGTTCAACATGACTGAGATTAGAGCTGCATATTATCAGGAAAACTGCAATACTATCGCTGAGTTCTCCGATGAGAATATCCATTAAGGAACCTGGACTGGACATCAAGGCCAGTGAATGTGCTCCCAGTAGGTGAAATATATTCTTGGCATATAGGATTAGTATCCATGGCACCTGAAGTATAAAATCTCACTAAATATTCTACTTGGGCAGCCTTTTGCTGCTCTAACTGGATCTCAGAGGAACACCACTTCAAACCAAACATTAAAATACACTTTAGAAACGTCTCCAATTTATGTCTAATTATACAGAATCCAATCTGGCATGATGCTGATCCCAGACATACTCTGGGATACTAATTTATTACATTACATTTGTTTTTTTTTTTGCTGCACAAGTGGCCTTTTTTTTGCTATTTTTTTCAAAGCAGGCAGACAGGTATGGAAGCAAATCGTTACCATATTTCAAATGAAAAAGCATTTTCAGAAATGCTTTTTCATTTTAAGAATGCGGCTGCGTTATTTGACCCATAAATAAAATTAGTAATCAATCATCCTATTTGCATTTGCATTTTCTTCTTCACGACTGCACATTTTATGCCATAATCAAAAAGAAAACAAAGCAGACATTGCTTTTTCGTTTTCGTGGTCTGCCCGCAAAGTCCTGCCCAGAACTCGAAAACGAAAAAGCATTCCGAGCTGCGGGCGCAGAAGAGTGACGTCAGCAGCCGCCCTTCCTCAGCTCCCTGCTGACCGAGCTACCCAGCTTGTTCGGTAGGAGGCGCTGTGCACGTCTGCAGTGCATTACATTGCAAACGTGCCGCGAAATTGATTGAATTGCAGCAGGACCGAGCTCAATTTGTGGCAGTGGCAGAACTGGTAGTTCCGGTGGCAAGCTGCCACCGAAGCTGCCACCGGAACTGCCACAGTCTGCCGCAGGGTGGCACGGGATTCCGCGAGGATGCCAGAAGGAGCCAGGTAAAAGCTTGCCATTGCGGTTGCCGCTGTTTTTGTGGAAGCTGATGCTGATTATCGGCAAATGGGTTGTCATTATTGTTATAGCCTGTTACCTTTAAATAATGATTTCATTATTGATTATTATTTAATAAACAGCTTTAGACCCATAACATAAGGTGATTGTATTTACTTGACATGGAAAATAAATAGCACTATGTGTATGTGTGACGTGTTGAAAGGATGACGAAGATTTATTACACAAACAGCCGGTTTATTATAGAGCATGAGCGGCTATTCTGAATCGTCACTCACAGAAAATTATAAATAAATGCTTAAAAACACGCTGGATGTCCCAGGCCATAAGGATGCCACCGGAACTGCCAGTTGTGCCACTGCCACAAATTGAGCTCGACCCTGCTGCAATTCAATCAATTTCTCGGCACGTTTGCAATGTAATGAACTGCAGACGTGCACAGCGCCCCCTACCGAACAAGCTGGGTAGCTCGGTCAGCAGGGAGCTGAGGAACAGCGGCTGCTGACGTCACTCTTCTGCGCCCGCAGCTCGGAATGCTTTTTCGTTTTCGAGTTCTGGGCAGTACTTTGCGGGCAGACCACGAAAACGAAAAAGCAATGTCTGCTTTGTTTTCTTTTTGATTATGGCATAAAATGTGCAGTCATGAAGAAGAAAATGCAAATGCAAATAGGATGATTGATTACTAATTTTATTTATGGGTCAAATAACGCAGTCGCATTCTTAAAATGAAAAAGCATTTCTGGAAATGCTTTTTCATTTTCGAATTTTACATTTCAAATTGAATTTTGGTATCTATTTGCTGGGGCATATTTTAAAAAATAAATCTCAAAAGTATTTTTCTTTTTCATTTTAATTAAGTGAAAGAATGAGCAGTCTTGAAGAAGAAAATTAAAATGCAAATAGGATTATTGATAACTAATTTCATTTATGAGTCAAACAATGCAGCCACATTCTTAAAATGAAAAAGCATTTCTGAAAATGCTTTTTCATTTGAAATATGGTAACGATTTGCTTCCATAGACAGGAAGTTGGGTGGAGCGAGGGGGAAGACATGCAGCAGAGGTCTCTGTGGTCGGGAGTCGAACCCGGGACGGAGGCCTCCATATACAGGTCCTTCTCAAAATATTAGCATATTCTGATAAAGTTCATTATTTTCCATAATGTCATGATGAAAATTTAACATTCATATATTTTAGATTCATTGCACACTAACTGAAATATTTCAGGTCTTTTATTGTCTTAATACGGATGATTTTGGCGTACAGCTCATGAAAACCCAAAATTCCTATCTCACAAAATTAGCATATCATTAAAAGGGTCTCTAAACGAGCTATGAACCTAATCATCCAAATCAACGAGTTAACTCTAAACACCTGCAAAAGATTCTTGAGGCCTTTAAAACTCCCAGCCTGGTTCATCACTCAAAACCCCAATCATGGGTAAGACTGCTGACCTGACTGCTGTCCAGAAGGCCACTATTGACACCTTCAAGCAAGAGGGTAAGACACAGAAAGACATTTCTGAACGAATAGGCTGTTCCCAGAGTGCTGTATCAAGGCACCTCAGTGGGAAGTCTGTGGGAAGGAAAAAGTGTGGCAGAGAACGCTGCACAACGAGAAGAGGTGACCGGACCCTGAGGAAGATTGTGGAGAAGGGCCGATTCCAGACCTTGGGGGACCTGCGGAAGCAGTGGACTGAGTCTGGAGTAGAAACATCCAGAGCCACCGTGCACAGGCGTGTGCAGGAAATGGGCTACAGGTGCCACATTCCCCAGGTCAAGCCACTTTTGAACCAGAAACAGCGGCAGAAGCGCCTGACCTGGGCTACAGAGAAGCAGCACTGGACTGTTGCTCAGTGGTCCAAAGTACTTTTTCCGGATGAAAGCAAATTCTGCATGTCATTCGGAAATCAAGGTGCCAGAGTCTGGAGGAAGACTGGGGAGAAGGAAATGCCAAAATGCCAGAAGTCCAGTGTCAAGTACCCACAGTCAGTGATGGTCTGGGGTGCCGTGTCAGCTGCTGGTGTTGGTCCACTGTGTTTTATCAAGGGCAGGGTCAATGCAGCTAGCTATCAGGAGATTTTGGAGCATTTCATGCTTCCATCTGCTGAAAAGCTTTATGGAGATGAAGATTTCATTTTTCAGCACGACCTGGCACCTGCTCACAGTGCCAAAACCACTGGTAAATGGTTTACTGACCATGGTATCACTGTGCTCAATTGGCCTGCCAACTCTCCTGACCTGAACCCCATAGAGAATCTGTGGGATATTGTGAAGAGAACGTTGAGAGACTCAAGACCCAACACTCTGGATGAGCTAAAGGCCGCTATCGAAGCATCCTGGGCCTCCATAAGACCTCAGCAGTGCCACAGGCTGATTGCCTCCATGCCACGCCGCATTGAAGCAGTCATTTCTGCAAAAGGATTCCCGACCAAGTATTGAGTGCATAACTGTACATGATTATTTGAAGGTTGACGTTTTTTGTATTAAAAACACTTTTCTTTCATTGGTCGGATGAAATATGCTAATTTTGTGAGATAGGAATTTTGGGTTTTCATGAGCTGTATGCCAAAATCATCCGTATTAAGACAATAAAAGACCTTAAATATTTCAGTTAGTGTGCAATGAATCTAAAATATATGAATGTTAAATTTTCATCATGACATTATGGAAAATAATGAACTTTATCACAATATGCTAATATTTTGAGAAGGACCTGTATGAACCGTACGCTCTACTGCTGCACCACGCCCACCAGTAATTAATTTAAAAATCAATTCAGTTCCTACCAATACACCAATTCAGTTGTTACAAGGTCATCCATGTAAGGAAGCCCAGCTTATTGCATCAAGTTACTGGTTTTGGAGCAAGCACTCCAGGTGTGACTTACTCGTCTGCTCCTCGATCGAATGGACCAGGTGGATGTCGTACTGTGTCACCAGTGTGATAGACACTCCGTTTCTCCCTGCAGAAGACGATAAAATGTTCTTCAAAAATCACATTTATTCCACAAGTTCCTCCCAACGTGTTAACTAGCAATCGATCTATTCAGAAATGGTAAAAGATGTTCAGCGTTCCATATTTCCGCAGATGCCTCCCAGTACCTGCTCTCGCTGTTCTTCCGACTCTGTGGATGTAGATCTTGGGAACCCCGGGGGTGTTATGGTTAATGACAGCCTGCACAGTTGGAATATCCAAACCCCTGAAAAACAGAGCAAACAGAAAAGCATCAGAACAACCCTCATACCTGTCTTTAAAAAAATATCTTGAAATCTGGTGAGTCCTCCAGGATAATTTACCTGGCAGCTACATCCGTCGCAATCAGGATTTTATAGACACTGGCCTTGAATTTGGCAAGGTTGGCGAACCGTTGTTTCTGCAGAAAGTAGAGGATGGTCATTTATTTTTACATTTTCTGGTTTTAATGGTTTGAATCTGCTCTTGTTTCCATCTTATCACCAGGTTTTGACCCTTTTTACAATGACAAACCTTAGTGATCAGAAGCTGCAGATTTAGGTGCAGTTTCCATCAGTTAGTGGTTGGTGTCGCTGGCACGGTACATTTATAGCTAAAGAGAGACGTTTCTAAGCCACGCGTCTCTTCTGACTAGTCTCACCTGTTTCATCATGGAGTGCAGAGAGATTGTAGGGAAGTTAAATGCCTGCAGCATCATAGTCAGAATCTGGCAGCTCCTGAAAGTTTCATTGAAGAATGATTTAGTTTTCTTTACATGATCAACACACCCAATGACTTCAGGGTTCTTTAATATATGTATCAATAAAAGCTAAATTAAAATGATCCAAATCCCAGAGCATCAAAACAAAGTTGTACTTGTTTAATTTCAGAATGCTTATTATGAATTTAATCCAGTTGGATAGACTACAAGCATGTCTTGAAGACATAAAAACTTGGATGACTTAAAAGTTTTTGCTTCTAAATTCAGACAAGACAGAAGTTGTCGTCTTTGGACCGGAGTCTTTAAAAAAGAAACTGCTTAGTCAATCACTTAACCTGGATGGCATTAAATTGACCTCTGATAATAAAGTAAAAAACCTTGGTGTTATTTTTGACCAGGACATGTAATTTAAATCCCATATTAAAACAGGTTTCTAGGATTTCCTTCTTTCACCTCCAACATTGACAAAATTAGAAATATTCTATCTAGGAGTGACGCTGAAAAACTAGTCATTGCATTTGTTACTTCAAGGCTGGACTATTGTAATTCGTTACTATCAGGATGTCCACAAAATGCAGTTAAAAACCTTCAGCTGATCCAAAATGCTGCAGCAAGAGTTCTGATGATAAATTAAAAAGAGAGATCATATTTCCCCCATTTTAGCTTCCCTTCATTGGCTCCCTGTTAAATCCAGAATGGAATTTAAAATTCTCCTCCTCACATATAAAGCCCTTAATGATCTAGATCCATCATACATCAGAGATCTGATTGTTCCATATGTTCCTAACAGAGCACTTCGTTCTCAGACTGCAGGTTTACTGGTGGTTCCTAGAGTCTCTAGAAGTAGAATGGGAGGCAGATCCTTTAGTTATCAGGCTCCTCTCCTGTGGAACCAGCTCCCAGTTTTAGTCCGTGAGGCAGACACCCTGTCTACTTTTAAGACTAGGCTTAAAACTTTCCTTTTTGATAAAGCTTATACTTAGAGTGGCTTAGGTTATCCTGAGCTTATCGTTATTTTTTACCTCCGTCTTCTTCCCTCCCTGTTGGTTGGAGTAAGGGGGAATCAGGTTTAGCCTAAACTGGCTCAGTTATGGTTGAGGTGCAAACACACCCTCCATTTCTGCTATCTATATGACCCCTTCTCTTTTCCAATGGTTATGGTCAATCTGACAGAGAGAGGTATCCCAATCCTTGTGGTTTTTAGTATAACAATGGCCATCAGTGGGTTCAAGATGGGCAAACTTTATCAGTTTATTATTTTACTTAGTGCCCCTACACATGGCCTGTTGTGGGGTGGCCGGGCTCTGGCACTCGGTGGTTTGATCTGGCCTCCCCACCGGGCCCGCGCCCTTCGGACCCTTTGTGGGGTGTCTTGAGACGACATTGTTGTAAATAAACTGAAACTGAAACTATCTCTGTAGTTATGCTGCTATAGGCTTAGGCTGCTGGAGGACATAATGACCACTTTCACCCTCTTCGCTACATTCTCACACTACTCTCCAATTTTGCATTATTTGCTGTTATTTCAGCTTTTAACTTTGTTCTCTCTTTTCTCTTTCTAGAAGCTACACCTGGCTTGACTCAGTATCTACCTATAACACCTTTCTGGAGACGGGCATCGTCCAAGCTTCTGCTGGCAACAACTTAATGCTCACCCTCTACCGATGATCCACATGGCCCTGTCTTTTAGTGTTTAACCCTTTCTCTCTCCTAGACATAGCTACTAACTGAGCTTAACTGTAACTAATTATATGTGCTCTCTTTCAGACTCTAACCTTGAAAACTGGCTCAGAGTTGATCTGTTCTTTCTTTCTAGGTGAAACGACTAAAGGAGCTACATTCATAAACATTTACTTTTCCTTCCCATAGAAAGGACTCCTAGATCAATTCAACTCAATTCAAAAATACTTTATTAATCCCAAAGGGAAATTAAATGTTGTTATAGCTCATATTATTCAGGTTTCTTCAAAGAGCCGTTGTAGATGCTGATGGCTGTGGGCAGGAAGGATCTCCTGTAGCGCTCCGTCTTACAGCAGATCTGAAGAAGCCTCTGACTGAAGACACTCTGTTGTTGTAGGACAGTCTCATGAAGAGGATGCTCAGGGTTCTCCATAATGTTCTTCCTTTTATGAAGAATCCGTCTTTCCACAATGATCTCCAGAGGTTCCAGAGGAGTCCCCAGAACCGAACCAGCCTTTTTTATCAGCTTGTTGAGCTTTTTTAAGTCCCTGGCTCTGATGCTGCTTCCCCAGCAGATGATGGTAGAAGAAATCACACTTTCCACAACAGACTTATAGAAGATATGCAGCATCTTGCTGCAAAAACCAAAGGACCTAAGCTTCCTCAAGAAGTACAGTCTGCTCTGTCCCTTCTTGTAGACAGCTTCACAGTTGCATCTCCACTCTAGTCTGTTGTCCAGGTGAACACCGAGGTATTTATACTCCACCATCACCTCCACTTCTTCTCCCATGATGGAAATAGTTTTTGACTTATTCCTGTTTCTCTTAAAATCTACAATTATCTCCTTTGTTTTAGTCACGTTAAAGATGAGATGATTGTTTCCACACCATGCCACAAAGTGGTCCACCACCTTCCTGTACTCAGCTTCTTGTCCATCTCTGATCCACCCCACAACTGCAGAATCATCCGAGTATTTCTGCAGATGACAGAAGTCTGTCTTGTACTGGAAGTCTGAGGTGTACAGAGTGAAGAGGAATGGTGAGAGTACAGTCCCCTGTGGTTCTCCTGTGCTGCTGACTACCTGGTTAGACTCACAAACCTTCAGTCACACAAACTGTGGTCTGTTTGTCAGGTAGTCTTTGATCCAGGAGATTGTTGAGGCCTCCACCTGAGTCTTCTGGAGTTTCTGACAAAGCAAATCAGGTTGGATTGTATTAAATGCTCTGGAGAAATCAAAGAACATGATCCTCCCAGTGCTGCTGGTTTTGTCCAGATGACAGTGGGTTTGTTGAAGCAGGTGTATGATGGCATCTTCAACTCCAACTCCAGAGCGATAAGCAAACTGAAGGGGGTCCTGATGGTTTACTGTTTGCTTACTCAGGTGGCCCAACAGGAGTCTCTCTAGGACCTTCATAATGTGAGATGTCAGGGCAACAGGTCTATAGTCATTGAGGACTGATGGGTGAGTTTTCTTTGGTACCGGAACAAGACAGGAGGTCTTCCACAACACCAGAACCTTCTTCTGGGCCAGGCTAAGGTTGAAGAGGTGCTGCAGAATCCCACAGAGCTGCTCTGCACAGCCGTTCAGGACTCTAGGGCTGACATGATCTGGACCTGCAGCCTTATTCCGATTCAGTCTCTCCAGTTGCATCTTCACCTGACTTCTTGAGACACACAGGTGGAAGGGGAAAGCAAAGGAAGCATCAACATCTTCTGATATAGTTGAAGGCAAACATGTACAAGCAGAAGGGTCTAGGGCTGAGGTGGAAGATAAAACATTTGAGGTGTTACTGGACAGCTGTGGATCCTGTGGGTCAAAGGAGGGTGGGATGTCTGTTTGGCTGTGAGCAGGAGAGGAGGATGCTGAGCTTGTTTCTGAATTGAACCTATTGAAGAATGTGTTCAGTTCATTGGCTCTGTCCAGACCTCCATCGGTCTGATCATCCTTCTGCTTGAAGCCTGTGATCTTCTTCATCCCTGTCCACACATCTCTGATATTGTTTTGCTGGAACTTGCTCTCCAGCTTCTTCTTGTACACCTCCTTGCTGTCTCTTTATCTTGACTTTAAGTTGCTTTTATAAACTCCTTAATAATTCTCTGTCTCCCTCTCTGAAGGCTCTTTTTTTCTTGTTAAGCAGGTCCTTCAGGTCACTGGTGATCCAAGGTTTGTTATTGGGGAAGCATCTCACAGTTCTGGTGGGGATGATGTTATCCACACAGAAGTTTACATAGTCGGTTACACACTCAGTCATGGCATTGATGTCCTCTCCATGTGGCTGGCACAGTGCGTCCCAGTCTGTAGCCTCAAAGCAACCTTGCAGAGCTTCTTCAGCTTCCTGTGACCATTTTCTCACAGTCCTCTTTATTACAGGTTGCCTCTGAACAAGGGGCTTATATTTCGAACAGAGACAAACAAGATTGTGATCTGATTTGCCTAGAGGAGGTCTTGCTGTAGAGATGTATGAGTCCTTGACATTTGCATAAAACAAATTCAATGTTTTGTTTTCTCTGGTAGAGCAGCTGACAAACTGTTGAAACGTTGGAAGTGTAGCAGAGAGTGAAGCGTGGTTAAAATCACCAGAAATTGCCACAAAAGCATTGGGGTTTTGTGTCTGTAGCTTAGCAACAACTGAGCTGATGGCATCACATGCAGTGTCAGCAACAGCGGAAGGTGGAACGTAAACTGTTGCCAAAATAACCCTGGTGAACTCTCTGGGTAAATAATATTGACGAAAACTTACTGCCAACAGTTCAATATCTGGACTGCAGAGATGACACTTCACAGTAACATGTCCTGGATGACACCATCTGTTGTTCACAAGTACTGCCAGTCCACCTCCTTTACATTTGCCGCTCCTCTTTAAATCTCTGTCTGCTCGTATGGTTAAAAAGCCCGGCAGAGAGACGCTGGAGTCTGGGATATGATCCTGCAGCCATGTCTCAGTAAAACACATGATACTGCATGCCCAGTACTCTGGCTGGGTGCTTTGTAGGGCTTGGAGTTCATCCAACTTGTTTCCCAACGATCTCACATTGCCCATCATAATCGACGGAAGAGATGGTTTGAACTTCCTGCTTCTCTCTCTTCTCTTAGCTCCTGCTCTGCATCCACGGCGTCTCCTTTTCAACTCATCAGGGATTTGGGGTTGTAGCTGAAGTATTATTTGAGCTTTTGAGATCTTAATCAGCTGCTCCCGGTTGTAAGAAACAACCCTGTTGCCATGGCAATGCATCATAACAAATGTCCAAAAATAGAAAGTATTAAGAAAAATCCTCCAAGCTGCACAGCATCTGACACTGGAGTGGACAGTCATCCAAAAAAAATCAACTGTATCCACCACAAGAGGAATAGTTCCCAAAAAAGAATAAATCAGAATCAAAAGTAACAGAGCTACTCCAACCTGCTGCCAGGTTGAGCGGCGCAATTCTAGAATCTGTGCTTCTTTGTTCTTTTTGTGTCTCTGCTCTGTTCTCTCTAACCCCCAGTAGGTCGTGGCAGATGGCCGCTCACACTGAGCCTGGTTCTGCTAGAGGTTTCTTCCTGTTAAAAGGGAGTTTTTCCTCTCCACTGTCGCTACATGCATGCTCAGTATGAGGGATTGCTGCAAAGTCAACGCCAGTGACTGTCCACTGTCTCTACATGTACATCCAGGAGGAGTGAATGCTGCAAGTCACTGACTGGATGCAATCTGCTGGGTTTCCTTAGATAGAAAAACTTTTTATCCAATTTGAATAAATAACTGAATCTGACTGCACTGTTCAATTGTTAGGATTAATTGGAATGTATGAACCTGACTTTTGTGAAGTGCCTTGAACAACATGTGTTGTGAATTGGCGCTATATAAATAAACTGAATTGAATTACTTGATATGCTAAATATGTCTGTGGGCTCCTTACTTGCACGTGTTGGTGAAGATGATGATGGACCAGTCGTCATGCTGGTCTGTGAATGTCTGGATCAGATGGACCAAGTAAGCGTCCTTCACCTTCTCTGGAGTGAGGATGTATCTCTGGTCCAGCTCTTCCACTGTCCGCGTTCTAACAACAACAACAACAATATTCATAACAATCCCTGTAAACACTGCTGAGAGGCCAGAATCTACAAAGAGTTGGAGGAAACAATTTTTCTTCATTTCAAATTACCCTTCTCTCTCCCATTTAGATCCATAACTGTGTTTTAAATTCAAATTTTGACATTAAGTAATACTGAATGCAAAAGAAAAAGTATTCCAACCTTTGCAACAGCAAAGTATTTAACAGGATTTTATGTGGAAGACCAAAACAAAGTGAAGTGTAAGGAAAATAATGCATGGTTTTATTTACTTTTACAGGTAAAATCCAAAAGGTTTCCATTCAATCAATACTTTGTATAACCACCTTTCCCTCCACATCGAACCCTTTGGGGTATTTTCATTAACTTTGTACTCAGAAGTTTGAAAACTTGGTAACTTGGATAACAAAACAAGTATTTAGGAAAATGCCCCTGAACAGGGAATTTTAACAGAGAAAGTGGGAGTTGCAATGTGGCCTCTGCACATATAGAGTGTAATTAAAAAAATAATTAACCAGTGGCACACAAGGCTGAGGAAAATATCTATTTGTCAACATTTCAAAAAGCGAGTCCCACTGATTTGTTTACGTGCAGTTCTAATATTCTTATATCCAAGCTTCTGGGTCTGAAAGCATCATAACACCATTGTTATCACACTGTCCCCATCATAAAACATGGTGGTGGCAGCATCATGGTCTGGGAATGCTTTTCATCAGCAGAGTTGATGGAGATAAATACAGAGCCTTCTTGGAATGCTGCAAAAAACTTGAGAGGTTTACCTTTCAGTAGAACAACAGCCCATGAATATTAAGCAGGTCCTACAATGGAATATTTTATATAAAACCATAATGTTTATGCATGTTAGTATGGCCTAGTCAAAGTCCAGACATAAATCAAATTGAAAACTCTTTCAAGCAATCTGTATAAACAAATTGGGACAATTTCAGTCTCTAGATAGAAGACCTGCAGCTGTGGGTTGAATACACCCACAATTTAATTTAAAAAACATCAGAAACATTATAATTTGTTTTCCTCTGCCTCACAATTATGCACCACTTTGTGATGGTCTTTCACATAAATAAAAATAAATTCTAATTTGTAGCTGCAACATGAAAACAAATGTGAAAAAAAATTGAAAAGGGTATGAATACTTTTGAATGTTCAAATCGTTTTCATTTTATTTGGATAAGAACATTTCAAATGACTCGCTGGACAGGTTTTCTTTTCACAAGTACGCAGATTCAGGCCAGAGAATGTTGCTGAAATCAAACAACAAATATCCAACCTGGAGGAATCTGTAATCATCATAACTCACTCTGACGTGCTCTCCCAGAAGAAAGGCTTGTTCATGGCGATGCTCTTCAGCTCCTGCAGAGTGTCAGTGAGCGTGGCGCTGAACAGCAACGTCTGACGTTTGGCCGGTAAGATGCCCAGGATCACCTCCAGGTCTTTGGTGAAGTCGGTACAACCCTGCTCCAACAGCCTGTCTGCTTCATCTAGAATCTTGGAAAAAATAAAATAAAACAAAACAAAACAAAATGTCATAAATAGGTGGTAACCAAAAACAAAACTGTTTCAGCAACTGTAACGTTAGGGCTATCAGTTCCTGACTTCTGAGTCATAAAATTTTGTTCCATCAATGATAAAATATTTGCTTATTCCTTCTTTTTTTTTAAACCAGATCTCACCAAGAACTTGATCTTGCTCATGTTGAAAGTGTTGGAGCTCCGGACGTGATCAGCCAGCCGACCCGGCGTTGCGACAACCACGTGAGGCTGGTTGGACAGCTCCATGGCCTGGCTCACCATGTCTGTCCACATGACAACACAGAGGAAAACAGTCACTCAGGGTGAACGCTGCAAGCAGCAATGATTTAAATGGGAGCAAAGTTTACACATTATTTGGGGGTAAAGCAAGAACTAGCGTATGTACAAGCTCAAGACATCTAAACAGAAATTAAACTGAAAACAAGCAACATTTTTCACTGAATTCTGCATACAGCCCATGCATTTTAACGCTGCCTATCTGAAAAAACACAGGATTTATTAAATAAATCCTGCAGCCGGTTCTGTTGGTGTCGCTACGCGGGCGGTCCATGTAGTTACCCATTCCACCGACGACGATGCAGTCTCTCAGACCCAGAGGCTTCCCCAGAACTCTGAACTGCTCTGCAATCTGATAGGCCAGCTCCCTGCATGACATCACATAAAAAAAAACTTGAAAATGCGTGGAAACTTTATTGCTTCAAAACAGACAGATCACATTTTATCTTCAGCTTTTCATTGAGGCCATGGAATCTATAAAAAGCATCCAAGTTAAATCAAGTGCAGCTTTTTAAAACCGAGGGTATTGGAATAATACACAGAATGAAAACACATGGGTAAATATTTCACATACAAATCATGCAAGATCATCATGGCAAACAATATTCACGCATGACATTGAAGAAACAGCATGCAACTCTGCAGCGTAACATCTATGAACCAAACCTTCTGTATGAAGGCGTAAGACACTTGACCACTAAACTGCTGCTAAAATAATGCTGGTAATGTTGATGACTAGTTTACTCGTGCAAATATATTGTTTATATAAGGTCAGTTTGAAGGAGGATGCTAAATAATTTGGGGACATTGCCAGCAAACTTTAGCAGCAACATTTTCGCGACAGACTTGAAAACACAACCAACATGTCCAAAATGTCCAAAATCAAAATTGGGAGTTCATAACATTTACAAAACTACTAAACTAATTTACAAAAACTTAAAGAGGGGAGGGAAAATAGAGAGCCTGGATCTGACGGATCCAACTCTGTGTAGCAAAAAGCCCAGAGAGTTCACTCATAATGTAGAACAGTTACAGAAAAGGTATAGCTTGTGAAATCTGATGTCTTTGTATATAAACTGTGAATTAATTTATATTATAAGCCTCAGGTTTTGAAAATCAAGTCATGTGTATCTGTGGCTTCTGACCTGGTAGGAGTGAGCACCAAGCAGAAGATGCCATATGGGTCCTCTGACAGTTTCTGCAGCACAGGCAACACAAACGCCGCCGTCTTCCCACTTCCAGTCTTGGCGCAGCCCATACAGTCACGCCCTGGATGAAGAAACATACCTGATTCATCTGATCTCAAACAAACCCAATGAAAATGTTAATAACTAAGGATTTTTTTTTCCTTATCTAAGAAAAAATAAATGTAATAAACAACCGCAATGAGTCACGAGCTGCATTTAGTTTTAAACTTGTAATAATTTTTACCTGATGGACAAGAAAATAATACCCATATGTAAGAGAACATCAAGAAAAAGTTGAACTCTGTTAGACAAACCATCACTGAAATAGAATACAAAGTCGTCTATCAAATTACCAGAAGCTTTAAGTTTATAGTGCTCTGCAAAAGTATTCATACCTCTTGAACTATTTCACATTTTATCACATTACAATCACACACTTGAATGTATTTTACTTGGATTTTATGTGATAGACCAACACAAAGTAGTGCATAGCTGTGGAGTGGGAGGGAAAGAAAACATGGGTTTCAACCTTTTCCAAAACAGAAACTTGAAAGAATAAAGAAGGTTAAATAAAAATGCACACCACACTAATACCCCTAAATAAAATCCAGGGCAAACATTTGCTTTCAGAAGTCACCATATTATAAACAGTCCATGTGTGTAATTTCATCTCATTCTGATCACAGATGTTTCTGTGAGGGTTTCAAAGGCTTGGTAAAGAACATCAACATGAGGACCAGAACAAACAGGTTGGGGAAAATTGATCAGAGAAGCAGCCAAGAGACCCATTGTAACTCTGGAGGAGCTGCAGAGACCCACAGCTCAGGTGATAGAGTCATGGGGAAAGCATCATCCTATGGGCATGCTTTCCTTCAGCAGGGGAAGATGGATGAACTAAATACAGGACACTCCTAGGAGAAAACCTTTAAGAGGCTGCAAAGGACGGGTGGACGTTCACCTTCCTCCATTACAACCTAAACATACACCCAGAGCTACAATAGAGTGGCCTAGTCATAGATCACACCCAAATCCAATTAATCTGTGGCAAAACTAAAACTGATGTTTACAGACACCCTCTATCCAATCTGACTGACAATTAGCTATTTTGCAAAGAGGTATGGGCAAAGAGTTTAGTCTCTAAATGTGCAAAAGTGGGTAGAGAAGAAAGAACACTTGGAGCTGTAAATGCAGTAAAATGTGGTTCTATAAAGTACTGATTCAGAGGGCTGAATACAGATGTACGCCACACTTTTCAGATGCATCATTTTCTTCCCACTTTACAAGGATGCACCGCTTGTGGTCTGTAAAATGCAACAAAATAGTTTAAACGGGAGAAAATGTGAAAACTGTGCCTAAAACCAGATCCACGCAAATACTTTTATGACAAACAAAACAACCTCTCAATACACTTTTGCTATTAGTCCCGCATGATGATCTGTTGAACGTTTTGGTTGGAGCTTTATTTCTTTGTTTACTTTAAACCAGAAGCATAAAGATCACGCAGACAGATACGTGGATTGTAGGTTAAATGCAGCATCTGTCCTCCAGTCAAATAAAACAGACCAGCGGTTACCTTCGAGGATGGCTGGGATGCAGTTCTCCTGAACTGGAGTGGGTTTGTTGATTCCCAGCTGTTTACACTGCTTCACCAGCCAGTCTGACAGACCCACGGACGACAGGTCACCCATTTTCAAATTATATGAACACAAAAAAAGAGAACAATTGAACGTTACTGACAGCTAATCGAGGCTAAAATACTCTATTTGTGCGTAAAGTCACACATCCTCGTGTTAGGAGTCAGCAGCCATGATGTTCTTCTTCTTCTTCTTCTGTGTTATTTTTTGGCAGTTGGCAAATAACGTTATGATGTGCATTACCGCCACCGACTGGTATGGAGTGTGGTTCTTCATGGTTTTAAATCTTATTTACTATTACAACAATCAAATTCTATTTATTAATTTAGTTTTTTTGAAAAATCTAACTATAATTTGAATATGCTTGCTACCTAAACTTCTTTGCAAAGTATCTCTCAAAATAACATTTTCTTTAATACCTATAAATTCTCTCCTTAAAATTGTTCTTTCTTGTTCATATTTCTGACACTTCAATATTACATGTTCTATTGTTTCCTCCTCTCCACAATAATCACATTTTCCTGTATTATGTTTCTTTATCTTGAACAATGTAGAATTAAGTCCTGTATGTCCTATTCTTAATCTTGTAATTAATCTTTCCTCTTTTCTGCTCCTTCTTCCTGTTCTTACTTCTCCTACTATCTTGTTGATTCTGTAAAACCATCTTCCTTTCTTTTCTTCATCCCACCTTTTTTGCCACTCTTTCCTGATTCTCTGTTTAATTATATTTCTTGTCTCTGACCTACTAATATTTATTATAAAGCTAATGTTGTTTTGTGTTGCCTTCTTTGCTATCCTGTCCGCCTTCTCATTCCCTCCAACTCCTACATGTGCCGGTACCCATAAAAACACTAATATTAATCCCATTCTTTGTATTCTAAATAAACTATGTTTTATTTCCAACAAAATGTCTGGTCTACCCTCTGAATGATTATGTTTTAAACTCAATAATGCTGAACTTGAGTCTGAACAAATGATTGTTTTTAACGGTTTTATATCCTCCACCCACTGCACTGCTAACAATATGGCTAATAATTCTCCTGAATATACTGATAATCCATCTGTAACTCTTTTTCCTACTTTTATTTTAAATTCTGGTATTACAAATGCTACTCCTATTTTTTCATCTGTTGTTGATGCGTCTGTGTAAATCTGGACATAATGATAATAATTGTTTATATATTCTTGTATTATACTTGAATCTAATCTACATTTCGTATCCTTTTTCTTTTCCATCAATGCCATATCCACCACTGCTTCTGGTAACAGCCACGGTGGCACTACTGGCAAAGGCAACATTAAACTTATTTCTTTTTCATATATTTGAAATTCTTCTGCTATATTATTGATAATCCAACCAAAACTCTTAACTTGTTTTTTTTCTTTTTCCCAGCATGGTTTTAAAATATCACGTGTGGGATGATCCGGATTATTGCTTTGTAAGTTTATCCAGTAATTTATTGCTAACTGTTTCCTTCTTGGATCTAATGGCATCTCTCCCATCTCTACCTGAGGTGCTGCTATTGGACTGGTTCTGATTGCTCCTGTACAAATTCTTAAAGCTTGATGTTGTATATTGTCTCATTTTATAAGATGAGTGTTTGCTGCTGATCCATAAATTATACTTCCATAATCAATATTTGATCTAATTAATCCTGTATAAATTCTTTTTAATGATGTTTGATCTGCTCCCCAATCAATACCAGCCATACATCTCGTAATGTTTAATATTTTTTTGCATTTATCTGTGATTCTTTCTATATGTACTTTCCATATAATTTTTTCATCAAACCATATACCTAAACATTTTATATTTTTTACTTGTTCTAAAACTTGATTGTATAATTTTAGTTTTATATTTTCTTTTTTCCTTTTCTGTGTAAACACCATTATTTTTGTTTTTTCCACTGAGAATTTAAATCCTCATTGATTTGCCCATTGTTCTATTCTAATAATTTCATCCTGTATTTTCTTTTCAATAAGTTTGATATTACGACCCCTTTTCCATATAGCTCCATCATCTGCAAATAGTGAGCAACCGACTTCCTTACCAATATTTTTAAATACATCATTTATCATTATAGAAAACAATAACGGACTTATAATACTTCCTTGAGGAGTACCATTATCTATTATATATTTATCTGACAATTCTTGACCAATTCTTACTTGTATTGTTCTATTTGATAAAAAATCTTTAATCCTGTTAAACATTTTTCCAGTAATACCCATTTTATTTAATTTAATTAATAATCCTTCAACCCACATCATGTCATAAGCTTTTTCTATGTCGAAAAATACAGCTACTACATTTTCTTTGTTTATTTGTGCTCTCCTAATTTCATATTCTAAACATAATGCAGAGTCATTTGTGCTTCTCCCTTTTCTAAACCCATTTTGATTTTTAGATATATATCCATTAATATTTAAATAATATGTTAATCTATTATTAATCATTTTTTCCATTATTTTACAAATATTTGATGTTAATGCGATCGGTCTATAATTTTCTGGTTTTGTGTTATCTTTTCCAGGTTTAACTATTGGAATAATTATTGCTTCCTTCCAGCTCTGTGGCAGCTCTCCCTCCTCCCAGACTTTATTGTATAATTCTAATATTTTGTCTTTTGCTTTGTCATTAAGATGTTCTATCATCGTATAGTAAATTTGATCTTTTCCAGGTGATGTATTTTTTGTTTTCCTGGTTACAAAGTTCAATTCTCCTTGTGTAAATGGTTCATTTATTAATTTATTTGTGTCTACATTATTTTGCATTAAATCTTTATATTTCATCTTTGTGATTTCCCTACCTTTCTTTCCCTCTTCACTAATATTATTTGAACTATGAATTTTACTAAATGTTTTAGCTAATATTTCTGCTTTTTCTTTATCTTCCGTTATAATTGTATTATCTATTTTTAATATAGGATATCCATATTATTTTCTAATACCCTTCATTCTTTTAATTGTTTTCCAAATTTGATAAATTTTTGTTTCTCTTCCTACGGTATTACAAACGTTTCTCCAATATTCTCTTTTTGCATGTTTAATGATCTTTCTTACCTTTGTTTGCTTTCTTTTGTACTCAATTAGATTCTGATGAACTGGGTATGAACTGTGTTACTTTTTAACATTTTAAATGCTTTATTTCTTAATTTTATTACTTCACTACAATCTTTTGTCCACCATGGCACAATTTTTTTATCGTTCTTTCTTCCTCCTTTTTTTATTGATTCTTCTGCAGCCTGTAAGATTTTTTTACCGATATTTATATTTAAACTATTTATATCAATTGACTCATCTATTTCTTCCAATTTCTTTTGACTTAAATATTAAAATTTTTCCCAATCAGCCTTATTAAAGTCCCATATTTTATATAATCCTGTATTCCTGTTATTTATTAATATTCCTGTTATGATTTTAATGGGGTAATGATCACTGCCTACTGTTGTATCTTTGTCAATGTCCCACTCACAGTTATTAGCTAAACAATTTGATACTATTGTTAAATCAATCACAGACTCTGTACCTGTTTTTACATTAATTCTTGTTCCTTTTCCATCATTTATACATACCAATTTTTTTATTTCCATTATTTCTTCAATAACTTGTCCATTTTTATAATTACATTTTCCCCATAATGTGCTGTTAGCATTAAAATCTCCACACCAGACTACTTTTCCTTCTAAGTATCCCATTAATTCATCCATCAACTCAAATGATAATATTTTACATGGATTATAAAAATTTATTATCTTACATTTTTCGTTTTTATTGTAAATTTCAACTACTATGTATTCTAAAGTTTTACCTTTTCCTAATATCTGATATTGTATCCCTTCTTTTATAA
Organism: Girardinichthys multiradiatus; assembly: GCF_021462225.1. Classification (NCBI taxonomy): domain Eukaryota; kingdom Metazoa; phylum Chordata; class Actinopteri; order Cyprinodontiformes; family Goodeidae; genus Girardinichthys; species Girardinichthys multiradiatus. The sequence continues at coordinate 12,238,943 of NC_061802.1, read as the reverse complement.
ATATTCCACTGTAATATTATCATATATTTCTATCAGCTGGGGTTCCTCCTTGCCTTACATCTGTTTCCAACTTTTTATTAATGTTTTCCCAAGATCCTTCTTTAAACCCTAAGACCTTTTCTGCTCCTCTGACTATTATTTTAATCTTTTCTGTTTTGTGTTTAGCCTGTTCAGTGCAGTTAATGACATAAGCTATGAATAATATCAGTTTTTTCACAGACATTGTAACATTTTCCTCTGATTCTACTTTTCTTTGTTGATAATCTGGAATCCTAATTTGACCTTCATCCCTTGATCTTTCTTTCTGTACATTTTTGACTGCTTCAGCATAGCTTATGTTTTTAGTCATTTTAATTTGTTGAATTTCTTTTGCTTTCTTCCTTACCTCACATCCCCCGAATGTAACTATGTTGCCCTCCACAATTGCAACATTTTTCCTGCACTTCTTCCCCACAATCTTCAATTCTGTGATCTTCTCCACACTTTGGACATCTTTGTTTTCCTTTGCAGACAGCTGCTATGTGACCATATCTCTGACATTTAAAACATCTTAGTGGTGGAGGAATGAAAGGCCTCACAGAAAAACTCAGATATCCTATTTTAACATTTTGTGGCAACACCTTTTCTTCAAAGTCTATTAAAATTGATAGGCTTCCTACTCTTTCTCCATTTACATTTTTTGTCAGTCTTTTGAGATTTTTTATCTTTGCACCAACAATGCTTTTTTTTAACTTGTCTATATCTTCCTCCAGAGGAATGCCATAAATTACCCCCCGAATGATTTTATCTTCTCCTATAATCTTCCTCTCTGTCACCGTTTTCTTGCAAATGTTTTCAACTTGTAAAGCCTTTCTTCTTTGTTCTTCAGTTTTACACACCACCAGTATATTTCCATCTCTCAAGACCTTCACCATTTCAACATCTCCTATCTTTTTTTATTTATTTCTCTAGATAGTGAAATAGGACTCAGGTTCTCTTTTTCTTCTTCATTTTTTATCTTTAATATTATTTTACATTCTTCCCTTCCGATTTTCCTCCTAACTACTCTCTCTTCCTCAGAACTGTTTTCTTCCAGCTCTCTTTTACTCCTTTGGCTGTGTAACATTTTCCCTTCTTCTGCTTTACCTCTTCCTCTTCCTCTCCCTCTACTTACTGGCGTCCATTCATCAAAGTCCATATTGTCCTCCTGTGTGTCCATTCTGAACCATTCACATACCAGTTTATGCCTTTTACTGCCACTTCCAAAAGTAAATAATTTCTACCACTGTGGGGTTCTAATTAGACCAGCGTTTTCAGACCGAAGTTTCGCGCTCCGCTCGTGCACCGCCCCCACCTACCATCCATGATGTTACGTAAGAACGTGACGCTTTACGGAAGAAAGGCGGGCGCTCATTGGTGCCCCCTGCTGGTCACATTATTTCTGAAAACATTTTTATTACACCCGAAAGAACTCAACTCTTTTATATATACATAAAGGCCAGCAGGTGGCGACAACGCTTCAATTAACCAGCAGCGGTGAGTTACACGTCTGCACTGCTAACGAGGAAGAAGAAGAAAGATTCTGTGGTTGTCAGTACAGTCATTAAAAGCACACGTGTGCTGTTTCTTCAGTATATCCTGTTACTGCCTATAAAACACACTTGAATTATTGATAATCATCAGTTTTACCACCTCTTCAAAAGCGGACGTTAAAGCAGTTTGTTGGTTTTGGAGCAAGCAGGCGTGCGTGAACTCAATGCCAGGATGCAAAGACAATAGTACTTACCTCAAAGAAGCAACTGCTGCTGACTATCAATCTGGAAAGGGTTCCAAGGGTGTTTCCATACAATTTAAAGTCATGCATCTTGTCTTTGGAAAGATTAGGGTTAATATCAGCCCCCCTCCTGTTCATTGTGTACATTAACGAATTGGGACAATTGTGTAAGATGCTAATATGCATTATTATGCTGATGACACAATTATTAACTGTTTGGGATCAATCCCTTCTAAAGCTGTTGAATCTCTGTAGAAAGCCTAATGTGGTCCAGCACACATTTCTGCAGCTAAAATGTGTTCTCAATGGTGACAAGACTAAGTGTTATTTGCAAACACCTCAAACTATCCCCACTGTGTCCACTCTTAAGGTAAATATGGAGGTGGTTTATACGTACAAATACCTTGGTGTCTTGCTTGATGATTCCCTCACCTTGAAGCCCCATATTGACAATCCTTTAAAGAATTTGGCTTTTTCTTTGGAGGTGAAAAAGCAGCCTGTCACAGCAACATTTTTTGTCTATTTTAGATTATGAAGACCTGTCATATATGAACACCTCAGCTCAATGTCTTCAAAAAAATTGACACTGTTTATCATGCTTCTCTGGGGTTTATTACTAACTGTAAAGTCCTGAGGCTTCAGTGTGAGTTGTACTATTGAGTGGGATGGTCTTCTTTGTCCACCAGAAGATTGGGGCATTGGTATAATTTTATGTATAAGGCCGTGCTTGGGCTTCTGCCCTCCTACATCTGTGACTTAATTACACGGAGAGTAATTCTTACTCTTTGCGTTCAAATGATCATTTGTGGCTCTCTGTTCCACTTCTCCGCAGAGAACTGGGAAAAGGGCTTTTGTTTACTCGGCTCCATCTACATGGAACATGTTGCAACAAGCCTTGAAATTAACTGAACTTATTTCATTGAATGCTTTCAAGTTCAGACTGAGAGCACTAGAGGTGACCTCCTTAAGTTGTAATTTTTATGGTATTTTAATCGTGTAGTTTAATTGTAATTGCTGTGTAACTTATGCTGCCTATCGGCCAGGACTCCCTTGAAAAATACATTATTAACCTCAATGGGGCTTTCTTGGTTAAATAAAGGTAGATTAAGAGAATTATGTACATTCACAGATGGAAAGCTTTTGAGAAAAAAAAGAACATTCGGTAGAAGCTTCATGCTTAGGGAAAAGGCAAGACATCCAGGAGCTTCATCTTAGACTCAACATGACTCACTTAGTATGTAAAATGTTAAAGTTTCTAACTGTGTTTGAATTGGCTGCCAGGAGAAAGTGCTTTCCTGAAAAGATTATGGCAGCATGATGAAGTTTGCAAAACTGAATCCAAATGATCTGATGAGACGAAGGTAGAAATGTTTTACTATGATGCACAGCTCAATGTTTGGCAAGAAAAAAACAGACAAAGGAAAAACAGCATACCATAACATATTTTGCCAGGGCACATACAGGGGTTGGACAATGAAACTGAAACACCTGTCATTTTAGTGTGGGAGGTTTCATGGCTAAATTGGACCAGCCTGGTAGTCAGTCTTCATTGATTGCACATTGCACCAGTAAGAGCAGAGTGTGAAGGTTCAATTAGCAGGGTAAGAGCACAGTTTTGCTCTAAATATTGAAATGCACACAACATTATGGGTGACATACCAGAGTTCAAAAGAGGACAAATTGTTGGTGTACATTTTGCTGGCGCATCTGTGACCAAGACAGCAAGTCTTTGTGATGTATCAAGAGCCACGGTATCCAGGGTAATGTCAGCATACCACCAAGAAGGACGAACCACATCCAACAGGATTAACTGTGGACGCAAGAGGAAGCTGTCTGAAAGGGATGTTCGGGTGCTAACCCGGATTGTATCCAAAAAACATAAAACCATGGCTGCCCAAATCACGGCATAATTAAATGTGCACCTCAACTCTCCTGTTTCCACCAGAACTGTCTGTCAGGAGCTCCACAGGGTCAATATACACGGCCGGGCTGCTATAGCCAAACCTTTGGTCACTCATGCCAATGTCAAATGTCAGTTTCAATGGTGCAAGGAGCGCAAATCTTGGGCTGTGGACAATGTGAAACATGTATTGTTCTCTGATGAGTCCACCTTTACTGTTTTCCCCACATCCGGGAGAGTTACGGTGTGGAGAAGCCCCAAAGAAGCGTACCACCCAGACTGTTGCATGCCCAGAGTGAAGCATGGGGGTGGACAGTGATGGTTTGGGCTGCCATATCATGGCATTCCCTTGGCCCAATACTTGTACTAGATGGGCGCGTCACTGCCAAGGACTACCGCACCATTCTTGAGGACCATGTGCATCCAATGGTTCAAACATTGTATCCTGAAGGCGGTGCCGTGTATCAGGATGACAATGCACCAATACACACAGCAAGACTGGTGAAAGATTGGTTTGATGAACATGAAAGTGAAGTTGAACATCTTCCATGGCCTGCACAGTCACCAGATCTAAATATTATTGAGCCACTTTGGGGTGTTTTGGAGGAGCGAGTCAGGAAACGTTTTCCTCCACCAGTATCACGTAGTGACCTGGCCATTATCCTGCAAAAAGAATGGCTTAAAATCCCTCTGACCACTATGCAGGACTTGTATATGTCATTCCCAAGATAAATTGACGCTGTATTGGCCGCAAAAGGAGGCCCTACACCATACTAATAAATTATTGTGGTCTAAAACCAGGTGTTTCAGTTTCATTGTCCAACCCCTGTAGCAGTCACTAATGTGATGACCTCTGCATACCAATGTATTCTAGGGCCAAATAAGACCCATATGTCCTACAGATGAAGGACCGTGTTCAGGATGCAGGACAATAGTCCAAACACAGCAGTAACTCATCAACCTAATCAGAAAAGAATCAGAAAAGCTTTATTGCCAAGTACGTTTTTGGACATACAAGGAATTTGTTTGGCGTAGTCGGTGCAATACAATACAAATTAAACAGTATAATGGCTAAAAAAGAAAAGACTTGATGTGTTGCAATGGCCCAGTCAAAGATCAGACCTCCACCTAAATGTGGTAAGGAAACCTGAAGAGAGCTGTGCTGAAACAAACACCTGGAAAGCTTGACAATTTACAAAAAATTTATTGACATCAATGTAGAGAAAAGTATTTCAAGTAATTGTTGCTAAAGGTGGTTCTGCATGAAAATAATGATAATAGCTGATTCATAATATATATTTTTATTATTATTAGAATTTCGGTCTGTGGTCAACTGAACAGAGAGATCAAGGATACACTGTTAAAAATAAAAGCAACCTCATTTAAAGTCTTCCTGTCTTTGTCTTCTTTTATGTAAATAATGGAGACTTGAATGACAACAAAGTAGTTAGCTCTGTGGTTAGAACCTGCTTTCTCACAAAAATGCATTGCAAACTGACTCTCAAAAGAAGTTAAAGTTTTTGTTTTTCTTGAACTAATAAGGAACTTAGTAAAATAAAACTAGGTGTTTAGGAAAGGTGGGGTTTAGGAAAGAACCAACGTGCAGATAAGAGCTGGACAGCAGCATGTCTTCTTTATTCCAAAGTCCTTTACAAAACGTAGCAAAAATGTAGCGTAGTCGAAATCCTTAACGTTTACAAAAACAAAACAAAACGTAGCAAAATAACTGCAGGTGTACAAAGGTACTAAGCCCAACAACTTACAAAAAGCCACTCTGCAGGAGCAAAGCATAAACAAAGTATAGACGTGGTAGGGAACGGGGTAGTAACGGAAGGAACCAGCGAGGAACTAAGCACACAGAACAACTAATATATGCAGGGCACAGAGAGGGGAACAAAAGGCAGGTAATCAAAGAAACAGGGAACAGGTGTGACAAGGAGGCAGGAAGGCTGAAGGGACAGGTGAAACTAATACAAAGACTAAAGCAAGGAGAAGGGACTAATAAACAATACAGTGAACCAAACTAAGCAGAACTATAGACAAAGATAAATAAAGCATAGAATCAAGACTAAACATGAACTAGAGGAGACTGAGAAACTGGGGGAAAGACAACAACCTAAAAATCTAAGGACTTAGCAAAATAGAAACCATAAGGGAAACGTGACTACAAATGTAAACAAACATAAACCAACACTGATAGAACAAAACGAGGATAAAGCAGTGAAAACAAGGACTAGAATAAAAGTAAACCAAGATGTAAACAATAACTAAGCTGACCTAACATAATCAAATACAGAGTTACTAAATGGGAAACTAGACAAGAGAATCCAGGGAGACAAAGGACAACAATAAAAATAATAATTAATAATACTAATACTAATAATAACACAAGAAATAGAAAAGCAACCACAAAAGGAACTAGGAGCGAAGGGGGAGAAAACAATAAACACTAGGAGATAGGAAATCAAACAAACAACCATGACTACAAAACCAAACTAAAGCCAAAACATAAAACCACAACAAAGTCCAAAGATGTCGTATCACGACAGGTGTAGAGAAACTATGAAATGTAGGGCAAGTAATGTAAATAATTAAAAAGCTGTTCCAAGAAAATTTGATCCCTGTATATCTGAGCTGGATGAGAACAGCTGTGAAATTAGATAATATTAATTTTCTGATGGCTAAAAATGACCCACATTAGTGCCCAGAACATCATAGGGTCAATAAATACTCATCTGATACTTACGCTTTGAAGTTTCAAAGGTCAGCAGCTGCTCTTAATACCTGGCAGCTGTTATTTCATCTGATTAAATAATCCGTTTTATTTGTGTTATCATAATTTACAAAGGTTCAATTTATTTCTGCCCATCTGGAAATGTCATCCATGCGGCCGAGAAAAACCAAACTGTGTGAGAAGGTTTAATTTTCATCTTTATTAATGACCATTAATCTGCCAAAAATACCACAGTGTTTTTATCTTCTCGCCACTTTGTCTTATGTTACATACAATGTAGGTAACCTTTATTTGCCATTTTATATTCAGAATTGACTGATCTGTACTGTCCTTAATTTTCAGCCTTCTGTTCATCCCCATCTGCTCCGACTAAACCTTCAGCGTTTACTCTGCCTTCCCGCTGCTCACACTGATTCATGCAGACTTTTTTGGAAAACTGTGTGTATAAAAGCCCCTGCACAATGTTCAGATTTCTCAACAAAATCTGAAATAGATTATGCGTGCATTATACAGGTCCTTCTCAAAAAATTAGCATATTGTGATAAAGTTCATTATTTTCTATAATGTAATGATGAAAATTTTATATTCATATATTTTAGATTCATTGCACACTAACTGAAATATTTCAGGTCCTTTATTGTCTTAATACGGATGATTTTGGCATACAGCTCATGAAAACCCAAAATTCCTATCTCACAAAATTAGCATATTTCATCCGACCAATGAAAGAAAAGTGTTTTTAATACAAAAAACGTCAACCTTCAAATAATCATGTACAGTTATGCACTCAATACTTGGTCGGGAATCCTTTTGCAGAAATGACTGCTTCAATGCGGCGTGGCATGGAGGCAATCAGCCTGTGGCACTGCTGAGGTCTTATGGAGGCCCAGGATGCTTCGATAGCGGCCTTTAGCTCATCCAGAGTGTTGGGTCTTGAGTCTCTCAACGTTCTCTTCACAATATCCCACAGATTCTCTATGGGGTTCAGGTCAGGAGAGTTGGCAGGCCAATTGAGCACAGTGATACCATGGTCAGTAAACCATTTACCAGTGGTTTTGGCACTGTGAGCAGGTACCAGGTCGTGCTGAAAAATGAAATCTTCATCTCCATAAAGCTTTTCAGCAGATGGAAGCATGAAGTGCTCCAAAATCTCCTGATAGCTAGCTGCATTGACCCTGCCCTTGATAAAACACAGTGGACCAACACCAGCAGCTGACACGGCACCCCAGACCATCACTGACTGTGGGTACTTGACACTGGACTTCTGGCATTTTGGCATTTCCTTCTCCCCAGTCTTCCTCCAGACTCTGGCACCTTGATTTCCGAATGACATGCAGAATTTGCTTTCATCCGAAAAAAGTACTTTGGACCACTGAGCAACAGTCCAGTGCTGCTTCTCTGTAGCCCAGGTCTGGGGAACGCGGCACCTGTAGCCCATTTCCTGCACACGCCTGTGCATGGTGGCTCTGGATGTTTCTACTCCAGACTCAGTCCACTGCTTCCGCAGGTCCCCCAAGGTCTGGAATCGGCCCTTCTCCACAATCTTCCTCAGGGTCCGGTCACCTCTTCTCGTTGTGCAGCGTTTTCTGCCACACTTTTTCCTTCCCACAGACTTCCCACTGAGGTGCCTTGATACAGCACTCTGGGAACAGCCTATTCGTTCAGAAATGTCTTTCTGTGTCTTACCCTCTTGCTTGAGGGTGTCAATAGTGGCCTTCTGGACAGCAGTCAGGTCGGCAGTCTTACCCATGATTGGGGTTTTGAGTGATGAACCAGGCTGGGAGTTTTAAAGGCCTCAGGAATCTTTTGCAGGTGTTTAGAGTTAACTCGTTGATTCAGATGATTAGGTTCATAGCTCATTTAGAGACCCTTTTAATGATATGCTAATTTTGTGAGATAGGAATTTTGGGTTTTCATGAGCTGTATGCCAAAATCATCCGTATTAAGACAATAAAAGACCTGAAATATTTCAGTTAGTGTGCAATGAATCTAAAATATATGAATGTTAAATTTTCATCATGACATTATGGAAAATAATGAACTTTATCACAATATGCTAATTTTTTGAAGGTTTCTCTCACTTCTTTTTTATTTTTCTCACTTCTTTTTTATTTTTCAGAGCAAACAATAAAAATAATCCAGCCTGCAAGATGGCCCTTGAACAAACAAAATGGTGTGATAACAGGTCCTACACTGTAAAAATTACTTGCAAGGCAAGTCAAGGCAAGCTTATTTCATAGCAACATTACTAAGGAAAATAAAGGAACAAAGATAAGAAACTTACCTTAAAACAAGAAATGCAATAAAAGAGGGATAATACATTTTAAGCATTTCATATACATTTAGAAATATTAAAATGCTAATTTTAAATAAATAGATTACTAAGACATAATAAAAAAAACTAATATGATTTGTGACTTTTGTGTGTAAGCTGCAGTAAACAATATTGTTTTCAGTCCTAACCTAAAGGAGCCGACAGTTTATGAAGATCTCAGGTTTTCAGGTTTTAGATTTGAAGAGAATAGAAACTAAATGCTGCCTCACTTTATTTAGTTCTGGTCTTGGGTATTTAGAGTGAAGAGGTCTTACCTGACCCGCAACTCTGAAATCTATTTAGACCCAAGACCATTCACTGCCTAATCAAAATGATTTTATCTGTCTCTTCTTTTACAAACAGGGAGCCAGTGCAGTGATTTTAAGAACTGGTGTAATGTGATCAGTTTTCCTGGTGCTGGTCAGGACTCTGGCAGCAGCATTTTGGACAAATAAATATATCTGAATAAATTAGATTTTATTTTGTTTTCTGTTAGCATTCTGTTAATAATCACACTAAACCACATCAAACACCTTACAGATGATTAGGGAGAATAATTGCAGTTATCAAAACTTACAAAAATATCATTTTACTTTTCAGTATAGTAGTGATACAGTTATACACCTTACCAAAGGAAATAAATAGCTGTTCATACAAGATAAACATAAATAGATGGTCTTAAATATTCTGCACAAACTGATAAATTCTTTGTCTGTACTTATTTTCCACTGCAATGACATATCAAATCACAATATTTCAGTGTTGATGCTCTGTAATTTTCATCAGTTGGACTTAAATGACCAAAATAATGCAGCACAAATAATTTTAAGATAGTATTTATGCCTGTTAACCAACTAAAAGAGGAGTGGGGTTAACCAGAGTAAAGAGACAAGGTTCCGTCCAGCTCCATCTCACTGTTAAATAATTATTATTAATAAATAAGTTAATAAATTATATTTCCTTTTTATTCCGTCAAATTTTTCATTTCCTCATGTATTTTTGACCTTTAAATTCTTTTCGTATTTCAGTGAAATATTTAATATTTTGAAACAAAAATCAACTAATACTTTGTTTTTGATGAGAGCATCCACAGACCTTCTTTCCAGGGGCTCAAATGAGATTTTAGATTTGACTAAATGTATTTCACAGACATGCTAAGCTGTTAAAAGGTTGTGGATTCTATTAGAAGAGCTGCATTTGCATATGAAGTTGTTTTAGTAAGCTCAGAGATGTCTTTTTAGTTGCAAGAACAAAAGAAATTGATGAGGGAGACAACTGTAAACATAAAAAAATGGACAGATCATTATTTGGTTTTATTCAGAGAGAGGAAAAGCACAAAGCCAGGACATTCAGAAAACAGTGAAGATCACAGGATTTATGTCATGTTCAAGTAAGCCCTTCAGAACATGCAGTCCAGTGAAAAACACTTTCCATTAGAAGAGCCTGTCATTATCTACGTCAACCATAAAGAGTGCATTCAGAAGGAATACCACAAGGTGAAAATCATTAATAACTCACAAAAGAGAAGGATAAATAACTGAAAAGGCTAGAATGGTTGCTGCTGGGAAAATAAAAAGACAGAAGGGAATGGAACAGGCTTGAATGACTCATCTGTGGATGCATGGAGAACATTATCTGTGAAACATGTGAAACATGAGGCAGCGTGTTGATTTGAGCACACATGGATTCCAGATGTGTTGGGTCACACATGTTTGCTCAGGATGTGGCAGGAGCATCTGGAAAAATGCTGAAGCGTATGGAGATATTCAGCATGCTCTGATTCATCCCAGTTTGGGAAAGCTGACTGGACAGCACTTTACCAAACAGATGAAGAACCACTCAATAAACTCTGCAAACAGCAATGCAGGAGATTTTAAAGTTAAAGAGGTGGAATATTCTTCAAGTTTAGTCAAAACAGCTGAATTTCCATCTGGTTACGGTTAATTTCACTTACTGAAGACAAGCAACATGCAGCAGAAAAGGCAGATAATCAAATTGCAGAAAAATAGCCTAAATAGCAGAAAAATAGCCTAAATAGCAGAACAATAGCAGAAATCATCCTCTTTATTAGATAAGCTTCAACTGAGTGGTTTTAACAGAGATAAACAGAGGATAGCTTTTCTCTGTGGGAATCTGCAGAGGACCAGACTGAGCAGTCTTATCTTATTAAACATTTTATCAAGGCATCTTTTCTCTGATTGCACAGATCTTTGTTCCACTCTGCACAGTTTGGGTGAAAGCCTTAAAAGTGACTCATCTGCTGTTTGACTGAAGAGGGATACGAATCCCTGCTGAGAGGACTGATCACAGTCTGCACACTCGGGCTCCTGGAGCTGATTATTTCCTGTGTGTTTAAGGCAGAAGCCTGGACATTCAGCTCCTGTCCTTCTCAGAGCATCCAGCTGTGCTGCAAACTGCCCCAAACCAACTAAGAGGCGTCTGTCTCACAAACAAGAAACCATGGAGGTTTCTTGTTTGTGAGACAGAGATCCGATGTTCCTTATGCTGCCTCCCTGCAGCCCAGAGGAGCAGTCAACTGCATCGCTGAAACAGGCCACTGAGCAGCACAATTACTGCTCCTACAGCTCTTCCACTACATTTGAGCCTCCAAAACTTAACTGCAGCTATTTTAAATCATGGTTGAGTTGACTGTGAACCAGAGCCTGCTCTTTCTAACCACAAAGAATTGAATATAAACAGATTTGAATGGAAATAATCAGATGATGCATTGAGAAATAAGAATGATGTGAAATATTTTACTTTTCTTTTGTCTTTTTTCACCAGACAGAAGCTCTGAAAATGTGTCATATCTCTGAGACACACTCTGAAACCACTTGATATATGCATTTAGTTACTAAAAGCTACAGTATCCGTAAAGGGATAAGATATTTAGGAATTCAAAATCTGATCTGACTGGTTGGGAAGAGGTACACTTCCTGTTAAGGTTTGCAAGATATAGGACCCCAGAATGCAGACGAGCAGGCAGCGTGACGGTAAGTGAAAAAAGGTTTAATAACAAAAAACTCACTCACAGCAGGAGGCAGAAACAAATTAAACGGGCAGGCAAGACAGGCATGGCATGAGCAAAAAGACAAGACTTGGTTTGCGAACAAGACATGAACATGAGAAATGTTTCCGCGAAGAACAACTGAACAGTGTGTATATATGGCGTGTAAACCAGGTGAAGCAAGACAGATTAACTAGGTGCAGGTGAACCGAATAAAGTTGATTAGCAGAGAACACAACGTGACAGGAGCAAAACGTGGCTTGAACAGAATGCAAATCCAAGGAAACAAACTAATAGAAATATAACTAGAAAAACATTAAACAAAAGCATAAACAGGAAAATAATTCAATTCAAGACTTGAGCAGTGAAAAACATAAGGAAAAAACCCGAAACCAAAAACAAACAACCCCAAATCACAACACTTCCGAAGAACCTCAGGCTGCACTTTGTTGTTTAGTTTAGTTTAATGTCCTCTGTAATTAAATTCAATTATTGTTATATATTTTTTAGATAGCATCAAATTACAGCAAAGCTCAGTTATACTGCAGTACATAAGAGAGCTACACTACTGGTCAAAAGATTTAGATACATTTTCTCACTTAATGGGTCTCTTTATTTTCATGACATAATTGCGTGTGTTCATTTACAGCTTTGATGCCTTCAGTGAGAATCTGCGTACAATGTAAATGGCCTTAAAAATAACTAAAACTATTCAATGAGAAAGTGTTTCTAAAACTTTTAACCAGTAGTGTATGTCTCTGTGTAAGTCTGACTACGGTACTAAAAAGAAACCTGTGATTATTCTTGTTCTCTATAAATGGTGGATAATTAGTTGTTCCTTAGTGAAGTTGGAGTAATTCTAAGGATATATTTATTTAAATGTTTATGATTATGGCTTACTGTGAGTGAAACACAAAGTTCGGCTTCTCGGAAAATTAAAATATTACATAAGCTCTATGAAAAGGATTTTCAACACAGAAATGTCTTCTGATGGCCATTTTATAGCCTACACACTCATGAGGAAGACGGCTGACTTGACTATTGTCCAGCAGATGGTCACTGACATCCTGTTCAAGTTACAAAAGGTAATTTTAAAAGAAGTTGGCCCTGCAGACAGTTGTATCCAAGCATATTAATGAGAAGTTGAGTGGAAGGAAAATGTGTGGTAGAAAATTGAGCACAGGCAACAGGGATAACCACAGCCATGACAGGATTGTTACTTAAACTATTGCTTCATTAAATGACACAGCTCCAGAACCAGAGATAACGTCAGAAGTGTTTCCCCTGGGCTAAGGAGAAAAGCGGACTGGACTGTGTCCTTGTGGCGAAAGTCCTCTTTACAGATAAATTTACATTTTCTATTTCCCTTAGAAATCAAGGTCACAGAGTCTGGAGAAAGAGGGGTGAGACTCAGAATCCAAGATCCTTTAGGTCCAGTGTGAACTTTCCACAGTCAGTGTTGCTTTACAGTGTCATTTGCTGGTGTCGGGCCACTATGTTTAAAGTGGAACTAAACCCCATGTAAAAGAATAACTTTGCTCCCCTGACAGAGTTTAAAAATGCCACCAAAGTTAGCAGTGCCAAGTGTAGGGATGAGCGGAGGGGGTTAAGCAGGGGTGCGGTCAGGAGGATGAGGGAAAGTTGCAGCTAGCTTAATACATTGAAACATGGAGAGTGAATAGAGCGACGCTGGTAGTTTCACCACAGATAGATCTTTTGATGTGGAGGATTTTTTTCACCCCTCTTATCATTGGAGGTTAAGAGAGGCCTTATGGAGCCCAGCGGGCCCGAACCTTATCAGTTTGAGCCGCTGACTCGCTACGGGAGCGTGTTGGAGTGAGATGGTTTTATACCCGAACTGGGGCTGTGACGTAAGCATATACCAAGCTGGGGCGTTGACCTGCGGTAGCCACTGTTCAACCCAAAGAGGGCAGCACTAAGACAGTTTTAGGACAAATATTGCAAATTTAAAGAGGTTTACATTGAATTTCAAAAAATGGCACAGTAACATAAAAATAGCACAGTTTACCTGCAAAAAAAAGTTGATTTGGGGTTTAGTTCCTCTTTAAATACGTCCAAAGTCAATGCAGGCATTTACTGGGAAATTTTACAGCACTTCTTCCCTCTGCTTACAGGCTTTATGGAAATGCTGATTTCATGTTCCAGCTGGACTTGGCAGCTGCCCACACGACCAAAAGCACCAATACCTGCCCTAATCACCATGGCATCACTGTGATTGGCCAGCAAACTGCCCTGATCTAAACCTCAAAGAGAATCTATAGAGCACTGCCAAAATAAGAGGAAAGACCAGGACCAACCTGAAGGCCACTATTAAAGCAACCTGGACTTCCTTAACACCTCAGCAGAGCCACAGGCTCATGCAGTAATTCATAAGAAAGGAGCCGCAACCTAGTATTGAGTGCATATATAGCACAGTGCATGGGCATACTTTTCATTCTGTTTACTGGTTTCATTCATAATTTCAATTAAAGTTTTTCGTTAGTTGTAAGCCAGCATCATAGAAATAATCACTTGAAATATAAAATATAATAACTGAATAAATGAGAGACAAATACTATTTATTACGTTTTTGAGATGCAGCTGTTCAAATGGTTAATTGTAAGGTCAGGAGGCAGTTATTTGATGGCTGATTGTTTGCAGAAGTTTTAGTGGTAAAACGTTTTCCTGCACCTCATAAATTAACACTGAAGTGACGTTTAAGGCAGTTGTCACGTATCGTATTTCAGGCTGACGTTTTCGAGGGGTTGGCATGGAGAGCGTTTGGAGCATTTCGCATTGTGTCCGTCAGGAGGCGCTGAAGGGGCCCCGCGACCCCTCTGAGGTTGCTTAATGGGATCCCAGCGTGATCTCGCTCAGAAGCGGGAGGGGAGCTCGGCACACAAGTTCTGGAGGAGATCTCAGCCCGAAGCGGTCTGTCGCCTTACTTTAATCGACATTCCTCCGTGTGTTCCGCCCGCAAAGCTGAGCCAAACGTTAACGGTGCGTAATTACGCACGGGCGCGACGGGTCCACGCTGTTACTGGCTGTGGAAACCCGTGGACAAAGAACGGCAGGCAGGCAGAAAGGCTGGAGTACAACTGCCTGACTTCAGAGGAGAGAAGTACCGTTGGGAGGGAGACGGGGGAATCTGGAGTCGGAAGTGATTTGTGTTTTTACTTATGAGAAATGTAACGTAAGAAAAGGATTTTAAGAAGGAAAGGCAGCCGTTTGGAGAGAGGTGAAAGCGGGCCAGACAGACTTCTGACAGGAATAACTCCTAATATTCACCATCCAGGTCATCGGAGCATGGGGTGAGTTGTAGATGTGAAATGATCCATTCAGATCCCTCTGGAAAACACTAAATGTTTGAAAGTAAACTTTGTGTCGAGTCTGTGTTTTTTTTTTTCCTGAGGATATCAAGATATTTGATCCGGTTCAACTGCAGCACAGAAGCCTTTTGAGCAATTCTAATCAGCCAACATGTGACTGGGCTTTTTTCTTTGTTTACACCATAAAAGACATCCCAGAGAGGGGGATCCTTTATGCAGAGTTTGGCCTAGTTTCCTCACATGTCTGTTTAAACCATAACGACAGTTGTGACCGCAAGAAGGTCAGAACGGCATTATAATTAATGTACTGCCTTTGCAATCACTCTCATGCAGCTTCTTCAGCTTCAGCACTACCTGGGATGTTGATCCTGATAAAATGTACAGCTAGAGGCCAGTTAAGCACCTTCTGCATAAATTACTTTTTCCTGCTTTACCGTTTTCATCAGCTTCCCAGACACACTGAGAGTCTGGCAATTTGGATAATTTCCGACCTGATTTCTGTGCAGAGGACCCTAGTTAGGATTTCGCTTTGGGAATCTCCTGTTGACGCTTTGCTCTGTCTCCTTAACTCTGCATGCGTGTTTTAGCTGAATAAATTTTATATGTGAGCCTCCAGCTTGCTTAAAGCTCACACAATCCCCCCTCCCCCCCCCTCTTGTTTTTTCTCACATTTGCAGAAAGCTGTGACATTTTCCTAATTTCCCTTTGGGATTAATGACGTATTTTTGAAATAAATTGAAATTTTACAAATATGCAGATTGATAGTTCAGTCATTTGAGATGCACTAATCGATGATTTTTGTGGTTAACTTTAACCTGTTAAAAGTAATTTTGCCCATTTTAATTTCTCCTTTATATATATATATATATATATATATATATATATATATATATATATATATATATATATAAACAAATGATTTTTTTCTACTCATTGGATAAATTAAAAACATAATAAAAATGTTTATACTAAAAATAAGGTTTTGAAAACAGCCCAAAGTTGCATCTCATCATAACAGTAAACCTTTCCAGGTTATTGGAGAAAGGCATCTGTACAGATCCGACCAAGCTCATCTCCTTTACTGCTCAACAGGACAGATTATAGCTCACCATCCTTTTCCATTTTTTCTTGTTTTTGCGCACCTAAAACTGTGTTGTGTATCACAATGTATGTATTATTGTTTACATGATAAGAGTGAGTAGACCAACATTTCCAAAGCCAACATGTTCTGTGATAGACAGCATGGACCCTTAACAAGGATAAAAACAGAGTAACTTTGCTGTAATACATGCAAAGTCTGAACCTGTTAAGAAGTAGCAGCCTAAATGACTCAATAGAAAACACAGCTCCTCCAGAGTAACCTATTACACCTTTGTTGCTTCCTCTGACTTCATTTTCAAAACCTCACTAGTATCGAACAACTAATCTAAAGTTTTTCCACTCAGTAAAATCTACATTGAGGAGTGTTCTTCTCAGTACTTCCTGGTAGCTCTTAGTGTGGGGCGTTCACTGATTTAAAAAAAAGTTTAGATTTTTTAGTTTCCAATTGGCCAGTCACAATTATGCATACATTTTTTTTAATTCTCATCAACTGCTGATTTCTGAGTGCATCTCTATTAATAATCAATTTTGTTAAGCTTTACTTCATTTCACTGATCATTATGGTCTCGTGTGTTCAGCATTAAGGGTGGGCAAGATGGCAAGATTGTAAAATTGCCATAAGAAAGATTCTCCATGTAAACCACAGCTAATAAGGAAAATCATGTGACACAACATTTAAGACAGAAAAACTGAATAAATTTGTTCAGGTTTATGAAATGTTCTTAATTGTGTCAAATTATTAAATTGTCATAAGTACAAAACTTATTTTGTCAGACCAAAAAATGTATTTTAAGCTAAAAAGTAAAACAATCCCAACACCAACACTGAAGTTTCTGAATCTGAAAAGAAAGGAAATAATAGCAATGCATCTGTGGAGAAGACTAAATCAGGAATATGCAGAATGTGCTGCATAAATAATATTATAATCTTTATGCTTCAAGGCAAAATGCCTACATGTGTAAAATTGTAAACTCTTGCAACAGAGTCAGTGTTTTTCTCTGTGCTCTACGAATCTACATCATGGCTCTCAGGAGATGCACCGGAGCTTGTGGTGTTGTCATCATGTTACACATGTCTCAAAAAACTGACCATAGTCAGACATCAGAAAGTTTGAAATACTGATGATGTTTAGGTAAAGACTTCTTTAGGCAAACTCCAAACAACTTTATAGCTGCTATATGCATCAAAAGTGTTAGTTTTCAGTCAACGTTGACACTTCTAATATTCGGTTCCTTGACTAATCTACATGGAGCAGAAGGCATTAGGCACACTGCACAGTGGTAACAGTGAAAATGCTGGGAAACATCTTAATATCAAGTGCAGTGTCAAATGAACACTGTAGCCCAGTTATTGTGGTGCAGAATGGACTGTGTCACCTCAGAGGTTGTCACTATTGCACTACATAGAAGGTAAGTCATTTGATAGTGTTGAACTATCTGATGGCCTCGGTTCGCTTTTTTTGAGTTTTAACTCTACACTTTTATCCAGATAAGTCACCTGATCCTGGCGAAAGTGAGATTCTGTAGAAATGCTTCCTTTAATTTCTGAGACGGTGTGCACATTCAGAGAGGAACTGACACAACTTCTGCTGTAGACAGAAAGCAGCTCTTCCTACCACCTAACACAAAGAGGAAGACCTTGAGTTAGAGCAGCAATAAACAGTGCTAGTTTTAGCTGCTTTATGCTCTGAACAGGTTGTCATTTCAGCCGATTCAGATTTCTCTTAGGTAACTATGACATAAAGATTTAGGAACAGCACTGAACAGTCATTGTAAAACACAATTTTATAACTTAAAAACAAAGGTAAAAGGATTAACATTAGTGCCATCCCCACGGCTAGGATAAGTAAAACAGTGGTTTCAGAGTCTATGTTCTGGAGAACGTAGATCCTTTCCTAAGCCGTGAAATTTCCAAAAGGCTGTCAGCGATTCCAGCATGTTCCATGACAGACAGAGGCTGAAAGCTCAAAACAAAAAACCGAAACATTTTTATGTACTCCCTTCAGCCTTCCTGTTGTCTGCTGAAGTCTCTCTTTCACTCTCTCACAGCCTGAATGAACTAGACTTTTTGAAGCCTGTAAATAGCTTATTAGATCTCTGTTTAGCTACTTCTAGATGCTGAAAATAGCTACCATTGAGTGTTCTTCCTGCAGCAACAACCTCCACTTCTAAGAGAGTTTATCTGATAGTGCCCAATGTTGCCAGTCACCATTAATGAAAGTAGCTTTTGGCTGTTCTAGTAGTCTTTAGAAGTCACTAAATGTCATTACCTAATTTACATAATTGTTAATGTACAAGTAATTGTATTGGATGCTATAGGAGAGAGGAATGACATCCTGGGGGACACATTTCTTCTCTTTTATCTGGATCTAGCAGACATGTCCCGGCATGTCATGAAAATAAAACTTAATACCTTCCTTATTTAGCTCCTTTCAACTCTGTGCGTCCTCTGATTTCATCGTTAACAGCTCAGCCATAGTGAGATGGCTTTTAATCTTCTCTTAGCAACATGCGCTTCCACACCGAAGAGTGTTACCACTGTAACCTGTTTACTCTCAGTATTTTGTACAATGATGAAATAAAGTTAAGATTTTTTCATTTTCATGCTAAACATTATGTGATTCCAGTCACAGGCTGATTTACCATTGCAACTGTAGTTGCTGATCACATTTTAATGTACCTAAATACATCTGCATACTTTCAAGAGCTGAAGCTGCATATCTTTGCAACATTTGGAGGGTAGCCTGAAATGAGTAACCCGACTACAAACAGCTATTTAGTTATTTGGAAATAATGTGTGATAAGTGTGTGTAGGCTCAGTCTTAAAGATGAGCTTTAGTTCTTATTGTCTGAGCCTTCGGTATTTAAGTGCATTTTGATATCCTGAAAGACATCAAAGAAAAGCTATAACTGTATTCTTTCTTACTTAAAAGTTTTTCACTACCTAAGCACATCTGACCTAAATCCTATAAAACCTACTTTAAATTTGAAACTGCTCTCTGTGGAAAAGTTTGGGAGTGAAACTGGCAGAAAATGTATAACGACTGTATTGCTGTATGTTACTCTGTGGATGCACCATTTCACTTAATAATGTGGACCTTCTTTCTTCTGGTTGTGCTGCAGAGGAGGTATCTGAGAGCTGTAAAATGTACCCGCGACACAGAGAGAGGTACACACACTCCACCATGTCTGTGTTGTGGCATCTTGTAGCATCCTCGGAAATGATGCTTCAAATCCCCGAAGCATCAAGATCTTCTTCCCTGTTTATTAGATGCTAATGACTAAGTTGTTTATTCATAATTTATAAAGGGGTGATTATAAATTTAACATTATTAGATATAAAAAAGAGGGAAGCATTAAGGTAGCTTTGTGTTTTAGTTTGGATAAAGGGATTAACAGAGGCAACTATTATTGGAAATGTCAACAACACCAACTAACGCAAAGAAATACCTTTTGATTAACAAATCATTTGGTTTGATATTCGAAAGTGCAACATCAGGTATTGATATATTGGAAATAATCTGCCCATCCCTCCTTTATGAAACATTCATGAAGAGAATCCACCATCATTTCATTGCTGTGATGTTAATCCTTCCCCAGTCTGTGTGGAAACTGCATCGAAGTGTGGTTGCTAAACGCTGCAGAGGCTTCATGCTTGTCGTGATGTGCAGATGTTGTCAATACAACTCCGGCTGTCTTCGCCTGATGTCTCTTTTATCGTTATTTCGTCCTCCTGTCACCAGTTCCACCGCTGCTCATGTGCTGTCGGTCTCTTTAAGCTGCTCTTCAGGCTTGCTTTGCATGTCACAGCCTAATGTTTAAAGTACCCGCAGCTGATAGTATATGTAGTGCAGTGTTTCCTTCTGATGTGGTGAATGTGTAAAATCACGTTTGTTTGTCTGAAAGTGAACCAACTGATGATGGGTGCTATTTAAACAGATATCAGAGTTTTGAAACAAAACCTACTGTTGCTGCCCGCTGACACATTTCCTGTTTGCATTTTTTCTGTTTACAGCCTAAAAACTTAAGAAAGTTAAGATATGATCTTTCCTTTGAGCTCCTTAGGAGACAAATCCACATTACTACACACATTTGCAGATGGAGTACTTTGCAAATTTATTCCCTCCACATTTTGTCATGTTGCAACCACCAACTTGAATCAATTTTATTGAAAGTTTATGTGAAAGAGCAACACAAAGGTGCGGCCATTTGTATTCTGACACCCGTAAATAAAATCCAGTGTAACTGTTTTCTGAAGTCAGCTAATATGTAAATAGAATCAACATGTGTGCAATATAATCTCAGTACAAGTCCAACTGTTCTGTGAAGACCTCGGATGTTTGTGAAAGAACTAAGGAACACAGCGGACAAGGGAAGTTTAAAGCGTTAGGTTATAAAACACTACCCTTCTCATAGAAGCACTGTTCAACAAGAATGGTGCTAATAAGAGAAGCAGTCAAGAGACCCACGGGAACTCTGGAGGAGGTTTTGAAATCCACAGCTCAGGTGAGAAAATCTGTTAATAGGAAAACAATAATTTTGCACTATGACCTTCATGCAAAAGTGGGAAGAAGACAGCGATTCCTAAAAAAGGCTGAAAAGTTCAAAAATTATTCCTCATTTTCCTTCCCCTTCACAATTGTGCTCTACTTTGTGTGGTTTATAACATAAAACAACCATAAAATACCCTGAAGTTTGGGGTTGTAACGTGACAAAATTGTACATCAACATTAATGACCTATTTTTAAATTCCATCATAAACTCTCACTGACAAAAACAGTTGTAGTACCTATAGGACCACTAATAGATTAGGCAATAATTCAGTTTTCAGACTGCTGGCATGTCTAGAAGAGGCAACAGAGGGCAGTTTGTGGTGGCGATACAAGTGGAGCCATACTGTTAAAGATTGTTGCTGGAGTGTCTGACAGCCAGTCTGAACAGTGGGTGAAGATGCTGCATTAGACAGCATTACCCACACATCACGGAGTTTGATAAAGGTTGTATTGTGGGGTTGCTTTAGGCCTGGTTGTTGTATTGTGTAGTTGACCTAAATGTGGGACATAAAGATGTCAAAGCGGCCGATTGTTGGTTTGATGATGACCTCAGCCACCCAAGCTATCCGTACTATAGGAGGATTGTTGTTCTGTGTGTGAAGCATTGCAGAATGCTAAATGGCCTGCACTTGTATAGCACTTTATCAAGTCCCCAAAGAGACCCCAAAGCACTTTATACCACAAACAGTCATCCACCCATTCATACACTGACAGTGGAAAGCCACAGCTACCCTGGGACAGACTGACAGAAGCCAGGCTGTCATAGAATCATCATTAGCAGGCAAGACGGGTGAAGTGTCTTGCCCAGGACGAACGTCTACCACCTGAGCCACAGTCGCCTCCCATAATATCTGCACCTACCATAGAGACACGGGTTTTGAACTCTTTAGAACATCCTGCTTTGTGTCTTGACTACTGATATAAAATGGACTACAAGTTCGTTGTCACTGCCATCAACACAAGAGCAGAAATAGCTGGATTTACTCCTGGTATCATGGTGTAGCCTTAGGTGAGGACTTCAGGTCACATATGAAGAGACAGAACAGCTCTGCATCAGTGATAGCCTATTTTCTCTTGTTTTAACCACCCTGAGATGACACCCTGTTGTAGTCTTTCAACAAGACTGCAACCCAATATGTTCTGGATGTGTGTATGGTCTGGACCAATAAAATATGCATGAGATCACCCTGGACATCAACTCCAACCCAGTGCAGATCTGCTGGATCTGGAGGACAGATACAACAGTTCTGCCTGCATGAAGAATACAATAGCTGACTCTGATTTCTGGGAAACTGGTTAGAATCTGGTTAGAATCCATTATATTATGGCTTTTTTGATAATAAACTGATGAATATTCTGTTGATGTACAGTGTTGATAACAGGTTGGGCCAAATTGAGCCTCTAAAATACTGTTTTATCAAAGTTACAGTGGATTTAAAGTTCTTAAAATTGACAGACTGTTAATTGTTCTTGGTACAGCTTGAGCACCAACAGAGCACAAAGCTATGAAAAAAAAAATATTTCTGAAAAATGGGTGAAAAAGCCAAATTGAAAGCCAGCTTCACCATCATGTTGGTTCATGATTTCTGGAACATACAGATAATGAAACCTAACTTTTTAAATGTTTTGTACTGTAAATGTCTAAAAGGTTATTATAATCTGCAGGAAACTACACATTTGAGTCTAAAAAAGCTCTGAATTTAAAACTGAAAATGTGTTTGCATGTGCATTCTGCTGTGTGCACCCAGCTGGATCACATGGATCCCTCTCTCCCATTCTGGAGTAGTGGAAATAATTTTATTGCTGACATAGAAAGTTAAAGACCAACCAGAACTAAAATAATCTTTTCTAATTTATTATAACCTAGTTTGGTTTTAGAAACAGCAGCGTTGTAGCAAGAACATAAATCACTGAATGGAGCTGTGATTTTATTCTTTACAATTTAACTCGGCTAAGTAATTGGATGCAACTTGGGGTATATATGAAGTTGAGTTGTTTTAACTGAACCAGCTGCTCTGTGTGGGGGATCTTCCTACATGTAATTCCTACATGTAGATATCTCTGTATAAGTCCTTCTGGCTGGCAGACTGCCTTTTCTAGTAATTTCTCTTCATTTATCGCCATAGAAGCATATAACAATGTGCAGATCAGCTCTTCCTCTCTGACCTTTATTCTGAATACGGTGAATGCTTCGTCTTTCTGTCACCTTCACAATCCACAACAGCAGCTAGTTATCAGTCAGACTGCTACAAGAAGAGCTGACCTTCAGATAAGTCCAATGGAGTTCGCATTTGAGAATGTTTTTCACTTTCATTCTGAGAAGAACAAAAATCGGTACTCTAATCCTTCAAAACATTCCTGACATTATAACAGAATATCTGACATGGCTTATGTTGGGTTCTGGTCTGTATTGCCAATAAGACGACCTGCTGAGCAGCAGCACTATGAGCTGGCAATTCGCCTCACTGTGCTATTTTAATCTGCAGTTGAAAGCAGGGCGTGTTGTGTTGCCCAACGAAGCCAAAAAGTGGACCCGGGGCTGCTGCCTGAGAGGTCAGACCCTTACAGGAGAAGTGCTCTTCTGAGGAGCAAAGCAAGAACGGCTTAGAAGAAAAGCAACAACACTCAGTTGCTTCAGGAAGCTTGAAGTTTTTTGCTGTCTGCATGCACAGATAGTGAAAAATGACACCCAGCTTAATTTGTTTGTTTGACAGAATTGAGCTTTTCTCAGAAAGATGCAGAAATCAGGGTCTGAACGTTCACTTTTTCCACATTGTGTCACATTGAAACCACAAATTTCAGTATATTTTACTGGGCTTTATCAGATAAACCAATACGAAGTAGTGCTAAATTTTGAAGCGTAATTTAAAGGGTACATGGCTTTCAAAATCTTTTCAATTTTGTGTTTTTTGTTGAGTCTGACAACCTGAAATAAAATCCAGTGCAGCCCTTTAGCTTCTCATGTTACCTCATTAGCAAGTTTAATCCATATATTTTTTTTTATTTAATCTCATTATAAATACTGACATTCTTGAAGGTCTTAGATGTTTGTTAGAGAACAGCAGAGTGGTGAGGAATATACTTCTGTGTATACCTAAAGCAGAGAGAACCCACGCATGCACGGGGAGAACATGCAAACTCCATGCAGAAAGACCCCCGACCAGGATTCAAACCCAGGACCTCCTTGCTGCAAGGCAACAGTGCTACCAACTATGCCATCATGCATCACATTGATAATCAATGACAAGATTTGAAAACTGCTGTACAGAGATGATTTCCATCCAGCCTGACTGAGCTTGAGTTATTTTGCAACAAAGAACTGAAAAGAGTTGAGGTTCTCTAGTCTCTAGATGTGCAAAGCAATTAATTCAATTCAACTCAGTTTATTTATATAGCGCCAATTCACAACACATGTCGTCTCAAGGCACTTCACAAAAGTCAGCTACATACATTCCAATTAATCGTAACCATTGAACAGTGCAGTCTGATTCAGTTATTTATTCAAATTGGATAAAAAAAATTTCAGTCTAAGGAAACCCAGAAGATTGCATTGAGTCAGAGACTTGCAGCATTCACTCCTCCCGGATGAGCATGTAGTGACAGTGGACAGTCCCTGGCGTTGACTTTGCAGCAATCCCTCATACTGAGCATGCATGTAGCAACAGTGGAGAGGAAAAACCCCCTTTTATCAGGAAGAAACCTCCAGCAGAACCAGGCTCAGTGTGGGCAGCCATCTGCCACAACCGACTGGGGGTTTAGAGACCTACCCCAAAAGACTTGCAACTGTAATTGCAAGGAAAGGTGGTTCTACAAAATATTGACTCAAGGGGGCTGATCACCTATATATGGAAGCCCATTCTCATCTATGTACAAAGCACTTGTTTTTGTTAAAATTTTAAAATCATTCTCCTCCCTTTCCAACGCTAGTTTGTTGGTCTATCAAAATTGTGAAAAGGTTCAGCATGTATGGATACTTTTGCAGGGTACTGTATAAATTAGGTCCTCTCTACTGGATAGGCTTCAAACT
This sequence comes from Girardinichthys multiradiatus, assembly GCF_021462225.1. Classification (NCBI taxonomy): domain Eukaryota; kingdom Metazoa; phylum Chordata; class Actinopteri; order Cyprinodontiformes; family Goodeidae; genus Girardinichthys; species Girardinichthys multiradiatus. Next base: position 12,214,226 of record NC_061802.1, on the reverse strand, counting down.
GATGATTTGTCAAACTGAATCATCTGCATCTAAAAATAAGAAATTTCTCTCCTTAAATCCAGTCCATTTTTAATGCACGGTCCCCTTTCCTTAGATGTGAAATGTTCTTATAAAACCTCATCTGCTTATATTCAATGTGCTCTTTGCTATTTCCCTTCCAGTTCTCTAACTTAAATAATTTCTACACCTTTGCACGGCATGCCGAACCGCACCTTTTCCAGTCTTAAACTCTCTTTTGACCATTCCAAGCATGAACTTCAGTTTAAATGTATAACCAATACAATTTATGGCTCTGACTTCAAAAACTCCCCCATCCCTCCACACTCTTTAAGAGCTCACAAAGCTTATACGCCTCATCAATGGCAGTTTGACATGCATTTTCTCAATGAGTGGCTGATTGTGTTTGACTGCATGGCAAGACAGGAGAGAGTAGCTCTCTTACACATCAGGGGATGGGGGTGAAGCTCACTCAGTGAAGATGTGGTGTATGTGTGACTGTCCTGATAAAACTAAACAGTTAATAAGAAGTACTTTGTAAAAATTCTGCACTCAAATCCTACATGTATGTTTTTGTTTGTAAGTTAAGGCCAGTGCACATATTATTTAATTTATTTAAATATCTAAGGCTGGAATGGACAAAAACTTGGACAATAAGCCAAACTCTAAAAATACATTTCTATTGGTGCTCTCCTCCCTGTCCTGTCTACCATCAAAAAAACTAATTTTTTACTTTGTTAGTTTCACACAGTCATTGCTGTTGTCATTGTAATGTACATACATGTGCAAATTCTTGCCAACCATTATAACACAATTAGAGTGAATTTGAAAACTCTTCGGTTAAACAGTCATTTACTCTCATGCACTTTTAGTAGCATTGAGTCTTGGTGAAATGATGGTGTGCGTAGCTGGTGCCGGATGTTTCACTTCTGAATCAAGCTTTAATCGGCCCATGTTCAGCATTGTGCTTTACTGCATTTAAATGACCACATTCATTAGTGGTGTTAACATTCTGGAGAACTTTCAACATAAACATGCTGAAATTTGTACTGAGAAATGCACACCCCCTGGTGTCAGTAAATGGCACTCTGGTTAAATGTGAACGCTTAGTAAATCAAGTGTCTTTTAGGAGAAACTTCAGTTTCTTTTTGCAGAAGAGTCACAATATTTTCCTTCAAAGGTAGGAACATGGTGACTGTTGTGTGTGTGTGTATACTTGTTTATGTTACAACTGTAGAACCCACCATTAAGCCCTAATGACCTACCATAGTCTACCATATAACAGGAAGTTAGTTTTATTTTCCCAAAGCAACACTTTAAATAGGTTGCATGTATGCACCACAAGGTGCTGCAGTAAGGTAACTTTGGTGTAGTGGAGTCCTATTCTAAAGCATGCAGATTTATGTTTAAGTAGCAACTATTACTTCTGCAGCTTTTCTCTCTGTGAGGTTTCTACAACACAAAATAATTTTTCTGATTCTAAGAACTAAAGAACAGTCATATTCCTGTAGGAAAACCAATGTTTTCAATTTGTAGCCTCAGGCATCTACTGTTTCTGCTGAGTTTAATATGACAAACAGCTAATTGTCAGTCTGGTTTGGTCAGTACAGGTTTTGGCAGCAAAGAGGTGCTATTACTAATGTTGATTATTGCTTAACTATGACACATTCAAGGATATGAATATAAAATTATGGATGTCTATTCAAGCTGAAAACTGTTGAGCAATTGATACATTTTTCATGAAAATCCCATTTGGTGGCTACTTGGGTTCATCGTCTGGACTTTTATCTGGCTGTAAAGCAAGTTAATGTTTTATCAGCAACCTCAGAGTTTTAATTTCTCTTCCCTTTTTAGAAGAAAGAAAATGTTGAGATGTTCTTAGCTGCTGAGGCGTTCTGTTCCTTTTTACTGTTTCAATTGCATTAACATTATGTTACATCCCAAAATCAATGCAGAAGAACTCTAGAATAACAGTTTCTTTCACACTTTCCCTCTAATCAATTTTTGCCGAGATTGTTGAAATAACCACTTACGATACTGTATATAGTATAGTAAAATAATTTAGTTTGGACTGCAAACTGTTTCATTTGACATTCATGTCAGCATCACACAACTGTGTTGGAAATATGCATTTTATGTTTTTTCAATTACAAACAATTTCATTTTAATGGGGAGAATATCAATCAGATATCCAGAGTATTTGATCCCACAGCAGAACATGACTTAGAACTCATTTGGGAAAACTTTACTGCCAAGCACAGCGGCAACCATCTTGTTGCTGGTCACTGGGTTTGCACACACCCCTGGAGGAATTTTGTCCCTCTCCTCTTCAGAAACTGTAGATCCTTTAAGGCTGCCAAATGGCAACCTAAAGCTTCAGCTTGTCTAAATTCAAATGGATTTTCTGAAGGCCTAAGGTCTGGAGATTGTCTTGACATTTATGGGATTCTCATTTAGCTACTCATTTGTTGCTTTGGTTGTATGTTTTTGGTAACTGTCATCATAGAGGACCTATCTATGTCCCATGTTCAGTATTTTTGGTTGAAGGAAGAAGGTTCCCATCTAACATTTTATTGTACATGGCCCCATCCTTTGGCCCCTGAATACATCTTCTATCCCAAAAAGCGTAATGTTTCCACCTCCTCTTCCTGCTCTTTCAGCCCATAGTGATGCAGGACACGTTTCACTGTGAATAGTGACACTTTAATCTGGGGTTGATTCTTAGAGCAAATCTTCTTTCTGAACAATATGCTGGCTGGACATTTCCATGCTGTTTATACTTATGTGGAATGGTTTGAACCGATAACTGTGGCACCTTCAGTCTTGTGGAGGTCCACAATTCCCTGATATTCCCTGATTTTTCCATGATGTCACACAAGGAAGTGTATTTGGGGGGTTGCTTTAAAACCACGTGTGGTTCTATTTAATTTAAATGTTGTAAGACAACTCCATTAATATTTATGTGTTTTAGCTTTCTTTAAACCTTTCGACTGCACCCCCCCATATCATTATTTTATCATAAAAATTAAAAAGTTAAAACATTTTTATTTCAATGATAAAGTAATAAAATGCAAAATATTCATGTAGAAGAGAGAATATTCTGAATTGACATCATTGCAGGTCTCAGATGTGAATCAAAATGAAATAATCATTCATTTGAATTAAGGTTTATTTTTCCGAATACATTGCTGTGTGCTTAAAGCCACATGGGTCGTATTTTCTTATACTAGTGGAGGCAATTATACTCTGAGTTTGAGCACAGCCATGACGATCAGAGGAAGTCTATTAGAGTCTCCTAGTTCTGTAGGAGGTTTCCTGGTGAAACCTTAGCGTTCTTCAGCTTGTAAAGATGGATCATAGATTCACAGTGCCTCAAAACCACAGATATTTTATTTTCTGCCCTTCAATAAAGGCTTGCAGTGGAAGGAGGATGTTCATTTGGCTAACCTTAAAAAAGTTTCTCAGATCTCGATGTGCATCCATGCTCTTGAACTTCAACTGAATTCTCTGTTGCAATCAGTTTATAAAGAGGGAGGAATGTAGCTGATAGCCTGAGGGTCTCTTGTAGTATCCTGTGTCACTGCTTTTATTTTAGGAGGTGTGTGATTAACATTAACCTGCTAAACTCCCCCTTTCTCTCACCACGACTCAATGGCTATAAAGATTTTATTGAGGCAAACCTTCAGGGGTTTTATTGAAGGAAAGTGCTGTTCATAAGGCAGCAGTTGGTAAATCAGAACTGTAGTTCTGCTGATGTGAAACAGAAAAGCCACATAAAGACTTTAACAGAAATCATGTCCATTCAAGTCTGAACTCAGCTGTGTTCCCCTGCAGGCTCTCATCTCATCTGGTCTTTTTCTTTCTTTAGTTTTTTCCTGGGTGATTTCTTTTCTCACTCTGACGACTAAGTAAAATGAATCCTAAGCATTGCAGCAACTGTTGTCCTTCCATAACATTAAAATATTTATTATAACAAGCTGCTCTGTTTGCCATTAACCTCTAAGATTGATCTCTGGTTGCTTCACAAAATTTACAGTTGAAGTTTATTTACAAATAGCTTGTTTAAAGAGTTTTAGCTAAACCTCCTATTATGGTTCACTTCCGGTTGATTAGACATTGGGCTTAAAAATGCTTATAGATTTTACACACAAACCTGGGTTGAGATTAGGGCTACACCATATACAGCAATCATATCATTATTAAGGTATATCCAGAGGAACTGCTTGGATTGCAACAAAGGTTAGCAAATTATTTAAGCACCTTTCAATCAGGCTCTTTATGCCCAGAATTAATTTGGTGACTCTTGTTTGATGCAGTATAAAAATGTTCCAAACGGTAAAGAGGTGGTAAGGTGGTCAAGTTGTGAAGACACTACAACTACAGGGGTTGGACAATGAAACTGAAACACCTGTCATTTTAGTGTGGGAGGTTTCATGGCTAAATTGGGCCAGCCTGGTAGCCAGTCTTCATTGATTGCACATTGCACCAGTAAGAGCAGAGTGTGAAGGTTCAATTAGCAGGGTAAGAGCACAGTTTTGCTCAAAATATTGAAATGCACACAACATTATGGGTGACATACCAGAGTTCAAAAGAGGACAAATTGTTGGTGCATGTCTTGCTGGCGCATCTGTGACCAAGACAGCAAGTCTTTGTGATGTATCAAGAGCCACGGTATCCAGGGTAATGTCAGCATACCACCAAGAAGGACGAACCACATCCAACAGGATTAACTGTGGATGCAAGAGGGACCTGTCTGAAAGGGATGTTCGGGTGCTAACCCGGATTGTATCCAAAAAACATAAAACCATGGCTGCCCAAATCACGGCAGAATTAAATGTGCACCTCAACTCTCCTGTTTCCACCAGAACTGTCCGTAGGGAGCTCCACAGAGTCAATATACACGGCCAGGCTGCTATAGCCAAACCTTTGGTCACTCATGCCAATGCCAAACGTCGGTTTCAATGGTGCAAGGAGCGCAAATCTTGGGCTGTGGACAATGTGAAACATGTATTGTTCTCTGATGAGTCCACCTTTCCTGTTTTCCCCACATCCGGGAGAGTTACGGTGTGGAGAAGCCCCAAAGAAGCGTACCACCCAGACTGTTGCATGTCCAGAGTGAAGCATGGGGGTGGATCAGTGATGGTTTGGGCTGCCATATCATGGCATTCCCTTGGCCCAATACTTGTGCTAGATGGGCGCGTCACTGCCAAGGACTACCGAACCATTCTTGAGGACCATGTGCATCGAGTGGTTCAAACATTGTATCCCGAAGGCGGTGCCGTGTATCAGGATGACAATGCACCAATACACACAGCAAGACTGGTGAAAGATTGGTTTGATGAACATGAAAGTGAAGTTGAACATCTCCCATGGCCTCCACAGTCACCAGATCTAAATATTATTGAGCCACTTTGGGGTGTTTTGGAGGAGCGAGTCAGGAAACGTTTTCCTCCACCAGTATCACGTAGTGACCTGGCCACTATCCTGCAAGAAGAATGGCTTAAAATCCCTCTGACCACTATGCAGGACTTGTATATGTCATTCCCAAGACAAATTGACGCTGTATTGGCCGCAAAAGGAGGCCCTACACCATACTAATAAATTATTGTGGTCTAAAACCAGGTGTTTCAGTTTCATTGTCCAACCCCTGTAAGTTGTTCCAATGCCAACATTGCATCCATGCAGTGATTTGCAATTTTGATATTGCACACAATATTGTTGGCATGAAGATTGCAAGAAAGTATATTGTGCAACTTTCGTTTTGCCTTTAAGGATACGAAAGAAAACTAAACTATCAAAACTTTGTAACGTTGTTAGTTTAATAGAAAATTGGTGCTTCGTACAAAACATTTTTCAGAAAATCTGATTTATCTAAAGGTATTGTACCCCTGCATAGAAATGCACCAGGCAGGCTCTTATGGGCCAATATCAGAGTCAGTGTTTGTTTTATTTTTTATTTTTACGTCTGAACTAGCAAATGTAATTTTATTTCCAACGACTCTAATAAATATAAACTCATTTGTGTAAATTTTGTTTTAATTCAACATTAAAGCCTATTAAAGAGAAAGAAATGTGCTATATCTTGTAGTGGCTTTAAAATTAACAAAACATGAAGGGATTACAAATTTCTCTAACCTTTATTTTAACTAAACTCAAAACAATGTGTAAGAATATGCAGATGACTGATTTATTTAGGCTGAGAGACGTTGGAGTTTTCAGTATGGATGCCATATATTGAACGGGTGGAAAAATAAGTATTTGGTCAGCTAATGAAATTAAATTTCGTTTACTGGCTGTTTGACCGAACCATATTGTTCGTTTTTCATTTATTTGTTTACTTCAGTTATTATGGCACATTTAAAAGTCACTGATTATAGTTGTGTTTGGATCATGTTTTCCATTAATAGATCATATTAATAGATACATAAAATCATGGCTGCACAGTGCAGGTCGCAGTTGGTAGAACTGTTGCCTTGCAGCAATAAGGGGTTTGAATCCTAGCCTGGGGTCTTCTACATAGAGTTTGGATGTTCTTCCCGTGCATTTGTACGATCTCTCCAGCTTCTTCTCACAGGCCGAAAACATGACCATTGAGGTTCACCATTAAGTTAATTGGTTAATTTATTTCTGTGTTGCCCTGTGATGGACTGACGACCTGTCCAAGGTGTACCCCGCCTGACACCCAATGACAGCTGGAGATGGGCAGATGCCCCTCCGTGTCCCTGCATCGATAAGGAAGTATAGACAATGGCTGGATGATAAAATCACATTGTTTGCAAGGCATGCACAACCTTTAAAGTGAAATTTCTAAGTGTTTACAACTGCAGAACTGTATATTTAAAAATGGTTTTGACCAACAAAAATTTTAACTTTTAATGGATTATATTTGTATTACTATTTTTTATTTGAGCTGGATTATCATCAGTCTGGTGTTTGAATAGAAGGCAGCTGGACTCCTTTTCTGGCTTCTTGCAGAAGCTTCACTTTTCATCTGAAAGGTCACTGAAAAACTGAAAAAGCCTTTCAGATTTTCAAATTCTGGATGACTGCCAGTCTACACATGCATGAGAGAACAAACCAGCACAAAAGGTCGATGCTGTTAATGTTGGCTCATGTGAGAGCAGTGTCGGCGTAGGTTTCTCATCTTTCTGCTTGTTTTTTAATGCTGATTTTGCAATAAGAAATATGCTTATGCTTACATCAAATATTCTCTTAAAGAAGTATTAGTATTAACTTTCTTTGTGACATAACCACAGTATCCGAAATGTTACACCAATACAAGCAAAATAATTTGCTCATCCAGTACAAAATCCCACTTTAGGTATCTACACCTAAAGCTAATTTAGAGTATCCGAACTACCTGGCCAAGATTTGAACCCAGGACATTCTTGCTGTGAGGCTAAACGCTAAACCACTGTGCTGTCCTACAAATGTATTTAATTATAAATCTATGAAGCCTTTCATCCATCCATTGTCTGAACCCCCTTATCCTATAGGGCCGCGGGGGGGCTGGTGCCTATCTTCGGCAGTCATTGAGACTGGGTTCACCCTGGGGAAATCACCAGTCCATCACAGGGCAGTGCTAACCAGGTATAGTTAATTAAGCCAATTTCATAGTTACTTAAAGTAACAAATTTTAATGGACTTTTAGGCGCGTATTCCCACAAAATCGATTTGTTTCATGTAACTGCAAAATGTGATGGTTTTGCCCTATTAAAAGGTAAAAATTAAACAATGTGAATATGTGGAAGTGGTCTCCATTTATTCGAACACCAGGCGTTTTAACTGTGAGTTTATATATTTGTATCAGTATAGTTAGAAATTAATTTTATTTAATATTCCTTTGTCCAAATAATAGAATAATAGAAAATGGAGAAGTTTTTCTGAGGATGACCCAGTTGATATTGACCGTTTGAAGATCAAGGAGAATTTGTGCAGTAAATAAATCCTTAACTCACTGAAGTTCTATGTTGTATTACCAGTCCAAAACTGAAAATCAATAGCTTCAATACATAGTTGAAACCCCAAAATAAATGTGACATTCATGCTAAGTGCTTGTAAACCTTTACCCAGAACTGAAAAGGTTTGTTTATCCTGAACTCTGAGCTTTGGAGGGTTAAAATGTTAAAATTGTCAACGTAGAAATGTTTGTGTTAACAGGCTATCTCCTTCTAACCAGTCAGGCACCGTTTCTCACTCACAGTGTGTGATTTAATAAAAAGCTGCTCAGATGTATGGTAATTAGATAAAGTTTTTTTTGATAATGAAAGGCTTTGTAGACACATGTAGACTTTCCTCTTCTGTACGACACTGGAAAAGGAGTCTGTGACAAGCTGCTGTGCTCACCTCAAGAGGACGTTAATCCAGCCTTAATCTGCTCATTTCATCAAAAATCGGCATGACGCTTCCTGTCTGAGCTGATTAGCTCAACAGGCATTTTCACGGTGACGTCGCAACCGGGCCAATTCATTTCTGCAAAGCCTGAGGGCTGACGAGCAGCCAGTCACCGCTTTTCATTAAGATGTGAATATGATAGGAGGTAAATCCTACTTTACTCTGTTGATATTTATCATTTTTTTCCTGTTTATTCTGGTTTATTTGCTTATTGTCGTCTTTATTTTTTATGCAGCCAGATGATTAGTTTAATAAATCCTAATGAAGAGCTTTTGTGGTGCTGTTAGTCCGTCTGATTTGTATCTTTTGTTTTGACATTTAAGTAAAAACGTTGGTTGCTCTTGGAGGATACTAAGACTTTTCCAGTTCTATCAATAAATCACAAACTGAATGTTTGGAAAACTTGATGGATTAGCCATATTTGTTTTTTGGTTATAATAACTTCTTTAATGGCAATATGTTTTCAGTTTATTAACTCCTCTGACTGTAAATAGGCTTTTTATCCTGAGCAGAGATAATCTCAGTGGTTTAATCGAACAAAACAAATCAGAGCCAAGTGTTTATTATTTTTAAGCAAGAGGATGCATCGGTGCCAGCGTCTGTTATTTGCTCTTGTTCCTTTTGTAATCCAGTATCACTGCAACTTGAGGACACAACAAGAGGTTCTAAGGTATTTGTGTTACTCTGGATGCAATAACAGTGAATTGTTTTCTCATATTGCTTTAGAGGTTGTTTTTCCATTATTGGTGATTTGGGTGTGATCATGCTGAGAACGGCCTCTAATGTTTCTTGGCACAATGCGCGCTAATACAACAAGGGAAGAATATTAAAAACACATTTCAAGTTACAGCTGCATAAAACCACTAGGCATATACAAGTTAGAAAAACAAACAGAAACTGAACTTGAAGCTTTATAGTTGAGCAGAATGTGAACTGTATATAAAGAACGTCTTTTTTTCTCTTCCAAGTAGTAATTTGTGTCTTTCTCAGCTGCTTTGCTGTTCATTGCTCATAAAATGTTTCCCTGAAAAGACCGTAGTTAATGAGCTGCATGATCTACACAGTTTGTGATTTCAAAGCATTTTACTATTTGGCCATTGCCTTGCTAATGTTCTGAAAATTGGCTTGACCATAAAAGGGGGGAACTAAAGAGTTAGGCATTTAGCTTTATTTGTGAAAAGAAATTTGAATCTAAAAATATGCTCTTCTCCATCTCCAAGGTAGGGCACCACAGGGCAATGCAGGATGAACTGTTCATGCACAGCAGACATCTAATGTTATTTAAAATCCCCAGGTAACCTGACATGTTTATGGACTCTGGGAGGCAGGGGTGGTTTTTGATGTGAGCCATGTGGCTATCTGCCCAGGGCAGCTCGACCTAGAAGGTTGCAAAGACCCCGAAGAAGAAACGTTGTGCCTCATTGGGCTCGACCAAGTTTTTTATTGCTTTTGAGCAGGAGTCAATGTGAATGAGTGTCCAACTGTGGCGTACACAGTTATGAGCACTAATAAATTCTGTTTGTTTATTGTTTTTTTGTTCTGACTGTTTCTAGTAAGTTAAATATTAAAAAGTTTAGTTTTTTTTGTTGCAAAATTTGTTGGTGGAGTGTGTTTAGCTGTGTGTGGGAATCCATTAATGCAAGATCGAACACTTGGCTGTACCCGTCCAAAGTCTGTGGCCAGAACCTTCTTGCTCTAAAACCACAAAGCAAACCACCCAGCAACTGTGTTGCCCCCAAAAACAGGAAGAATTAGGCAAGCTAATAAGGTAATAATTTCTTACACTTTCAACAGTATATTGAGCAGCTCGTGGAACTCAGTATGCTGTAAAATGTCGTTACTATTTATTAAATGTATTAGAAACAATATACATTGCCTTGCGAAAGTACTCGGCCCCCTTGAACCTTTCAACCTCTTGCCACATTTCAGGCTTCAAACATAAATATATAAAATTCAAATTTTTTTGAAGAATCAACAACAAGAGGGACACAATCGTGAAGTGGAATGAAATTTATTGGATGTGTCAAACTTTTTTAACGAATAAAAAACTGACAAGTGGGGCGTGCAATATTATTCGGCCCCCTTGCGTTAATACTTTGTAGCGCCACCCTTTGCTGCAATTACAGCTGTAAGTCACTTGGGGTATGTCTCTATCAGTTTTACACATCGAGAGACTGAAATTCTTGCCCATTCTTCTTTGCAAAACAGCTGGAGCTCAGTGAGGCTGGATGGACAGCGTTCGTGAACAGCAGTCTTCAGCTCTTTCCACAGATTCTCGATTGGATTCAGGTCTGGACTTTGACTTGGCCATTCCAACACCTGGATACGTTTATTTGTTAACCATTCCATTGTAGATTTGGCTTTATGTTTTGGATCATTGTCTTGTTGGAAGATAAATCTCCATCCCAGTCTCAGGTCTCTTGCAGACTCCAAAAGGTTTTCTTCCAGAATGGTCCTGTATTTGGCCCCATCCATCTTCCCATCAATTTTGACCATCTTCCCTGTCCCTGCTGACGAAAAGCAGGCTCAAACCATGATGCTGCCACCACCATGTTTGACAGTGGGGATGGTGTGTTCAGGGTGATGAGCTGTGTTGCTTTTACGCCAAACATATCGTTTTGCATTGTGGCCAAACAGTTCAATTTTGGTTTCATCTGACCAGAGCACCTTCTTCCACATGTTTGGTGTGTCTCCCAGGTGGCTTGTGGCAAACTTTAAACAAGACTTTTAATGGATATCTTTGAGAAATGGCTTTCTTCTTGCCACTCTTCCATAAAGGCCAGATTTGTACAGTGTACGACTGATTGTTGTCCTATGGACAGACTCTCCCACCTCAGCTGTAGATCTCTGCAGTTCATCCAGAGTGATCTTGGGCCTCTTGGCTGCATCTCTGATCAGTCTTCTCCTTGTTCGAGATGAAAGTTTAGAGGGACGGCCGGGTCTTAGTAGATTTGCAGTGGTCTGATACTCCTTCCATTTCAATATGATTGCTTGCACAGTGCTCCTTGGGATGTTTAAAGCTTGGGAAATCTTTTTGTATCCAAATTCAGCTTTAAACGTCTCCACAACAGTATCCCGGACCTGCCTGGTGTGTTCCTTGGTCTTCATGATGCTCTCTGCGCTTTGAACAGAACCCCGAGACTATCACAGAGCAGGTGCATTTATACGGAGACTTGATTACACACAGGTGGATTCTATTTATCATCATCAGTCATTTGGGACAACATTGGATCATTCAGAGATCCTCACTGAACTTCTGGAGTGAGTTTGCTGCAATGAAAGTAAAGGGGCCGAATAATTTTCCATGCCCCACTTTTCAGATTTTTATTTGTTAAAAAGTTTGACACATCCAATAAATTTCATTTCACTTCACGATTGTGTCCAACTTGTTGTTGATTCTTCACAAAAACTTTAGAATTTTATATCTTTATGTTTGAAGCCTGAAATGTGGCAAGAGGTTGAAAAGTTCAAGGTGGCCGAGTACTTTCGCAAGGCACTGTATATATCCTCACTTGTCACTTTATTGGGTAGATATGGCAGCAACTCAGTGCTTCTACATTTGATCAAGAGAATTTGCTGTTCAAACCGAGTTCAACCCGAGCATCAGAATGGAGAAGAAAGAGGAAATAAGTGACTTCAAATGTAGCCTGGTTGTTGGTGTCAGATTGGCTGGTCTGAGTATATCAGAATCTACTAGGATTTTCCCACACAACCATCTCTCAGGTTTACAGAGAAAGGTCAGAAAAAGTAAAAAGCCCCTGTAGATGTCAAAGGTCAGAGGAGAACATACAGACTGGTTTGAGTTGATGGAAATGCAGCAGAAGCTCAAATAACCACTTATTACAACCAAGACATGTGAAATACCACCTCTAAAAGCACATCACATTGAAGCAGATGGGCTACAGCAGCAGAAGAACCCATTGGGTGAGACTCCTATTAGTTAAGAAAAGGAAACTTGGCTTTAGTTTGCACAGACCTACCTGGCACTATGAGTCGGGATTTAAGCTGCAACATTCAGATGGCAGGGTCACAATTTTGGAGTAAAATGAAACCATGGATCCATCGTATGATGCATCAACCATTAAGGCTGTGGTATTGGTATAACAGTGAACACTAAGGGAACAAAAGGGTTGTGGGTCATTTCATACAGTGTGCATAAATAACCTGATGTCTGTTGTTTAGTAGCATTGAGAGTCATTTTTATATTTCCACAGATGGGCTTTTTGTTATTTTTTCTCTCTTTTTTGTATTTCTTGGAGGAAATTAAATGAACTTGAATGAAAAGTTTGTTTCTGCAGCTGCAACCGTTCACAACCTGAACCACACCATCCAAATCAGCCATCCTGGGCTCTGTTGCTATTGTCTATTGTGGCAGAAAAAATAATGACTATTGTTTGAATGCAAATGTTCAGTAATTCCTATGAAATCTGATTGGAACAATTCCTCATATGAAGGTACAATTTACAGGTCCTTCTCAAAATATTAGCATATTGTGATAAAGTTCATTATTTTCCATAATGTCATGATGAAAATTCAACATTCATATATTTTAGATTCATTGCACACTAACTGAAATTTTATTTCAGGTCTTTTATTGTCTTAATACGGATGATTTTGGCATACAGCTCATGAAAACCCAAAATTCCTATCTCACAAAATTAGCATATCATTAAAAGGGTCTCTAAACGAGCTATGAACCTAATCATCTGAATCGACGAGTTAACCCCTTAAAACCTGCAAAAGATTCCTGAGGCCTTTAAAACTCTCAGCCTGGTTCATCACTCAAAACCCCAATCATGGGTAAGACTGCCGACCTGACTGCTGTCCAGAAGGCCACTATTGACACCCTCAAGCAAGAGGGTAAGACACAGAAAGAAATTTCTGAACGAATAGGCTGTTCCCAGAGTGCTGTGTCAAGGCACCTCAGTGGGAAGACTGTGGGAAGGAAAAAGTGTGGCAGAAAACGCTGCACAACGAGAAGAGGTGACCGGACCCTGAGGAAGATTGTGGAGAAGGGCCGATTCCAGACCTTGGGGGACCTGCGGAAGCAGTGGACTGAGTCTGGAGTAGAAACATCCAGAGCCACCGTGCACAGGCGTGTGCAGGAAATGGACTACAGGTGCCGCATTCCCCAGGTCAAGCCACTTTTGAACCGGAAACAGCAGCAGAAGCGCCTGACCTGGGCTACAGAGAAGCAGCACTGGACTGTTGCTCAGTGGTCCAATGTACTTTTTTCGGATGAAAGCAAATTCTGCATGTCATTCAGAAATCAAGGTGCCAGAGTCTGAAGGAAGACTGGGGAGAAGGAAATGCCAAAATGCCAGAAGTCCAGTGTCAAGTACCCACAGTCAGTGATGGTCTGGGGTGCCGTGTCAGCTGCTGGTGTTGGTCCACTATGTTTTATCAAGCGCAGGGTCAATGCAGCTAGCTATCAGGAGATTTTGGAGCACTTCATGCTTCCATCTGCTGAAAAGCTTTATGGAGATGAAGATTTCATTTTTCAGCACAACCTGGCACCTGCTCACAGTGCCAAAACCACTGGTAAATGGTTTACTGACCATGGTATCACTGTGCTCAATTGGCCTGCCAACTCTCCTGACCTGAACCCCATAGAGAATCTGTGGGATATTGTGAAGAGAACGTTGAGAGACTCAAGACCCAACACTCTGGATGAGCTAAAGGCCGCTATCGAAGCATCCTGGGCCTCCATAAGACCTCAGCAGTGCCACAGGCTGATTGCCTCCATGCCACGCCGCATTGAAGCAGTCATTTCTGCAAAAGGATTCCCGACCAAGTATTGAGTGCATAACTGTACATGATTATTTGAAGGTTGACGTTTTTTGTATTAAAAACACTTTTCTTTTATTGGTCGGATGAAATATGCTAATTTTGTGAGATAGGAATTTTGGGTTTTCATGAGCTGTATGCCAAAATCATCCGTATTAAGACAATAAAAGACCTGAAATATTTCAGTTAGTGTGCAATGAATCTAAAATATATGAATGTTAAATTTTCATCATGACATTATGGAAAATAATGAACTTTATCACAATATGCTAATATTTTGAGAAGGACCTGTAAATGAGTCAGCACCATACCTCATACGAAGTATGTTGCTGACCCATTTAAATTGTATTTTTTGCTGCTCAGAAATCTTCCGAGTTCACATTATCGCCATAATGTTGGCGTATAACTGTGACTGGAGAAGAACCGCCTCATTGCATGCGTTGACATTGTGAACACTGTATTAGCTGTGTAATGTTGCATGAATTCACCATAGGGCAACTGTGGGTCCTTCGGTGTCCCGCGAGTCTCTCGGTGCTGTTTGTCCCCACAGCCAGTGTATGTAGTTTGTCTTTAAAAGAGCAGAATGGCTAATTTGACTGCTAGAGGTCAGGAAATCTTTAGTCCCTGTGCCCTAAAAACATCGTTAAACCCTCACAGTTTCTATGACCACGGGGTCTTTGGAAAACATTAATGATAGTGTGTTATCTTTAAGGATCTGATGCATTAGCCTTTAGGTTTTCATCCATGTGCTTATAAGGGTGTTACAACTCTGTTAAAGCATCAGAAATATGGCTTTTAATACATTTTTGTTTATACGTTTGATTTAGTTTTTCCTTTAAATATTTTAATGACTTTTTGGTCTCAGATAAAAACAGCCTTTTCTGAAAAAAATCCTTCATTTTCTTTACCTTTTTTGTTTGGATGTGTATTGACATTCTAAACAGATAAATGTAGATTTTACCTTGTTAAACCTGCTTTGTAATAATAAACAGATGAGCATCCATTAACAGGATGACCCAAAGTCCATAGAAATCTGGTGCTTTTCGCATTTCTGAAACATTTGTTGCGGAGGGCTTTATTGTTAAATGTGACACATAATTATCAGAAACTTCTGGACTGATGATGTGTTCCTGTCTTGTTCTTTAAAGGGAGCAGCCCATCTTCAGCACCCGAGCACATGTCTTCCAGATCGACCCGGCGACCAAACGTAACTGGCTGCCGGCCAGCAAACACGCTGTCACCGTGTCCTTCTTCTACGATGCCAGCCGCAGCGTCTACCGCATCATCAGTGTGGGCGGGACCAAGGTGGGAGCCCAGCACATCACTAGCACTCATACCCACTCATAACATGCAGTTTAACGTGTATTTATACCGTGTATTTGTGCAAGTTGCATGTTGAGTTCAGAAGCTTAGGGGTTTTATTTGTCAAAGGCAGGAGCAGATTTGGCCTAATTGTTGTATCTTAACCTTGTTTACTTTCATAGAAATAGACTGGGACTCCTTACTCTCAGAAGTTGTTTTCTTGGTGTGACTTTAATGAACATAGTCTTCATTTGGAGAGTATCTGCTTCTTCTGGCCTGCATTTTGGTCAGAAGATTTGTAGATTGTTCAAATAAATTGAAACGTTTGCTGTTTGGATTTGGCTGTCATGGGTAGGAATGCATGAGTAAAATGCACATGTTGTCAGAAGAATATTTATAACCTGCTTCCCTTGGGTAGGCAGCATCCATTGCAATGGTATAAAGCACCTGGGACTCTAACAGAATGTCTTTTTCTTAGTGAAACACGGAGAACACACAGAAGACAGTTGTGCCAGTTTTCCCCTCTGAGACTGGAGGCTTTTGAAGAAGAAACTAAAAAAGACATTTTGGCAACAACTGAAACAACTGAATTCACTCAACAATTTCATGGAAAAAAATCAGTTTTAGCATGTCAGGCTGTTTTCTCTCTTTCTGCGTCCTGGTTGTTGGGTACTTGTCTCTATTTGTGGCTCCTAAATGGGCTGTTGAGGTATAATAATTCTACCACTAATAACACACGGCTTCAACCTCACGCAGTCCGGATGTCGTGAGAAAGAACACAAGTTTAATTTATACAGAAGTCCAATGATTTCCAATGCATAATTGAATACAAAAGAATAATACAAAGAAGAAAAATTACTTGGGTCAGCAAAGCTAATGGCTGGATTCACCAAGTGGTCTGTCTCAGGCCTACATGGTGAAAATTTATCAGAAAGTGCCTCAAATAAAGGGACAATCAGCTGAAAAATAAATTTGTTTTTAGTTTTCAGGAAATGTGAATATTTGCCATGCTCTGCAGCTGGTTGTTCTTAAAAACAAAAATGTCTTTGACATGAATCGTCTTTTGCTTTTTCTGATTTCTTATATGTATGGTCTGATCCTCTGATCAACACACTGCTTTGTACCTGTGAAATACAACATGCTTCATGAAGCCTCAAGAGCCATCTCACACAGACAGATCCAGAACAAGGGCTACATTCCTTGCGTTAAGTCACTCCTTTACCAGAGACAGGGTCAGACGCATCTTACCTGACCAAGAGACAAAAAGGACCAGACTTTTCATTAGCTGATCCAAACCTTTCTTTTCAAATGAAAGTTAAATTATTTTTGGAAATCATGGTCCCATATTCTGAAGATAGAATGGAGAGGCACAGTGAGACATCTGCTGACATTGGTCCATTTTGTTATGCGGTGCAGGAAACCTTAGCGAACGCCATGCTTCTCGCTACACACAAGATTTCTGGAGATGCTGATTTAATTTTCCAGCTGGGCTTGCCACCTTTCAACACTGTTAAAGCACCAGTAGCTGCTTTAATGACTATGGTATCACTGTGCTTTATTCGCCAGCAAACTGGCCAGACCTGAACCCCAAAGATCTATGGAGTATTATGAAGATGAAGATAAGAGAGAGCAGCACCAACTATGTAGAGGACCCGAAGGTCACTATCAAAGCAACCAGGGCTTCCATTACACCTCAGCAGAACCCCAGGCTGATCCCCTCCATGCTACGCTGCATTGAGGCAGTAATTCATGCAAAAGGAGCCCCAACCATGTATTGCATACAAATACTACACCATACAGGGACATATTCTTTAACAGGCTAATTTTTAAAAAAATCTGTTTTATTTCTCTTAAATAATCAAGTTGTCTGAGAAACAGAATTTTAGTTTTTTTATTTGTACTTATCTATAATAATCTAAATTAACATAACAGTGGACATCAAGGAAAAAAGGTCACGGGTGGTTTCATAGAGTGTAAATAAATACCTGGTGTCAGTTGTTTAGCAGTGTTGTGTCATTTTAATATTTCAAGAGATAGACTTTGTCATTTTTTCTCTCTTTTTATTGTTACATCCTTTTTTTATCTCTCAAAAACTACTTGCTTTTCCACAAATAATTTTCCTGATCTAACTTTGAGATTTAAATGTGCTTTATCAGGCCATCATTAACAGCACCATCACCCACAACATGACGTTCACCAAAACATCTCAGAAGTTTGGCCAGTGGGCAGACAGCCGGGCGAACACCGTCTATGGCCTGGGTTTCTCCACAGAGCAGCAGCTGCAGCAGGTATTGGTGGACATGGAGTCAGAGCTGACCCTGTGTCACTTTGGCTTTGATAAGGACAGTCATGTAGTGCAAATATGCTTTGTGTTAGCACGTCTTGTAGGAGTATACAAGTTGATTCCTTTAAAGCGTATTCAGAAGGTGTTTGAAAATTGACCTTTTCCAAAGGAAGCTTCCTTTGCTGGCATTCATTTATATTCAAGATAGGACCTCTCATGTTTTACTTTTTCTGCAGAACTTGGATCTTAATCTGCATAATGCATAAACACAAATAGAGGACAGATACCCCATCAGTACAGCAACACATTCATCCAATTTTAATGATTCAGAGTTTGACTTCTCCCTCCTCTCCTTCTCCACCTGAAGTTTGCAGAGCAGTTTAAGGAGGTGAAGGAGGCAGCTCGTCTGGCCAGAGAGAAATCCCAGGAGAGGTTTGAACTGGCCAACCCTGGACTCAACATTGCAGCTCCTCAGGTAAAAGTTTTCCTTTTTGTCTGGTTTATTAGAGCAACTCCCTTATTAGAGCAACTCCTAGAAAAGCATTAAACTGAATTTATTCTAAGGGATCAAAGCCTTAATAATAATAACTATATGAGTTTATTATACTAATATCAATTTCTAATTTGAATCTTACCTTAAAAAATTTTAGATATCCTGAAATTGAAGAAAGTACTTATCCCCCATGGGGATAGTAAATGCTGCTACCTGCTGTGTATTTTTCACCAGCAATGGTGAAAACAGACCACCAGCTCATTTACACCCAGAAGAAGTAAGATCCTACTCAGCCATAAATAACTGCCAAGATGTGGATTGCATCTGCAGGGTCTGGGTGAGGTCTTCTGGGGTGTAATACGAAAGAAAGCATTAAACTTCTGGAGCGAGGTTGTGTTGGTTTGTTATTATCATGATTGTGGGGGCAGCATTTCCATGATGCTGACCTTCTCCTGCTGTCATTTATTTTATGGTTCTGTGATACTTTTGTAAAGTCACTTAAATAAAATCTGTGTATTGCCAATTCCAATGGATGCTTTATCCACAACGGTACAGTAGTGTATGTGGCAGTCTGGTGATATTATTGGGTCGACTAAATATAACGGACTACTTTTTCATTTGAGTGTTTCTTACAAGAACTTTTTACCCTGACAGGTTTATTAAAATAGGGACAGAAATTAGGGTAATATCCCTCTTCTCTGAGAACCACTACATCACTGTTGACAAGTTGTATCTAACAAGTCCTAAACAGGAGTTTTAATGTTACTGTTTCTATTTCTGTTCAGTGAACTCATCATGTGAGCTTCTAGTGTTGCTCAAAGAGGGCAGATGTCCTTCTTTCAAAACACTCTGCATGTTTTTATCATTTTTATTTTCACTATCGACGCTAACTTTAGCTTTATGTTTGTCCTAAATAAAACTACTTATTCTCCGTCCATCCTTGCGTCCATCTTTGCATCCGTCTGTCCGTCCGTCCGTCCGTCCATCCATCCATTTATCCATTCACCCTTCCATCCAGTTTCTGTTTTCTGCAGGTTTTGTTATTAAAGCCTGCTAATTTGCTCATTTCAGTCCTGAAAGTATGGATCCATAAAATCACTTGGAGGGAATGTCCTTGTTCATTACTGTTCTCTGATGTCATGCCTTCAATCAGGTTAAGCATGAACAATAGTTTCCGGTTGTGCCAGATGACTTTGTGATCTTACAAAGATGTTATGGTCTGTCTGTTTAACCCCATGGTGAATATGGCAGCAGAGCAGTAATATCCAGCACATTTGTTTCTATTTGAAACACACATAAACCCACGAGGTATTAGATAAATCCCCATCTGGTCGCTCCATTATTCCCTCATCGGCTAACTCCATTAAAAGATTTCATGCATTACAAATGGAGATCGTTGGCAGAAGAAATGTCAGAACTGAAGATGTGCACATGGGTAGTAATGATTGAAACTGAAACACAGAAGAATAAGGGATCAGGTGGATGGAGGTTAAAGAGGGAGCTGAATTATCTATAATTGAAAGGAATCTGGCTGCTGCTGCTGCAGGAGCCGGAGGCAACTTTCATCCTGCTGAAGCTGCTGGTTCCTTGGTAAACTTGATGAGGTTCAGGTGAAGACAGGAGGATTTCAAAATTATTTTCCTTTCCCAATGGATAATAATAGACAAAATGATGTTTTTTGTACACATGCCTTTGAAATGTTTGGAGGGCTGGGATTCATTCTGGAAAATTGGAGAAATAAATTTTCCATATGAAAGTTTGGAAATCCCAGAATTGCTGTTGTTGTTTATAAATTGCCTCTGCCAAGTATGCGAATGTGTTTCCTTGGAGTAGCAACATGGATTCAAAACAGACAAGTGTTTGTTTTCTATGTTGTGGTTTGTGCACTGTGTCTAGGTCTTAACAAAGAGCCACTCAGCAGGTCTGTGAGATTGCAGAGTCATGCTGCCAGCAGCGGCCTCAGCTCTGAAACACTCAGATAAGAGCTGATGGTTTGTCTCGGCTATTTATTTAGCCCAGCTAAGAGAAAACTCTCCTGGATTCAACAATACTTGAAGCATCAAAACCGATAAGGTCAGCTTGCCAAGATGACCAGAGTAGAAATGGAGCATTATTTTATGACAGTGTGTGACATTTAATGGCCACCGTGTGGTAGTACTTGTTTGAAACAAAGCTGGGGTGCTTTTCCCAGGATGTTGTTGCAGAAATGAGCCACACAGAAGTATATGAAAGATTAACAGGTTCAAGATCAACTTATTTTGTGACATTTTCTTGCTGAGTTTCATCCATGATGCTATATTTTCATTCCCCTCATTTAATTGCCTTTAAATTAAATAAGAAACAGATAAACTTCCTACATTAATGGCCTGGATGATGGATTTGGATGGACCGCTCTAAGTGGGTTTTCTGGAGACGTGGCTGCAAGAATAACCCCAGCCTCTATAATAATATTCTCAGCCACTAACATTAGAGTGTGTGCCACCTAGATTACATTATAGCATAAGCAGCTTTCTATTGCTGAGAGATAAAACTGTTATGAATGAAGCTATTTCTACTATACAATCACAGATTCCACCTTGAGATGCACCCATGGGGCAATGGGGTGATACTGGTTTCTATTTATCTGTGAGGTCTGGCGTGCTGATTCCAGTTTGACTTATTCTGATTATTATGTCATTTTGTCTAAAGAATATGAAATTGGTGCAGATTCATTAATGGACGTAGGAGTTTTGAATCCAGCTGCATTAGAAAATTACCTGATTATCCTCATGTATGCATGAAAGTACTGCATATGGCACTAACCGGTCTTTTGTTACCCTTAAAAATGTGCATCATAGTGCATGCTGTTGGTTGACACATTCATACATTGGAAATAGAGTTCTTAGTTTTGGTGTTTTTCATGAATAGGGAAACATAAATTTTAAATTCTTCAAAATTTGACCAACTAGTCAGGTCAAACTGGCTCTTTCTGATTGTTAGTGGATCATCTGTCATTCAAGTCATTCAGTGGATACAAAAGAACAAGCAAATCTGTTGAAGTGTTATTTCTATATCCAGGGGTTGGACAATGAAACTGAAACACCTGTCATTTTAGTGTGGGAGGTTTCATGGCTAAATTGGACCAGCCTGGTAACCAGTCTTCATTGATTGCACATTACACCAGTAAGAGCAGAGTGTGAAGGTTCAATTAGCAGGGTAAGAGCACAGTTATGCTCAAAATATTGAAATGCACACAACATTATGGGTGACATACCAGAGTTCAAAAGAGGACAAATTGTTGGTGCACTTCTTGCTGGTGCATCCTGTGACCAAGACAGCAAGTCTTTGTGATGTATCAAGAGCCACGGTATCCAGGGTAATGTCAGCATACCACCAAGAAGGACGAACCACATCCAACAGGATTAACTGTGGACGCAAGAGGAAGCTGTCTGAAAGGGATGTTCGGGTGCTAACCCAGATTGTATCCAAAAAACATAAAACCACGGCTGCCCAAATCACGGCAGAATTAAATGTGCACCTCAACTCTCCTGTTTCCACCAGAACTGTCCGTCGGGAGCTCCACAGGGTCAATATACACGGCCGGGCTGCTATAGCCAAACCTTTGGTCACTCATGCCAATGCCAAACGTTGGTTTCAATGGTGCAAGGAGCGCAAATCTTGGGCTGTGGACAATGTGAAACATGTATTGTTCTCTGATGAGTCCACCTTTACTGTTTTCCCCACATCTGGGAGAGTTACGGTGTGGAGAAGCCCCAAAGAAGCGTACCACCCAGACTGTTGCATGCCCAGAGTGAAGCATGGGGGTGGATCAGTGATGGTTTGGGCTGCCATATCATGGCATTCCCTTGGCCCAATACTTGTGCTAGATGGGCGCATCACTGCCAAGGACTACCGAACCATTCTTGAGGACCATGTGCATCCAATGGTTCAAACATTGTATCCTGAAGGCGGTGCCGTGTTTCAGGATGACAATGCACCAATACACACAGCAAGACTGGTGAAAGATTGGTTTGATGAACATGAAGGTGAAGTTGAACATCTCCCATGGCCTGCACAGTCACCAGATCTAAATATTATTGAGCCACTTTGGGGTGTTTTGGAGGAGCGAGTCAGGAAACGTTTTCCTCCACCAGTATCACGTAGTGACCTGGCCACTATCCTGCAAGAAGAATGGCTTAAAATCCCTCTGACCACTGTGCAGGACTTTTATATGTCATTCCCGCAAAAGGAGGCCCTACACCATACTAATAAATTATTGTGGTCTAAAATCAGGTGTTTCAGTTTCATTGTCCAACCCCTGTATATGACAAGAAAACAAATGAGCAGCCAGAGAGGTTAACTATAATAGAAACTGCATTATATTAAAATATTATTCAACAATGAGACATATTAGGTCAGAGCATCTTGTTACTAAAGTACAAACCATAACTCTTAAGTGCATCCTGTCTATGCGTATTATTCTTATTCATTTAACACAAGTATTTAGTATCATTTCCGGCATCTTTTGCTCTGCATACTTTTCACCTTTATTCCTGTGTTTAAAGAATATGTTCATCTTTAAATTGACTGTGAAGTTTATTTTTCCCATTTTGTAAATATCCACTACTATGTGAGTCCATTTCTGGATGGTCGGTTCCTTCTGTACCCTCCACAATTTTGTAATTGCTTTTTTCCCTGCTGCTGTAAGCATATTCCAGAGACAACCATCTAGTGATTGCATTGTTTAAGTTTTATAGCCCAGAAACATGGCTTTAAAATATGGTGGAATATAGATTTGGAAAATATGTTTAACTAATATTATAATATATATGGCAATCCCAGAGTACATGATAATGATGTGAAGTCTAGCATCCACAGTTTATCCAGATTTGGCTGTTTCCTTGTGAAAAATGAGCACTCTGATGTGGGGTAATAAAATAGCATGATGCACTTTTCCAGCAAAATTCTTTCCAGATATAAGATTTTGTGCATCACTTTGTCAGTTATTCTTCATCAGTTATAACAAGTCCTGCTTCATTTTCCCACTTATCCTTGATATATCTAGTTGAAATGATATATCTAGTTAAAATTTGTAATATTCTTGTTTATTTGCGATATTATTCATCCTGCAAGTTTTGATCTATAAGCTTTTGATATTAGTTCAATTAGTGGAGTATGTTGGCCTGTGTTTTGTTTGATTTCCTGATTATAAGAATTTCTTATTTGTAGGTATCTATAGAAATCTTCTTTTTCTAAATTAAAACCTTTCTGTAATGTGTCAAAGCTTTCCATTTGATTATCTTTTACAATCTGAAAATTTACTTTTATACCTTTTGTTATCCAGGTCTTAAAATCTGGAGTCAGTACTATTTGGTAAAAAGCTTTTATCATATGCTAACCAACTTAGTGTTTTCATTTCTTTACTTAATTTATTTGTTTTTACCACTTCTCTCCAGGTCGTTAGTGTCGATTTTACCCACATTATTTCCAATTGCATGTTTAAACACATTTACCCAGATGTCAGACCTTCTGACTTAGTGGCAAAAAAACAAAAGTTTAATCTTTGACTCATTCTTCAGTTAACTTGTAAAAAAGCAAAGTTCATGAGAGCACATTTGGAAAAAGACAGAATAATTTAGTCTTTTACAGTATGTCTGTAAAAAGTTCAAAAGTCCATTCAGTCAGACTTTGCTTGCCACTAAAATATTTGACCAGTCAGATCAAACTTCACTGCCTTGCTGGTTGCACCTGAAATAGATTGTAGTGACCAAGGTGCTAAAACCCATGAAGTGTGGAGGGAGCTGCATGATTAGGGTTGAGCTATTTTTGGTACTACTATATGCTGAGACAGGCTTGCGATGTTGCATGATTGCTGCATGTAATTTGGGATATTTTGTAGCTTTCTAAAAGATTTTTTACAATTATTTTCATGTTAAATAAACAACAATTGCTGTGTTTTTCACTGACATTATATCATGGAAGAAAGCTCTAAGCAAAACATAAAAACATGTACTCAAACCAAACATTCTTAAAGTTATGGTAGTGTTACAGACCCAAATAAAACAAATTAGATCATCTTACAGATTTATTTTTTTTGTGTGTGGAATTACTATGAAAATGTGAAACTGTTTTTTTTACCCAAGACTGGCCCTGCCTTAAACAATGTGCAGTATTTTTACAACAATGTTGGGACTAAAGTTGAGCTGTTTGGCTATAATTTACTGCTCTTTATATAAAACTCTCACACAGCATGTTGGCACAAGCATCTCATACCAGCTGTCAAGCGCTGAAATAGAAATGATGATTTAGGCTTTTTTTGCAGCCATGGGACCTTGACACCTTTAGATTTTCTGTCTACTTACACTATTATGCAGAAGGGTTCAGTCATCCCTCATTCCTTAATATTTAGCTTTCAATTAGCCCCATTTTTTAAATATTATTGTCAGTTGGTTTTGATTGGTATTATTTTAGGGCTTTTTGAAGATCTTAGAAAGTTCTTTGAACTTGGACGGCTTTTTATTTTCAGTTTTTGTTCAGATCTCAAGTATTGCAGCAGATCTATAAAGGACTGGCTGAGGAGCCATGATGTTTAGTCAAAGTTCAGACCTGATTCGAATATCAACATCGAGAAAGCTGTACAATGAAAAAACAAGTAGGACCTCTAATGAACCAAAATAATTGAAAAAACAACAAATCCTGTAACGTTCTTTCCTTCTTTTTAACCGGGATTTATAATTATCACCATCACAACAACAGTCATTATTATGAGTTGGATGGGATTATTTTCAACTTTTACTGCTGTGATATAAACAAAAAAAATGTCACATCCTTTATCTAAATGCCACTCCAGACAAACTCCAGCTGTGAAAACCCATCTTACATAAACAGACTCTTGGTGTGTACAGCATGTAGGGACGGAGTGGTTATAGACAGCAGCTTTTATCTTAATCAATGGGCTACCATAAAGTTGTCTTTAGTACTTCATAGCGAGGGGAAAAAACACTGACGAAAACAAGAATAAAAACTGGAAATATAAATCTGATCTTAAAGCCGATGATGCTTTCTGTGAACTTATGATTGTGAATTTCTGGGGTACAGAGGCAAATATACATAGCTGTTTCACTATGGCTGTAATACTCCTTACGAACTTCATAAACAATTGCAAATGTGTGAAAGCAGTTTAGAATTTTCTACAAGCGCTTGGAAATATTCTTACTATTTTTGATATTCTCAGTTTTTCTCAGTCTTTTTCAGGTTTGAGCTCTAATGTACCTGTTGGTTTCTCTCAAAGCCATGACATGTACAGTCATGTGAAAAAATAGAACACTCCATTAAATATTAATCTTTTTTTGATGAAATGTTCACTTATTAATGCCTATTTCACATGTGAAGAATTAAGCATAGAGTGAATTAATAATAACAAATAGCTCAGTAAAAGTTGTGGCCAGTGAGGAGGGTCCACAGCCTCGCAGAGCCGTATCTTTCGAGCTTCAGGCTTCGCAGAGTGCATGTTCTGCCTCTGATATGCGAGCGGCAGCAGGGGATCTGCCTGCAGTAAAGCTCCATCTTTCAGTCGTATTTACACAGCTCAAACAGGAGATGGAGGAGTCAGTCAAATGAGAATGAAAAAGGACAAATGGTACCTCTAAAATCAGGAGTTAGATATTCTGAGAGCAGTTATATTTATATAGAGGTTTTAATCATGTTGTGTCATTTGGTTTTATTACTTCTAGTATTAGATGAAGTTAAACCTGCTTTTTGTAATAGAAATTAAAAGAAGCACTGGTATTTTCTTCTTTTATTAGGGGTTGGTTAATATACAGAACAAAATACATATGGATGTAGAAGGCAGATTTTTGTATAATTTTGGCCTCAGTAAACATGGACGTACAACTATTGTATGCATAAATTTAATTTCAACTTTCAGCAAAAAGATAAATGAGCTTCAGTTTAGGCTTTAATTTAGTTGAAACAATCAGTCTTATTATATCTGTAGAGTTGAACAGCATCCAGCTCTGATGTTCTGTTTACAGAAACAGGCTGAAAACCATTGAGATCCACAGTAAATGTAAATAAACAGCATAATCTCCCTCTTATGAAAGGCTACAGCTGGTATGTCTGTTGTTCCCTCCTGAAATGACTGAATATATGCCGAGGCAGAAAGGGAGGGATGCAAAAAACAACACATCAATATTTAAACCACTGACTCTAAAGGCTTTAAAAAAACCTAAAGAGGTTTAAAGCTGCGTGTGAGTGCAGGTGTGCTGTCTAGTGGGTGGGACAGGTGAGTGAAGGAGGGTCCAAGTGGATGAATAAGTAAAATGGGTCTCAATGAAACACAGGGTGTAGAAACAGTAAGTTTATGAAGCTGGGGGGGGTATGTGGACTGATGCTGGGATAAATAAGTAAAGAGTGTGGATGTACTTAAGACAAACAGCACTGCAGAGACATCGTGATAAAAGCTCTCAGGAAGGCTGTTTAAATATTAAACTATCAGTTGATACCATCAGTGTTACGTTGTAGATTATACTAATTCTGTGCAATAGTAAGAAAACATGCAGTAATAATATTATCTATAAATATTAATACAATAACAATACTGCAGTGATAATCTCCCCATGCTCTTCTTTCTTTTCCATCATCCTTTCATCCTCACCACTCAGGGGCGCCACCAACGGGGGGCCGGGGGGCAGTGATCACCCCTGTCAATTTACTAGCCAGAACAATTACAAAAAGCATGTTTTAAATGTGGATTTTATTTATAAAAAGGAAAAGAGAAATCCAAACTTACCAAATCATGAATTCACATGGATTAACCACACCAATTTCACTAGCCACACCCAGGCCTAATTACTGCCTGACCTTAACAATCAAGAAATCTTTTAAATAGAACCTGTTTGACAACATGAAGCAGGCTAAAAGATTTCAAAAAGCAACACATCACGTCTTCATTTAAAGGAAATTCAAGAACAGACAAGAAATAAAGGCTTTATCTATTAGTCTGGCAAGGGTTTTAGAATCATTTAGTATAGTGATGGTCATTTTCCACAAATGGAGAAAATGTAGAACAGTGGTGACGTAAAACTGTGGCCACGCTACCAAAATTACTCCAGGAGCGCATTGGCGACTCATTCAGGAGGTCACAAAAGAACCCAGAACAACATCTAATACAGTGGAGGCCTCACTTGTTTCAGTCAAGGTCAGAGTTCATGATTCAACACTGGGAGAGCAAAAATGGCCACTAAGTTAGAGTTCCAAGGCCAAATCACCGCTGGCCAAAAAGAACACAAAAGCCCGTCATGATTGTCAAGAGAAATCCTGATGATCCTCAAGGCTTTTAGGAATATGTTCTGTTGACAGACCTTTTTGCAAGGTGTGCATCCTGTTACATCTGACAAAAAAGAGCAATATATCAGTAGTCAACATGGTGATGGTAGTGTGGTGGTCTACTGTAGGTCCTCAAGCAGTTGCTTTGCTGCTTCAGCACCAGGATAACTTGTTGTAGTTGATGGAACTATGAATTCATGTTCTGTACCAGAAATCCTGAGGGAGAATGTTCAGCCATTATTACGTGACCTGAAGCTTAAGCACACTTGGGATGTGCAGCGGGACAGCACCAGCAGGTCCAGCTCTGAATCTCCGACCCCTCCACCCCATAAAAGAGGGTTTTGAAGTGCCCTTATCAAAGTTTGGAGTCCTTTTTCTCTCAGTGTGTTCTTTAGGGTAATGTGGAAGAAGGAAACAGCAAAAGTGGTTAAGTGTAAGGATTGTGATACTAGACTACTGGGTCGGAGCATCTCTAAAACTGCAGTTTTAGGTGGTTTCTAGTCTGTAGTGTTCAGTATCTATTCACCACTAGTCCCCCCAAGCAAGAACCTTCAGTGAACAGGCGCCACGGTCATGGGGTTCAACACGGGCTCCAACTCTACCCGGAGTTTCTCCAGCTTTTAATCCAGTCAAACATCTGTGGGATGTATTTGACAAACATATGTGATCCATGGCAGTTCAACCACCTAACTTGTAGGTCTTAAAGAATCTGCTGCCAGTATCTTGGTGCCAGACTCCACAGCCCTCATTTAGGGGTCTACTGGACCCCAGGACTCAATGGATCAAGGCCGTTTTGACATTAAAACACTATTAAGCATTAGACATGCATCATGTAAATTTACATTGATGGTACACATTAAAAAATACCCAAAATAACTGAATCAGTTTTGTGTTATTTATGCCTTCCTTGTTCATGACTGACTTTAGCCGCTGATATTACTGTAGGATTACATTTCAGTCAAAACAAGGAGAGCGGCCCGTAACTTCAAATTCTGTTCTGTGCAGAACCAAAGATGTCCAGTGCAAGACAAACAGATGGATCACTGTGTTGTTAAAGCGCTTGTTGTGGTTATTTTTATCTAAATGATTTTTTTCTCCTGTTTTCTTCCCCCCTCCTGCTGCATCTTGGGATATGTTCATCCATCTCAGCTCTCGCAGGTGCGTGACAGCCAACACTCCACACAACAATCAAAGAACAATAAAAAGCCTCTTAGAGTTTCAGTTGGATGGCAGGGTTAATGTTGCATGGCCTATCAGGCTTAATATTTCATCTTTACTCTGATCAAAGTTGATTTCAGGGGAAAGTTAGCTGCAGCAAACGAGTGGCAGGTGGAAGCAATAACAGCGATACAGGATGTAAGTGTATTTGTATGTATAATTTAGATATGTACAGTTTTTGGTTCATACGCCTACTGAAAGCAGAGCACACAGATGTTTCTCTATAACTTATTGGTTTTGCCAGACACTGCTTTGATGTGTCTGCTTTTTTATAACAGTCTCTCAGAGAGCATGTATATATGAAAGAAGTACTTTGACTTCAACTTAATCTGTGGTATGAATTATTCATTGATAACACCCTGCTGATCTGTTTGCTTCTGTGGTGGACACAAGTTGTAATTTTCTCCTCTCGGGACACAGAGATTATCCACAGGACTTAGCTATGTGTTTTACTTCCACACCGGTCCACAGAGAAGAAAATAAACAGAAATCTGCTGAACAAAAAAGATTACCAACTTCAGTCCTCAGGGGAGTGCAGGAAAACCTTTTTCATATGAATAATAAAAAGCTTTTTCTGCTGTGCAGAGAGTTCAAGTTTAAGTTTTTATGCAAGAAAGCAGCTAATTTATCAGCTTGGTTTCACAATGTGATGGGTTCAAATACAGTTCTGGTCAGAAGTTTAAATCCAGTCACCATGGACATAGATGTCCATGGGGCTTCTAATGATGCATTTTGTTTTCTTTTTTCCACAGTGCAATGAATATACTACAAACTCCTTCAGAGATTTTTAAAAACAAGAGTTGGGTCCACAATTTTTGTGACTTTTCTCTAATTTACACAAGGTTGAAGTAATTAAATGGTAAATACCTCTTAGCAAGTTGCAACTCTACTAGACTCTGGCTTGATATTCGATTTCTCCTTTTGGCATGATCATTTAGGTTCATTTAAATGGCAAAGATCAAACCTTTACAGATATTCAGCAGAATTGCGTTTGGGAATACCCATCAGGACTCTGACTCTAAATAAAAAAACGGTTTTGGAATGGATAAATCAAGGTCCTAAATATTTTGGGGGTTGTTCTCCTTTTTTAGTTTTCCACTCACTTTGTATAGCATTACCAGTACTGGCAGCAAAACAGCTCCATAGCTTGATGCCTCCACTCCCATGCTCAACTGTAGGTACATTGTTCTCTTTTGAGGCCTCACTTTGCCATATCCAGACACACTTCTTTTATTGTAGAGAAGAAGTTTCATTTTTGCCCCATTTGACCATGAAACCTTTCTCCAGAACAAAGTGCAGCGAAAGCTTTAAGAAGTCACCTCTACAGGTTTTTCCAACTAGAATGCCTAACTGTGACCAGTTTCAACCATCTGACCCAAATTGTCACCAAAGGAAGTAAGTCAGATTGTTTAGGAACAACCCAAGAACCACCAAGCCTCACACCATCATAAACCGATGCCTGAACACCAGTGTCACTGTGGTGAACCAGTGTTACATCAACATAGACTAATAGGAAACTGACCAGGAAATAATTGATTGCCCCAAAATCACTTTTGAGCTTGACTGAAATGTGTAGGTGTGTACATTGACAAGTCAGATACCTTTTGGAGAAAATACAAGTCCAACATTGAGAAATTTGGCCATAGTAACAAGAAATATGTTTGGTTGACTTATATGAAGCTTTCAAACCCAAGTGAACTGTGACCGTTTTTTAAGCACAGTGGTGGTAGCATAATGCTGGGCCTCTGGTTCATTCCCAGTTGTACTGGTAATTACACATAGTGTGTGAAATATTCAACATGGAAGACAATATCTAAATTCATCTCAAGTCAACAGTTGTGGTTAAAACTTTGGCCCAGTTTAATACAATTGGATGTTCCAACAGAACTGGTTTTGGAATAGATGAAGCAGGCTGACATTTAGGTAGTGGAATGGCCCTGACCTGAACCCTTTTAAACATGTGCAGACTATGTTTAAAAGATGAGACAGTGCCAAACAACCGATTTAAATGAACTCTATTAATTCTGAGAAAAAGACTTGCCAGAAACCCAGCCAGAGTTATCCTAGACACTTGACCCTTTGATTTTACCAGTGCAATTTCAGAATCGGGCTCACTATTTTGGTGCCGTTCTAAGCCAATGACTTCTGCTGATATGCTTTAAATTAAATTTCTCAGCAGACCCTCAAACTGCAGTGTGACACATTCACATACATAACTTTAATTCACATTCAAACACCAGATTAAGCCACAGAACAAGAATCAGCACGTCATTAATTTCTTGTTGAGTCCAATTAGACCTGCGAGGCAGTATGAAGACAAAACAGCTGGGCTGCACACATGGCTGCTTGTTCTGCTCGGGGCGTGTTTACAGGAGCCCAGCTGGGACATGTGCAGCATCGGCGGACTGTATTGCTACCTTGTCTTTTGTGCTTTCTTCCAATGACAGATCTGGGTGTACTACAAGAGACCTAAAGGCTACTTTAACTCAAACTAATGATAAAGGGATCTTATCAATTTTACACGATCTTTGTCAAAATAAAGAGTTGGTACTTTTTGTTTATAGTTATGTTGGAATATTAATGTTCTACAGAACATCCACAACTGCAGTAAAGGCCATAATGATTTACTGTCTTCAGACTTCCTTTTTTTAATTAAGATGTTGATATATACAGTGCCTTGCAAAAGTATTCACACCCCTTGAACCTTTTTACATTACAACCTCAAACTTGAATGTACTTTATTGGGATTTTATATTATAGCAAAGACAAAGCAGTGTGATGTGGAAAGGAAAGTGTGGTGTGAATTGGTATTTTGCACTCCTGAATGAATGCTGTTGCTGAAGTAACATCTGCAAGTCTTTCTCACAATAAATTACAATTCTTGGCCTAAACACAAGCTCCTAAAAGTCCATCTTCTGTCAAACTACGGTCTTAAAATCTGTTTGTGTCATGAAAGGTTTAAGAATCACTGATCTGGACTATTCCATTGAAGCTCAGGCTGTATGTTTAGGGTCCTTCTCCTGCTGGAAGGTGAACTTTCACCACAGTCTGAAGCCCATTCATCTTCCCATCAACTCTGACCAGCTTCCCTGTCTCTTCTGAAGATAAACATCCCAACAGCATGATTCTGCCACCACCATGTTTCACTGTGGGCATGGTGGGTTAGATTAATGTGCAGTTTTTGTTTTCCTCTACACATAGCATCTTGCTTGTAAGCCAGAAAGTTTAATTTCCTAGTCATTCGATCAGCGAACCATCTTCCACATGTTTGCCGTACCCCTGTATGGCCTGTTTAAATTTTTAAAGCATTCTTTTCTTGGCTTTCTTTCAGTCCCCTTTTTTACTTTCTTCTTGCCATGCTTCCATAAGTGCCAGATTTGTGGAGTGCACAACACATAGCTGTCCTGTCAAAAGGTTTTCTGGGGCTGTTTATGGCATGGAGGTAGAGCGAGAGCCCTATATACGGAGACTATTAGTCCTCTACACAACTGTCCGGGTTCGATAGTGAATGAAAGGCATTTATTGGTCTCCTTGCCCTTCCTGTCGGTTTAGGTGGTCTTAGCTGGTTTGCTATTAGGCCGTAGTCTTTCCATTTTCAGTCGATGGATTGAACAGGGCTCTGTAAGATGTTCAAAGTTTGGGATATTGGTTTATTACCCAAACCTGCTTCTTCATAACCTTATCCCTAACCTACGTTTTTTCACTAATGTCCTATAACAAACCTCTAAGGCCTTCGGAGAGCAGCTATATTCATAGTGAGATTAAATCACACTCAGGTTACAGTAGTTGGCTCAGTGAAGGAAATTGGCTCCACTGGGTTTTATTTAAGGGTATCAGACTCAGGGGGGCTGCATACAATACACACTTTTCAAATCTTTATTTGCAAAAAAAAAGAAAATTGTGTAATTTTTCTTTCACTTTACACTGGTCACTACTTTGTCCCTCAGTGGTCTATCACATCAAATACTAATAAAATACAATGAAGTTTGTGGTTGTGATGTGACAACATGTGACAAAGGTCAAGGGCCACGCATACCTTAGAAAGGCGCACTACAAAAGCTGTTATATCTTTTTTTGGAATTTTTTACGTAATGAAACTCATTGTATGATTCAGTTCTGCTGTTTATTTCATGCCTACAATGGAGATGGCGTCATAAGGATATTGTATTGTTTTCTCGACCCAATGTTACGCCGTAGGAGCTGTCAGAGGATCGTCACTCTCCACCGCTGCTGACAGTTAACGGGCCTGGAGAGGAAAAGCTGTTTCGAAGCAGGAGCGCAGAAGTGGAGCTTACGGCCGAGAAGGAACGGGTCAAAAAGATGCTGTCTGAAGGGTAATGAAAGCCTTTGTTTACATGTCGGGCACGTCTAAACCAGAGCTAAGAAAGGTTGATTGTTAAAGATTTGTTTCTGGTTTCAAAATACCATTTCAGATATTTCTATTCATTTTTTAAATAAACAATCAGTTTGGGGTTTTGTTGGTTTGTTAAATATAATGTATTAAATACTCTGCTGTGAAGACGTATTTGGACACTTACAGATTTCTTCTGGTTTTATATTTTTATGTTTTCTCACATACGATTATTTCTGATCATGAAGCTAATTTTAATATCTAACAAAGATTTCTTCAGTAAATACAAAAGTCATTTTTCACTTTTCATTTGCTGAGGGAAAGGCTATCCAAACCAACCTGACCCTATGTAAAATAAAAACTAATGACCCTCACTTGTTAAGTCCTGAGTTAACTGGCCTGATTACTGGCAGACATGCAAACTCAGTCAATCACATAAATAGAACCTTTCTGACAACATGGCTGGCCCATCGAAGTTAGCACATGGATGGCTCATCTCGGAGGTCAAAAACAAACCCAAAACAACATCTAAAGTTCTGCCGGCAGTGCTCGTTTTAGTCCAGGTCAGTTTTCATGATTTAATTAATAATAAAAAAGAGGACTGGGCAAAAATACCCCCCCCTAAAAATGTATCACCGAGACTTCCAAAAAAGTTCTGTGGACTAACAAAATGGATATTTTTGGACGGCATATGTCCTGTTGGATCTGATGTAAAAGTAACAGTGTTTAAGAAAAGAAAATCCTGCAGACAGTCAAACATGGTGATGGTAAAGTGATGATCTAGGGCTGCTTTGCTGCTTCAGGACCTGGAAGACCATAAATGCTGCTCTGTACCAGAAAATCCTATGGTAAAATTGACATTTTACCTTAAATTTTTATCTAATCAAAGACAAAGAAGAGACGAGATATAATAAGTGTTTGTGTTCCTGTTTTCTGATTGTTTTGGACCAATACCTGACAAGCAGGAATATGTTCTGAGCAACAAAATAATAACCAGAAATTGTGACAGCAATACAGAAAGAGACATAAAAAAACACATTAAAATTAAACTAAAGCAGGAGCAGCAGATTTTTTTGTGTGAAAGAGCTGGGTTTGTTTTCTGTCAGAGTTAAGAAAGTGACTGCAAACATGTGTACATCCCAGGAGCGGATATAAAGGCCAGATTGTTGAACTTACAGTGAAGGATGTGAACTCTGAGCTCTGAGCTCCTGTCTTCAGATAAATGTGGAACCGATTTAACCTCAAAGCACAAAGCTGTAATTTATTTAAAGAGTGCATGACATTATTGGGGCTTTTCCATAGCATTTTCGCATTCAGCTGTAAGAACACAAAGTTGTTTTAGGGAACAAGAATCAGTTCCACATCAAAAAGTCATTTCTTTTTGGACAAATGCAAACAGTCACATGACCTTGTTGGCACTTGTTGGTGCAGATTTTGTAAACACGGCATGTATGGTTTGATCAACAAACACAGAACCTGAAATGTTTCTTTCCAAAATAAGCAGCTATATTTTGAGAAAAGCAGGAAATTGTGTAAAAATAGAAAAAAATGGAGTGTTTTTTCACAGTTAACACAACTTGTAATAACCTTCTGCACTTCCTACTGGCCCTCTGGTGTAAGACCAAAATCATACAGTATTTGTGGTCCAAAAGCCGACCTTGTGAAAGATTGCATTTGAAATTGTTTTTAATCTCAATCATCTTTGTTTATCCAACTTTATCATAGAGATGCACCAATCAATCTTTTCCTGGCATGTTTTCAGTTTTCATAGAGGTCTGACCTGCTGATTCCAAATGTGGCCCATTTGGATTTTATGTCTGAGGTATGGGACAAGTTACAGCATTGATGCAAACAAACACTGACCATACAAGAAAACTTTTGTTGCATGTTCAATAGAGGCAGCAATTTGAAATCTAACAGGAATTAAAGAAATTACAACATTACCTTCAGTTCTGCTTCAAAGCATAGCAACTTTTATTCTTAGCCATTAACTTACAAGACCGTTATGAGTTAGTTCTTTCTCTCAGTCTGCGTTTTATGTGTCATTTTAAAAACTGAGTGGTACAAAATGATTCCAATGACAGATCCACCTGAGTGAAACCTGATCGGCCAACTGTAAACTTGTAGGGGATTCGTAATGTTCTTAAAAAGACACGTTCTGATAAACAGTTCGACATGACTTTCATCATATCTGCGAATTGTTACTGCAGTTTTCCTCCCGCTGTGCGCTATAACAACTAGAAAAATTTCCTTTGTGATGACACAACTTAATCTTAAATATCGTATGGCACTGTTGTCACAATATGTTGGAATCAAATTTTCAAATTGTTACACATTTTCTGATTTGTATCCCTCTAATTTGAGAAGCGGTGCGTTTAAAGAGGAGATAAACCCCATATAAACTTTTTTTTTTGCAGATGAACTGTAAAAATTGGCCCTTAAGGGTACTATCTTTATGTTACTGAGCAAAGTTTGACATTTTTGTGTAAACTTGTTTAATTCTGCAATATTTGGCTTTAAGAACTATTTAGCATCTCATATGCAATCAGTCATAGGCCAGGGAAAAGAGATGGGTTTTAAAAAGACATTTAAATGATTCTTTACCCTAACCAGTGCAAACATGTACAAGTGAGCAGCAATTGCTCGATCACCTCTACGCTTTTACCTTTGATCTCAGATCATTGAGGAGAAACTGTTTGGTTGACCAAAGTGCTCTCTTAGGTGTGTGCATGTTGAGGAGATCACACAGGTTTCCCTTCATAGATGAGCCATTGCTGTGTGCTCCTTTTGAGTTGTATAATTCATACATCCTGCTGTCCATCGACAAAATCTCCAGCTGTTCACGCTGAAACCAGGAGCTGTCAGCCAAACCAAAAACAGTAGGATGAACTAGAACAGCAGTGTTTCGCATAGGTTTACAACTCGGGTTGGGGTCTAGAGGGACAGAGAACACCACAAGGACTTCAAGGAATCATGATGTTCTGCTCTGTCTTCCTCTCTCAGCTGCTTGTTTCACCTTTGACAGAAATGGCTTTGTAAACACAAAGATTTAAAGCCAAAATGAAAAACATGATGTATAGGCTCTTATTAAAAACGACAAAAGAAACATCAATATGTTGAAGTTGCTCAAATGATATATTGATCATTACAGTTATAACAATGTTTTCTGACATGTATTTATCTTTTCCTTGAAACATACACATGCAGAGAGTTAGAGAACGCACATGAGTGTCGTCAGTCTAAAATGAGTCAGCTGTTTTACAGACTCATGGCAATTATTAGCTGAAGATCAATCAAGGTAATCAAGGATCCAACTCTACTTCAGTCAAAAGCAGTGAGATAAATTTGAAGTCAGTTTTAGGTAAAACAGTAGAATATTTTAACAGATAGTGGTTCCATAGTGGTGGAAGACTGAAGCAAAATCTGGAATCTCGCTGAATTTACTAAAAGTTTTTTTGTAAATGTGCAGAATATTACCTCTTCCTGTTGTTCTGCTCTGTATAGAGTAACAATGGATGTTCAGCAGGCTGAGATAAGCTGGTTAATTAACTGGCTTTTGACTGCATTAGCCAGACTGCACCAGGCTAGTCTGCTTTCACAGAGGAAGAGGCAGGTGCTGCATATTCTTGAGCCACAGAGGTTTTATTCTTTAGTACTGCATAAAAGTACTCTTGGTAGATTCTATTTTACTTTTCACTGTAACAGAGTGTAAAAAAGCCTAAACTACTGAAGAAATATTTATTTCTTCTTAAATCAATAAATGTCTGTAAAATTAAAACCATTTTAGAAATGTTTCACATCATTGCCTCATCAACGTTGTTCTGCCTTGAAACTGGCCTAATTAACTTTATGGTGGTAATTTCTCTCGGTTTTTGGCTCCTGGTTTAGGTTTTGTTCAGGTGATTCTGTTGGGCTGCAGAGGTAGGCAGCTATGGGTCACTTCGCTCCGTCACCAAATCATCCCCCCATTTCATATTGATAGGTGGTCATTTCATCCCAACCTACTTTTATTTCGTACCAGAAAGCAAACTATTTCATTCCTGCCTACTCTGACATTGCATATCAGTTTATTAATCTTTGTAGTTAAAGTTTTTGATGAATTATAGCGATAAATAATAATAATAAAAATGGTCAAATCTATCATACACTTTACTTTGATTGTACATTAATTACTGAAGATTTAATAATGCAACCTTTTTCCATCCATCAAGGTTCTGTTTCCTATTTCGGTCAGCTGAAATGGGAAAGATTACACTGCCTGATCAAATCAAATCATCTCTGAGCAACCTCCTGTTTTGTTTGTTATCATATACTGAAGTTACAAAACCACATTTCATCAGTGCAGAATATCAGTGGATTATAGGAGAGTTATTGGTTGTCGACATGGGTCTTAAACATCTCCAAGGTGGGCACTGATTGGCACATTGTCCATACAAAATATATGATGGCAATGAGCTCCTCTTTGTAACCAAAGGTTGTTTAGCAAGAAGGAGTAAAACAGAGCGCTAGTTCCAAACATGCCTGTCTCTATTTCTGCATCTTCACAGGTCCATGTGCGAGCTCAACTTGGAGGCTGAACTCTTCACTCTGCAGGACAGCAACGCCAAACTGGTGGCAGCACTGCAGGAAGCCAACAGCAGCGTGGAGCAGTGGAAGAAACAGCTGGCAGAATACCAGGAGGAGACCGATCGCCTCCGAGACCAGGTGACCACCTTTGGTGCCCTGACCTCAATGTTAAAAACTGTTTCTGTTTAAATACTGACCTAGGCTAAGTTTTTTGTCAGTATATTGGGCTATAATTTTCCAATGAAATGATACACTGCTGATTTGGTTGATTCAGTCAATAGGAACATTGCATAAAAAGCTCCCTGGAGTAAAAAATAGCTAATTTGTGTCAATATTTTCCTGGTTTAATAAAAAAGGGTTTATTAATATGTCTAACCTAGATGACAAAGAGGGAATTTAGGTGTTGTTTAGACATGATTAAGGAGGTAATTACATTCTCAAGAAGCATCTGTGCTGTTGCTGTGGTTATACTTTTCTAATTAAAGTGAAATCTGTCAGTTGTTTTACATTTTAAGATGGACAAATGTGTAATGATTATCTATAAAACAAATCTTGGTTTATCTCTTAATTTATAAGAAAAAAACGACCAGGAAATTATTTTTAGCTGATAAAAAACTTATGAATGTTTGCAGGAAAAATAATCAAATTGATAATCGGTGTGAAAATATTAAACTTTTTAAAACTGCTCCAGTTCCTACTTGTGGGTTTTTCAGCCTGTTCCAAGTGTCTTGCAGAACTTGGGTTTTTCTGTGGACTCAAGCTTTTCCTCATCTAATCCCACATTGATCTTCTAGCATCTAAACAATATCAGTTCTTTATGACTCCTGACTTTATGTTTTTCAGGCCAAATGTAGGGTTGATTAAGACCACTCAGGGTTTTCATGATCTTCAGAACAGTTGAAAATCTATGGATCGTGCGAAATTTGGAAAATCCCATTTCAGTTTGAAGGCAATCATGGCCTTCTTGCCCTGTACTTGGCAAATGGGCTGCTACAGCTAAGGTGCTTTTAAAATTTTTGTTTGCTACATAACTTCATATGTGTTCATTCACTGTTTTGATGCCGTCTGTGAGAATCTACATACATTGTAAATAGTCATAAACATAAAGAAAACCATTAACTGAGAAAGTATGTCTAAAACGTTTGACCAGTAATGTATGTGAGGTTTCTGTGTCTCTAGCAGCAGTTTCAAGTTACTGTGGAGGAAAAAACACTACCAATGTTTGGGAGTTTGTTGGTGAGTGCAGTCAGAAGGAATCATGCACAGAAAATCCAAAACTTTGTTTTTTACAGATTTTACTGAGCATTTTGGTCAATAATTATAATAATTATTTATCAATAATAAATAATTGAGATTGATAAAAGCACTTTTATCTGCCGGTTGTGCTTTCTCCTCTTCTTTTTGTTGTCTCATCTCCTCATTGCTGAGTAAATGCCAGCGGATCTCTGAAAGTACAATGAATACATTTTTTTCTATTGGAGTTGTACCTTAAAAACTCACAACTTCCCTTTGTCTCCCTGCCCCTATTATACAATATATGCACAATTTGAAAGTGGGTGTATGCTACTCCATGGCTTAGAGCCCTGTTCACCCAGGAGTTTAACCGATACCAACCTGTGTTCAAGGGGTCGGATCACGGCTCTTTTTTCGCCTCATTATGCCCAGTGAGACATTATGGTTTCTAGCTTTATCAGTCCTCCTTCTTACTCTTTGATGATCCAGCCAAGCTAGTGGGTGTGGGCCACACATCATGGACAAGCTGCTCATCCATGTATTACCAAGCAGCCAGATGAGCTATCACCACAATAATGGACCACCATGATTACACTACAGACCTTTTTTGCACGCTCAAAGTAATCTGGGAACTCTGAGGCTCCATCAAGCATATTCTTCTTGTAAGGGCCGCACGGTGGCGCAGTTGGTAGCACTGTTGCCTTGCAGCAAGAAGGTCCTGGGTTTGACTCCTGGTCGGGGGTCTTTCTGCATGGAGTTTGCATGTTCTCCCCGTGCATGCATGGGTTCTCACTGGGTACTCGGCTTCCTCCCACAGTCCAAAGACATGCCTGTTAGGTTAATTGGTCCCTCTAAATTGCCCTTAGGTGTTTTGTGGTTGTTTGTGTGTTGCTCTGTGATGGACTGGCAACTTGTCCATAGACTGCTGGAGATAGGCACCATTTCCCCCGCGACCCACTATGGAATAAGCAGTAGAAAATGACTGATTGTTATAATCAAACCATTACACCACCTCATCTGGGGGATTCTGAACATTGCAGTGAGGTCTGTTTTTTTACTTTCTAAACCATTTTAAGCATAAGAGTGATCAAAATGCAATTAAAAGTGTTAAGATTTATGTCCTATTATTTGGCTGTGGATTTAATAATGTGTTTGAATGACTTGGTCATGATGTGTCTGTGATATGTTTTGAGTTTGAGTTTCTAGTCTGTTTCCCCATGTTCTTTAGTTGCTGCTAGTTGAGTTTGTTTAGATTAATCATTTTACACTTGTTTACTCTTGTGTTAGATCTGTTTCTTCCCTGTTTATGTTGTATAGTTAGTTTCATTGCTTACCTATTCTGTGCACTTAGATGTTTTCCTGGATCCCTGGTCTCCTGTGTTAATTAGCCACCCTCCTTCTGTTGCCTACGTTTCCTCTTGCACCAGCTATACTCTCTGGTTTTCACTGTTCTCCACTGGTTTCTCCTGCTTGCTACCTGTTTGTTTGCTTGTGATTTTTCTTCCCAAGTTCATGTTACCTGCCTATGTTCCATCATACTGACTCTTGTAAGTTAATATCATCATTAAATCCATGTTCAACTTACCATGAGGCTCTACTCTGCATGTGGCTCCAACTGAAATCCAGCATTCTGGATTTCTCTAACAGACTGACAAAAAAATTGAAGCATGGTGATACTTTTCATTTTTTAAGACAGGTTTACTATTCAATAGGAGTTTTATAAACTTGCAAAACAACAAGAGGACAATTAACTCACTGCTTTGCTTAAACTTGACTGGACGTCCTGTTTCATGCCAGCAATGAGGTGTGTTTCTATCAGAGCTGCAACATTTGATTCTGTTTTATGTTAATACACTCCCAGAGAAATTTAT
The DNA here is from genome assembly GCF_021462225.1 of Girardinichthys multiradiatus. NCBI lineage: Eukaryota > Metazoa > Chordata > Actinopteri > Cyprinodontiformes > Goodeidae > Girardinichthys > Girardinichthys multiradiatus. The sequence goes on along the minus strand of NC_061802.1, from coordinate 12,173,424 downwards.
TTTCTCTTAAGTCACTGAAAAACATGACCATTTGAAAACATCGTTGTTTTGTCTCTCCCTGTTTCAGAGAGCATCGCCCCCACAATAGTTTGGTTATGGTATTTCCTGTTTGTCAAGGAAACTTTCTTCTTAATATTTAAAAACAGGAGGCAATAATAAGGCAAGGAGACAAATAACAGAAGGTACTGCTAAAATCTAGACAAATCTACAGGATCTGCTTGTCATTATGCATCCTTTATGACCACTCAGACAGTAACTAGATGTGATGCAGATGTTTTTTTTTTTTTCCCCTCTTACATATAGTATGCATTTATCAGAGTAAAATCTCCCCAAAGACTGCTTCAAACTGCAGATTCATTTTTCATCCAGCTCCCTTCTTCCTTGCATATTTCTGTTGACAGGCTCCCGTGATAATAGCAGGGCCAGAATGCAGACATTTCATCTTTAATTTAGAGAGAGAAAATTATGCCCCTGGTCAAGCTTAACAAAGCGCCTTTAGTGGCACAGTTCAACAGTCTAGAGTGAAACGTTATCACGGCTGACAGAAAGTGGCTCTTTATTTTTAGCTTGAGGCATTATTCCATCGCTTTTCTTTTTCCATTTGTACGTGTCCAGGTGAAGGTTACCCCTCAAAGACACACATCACAGGGCCGAACACACACACTGAGCTGCTGCAAAGTCAACCAGGTGGCTGGAAGTAGAACAGACCTCCAGGGTTTGGCAGTAGGGTATCGAGATGGGGCGGGAAACGTTTTTATTTATTTTTTTCTTTCGGGACAGGACACCCCCTTCTGTCCACTTCCTCCTCCCCCTTCTGTCCCAGTTAGAAGATGAAGATAAATCACTGGAATAGCAAATAGCGGGGGGGAGAGCAAGGTTGGCTGGCTTTTTCTCTCTCATCACACTCTCAGCTCCTGCCACGTTGGTGTTCAGCCACCGGAGAAAGGCTCTGGGTCTATTTTCTGGGTTTCTGGCTTTTCTGCAATCTCTGTTCGGGTTTAATGAGAGTTGACACCACAAAAGTCTGTGTACTGCATTTTAATATGAGTTACCTTACAGTTTTTTACTCACCTGGCTGTGTTTATTCTTTTCAGATATTTTTCTGCTTCAGAAAACTTGATTTCTTCCTAATTTCAAAGTTAGACAGACAATGAGCTATGATCAACAAAAAAAATGCATACAGTAATAATAGAAAGAAAATAGAGCCTCTTATAATTGTAGCGTTTTTAGTATCAGAACATGCAAATATTGGAAAGATCACCCAGTAAATCATTTACTTGTTGAAGTAGATTTAGCACCAATAACGTTTTCTGTTTCACTTTTAGTCTCCCACATTGTTGTGCAGAAATGTTGACCCATTCTTCTTTCCAATATCGAGGATAGCAGGGATGTGTTGTTCACAGCTCTCTTTAGGATCCAACCCCATCATTTCAATTAGGTTGAGGTCTGGACTTTGACTGGGCCGTTGCATCTTTTGATTGTTTTCAGTTTCAGGGATTTGGGTTAGATTTGCTGCTCTGTTTGTGATCATTGTCCAGCTGACCAAGCTGTAGCTGTCGGACAGATGGCCTCAAATTTAAAGCTAGAATGCATTGGTATACAGAGGAGTTAATGGTCGGCTCAGTGTAATTTACCCAATTGAAAACAGTAAATGTCCAAAGACCTTCAGAACATCGATTTAACTAACCAAAACTACAAGGAAGCCTGGATATTAAAGATATTTTTAGACTAGAGATGCACCGATCAGAATTTTGTGGCCAATTTCTGACCTCCAGTTTTTGTAAAGCTGTGGCCTATATTTACTGATTTGTATTTATCTTAAAGAGACAACATAGAACTTATTAAAACAACAATTGAAGTAGTTTTTCCTTGCTCTCTGTACAAGGCTTTTGCATTATTATTTGTATAACCTTTTTTTTTTACACTAGATGTTTTACATTAGATTTGGTTTTATCTGTTTCCCCAAACCTCAACCTAGTATGTGATATATGGAACAAAAGGTAAATTACAAAAAATAGCAAATGATTTTTGGCACAAAGAATCCATTGCTTTATTGGGTATTGTGAAAGCTTTAGATAAATTGTTCATGATTGCAGGGTGCATGGTAGCGCAGTTGCCTTGCAGCAAAAAGGTCCTGGGTTCAACTCTGGTCAGGGGTCTTTCTGCATAGTTTGCATGTTTTCTCTATGCATGCGTGGGTTATGTCCGGGTACTCCAGCTTTCTCTCACAGTCCAAAAACATGATTGTTAGTGTGTGTGGATAGTTGTTTGTCCAGTGTTTCAGCGTTGCTCTGGGATTTACTGGCGACCTGTCCAGGGTGTACCACGCCTCTCGCCCGTACACTGCTGGAGATAGACACCAGCTACCTCGCAACCCTGTACAGAAATAGCGGGTTGGAAAATAAATGGATGGATGGAAGTTCTTGATTGAATTTATTTGCCATTTTAAATTTAACTTACAATTAACAATGTACAAAAACAAAATAAATTTCCATATTGCTTATATGTTATTTTTTCTTTTAACTTTACTTGGTGATTTCCAAATATTAATAATAAGTGAAAACATAACTTATTAATGTCAAACAATGTATTGTTTTTAGTCTATAACACCCTTTCCAAAATTTCCAGAAGCGGCTTATTGTTCGTTCCATTATAATAAAAGTTGTGTCATCTTATGAGGCAATATGGTTTATAATAAACACATTATCCCTCCTACTTTATTCGTTTTTTTTCATCACAATATTCCTACCACTTCCCCTGAGCTTCACGATTGTGGTCACCAATCTTGATATCAGTATTGTGGATAAAAGACAATGACCAAATAAATTACTGGAAGCACATAAAAAATTACACTACTAAATCCTGCATCTATGCTGCTTTTTTTTTGCACACTTTTTTTGCACACACTATTGCAATGATGACTATATTGCGCTGCTTTAGTGTTTTCTCCCTTTAAATCACTTATATGAGTTGGGCTTGCATGACTTGAGAAGTTTTTGGTGAACTTTATTGCTTCCTTTGCCCCAGAAGTATCAATTACATCTGCTCGATTTTCTATTTAGGTTGTAAGATTGAACTGTTCCAAGGAACATTAATTGTGAAAGATTTTCGAGTTTTCCTGAGAGTTTTCTCTGCCTGTGAATGTTTGTGTGGCGCTCAGAGATCGAGCTTGTGCATTCTGGGGACAATAGCTGTAGCTCTCACACACACACACACACACACACACACACACACACACATCCGTGTTTTACTATCTTTATGAGGACTTTTCGGTTACTTCCATTGACTTCCATTCATTTTCCTTGATTTTTAGTGCCTAACCCTGACCCTAACCCTAACCCTAACCAGTTAATACCTAACCCTAACAATAACTCAATTCATACCCTAGTCCTAAACCTAACCCCTGTCCCAAGAACAGAATTTGAAAAAGTGAGGACCAGGAAAATGTCCGCACTTTGTCAAAATGTCCTCACTTTGCGATAAAAATATGAAAAATGGTTCTCACTCAGCAACAAGTACAAGAACACACACACACACACACACATACACACGTACACACGCACATACTCACGCACACACACACACACACACACACACACGCACATACACAGAGCTGATAATGCAAACAGGCTGAAGCCTCTGGGACTTTGGACAATCCCCTCTTTCAACCTGCCAAGGTTTTCTGAAGCGCGGTGTGGATGTGGCGCAGAGCAGAGCGGTGTGGTCTGGAATCTCTAAACTGCTGCTTTGAAACTGTCGGTGGAGATGTGGGGGACAACATTAAAGGAGAAAAAAAGGAAATGTTAGCACTTAGAAAAGGAAGGATGGCTCACCTTCATACACATTAACTTTTTCAGACACTCAGCTCAGGGAGAAATAAAAAGTGGGAAACTGGTTCTAAACCAGGTTGTAATGAGTTCAGCTACAACTAACATTGACAAATGAATGAGGATGAGCATTGAATTCCTGTTCTTTTTTGTTGAACCACTTCCTGCCCATGAAGCAATCTCAGATCAGTAGCTTAACTTGTAAACTTAAAATAAAAATACATCATGTTCTCTTGTTAGATTAGTAGAATAATCATGGAAATGCTCCATCTTCTTCTTCTTCTATACCTCTTATTCCATAGTGGGTCACAGGGGAGCTGGTGCCATCTCCAGCAATCAGAATCAGAATCAGAAAAGCTTTATTGCCAAGTACGTTTTTGGACATACAAGGAATTTGTTTTGGCGTAGTCGGTGCAATACCGTACAAATTAAACAGTATAAACATATCTACAATATAATATAAATATAAGTGCACAGTTTTAAGTGAGTGAGAGTAAATATAGAGCAGTATAAGATGCGAGAGCAGTACAACAGTGCAGGTGATCAGTGTGCAAGTATGGCAATGCAAGTAAAGCAGGAGTCCATGCTGAGCGTTAATGTAACGCATAGAGTTACAGGTTACAGGTGTCCTGTCAGCAAAAAAGGGGGGGGGGGGGGGGGGGGGGGGGTGTGGGGGAAAGGGAGAGTGTCAAGGTGGTTTCCGGGCTTTGTTAACCAGGCTGGTGGCAGATGGGAAAAAACTGTTCTTGTGGCGTGAGGTTTTGGTCCGGATGGACCGCAGCCTCCTGCCAGAGGGGAGAGTCTCAAAGAGTCTGTGACCGGGGTGGGAGGGATCAGCCAGAATCTTCCCTGCCCGCTTCAGGGTCCTGGAGGTGTACAGTTCCTGGAGCGACTGTAGACTGCAGCCAATCACCTTCTCGGCAGACCGAATGACACGCTGCAGCCTGCCCTTATCCTTGGCTGTAGCAGCGGCGTACCAGATGGTGATGGAGGAGGTGAGGATGGACTCAATGATGGCTGTGTAGAAGTGCACCATCATAGTCTTTGGCAGGTTGAATTTTTTCAGCTGCCGCAGGAAGAACATCCTCTGCTGGGCTTTCTTAATGAGGGAGCTGATGTTTGGCTCCCACTTGAGATCCTGGGAGATGATGGTTCCCAGGAAGCGGAAAGATTCCACAGTGTCAATTGTGGAGTCACAGAGGGTGATGGGGGCAGGTGGGGCTGGGTTCTGCCTGAAGTCCACAACCATCTCCACTGTCTTTAGAGCGTTGAGCTCAAGGTTGTTCTGGCTGCACCAGTCCAACAGATGGTCCACCTCCCATCTGTACGCAGACTTGTCACCATCAGAGATGAGTCCGATCAGAGTGGTGTCGTCCGCAAACTTCAGAAGCTTGACAGACTGGTGACTGGAGGTGCAGCTGTTGTTGTACAGGGAGAAGAGCAGAGGAGAGAGAACACAGCCTTGGGGGGAACCGGTGCTGATGGTCAGGGAGTCAGACGTGCTTCCCCAGCCTCACGCGCTGCTTCCTGTCAGACAGGAAGTCAGTGATCCACCTGCAGGTGGAGTCGGGCACACTCAGCTGGGAGAGCTTCTCCTGGAGCAGAGCTGGGACGATGGTGTTGAAGGCAGAGCTGAAATCCACAAACAGGATCCTGGCATAGGTTCCTGTGGAGTCCAGGTGCCGGAGGATGAAGTGAAGGGCTAGGTTGACTGCATCATCTACAGACCTGTTGGCTCTGTAGGCAAACTGCAGGGGGTCAAGGAGGGGGTCGGTGATGTCTTTTAGGTGTGAGAGCACAAGGCGCTCAAAGGACATCATCACCACAGAGGTCAGGGCGACGGGTCTGAAGTCATTAAGCCCTGTGGTCCTTGGCTTCTTGGGAACAGGGACGATGGTGGAGGACCTGAAGCAGGCTGGCACATGACATGTCTCCAGTGATGTGTTAAAAATGTCTGTGAAGACTGGAGACAGCTGATCAGCGCAGTGCTTCAGGCTGGCTTGTGAGACAGAATCCGGTCCAGCAGCTTTCCGGGGGTTCTGTCTCCTGAAGAGTTTGTTGACGTCCCTCTATGGGCGAGAGGCAGGGTACACCCTGGACAGGTCGCCAGTCCATCGCAGGGCAACACAGAGACATACAGGACAAACAACCACGCACACACTCATTCAGACCTAAGGGCAATTTAGAGAGACCAGTTAACCTAACAGTCATGTTTTTGAACTGTGGGAGTAAGCCGTAGTACCCGGTGAGAAAGCAGGCATGCACGGGGAGAACATGCAATCTCCATGCAGAAACCCAGGACCTTCTTGCTGCAAGGCAACAGTGTTACCAACTGTGCCACCGTGCAGCCCAGAAATGCTCCCTTATATTTGAAATTATGTTACTTGTGACATCTGATAATTTATCTGCCAAAGAATGGATTTGGGAGTTCAGTAGATGTTTTCAGTAGATGCCTTGTGATAGTTCACACTAAAGTCCAGCCCTTAAAGTTAAACCATTTAACTTAGACATTTGGCAACCTGATCCAAACTAATCAGCTGTGGAACAAAGAATATCTTTGTGTTTGACTTAGGGATGAGATTGTCATAGTTTGATAACCTTGAGTAAAAATACCCCAGGTTCACACTAAAACAGAAGACAGCATGTTTTTATTCTACAGAATGTTGATCCTTACTTGAGGCGTAAGATTTCCAAAAAACTGCCAACATTTCCAAAACTGGCATGAGCAGTGGCAGAAATGATTAGATTCTTTGAAATGATAAAACCGAGCAAGTTTGCTATAGTACTTTCAATCTTCCTGGTATCTCCTGAAAGCCTTGCTTTCTCTCGCCTTCTCACAGCATGAATGAACTGCAAAGAAACAAGTCACAAAACAAGTCACAAAAAACAAAGTTTCCTTTTGAATCACTTCTTACATCTCTATGCTTTAAGTTCAATGTAAACATCTTACTTATCACCAGCAGATTTCAGACATATGTTTTTCCATGTGCAGATGTACTGTCTGCATCGGTGCTATCCCTTATTTCTAATCCAAGGGGTTGTCTTTATTTTCAACATTTATTTCATTTTGTTAAACCTCTGTGGAGCCCGTGTCAAGCAAACAAAGTAATGTTATGCATTCCGAGCTTTATCTGATTTAGATTGGATTCAAACTCTGTAAACACTTGGGATCCAATTAGCTGAACATCTTAAGCTGATTACTGCCACTTTGAACAAAACATATCACACACCCCTCAGATCTGAGATAACCAAAACCAAGAGGGATCCGAACACTCAGCGCAGTCAGTGTTGGTGCTCTTATTGCAGAGCCTTGAATGATGGCAAAGTTTGTCCTTGTGTTGTCGAGCTGACACTCAGATTCTCTGAAATTTTCCATTAATATGTTAAACTCAGGGAAATGGGTCAGATTGGGGAAAACAGTTTCCGTAAAAATATTTTGCCAGGTCACATCCCTCTATTAGAGAGGTCTTCGAGGCTTCACTTCTGAGCCCACTGGCAGCAAAGCTCTTTTTCCACAGAATAGTTTCTCTTGGTCTGTGTGTGTGTGTGTGTGTGTGTGTGTGTGTGTGTGGTTGTGTTTATCTGTATATTTGAGAGGAAAGTGAAGTGGGACAAAATGAGAGGGGGAGAGAGCATGCATGAAGAAATGATGTCCTTGATTCTTTTGCAGATGCACTAAGGAGTGATGTCTGATGGATTCAACAAAACGATACTCAGTCCTGAATAAAAGGTGTTTATCAGATGTGAAAACCACATCAATAAATTACTTTTTGTGTGTGAGAGTGGATGGATAAACCTCTGTTGGTTCCTTTTTTATGGACACAGTAATGTGTGTCTGTATGACTGCAGTAGTATAAATACATTTTAATGCAGATTTTATGCAATTCACTTCTGCTTCATTCCCTCCATTAAAAGGTCATTTATGGCTGTTCTTAATGGTTACCGAAAAAGCAGCATCTTTTATACTCATGTTAGTGGATCAGCAGGGCTATGCAGGAGATGTGTACCAAACCTGGACTGAGAAGTTTCTGAAAACTAACTAAAAGGATGCTGTGTTTTGATGGTATGTCTTAAACACTTTTGCACATCTAGACACTGTAATTTACATTCTTCTTTGAACACCAGCTCAAGTTCTTTCAGATTGGATTGAGACTGGTTTTTAAGTCTTACCACAGATTCTCACTATATGTAGGTGTGGACTTTGACTGTACCATTCTAACACCTTCTTCCATTGTAGCTTCTTGTGAAAAAAAAGTGACCATTTTACCTCATGCTGATAATGGCAACATTATGAAAGCTTTTGTTGGCTCTTTACAGTTGTTGGACGATGTTTGTCATGCAGCACTAAGGTTCATCAGAGAATATAAACTTTTTGTCTAACAATGCACTTTATACTCTTTGATTAACTGGCCCTCATTGAACACATGTAAAAACATTTGCACTGGTATGTTCTCCATTTGCTGCATGGTGGCCCAGTTGGTAGCACTGTTGCCTTGCAATGAGAAGGTCTTAGGTTTGACTCCCGGCCTGGGGACATTTTGCATGGAGTTTGCATGTTCTTCTTGTATGGGTTCTCTCTGGCTTCCTTCCACAGTCCAAAACCACAACTGTTAGGTTAAGTGGTGCCTCTTAATTGCCATTAGGTATGAATGAGTTTGTGCATGATTGTTTGCATTGTGTGCCTCTTCTGTTGCCCTGTGATGGACTGGCAACCTTTCCAGGGTGTACCCCGTACTCCGCTGGAGATAGGCACCAGCTCCCCCATGACCCTGTACGGAAGATGCGGGTATAGAATCTGGATGGATGGATGGATGGATGGAAAGATTGCTTACTACCTCTTTATCAAACTGCCTATAAGTCACCTAAACAGCCTCTGCTCACCTATTATATTCAGTGGTTCATTGACACAATCAGAAATGCACTTTCTTACAATGTTTTTACTTGGAACAAGCTGCACTGGACCTGAAGTTGTGCAGGTTTAGTGTTCCTATTACTAATAGATTATTACTGTTGTCTTTTGCTTTTATTTCACGTTGTTTCATTTGATGTGTGAATTCTACTGATTATAGTCTGTTTAAATGAAAGTATCTCCTGAAAATAAGACCTTGTTTCTCAAAAGGATTTACGTTTCTAAATAAAGGTGAAATAAATTTTAAAAAAGGGTTCTAAAATCCCCCCACAATTCTGACATTAGCCTCCTTCTGTGTTCTCTGGTAGTTAATATTTAAACGTATGTATTTGTTGTGTGTTTGTGTTCCAGGTGGCTGAGCTGGAGGCCCAGCTAGGGCGTCCTGCTGCTGGTCAGCTGGGTAAAGAGGAGCTGAGTCGGTCGTTGGAGGAGCTGGAAGATTTGCTGAGAGCCAAAGAGCAGGCAAGAAACCAAGTCCTCCCCCTGCATTGCACGCTGTCCAAATCTATTTGCCATCTTATTAAAGGGAATCTAAGAGGAGAAAGCTAGCCCATAAATACAACGGCATACATAATACCCTGCCAGCAGTGAACTAGATGTGCAACCCTTCGTCGCTCTGCAGTAGAAACATCTCTTGAAACATTCATAAATCAGTCATTTGTGGATGTTTAGGGATAGAAAAGAGCAAGTGTCAGTTTGAGTAATTTCTCTCTAAATCATCCTTAATGTTGAAAAATAAAAGCTATCTGGTTCAATAAGAAAATCATCTGTTCACTAAATTGTTCATAAATTAAATTGGACATAAAGTAAAAGGGAATAAATGAGTTTTCTAGTTCTTACATCATCAGAGATCTTGATCCCTTAAGGTGATGTTCTAAAAAAAACAAATGGGTGTTGTCCTGAAAAGATCTTAAAAGTTGCTCTTCGCAGGATTAAGTTTTATACCTGGTGAATTTGTTTAACTCAAATTTAAATAAAACCAGATTTATTGAATAAACACAATAACTTTTAAAGTGAAATATTCAGTGAAATCAGCTGAACCGTGACTGAGCTACTTTAAATTGTTTATGTCCATAAACCAAATGAATTAGTCCAATAATCTCCAAATCAGTCTCGACAATGAAAAAAATCAATTAATAAACTAAGTATATTTCTTGGGATTACATTTTTTTGAATTGACACTAAATCAACACTTTGACTAAAGATTATTAAAAAAATCAAGCAGAGCGAACAATCAACTCAGTCAAGTAATGAATAATTAAGAAAAACAGGCATACTACATAAATTAACTACACATTAAAGGGACATTTTAGGGAATGAACGACCAAGATCCATTTATACCCAGACATTGGTCTGTCCATGAACACCCAAAATCACAAGGTCTTTCTGCCACATGTGCCACTGGGCAAGGCACTTAGCCCCAAGATGCCTGTGAGTGTGACTGGGTGAATGTGGCTCTAGTTTAAAACATTTTGAATGGTTATTGACTAGAAAACGACTATATATATTGAGTCCATTTACCATTTTAGATGAATGGTTTATGCCCCTATAACAGATGCCTGTGGAATTGTTTTAATGTTATTTCTGTATTTTCAGGAGATTCAGAATCTGCAGTGCAGGAAAGCAGATGTGGGCAAACTGGAAAAGGAGAAAGAAGAGGTCATGCAGAGACTTGAGGTAAGTTGATTGTTGATTTAATCTAAATTCAACAAACCAATTAGCTTGACGGTTTCTCATTATCCACTCATGCTGAATTATCAAATAAAGTCTTTTGTGCATTTTCTAGTGGCAGTTTTAGTAACTTAATATTCTATTTGTAGCTAAATGTAATTTACAAGTGAATTTAGTAATCATTTAATTTTAATTAGCTTTTATTCTCGAGTGGGAAACTCAGTAACAAGATTGGTCATTTCATTCATGCAATCAAGTAATTTTCAGCCCTTCAATGACCAAAGCGAAGTTTGTAATCTGTTTTGTGCTCCATTGCTACAGTGTTTGTGCTCCATCTCGATGCTCTGAATGTGTCTTTGTCATCCTCAAACCAGACGTTGACTCACAGGGAGATGCTGAATATTCAAAAGGGTAACATAGATTGTTGATGTCCACTTAAATCAGAGGAGGTGAACTGAGGGCTTCAAGGACAACAAATTATGCTGGATTTCCTTATTAACGTGGAAGATTGCATCTGAGGCATATTGCATAGTTTCTATTTAGTTGTTTATCATTCTTAGCTGTGGTGTCAAGTATGAATTATGGTTGATCACTTTCGACCTTTGTAGTCCATGTGTTCATTTCACAATTTATTCTGGGCCACATTTATACAAACTCACCCCCTAAAGCACAGAAGTATGAACTGTTTTAGTAAAATTACTCACCATAAAAACAGTTATACTGTTTTCGTGAAACTTTGGGCTCCCATAATGATTTTAGCTGATTCTGATAAATCTTTTAGTACTATAAGAAAATATAAGAACAGCACATAAAATGTTTTTTCCAGTCTTCCTGCTGTGAAAATCACCGATCATTTAAATTAGGAGCCGAGGTGACATAACATTGCTAGTGTATGAGAGCAGTCACTGTAAAACAGTCTTTTACAAACACGGTTAGAGAAGACAAAAGGATTGACATTTTTAATTGTCTTTAGCATCTTATATTAGCGTTTACTGTGATCAGAGTGGCTAGCATTAACAAAACATTTCCAAATCCCGCATGGTTTATGAGGTTGGAGGCTCAAAGGGGTAAAACAAAGTGTACAGCCTTCCTGTTATCTGCTAGAAGTCTTGCTCTCCCTCGCTTCCCAAATGAACTGTAAACATTGTGTAGAAAATATTTTCCTTTTAATAGCTTCACACATCTCTGTGGTTCCTCTGTCTTAACTTTAAACACTTCACTGATACTAAAAACTGCTTACTATTACTCAGTAACAGGTTCCACACTGAAGAGTGTTGTGGTCATCACAGCCTAGCAGCGCTAAGTTTAATGACTGATTGCGAAAAGATTGGATTTTTTTATTTTCCAATTTGCCAATCACTGGCCAGGTCCAATTAAGCTGAAAATCGTTTGATTCCACTAACCAGGCGATTTATTGGTGCATCTCTAATGTTCAGTGATCAGATCTTAATATTGATTAATATTGAAAAATCTGTTTCTCTTTGTATAAATAATGTGTCTGCAGGATCTGGAGAGACGAAACACTGAGCTGGAGAGCCGTGTTCAGAGCACTGAAAAAACGTTCGCTACAAATCGCAAGGAGCAGGAGCAGGCTGGGGTTGAAGTCCAACGAATCATCGGGGTTCTGGATGTCAAAATTGGTGACCTGAAAGGCCTCAGAGAAAGCCTAGCAAAACTGGTTAAGTAGCCACAGCTGGTGCTGGGATGCATCTCCATGGTCTGTGCTTGTGTCCGCTGTGGGACCTTGATTAGTATTGAATTGGTGCAGCACGAGAACAGAGATTGAAGAGAAAAGGCTCAAATCACTCTGAGGTTTACCTTTTTTCTGTGAGGATTAGTGAAGATTGTCATTAAATTTCTCAATGACACTGTCATTTATATTATCTGCTATTTTCTAACAACTCTGAATGAGGTAGATCTATCTCCTATGGAAAGGAACGCCACACTTCATACCTTTTTGATGCTGTAGCTATTAAATATACTTGGTAAAATCTCACCTGGGACCTCATTTACAAAAAAGCAGACATATATTTATACTTGCTCTTAGTCTTACTCTACTTTTATGTGTTTATAATTAGTCTACTTTTATGTGTTTATAACAGCTGGAAATTAAAACAAACCTTACCTTGCTCCTTACTAGAGCCAACAATCAAACTTGTAAGGAATGCACAGTACTTTGTGAACAAACACTGCTGTTGCTCCTACTTTACTCTTGCTCTGTCTGCAGTTTCTAGCTCATTCTGGTAGAGAACAAGCGTTGGGAGTCTGGGATATATGTATTCTTGCAGCAGTGTCAATACTCCAACATTATACTTTTTTGTGATGAAACACAAATTCTCCTAAACCCATCAAGAGGAGAATTTTTGGTTGATTTCCCTCTTTTTGTTTGCTAAATCATTCCTGCTCTACATCTGTGTGCACTGCGTTTTAAATTACTTGTATCTGCATCTTATACGATACTTGTCCTTTTTCATATGTAAGTTGCTTCCTGATGTGCCTCAAACATAAGCAGAGTCTAGTTGCGTAATGTTCTTTCCCACTTCTACTCTATAGAGATACAGCTCTAGTCAGAGGCTCACATGCAGTCAGCAAGGGTTTCATGCCATATTTATTTGGGGCTTTTAATTATGTATTTTGACCATTTATTTTACCACAATGGAATGATAATATAATATTGATTGTTTTCAAAAAAGACATATTTGAATATATTGTGGGTTTTCACTATTCAAAACAGGGTCTAATTTACACACATAGGCTTAAATACATACTGTACATACAGTCATATTAAATAAATTAGAATATTATTGAAAAGTTCATTTATTTCAATAAATTACTTCATTAAGTGAAACCCATCATACAGATTAATTAAACGCAGACTGGTGTTTTTAAGACCTTATTCCTGTTAATTATGATGATTTTCGGCTTACAGCTAATGAGCCTACCAAACATAAGATAAGTTTCAAGTACAAACATTTAAAGTGAAATAAACACTCAAAATAGCACACCATGTCCTCCAACAGTGATGTTGAACCACAGTTTGACCCGCCTTTGTGGTACTTAATATTTTTGTAGTCTCTCTTGAGTTTTTTAGGTTTCCCGACACTGCAGTCTGCGGTAAAATCCGGGCTTGTCATTCTCTCTGCTACCTCAGCGAATACTTTCTCACGCCGCTGACATACAGCGGACCACGCTAATAACCAATCATTGAACAGCAGTCTGTTCACGTCACATTTCAGTCCTGCTCTCCCCCAATGAGACCTGCTGTCCAGCACTTACCAAGAAAGCCAGTTCTGGGCTGGAAAAGCCAGTAATGGAAAAACAAAATGGGTAGAGTGGAGTGGAGCCAACTAAAGTAGAACCCATGGAAATAGGGCTATAGATCATAGCTTTCACAAGGCCATTCTAGAAGCTTCTTGTTAGTCTATTAATAGCCATTGCTAATCCATTAATTTTCAACTGGACTGAGATTGGGCCTTTAGGAATGCCATTCCAGAAGCCTGCTTTATTCATTCAAAAACCATTGTTGATGTTTGTTTGGGATAATTATCCTGTTGGAACACTTGATTGTGTCCAAGTTTAACCATCTAGGTGTTGATTTGAGATGAGCTTAAACAATGTGTCATTATTTATCAGTGCATAGTGAAAAAACAGTGGTTGAATTGTATGATTAAAAGTCCAAAACTAATACTTTAGACAAATAATGAGTGAATGAAGTCCAACATAGTACATATGTAAGGCCTAGATAGGTTGTAATTTGTTTTTTTACTTTCTGTAAGAGCTATTTTTATCTCATGTTATAGCAGTGAAAAAATTCCAAAAGTCAAACTGTGACTCCCATAATCAGCTTGCCCAGGCCCCCGCCCTTGCCTGCCACCCTAACATTGCACCCAAAGTCAACTCACGTCCTTGTAGGAGGTGGTCCAAACGAGGAGGTACAGCAGCTGCTTGTTGTTTTTACAGGCTGTGTCCAGCAGAAGGGGCAGGAGTCGGGGCTCCACCACCAGGTGCTTGCTGGCAGCATGCATTGAGGTCTTTGAATTGCTTTTAGTCCCACCTTATCCTTAAGGCCTGTTTACTATGGGATACTACACCAGTATAGCATAGCCCCCAGGATCACAGGGGGTCTCATACCCCTCCACTACATTGACGTGGCAATTCTACAGAGGGGAATAGAGGATCAGGAGCTCTATCAGCCGAAGGGAGCTCGTAGTAGAACCCCTGCTGTATAATAGGGTACTGTATAATAATCAAACAACAGCCTGACTGTGTGTTTAAAAAAGGCCAGTGATAGAAAGGCTCTGTGAGCAACCCCACGGGCATGTCCGGACAGACGGGAAGATAACTGAGCTGTAAGGCAGAAAGTTACATCAGACAAGTGCTTCATTGAAATTCTTGATGTGTGGTTTAAAGAAACAAGAAAGAGAGTGAAATGCTTTTTGTTTCTTATAGTGTAGTTTAGACTGAATTCTTCATAATATTAAAATAAAACCCTAAATTCCTCATATGGTTGTAGAAACACAGCCTTTAAGTTTAAATTCTCTTGTTACGGTTAGTGATTGACAGGAATAATTCTAATTACTAATGTATACAAGTGAACCGCCTGCATTAACACGACTCTGTGGAGATGCACCCAGTAGGAGTTGGTCAGGGGTTTGGACAAATGAATTTAAAGACCCTGACTTGAAGCAGCTCCAGCTCACTACCATTCGCAGGCATTAGGATCAAACCAGCCACCACATCAGCAAACGCAGAGATGCAACAACTCACTCCAGCTCCGTCTCTTCTGAGGATCGCCAGCACAAAACTGTTTATATTTTATAAGAACTGCTCTTTCTCACCACTTATTCTATTATTCATGTTCATCGATGCGTTGTTCGCACAGCCAGGATGGGAAACCTGCAGCGGTTAGCAGCCAAAAATGAAAAAAAAATAAAAAATTGCTGAATTCAAATTGAAGCTACAGCTGCTTGAGAGAAGTCAGCATGAGTCCGAAAAGTTTTGTCTCACCTCGATGTTAAATTAATCATATTGCACTTCCTCATATTTGTGCCAAGTTTAGTTGTTTACATTTGTCAGTATTCACTAAAAGAAAAAAAACACAAGCTTGACTTTATGTACTTTGTGTTGCTCGACACTATTAATAACAATAAGAGTAATAATTGTGAGGATGAGCTCAGCAGACATGCAGGACTGAGATCACTACAGTAGCACTGCATGAGCTCTGCAGACACCCTTTACCTGCCAACTAATGTGAAGCTGAATGCATGCAGCCTCAGACTGCTCGAGGTTAAAACAGCACAACTGCAGAAAATGTAGT
Organism: Girardinichthys multiradiatus; assembly: GCF_021462225.1. NCBI lineage: Eukaryota > Metazoa > Chordata > Actinopteri > Cyprinodontiformes > Goodeidae > Girardinichthys > Girardinichthys multiradiatus. Next base: position 12,157,700 of record NC_061802.1, on the reverse strand, counting down.
AAACTGGTACGTAGCTGACTTGCCCGTCAGTGTAAGATGTGAACTTCGGATGCCCAAAATCCATCGATTTTTGCTTCTTTGCAACTGATGAGTTATTGATTTCTCCATCACAGTTGTTTAGGTACAAATGGGGTGCTGTTTTTCGCAGCTGATGAAGCAGTGACAGCCAGAATGGCCATATCGTATCAAGATGTGAAACCAGTTAATGTACCAAACTGCACAATGATGTAGTAGCACCAATTATTGCACACGATGCCTTGAAAAAGTATTTACACCTCAAAAACGTTTTCATTTTTTCTCACAGCAGAACTTCAGTGTATGTTATTGAGATTTTATATAATATACTAACACAAAGTAGTGCAATATTGTGAAGTGGAAGGAAAATTATACATATTTCAAAGTTTTCAAGATATAAAAATCTCAATTCAGTCCCTTTTACAAAGAAAGCCTGAGATAAAATCCAGTGCCACCGAATGCCTTTAGATGTCACCTAATTAGTCACCACTACTAATTACCAGAGTCCTTCCACCTGTTTGACTTAATCTCAGAATAAATCCCGCCGTTCTGTGAAGGACTTAGAGAACATTAGTAAACAAACAGCATTATGAAAACCAAGGAACACAGCAGACAGGTTGGGAAGAAAGTTTAAATCGGGGGTTAGGTCCTAAAACAATATCCTAACCTTTGAACATCTCACTAGGCACTGTTCAATCAGACATCTGAACATAGCACAGTAAAACTGCAAACCTATAAAGACGTGGCCTTTTATCTAAACTGACAGGCAAGGCAAGGACATCAATCAGAGAACTAGACAAGAGACCCGTCATAAAACTATGGGGGCTGCAGAGACAGACTCAAAAAATATGGTCTTCATGAATAAATTGCTTAAAGAAATCCTTAACAAATTTAATTTATGGTTTGCCACAAACCATGTAGTGCATATAGCAATCATGGTCAGATGAGACCAAAATCAAAACTTTTTGACCTACATGAAATATGTTAAGTGTGGTTGTGAATGATTGCTGCACATCACCATGAACTATCCCCAGGGTGAAACATAGGGTGGCTGCATCAACTTGTAGGGATGCTTCAAAATACCAGTAATTTCTGCAGAAGACTTGAGACTTGGGTGGAGGTTCAAAACATACAGGAAGATCTATAATGGAATGGTTCGGATCAAAGCATAATCATGTGTTAGAATGGGGGGTTCAGATTAGAAAAAAAAATTGTTCTATATTATTTTTCCCACCCTCCATAGTTATGCACAAATGTGTTATTCTACAAAATAAAATATGTTGATGTTACTGGTTGTTTAATGACAAAATGTGAACATTTTAAGGGGTTCGAATGGCGCTGCAACTTGACATTTGTCTATATGACAAATAAGTTTTGATTTAGTCATTTGAGACATAATTACATAGGTTGTATAAAATCTCAGCTGTTCTAGAAATTTTTATGTTATGAATAATGTTAACACTACAAACATTTCTTCATGTCTGGTTAGCAATCTAAGGAAAGATAATCAGCTGCTGCTTGCAACTGTCACAGATTCAGCAAGTCTCTAAAATAGTAGAAGTCATCTGTAGATTATCAGGCCTTTGCAAAGCCTTTCATTTTTATCTTCATTACATTAATAGATTATGATGAATTGCCACCTTTTCTGTCATGTAAAAGGTGTGTGTGTGGGGGGTGGGGGCTGTAGGGTTAATGTCAGACACTTGTGTCACAACAGCCTTATTCCTTTGTTTGACTTCTGCACATTAACCTTGTGTAACACATTACACTGAGACACAAGCAGACAGGATGCCCTCTACTGCTATTAGACTGGATTTCTCTTTAGGCTAAAGCTGACACATGGACATTTTTAAGGTGTGGATCATGACAAAGTATGTTAAAAGAAAGTGAATCATTCATTTAGATTTTATATTTTTTAGCAAGCAGTTCAGTCTTTAAACATTTCTGCCTATTTATAACACTGCACTTGGAATATTTGTCAGTTTGTTGTTTTATTCCCCAAATCTGCAGTTGAGGCACACGTTTTATTAGAGTTGTTCATTTTTCAAATGTGTTTGTGAAAAGCAAAAAAATAAATGTTTGTACCCTTTGTGTGTTGGTATATACTAATGGAAATGTGGGATGCCATTAGAATGCAGGAGATGTTGCTTTTCCCATAGAATCATCAGCAGTAATGACAAAAGGATTTCCTCCTTCGTGCATTAGCATAAGGACTACAAAAGCATGCGCTAAGATGCTAAACAGCACCAAAGGTGTACCACTTTAAGTATGACTCCAGATACCTCAGAACTGTAAGTTGAATAGAGGCTAGATTCACTGAAGTATTGCCCAACAAGTGAGCCAACATCTGACATGAACTATTGTTAAAAGGTTCTTCATGGGAGTTGACAATGAGATGATTTTATTATATTTGTATTGAGCTGTTTTAAACATTAAAACATTATCCTACAATAACCCAGCAGCAGTTTTTTTTAAATCCCAAAGCTGAGTCTCACAAAAATAACTTAAATGGGGTAAAACTGAACTTTTGAAGGATTTTAATATTTTCAGCATATGCAGTTGTTTGTTCAACCATTAAGGTAAACTTTGCAGTTCAGGTGTAAATAAATGAATAAATCTGGTTGCCATTCCCTATAGCGTTTCATTAATCTCAGACAGATGTTCCATATGAAGGGATGAAAAATGTGCAGCTCAAGCTCCAAGAAATCACTGAATTCAAACTCCTCACCCATCTTTAATCTTCATTTGAGAACATTTGGTAAACAGGAATAGTTTATTGAACCGACTGTGCCGTATTCCAGGTAATTATATCACCGATGTATAGCAAGTAAAGTCCACGATAACTGAATAACACACCAGACTGGCAGCATCATTTTCTTATATTTATTTTAACACAAAATGGCATACAGCGCCAATCCAACCAAAGTGTTTACTTCAGCTTCTTCTTGGGACGAAGATTGTTGGTGTGTCCGCACTTCTTCTTGCGACAGTTGACAGCACGAGGGTGCAGACGAGCATAGCATCTGGGGAGAAAAATGGACAAAGTTCTTCTTGGTCAATATTTATGTTTCTAAATTATTTAGGATTTAGAAAGATCTCATTTCATTAAAATCACATTCAAAATGTAATTCCAAAGAAAGTCAGTTTAGTCTAAAGTTGAAGACTTCACCAAGAGCAGTAATACACATGCAGCCACCATTTTAAATAAGACTGAACTTACTTGCGGCAGATCATCTTGTCGCAGTTGTACTTCTGGGCCAGCTGTCTGAGTGAGGGCTCAATGATGCCACCACGCAGACGGAGAACCAGATGGAGGGTTGATTCTGGTGCGAAAATAAAACAATGTCAACAATCACATATTCATATGTCCACATAAAAAAGGTTGAACACTATTTTTCAAAATAACTTAGAAAATCAATTTTTAAAACAATCACATTTACAGGAGGAATATCACAAATCTACAAAAGGATCCATGCTTTCCAATGTTGAGTAAACTCTCTAGATTAACATAGTTACAAGGTAATAAATAAATTGTTTTAGTCCTTCGGTGCATCTAGTGATATCCAGGCCTTACCTTTCTGGATGTTGTAATCTGACAGTGTGCGTCCATCCTCCAGCTGTTTACCAGCAAAGATCAGACGCTGCTGATCTGGGGGAATTCCTGCAAATACAAACACTTGTTAACCAACCTCAACTAAACTATATTGATGAGTGATTTACAACATGAAATTACTGAATGGCCTAATTCAAACATTTGTAAATAATTTAAGATGTATAGAAATGCTAATCGCTAATTTAACATCTGCTAAAACCAGGCTGAGGACTGCAGATTCATTATGACACGGAGGTAGAAAATAATTTAGATACCAACTATTTTTATGCATATTCTACAATCAGCAAGTCGGCAGCTGCCATTTTTGTGCCAATCTCTTGATTAGTAATTACCTTGCCAGCAGTGCTGTCCCTCCAGTGCTTTTTCTTTGTTATTACTGGTCGTAGTTTTGAGAATTCCTTACGATAACATAAACCTTTCAAATCATACATCCGTTCCCGTTTTCTAGGCTTTTCAGGTGTTCCACACAGTCTCATAAAGTTGTTTTACATACTTGAATTTGTAGATTTTTTCCCTACACTTTAACCTAAAACATTGATAGGGTCCAGAGTAATGAAACAAATTGCTAAAATTTGAAGGGATTTTGAAACGTGGTATAATGTAATTACTGTTATTTTGTGGCATCTGGGCCAAATGAAGATGATTTAAAAGGCAGTTAGTACATTTTGACACTGGTATGTTTTTTTTTGCAAAGAATCTTAAATGTAGCAGCCTTTGTGCTGTTTGGCAGTTTAGACCCTGTTTAGGAACCAAATGCCCAGTTCCTACCTGAATTACATGTGTTTTAGAGACTAAACCGGTAGGAAAATGGCCCAATTTATTTTGTTTAAATGAGTGTGCATTTATTTAGTAGGCCCAAAAACTAAAACACTGATGAGCAAAATGGTAAAGCCAAGGTGTGATTCAGCAAATGAGGGATAAAGCAACTCAAATCAATATAAATCAATGTTAAAACTTCTGCATTTGTTAAGAACTATTAGCCTTTAAGTCTGCAGAATATAAAAGAAAAGAAAAAAAAACCCCAGAAAAATCCAACATATATTTCTATACTCAGTTCTTTTTAACTATACTTAGCCAGACCTGGAAGATGATAAAAGCAAATTCCACACATTTTTAGACCAGGTAGGAAGCCAAATGTGTTCTTTACATCTCACAATCAACTGAAAGGTCTTAACGCAGAATGAGAAGTTTAAGTTGACCCACCAATATAACCCTCCTGAACCCCTCAGAAGGTAGTTAAAAATCTGCAACCACTGTGAACTGTGAGGAAAAATATATGATTGCCGAACAACTGCAACCTCATAATCTGCCCAAATGCAGCAGCAGCTGGAGCGGCACAGTATAATGTTAAAGGAGCAAGAGATCCAAAACATGGGTTCATGGATGCATGTTTATAATAGATCTATGATTTAAAAGGTGGCTATAAAGCAAACAAACTCAGATCATTTATTTGCCATTGCCTTGCCTGGGACACAAATAAGATTGACAATGACAAAACAGCAATTAATTTTACATTTTGGTTAAATAAAAGGACTTGTCAATTTATAATAAACTGTAAAAAAAAAAAAAAAGGTTCATATGAATAAGTATAAAATAAGTATCGCAATTTTTCTGGCAGCAAGTCAACTTTTCGCATTAACTGAGCGATTTTACCCTGAGCTCTTAAAAATCTAAAGCTGATTTCATCTAAACTTTAAACCAGGACAATTTAAAAGTTGTTGTAATGCTCCGTCAGATAAAATCGCTTTGTCTTGAGATTATTAAGAGATGTTGCTAACATACCTACGACAATGTTGGAGTAGAAAATAATCTGCATACTTTTTAACACAGCTAAGGGCAGTCGAGATGTTTGGACTCACCTTCCTTGTCTTGGATCTTTGCCTTGACATTTTCGATGGTGTCGCTGGGCTCAACCTCAAGAGTGATGGTCTTCCCCGTCAACGTTTTCACGAAGATCTGCATGTTTGCAGGCTGGAAGGAACACATTTAAGTGAGATTTGACATGCAGCTAGCTCTGTTGCTAACGTTCCAAGGCCATTTCACCATTCATATTATTCGTAAAAACAACTTAAATAAAGGTTAAGATCTAAATGACCTGTACAAAATAATAGGACCCGTGGCATTAGCCGTTAGCTCAGTGAACTCGTTGACGGGCCGCGCCACATGCCTGTCGTTAGCGACGACTTTAAACACGATAAAGCTAAATCTGTACCCAACACACTGATAATAAAAAATACAACGTCTGTCGTTCTGTCTTCATAGACTACACAATGCATTGTTTTCTGTATTTAACTGTTCAACGTTGTTAAATATACTAAAGTGAAAACCGGACAAAACGTGTACCCACCCGGCCGCTAGCTGAGCCTCAACGAAAAGGGAGCGGAAGAAGTTGTCACTGATCTACGTCACTTCCCTTTTCTTGGTTACCTTGGAGACAAAATGAATAAAGTAACTTTTTTTCTACAAAAAATTCAATATGTGATAAACCTTTCACTGTACACATGTTGTTTTTAAATTTTTACGAGTTTTGTTAATATTAACTTTGGACTGAACAATAACTAAACTGAAACGTCATTTGACTGACCTCTGCTGTTGCCATGGAGAAACTGATTTTAAGTGGTGATTCTGCAGCAGGTTTCAGCAAAATGGTTTATGAAATTTTACCCTTTAAACTCTCCTGGGTCCTTGTACATTTTAAATGTCTTTTATATCATTACTTTTATTTCACATATCTTTAGGCGTGTGGAAATAAATGGCTAAACAGTTTTTGGGGAATTTCAATTTTTTATATGTTTTTTTTTTATTATTATTTTCAAGTCTTTGGTATCGCTTTTAGCTTAAAAGAACAATCTGTGACCCTTCAGTATGTTTTGAATCATCAAATAAATTTCAAATACAATTCTGGAAAACTGTTGCACATAAAATGTTTTCTTTTTTTCCAACAAAAGGACCCACTAATTTCCATACATGGGCTGGGGAATAAATCAAGAGTGTGTGTTCGTTTATTGCTAAGACTGGTGTTTAAGAAGTTAAAGATGCCTTTAAATTAATGGAAAAAACGCATGGATACATAGTATTTCTATGGCCTTTTTGTGTTCAAAGGATGCTGTTGGAGCAATTAATTTAAAAATTCAAACCCCTTTCCTACCCTCCTAAACAACAAAAAAAAAATGTTGTAGATAGAACTTACTGACTAAAACTGGCCTTTAAAGGTTTTATTTTTTTTGTATTTACAGTGAAGACTAAAATAAATACTGAAACCGATTTAAAAAAATTGAAAGATTCTTTTGAAATATTTTCTTGATAATCTTTAAATAGCTTTCTGTGTTTTTATCTTTGTTTTCTTGTATTTTTATTTTTAATTAGATTTTGTTTAAACTGTGTGTAGGAACCTTGAGGCCATTATAGTTTGAGCATAGGTGCTTTACATCATGTTAAATCATAATTTTGTTTCCCTTATTTTAAATAAGCTTTTGCTATCTCGTATTGCTCCATGTCCCTTTGTAGAAATATAGTACACAGTAGAAATGAAAGATTCTGTGTTCACGGTTTTCATTTTGACAGGTAATTAGACACCGTGGCTTGAGTGAGTTTCTCTCCAGGAGCAGCTACCCTATCAACATTATCATGTTCCCCAGCACAGACGTTTCCATGGTGAGGCAATGTAGCATTTTTCAAATGCTCCGGAACCACATGGCTTAAGCAACGAAGCATTACTACAAGGGGGGCACTCTGAGATCTGCAGAGAGAGAATTTCACCAGATGCTTATGCAACTTACATATGGGGAGACTTTGAGACTTTCAGTTTGCAGGCTGCAGCATAGTGTCTTTAAAGCATCACAGCTTCGGTACCCCACAAATACCTGAGGTACACCAAGGTCTTCCTGATAAGAGGTGTCCTGCTACATTTTTGCCACGGATAACCTGCACAAGGACCAAGCACACCGATAACTTCAAGATGCCAACAAAGTCTCAGGAAATGGAAGATTTAACCCTAGAGTCCCAGGAATTGAAGCCCCAATTTCTCCGGCCATCTGTCACCAGCTTTCAGCCAACAAACGCAAAGATTCAGTCGGTGGAAAGGTTTCCTGAAAGCACCACCCATGCCACCTTTATTCCACATCCTCTGTCACCACTGGTAAAAGCTAAAGTTAAACATTTAGGTATGTTACATTCTTATTTGTTATTCAGATTTGCTTTGTGATTAAAATGAAATTCAATGCTAAATGATAAATTAATATTGTCACACAGGATTAATTTGAATATTTACTTGATTTTGCCATGGTTTGCTTCTCAAAAACAAGTTAAACATTTAACAGTGAACCTTTTTCCCTTATGTCCCTTGTAATGAATAACAGTCTGAAATCATTGCAGTGAGGGTTCATTTTTTGATCCTGTTGTTGGTAATGTTTAACAAAAATATCAAATCATGTTTTATTTTCTGTGTAGAAGACGGCTTTCCAACAATAAAAGGAGACCCACGCACTTTCAGCTTTCTGTCCCAGTACAATGACACGTTTAAGAGACTTATGGGCCAACCAGCACAGCCTGTGGAAAAGGTACTTCATAAAATTTATGTAGGGAATAAAAACCTTCACTTCTGACAATATTTTCATGACAGAACAGTTGACTCTGTGTGAGAGTGTTTCAGAAACTCTCCATTACAATACTGTAATAATAGTGAAAGTTACACACACAGTCATCACCATAAATGTGTTAAATAAGCTAAGTGGACTTTTCAGTTCTTTGATAAGTTTGTATTAAGATCCAAGTGCACTCTAGATTGATACAAAATACACCAATCAATAGTAAAAAAATAGCAATGATTTGGTACATACATTTTAGTTATTGTTCAACTACCTTTATACTTATGGTCTATCAGTTTCTATGAATTTCTAATTAATAATCTATTATTTTTGTGTTTACTTGGGGTATAGATATAACCTGGCACAGCTGCCCATTTCTCTTTCTCAGTCTTCAAAATGGGAAACATAATAGAACATTCCATTCAGGCAAGGTAGATGAGTGTCTCTCAGGAAATGTCTACCTGCCCATTTTTTTTTATCACAACATGTAGTAGTTTCCTTTCAAATGAATATGGCGGTTCCAACAATGTTCATGTTTTAGTCATTGCAAAAGTTACTAAAACCTGCAATGTCTCAAACGTACATTCAGCTGTTTGAACCACAGATCCTGGAAAACACACAGCTGTTAAAAATGTCCCCTGGAGAGACACTTCGGAATCCTTTTTCATGCAGTTGTACTGAGCTTCATTGACTTTCCATCAAACTGTGTCGATCAATCCAGAGAGTGCTCTCGAAAACACTTAACATGTTTGCAAAGCTACAAGTTGCAGACATTGATAACGAATGAGTCAAGAGTACACACTAGTACATTCACCCACAATGTGGGTGAATGTACTTGTATGATCAGCTTTAGATGTTAAAATGTGTCAAATAACTGCCTTTTAAGCTTTATAGGGAATTTCTATTAAAAACCTATGATCAGCACAAGACTGTGACAGTTTTTACTGTTGTTTTAGCACTGCTCCTCTGTCTGTATCGGTAATCCTACAAAGAGCACACAAAGAGAGACAACCTACACAGCCTCATACCTTCAGCCTCCTGTCTGCAGGTCGGCAACTTTTCTATAACTCTTGAATTTTCCTTTTACATTATTCGGTTTATTTAACACTCATTACTCACAGAGAAGCCAAGATTATTATTATTAATCTCAATTTACATGTTATTGATTCATAAGGCCTAAAATCAAAAACTAAGCTAAATAAGGCCCACAACAATGTCTCCTCAACTTATTTCACTATAGTTATAGTCTGTCACTGGAAAAGAACAGCAATATTTAGTATTTTTTATCAAGTTATTTTACACAAATGTAGTAGACAGCAGAGTTAGGGTTAAAGGGTTAAACTGCTGAATGCAGCAGGCAAACAATTGACAAAATTGCTAAAACTACTCGCTCAGGTGGTGAAATGTGTGGAACGCTGTTCAATCTGGAAAATAAAGTTGTGACTAGTAATTTCAAAGAGTGATGTGGTCAGAAAAACACATTGAATGATTTACAGTGAAACAGGGTTCCTTTTAAATGTGTGATGCAAGATTTGCTTAAAGTATAGGCATTAAACTGCTGTCTGGCCTTAAGAATGCCACTCAACACTGAAGTAACTTAATAAAGTGCTTAAATTTGCTCTAGGGAGGATAAAAAATAGACTTTGGATCACTAGAAAAAGTCATTGAGTCTTATAAGTTAAGAGTTATTCTTTTTCACAATTGTGGGTTCATCGGTGCTAGATGCCACGCTCCTTAGACATCAATATCAGGAATTATCAGGCTCAAATTGTGAAAGAGTGTTTCATGGATCAAAGAGACATCATTTTAAAGCATGGATCAGCCACGGCAGTGAAAACCTTAACCCCACTGAGGATAATCAAAGGGGGGCTGGAGAAGAGTTCTCCAGTCTAAGATTGAGGCAAATTTGTGCTGCAATAACTAAAATATACAGTTTTTGATAATGCATTGACATACTGAAATTATACTAGAAATAGCCTACCGTAAAGCTGTAAAATGTTGTAGTGCATGGGATTTCTTTATTGCCAGACAGTGATACATGCTTGCAAATTGGGATCTCGTTGTTGCTTTTTGTATTTTTCTCTTTTTAATTAAGAAAAGAATAACAGAATTTATATTACAGACCACAGCAGACGAAAGATCAGTTGGTGTTCAAACCTAGAAATTTCTATAAAGACTGCTGGACCACTACCTTCAGAGAGGACTTTAAGTCTCACAAACATGGTATGGTTTTCATTATTTTGAGTTTAAAGTTAAAATTCGCTTTCAGACAAAATAATTATGAAAGTGAATTGGCAAACTGCAACTACAGAAAAGTGCAACTATAGAACATTATGCGAGGAAAATAAGTGTTGAACATATTAACGAAATTTTCAGTAAATGTGTTTCTAATGGACCAGTCAGTAGTAATTTACATATAACAAGAAATCAACACAAATTAGATCCTAAATTATGTGAAGAAAATAAGCTGCAAAATAGCATAGAAAGCCAAGAAACCAACTAAAATTTGTATTTAAGAAGCAGTCCTGCTTTCTATCATGGTCAGATTGTGAGAGTTGGCTTAGGCCCAACTGATAAACTGATAAAAAGGTTTCTCATCACACATGAAGCATCAAATGATAAATAAAAGCAAAAAGCTCTCTGAAGACCTTTGCTGCCTTGTTGTTGCAAAACACCTGATGGCAGCAGTTACAGTCACTATCTAAACTTCTGAAAGTTCCAGTCAGCAACATTGGAGCCATAATCTGGAAATGAAAAGAACACAATTTTATCATAAACCAGCCACCGGGTTCTCCTCACGTGTTTTTCTGACAAAGTCAAGATATTATCAGAAGAGTTGTTCAAGAGCCAAGGAGCACTCGCAAAGATTACCAGAAACAGTTTACCATGTAAACAAATTGTAATACACTCAATTATCCTAGCCTCTATAAAAGTGTGCCTTGCAAAACTTTACTGTCTAAGAAAAAGCACTTTGAGGGATTTAAGGTTTGATGCAGAACATTTGGACAAATCAATGCAATACCATACACACCAGTGAAGGAGGACCCCCAACACATCAGACACCCATATCTAACGTAAAGTTTGGAGGTGGTGTGGGACTGTTGCCTTGGATGTGACACATCCAAACTCAATCTTAGTTTCAGAGAAAGAAAATAAAGCTGCTGGCCCACCCAGCCAAAAACTATTTAAAAACCCAGTTGGTTTGTGGCAATAGATCATATTCAGACTACCATTCACTGCAGTCAAAGCCCAAAAATCACAAATACTCCACTAACTAAAAAACCACAACGAAAAATGTACCAGTTATAGCATAGGCTACTTCAGGACACCAGTTACATTAGAGTAGTACAGTTTTATTTTTAAGAAACACACAGAAATTGCACACAAAAAATTAAAAAAGAAACTTCTTGGTTTAAAGAAAATAATTTTCAATCTAAATCTGCCAGAGGTACAAATAATTTTGCTGTTTAACTGTATAACTTGACTTGTTGATTTATTTGTGTTGATTTCTTTGTTAGTGTTACCAACATCAGGTGTGAATTTCATATCAATGGACCCAATGAAAATATATTTACTGAAAAAAATTCAAATGTGTTAAATACTTACTTTCCTTGCTATATTTTCTTCTAGACCGTTTGGTATTTCCTACTCAGCACATAAGAAGTAATGTTTTACAACAAAAAATGTGTGTAATCGCATGTGCTATGTGATATGCAATTATTTAAACAAATAAAATGTTAGAAATCTACTTAACCAAATGTTTCCTGGATTATAGAACCTGTTGTCCAAGTGCAAACAAGCCGAAATGTCACTTCTGTATCCAGAGGTGACACTGATAAGGAACGAAACGCAGAAAGGATGTCAGTCACCACCAACAAATTCTTCTTCTCAGATGTGAGATTAGAAATCTTACTTTTCGCAGTTTTTATATATTCATAATACCACAAGGCTGGCACGCTTCTTAATTTACAACTGTTACATTCATTTTAGGCCAGTTTGAGACCTTTCATGCATTCAAAGATCTTAGTGTTATAGTTAATGTATATTGTTATTTTGATGCAGTAATCTGAAGTTGTCATATTTACTCATCCACCAGCCGATTGGCCCATATTCTCTGCTGTGTTTGCCTGATCCCGACATGATTACTAAAAGTCAGGTACATTTCGGCCCAACAAGTCCATCAGGCCAGAGCTACACAACTACAACAAGCGAGCAGTACAACAAAAAGGAAGGAGGTCGAGCCAAACCAGCTATCAACCCAAGGAGTAACATACTGAGTGGACCAGGTGATAGATAATAATAATAATAATAATAATAATAATAATAATAATAATAATAATAATAATAATTTGTTGATTTATTTCATTTTTTTTAGAACATGGGCCACACATCAGTACCTCAATGGCTGACTACATTCCTCTGAAAAGCTCCAAACAAGGAATGTGTCAGACACAGCAAAAGGTGAGAAATAATAAAATAAAACCAATCATCAAATTTTCTGCCATGTTGTAAGTGTCCTTACAGCAAGAGCAGTTACTGATATCACTACTGTTATAAAATAATCAGTGTCACAATACATCTTTGATTGTGGAAAATAAAAATATCTTAACTCAGCGATTAATCTTTTCACGTTTATCAGACTGATTCATGCTTTCTGTCAATCAAACAGACAAACCTCAAGTTTCCACTTTCCAAGACGCATTTCAGCACCACCCACAGTGAAGACTACACGGCCAAACCATTGATCCTGCAGCGTTCTGCACGTGACCAGTTCTGCAGTCATTTTATGCTAAAATGACTGTGTATCAAAGCAGGATTTCAGTTCCTAATAAATGTTATTGAGCACCACCATAACCCAAGAACAGTTCTAACAAGTTAGGAAGCAGATGTACAGTGCACTCTAATGACCTGAGATGTTTTCAACATTTTGTGCTCTTGTTAACTTTAAGTTTTTTAAAAATGTTACATAAAAAAATCAAGGACAAGTCTGGCTTTAGAGAATATCAGAGTGAGACAAAAACTTGCTTGTCTTTATACGAATGCTACTTGCATCATCATCATGCCATTTTCTAACCTTTACAAGAGGTTTAATTATTAAAAACTGTTCTTTGTGTGGGAATACTCATCATGTTTTTAGTGTTTCCAGATCCTCCAGTTTGTTTAAGAACGATAAATCCTTTACATTTAAATTATGCACCTAACCAACAACCACTAAATACCTGTCTTCCAATGAACTGCAGGCAAATTCTTATAATCCTACAGTGCTGGTAAATAAACTTGTTCCCAGAACAGTGCATTGTAAAATACTGAAGCAGATTGCAACCACTGCTCTAACTGTTAGCTTGAACATAAACCTTTGCTATCTCCTTCAACAGAAGGAGCTTTAAATCTGAATGTTTTACGTCCTCTCTGTAAGACATTGAGAGGTGCTAAGAAGATTACTGTTTTGCAGAAGGATCCCCGTGCCCTCCTGACTGCCCTGCTTTCACTCTGTGTATACAGGTCCTTCTCAAAACATTAGCATATTGTGATAAAGTTAATTATTTTCCATAATGTCATGATGAAAATTTAACATTCATATATTTTAGATTCATTGCACACTAACTGAAATATTTCAGGTCTTTTATTGTCTTAATACGGATGATTTTGGCATACAGCTCATGAAAACCCAAAATTCCTATCTCACAAAATTAGCATATTTCATCCGACCAATAAAAGAAAAGTGTTTTTAATACAAAAAACGTCAACCTTCAAATAATCATGTACAGTTATGCACTCAATACTTGGTCGGAAATCCTTTTGCAGAAATGACTGCTTCAATGCGGCGTGGCATGGAGGCAATCAGCCTGTGGCGCTGCTGAGGTCTTATGGAGGCCCAGGATGCTTCGATAGCGGCCTTTAGCTCATCCAGAGTGTTGGGTCTTGAGTCTCTCAACGTTCTCTTCACAATATCCCACAGATTCTCTATGGGGTTCAGGTCAGGAGAGTTGGCAGGCCAATTGAGCACAGTGATACCATGGTCAGTAAACCATTTACCAGTGGTTTTGGCATTGTGAGCAGGTGCCAGGTCGTGCTGAAAAATGAAATCTTCATCTCCATAAAGCTTTTCAGCAGATGGAAGCATGAAGTGCTCCAAAATCTCCTGATAGCTAGCTGCATTGACCCTGCCCTTGATAAAACACAGTGGACCAACACCAGCAGCTAACACGGCACCCCAGACCATCACTGACTGTGGGTACTTGACACTGGACTTCTGGCATTTTGGCATTTCCTTCTCCCCAGTCTTCCTCCAGACTCTGGCACCTTGATTTCCGAATGACATGCAGAATTTGCTTTAATCGGAAAAAAGTACTTTGGACCACTGAGCAACAGTCCAGTGCAGCTTCTCTGTAGCCCAGGTCAGGCGCTTCTGTCGCTGTTTCTGGTTCAAAAGTGGCTTGACCTGGGGAATGCGGCACCTGTAGCCCATTTCCTGCTCACGCTTGTGCACGGTGGCTCTGGATGTTTCTACTCCAGACTCAGTCCACTGCTTCCGCAGGTCCCCCAAGGTCTGGAATTGGCCCTTCTCCACAATCTTCCTCAGGGTCCGGTCACCTCTTCTCGTTGTGCAGCGTTTTCTGCCACACTTTTTCCTTCCCACAAACTTCTTACTGAGGCGCCTTGATACAGCACTCTGGGAACAGCCTATTCGTTCAGAAATTTCTTTCTGTGTCTTACCCTCTTGCTTGAGGGTGTCAATAGTGGCCTTCTGTACAGCAGTCAGGTCAGCAGTCTTACCCATGATTGGGGTTTTGAGTGATGAACCAGGCTGGGAGTTTTAAAGGCCTCAGGAATCTTTTGCAGGTGTTTAGAGTTAACTTGTTGATTCAGATGATTAGGTTCATAGCTCGTTTAGAGACCCTTTTAATGATATGCTAATTTTGTGAGATAGGAATTTTGGGTTTTCATGAGCTGTATGCCAAAATCATCCGTATTAAGACAATAAAAGACCTGAAATATTTCAGTTAGTGTGCAATGAATCTAAAATATATGAATTTTAAATTTTCATCATGACATTATGGAAAATAATTAACTTTATCACAATATGCTAATTTTTTGAGAAGGACCTGTACTGTCAATTTAAGCTGCTATGAAGGTTACTGTGTATCTTGCAGAAGTATTCTCGTGGCCTTCATAAAGCATGACTGACTACAAAGCCCATAAAAACAAACCATGTTGTAGCAATAAGAGCCTGTGATGATGAAAACAGAGAAGAAATGTTGGCGTGAAGGCAAGCAGATGTAAACAAAGTTAACATGGAGTTCAACAACCTGGTGAAAAAAGAGCTGAAAATGCTGACTGTACACTGATGCTAGAATGGGTCTAAAGAGCACAACAACTTTTTCTCAGAAGAAAAATAGCAAATACTGGAAGATCTTTGAATTAAACTGTTATGATTCTTAAAAACATATCTAATAATAAGTACAAACCTTAATTGTACACATAATCATTTTACAAAAAATGAAGGAAACTGTAAGTCCTAGACAAGGATATGTTTCTGGAGGGCACCTACAACCTTGATGATTTCACAATACATGCAAATGAATAAGCACAAGCCCTGTGTGCCTATGATATTAAACAATCGTTTTACTAGGTAAACTTTATATTGTTTTTGATTATGGGATAGTTTTTAACAACTATTTTCTGATTGTGACATTCAAATTTGCCCAAAGTCTTATAAAATCTTTTAAATTTAAAATGAATTTACGTAATAAAATTGTTAAAACACAATAAAACACAATATGTGCGATACCCAGGTCAATATGTGTATGTGGGCCCCTGTCCTCTACATTTGATAGAATTGTCATTCAAGCCAAATTACTTGAGTGAAAGGTTTTGGGTAATAGTTTGTTAAAACTTTTGCCAGTTTCCTCCTTGTAGAACTGGTATAACTGAGTCAGGCTGTCCACTAATTTTTCATGGGACTGAGATCATAGCTTGATGGCCACTCATAAATGTTTGCTCCATTGTCTTTAAACTGATTTGGTGGTGATGATGTTTTGGATCATTGTCTGTTTGAAGACCCATTACACCCAGGTTTCACAGATGGGATTTTGTTCTGGGGCTAAAAAACATCCCTGTTTTACTTCAAATGTAACAGTGGTCATTGTGGCCTAACACTTCAATTTTTGTTTCATCAGACCAAAAGTATTGTCTCCAAAAACCATTGTAGTTTTCCCTGTATGCATTTGAAAACTGTAATCTGGTTTAATGTAGCTTTTGGAGTCATGGCTTCTTCTTTGGTGAGTGGCCTTTCAGCCCATGTTAACAGAGGACAAGATTAATTGTGAATAATAACCTCTCTTACCACCTTCAGAGAGCATCTTCACAAAGTTTTAGCCTGTGTTCCTGTGGAGAATTCACACTCTTTCACACCAAAATACAGAAAACCTTTTACATCCTGAACAGTAACAGAATATCTGGTTTCAGTTGTATATAGGCCATTACTGAAGGGACCATTATTTAATAGCCAAACCCATCTGGGGCCAATTTTTAGCCCATTTCCTACTGATAAGGACCCCATATGTGCATGTTGGCTGGGAATCTCTTCAAGGTGTCAGTGATGGTTCTTTAGACATTCCAGTAGTAGAACAATGCTTCAAAATGTTTATTCTATAAACTGCAGACATAAAAAAATATTTTAAAAGGTGCAAAACCTTTCAGTATTCATCCAAATATCATAACCATGAGTTGAAATAAATGCAAACAAGAAATACTTCTGGCGTTTAACCTTCCGTTGACAATGGAAATATTTCAATTTACCCAAGCAAAAGCCCTGAGAGGCTGAAATATTCAAAATAAAAATAGAGGTGTGTTTAAAGCCACGCTTTGGCTATGTCACCGTCAGCCCACTCCACGCGGGTCCCATCCTCCTCCGCCTTCTTGGCTCTGGGGGCGGGCCTCACCGTCATGAGCTCCTTGTCATTGGTGTAAAACAGAGAGGGGTTCTGTATGTCTGGGCGTTGAAAGCTGCTGCCGTTTAACTGGGGAACCGACTTCCATTGGAAACCCACAGTAGAGAAAACAGAGTGGAGTGTTTCTGGAGAGAACAGCGCCTTCGTGACGACCTTCACGTAGCCCACGTCCTGACGGTGAGTGTGGAGACTTTCATTCATAACCTCAGCTGTGTTCATGAAACGTAGCCCCCTTTCTGAAGCCTGATTGGCTGAGACTCGTTCTAATGTGTTTTTATCGAATTATGCGATTAAATGCTGGTGAAAATTATCATGATGACTGGCGTTACAGCGGCTTAAGCTATAATAATCGTTTGGTTCTTTAGATATATTACCTATAATTGAAATATCATAGCTACTTGTGTTTTTCTCGTTGTTTTTATAACAGAGGTACGTACATTATGTTGCTGTCTACACAAATTCATGTTACATGATACTGACAATATAAATTCCTGTGCTTTATAAAGTCTAATATTCATCAAAATATTTTTAAATTAGGTTTTCCGTACATATTTAAGATACAAATGCACTCACTCTCAGTAAATATTTTTGCAGTTAGGTAATGAATGGTTCGTTATTGTTGACATAATGTGCTTTAAAATGGATTTAGATTTTTTTCAGCGTACAGTGCTAAGTCGTTTTTAAAATTTAGTCTTAAAGAAGAAGAAGATAAATAACATAATACGATTATTTATAACATTAATTCCCGCTTATGGTTTCAAAGAGAATGGGATGTTTTTCCCATCACAAAATGTATCTACTCTGCTTTCTTAAGGACTCTGAATTATTTTGCAGTTATTTCTGCATTAATACACATTACTGTATTTTACAAGTTCCACCCCTTATTTTTTTATCAAAGCATGCATCTGTTTTTATTAATGTCCTCTTCTTGTATCCTCTCCTTAAAGGAATGTCTCTGAGCTCCATCAAGACTTTCAGCCTGGAGCTGGACAGTCCTGCTGATGCAGCTTTCACAGTTGGGGAGGTGGTATCTGGCCAGGTGGTCCTGGACCTCTGCAGGGACACACGAGTGCACTCCATGAAGGTGCAGGGGAGAGGGGTGGCCACCGCGCACTGGCTGGAGAATCGCGGCATGAACTCAGTGTATAACGACTACACCTCCAAAGTCACCTATTTTAGGAAGAGGCAACATCTGATCCGAGGTCAGTATGGGTATCTAATAATAAGGCTGCATAATATGTTGAATCTCAATCGTTATCTCAATTTCAGCATATGCACAATCTCAAAGAATGACGTGGTAGTCAGTATTTGGTAGACTAATAAATATATTATTATAATATTTCACCTGCCATGATTTTAAACCTCGCTTGCCTGTAATATATTTTTAATGCACACACACACACACACACACAAATATATATATATATATATATATATATGTATATATAACAGTAAGATGTATAACAGCCGTTGGATTAGTGTAAATTTTCTGATTAGGCCGTCCGTAGCCGCTGTCTCTGAACAGTTGTAGTCCCTGAGGTTTACAAAGCAAACCCGCTTGAGCCAACTGTGTTGCGTGGAAAACTTGGAGAGGGGCCAGATAAATCTGCCTGATAACACAGTCTTTGCCATTACACATAAATCCATTAGTACAAAGTCCAAATACACACTGTGAGTGAAATTCCCCCAGTGGAGGGGGCTGGCAGCTTAAAATCATGCAAGCACAGGATATAATAGCTGAGTAAATAAACAGCAGTTTGACAGTGAGATAGGTTTTATTCTTTATTCAGGCCAGACTGGTAGGTGATAAACGTAAACAAGCTTTAAAGGCTGTCAATCCATTTTGGAGCTTTTAACAATGTTTTTAATTGAGAGTGGTAAAACTGGATGGAAATCTATTTTTTATGTACTAAAAACACTATTTGACACTATTTAGAAGAGGAAAGCAGTAACAGACTGTTTACCTCTGTCATATATCCCCCATTTAGAAACATGCTTTTTCTTCAGTTTAGAGCCTCAAACTGAAATGTATTCTTCAACATTATTCTGTTTCATTTCCAGATAATTTCTTCACAATTCTGTAAATAATGTGCAGTGATTGTTGATTATCAATGTAAATGCTGACATTAGAAATATGCAAAATAAAATAATAAATTGTCTTGATCTGCACAGATCATAGTTTTTTATTTTTTATTATAGTGGATTAAGCATATAAATGTGACGCAGTGGTTAAACAGGTAACATTCATGAAGAATAAATGTAGAAGTAAGAACTTTGTCTTCCCTTTCAGTTTGGGCTGAATGAGAAAGAAATGCAGAGAAAGTTGGAGATGACACAGGAAAGAAAGGGGGCAAATGTTTTAAAAGATACAGCCTCGGTCACCATGGCAACAATGACAACAACACGTGGCTCCTCCCACTCAACAATGTGGCAAACAGCAACACCTTATTTACCTTAAAAAAAAACACTTTTACTATTACCTCTGTCATAAACAAAGAGATGTCGTTGAGGTTCTTTTAAAGAAAAGTTTTTATTTTATTTTAGTCTTTTAATTTCTGTTTTAGTCTTGTTTCAATTGAAACCCTTTGGAAGCTCTTTGGTGAAGTCAAGAGAAGCTCGCATAAATAAATGCATCTTCTTTCCCTGGCACCATCAGCGGCGTTAAAACCGTGTTTTCAGCCAGAGAGTCAGGGTAATCACACCGAGTCATCTGCACACGCAGGGGGATTATCTCGCACCTCGTTCTTTGCAGGGAACCACGTGATGGCGCTCTTATCAGTGTGTTGTCAGGGTGCTGTGAGAGAGATGATCTTCTGCTCACTTTCACCAGCAGGTGGCGTGCTTGGATTTATTTGACCTTAGATCAGAACTGTTGGAATCATTTAAAGCAAATCATTAAGAGACATTTGCAAACAGCAGTAATGATCTTTTTCTATACAAAATATACCTGATTCACCGGATGTTGGGAACTTTTCTTGGAAAATTACTGATTCTGTGATGCTACAATGAACATCCCAAAATAGTTTATGTCGCCATTTCAAGGGATCGCTTGGGAAAATTTCTTAAATTGATCTTTTGTTTTTGGTAAAAAAAAAAATGTCCCTAGCCTTATTACTGCTCCCTTTTTTATAACAAAAAATCCTTATTCATGTGCAAGCTGCAGGCACCGTGATTGTCCGGCAGCTTTCTGCAGCAGTTACCCAGCTGGTGGCACTAGAGAGCCCCATGCCAGAGAACAAAGGAGTAAACAACTTTGTTTTTCACACAGAAGACATGGTTTATGACTGAAGGAGTTGCACTGAAAGTTTATAATTAGAGATGAGACACTAATAGATTTGGGTTGTATTAGAGTTTAGAATAATGATTTTGCTCAGATGTGGGCTTTTGTTTATTCTTTGTAAATCTACGTCAATATGATTCATGTTAATAAAATAGATGCTGCAGGTTTTTTTTTAACCTGCAGTTTGATTGAGATTCTGTGTAGCTTCATTGTCATAGCCAGAGTTTGTTGGAATACTTTTGTGCTTAGTCGTGTGTTTTTCATTTGTGAGGCGTCCCCAACCATGACACACAAGAAGTGGAGTGAACAGCTTCAGTCCAGAGTGAAACAATTTTCCCCTGAGCTCTGCCAGACTGGCGCATGCTCAGTAAGCCTGTTTTCTTCTAAGAACCTGTAACCATCAATCATCACCCTGTTTTCCTCCTCTGCCTCCACACCCAGTCTGCGTGTTTATTTTGTTGCCTTCAAAGACGGTCCTGGGGTTTGAGTGGAGCTGCAGCAAGTGATTTTTGTGCAAATATAAAGTGCTTTATGGGTGTTTTCAGTTTCCTTTTAACATAATATTTGGTTATTGCTGAATCTGGCATTGTAATCTTGGGTGAATATTTGGTCTGTAAGATATCAAGCTCTTAAATGTGCACCATTGCTGACGAGCTGTGTTCATTTTGTTTCTTACATTTGTAATTCTAGACAGTTCAAGCTGCTTAATTTTGGCTGGAAGAGTCTTAGTGGGTTAATCGGTGGTAGTTTATATACATTTTAGGTACATTGATCTCTGTGTTTCAAAGATTTTTTGAGATACAAATAGTCAGATAACAGTGTATTTCTAAACATTTCACTATGTTTAATGCAAGGCGTACATTTGGGATTTTGAAGTTGTCTCAGTGAATTAATATCATATTCTTCTGACTATATGGGACCTTTTTGTTAATGGTTTTTAACTGTGTTCCACATCCAAGTTCAAAAACCAGTGTGATTTGGTTATGTGTCACTCAGTGGCCAGACTAACTACTGTTAGCAATGCAAGCTAATAGAAATGTATTTCTCTATATTCTGAGCTTTCAAGTAATGTTACATGTTTACGAATGGATATTATATAGTAGCATCTATGTGTGTGAAATGTACAAATTGTCATGTGTGCAAATAACCTTTTTTACCGCATTAATATGGAAGACATTTATATTGACGTCTGAGGTCGGGATTGGTGAAAAACATTTGATTTTCCAGCTTCTAATTCGAGTTTTGCAGAAGCTTTCTAATGATCTGTTAACTCTTTATTTTATTATATTACACAACAAGCCCAAAAAGTCAGAATCTGGTTATAATACTATAAAAAATATCTGTCATTATAATGGGACTTGGAAAAACCTATGTTTACTAAGGTGGTACTGGTTATAAAATTTGTAAAATTTACTGAGTCAGGGAATATCTTGTTTTGCAACCGTAGTTCTGTAATGTTTGTGCCGCGGAGGAGTCCCTGAACGCAGCATCGCCCAGCCTTTAACCCTCTCCTGAGGCCTTACATAATAAATTATGAGGCCACGCCCACTCGCTCGGCCTCCAAAAACGGCTGCCGTTGCTCTAAGTTGCGCACTTTGAGCTTTTCACAAGAGGAGAAGCACAGCAGCAGCTCTGAGTAGCGACAGCAGAACCTATAAACTTCCTGCCCATCAGAAAGACTGAAGGAGCCGATTGTCAGAAGAACATTTTAAACCTGCGGAAATGATTTTCAAACAGTTGAAAAAGTTTCTCGTGATTTTTGACTCTCCGGAGATGGACTGTCCCCCGGTGTTCAGCAGCGGGGACGTAGTGTCCGGACGGGTTGTGCTAGAACTGTTCGGTGAGACCAAGGTCGACTCCCTGAAGCTACACGCGGAGGGGTACGCCAAAGTGCACTGGACCGAGTCCCGGTCAGCCGGCTCCAGCACGGCGTACACCCAGAACTACAGCGACGAGGTGGAGTACCTGAACCAGAGAGAGGTGCTTCTGCAGGCAGGTCAGTCCGCTGGATCTGTAGTGAAGCTGGTTTGTCTGAGAACACTGAACTGCTTGTTTGTCTGCAAACGGGGTCACAGTGTCAGAACTAAACAGATGATAAGAGTTTTGGTTCCTTTCTGTGAAAATCAAAACAGTCTGGTCTTGCTTGAAATGCAATAAAAGGGGGAAAAAATAATTTGAACTATTTGATTTTATGCAACTATGTCTATGTCTTGCAAAAACCAAAACAAGTTCAGAAAACGCTCATTGCAGACACTAGTTTAGCAGGAGAGAGCGCAAACAGTTGAGCAGCTGCCTCCTCATTGTGAAAACATCTGCTGAAGCAGATCCTGGGTTGTTTTTCTCCTCCGCAGAATGGGAGAGCCTCAGGTTACTGCCTTCATTCATTGAGCACAAAGCTGTTTTGGTTTAAAGGGCACACCAGGAAGTTGGCAGCCAGGGCATCTCGGTTTTATGCTGCTTTACCTCTGAACTTTGTTTGAGAGACCCGATTACTTTTATATCATCATAATAAATCGCTTTTTTTCTTTTCAAAATGTTCACCAAAAACACATGCTGATTACAAACCACTTGACTCCTGATTGGGGTTTCCAAAAAGGCTCTTATTAAAAAGAAGTAGGCCACTGAGAAAAGAGATGGAAAAACAACCAGTCTGTTGAACCCAAACATGTCTTCTTGGACCTGTTCTGCAAGAATATTAGGAAAAACAGCAGTTGAAACAGGCTGCATCATATAGCTTAAGGGATGTGCTCTCAGTCAGCACAGTCAAAAACAGAAATCATGTGACTGCAAAGAAAAGCAAAGGGGTTTCTGCAGCAGTTTACCGAGCCAATACTTCTATCTGCAGTTCTCACAGTGAACTCAGTGTTATTCCTCTAACTGCAGAAGTTATTGCTTTAATTATTGAGTTATAGATCTTCATGCTCTCCTACATAACACACAGAAATTTACTTGGTTTCAGGATGATCTAAAACCTCTAACTAAACGTATTTTGCTTTGCTCCTCTTCAGATAATTGTGAGGTGACGGTCCTTCCTGCTGGCAGACACGAGTTCCCGTTCAGTTTTCAGCTTCCAGAGGAGACGCTCGTCACCTCCTTCGAAGGGAAGCATGGCAGCATCCGTTACTGGGTCAAAGTTAAGCTGCACAGGCCATGGTGTCCCGTCAGGAAAATCAAGAAGGAGTTTACCGTCATCGAGCCCATCGACATCAACACACCAAGCCTGCTGGTGCGCATCTCGTTCCTTATTTTAAATATCTCTGCTTGGACACACTTCATGATTTCTAAGTGTTTAAAGTTTGTGCTTATTTATTTTTTTTAAATCTTCAGGCTCCACAGGCGGGGACAAAGGACAAGCTGGCACGGACGTGGTACCGCAACTTTGGACAGGTGTCTGTAACAGCAAAGATCGACCGTAAAGGTTACACTCCAGGTAAGAAAAACTTTTATAAACACAATCTCTAACAAGCCTTTTAAATTGTCTGGAGGTTTTGACACATTTCCTCTCCTTGCAGGTGAGGTCATACCTGTGTTTGCAGAGTTCGACAACGCCACCTCCAGGTCAATTGTTCCCAAAGCCTTTATCACTCAGACTCAGACCTTCATCGCCCGTGGCACTATGAAGCAGAAGCGCTCCATTGTGGCCACGCTGTGCGGTGACATCGTGAGCGCCAGGACCAGGGAGACCTGGCACGGTCGGGCCATTAAGATCCCACCAGTGGGTCCGTCCATCCAGCAGTGTCGCATCATCAAGGTGGAGTACATGTTGAAGGTGAGTTCAGTCTGTAGCAGCTCCCTCTGTTATACTCTTTTTCACTTTCCATGCAAACTTATAAGTCTGCATTGAAAGTGCTAACCTTTTTATTTTCGTTTAACAAGGTTTGTGTCGACGTCCCGGGGACATCCAAGCTGTGTTTGGAGCTGCCTCTAGTCATTGGCACCATCCCGCTCCATCCCTTCGGCAGCCGGACGTCCAGCATCAGCAGCCATTACAGCGTCAACCTGGAGTGGCTGCGCATGGCCATCCCGGAGCAGCCTGAGCGTGAGTATCCCTTTATTGATCCACAGTGCGAAGAGCTGCTTGGTGTTTGAGTCAGATCAGTTGGATAATCCAGCCCTTTTCCCTGCAGCTCCTCCAGAATACAGCTCTGTGGTGACAGAGGAGGAGGCAGAGCAGAGAAACAACGTGGTGGTCCAGCAGCCAGCTGAAGACCTGAGCGGGATCATGGAGCGACCCCTCATGGCTTTTGTCCAAGAGTTTCGCTTCCGACCTCCACCAGTTTACAGCGAGGTGAGTGACACACCACTCCTACTTTAAAGTGAAAAGATTTATTTTTGTTTTTATGATTATGTAAAAATAACATGTAAAACATCTTAGAATAATTATTTTCTTCTGAGAAAAACTCAACTCAAACTGAACATACATATGTGGGTGGTGTTGGCTAAATCTTGGCTCAGACCCTGAATTTTCTGCTTACCTAACTTCCATTGCATGTTTTTTGTTGTTATTCTACCTACAGATTGACCCCAACCCTCAGCCCCTCAACATGAGACCTCGCTGCATGACGTGTTGAACTATGAGCCCAGTCTGAGCGAAGAGCTGCGTTACTAGTAAAACAAATCGAGAGATTTGTCTTCTTCTGGATTTATTCCTCATTGCTGAACGAGCACCTGGTCCCCGCCTGGGTTGTGGAGACGGACTAGAGCGCCACGGAGAGGAGAAGGAGCTCACAGGAGCTGAAAGCTTGCAAAGATGAAGTAGACTTTTCCCGTTCTGTTGAGAGACGGATCTGCTTCTCCACATCAGTTCCTGTTCTCCGCAAGTGATTTTATGTTTGGCTCTCAGAACTGAGACAAAATACCTCCCAATCAACAGTTCCCTGCTGTTTGTGAGATGTAAGGAGTTTGGGACATATTGTAGGGTGGGGGTTAGGATCACTTGATATTTATCAGGCAAAGTCTTGATCTGAGCGCTTTTGATTAGCTGACATGTTCAGACGCACATTGTCATCTTTGAGCGGCGTAAAGAGAAAAGTGCAATTATCATGTTCAGTTTGTAACTTTGCCTGGCAGCAGGGTAGATGTTACATACCTACATTGCTATGCATTTTGTTACTCAACAGCTATGTACTGTTACATAAGCGCATAATGTACCTAAAGGTGTGATGATTGAGCAGAGAAGTCGAATAAGGAGATCTGGATGTTCTTGATGTATGCAGGTAAAACACGCAAAAGGGAAACGATGTACGCCTTAATAATCTGCATGGGAGCTTTAAGGGTGTTCTCCTCTCAGAGAGCTGGATATAGCTGAATGTAAACTGAGAGACATCAGAGCAAAAAAAAAAAAAATAAGCAGTTGAAATCCAAGAGCAGTTTTGTGTAAATTAGAAAACCTGAATACACTGAAATGCATGAAAGCTGTGGTTGGTTTAAGCAGATTGACCACAGTAAGGATGTTGCATTTTGCCACAGAGATGTGCTCTCCAGGCTGCTTAACTAAAGGAGAACTCCGAGCCATACTGAATTCTTTGGTGCTGTGAAGTGGAGCTTTAAAGCTGGAGATGCCACTGAAATGTATGGACAAAGACCATTCCAAATAACTGGCTTTGAGGATTAAGTTTTGATTTTCCTCAACTTCCAAAAAAGTCGGTCTGTATCAGTTCAGGGTCAGGTGTGCAACGTCGGGGCACACACTGGAAAAAACAATGACTCAAAGATAAATGTATTTTTATACAAATGCAATTGTTGATTAATGCCAACTTTTTCTATTTGTTTTTCCTAATAAAAGAGATTTAAATAATCTCTGCCTTCGGTATTTCTTTAAAGCTTCGCTGAGGAATTAAAAGCACATGTGGGTGTCTGTATGAGATGGTTGTTGAAGAAATGAAGTCAGCCACAGTCTACCCCTTGGGAGTTTCACTCAATCGTAAGGCGGTGGTTATTGTTGCTTGTGGTCGTTTTTTTGCCACTTTTTCCTTCCACTCAACTTTCCATTAATATGCTTGGATACAGTGCTCTGACTGGCCAGTCTTCCTTACAATTGTGTGGCACTGAATATGTCCATAACATTAACGCATTAATAATTTTCTTTTTAAGCGGTCTGATGTAATAATCGAACTTTGTAAGACACTGATTTTATGGTTTTCATTAGTTGTAAGCCATAATAATCAAAACGGACATAAATAAATACATATCACCACATTAACTTTTCAGTTTTTATTTTAATTTGAAGAGACACACCTGCAGACTGTACATTTTATCAGGGAAATAATTCAGCACCTTTATTTTCCTGTGTGCCATCTAATGGGTAGGCCATGATCCTCACTACAGTTAACTGGAGAAACGAGCCGTGCTCTGTGGATAGAATAACCATAATTACAGACCTAAGTTACGGTGGTGATGGTTTAAATGTGTAATATTCTTAAAACAGCAGTTTGAGTTTTATCTCGTACAGTTCATAGTTTGTTTACATGGATACATTCAACAGGAATCCAGTCATGTTTTCCCTCGTGTAAGCACACAGGAATGAATAAACTAGTCAGAGAATTATAGTTTGCAAACGCCTACCCAAACCTGGAAACATGGCTGAGAAAATCTTTAATAAACAAACTGTGCTGAAGAAGGAAGACAGCCAGGTTCAGATGCAAAGGTTCATGCTTCAGTAGAATATTACAGAGATCAATAAAGTTTTTGGTCTACTATTTTTAATAAGCTGTACATTGTTTTTGAAAATCTATTAGTTAAATATTATAGGACCAATAAAAAAAATAATACAATGATGTTACTTTATGATCTATACAGTTCTGGGGAAGACTGTTGACTTGACAGTTTTCCAAATGATGGTCACTGATGCCCTCCACCAGCAGGGTAACCCATGAAGAGTCATTGTTAAGGATTTCTAATCATAGTGTGGTGCCCAAGCATATTGAAGTTAATGCTGAGTAGAATAAGGCTTACAAGTAACAGAGAAATCCACCACCTTGAATGGACTGTGAAGTAGATTTCACCTGAGGTCAATGCTTTATGCTCCACAAACTAACATATTCAGGACAGAGGCTAAATCTGTCATATTTTTTAAATTAAGACTTTCCTGAACAAGAGAAAACATCAGAAGTGTCTTACCTGGGCTAAGGACAAAATTAACTGGACTGTAACTTAGTGGTCCAAAAGATGCTGACTTCATTTTCGAGCAGGACTTGGCACTTGCCCACACTGTCAAAAGTACTAAAAGCTGATTCAATTACCTTGGTATGACTCACCCGAACTGAAACAGAAGTAGCCGCAGCAGCGACTGAAAAGTTTCAGATCAAAGAAAATTTTATATAAAACAAAAATAATGTAAATACAAAATTGAGTTTGTAATTAATTCATTATGTGAAAAAAACCCTGATTGCTACTAGACCTGTGGAATTAAGAATTTGCCAAATGGAACCTGTTTGCCAACATGAAGTAGGATAACATATCTCCAAAGGTAACACCATGCACCAGTCTAAAGAAATTCAAGAACAGATGAGAAGCAAAGTCATTAACATCTATCACTGGGCAACAAGGGCACCCTTGGGAGAGTTCCAGGGTGAAAACCACCGCTGACCAAGCAGAACTCAAAGGCCAAAACTTGTTGAAAAACATTTTTGGGAGATCCCCAAAACTTTAGAGAAAATAAACTGTGGACTGAAAAGGCAAAAGTGGAGGCAGTTACGTTTTTACATAGTTGATTTGAATAGTTATTTTTTCCTCTAATGAGGTTCAGGTTATTTTTGTCTATTATTAGGATTAGAAAAAATGTATGGTCTTTGTAATACTTTAACATTCTGATAAACTGAAATTTGGGTTTACATTAGCTGTATATAATATATTAATCTGTCATGAGTCTAGACAATATGTGAGCTTCAGTTTTCAGATTGAAAGCTTTTCAAAGATCTAATTTGTTAAGATGCATCTGTAGTTTTATTCCTTTGGAAATAAAAAAACATGAAACATGATTTAAAATATTTCAGTCACATAATACATATTTATGATTATTAATATTACTTCTTATCAGATTTTAACAAAAGCAGGGACCCATGATGAGTTTGTCCTCTCTTTGCAGCAGTCTGGAGCATCAGTTGGTGGGAATAAAAACAGAAATCTTATGTTTGGATCCAGTTCTGATGGGAAGTCTGTGGCTCAAATAAAAGTTTAAAATTAACCTATGAGCTGTTCCTCACACGGTTTCATGGATGACTCAGAGTTTATGGAATACAATTCCTTTACGGGAATAGAGACAAAAGTTTAGATTTCAGGCCTTCAGGACAAACACAGACAATCATAGAGTTAGGCAAGAAACCCAAATAAACTGTCAAACCCTTTGGTGTTGTAAACACATATGAAAAATATTTCTGTATTCATTCAGAACCATTATATGCTAGATCCAGTTGTTTCACGTAGCAGATGTGTTTTTATTATTTTTTTATTCCTAAGGGTTTGCAAGGCCTTAGAGTATACCTCAGTGAGTGATCGGGATTAAAATCTGATTGAATATAAGTGAAAGCAGTATGAAAGTTCTGCCATGTTCACTGCTGGGACTCTGAATCTCTGTTGTTGTGCTGGGACGAGCTGTTCCTTGACATCCATCGTCTTCCTGTAATGCTGGATGTTTTAATGCCGAAGGCTGGAACTTTGTTGTGCAACTTCAGTGTTTCCCAAGATTGTTTGCAAACAAGATGATCAGTTTCAGTCTGTGAAATACCTACCTGGCATATGAACATAATAACTGTGTCGAGTGAAATATGGTAGCATTTTGCCCTTAAATATTTTATTATTTAAAGAAGATTTGCATCTTTAGGAAAAACATATTGGCATTTAACTAGTAGTTTTACAAGGAGTCTAAACTTTATTTTGTTCTTAGGAAAAATTCTACACACAAGTCTGCGTATTTCAAGCTGATCAGTTATTGTATTTTCCTAATTTATGACCCCACAATTTTCACCATGCTTTAAGCTACATATTTAAATGTTTTCAACATGCTGATTAAGTCAAAACTTTGACAGATAAAAAAGGAAAATAGTATAAATTATTGTGTCAATGTACAGTTTCTTGCAAAATACCACTTGAGCTTTTTCACATATTATCGGACATTCTATTCTTAATCGATAATGTCCAATGTGTTTATGGACCCACCATTCCCAGCAAAAGCATCTTTAACTATCCTGTAAACATCTTCCTCAAGGTTTAGGAGTGTGTTTATAGTTAGATGAGAAAACCAGAATTGCAGCCTCCACTCTAATTCATCCTAAAAGTGTTCAGGAAGGTTGAGGTCAGGACCCTGTGCATTCCAGTCAAGTTTCCCCACACCAAACTTTATACACCTGCAGCCATAGAAGTGATTGGAACACCAGAATTCATTGATTTAGTGGTGTGACCCAATACTTTTGCCAGTATAGTGTACTTTGTTTGGGTTTTAGGTGACAGACCATAGAAAACATGGATGATCATGAGGTGCAAAGAAAATGGTAAATGGTTTTCAATTTTTTATTTTTACAGTTAAAAGATATAAAGCTGAAATATGTGCCTCATGTTTGAATTCAATATCTTCTTAGCAAAAATAGCACAAGCCCAGTTTAATGGGATGGAGAGAATCTCCACCAACAAGAATACACAACATGTCTCTGACAGAAAATGCTGTGTTTATTAGGATCATGAGACTAGAAGACACAGAGATGAGAGGTCCAGCTATAGGCTGTAGGAAACAGAGGAGCAGGAGAGAGAACCGGAGGCCATACCTGCGATTTGAGGTGTGTTCCTCAAGTGAGACACGGTACCGTTTCTTTATATCAAAGTGATGGAGCAGCTGCCTGACCCAGAGCATAACGACAGATCGAGAGCGCGTATTTTCAGTCTCTGGTTACCCCATGCTGGTAGAGACATATCATTGAAGACTGGCAGCTCTAGCTGCAGTGAATGGTGGTTTTAGAAAGTATTGACTGAGGGTGGAGGAATACAAATGCATGCAACACTTTACAGACTTTGATATGTAAAATAGCTTTTAGTGTGATCACACAAGTGCCTTCCATGGACAAACACATTTGTTTTCAATTATTTCTCTCTTTTAGAAGTTTAACTTCTTCACTGAAGGAGCTGAAGATCAGACCATATCTGCTCCAATTAAACTCTGCTGGCTGCTGGGCTAAAACTGTCCTGTTTTTACTAGAATGTTAAATACTGATGTGACCTATGATTTAAAATAAGATGTAAAATAATTATAATATCAGGAATCATTTGTAAATGTGTGCAGAATTATATGCAGCAGCTACAATCTGTAAAGCTGTAATTTTACATGCTGCAGCAACCACTCATGTTTATGGTTCCTCACGTAATTTTCGGAAATACATGTATTTATGTTCCACCTGCACATTTAATGCTTAGTTTTGTGTTTATGTGTCTCAGCCATAATGAACAGCCACAGCTGTTGTCTGATCACACTTCCAGACACAAACAAACTGCATTAGAAACTCCGAAAACCAGCCAACATCTTTTTGACTTACTTCACTTGAGCTGTATAGGCAAATAAGCACTTGGAGTGCAAACTGTGTTTACTGTAATAGTGAAGCACATTAAAGCTGGGATGATGTAAGGCTTAATAACAACATCTTAAGTTTCAGACACAGCCAGATGATCAGGACTAACAGCATGTCATAATTTTGAAGTGACACCACCCTCAAGCCCAAAGTGGCACTTCCTGGTGCACTCAAAATAATGCACTGACCTTAACACTGCCTTTAACTGAGCTGGTTGCCTTCTAGGTGTTACAGCAGTAAACAGGCTTTTACATGGATGATACACATGGCTTATGTGGTCAGTGGTGGTTCTAGGATAAATGGCACCTGGGCGGGCCCCTTCTCTGTGCTCTCACAAAGTATTTGAAGCACAATAACATTTTAATCATACTTTTAAGAAAACCGAGCATCTCACGTTTTTTGTTTGCATGAACAGGCAACACAAATCAGTTCTGTTAGTAGTTTAGGATCATTAGTCCAGTTTTTACCAATCTATACATGACAGTATTCATACTGGTCCTGAAATAAGCATTAAAATGCTCTAAAATAAAGGTCTCAAAAATGTCCAACTGTCTTTTAAATAGTATATACTCAGTGTAGAACAATGTAGTTCAGATTTGTAGTATTTTAGATGTTGAACAAGATTATAGATCAGGGGTCTGCAACCTGTGCCTAGGGAGGTATGGCTCCTTTGGCCCTCCACCAAGCCTTCTAATAACTTTGGCCAGTAATGCTCCACAATTAAGCAGCATTTTGATATATGGTAAATAGACTGAATTTATATAGTGCCTTTCCAGTCATACAGACCGCTCAAAGCGCTTTACACTAGAGCCACATTCACCCAATTGCACTCACTAACGCTCACACATTCATACACCGATACGCAGATCGGTAGGCAACTTGAGGTTAAGTGCCTTGTCCAGGGGCACAGTGACCTATGGCAGGAGGAAGCTGGAATCAAACCTACAACCTTCTGATTGCAAGACGACAGTTGCCTTATATAAAGAGTATAAACAAAGGCTTTCATACAACATCTGCTAAGAATTTCATAAATGTAAGAGAATTACAGTAATGACACCAGCAATGTTTTCCATATGTTGTGGTCATTATGGTAACACCAAAGTGTTTTTTTAATGCCCATTTTTTAAGAATATGTGGTCATTGTTTAATTTTGAAGTATTTATGTTTTTATTTGTATTAAAATCTAAAACTGAAAAATTGGATTATTTTTTGTATTATCACATTTCTATAGTAAGTAATTTTGAAACTTGATATGCTGTGTTTTTTTAAGGGTTTTGTAGGTGTGATGATTCAGGGCAAAGCGTATTTAGTGGAAGTGAGGCAAAAATTACTAAAACAACACCAGTAAAATAACCCTAAATAATACAAATATGAATCTGGAATCAGCGTAATCAGCCGGTCATGTTTTACTGTCATATTTTATTACAATTCCCAATCATAATTTACTGGAAAGTGCAACAAGTATTAGAAAATCAGTTTGGGCCCAACAAACAGATAACGTTTTTCTCCAAGTGCTCATGTTATCCCCTAATAGAAAGGCACCCTGGGTGGTGAGCCATGTCGGCAATTTCAAAAACCTCCATCGTCTGTGGTTATACCAAAAACATCTTTCAGCCTTTTTTTGCTCTTTCCTTTATGGAGTTTGATAAAAAAAAAAAATAAAAAAAACCTATATATATATATATATATATATATTTATATATATATATATATATATATATATATATAAAGTCTTCTCTGTGTTACACACAATACTTTTCGTGTCATTTAAACATCAGATAAGAATTTTTCTTGCACCTCTTAAAACTTATAAATGAGAGCACTTAATTTGATGTGCTGAGCTTTCCAGGTAAATTTTGCATCCTGACATGGTTTGGCAACATCAACCACATTTAAAGTGTCACATCTACACATTAAAAGCTTTTTACACATCATTTTTACAGTGTTAAATGACCTGGGAAATGATTTGAGGGCTAAATTCAGGGCATCCTGTGAATCCTTGATGCTACATAGTGTTAAATGAGACATAAAAAAGCAAAATCTGAATGGCGACACTTACCACGTGATTTTATGTGTTACTCATTTAGTTTTAAAGCCAGGCGGGCTAGGTTGCCTTCGGTGAGAAGGGAGTTTGTTTCATTTTTCAATGGAAAACCTCAGATGTGTAAGAGGGAATGGAGGGAGTTTATAAAAGCCCTTTTTCAATTTCTTAAATAAAAAGCTGTATCCTATTCACACCCCGCCAAACAATATTGCTGATTATGTAAATATGAAATATGATTAAATAAAAAAATTTTCCTTGTTTGTTTTATCTGTGCCCATTCTCAATCTTTGCACTAAAACTAAAATATGTCCAAAAAGATGCAAATTCATTTCTTCTTGCTCAGGATTAGTTTTAAACTGCATTTCAGACTTTCTTTTACCTTGGAGGTTGATTGTTTAAACCAGAGGTTTTGCAAGATCTTGCAGGCCACAAAAATATGATTTTCTAACTTTTTTATAAAAATGTTTTTGTCAATTCTCAGTAAAAAGAAGAGGATTTGGGGCACTCTTTCTTCAAAAAAACATTTGCTATATTTAGCCAAATTTAATGAATGAATTAACTGCAGATGTAGGTGCATCCAGGTCTGCTTTTGAATGAAAGTCAATGGATATTTTTGATTAATCAATTTATTTTGAAATGAAAAGATTTCACAGTAAAGCAAAAAAACATGATTATTAAAAAACAAATAACATTTTCTATCTAAAAAACCTGAAATCTGGAAAATGTTGTTCTAATTAAAAAGCAAATCTCTATCTGCACCAACTCCCTGTGCTGGCCAGCCAAATATGTATTATTCTTGAAATGTGGTCCGGGACCTCACAATTTAGTCTAAAATTGTGGCCCCTGGATGCACTTTGAACACCCCTGGTTTAAGCCATTTCTGTAATCCTCTTTGCAATACAGAAAATTATGGTTGCTTAGAGACAGTCTATGTTGAACCAAAAACCAAGGACTCCTGATAACAAACTTCCTCTTCCTTTTAACCGACTGCAGTTCTTGTGTCTATAAAATGTTGCACTGGCATCATTTAATCTTTTCAGAGCAGACTTTGCATCACTGCTACCCATTACTTCAGCAGCTTAGATAAAGTAAAAACAAAATTGGGACATTATTGGAACGTTTCTTTGCTTCAAAAAACATTGTTGACGGAATAATTTCGAAATGTTTTTCTCCTTCTTCCATTGAAAATCTTTCCTGACGTAAATTAATTGCAGATAACACAAAGACGGTGGCAGACTGATTAAAACAGGTTGCATACAGCTCCTCTGCCTGAATAGAAGAAAACATTATGTTTTTGAAGAGATTAAAAGGCTTTGCAATATTATGGCAGGTTTGAGTGGGGTTATAGGAGCAGACAGATCCAAGGAGATATATAGTCTGGTGTCTCCTTTACCAAATTCAGTCTCATGACTTTGTGTGGATTTTGCTTTGCAGAGTAAGAAGAACTGTGAAAATAAAACAGACAGTGAGTGCAGCAGGCTTATAAGAATCACAGAATTTATTTTCTAAATGCTTGTTAGTCAAAACTGTGCCAGATAACCAACCAGTTTAAATAACTTCTGCTGATGAGAAAAGTGCTTTAATATCCAATCAGCATTGTGCCTGGACCTTGGTAATGACTGCAAAAAACATGGATCTTGCTAAAGGACCAGGAAGATCTACCAAGAATTAATGGGGTGTGCATACGTTTCTAGCCAATAACACCTGTGTGGATTAGTGAAAATCTGCATTAAACTCAAACTTGTTGATCCGGTTCTGTTTAAAAAAAAAGACGGGTCAATGGTTAACATGACATTCATGCTAATAAAAAGAGTATGTAAACTTCTGACTGGCAACCACGTGAGACTGATTATTGATGCCCATGTTTTGTGACGAGGATATTGGCAATGTGACACAAGAATGTCAGAGAGCTAATTTGGATCAGCAACTTGCTGCCTCTAAAGAGTGAAGTGGGCAGTGGGGGATTGATTTGCAGCCCCCCCTCATTGCGATTCAAGACTTCATTGAAGGCAATGTAACCTCATAGGGGTCAGGGTGCAGACAGCAGAAAGTTGCATACCAAGCTGCTCCCCAAAATATTCCAGAAGAGGAAAAATACCATGCTGGAACAAACAACATTCCCAAACAACACGCGATGAGAGCAGCTTTGTATGTGTCTGCCCCGCCTCCAGTTGCGACTCGAAGGCTCCATGAAAATCGACTTTGTGGTGCTTACGATCTGTCTCTCTTTGTTTCTATGTTTCTCTACGACACTCTTTGTTTTGTGAATCCTCCTTGATACGATGGGAGCTCAGCACAAAGAGCATGAATTTGATCAAATAAATCCATCCTGTGTGTCATAAGGAGCCATCACCAACAGGCTCAGCTAGATTCAATCAATAAAAGCAGTTTAAATCAGGGAAATCAACAGCTGTTACCAGTTAGGGCAGTTATTATTTCTTGATTTATGATTATGTTTACAATCATTAAACAAGTGACCCAGACAGTTTATTTTAGATTCAGTCATTAGTAAATTAGTGCCCCATTTATTAAAAGAATCACTGAGCCATCTCTAACTCTAAGTAGGAGAATGAATTGAACCTTTTAATTAAAGCTTAATTTCTCTGCTTACATGTTAAAACTTGCCTTCATAACTTAAATCTATTGAAATTTTAAATTTAGAAACTGAACTTTTATGGGTTGGCTTAATTTGGTGAGCCCTATTTGAAGTACAGATGAGCCAGGGCCAAGGTCAGCCAGTTCAGGCTGCAACCGGACTTGGTAAGATGGAGCACATGTATTTTGACTGCTGTATTTTGCAGACCCGAGCCAGTGGCATCCCCTCCTGTCCTGGACAAACAGCGCACATGTCTCGGATGGCTCGGAGAGAACTGGCTTCCGGCCAGTTCTACAAGGCAGAACCTTTAAATGTGACAAATATTAAAACAGTGCTGCTGAGGAATGTGTTTTTCTTGGAAAGAGAACAAGATTAGCACATCGTGTAGCTCCTTCAGAAAAGGAAAAACAATATTCAGCGATAAGCTGAAGAGAGCAGTCAGTTTTGGCTTGAACACATTACACGGCAGAAAGAACATTATGTCCCATGAAAACAAAATAAATCTGATGTAAACACTCATGAAGGGAAAAAGGGGGTGTGTCAGTTTCAGATATCCTGGATTATGACGAAATGTATAGAAGGAGGTGCTGTTAGACAAACTCAGGCCTCCAATTGCAGCTGCTCCTTCACTGTTTTTTCTCTGGAGCACATGCTTCAAATGCTTCGAACTAAACTTTCCACCATAAGTAGTTGCATTTCTTTAGGCTTTATTCTTCATGCTTTGTGTTTTTTCTCCTTCATGTCATAATAAGGAAAGAAGTTTTATGAAAAAGCCTTCTCACTCTTTTAAGCTTTTCACTTTTGATTAAGTAACCTCCACAAACTTTAATGGAGTGTATTAGGATTTTATGTGACAAACAACACACAGTCACACATAACTGTGAAGTGAAAATTATACACAGTGTTTAAGATTGTTATGAGTAACAATCTAAAAATCTAAAAAGTGAGGTGGGCATTTGTATTCAGCCCCCTTTAATCTGACTCCTTGAAATAAAATCCAGTGCAACAGACTGTTTGAGTCTACTCGTGTGTAATTGCATCTCACTATAAATGGAGACATTGTTGAAGGCCTCAGAGGTTTGTTGGAGAACACTGGGGAACAAACAGCAGACCAAGGAACACAGCAGACAGGTCAGGTATAACGTCTTTGAGAAGTTGAAAGCAGGGTTCGGGTAAAAAATAATACACCAAGCTGGGCGTCTCACAGAGAACTGTTCAGTTCATCATCTGAAAACAAAAAGAGTATGGCATAACCGCAAACCTACCAAGACACGACCGTGGACCTGAACTGACAGACTGTGAAAGGAGAGCATTTTTCAAAGAAGCAGCCACGAGGCCTCCAAACGTAACTTTGGAGGACCTACAGAGATCCACAGCTCAGGTGGATGAATCTTTTGACTGGACAACTATTTATCAAGCACTCAAAAAATTAGGTTTTATTAAAATTAAGTCAATTGACCTAAATGAAAAACGTTACATGTGTAAAGCTAACACGGCACATCACTATGAACTCAGCTGGTTGCTGCTGGGAAGCTTTTCTTCAGCAAGTAAAGGAAACCTGGTCAGAGTTAAGGCTTGAGATGGTAGTGGTGGTTCACCCTCCAGCAGGACCGCGACACTAAACACACAACCAGAGCTACCATGGAATGGTTTTTAATTAAGTCATCTCATATGAAGTGGTCCTGTCAAACTCAGGACTTAAATGTAATTGCAAATTTGTGGCAAGTCTTAAAAACTGATCCAATCTAACTGAGCTTAGAGACATACCCCAAAAGACTTGCAACTGTAATTACAGCTAAATGCAGTCCTGTAAAGTATTGACTCGGAGGCAGAATATACAAACAGTATCAATAAATTAGAATTTTACTGAAAACTTTTGTTATTTCAGTGGCTAAATTAACTAAGTCTGACACATTATATAGATTATTATACATAGATTGATGTTTTCAAGACTTTATTTCTGTTAATGATGATGATTTTTTGCTTACAGCTAAAAAAAACCCGATATTTAAGATTAGAATATTACATCCAACCAATATAAAAAGTTTTTACACACCATTGTTTTTACACACCATGTCTCTTCTGATTCATGTTAGTGATACAGACAAAAAAGCATTCAAGGAAATCGGTATATTAATGAATAATTATAAACTATTTATACTTTAGAATATGGAGGACCAGTAGAGTTACTGAAAAAGAAATACAACCATTTTAAATTTAACATTTAAATGATACAATTAGAAATCCAAATTGAAAAGCATTTTGTAATTGCACGTTTTAAATTTAATTATTAAAGAGGAATTGAAAATTGTATTTATTAACCCATTATTAAATACTGCAATTTCAAAATATATTTTCAAATCCTATTTCTTAATGGAGATTTAAAAAACAAAATTCATAAATCTGATTATAAATACCTTTCCTTATCAAACATTTAAAAAGGTATTTCCTTTTTCACCTTACATTTTCAAATCCTTTTGGCAATTGCATTTTCATTTTACTTTACCCTCTCTATTTAACATTTTCTTGACCCTTCTGGTCCCTAAGCACACTGAAAACCAAATTAAACCAATCACAGTTGCTCCTCGAATGTAACCGGCTCTCTCATTGGTTAGACAGCCACACTTGGATCACAATGCTGTTGGCTATCTAACAATAAGAGAGTTGGTTATATCTATTGCAAAAAGGATTTAAAAATGTAAGGTGAAAAAGGAATGACCTTTTTAAATGTTTGATAAGGAAAGGTATTTATAATCAGATTTTTGAATTGTGTTTTTTTAAATATCCATTTAGAAATAGGATTTGAAAATAGGTTAGAGAGCAGGGCTGGTGTGTCCCGGAGAGGGCACAAGGCCATTGGTTTGAATCCCCTGCCACTCTGGGTCCCTGAGCAAGACCCTTTGCCCCTGAATCCTCCCCGGGTGCCAAATGATGGCAGCCCACTGCTCCCTAAGGGATGGATTAAATGCAGAGGACATTTTCTCTTCTGTGTGATCAATATAGTCTATATTTTGTTTATCTTATTTTGGTCAGACAGTGCTGGTGTTGTTTGCCTGATCAGATGAAAGGAAAACAAGAACATGAGGCAAATTGCCAACGGGATCATTTAAAAACCAAAGAAAGAAACTAAAAGGCAAGAAAAAGGGAAAGTGAAAGAGAACGAGAAAAAATAAAACACACAAATGGAAAAATTATTAGCTGTGCTATTTTAGTATGGAAAATTGAAAGTATACATTTAGAATGTGTAACTATGTGTCTCAGCTGAACAGATGTTTTTTGAATTTGTTTCTCTCTTCTTTCATGCTATGACTTTAAAATCTATCTGGTTAAAACATCACAAGAAATAAATGTATATGTATGAAATACTCAGTTAAAATATAATTTATGGAGATAAATTGTTCTTAAAAACTGAAGTTTGATTCAGTCCCCTGTTGAACAATGGGTCCCGGCAGACGGGAGGTCTGCAGGTCAACATCACCATCTTCTCTCGTTTCCTGTTTCATGCAGGAGCTCTCTTGGATACGGCTGTAAGTTGAACATCTTAAACACAAATGTTATTCAGAATGTAATTTGATTCGCTCTGTGCAGAACTTGTTGGGATTGAGAGGTCCTTTGTTTGGATGGATCTGATCTGACAGACTGAAGTAACTCCCTGCAGAGACATGAGCATGAGCGCTGGGACTGTTTGAGACATTATAGGTCAATCTTAGCTGACCCTGCTGCAGTAAAAAAGACATGATGGAGAGTTCAGTTAAACAGAATGATTCTGTTCAGTGTGCAGAAAGCAACAGATGTAGAGTAATTAACATAGTTTAGAAGTTTGCTTAGAAGAGATGGTGGGTTTCAACCATAATTTACAGTATTTTTGCATGAACAGTAAAGGAACAACAGACATTTTCTGAGAAATAGCACGTTTTTGTTATGGACTAATTAGGCAAACTATAAAACTGAAAATGTTTACAACCAGAAAGGCATGCTACTACAATGAAGAATAATTGTCTAAATCTCTCCATACATTTTCACTAGAGGTGACAATAAAGGTGGATCTGTAGGTTTAAAACTCTTTAATTCACAATTATTAAGCTAATTCAAGTGTCTTTATGAACTTCTGATTAGTAATCTCTGACTCCCTGTTTCCCTGATGTATGAATATTATGAGGCACAGATACCTATTTCTCTTTACCACTTTTTAAAATGAAAAAGACAAGAGAACATGACGTTCAATTAAGGCAGATGAGTGTTGATCTTCATAAGTTAAGAAACACAGCTACAAGAAAATAGACGATCTCCTATAATTATCCACATTTAGAGTCAGGGCAATGATAAAAACATTTTAAAACAGCTGGAGCAGTGAGAAAAAAGGTTTGAACAGAACCATATTTCTGTTCGTACCACACACAGTGAGCGGGAAGATAAAAGCAGTAAAAAATAGTTTCCTGTTAAAGAACTGCAGCAAAGAGTGGCATCTTGGGATCACCAAATTACCATAACAACATTTAGACACTATTTACAAGAAAACCTGTTATTCGGGAGGCATGTAAGTAAACATAGCACAGTTTGCCTAACTCTACTGAGGGTACGATTGCCCTCCAGGAGGACCTGAAACAAAAATGGATATGTTGAAAACCCCCTTGTGTTAAGTTCAGTGGTGAATATATGGTGCTCTGGGCCGGTTTCTCTCCAAAGGACCTGAGGAATCTT
Source organism: Girardinichthys multiradiatus (assembly GCF_021462225.1). NCBI lineage: Eukaryota > Metazoa > Chordata > Actinopteri > Cyprinodontiformes > Goodeidae > Girardinichthys > Girardinichthys multiradiatus. The sequence continues at coordinate 12,117,358 of NC_061802.1, read as the reverse complement.
GTTACAGTGCATGGCATCATAAATTCTATGAAATACCAGATGTGGCTAAATCAGCACAAGAATGGTTAATCAGACACATAATGGGCCTTCTTACATGGCCATCTCACAGTACAGACTTAAAAGAATATCACTGGGCTGAGCTGAAGAGAAGGGAACACAAGAGAAGACCCAGAACCCTGAATTATCACTAAACAATGCATACTTCCAAGGTGGTGAGTCTGAGATGATTCTGCTGCAACAATTTATTAATTTGTTCATTGGCGTTTCACGCAACTTTATCAGGTGCGACAGTAATGCTGGTTCTGGATTTCATATTAATTTCATTTTCCATTTAATGCTAAGTAAGAGAAAGAGTAAGTAAGAACTTAATTTGTTTAATTTATTTTAGGAGATTTGTCTGCCTTAGAGAACAACGATTCCTGGCCTGAAACAGATTATCAAAGTAAAATGTTCAGATGAAGTTAAATGCAACAGCATCTGTGCTTTCTCTGATTGGAAAATGAAGTTTTCTCATCTCTGCAACCTTTGGAGCAAAGAAAGTGGGTTTTTTTGTCTGTAAATGACATGGATGCCGTCCTGTTCTGTTTTTTTCTACTTTAATGATGATGATTTGATTTATTTCCACAAAAAACAACTCTGTTCCAGTTGAAAAGATAGGGGAGATATGATTTACATTTTTACAGTATTTTACAAAATACCTCAATGGAGCAAACCATTAAAACATCCCACTGAATCAAACCACTGCACTGATCGTTTTAAAAGACATATTTGCAAATGATAAAGTAATCTATGGCTATTTTGTTTGGAAACCTCTTTCTCCATAAATGTCTTTAATTGTCTTGTCTACTTGCGGGTCAAACCCCTGGGAGGAGAGGATCCCTGGTTCTGACGTCAGCCTTCATGGGTAAGTAAACAAAGATCAGTCGGGGCAAGAGTCCCATATAAACAGAGCTGTTGACACATCAATAAGATATAGATGAAGAGCCAAACATGAACTCCCATCGAGATCCCATTTGGAGTGGGAAGAGTGTCAGAGAGATCTTTAATGTTCTGCTAAACTTCCATTGCTCTGAAAAAAATTATGGTGCAAAAAATAATTTCCTGAACAGTCATGCTTGATGGCTTATGCGCTGCATGTTTTTTTGTTGGATAACATTTCCTGTGTAAGACAAACTACTTAGGATCATTTTTAACACCTGTTATATGCCTGGTAAACGCCCTGGACCTTTAGCAAATTAAATTTTAGTTAAATGAAGATTGCTAAAGTTTTCACACCCCTTGACCTTTTCCACATTTGGTCACCTCACAACCACAACCTTCTATGTACCGTATCTTTTGAAAGAACAACACAAACTAGTGCAGAAATGAGAATTTCTTTTCCAAATAAAATTTTAGTGTGGCAATTCAGCCCCCAAGCCTGCAATTAGAGCTGCAACCTTTTTTGGCTAAATAGCTAGTTTATCACTGGATGCTGTATAAATAAGCTTTGATGAATATACATAGAACTTTTATAGGACAGAGACTGACATCACTTTAACAATGAAAGACAAAAAAAAACAAACTTGTTGCCGCTTGTTTAAATCCCAAATCTTTCCCAACTCCAGCTTTAATCCCAAATGATGCTCGGCTACGTCCCATGTGCCTCCTTAGAGCTTTCGTTCCCACAAGAAAACATTTCACTGAAGCAGGGTCCAAATTTGATGGTTTAAATGTTTACTTGTTGATTCTTATTTGCTTTGTTTCCTTCAGTTCTGGATCTGCTGTGTTTTATTTATGATAATCTGGACTCTGACATTATTATCCTGTCAGATTTTAGACTCACCAGCAGTGATAATCTTTGGCATGGCTACCACATTAATCTTTGTACCTAAATTCTCAAATTTGTAAGATTCTCTGAGTCTGACATTTTGACCCAACTTGCTTTTAGTTAGAAACAAAAAAAGCTTAGGAGTGGCAGCCTGATTCCAAATACAGATTAAATGGCTAATTTCATTTTGAGTTCAAGGTTACCTAAACCCAGAGGTCATTTAATTAGGTACACCTGTTCAGCTGCTTGTTAACACAAATAGGGAATCAGCAAAACACATGGTAGCAACTTAATGCATTTAGGCGTCCAGGCTTAGAGAAGACTTTTTTAAAAGTTCAAACAAAGCATCATGTTGGGGAAGTAACAAATTAAAGGGATATTCATCGTAGCATGGCTGGTGGTGAGAGGTGGCCTGGTCTGAGAATTTTAGAAACTGCTAATCTACTGTGATTTTTACCCCCAACCAACTCTCTGTCAGGATCTGGGTTGTGTTTGTGTTTTTTGTGCTTGCTTCATGTGCTCAGTGTTTTCAGACGGTGCTGGAGTTCTCAGGTGTGCTGGGTGACAGGTGCGACTTATTCCACTAATTACTTTGAGGAGTACTTAAGCAGGAGACTGCCAGCACTTTGACGCCAGAGTGTTGTGCCCTCAGTGACAACAAGCTCAGCCAAGCACTAAGTCTATGCTTTGTTCTTCGACCTCATGTAATTTTGTGTATACTCCTTCGCAGATTGAAACTCTGAACTTTGGATTTACTTCGTTAAGCACTGATTACGTGTCCGGAAGTTTCTGGATAACCAAGATTACCTACGTTCTGAGGACTTTGTTTCCCATTACCTGTCTTCGTTTGGATTCGCATGAAGCCAACAATTTCCTGCTATTTTCGTCTCCTGTATCAAACCGTAAGCGTAACCCGTCCACCCTCCAACGTAAACATCTGCACACCGGACTCATTCCTGTTTGCTCCAAGTTCACACAGAACAGCACCTAAAGAACTGTCTACAAACCCTACATCGACAAACCTGGTTCCTGAATCCTTCTTCCCCTGGCGACCTGACCACACCTATCTAGTAAGCCACTCAATTGATAACATTAATTTCTTGCTCTTAGTTCTTGTCATTCAGTTCCTTGTTTTCACCAGTTCTCTTCCCATGCAGTTGGAGAATCATCCGTTTCGTTCCTGATTATTGTTTCAATAAACTTCCTTTACTTATTCTGTTCTTCGGAATGTTCTCTGTATGTGGGTCAGATCTATTGCTAACAAAATGACCCTCTCAGGTTTAGAGAGAATCATCCAGGAACATCATAAAAATATGGATCTGTCCTGGGTAGTATCAACAGTTCAGGCTGGTGGTGGCGTTATAATGATATGGGGGTGTTTTCTTGGGACAGTTTGGGTACCTTAGTATGAACTGAGCATTGTTTAAACACTGGGGCCTATCTGAGTATTGTTGAGGACCATCCCTTCATGATCACATTGTACCCATCTTCTGATGGCGACTTCCAGCAGGGTAGTGCACCATGTCCCAATGCACAAATCATCTGAAACTGGTTTCTTTAACATGTCAATGAGTTCCCTGGGCTCCAAAGACCTCCACAGTCTCTGCACCTTAATCCAATGAGGCTCCTTCAAGATGTAGTGGAACAGGGAAGTCCGTGGGGACAAGAGTCTCTGAGGAATGATTTAACACTTTATTAAATCTATGCTATAAAGAATTAAAGTGGTTCTGAAGATGAAAGGAGGTCGACCAATTACTTGTAAGCTGTACCTAATGTAGTCTTAGGATTACATTGAATGTAATGTTCCTGCATTCAGTAATGAAGAAAAAAGCAGGAGATGATTCACACTTTGCAGAATAATCAAAAAAGTTAAAGCTGGAGGGAAAGACTGAGGCTGTTTTTCCTCCTTACACTACAAATCTGGACTGTCTTCATAATAAAAGGTTCACTCATATGGGAGTTAACTGTATAGTCACAGGTGTTTGTTTTTATATGTAAGTCAGTTATGGCTTCACAATGAATAAAGGTGCTTTTAAGCACATAGAAAAACATTTTTTTAGTTGTGATTATTAGAGCAGTTATGTATGGAAGCAAATTGTTACCATATTTCAAATGAAAAAGCATTTTCAGAAATGCTTTTTCATTTTAAGAATGTGGCTGCATTGTTTGACTCATAAATAAAATTAGTAATCAATCACCTATTTGCATTTTAAATTTCTTCTTCAAGACTGCTCATTCTTTCACTTAACTAAAATGAAAAAGACATTTGAGATGTATTTTTCAAAATGTACCCCAGCAAATAGATACCAAAATTCAATTTGAAATGTAAAATTTGAAAATGAAAAAGCATTTCCAGAAATGCTTTTTCATTTTAAGAATGTGGCTGTGTTATTTGACCCATAAATAAAATTAGTAATCAATCATCCTATTTGCATTTTCTTCTTCATGACTGCACATTTTATGCCATAATCAAAAAGAAAACAAAGCAGTCATTGCTTTTTCGTTTTCGTGGTCTGCCCGCAAAGTACTGCCCAGAACTCGAAAACGAAAAAGCATTTCGAGCTGCGGGCGCAGAAGAGTGACGTCAGCAGCCGCTGTTCCTCAGCTCCCTGCTGACCGAGCTACCCATCTTGTTCGGTAGGGGGCGCTGTGCACCGTCTGCAGGGCCGAGCTCAATTTGTGGCAGTGGCAGGCAGAACTGGCTGCCACCGGAACTACCACAGTCTGCCGCAGGGTGGCACGGGATTCCGCGAGGATGCCAGAAGGTGCCAGGTAAAAGCTTGCCATTGCGGTTGCCGCTGTTTTTATGGAAGCTGATGCTGATTATCGGCAAACGGGTTGTCATTGTTGTTATAGCCTGTTACCTTTAAATAATGATTTCATTATTGATTATTATTTAATAAACAGCTTTAGACCCATAACATAAGGTGATTGTATTTACTTGACATGGAAAATAAATAGCACTATGTGTATGTGTGACGTGTTGAAAGGATGACGAAGATTTATTGCACAAACAGCCGGTTTATTATAGAGCATGAGCGGCTATTCTGAATCGTCACTCACAAAAAATTACAAATAAACGCTTAAAAACACGCTGGATGTCCCAGGCCATAAGGATGCCACAGCCTGCCACCGGAACTACCAGTTCTGCCACTGCCACAAATTGAGCTCGGCCCTGCTGCAATTCAATCAATTTCTCGGCACGTTTGCAATGTAATGCAATGCAGACATGCACAGCGCCCCCTACCGAACAAGCTGGGTAGCTCGGTCAGCAGGGAGTTGAGAAAGAGCGGCTGCTGACGTCACTCTTCTGCGCCGCTCGGAATACTTTTTAGTTTTCAAGTTCTGGGCAGTACTTTGCGGGCAGACCACGAAAAAGCAATGTCTGCTTTGTTTTCTTTTTGATTATGGCATAAAATGTGCAGTCGTGAAGAAGAAAATGCAAATGCAAATAGGATGATTGATTACTAATTTCATTTATGAGTCAAACAATGCAGCCACATTCTTAAAATGAAAAAGCATTTCTGGAAATGCTTTTTCATTTTCAAATTTTTCATTTCAAATTGAATTTTGGTATCTATTTGCTGGGGTACATTTTGAAAAATAAATCTCAAATGTCTTTTTCATTTTAATTAAGTGATAGAATGAGCAGTCTTGAAGAAGAAAATTAAAATGCAAATAGGATTATTGATTACTAATTCATTTATGAGTCAAACAATGCAGCCACATTCTTAAAATGAAAAAGCATTTCTGACAATGCTTTTTCATTTGAAATATGGTAACGATTTGCTTCTATAGTTATGTAACTACATTGCAGTACAAGACAAATATCTGTTAAGCCTGTTTTTTTGGTGCATAATCCTAGGTGCTTTTTGACCAAATTTGACAAACGTGTTAAAGTTAAACAGCCTGTGGTTAAAGAAAAAAATAATACTAATAAGGAAAGAGAAAGTAAATGATTTAACCCCCCCTCACCCAGTCATTGTTCAGGCCCCTGAAGTAAAACATGTCTTCTGCTTTTTATCACCTGTAAGCCACATTTTTTTTTTTTTAGATTTGATGAACAGAGAACGTGCAACCTATGAGTTTAGATGGATTAAAGCAGTTTTTATCTGTACATATTGTTCTGTACCCATCAAAGGAGGAAGTGAAGACACATTTTACCAAACTCACCACGACTGATTGATTGAGTTTGCGAAGAGGTGGGATGACAGCCTTCAGATTTATAGCAGCAGTTTGGTTTCATTTCTTGTTGTGACATATTGAAGGACCACAGAGTTATTTAAAGAGTCTGTAATTGCAGAAAGGGAAATGGCATTCATACACACATTTTTTATAGTGAAAACCTTTTAGCTGGTATGAACTGAAAGAAAACTTTTTTTCAGTTTGGGGCCCTCCTCTCAGGAGGAGACTAAACCATCTCTGAATAAAAACAAACCACAATTTTAACTCAGATGAAGGTTGTATTGATTGTTATTTATCTGATGCAAGCATATAAACAGTCCAAACAAAGATGGTGAAATTACAGTATCAGTGCAGCATGAGTACAGTAGCATATTTTTGTCTCTGGTGTAGAAGACAGAGCAATTATTCTTTTCATAACCCTAAAATAGGTAATAAAATGCATAAAAGGGTCCCATCAAACCACTGAGCTCAAATATTTAAATGATGTGACCTCCTGCGAGTGGGAAAAAAACGTTTTACTGGGGAACTGTGTATAAATTGCCCCCACTTTTTATAACTCTCAGTAAAATTGGGTGTACCACTGCATCAGGACAGAGAAAGTTCATTTGTTGCCCGTGAAGTCACATATCATTGTTTTATTTTTCCATAGTTAATAATTGCCTGACCATCTCAGGCTCAAAGTTCAATCTTGTATGCAGAGACTGTGAGTCCACTTCAAGTATTCAGCTGAGGCGAGTAAATTACAATCAAAGCAGACTGAGCAGCATTAAATTAAGTAGTATTATTATCAGGCCATTGCTACAATAGCTGAGTAGCTCTATAGGTAAATGCTATAGCAGTGGAGCATATGGTAATGGCTGAATATGATGTGGTGAAGGAGCAAATTGAGGAGGAACCATCAGTAGCCAGATACTTGTCAATTTGTTTATGCTAACAAAATGTGATAGCTTGTAAATTGAACGTTACAGCTGTCATTTCAATCTGAGATGACAACAGAATTGTTGGCTTACACATAACGTAGACAGTTGTCCAACAGACAGTCAGTGAGGCCCTTTAAGAGGAGGGTAAGCCACAAATGGTCATTGCTAAAGAAACTTGCTGGTTACCGACTGCCTATCAAAAGAAAGTTGACTCAGTGGTCCAAAGTGCTCTTCTCAAATTAAAGTAAATTTGGCATTTCATTTAGAAACCAAGATCCCAGATTTTGGAGGAAGAGTGGGGAGGCTCAGCAACCAAGTTGTTTGAGGTCCAGTGTGAATTTTCCACAGTCAGTGGTGATTTGAGGTGCCATGTTATCTGCTGGTTTTGATCCACGGTGTTTTCTGAAGTCTATAGTCATTGCAGCCATCTAACAGGAAATCTTTTGATCATTCACTCTTCTCTCTGCTGACAAGCTTTATGGAGATGCTGATTTAATTTTCTAGCAGGTCTTATACCAAGTCCTGGTACCTGGTTTATTGACCATGGCATCACTGTGTTTCATTGGCAAATATCTTATGTAATATTCTACTTGGTAGCCTTTATTGTTCCCCAGTGGGGAAATTCAGGTATACCAGCAGCAATGTGGAAGGTAAAAATATAAAAACAAAGAAATAAGAAAAAAAATGTACAGTAAATTTACAACTTTAGAAGATAATACTGTACAGTTATTAAAAAAAACATACTAAGATTCAAAGAAATGTGGAACTTAGTAGGGCAAAATGTGCATGTGTATTTGTACATAAAAACAACAAGAGTATTTACAAGAAATGGAAAAGCTGTAAGTGCAAAATTAGTTTCACATTTTGATCTGAAGTACTAAACATAATTGTCTTTTAATCTAATCCGAATGAGATGAACACACTGTACCCAACACACCCAGTGGCAAAGTGCAGGTATCCAGAAGGGACATAGCTAGTGATCAAATATCCCTCCAGCTGTTGGTTTGTTTATATTTCCATTTCCATCTCCTCTTTCCAGATGTGAAGCCAAAGATGGGTCCATGCTCAACAACTTATTGATTAAACCATTAGCAGGTTCAGAGAGCAACAGCTGTCATGCAGCTCATAACAGCACAAGAGATTCAGAGAGTGCTTCCCTTGGAATGGATTGGGTCCGAATGGGTCCCAGATGATCTTATAGAGCCATCCTTTAAGTATTCAACACACAACATGCAGCATTTTACTCTGCTCACTTGTGTTAACGTGCAAGAGAAGCCAGGGAAATGAAAAGCTGTGAAGATCATACTTCATTTGAAACAAAAAAGCGTTTTAACTTACTGATCAGCTAGATTAAAACCATATTCTGACCCAAAGCAGCACAGTCCTCAGGAGTTGTAGTTTCTGAGCTTTACCAAACCAGACAAGACTTCTAACAAAAGACTCAAAGAGATCAAAGCATTAACCCAACCTCCACACAAAATCTGTCAGACCGATGGACGTCCCATCATGCTACTTACAGGACCAAAAGGATGTACGACAACCACTGTAATGCCTGATACCACAGGATATTCCCACATGATCCGTGTAAATGGTTTGACTTTTTAGAACTGTTTGGAAAGCAGAAGGAGGATGTAAACAAAACCAGGGAGAAAATCGTGACATTGGTATGATAATTTCCTTTGAACTGCCTAGTGTCGCCTGTGCATCGCCTTATGCCTCTGTGGTTTGCTGCATTGAACCAAGATTGTACTCAGCCAGTTTTGATTTTAGTTTCAAAAACTTATTTTTACCCTATTTTTCTGCACAAACTGACTTTAAATGAGGTCTCCAACTAATTTCATTCTGCAAAACTCAAGTACTGTTTCCATTCAATTCAGTCAATAGAGAAACTGAAAAAGTTTACTGCTCTGAATGGTGATAACACAAAGATAAGATAAATCCACAATCAGTACAGCTGATCGGGGACATTTGGTGAGATCTATATCATTTTCTTCCTATCTGAATTAATTTCTGCAGTGGATTCTCCATGACTGAGAACAGAGATAAAAAAAGCTTTTAGTTCATTGCAAACAGCTTAAAACCAGTGAGGTAAAAGGGAATGAAATGGGTTGATTACTTGACATGAAATCTCATTGTGGTCTAAGAGGTCCTTTTGTGAAGTGAACTGCTGCTATAACTCAGACCGACCTCTGAATGACATTATTGACTGATGTACCAAGAGATTATTTGCCATCATAAACACAGCAGTGGGGTTTAAATGCAACTTGTTATCTCAGGTAAAGTAGATACCATTAGTTTGTCCAAAGACCCACCCACATGAATTCAGGGTAGGTTGGTCTGTTTATCAGTCTGTTAAAAACATTTTGATAAATTTCCCATTATAATGTGAGCTTTAATCATCTCTAATGAAGCACTGCTCATTGCTACAACACCAAATTAAGCAGTTCCTGCATGAATGTTGCCCTGGACATTATGACCCTTTCATCCTGCCATCCCATACATAATTGAAATACACTTACTCCTCTGATTCGATTAAAACACATTTTATTATGTGACATATAGAATTAACAAAATCTATTGATTACAAAAACTCAGAATTAACTCCATTTACTTGAAATTAATAACTTGAAGACAATAAGGTTAACAGTGTTTTAAATATTCACTGTTTAGTATAGAATAATTCAGTTTAGCTTTCACCAAGTATTTCAGATTTGATATAAAAGATGACCAATGCAACCACTTTCTGCATCATTAGTTGGAAGTAGTTCACAGCCATGTTTTCTTACTCTTTAGGGTAAGTAGAATACAGAGGGGTTGCCCCTACCCCATTGAAGGGAGATGGGAATGAGGAATATGAATTTTTTTCAGGGCACAAATAACTGATGGCTTTTTTTAATTTGAGAGCTCATGACGCTTCTGTAGCCAATGCTCCGTCTTCAGTTTCTGTGTCCACATGGAGCCTTGGAGCTAAAGGAGGAACAACAGCTGGACCTGATGTTACGACTGATGTTTTTCTTTGGCTCTTCCCCCTGGAGAGGATAGAATGTCGGAGGCTTTGCACAGAGAAACGAGGTTGTTTTTGACAAACTAGAGCAGAAATTTCAAAACAGCAAATGGTGCATGAAAATTCTTGGATCATCTTTAAAAAAAAAAAAAAAAACAAGGAATGGATCAGAAAAACTAAATATTAATGCATTATTCATAGGAATTTTGTTTTGGAAGTTAATGCAAGTTAATATAAATGATCACCAAATCAATGCACTTATGTCTTTCCTAGATTTCCAGAGATTCCTGGATCTTCTCAAGCCTACCATGATTCCTGTGGTTTTCTTCCCGTGTAGAAACATTAATTTATTTGAACAACATTCCCACCAACTTTTGGAAAGTGGATGTGATTGTGTGGTATTATGAGCTCGTTGCTACCAGGAGGAAAAAGGTCTAGCAGTGGACAAACCCCCTTCTCCTTCATGGCCACAAGCCATTGGACCTCTGTTTTTTCGCCTTTCTAATGCTCCCACCCCCACACCCACCTGCGGGCTTGCAGCAAACTGCTACTTCACGAGAAATCCTGCTGGTTCTGTTTTGAAGGCCAACAAAACAGGCTCCTCTCTCAGACGGTGATGAGGCCAAACAGCGCCTCATCCTCACGTCTCTCTGTCCCTCTTTCCATTCTTCCTTCATACTGCACCCTCTTTTTATTATTTTTAAGCCCAGGTGTTAGAGAATAAATTACTCATCTTTCTGAAAAACGTAGCAAACTTGGTAATGCAGTGTTTGTAAAGGTATCCACACCTTTCAAACCTTTCCAATTTTTCTTACATTAAAACAACTCATTTCCATCTATTTAAAAGCTTTTCATGTGAAAGATCAACTCAAAGTAGTGTCAGATCCAGAAGTGGGGTAAAAATGACACATGGTTTTCAATCCTTTCAATTAATAAAAATCTGAAAGAGGTGTTATGCCTTTGTATTCACCCCCCCCCCCCCCCCCCCCCCCTTCTCTAATAGACCTAAATAAAATGCAGTACAATTAGTTGTCTTTCAGAAGTCATCGATTCAGTAAACAGCACAAAAGTGTGCAATTTTAATCTCATCTTAAATATACCATGTGTAGAGGAAACAATGTGAAGCAAAGTAGTGGAGGCGTTATGATTTGGGGATGTTCCTTTTCAGCAGGAACAGCAGCAAGGAGGAGGAGGCTGATCAGAGCGGAAAGGTAGAAAACTTAATACTGGCATGGAAGGTCACCTTCAAGCAACACTATGACCTTAAACAAACAGCCAGAGCTAAAATGAAATTATTTAGATCAAATCATATACCTAGAATGGTCCAGTCAATGTCCAGGCATAAATTCAAATGAGAATCTGTGACAAGAGAATCTGAAAATCTGAGTGAACTTGTTTTTAGTAAGAAAAACCATTTCATTTCCCTTTCACTTCAAAGTGGCGTGCCACTTTCTGTTCTTTATAATACAATGCAAAAAATTTACATTACAGTTTGAGGTTGCAATGTGACAATATCTGTAAAGATTTGAGGAATGTCTACTTTTACAATGTACTGTACAGGAGGAGCAGAGAGCGTAGGAGGCATCTCTCTCATCTTGTGATGATCATCTTTAAGACCGGTTGGGCCATCTTTCAGCTGCCAGCTAGGCAAACAGTATCCCTTTCTTATGGCCTAATGTCAGTTGTGAAACTTTTTTTTAAAGCATAGCACAAACCTTTTGCTTGTTAGGGAAAATTATGTATCTTTCCACATTCTCTAAAACGTCCACTGCTATAAATGTTTATAACTTCTATAGCCAATTTGCAGAGCTAAAAACATATGAAACACATTCTTGCGATGGTGAAGATGGCAGCGGGCCTGATAAATCACAACCAGTATTTCAACTTGAACTAATGAGGCTTGCTGTTGTTCAGACAGGCACAGACGTTTTCCATCAGTCAGCATTCACCAAACTGCTGCGTTTTCTTTTAATTGCATCCCTCTTTCTGACTCGCCTTTTAATATGTTAAACCTGAATTGTATTTCTAATTTTGAGCTAGCTACAACTAAGTTAACTAAATTAATTCACAGACATATGCTCTGTTCAGTTTGTTTCGGACGTTTGAGCAAAATTCCTGCTCATAAGTTAAATATGACATGAAAACTTTAAGCAGGTAAAGGTACCCTCAACAAGAAGCAGTCTTTTGTTTCCAAAAATATTTTCAAACTCTGGTTCATGCCTTTGCTTTTTGCAGATGTTCTGTTGGCGTCCTCGAGTCTTGACCTTCAGCATGCACTTGGAGCGGTTCACAGCAAAGTGTGAGAGTCAGCTCCTTTAAGTTTGAGGCCATGGTTCTCCAAAGATGAGAATTCCTCCTGAGCGCCTCCCTTTGGAGGTTTACCGGGAACGTCTCACTGGGAAGAGTCCTTGGGGTGGACACAGAATGAGGTGGAGGGACCATCAATCCCTTCTTGCCAAGGAATGCCTTGGTATTCACCAGAATAACCTGGGGATGGATGGATGGACGGCTAGATTGATGAATTTAACTGAAAATAAAAATTTTTTAAATGTTAAAATAATTGATATGAATACATTGTTTAAAACAGCTGAAAGAGAGAGTGAATATATAATTCTTGTTTTGCTTTCAAAAAACATCCTGCTCCCAGGGTCAGAAGGACATGTGCCATAAAAATTATCAGATTAGGTTGAACCAAGACCATAAATATTTAAAAAAAAAAAGCAACATCACCTTAAAAATCAATGTTAAAGTGTAAAGTTAGCCAAGGCACAGACTAATCTCTGCATGATGCCAGCTTGCTTTCTGGTCCTCCTCAGCATTGTTGTAAGTGAACTGTGCTCTTCTTAGGAGAAGCAGAGAGCAGAACATTTTGCAAGTTAAACAAATGTGAACTAAAGTCTCTGCATTAGATCAAGAGAAAAATGGTCACTTTGTGTCATATTTAAGCCCATTTAATGTTAGTTTTTTCAATGAAAACGGATGCAAATGTTAGATTCTTGTTTCCAGGTCAGTCAGGAAACTTATTTTTGTGCTTTAGTAAAGAGGTTTAAGACGGAAACATCTGTTGCAACATGTAAGAGAACAATTAGTGCTGACACAGAACTGTTTTCCATCACTGTTAGTTTTTCTTCCTTCTTCATGTAACCTCATGTGATGAATACTAATTTCTAAAACACCAGCAGCCTTTTATGACACTGTAAAGCTGAAGTTTAGGCTGAAACTGTTACGACTTGCGAGATATAGGACCCCAGAATGCAGACTAGAAGGCAGCATGTCGGTAAGTAAAAAGGTTTAATAACAAAAACTCACTCACAGCTGGAGGCAGGAACAAAACAACAAACGGGCAGGTGAGACAGGCATGGCATGATCAAAAAACAAGACTTGGTTTGAGAACAAGACATGATCTGAGAAATGTTTCCGCGACAACTAACTGAACATGTGTGTATATATGGAGTGAAAACCAAGTGGAGCAAGGAGACAGATTAACTTTGGGCAGGTGAACCGAATAAACTTAATTGACAGACAGAACAAAATGTGGCTGCGGCAAAAACAGAGACTCTAATATACAAACAAAACCAACTTGACAAAACATGAACAAGACTAAAATATGACCAGAAAAATAACAGAAGCGTGATTCAAAATCTAAGCAGTGAAAAACATATAAGGAAAAAACCCGAAATCAAAAACCAAACAACCCCAAATCATAACAGAAACACGAGATGTTCTGAAATCGAGGACAGAGTTAAAGCTCAGGGAAGGAGTTTCCCAATATTACACAAACCAGACTGCACAGTTAAGTGAAGGCGAGTCAGCTGGAGTTCCCCATTGGTTTTATTCATAGGAGTGATTCTGTTGTCATCCTATGTGTCAAAGGGGACAGTCGAGTGACTCCAAATAAAGGTAATGTGGAGAAACCAAAAGGGAAAGAAAAGAAGGAGCTGAAACATTATAAGACATTTTTTAGGTAAGTGACTGACAGTCACAGCAGGACTGTGTCACTGACAGTCTGCTGGAAAGACAATTCTCAATGGGGAATCGTTTATGGAAACAAAGCTGGGAAAACAAATCCAACCCCTGATGTCCCCTTTTGCACCCATTAACCACAGCACCATGAGAAACCCTGTCACCTCCTCTTCTCTTCTCCTGCAGCCAACAGTCCAGGTGGAAGGTCAGGAGGTCACTCAGCTGATCTAATCCGTTGTTCAGGTTACATAAACACACAGAAGTGAGAAAACTACTAATTAAAGCTGCCAGAGGTGCTCTGGGGGCTTTTATGAACTTGTTTTAATCATTTCTGACAGGATTCTTTGTTTTCCTGAAGCCAATGTTTTTCTTCTATCAGAGGATGTCATGTTCCATGAAGACATGTTTTAACCCATATGAAAGCAACATATAAATATTCTATAAAGTAATATGTCCTAAATCATGGTTTCGCATATAGAGTACATGGGAAAGTTCACACACTACAAACGTCTCTGTGTTTTCTTGAGATTATACATGATAAACGGATACAAAATGGTGCATAGTTGGGAAGTAAAGGAAAGATGAATCAAGAGTTTTAAAGTTCCTTTTACTCTTCCTCTAAACAAAATCCAATGCAAAAAACGGCCCACAGAATCGTCTAATTAGTAAACAGACCTGCGCGTACCTGAGTATACATAAAGCTTTTTTGGAAAGGTGTGTTAGAGCTTTAAATCAGAGAAGAAGCAAATAATTGCTTTGGTAGCTCTGGGGGAGCTGCAGAGATCAGAAGCTCAGGTGGGAGAATCTGTCAACGGGACAACTATTAGTTTTGCTACCTGACAATTCTAGTCTTTGAGGAAGAGTGACGAAAAGAAACTAATTGTTGAAAAAAAACAACTATAAAACAAGCTATTTGTAGTTTGCCAAAAGCCGTGAAGGGGACCTAGCAAACACGGAGGAAATTATGCTCTAGAAGTATGAGAACAAAACTGAACTTTTAGGCCTACATGCAAAACGCTGTGTCAGGAAAAAACCTAACATTGCACATCACCATGAACATACAATCCCTGCAGTGAAACATGGTGTTGGCAGCATCATATTGTTAGGATGCTCTTCTTCAGCAGGGACAGGGAGGCTAGGGAGAGCTAAATCCAGGGCAGTCAGGGAAGAAAACCCATTGGAGGCTGCACGCTGGTGTAGATTCTCAGTCTTGACAGTCCTTAGTGCTTAAGTAGAAGGCAATTGGACTGCTTTCGTTGTTTCTTGAAGATGTTTCACCAGTGAAACATCTCAGAAGTCTTCAATTTAGATCTGTTGAAAACTGGGAAAGATTTGAGTCTGAGGCAGATGTTCACCTTCTACCAGGACAACAGCTTGAACACACAGCCAGAGCTATAATGGGCTGGTTTGAATCATATTCAAGGCCTAGACATGCCCAGTCAAAGTCCAGACCTAAATTGTATGAATATCTGTGACAAGACATAAAGTTCATGTTTACAGATGCTCTCCATCCAGTTGGGTCATGGTCATCCAATGACCCTGAGCCATTTTGCAAACAGGAATGGACAAACAAGAATGGGCAAAAACGTAAAAAATACAATTATACACTACTCTGTGGTGGTCAACCATCTAATCCCAAATAAAGGCAATGATGTTTCTGTCTTTAATGTGACCAAATTTGGAGAAGGGGATGAATACCTTTGCAAGCTCCTGTAAAATCCTGAGATCAGCAGCTTATCTCTCCCAATTCAAACCTGTTCTTTTTCACATTCAATAAATGTTAAGTGCAATACAGGAGTCGTAATTAACAGAGAAAACAGCTATTTATAGTTACATAATGTGTTTTCGGTCACGCAAACACGTATCAGAACGCTGAATATTTATGTTGCAATGGTGCAGAGATAATGTGGAGGAGTGTGAAGAGAACTTTGTGAAACAACCCAGGACTTGGGGAGGTTCAGAAAAAGAAGACAAATAGCGAGTACAGACAGGGCAAAACCCATTAAGTAAAAATATTATGAGCTGGAAATAAATCACAACAGAGAGAAATGAACATCAAGAGAAAAATACAAATCATTAACCTTTAATGGCTGCTTGATAGACCAGTGTGTGAAAGCAGAAGAAATGATCCCTTTGAAGATTGAACTTGTTCGGTGACACGTGGTTGCTGCAGCACAGCAAGGACTGTCCGTATCTTAAACCAGCAAAGCATGAGAATACCTGAAACACAGTAGGTCCATTGTGCCATATCTGATCTAAAATCTGCAAAACAAGCAGTAGAGAAGACTAGGCGAGACTGACTGCTGGATGGATGGAGGAACAAAGGCAAACAGTCCAACTTTGTGACCTCACTCGGGAACACACTGTACCTGGCTTTCTCTGTCCTGACAGGTGGGTTAGAAACAGGCAAACAAACACCTGCACTATGTAGTCCTGCAGATGTGCTGTACATAAATAAAAATTGTACAAAGGTTCAGGGGAATCTGGAAAAAGGTTCCTTTTCATCTACTCTGTGCTATTTCTGCAGTTACGTCCTGATTAATGAAATATTTGACAAGAAAAAACAGGTCTGATATTAACAAACCTGAGTGGATAAGAGATAGAGGGGTTGTCCGTGGTTCTGAGGAACAAATGCTGCAAGGCAAGTTTAAGTGACCATAAATCATAATATACAACAAACACAAGGCTCTAACATTCATCCATCTGTTTACTATAGTGCATTTTTAAAAGTATTCATACCCCTAAAGCTATTTCACATTTTGTCACCTTAAAACCATGAACATCAATGTGTTTTTCAGGGGATTTTAAGTGATAGGCCCTCACAGAGTAAAGAACAGTTGAGGAGATGAGGGAATGTAAGAAATAAAAATCTAAAAAAACTTGTGCAGTGAAAATGTTCTTTTTCTGGTGAGGAATAAATTAGAACACCTCCGTACTTATTCCAACTAACAATGGCAAAAGTCACATACAGGCATTTCATATTGGAACAGAACAGAAAATAGTTCCTCAGCATTTTGAATGATAGTTGGCCTCTTTAAACATCATTTAGTTTTGTGTGCTTTGGACTGCTGAAGTCAGAGTAAATACCATGGTGAGTAATAGTAAATGTCTGAGGAATTCAGAGGAAGATTGTAGAGTTTGGAAAACATCTGCCAACATCCTGATGCCCTGGCCATCCAGGCAAGTTCACCCTGGAAGCAGGCCGCAAGATGCTAAGAACAGTCTCCAAAACCCTAAAATGTCATCAGGGGACCTACAACACGGTCCTTCTACTGTTGAAATGAAAATGTATGTAGGTATAATCAGAAAGAGACTACACAAGTTTAACCTTCATCGTAGGTATGCAAGAAAGAAACCAACCCTCTTTGAGAAAAAACATGAAGGCCAAAATAAAAATTGAAATAGAGAATGTAGAAAAATGTTCTTTGGACAAACAAAGTCCATCATTTGGAAACCAGAACAATGGAAATGTTTGTCATAAATCAAATACAGCATTCGAGGAAAAGAACATCATACCGACAGTCATGCATAGAGGTGGAGATGTCATGGTTTGTGGATGGTTTGCTGCAGGAGGACCTGGCCAGCTCACCATCATAGAGTCCAACAAGAACTCTGTATCAGACAGTTTTTAAGGAAAAGGTGAGAACACCTTTAAAAAAAGATAACTCTGACGCAGAAATGGACCCAAAACATTCCAGCAATCCACAAAGGATCCGCTGTGAATTAGGAAACGGAAAGTCCTGGGCCAAGTCAAAGCCCAGATCTTGATCTCATTGAGATTCTGCAAGGTGACTTAACAGCTGAATGTGAGTAGTGAGGGTAATGTTCCTCAGACTGATGTCAGAGACTAAGTTAGAGAGAATTTTATTGTTCAATTATTTCTTATTACTTGTGATTACACCACTTTCATTTCCAAAGAAAAATAATTTTTACTGGACATATTAAACATTAGCATAATAGAATTTCTTAACAATGATCTAAATATTAAATAAGTTGATTTTTCATATTAATTACAACTGCTTTGTTTCACAAAAACAAAGACTTGAGGTCCTTTGTGAACATGAGGTAACACCCCTCCTACACACACACACACACACACTTAAAGACTTCCTCTGTGAAGCCCCAGCTGTGTTGAGGCTGCACACAGTTAAGTGTAACAACATATGGAGGATGTGCGTGCCTGACTGCGTGACGGTGTACAGAATGTGCAGAAGCGTTTTTCTCTCATGTGGCCGGCCTTCCTGGATGTTTTTGTTAGTTAGATGTGGCGTGGATCTGTGTTTCTTTGTGCAGCATAGGAAAGCTGTGTTTGCATGCATATAAACAATTACTGCTGGCAACAACTCATGTAAGTGTGATGGGAATTTAAAAGCAAAGCCTCCCCACAAAAAACTGTTGTATGTAAAAATGACAGCTGTGGCAAAAAAAAAAAAACCTAACATTTGTGTTTCTATTATGTTTAAAGATATTGACATGTCTAGTGTTTGGATTCTTCTTAAAAACTTAATGCATGAAATCAAAAGTGGGTTTTTAAGATGTCTTCCTGCAGCATTTTTCAACCAAACCAACTTTGACTTTTGACCTTCTTTTCCAGGCAGCCTGTTGCATTCATTACTTACTTTGGCACTTTTAATCCACATCCACCTCACAAATGAGCCAAACAAAAGATTGTAGATGCTAAAATAAGACCAACTTAAAAAACAATTTAATGATGTACTGATTGCATTTAAAAATATCTTCTCCTTGTTTGGGGATTTTGCAAAGTTTGCAAAAAGAAGCAGCTTTAATTCATACTTTGTTTCTCACTGCGTCTCTCAAAGTTCCAGTATTGTGTTACAAATGATGATGTTTTTGTACAAGTTTACTGCAAATATTTTGTCTAAATACATGATTTTCTTTCCACCTTATTGCATTAATGTTGCACAGTATCTGCATCAGAACCATCTCATTCTGAAACTCTAAAAACACAACTGTTGTGTCATGTGCCAACCCTCAAAGCTAACATGTAAAAACTTGCTGCAGCACACGACAAAGAACTGGGCAAACTCGCTTCCAGCATCAGCCTCCACAACAAAAGGGGAAGTGAAACTCAAGAACGTGTGGGTGTGGGTGTCTGTTTGTGTATGTCTGTAAGGGCAGACAGCTGGGAACATCAAGTCACGCCCACTGCTCCGTTCCTCATTGGCTGGGCTGTCGTCAAGCACATTTAATAAAAAACAAGTCGGCCTCCCTGCCAATCACTAAGGAGTAAGAATTTCCCCTGATCTGCCAGAGAGCCTTATCTGTGGTGACATCACATGGCCCTTTAAACGCAGACCACAGGGTTTAAATGGCCTGAAGAGACAGAGCACACCTAGAAAAAACAACAAGCCTCAGACTGCTGTCAGTTTAGAAGCGTCAAAAACATTTGGCCTGCTTGGACTCTATGGCAATGACACCTTGTGGTGCGTTTGAAGGCGCTTTAAAGGTGATTTGCATGTGTTAATGGGGCACCAGAGAAACTCTTAAAATGAAAGATACAGACCTTGGTTTGTGTCTTTCATTATTTCACTTTAAAGGACAGTTTAAAACACTAACAATAGAAATAAGACAAAGAAGCCTCCTTATTTTGTAGCAGTTACTGCTACAAATCCTTTAAGGTACAGTATATTACCAGGTTTGCATCTGTGAACATATTATTTCAAGTCTTGACAAAGACACTCAGGTGACTTGACTTTGACAAGGCCACAAGCATTAAACAAACTTTTCATTAAGCACACATTTCTGTATTAAAATGTTTTCCATCATAATTAACAGAAATAAAGGCTTAAAATCATCACTGTGTGAAATATTTGTATATAATGTGTTTCACTAAGTGAGTTGAGATATTTAAATAAATGAACATTTTACCATTATTCAAATTTATCTAATATGACTGCATAGTGCTTACAGTATGATGGCAAAAAGTTCAGTTTCGGTCTCATCTGACCCAGGTACCTTCTTCCAGATGTTTACTGTACTGTGTCCCCTCCTTGGCTTGTGCCAGATTGCTTTCTCTTAACCATGGCTACCACAAAGGCCAGATTGATGGCCAGATTACCACAATGGCCAGTTGATGACTAACAGCTGTCAACAGCTTCTCCCACCTAAGCTGTAAATCTCTGCAGCACCTCTAGAGTTACCATGGTACTCTTGGGTGCTTCTTTGGTTGACGCTCTTCTTGTTTAGCCTCTCAGTTTAGAGGAACAGCCATGTCTTCATATGGTTGTTGTCATCCCACACTCATTTTGTTTTCAGCTGTTTAATTGCACAATCCTCTGTGAGTGGTTTAAATCTTGAGATATTGTATTAACATATAGGTCTAGTTACTACTTAGGTAATTCAGAAGGAACTTTTTGTCACAGAATTTTTATTTAGGGGTGTCACATTTAAGGGGTGAATGCAAAGGAATGCCACGCTTTTCAGATTTTTATTTGTAAAAAATTGTAAAAGCTTTTATCGATTTCTTTTCACTTCATAACTACATACTACTGTATGTGTTGGTGTATTATATAAAATCCTAATAAAATACAATTTATGCAACCTCCTAAACATGAAGTAACTTCATTTTAAGGGAGCACCAAGCAGCAACTCTTTTGAATGGGAATTTAGGTGAAGGGGCAGACAGGTTGTTTATGGCCTTGCTGAGAGGGATCTCTGGGATGTCTAGCAACTGGCAGAGAAGTTACAGCTAAGGCTTGCAGTCAAGCTTTGTTTATCTGGAGAAGTCTCTCTAGAAGATGGGGGTAATCGATAGAGAATATAACATTGGAAAGATCTCAGGATTCCTGTATAGTATCAGATTAAATGTGTACGTATATTTATAATGTATAAATATGCTTTTCCTGCAGAGATCTGTTGCGTTTGTTGCAGATATCCGTACCATAACACATTGTGGTTTCAGTGGCACTTAGTAGTGCTATTGCACCACACAGAGTGCTAACATCTGACATTGAGCTCATGCATGAACTTAAAGCTTTCAGAGCAGCGCTGATCTCAAAAACACTGCTTTTCTCTGTGACCTTTTGACCTGAAACCAAAGTTCATCTTGAATTTCTTTCAGCAGACCTTTTTCCTGTTTTGTTTATTGTCTTTTGGTAGAATATACACCCCCACGTGGTTGGCGGATGCACTCTCTGGAGCACACATAGCAGCTCTCATGCTTGTTGTGGAAGGAAAAAAGGGCTTTCTGTGTTCCACTGGGTTTTAAACATGTGACTCATCAGCTTGTATGTGCTGCAGGAACACCTCCAATCTGCTGCAACACCGTGTCAATCCTCTCACACAAAAACATGCTGACGTCGTCCACTTTGTTTTGCTCCTTTACTTTGCTAAACCTGACTTACAAGGTATTAAATTAAAGTACATTCTGTGTCTTTCTAAAATTTGCATGATAGATAAACAACAGTCTCAAACCAGAATAGTTACATCTGTTCTAAACGCCAAATAGTGTCACGTAGTGTCAAAGAAATTGTAAAAAAAAACAACGTTATAGTCATTTTTACGTTATATTCAAACAAAATTTAAAAAAACTAATGAAAAACTTGGAATTTGGAAAAACTTCCAAGTTACCATATTTTCAGGTATTAGAATATACACTAGTATTGGGTCCCACCACCAAATCAATTAATTCTGGTTTTCCAATCACTTCCGTGGCTGCAGGTGTATAAAGTTTGGTGTGGAGAAACTTGACTGGCCTCCAAATAGTCCTGACCTCGACTTTCTTGAACACCTTTGGGTTGAATTAGAGCTATTCTGGTTTGTTCTTCTAACTATGAACACATTCCTAAACCTAGTGGAAAATGTTTACAGAATAGTTAAAGCTGCAATTGCTGCAACGGTGGCTCTATCAGCAAATTGGACCTTACAGATTAAGAATATGATGTCATTAAAGTTCATGTACATGTAAATATAGACAAATACTGTTGGCAATATTATGCATTTAGTTTTATGTGCAAAGAGTAAAATGCCTTTGTTTTGCCAAATCTGAAGCTGTTACACGTCATCTTGCACAGCTAAAACATGCGTGATATGTGGCTGGGGTTGATTAATAAAGTATTCAGTTTAGAAGGCAGCATGAAGGGTAATTGACATTATTGTGAGCCATCATAATCAAAACCTTTGACTTCACTTAAAGTAAAAAGTGTTGTATGTTATGTTTACAGCTTCAAATTGTGAATTTCTTAAGATCCAAGGATGTTTATGGGTGTGTTTTTATGCTGGAAACATATTTGACCTTTAATAAGAGAGTCCTGGAAGGTTTTCCCATTCAGCCATCAGAAAAGGAGCTCAGTGAGAAAAGGGAAAAGTGTCCTTGGCTGGTATTTAAAGGGAAGTTGGCTCCCAAAATACTTCCAGCTCCTTCACAACAGGAAGAGGGTTTGTCAACTTGATACCGCAAAACAAAACTTTGTGTTTGTTTCCCACAGAGACAAAATCTCACTCTCATGGAAAGAAATTAATCGCTCTATTTCTAACTTCCTGGCTTTCCTTTCTTTATTTATCACTTTGAGTGTTTCTGGAGGACAGAAGAGGAAATGTGTGCTTATATCACTAGTCAAAGACACAGGGTTGTCTTTGTTCTCTCCCAGAACAGGAAAACGTATTGATAAAAGCTCTTTAATTGTGGAAAATGATTTCTATATTAATAATGAAAGACGTCATTAATATACACTTTAAATTAGATTTTAAAGTGAATATTACCATGAGACTGAATTTATCAAGTTGTGTTTGTTGGAATGGGCCCAACCACAGGTAGAAGACAGTGAAAGATTAAGTTTAATAAATAGGGTTCCTATCTGGAAAAATTGGGAATTGTAAGTTTTTAAGAATAAGGCCAAAGATAATAGAGTACCTTTGGGCATTTCCAGACTTTATTGATAATCCCATTGGCTAAAAGTTGCATCCAGTGTTTATCACATAGTTTTGCCCATCATGCCTTTTTTCATCAACCCTCTTTCCACCAGTCAGTGGGTTTTGGATGTTCTATGTATCAATTCTGACCATTTTTGTATTTACATACATGGCACAAAACAATACTCTGAAACATTTCCTGGAAAAACTGTGGAAATCTGACTGTAGGAAAATGAGAGTTCATATAATAGGAGGAGGAAACAGGTATGTCTCAATAACTCAATATGATGCTGCTAATAGAAGCTGAGCAGAGATATAGGCATGAAAACATTGCAAACACAGGGGAAACAACTGATTACCATAAACACAGATACAGTGTAAAGTGAATTATAAAGAAACACAGAAAGCTAAATAACAAAACACATGAGTAACCCAAAACATGTAAACAAAGCTGAACTCCAAGTCACACTGATCATACCAGTATTAATTTGAAACTTCAGGTTCAAGAATCTTTATTATCCATTAATTTCATTTCACATCAACAGTTTAAAAACAAAAACACCATGTGACAACCATTCACTAAAAATCATGACAACTCATTAAAAATCAAGAGCTGCAAGAACAAATTGGTTTTTCAGGTTCATCAGGCTTAAACTGCTCAGAAGAAATAAGGGTTACCTTTCAGGATTGAACATCACAAAAGAAATTTATGAAACTAAAGTGCTGCAACAGACTAACAGGTTTATAATCAAATTTGTTATCATAAATAAAGGTTTTTGGAAACTGCTGCAGCATTAATTCATTTAGAAAACACAGAAACAGACATCAAGATTCAGAAGTACAAGCATCTCGTGAGCAAACTTTATAGATGAAGAAGTCAGGATGTGGTGGAGGAGAGGGGGAGGATGCAGCTCCCGGCACTGGCTTGCGCCGGTTTGCTCCGCTTCTTGCTGGCGCACCACAGCGAGGTTGGAGGGGGAGGAGGGTTGATCCGAGAGACGGGGGGCACTTAGCGCCTCGATTGCCCTTTGCAGCTCTGAGGTTCTTGGCAGGCCTCCCTGTTGAAATGTGGGGCAGTTATCTGCTTTATCTGAAAGCATGCAGTGGCCGTCACCCTTCCCTCTGAGCAGATTGAAGGCTGAAATATACAGCTATGTGACATTTTGGTTTATGTATCACACTCTAGACACATGCAGGAATAAATATAGTGATCAGCCAATATAATATGAACATCCCAAAATATAAAATAACCAAACTTTTTAGTGACAAAACAGTTCTGACGAGTCAGTGAATGAGTATTGTACAGATGCATTGGCAATTGTTGCTTTGGTCTGCAAACATGGTATATTAACTTTGCAATGCACTAGTCATAATACTATGAGTGTGTGAAGCTGCTTCATGTGTGCAAACTAACTCCAGTGAACAAAGACGTCAGCATTTTCTGAACTTTATATCAACGTATCAACATTTCTAGACATTTCACACACATTTTATCAGCACAGAAGAAAGTGACGAATAGCTTTGGTAAAATTCCAAATTACCAGAAAACAATTTATAAATCATTGTATCAACCCCAGATTTTTGTTCTTACTCAAATAAAACAATCTGGCTCCTCAACAGGGGTTTAAAGGTGCTAACTTAGAAAGACAGCCCTGGAAGAATTGATCTAGAAAAACATAAGCTATTTGCATGTTTCCACGAGGGCCTGTGCACATTGCTGTCATGTGTTAAAATGTCTGAGCGGAGGGTCACTTACACAGCTGTTGAACTGAAAAGTCAACCTGCACCTTAAATTACAGCTGAAAATAATTTGTTGCCCTTTATTCACTCATTGATAAAGATTGTAGTAAAAGGACAATCTTTGGAATACTGCAGGTGCCTGATCATACAGGGATCTAAATTTAATGGGGACATATAATCCTTTTAAATCCTTCTTTTTCACACCTAACGTATTCAGTTGTGGCTTATATAAAGTGAAACTGCAATTCTTTGGTCTGAACTCCTTGTTATTGTAGCTCCACAGGCTCCTCTTTTACCCTTGTGCTGAGTTGTGTCTGAGAGCAGCTTGTTTTGATGCCATCTCTTTAACCGAATGACCCAACCGAATATAAAGATATCTGTGCAGCACCTGGAGAGCCTAAATTCAACTCTTCTGCACTTCTACAGACTCCAAGTACACAACAAAATGTATTTAAGGGCTAAAAAGTGGATTCAGCATGATATGTCCCCTTTAAAGTTGTGTCAGATCTGAGGTAGGCTGCACATGACAAAATGACCAAAATGCAATAGTTTAAATTTTTATCTGTCTTTAATGATAAAAAAAAAAGGACATGTACAGTGCCTTGTAAAAGTATTCATATTCTTGAACCTTTTCTCTTGAGGGTCATTTGTCTGCTGGAAGTGAACCTGCACTCCAGTCTAATCTCCAGGATTTTTCTGAATTTACAGGGGTTGGACAATGAAACTGAAACACCTGGTTTTAGACCACAATAATTTATTAGTATGGTGTAGGGCCTCCTTTTGCGGCCAATACAGCATCAATTAATCTTGGGAATGACATATACAAGTCCTGCACAGTGGTCAGAGGGATTTTAAGCTATTCTTCTTGCAGGATAGTGGGCAGGTTACTACATGATACTGGTGGAGGAAAACGTTTCCTGACTCGTTCCTCCAAAACACCCCAAAGTGGCTCAATAATATTTAGATCTGGTGACTGTGCAGGCCATGGGAGATGTTCAACTTCACTTTCATGTTCATCAAACCAATCTTTCACCAGTCTTGCTGTGTGTATTGGTGCATTGTCATCCTGATACACGGCACCACCTTCAGGATACAATGTTTGAACCATGAGATGCACATGGTCCTCAAGAATGGTTCGGTAGTCCTTGGCAGTGACGCGTCCATCTAGCACAAGTATTGGGCCAAGGGAATGCCATGATATGGCAGCCCAAACCATCACTGATCCACCCCCATGCTTCACTCTGGGCATGCAACAGTCTGGGTGGTACGCTTCTTTGGGGCTTCTCCACACCGTAACTCTCCCGGATGTGGGGAAACAGTAAAGATGGACTCATCAGAGAACAATACATGTTTCACATTGTCCACAGCCCAAGATTTGCGCTCCTTGCATCATTGAAACCGACGTTTGGCATTGGCATGAGTGACCAAAGGTTTGACTATAGCAGCCCGGCCGTGTATATTGACCTTGTGGAGCTCCTGACGGACAGTTCTGGTGGAAACAGGAGAGTTGAGGTGCACATTTAATTCTGCCATGATTTGGGCAGCCGGGGTTTTATGTTTTTTGGATACAATCCGGGTTAGCACCCGAACATCCCTTTCAGACAGCTGTTTTATCCATTATTTCCTAATGTGATGCTTTAAATAGAAGATGTCATTAGTTGGCCGACAGTAGTTACCATGAGCCTTTTGCCTGTGTTAACCTTTCCTGCTGAACCTCCAGGCTTATGGTGACGCACAAGGAAGCCCTTCACTGCTCTAAGGCTGAAGTAATGTGTGGGCTTCAGGGTTAACCCCTGTTCGTCATGCATGGTAGTGTAGTGCAGCAAAGGAGGAGACAGTGGAAGGTTTCTTGGGGAGCTGTAGCACTTATTATCCACTCTGTCACATTACAGGTGTCACTGATACTCCTAACTGATCGCCTGACATTATTGTAAATAAAACTCCGCTTCAGCCTGCTCAGTCCCAACACTTCTTTTTCCTACTTGCTCTCAAGAAAACACACGCGTGCTCTCTACTGGCGTGGCAGTGCTAGTGTAACACTACCCCCACTCGAGGCCTGTGGCGGCAATTTCCAGCTGCGGCAGCTCAAGTTCCACGAAGTTGTTGAACTGGAGTGGGAACTGCAGTGGCTCCGCCTGAAGATAAGCTGACTATTAGGTCAACCAGCTCGATCACCTCGTGTCCAAACATCTTGTAGATAGGTGTGAATTTGGTGGCACTGTATTTTGTTGCCCTATTGGCCATAAGGGTGTAGGGAATCATTAAGTCCCAATCCCAGTTGCAAGTCTCAGCTGTTGTGGCCAGGATCTTCTGCAAGGTGGCGTTAAACCTTTCCACCTGCCCATCAGGCTGTGGTCCAAAAGGGATGGTGTGCATCTTTTCAATCCCAAACAGGCTTCACATTTCCTGGAACACTTTGGATTAAAATTTTCTGCCTTGATCACTGTGCAACACCCCATAATGACACCCCTGCTTGAAAGCCAACACTCCAGCCACAGTAACAGCTTGGTCATTTGGTAGTGGGAATGCCTCCACCCATTTAGAAAAATCATCCTGTATGATGAGGATGTAGCGATTTTTGTGTTCTGTTTTGTTCAGTGGCCCCATGATGTCCAGAGCCACTCGTTCTATTGGTGCGTCAACACGACCAGTCCCCATTGGAGCTCAGGGCATCTTCATCGGCTTTGCCTTAGCCTTAAAGTTTGTGCAGATCTGGCACCATAAAGCAGCATCCTCCCGCATTTGGTACCATTAGAACAGTGTTTGGATGTGGGCCACAGTGCGGTCCACTCCAAAGTTTCCTCTATTTGGCCCTTCATGGAGTTGCTTAAAGATATCCGACCGGAGAGCACGCTGCAGTACGATCTCGGAATAAAACTGCTTGTCATCTAGACAGTAAAATCTTCAGGTGAGTACCCCCTCCTTAAGAAGTCTTTTCCATTGGCTTCAATAGGCTTTCGTTGCTGGGCTGTGGGGGGACACAGAAATCCAGTGGGGTGCTCAGCACAAGTCTCCATCCATGCGGCAGGGACGTCACCAGTCATAAAGTTGTACACAGCAAGTTTTTTGAGCCATCACGCCAGCTGCCTCCCGGGTTCCTTTCTAACCTTCCTGGTCAGCCATCGAAGGCTACTGTGATTAGTACGTACTGCGAAAGGATGCCCCAGAAGGTGTTGTTGGAAGTGGGACGTAAATTCAACTTCAGCCAACAGTTCTCGTCTGGTTGTACAACAGTTCTGCTCTGTCTTTGACAGCTTACAGCTCTCATAAGCCAGAACACGATCTGTCCCCTGCTGCACTTGGGACAGAGCAGCCCCAATACCAGTATCACTTGCATCAGTATCCAAGATCATATCCCCCTGGTCAAAGGGGTAGCCAAGCACAGGTGCGGTAGTCAACAAATTCTTTAGTGTGTCAAAGGCTGTCTGCTGCTTTATGCCCCACTCAAAATGGGCATGGTTCTGTGTCAGAGTGTGAGGGCTCAGCCATTGTAGCAAAGACTTTCACAAATCTTCTATAATACGAAGCAAGGCCGACAAAACCGTGGACTTATTGAACAGAGGCTGGGACTGACAAGTCCTTCACCTTACGGACCTTATCTGGATCGGTAGCCACACCTTGTTCTGACGCAATGTGTCCCAGGAAAGCTACCTGTTGCCATAAAAGGAAACACTTGGTGGGCTTTAATTTCTGGTCAGCCTGGTGGAGTCTGTTGAAGACCTTCGAGGAGCCGCAGCAACATTTCAGATACGTCTCGGGCTGGCACAATGATATCAAGGTAGACCAACTATATTTCCCACTGCAGCCCAGCCAGCACACAGTCCATTAGCCGTTGGAACGTCGCGGGTGTGTTGCACAACCGAAATGGCATGACATTCCACTTGAACAGTGCACTTCTGGTGCAGAAGGCTGCGGCCCCTTGTGCTCTGGGGGTAAGCTCCACCTCCCAGTAACCTGAAGCAAAGTCCAGCGTGCTGAACCTCTTGGCAGATGACAATGTTTCCAGTGTATCTGGTATGTGGGGGAGAGGATATGCATCTTTAATATTACAGTCATTAAGAGCTCTAAAATCTATGCAGAGACGATACTTACCATCCTTTTTGTGGACCATGACAATGGGTGATGCCCAGACGGGCAGTCCATCATGAGGGTTCTGCTCGATGGGGCACTGTCACTCTCTAGTTGTCAGTAGGATCCGGCAGCGCTTGAGTTTTAGTCTCTTTTCTGGGAATGGGCAATATTTCTAAAAATGGCCTATGCCGGAACAGTTCCTGCAGCAAAACACACCTCCTCTTAAAGCTTTGGAAACATTGCTAGCGGCTTGTTTTTTTAGTTTCATAGCGACGGGAAACTTCATAGCTAGCTTGGGCTAGTGTACGAGGCTGTTGCTCCAGCAACTTTTGTACAATCTCAGCAGTACCCACAGCATTGGATGAAAACTTCCATGGCAATAACATCTGGCTCGGTTTCAGCCTGGTTGTCGTAGGCTACTGCAATTTTCCCAAAGATGTCGTCCCTTAAGGTATGAAGAGACTCACCCGACCAGCTAAAACGTTGCCTTAGTTCAATGGCCGCAGCTGCATACTCTAATGATGGGCCATAAGCAATCTGCTCTTGACCTGTATTTTATTTAGGGGCATAAAAGTAAAGGGGATTGAATACAAATGCACACCGCACTTTTTTAATCTGTAATATATTTCAGCCCCTGTAACTATTTCTTTTCATTTCATAATTATGCACAACTTTGTGTTGTTGTATCACAAAAACATTACAATAAAATACACTGAGCAGTGGTATCCCAAATTAATGATCTGGGAATACTGTCATAGGAAATGGAATTGCGTTGTATTTTCAAGCCAAAAAATGTGGGGTATTTACTAATCATTTGGCTAGAAACTGAATAAGTTTAACTACCTTTAGTGAAACAAGTCAAATGAGTATGTTTCTCTACATTTTAAGCATTTAAAGACTTCGTCTAAAGACGTTGAACAAAGCAATGTGTGCAACTTAATGAGATACAAACCAACAAAAGTGCAAATAAACAGTTTATTAATGCAACTATCAACATGTTCAATGTCCATGGCAGCCATATTAGATTCTAAGGTCCGCTTTGGTGTGAAACCTCTGACTTTCTAGGGTAGAAATCAGACTTCAGGAGGTGTTGAACATAATTTTCATGGGAAATTCTTGCAGAAAGTTTTATTTAAAATAGCTCATCTGCTGCAATATGTTTGCTAGTTCCCCCGTTGGACTAAAAGTTAGACTTGAATTTCATTCACACCTTCTTTTAAAAGGATTTTTGATTCACCTTCTCCAAGCTTTCATCCTGTAGAACTTTTTAAGACCTATATTAAGGACAGAAAAACATCTAATTCCTGGCAAGCTGGAAATAGACAAACATTTCCTTTTGGAGACAAGTCAAGCATACACTGCCAACAATTGTTGGACAAGGAATGTAATCTTTAGAGTAATAAATAAGATGCAGCTGGAGAGTTATGCAATGGAAAATCTAAGTGGCACCAGGTCACCTCTACAGGTGGAAGTGATTTTCAGCTCTGGCAGAGGGAGAAACTTTGCTTACGTATGCTTCCCTTTGATTGCAGAGTTCTCAAATTAATTCCTGAAGAGGAATATTTCTGAAACCACTTGTTGAGGATTTACATACATTTACACTCCTCATAGTCAATTTAATGATTGACTTACGAGACCTGTTTAATGCTCAGGGTTATCCTAAATGTCACCTTTGCGGACAATTTCTGTTAAGAGTTTTTTTGTGATACAGCTGTGATAATCACAACCTTGCGTGTAAGCTCATAATCGTCTAATTCTGATTCTAGTCAGCTGTATATCCACCAGGTAATTACAGCAGAAAATAATTTGATATTTGACACTGGTCCTTGTTCACTGAGTTCCAAAGATGCATTTCTAAGTAATATTTCAGCGATTAAATAAGTTTATTTCTGTGCTTTAAATGGCAGAAACAATATCCTGTTCTTATAAATCTGATAGAGACCTTATTCTTTGGACTGTTGGAGGACAGTCCAAAAACATGCCTATTAGGTTAATTGGTCACTCTAAATTGCCCTTAGGTGTATGAATGAGTGTGTGCATGGTTGTTTGTGTGTTGCCCTGCAATGGACTGGCGACCTGTCCAGGGTGTACCCTGCCTCTCGCCCATATAATGCTGGAGATAGGCACCTGCTTCCCCTCGACCCACTATGGAATAAGCGGTAGAAAATGACTGACTGACTGACCTTATTCTTTAAAACTTTCTGGAGAACATAAATAGTGGGGAAGAATGTAAGGTTGATAAAAAAAAAAAAAATCTCTTTCCTTGACTGCTGCTGTGAATAAAAACTAAACGCCCAAAGAACTTTGGCTGAAGTTTAGAGGAAGACCGATCAGTGGTGGTGCCAGTGTATAAAACAAAGATGAGTTAATTTCCTTTTGGACAGCTGCTTCATACTAATGACACTGACATGAGCACTGAGTCAATATCTTTTACAATGCAGAGAGGTGACATTTGCTCTGCAAGCTGCTTGGATCCTAGAAAGGTCAGAAGTCAGGAGTCAGAGCTCTAGCTGTGCTTCCTTTCTTGTGTTAGTAGTTGTTTAAAAACTCATAAATATGGTTTATCTAGCTCAACAAGAACTGACTATTGATCCAAAAGTTTTGAAATCAGTATTAGTTTGGCCCATATGGCTCATTGCCCAGGGTGGCGAGGTGTATGCTGTGGCACATGCACTTGAAGGGGAAAAAAAGTCAATGGTGAGCAGGTGCCCCTTGTGTTGTGCAAAGTAATCTTTAATTGTGCTGAATTTGGTATCAGATTACAGGTTGAGAATAATTAAACTTTTTTTCTGTTCTGTTTCAACAAATGTGAAATCAAGGCAATTTCCCAATAAGCCTTGTACATATTCAATTCAATTTCAATTCAAAAATACTTTATTAATCCCAAAGGGAAATTAAATGTTGTTGTAGCTCATATTATGAAGGTTTCTTCAAAGAGCCGTTGTAGATGCTGATGGCTGTGGGCAGGAAGGATCTCCTGTAGCGCTCCGTCTTACAGCAGATCTGAAGAAGCCTCTGACTGAAGACACTCTGTTGTTGTAGGACAGTCTCATGAAGAGGATGCTCAGAGTTCTCCATAATGTTCTTCATTTTATGAAGAATCCGTCTTTCCACAATGATCTCCAGAGGTTCCAGAGGAGTCCCCAGAACAGAGCCAGCCTTTTTTATCAGCTTGTTGAGCTTTTTTAAGTCCCTGGCTCTGATGCTGCTTCCCCAGCAGATGATGGCAGAAGAGATCACACTCTCCACAACAGACTTATAGAAGATATGCAGCATCTTGCTGCAAACACCAAAGGACCTAAGCTTCCTCAAGAAGTACAGTCTGCTCTGTCCCTTCTTGTAGATGGCTTCACAGTTGCATCTCCACTCTAGTCTGTTGTCCAGGTGAACACCGAGGTATTTATACTCCTCCAACACCTCCACTTCTTCTCCCATGATAGAAATAGTTTTTGACTTATTCCTGTTTCTCTTAAAATCTACAATCATCTCCTTTGTTTTAGTTACGTTCAAGATGAGATGATTGTTTCCACACCATGCCACAAAGTGGTCCACCACCTTCCTGTACTCAGCTTCTTGTCCATCTCTGATCCACCCCACAACTGCAGAATCATCCGAGTATTTCTGCAGATGACAGGAGTCTGTCTTGTACTAGAAGTCTGAGGTGTACAGAGTGAAGAGGAATGGTGAGAGTACCGTCCCCTGTGGTGCTCCTGTGCTGCTGACTACCTGGTTAGACTCACAACCCTTCAGTCTCACAAACTGTGGTTTGTTTGTCAGGTAGTCTTTCATCCAGGAGATTGTTGAGGCCTCCACCTGAGTCTTCTGGAGTTTCTGACAAAGCAAATCAGGTTGGATTGTATTAAATGCACTGGAGAAATCAAAGAACATGATCCTCGCAGTGCTGCTGGCTTTGTCCAGATGACAGTGGGTTTGTTGAAGCAGGTGTATGATGGCATCTTCAACTCCAACTCCACAGCGATAAGCAAACTGAAGGGGGTCCTGATGGTTTACTGTTTGCTTACTCAGGTGGGCCAACAGGAGTCTCTCTAGGACCTTCATGATGTGGGATGTCAGGGCAACAGGTCTATAGTCATTGAGGACTGATGGGTGAGTTTTCTTTGGTACCGGAACAAGACAAGAGGTCTTCCACAACACCGGAACCTTCTTCTGGGCCAGGCTAAGGTTGAAGAGGTGCTGCAGAATCCCACAGAGCTGCTCTGCACAGGCCTTCAGGACTCTAGGGCTGACATGATTTGGACCTGCAGTCTTATTCCGATTCAGTCTCTCCAGTTGCATCTTCACTTGACTTCTTGAGACACACAGGTGGAAGGGGGAAGCAAAGGAAGTATCAGCATCTTCTGATATGGTTGAAGGCAAACATGTAGAAGCAGAAGGGTCTAGGGCTGAGGTGGAAGATAAAAAATGTGAGGTGTTACTGGACAGCTGTGGGTCCTGTGGGTCAAAGGAGGGTGGGATGTCTGTTTGGCTGTGAGCAGGAGAGGAGGATGCTGAGCTTGTTTCTATGTTTCTATGTATTTATATGGAATCCAGTTTGGTCCAAATTCTGTAAAGACCAGTCTGTTTCATTCCAATACAAGACAGCCATATAGTAACATTCAGATCCAGTTATATAAAGTGCAATTTAAATCTTATTACAAAACAGTAGCTACTATCAAAGTCAGTTGATGATGTTTATCTATCCAATGATACCCCACTAATTGTGTCGTGTGAGTGAATTTGCAACAATACCTAATCCTGAGCAAACAAATCAATTCAAATAAACTTTGTACTCGTAGATGACAATTAATCTATTAAATTCCATGTCCTGTGAATTATGTAAAAAACCTTGAAAGAAAGAAAGCCAACACAAGGCTGCTGGTGACACGACATACCAAACGCCAAACTCTGACATCAGTGCATAGCCCAGGGCTCCCCAGCTCAAATATTAGCTCATAAAGTGAAGATTTATGTGGAGATTTGTCCACTCAGATGTAGGAAGTTAGGATAAGTATTCTCCAAGCGCAGTATCTTGAAGATCTAACCAAAAGGCACCCTATTTTATAAAATTAAAAGCACTCTATGGCAGAGGTCTTCAAAGACTGGGCTCTGACCCCTAGTGGGTCTGTGGAGGAACTGCAGGGGGATCGTGAGATTTTTGGTTAATTACACTTTTTGTAATACTTTTTTAATTTCAAAGTTATTTAGTTAAACACACAAACATAAATCCAACATGTTGTAGCAAAATGTAAAATGGAGGCATAAAATAATGTATTTCAGTCAATGCACACCAGCTGCCTGTAATTTAACATATTTGCAAATGACTTGAAAAAACTATAATGCTGGCTGCACTCAGGTAAATATTATCTCTGTTCTAGTTTTGAGGAACATTTTTAGTCAACTGCCAGTGTCAGCAAAATACTTAA
Source organism: Girardinichthys multiradiatus (assembly GCF_021462225.1). Classification (NCBI taxonomy): domain Eukaryota; kingdom Metazoa; phylum Chordata; class Actinopteri; order Cyprinodontiformes; family Goodeidae; genus Girardinichthys; species Girardinichthys multiradiatus. Next base: position 12,083,374 of record NC_061802.1, on the reverse strand, counting down.
AAGAAATCAACTGTTTTGAACAGTATATTGGGAGTGAAAGGAAGCATCTGAAAGTCTCACTTTTCTGTTCATAGACCCTGTTTTATTAATGGGTTTAAATACACTACCGTAATGTAGTGCTTATTTGGCTCAAACACTGGGGGGAAAAAAAGTTGCTGCTGCATATAAACATAATTTATAAAACAATACAGGAGAAATATTTGGGGAGAGCTGGTATTGATTTAGGTTAATAACATCATGTGATATCAGTAGACATTTTATTTTGACAGATAATACATTCATTCATTCGTTTTCTATACCGCTTATTCCATAGTGGCTCACAGGGGAGCTGGTGCCTATTTTCAGCAGTCTACAGGCGAGAAACTGCAAACTCCATGCAGAAAGACCCTCGGCCGTGAGTTGCTGCAAGCCAACAGTGCTACCAACTACACCACCGTGCAGGCTCAGATAATACATGAAAAGTAAAAAAAAAATAAAAAAAACACAATTAAGCAGCTTATTTTCCTACTTGATTACCTGTTTACACTCAAACAATAGTTGGGGTCTCTAAGATGGTCTGGCAGTTGACTCACCCAGGGGAGGCTCCCCTTGGAAAGTCCGTTTTGCCTAGAAGAATAAAAAAATCTGTTTTCAGTTATTAACAATAAGCAGTCACACTGTGGTTTAAGTTGTGAAACCAAATATTGTAATTTTTTTCTGTTTAGGGAGAGATGGCTCCAAAAGCTCATTTTGTTGCACAACAAGAGCATCTTAAAATTACTAGTCTTCAGTGATAAACAGTTTTTTTTAGAAGATTTTCATGTTTTTGACTTTAAAATCTGATAACATTTGCCCTGAAGCTTTTATTAATAACTTGTTAACGGTAAACGTGTCGCACAGAATGGAAACTGAGTCAGACGGCTACAAATTCGCTGCAGTGCTCCTGCAGGCTACAATGAGTGAAGACAGGGATGAAATGTGTATTTATAGATCGTGTCAGATCTTGAGTGAAGACAGGAGCCAGTCTGAGCCAGTCCATGAAAGTAAGTCATGGACTTGGCAGGGCCAAGGAACAGTCGGTTCTCATAAGGCCTTCAACCAGCCAGATTACATCAGATGGAAATGGTCCCAGAGTTCGAGGCATGGCTGCCTCTGACCTTCCTGCTGACCATCATCAAGTCCATATAATAACACCCCAGCAATGAATAAACAAATTCAAGTAAGAGTAGTTTAAAATGAAGCTAAAATATAGTACTGTAAGGACTAAATGCAAACATATTTATGCTTTTATTTTTGTGGGTTTTTCCTTTCTTTGAGAGACAACTCAAAAGTCAATCTGTCAGGATCGAGGGTTTGGAGGCAAGACCGGAATGCAGAACATGGCGAGGAGGTCGCATGGTGAGTAGATGAAGTTTTAATGGGAAGATACACAACAGACTTACAGGCAGGCAGGCAGAGTACTAAGTAAAGGCAGGTAATCCAAGGAGAACAGGTTCAGGAGGCAAACAGAAAACAAACCACTAGCAAGAACTTGGGAAGATAACAGGGGATTTGACGAAAGGAACCAGCGAGGAAAAATGAAAACCAGGAAGCTAATATAGTGAGGGATGTGGAGTATGAACCAATGAAACAGGGAGACAGGTAATCAGGGCAAACATGACACAGGTGTGGAACAGGCTGCGGGGAGACTGAGAGGAATGTGTCTAATTAAACTAATGAGCAGAGGAAAGGCAGGGACATGAGAAACTGAACGGAAAACAAGGAAACTAGACTAAATAACAAAACCAAGGGAAAAACAGACCTACAAGAAAATACAAACACATGAAACACAAGAATCTAGGAAGAACTAACTAACAGAAGTAATCTAATGACCTGGATGAATAGAAAACACCTGGCTAAGAATGGGTATATCAAAAAACCCAAAATGGCAGATCCTGACACAATCAAGGTTGAATAAATACATTAATTAAGAAAAATAACTTAGAAACTCCTCAGAGATTTGCCTTTTTTGACTAGTTTAAATAGGAAAGTGGTGACAATGTCATCTACTGTGGTCTGGTGCTTTATAAAGTTAACATTGCTACTTTAGACCCAAATTCAACCAGTGCTGTAAACACTCCATCCATCCATCCATCGCCATATGATGATTTTATATGAAAGTAATTGAATCATAATAAAATAATCTCATTTTTAAAAACCTAAATTTACATTATATCTTTGTGTGTAATTCCAAACACTTTTGTTCTTATATACTTTAAAAACATATTTTTCTTATTTTATTTCTCCCAGTGCCTGTAACATGTTACATTAAGCACAATATTTTCTTTATTCCATATCAGTGTGTTTCATTAAAAAAATGGATGCATAGCTAACTCATCAGTTTAGAAGCACTTAATATTGCCATGTAAGTCATGCAAGACATTCAAAAACTTTTCTAGAGTTTCAGCAGCTCATCCTACATAGTACCTAAATTTAGACCTACAACTTGTACCCAGAAATAGAGATTACAGCCGGTGTAGCTACGGGACAAAGTGTCCCACCCCAAGCATCCAACAAATCCCAAGCATGTCATCAATATTCAGTATACCCAGTTTTACGCCCTCCAGACACCCTCTGATTCCTTACATAATGATGGGAAACACCTGCACATCAGGGGAATGTCACCACCCTCTTGCTCTCAACCCTGCTCTGGATCTTCTTTCACTTCTTGGGAGTCAGCGTCATCTCTTTTTTTTTTTTTTTTCTTTCATGTGACAACAAGCACATGACAGAGCGCTAAAAGAAACAGTTCATCCTGTCTGAGTCAGAGGAAAGATGAAGTGCAGGAGGGAAGAAGAGAATGTGGAGAGGATGAGTATGGGAGTATGTAAAACCCCAGTCAGCTGGTTCAGACCGGTTCCTTGCTCCCTTTCCCTTCCCATTCTTGCGCACTTTTTTAGAACCTCTGGTTTACTTGCTTTATCTCATTTCCCTTTCTGTTTTTTGTTCCTCTCCTATTTTTGTATGGTTCACTTTTTCCCTACTTCTCACAAGCTCCCTTCCTATAGCTACAAAGTTACTAGAGGTGAGAGTATACTACCTTTTTCTTTCTAAATTTAAACAATCCTCTACTGATGTCTTGACACAGGACAAAAAAAATCCTTCCTGTTTATATATTACCAACACATGAGAATATTTAAAGAACATTACCTAGCACATTTTCAATAATACACTTCCATTGTAACTGTTTCTCAATTCAAAAATATTTTATTAATCGCCAAAGGAAATCAAATACTGTTGTGACTCATATTAGGCAGATTTCTTCAAAGAGTAGTTATAAATGGTGATAGATGTGGGCAAGAAGGATCTTCTGTGGTGGTCTAACAGTGGATCTGAAAAAGCCTCTGACTGAAGACCCTCTGTTGTTGAACAACAGTCTCATGAAGAGGATGCTCAGGGTTCTCCATAATGTTCTTCGATTTATGAAGAATCCTTCTTTGCACAATGATCTCCAGAGGTTCCAGAGGAGTCCCCAGAACAGAGACAGCCTTCTTTATTAGCTTGTTGAGCTTTTTTAAGTCCCCTGGAGTGATGGCAGAAGAGACCACACTCTCCACCACAGACAGTAATGTCTGACCTATTTCTGTTTCTCCTGAAATCTACAGTCATGTCCATTGTGTTGTTCACATTCAAGATGAGTTCATTGTTTTCACTCCATGCTACAAAGTGGTTCACCAGCCTCCCTTTACTTTTACTGGAAGTCTGGCTTTGTCCAGATGACAGTGGGTTTGTTGAAGCAGGTGTATGATGGCATCTTCAACTCCAACTCTACAGCAATAAGCAAACTGAAGGGGGTCCTGATAGTTTATTGTTTGCTTACTCAGGTGAGCCAAGAGAAGTCTCTCTAGGACCTTCATGATGTGGGATGTCAGGGCAACAGGTCTATAGTCACTGAAGACTGATGGGTGACTTTTCTTTGGTACTGGAACAAGACAGGAGGTCTTCCACAACACCGTAATCCTCTCCTGGGTCAGGCTAAGGTTCAAGAGGTGCTCCAGAATCCCACCAAGCTGCTATGCACAGGCCTTCAGGACTCTGTCTTTTAATGTCAGCTTTTATAGTGATGCACTATTTCTTCTGAAGGTTTGAATTGCCTTGAGTGGATATGGTGCTAGCGAAATAAACGTAACTTTTCTTGCTTATACCAAATGTGTATGGGCGTATATATTAGGTTATAATTACTACTCCAAACACAAACAAAACGAAACTCGCCCATCTACTTAAATCATTCAGTTGTGGTTTATATAATGTGGAACTGCAATGCTTTGGTCTGAATTCCTTGTTATTGTAGCTCCACAGACTCCCCTTTAACCCCTGTTCTGAGCTGCGCCTGAGAGCAACTCGTTTTGGTGCCGTCTCTTTAAATGCTCCAAAAGCACTTCACACCCTGCCCCATTGAGGTCATAGAGTGCTCCACTTTAACCCGTTTGGCCATTTTTGTAGTTTGATAACTTGAGATACAATTATCTAGCGGCGCAGAAACGGGACAAAAACGCCAAACACAATGCTAAATTGTTTATGTACTAATACTATTCAAAACACACAGTAAGGTTCTGTCCTCAATGCGCTAAAAACAGCACACAGCACTAACATAAGCAGAAGGCACAATGCTACTGCTATCAAAACAATGGCCAGGACGTCATATCAACACAGTAAATTCATGTCTAAATTCATGTATTTGCTGTGTCTGTCGTTTCTATAGACAGAAGGAACTGACTCCTTAATCAGGTGAAGGCTTTCAGCAAATCCTTCTTGATACTGGCGGAGGTTGCTGAAATACTCGTCCTTGAAGTGCTTCGCACGAGCAAAGAGGAATTTGCCCCCTGAGAAAAATAAAATTTAACCAGGCGCTTCCAAGAGGTTATGATGCTGGGGGACGGTGTAATGAATTGTGTAGGTTAATAAACCCAACAACCTAACATGTAGACTTGTCCACTTGCAGCTTTGGCATAATTGAGCTTGGACTACAAAATTGCAGCGAGAAATAAAAATGGCGGATACGAGAAATGGTTAGCCGGAAATCCATGACCTTGTTTAGCTGTTTCACAGCAAATACTATGACGTAACAGTTCAAAAATGTAACAGAGAACAGAGAAAACTGAACGGATTGAAAAATATGACCCAAACAGAATATAAATACATCTACGCGGCACCTGGACAGACTAACTTCAACTTTTCTGCGCTCCTACAGACTCTAAGTACACCATAGAATATATTCAAGGGCTAAAAAGTGGACAAACAACCCTCCAAATATTGGTCATTGGGAATGGAAGTTTTAGCAGAAAACAAAGGCCGCACTCTGAGAAGATCTTGAATAATAATCTAATGCAGAGGGACATTTAAGCTATGAACAAAATTACAGGAGCATTCAAAATCTATCCCCCTTGAGAGGTGAAAGTTAAAATTCACCATTTAAGGAGAGACTACCTGTAGCCTCCAGAGAAAACAGTGGTGTTATGTTTACTCATATTCATTATTCAAGGGGCTGACAAGAACAACAGAGTACATTTACCTGATGCATTTACTGAGGGACATCCAGCCAATAATCAGGGGGATCCTACTGGGTTTATGAAGAATTCAACAGCTTTTACACAACAAAAGGCACTTTTCCCTTCTCATACGACTAACGGAAAAACATTAAAGGAGAATTGATCCCTCCAAGCAAAAAAGTTGAAAACAGCAAACAAGTTAGAGCCAAACAGGCAGCTCAGCACATAGTCATGCTGATATCTGCAGAGGCCCTCAGGAAAGGATCAAACTCTGTTCTATACTCGGTCTGGGGGAAAATGTATAAAACGTCAACCTCCTTGAAGAAACAGAAGTTCTCCTTTGTATGATCTCAGCAGATGGATAACCTCAGGCTGTTCATTTTTTAAGCCAATTTGTAGGAAATCAACCTTGAGATATGAAACTCTGCAAATGTGTTGTATCATGCTTCTTTCTTTACACTTTGTTTCTGAGAGTCAGCCTCTCCTTCTGACTGTTAAGGTAAATGGAAAATAGTTCTCCAGGTTTCCTGAATGTCCTTTACCTGCTTTACCCTTACAGGGTCATAGCAGACGGAAAAAGAGAGCCACAACTCCCTCCAAAGGCAACACAGAGGCACAAAAGACAAACAACCACTCTCATACACTTCCATATTCCACATAACTAAATAAATCATAATGCATGATTTTGGAGTGTGGGAGGATAACCCACAATTGAACGGGGAGAACATGTCAACTCCATGCCATCTAGGATTTAAACTCAGGACCTTCTTGCTTAGAGGAAAAAGCATTATCCCCTGCAGACACATGCTGCCTCTTCAAATCAATCATAAAATATCTCTTAACTCGAGGGATGAATCAGTGTGTCTACACACAACATGCGACTTTGCAATGCACCAATCAGTTTGCATTCCTGCAGTTAAATCCAAAATATCAAAGTGTGACAGAGATTTAATGGTAGGCCCATTTTTTCAAAGGGCTAGTTGCTAAAGCGTTTACATACAAATCATCAGATAAAAAGAGTTTTGAGGTCCTGTAGGCCCGCAGCTGGATTTTTATCTTTTTTTATTGTTTTTATTTCGTTTTATCTACTGCAGGCAGTGAGGAAGGCGTACACATCCCTGTAACAATGCCAAGTTTCTGTGACTTTAAAAATGAGAATTCATTTCAAGTCTTTTTCCACCTTTAATGTCACATCTATCATGTACAATTCATACCAACACAAAAACATCTGATTCAGGGAAAAATATAACAACTGCAAAAATAAGTAAGACTTGATTGAAATCCCCTCTGAAACATTTTTACATTTGTCCCCAGTTTGTAGCTGTCATTAATTATAGTGAATCTGATTAACCAGAGTTCCTTTTTTCCATTTGATTCTTTAGGCTAAAGTCATACAAACATATTGGTCAGGGCAAAGAGTACAAAAACGACAATGAAGCCTGTCATCAGTAATTGGAGAAATTAGGAAAAACAATGAAGATGAAATAGGGGTTCAAGTTTTAAATGGCCCAGCTAGAGTCTAGAACTAAATCTGACAGAAAATCTTAAGGTTTACCTGAAGATGACTGTGGAAAGAGATTTTCGCTCAACCTTTGATTTGTAGAACTTATTTTCAGGCTAGAGGGCAAAAAATGTCAAATTAAAATGCAGAATGTTATCAAATACATACATGTTAAAAACTGAAGATGAACTCAAGATGCTTCAACAAGTAATAGTTTAAATGTTTTTCACAATTATGCACCCAGGTTATAACTGCTTTTTCTTCCAAACAGATTTGGTTGTTTTTAGCCGAATTGCACAGAACATATAAGTTGCTAAAAAGATGGAAAAAGGTTTTGAAATAATTTATCATGTTCATATTGTACCTGAGTTGTATGCACTTTTTACATCCACTGGCCACAGATGTCTACCTATATTGTCGACTTGTTCAGGTTCCTCACTTTTAATGGAGGCATCGCACAAAGCAGTGAAGTCATGACCAGAGACTGGATGGCAAGTCTGGAGACCTACTGATGTAAACCGTTTTAAAAGATTAGAAGAAAGTCTGGCTCCTTGAAAGCAAAGTTAGAGAATCGACCTGGCATTTTTTTTCCCATTGTCAGTAAAATAATGACATGACAAAGTTGATAAAAAACATTTTTAAAGAAATTATGACTTTTTACTGAGTTATGGACAACTTTATGTTTTGACATTACAAACTAATCAAAATCTTTCTTTAATTTGTTGCCAATGTACATCTGTTGCTCCACTGCTAAACAGCATTTGAAAAGCAGTATCTGTTTGTGAGTTGTTATTCTGAGAGCCCTGTCCGCAGCTCCAACCTGTTCCATCCAGATCTCTGCAGCACTTTTATTTCCAACCTCGCTGCACTTTGGGTTACTGAGGCCATTGGCAGGCTTTCAGTCAGAGAGAGAACTTGAGTATTCTTGTGTCATCTAATGTGGCTGACAGGGATACAGTGGAGGGGTGAATGTGTGCGCACAGTGCAAGGGAGGATTCTGCTTTGAAAACTGCTGTGTCACACGGCTGCATAGCCAGGATACCTCCCTGTTTAGATCTTCACCCTCCTCCTCCTCTCCCTTCACGGATATTGTAAACGGCTGCTGAGTCAAAGCTGTCCAAACTGGCTGAACTCTCCAGATGTTGAAGATGGGCTGCTGGACACTTGTCAACAATCATTTGATCACTGACACTCCTACCAAATTAAGAAATGAACTTTATAAACAGATAAAAAGAGATGCTGGACAACTTGACCTCTACCCTACAAGTTACATGGCTGCTGGCTGACATTTGGCGGAGAATCTTCTGGACTATTTTATAATTTGGATCACACCTTAAGAGAATGTGGGCCAAAACAGCCATCTTTATTTGGACCCTAGTAACTTTAAAAAGAAGCATCATAAAATAAAACAATTGAACTCTGCATAGTGAAGTCTATTCATCACTTTTAATGTGTTTCCAACACAGAGGCCTATAAATGTTTTTATTTCTTATGTTAGTGATATGGGCTGCACAGTACCGCAGTTGGTAGCTTTATTGCCTTGCATCAAGAAGGTCCTGGGTTCGATTCCCGGCCTGGGGTCTTTCTGCATGGAGTTTACATGTTCTCCCTGTACATGTGTGGGTTCTCTCCGGGTACCCTGGCATCTTCCCACAGTCCAAAACATGACTGTTAGGTTAATTGGTCTAAATTGCCCTTAGGTATGAATGGGTGTATGCATGGTTGTTTGTCCTGTATGTCTCTGTGTTGCCCTGCAATGACAAACTGTCCAGGGTGTACCCCGCCCTGTAGATCGCTGGAGATAGGCACCAGGTCCCCCGTGACCCTGTATGGAAGAAGTGGGTATAGAAAATGAATGGATGGATGTCAGTGATGTCTGTGTGTGATAGTATAACCAGACAGGATGATTGCTTAAAAACAGCATAAATTCAATAGGTTTCATCTGCCAGTGGAGCATCACTGTCCTCAAAGAGTACAACGCAGACATTTTTCAACCAATCAGGCTATTTATATTTACACACTTGTGATTGGAGAAGGAAGACAATACTTTCCAACAAATATATGTGGCAAATTCTACTGTTTTAGTCCAATGTTTGCATGCACTCATCATCTGCCTTACTCTAACATTAATGTTTGGTTTTTAATGATTTACTTCAAACATGGGCAGAATGACTGGCATGGAGCACACTAGATGTAACAAACAGGAGGATCCAGTGGCAAGCAATGAAAACTAGAGAGTTTAAATATGGAGGCAGGGTGGAGAAATGTCCAACAGACAATAAGAGCTAATCAGATAAAATGTAGAGCAGCTGAAGGAGCAAGGCTAATAAATACAGTGATTGTGAACACAGAACTCCAGGGAAGTAACAAACATATCAAAATACAAGAATGAACCAAGAACCTAATCTACCATGAAGGAACTGAAATAGCAGCAACTACAAAACACAAACAGGAAAGTGTAGAGAAACCAGAAGGAACTCAAACACCTAACACAGGGGAATCATGACCAACAGGATTGCTGAATGGATTGTTTCATATATTAAAAGTTGGTTTTATTGTGTTTTTTTTTTTTACTTAATCAGCATTCAGAAATTAAGTATACGGTCTCCAGAGGCTGTGTGCACCAAATGACCCATGTGGTTAATTTCTAACAAACTTTAAATCTGACCTCCAGTCCAAAATAAAAATGTATTTTCAGGGGAATCATTACTATTGACATAACTCTTGACATATGCAACTATTAAAAACACAATTATTTAACTGTGCAATCTGAAAAATTGACCAAAGCAAAGAGGCTTCCTGTATAATCTTCATATTAAATAATGTGATTGCTTATGCTTGACTTTTTTGTATAAAAAAAGAGCCTCATTATGCCAATGCAAAACTGATCATGCCAACTAAAAAAAGGACAGTGTTACTTTTAAATCAAACACTTTACTGGTAAACATCCACCCTCACTTTCTTTAAGCTTCCACAAATCCTATAAGGAGCCTGAAAGTTATTTAAGTGAACATTACACACATTTATAAATACCTGATGTCCATGTTCAGGTTGCAGCTCGGTGGAATCATGATCTTGTCATTTGAGGACTGGGATGTTTGTGGAACATCTTTCCACAGATAACAGGCTGCAGAGGGTGCCTTCAAATAATTAGCAGTTATACGAACTTAAAATGACACTGAGTCATGACCACAAGGCTGTGTCAGGTTGTATTTCAGTTTGAGGTGAGGCCCTCGAATGACAAAGCAGCTCGAGGTTTAACAGTACCTGATGAGTAGGACTTCTTTGAGGCTTCAAGATTCCATTTTACAAACTGGGTTGAGTATTTCTACAAAGGGCCCCAGAAATTAAAATTATGGGTCTATTACAATTCTGCTGACAGCAAAAGCTCTTCATGGCCTCAAATTGAGGCGTGCAAACCATAACAGCTAAGATAACAGAGCTGACCCTGAAAATGGTTTTCTGCCAATGTAACTTAGATTTGGTATGCCTGTCTGCGCTTATTTCTAACCTGCAGTCACAGAGAAAATAAAAAAGATAGAGCAGATAGTATGTTGTCAAAACCTGCAGCTTTCGGAGTAGGACCCAAATGCCAAAGGGGGCAGAGGCAGCTTGGTAAGTAAAAAGATTTAATAATAAAAGAAATTACTTACAAGGCGAGACATGAAAGCAAGCATGCACGAGGCAGGGCAAAAATGAGCAGTCATGAACAGGAATGGCATAGTAAACATTTGAAGACAAGAACAGGCTTAGCTTGGCATAAACAAACAGCATTTTCCAACATGGAGTAAACAGAACGAAAGAGTAAACATGGAGCATAGCACAGGTGAAAACAATGAGACTGATGGGCACGGAGCAGGCGGACCGAATGAAGATGATTATGGAAGCAGTGGCTGAGAATCGAGACAAAACATTACAAGAAATGAACAGAGAAACAATGAGAATAAAACCCAAAAATAAATATAAAAATAACAGAACAAAAATGCACCATAATTAACAAATTTGCAGCCTGGACTATTATGCTCCTGTAACTTTTGTTTCTCTTTCTTTCTTTGAATATATTTCAAATTTAGTTCAAATAATTACTTCTTGCAGGTGGATCCCTTTATAAACCTATTTTATTTAATAAAGTTTTGGAAAACATTTCTTTGCATTTCTTTAGCACCCCTAGAAGAATATGTAAAAGTCACCCAATAAAAACATTAATACCATAAAACCTGTCATCTTTGAAACGGAATGCTAATTTTAAGAATCAGAGCACGTTGTGAGTTTTTATGTGATGTAATGCAGCTACAGGACAAACACACACACAGGAACACACGTGTGCACAATGAACGTTTCTTTTCCAAGGTCTAGCAGTCAGCACCAACATTAACGGATGGATATTTCATTCAGAATATCCTGAGGTTATTAAAAGCTGCTGATTGATGAAGGTGAGGGCGCAGCGCTGTAGTACAGCATGGAAGAAAGTTTCTCATATTTGGTAGCTGGACGCATAGAGATGGGCAAAAAATACAAGTATGAACACAGGTTGACCCCTGCTGACAATCAGCAAGTACAGGTTAACAGCCTCAAATATGAGCCTGTGGCGCCCTCTAGGGATATGATTAATTTAAACAGGATGAGTATAGTAAAGGAGTAAAAAGGGTGAGCTATTTCAAAGTCTGCTTTCAACTTTTGACAACAATATTATATTCAGCGTCTATTGACAAACTGGGCTAAAAGTAGCTTGCCCACTTAGTATGTTGGAGGAACACAATACTTTTTTAATTCTCGTTTTAAATTCTACTTATATCAGTGGCTGAAAACAAGAAAGGCCTCAGGACCTGATATCTCCCCATCATGCCTGAGAGCCTGCCCTGATCAACTGGCACCCATCATCACTGGGATCTTCAACAAGTCACTAGAGCTGTGTGAGGTTCCCTCCTGTCGCCCTGATGTCTGTGGTCATGAAATCCTTTGAGCGACTGGTGTTGAAGCACCTGAAGGACATCACAGGCCCATTGCTGGACCCCTGCCCTTTGTTTAGCGAGCAAACAGGTCAGCAGATGTTGCGGTCAACTTGCGACTACACTTCATCCTGCAACACCTCGACCACCCAAGGACATACGCCAGGATCCTGTTTGTGGACTTCAGCTCGGCCTTCAACACCATTAAGCCTGACATCTTCCATCAGATGCTCATCCAGCTCAAAGTCCTGGCCTCCACCTGTCAGTGGATCACCAGTTTCCAGAAGGACCAGCAGGTGAGGCTGGGGAGTATCTTCTCCCGCACAAGAACCATCAGCACCGGCACCCCCCAGAGGTGTGTTCTCTCCCCACTCCGCTTCTCACTCTACACAAACGACTGCATATCAGCGTACCTTTCTGTGAAACTCCTGAAGTTTGCAGATGATACCACTGGTATTGGACTGATCCAGAACAGTGATGAGTCTGCATACAAATAGGAGGTGGATTGGCTGGTAAACTGGTGTGGTCAGAACCACCTGGAACTGAACCCACTCAAGACTGTGGAGATGATGGTGGACTGTCGTAGTACACCACCCCTACACACCCACCTCACCATCCTCAACAACACTGTATCTGCTGTGGACCACGTCCGGTTCCTGGGAAAAACAATTTCTCAAAAACTGAGATGTCCTCAAACATAGACAAAGTTCCCAAAAAGGCCCAGCAGAGACTGTACTTCCTGAGGCAACTCAAGACGTTTAACCTTCCACAGGAGCTGCTGGTCATCTTCTACACTGCCATCATTCAATCTGTCCTGTCTTCATCCATCTCAGTGTGGTTTGGCTCATCCACAAAACAGGACAGGTCCAGACTGCAACGAACAATCAGGTCTGCAGAGAGAATAATCAGAGCTGACCTTCCCTCCATCCAGAGACAGTTTCTTCCTCCAGGCTGTTTCTCTGATGAACATTTGATAGCCTGAGTTCCAAAACAACACCATGAATACTTGGACTAATCTCACATTATCTTCTCTTGTAAAGTCACTTGTGAACATATGTACATTTAAAATATATTTAATTTTTTATTTCCATTTATGATATTAATAAAACAAAAATAAATCCCAGGCTGATACCTCTCAGTATTTAAATTAAAAAGGGTTATCCACATCTAATATTGGATTTCAGAATTAAAGCAGTACTAATATGGCAATATCTTCTAATCCTTTAGTGTATTTATAACATAATTAAAAGAAAATTGTAGCTTTGTAGAATGAAGATACATCTTCTCTAGATGTCAGTTCATTAATATCTGATGTGGAAATTCAAAATTACACCTCTGGAATATTCTAACCATCTATGTCATTAAAACTGTACATATTTGCTGTTAAAATCTGAAGGTATATTTCTCAGCATACATGCAATATTTCAGGGGTGCAACACCTGTAGGGTACACACTCTTTGCATGTAGGCCTACTCTGACTGATGCAAGCCCTATTTTGGCCTTTACCTTCCCAGAAGCCAGGGCTGTAATCTTTGAATAAAATTATACATAGACATCTTCATAAGGCTATAATTTACAAATCTGACATATAATATAAATAAAGAAAATAGTGACATTTATATGAACTGGAATCTTATTTAGGACAGAAATCATCCTTGAATGACAGTTTACTTAAAAAAGGTTATTAATATGGCAAATAATAGTTGCCATATTTGCCAGCCTTTATTTTAGAAAAAAGTATATCTGAATATTATTAAGGAAGTGTACTTGTACATTTCTAAGTTCGTTTATGTTTCCTCTGGTTAGATTGTGAATAGTCTGTCATTGAGACATGATTTTATTTTGAAAGCAGTTTGTAAACGTGAATGCTTTAGTATTCTCTCAGTTAGTGTCAATGGGATCCAGTAAACTATCTTGACTAACGGCGCTATCTACCACAAAATCCACAACACTCCTGACATCTTTAGCAACAACATGACAGAAGTTAGGATAACTCCTTTTCAGAACCAGACAGCCATAATGAGACTCCCACTTCCTAGAGGCTTGATCTCAGCCAATAGGAGAGAAGCTGAGGCGGTGACGTTGTTGTTCCCTCTGGTTCTGTCCTGCCCCGTTCCTTTTTACATTTCCAGCTGCAGGTTGAGACTGAAAATATGGAGGACCGATCCTGACATAATTAAAAATAAAAGCAGAAATATATATATTTTCTTTTTCCTTTTCCTAGCCTTTGTTCTTTTTACATTTCTTCGTCCCTCTTTTTCCTTAGGGTATGCATTTCTCCTTCATTATGCAAATGAGAAGGAGTGCCTTCTTGCTCCAGCTCTTCTACTATTGGTCAATAAACAGGAAGGATGACTCATGTGCAGGCCGAGGGTGTGTCCCAATTCAGGGGCTGGTCCTTCCAAGTCCGTACTTGTGGGCCGATTACGTCGCAGCACGGCGCGGAAGGTCTGTCAAATGCCGCCTACAAAAAAAAACAAAAAAACATCTTGCTTAATATCATTGTAAAAAAAGCCTTTTTTAATTTTACATTTGTCGTAATTTGCAGAACATATTAAAGTATTTCTATGCAAATGCCTTAAACAAGATCTTTCAAACGTTTAACTTCTTTACTGAGATTTGCTTGCATTTGAAAGTGTATTTCTCTTCAGCTGTACCTGGAATCACGAATTATAATGCTAGCTTAATTATAAATATACTTATAAAAACACATATAGCATATTTCTTCATCAAAAATGAATATTTAAATGCTTATTTATTCTCAATCACACTTTCCAGCGATACGGTAGGATTACATAAAATTGTCCATTTATTCAGGTTAACTTTAATATCACCTGTAATGTCAAATCGACTTACATGAACAAATGACACACTAAATTAAAATAATAACATAAACTGTTAGAAATCACTTGTGTTTAAAGTTCAATGTGATGACTGGCAGCAGGAGCTCAGTGCCGATAGTCCGGTCAGATCTCTACCGGGCTAGCATGCCTCACCGCCGTGGAGGCTGGCGAGGCAAGCCAGCAGTTACTACGGCGGGAGCTGAAAACTCCGAACTCGTCGAAGCACGTTTGAAACTAAGCGATGTCTTGATAAATCAAGCAGATTTTTCACGTCTACACAGTTATATTCCCGCACTAAAAACATTGTAAAAGTTCATTTGTGTCACAGAAAGTGTCATTTCTCACAGTTTACTCACAGCTTTTACCACTGTGGTCCGCCATGGCTGCCCCTGTTTGACCAATCCGCTTCGACCCACAATGAATCATGGGAAATGATGGACCACGAAGGATACTCACAACCCATCCTTCAAATCGGGCAAAAGAAGGACACTTTTGTAGGCATCATCTGACAGACCTTACGCGCCGCGCTGTGACGTAATCAGCCCACAAGTACGCACTTGGAAGGATCCAGCCCCTGAATTGGGACACACCCTCGGCCTGCACATGGATCCTCCTCCTTCCTGTATATTGACCAATAGTAGAGGAGCTGGAGAGAAGAAGACAGCCCTCCTCATTTGCATAATGAAGGAGAAATGCATACGGTAAAGGAAAAAGAGAGACGAGGAAAAGGAAAAAGAAAATATATACATTTCTTGATGAAAACGCATGTGTAAGGAAAAGGAAAAAGAAAATATATACATTTCTTGATGATAAAACCATGTCTAAGGAAAAAGAAAAACAAAATATATACATTTCTTGATGAAAACGCATGTGTAAGGAAAAGGAAAAACAAAATATATACATTTCTTGATGAAAACGCATGTCTAAGGAAAAGGAAAAACAAAATATATACATTTCTTAATGAAAACGCATGTCTAAGGAAAAGGAAAAACAAAATATATACATTTCTTGATGAAAACGCATGTGTAAGGAAAAGGAAAAAGAAAATATATACATTTCTTGATGATAAAACCATGTCTAAGGAAAAGGAAAAACAAAATATATACATTTCTTGATGAAAACGCATGTGTAAGGAAAAGGAAAAAGAAAATATATACATTTCTTAATGATAAAACCATGTCTAAGGAAAAAGAAAAAGAAAATATATACATTTCTTGATGATAAAATCATGTCTAAGGAAAAGGAAAATATACATATTTCTGCTTTCATTTTTAATTATGTCAGGATCGGTCCTCCATATCTTAATAGTTATGACAGGAAGAATGGGGCAGAGAGAGGAGATGGCAGGCAATAACTGTCCGCGGACGAGATGTTGTCCTGTTTTGTAAAAGTTTCGTTTTCAGTTTCTTTTCTTCGGAAAGGTTCGCTGGGGAGGAATAGACGTTTCGTCTCTACTCCTCTCAACGTCTGCTTGCAGAAGTCATTATGGAGAAGAGGTAGGCAAATTTTCTTTTGCAGGAAAAACTGCTAATGTGTTGATTTACTTGGTGTCGCATTTCTGCAGTAAACTCATGCACTTTTTCGACCCAATTAACCGTTTCTGTAAAACTGTGACTGCGGAAATGCACCAGGAAACAGTCCAACCATACAGGTGGTTCTAAACAAACTAGAATGTCATCGAAAAGTTCATTGATTTCAGTGATCCAGTTTAAAAAGTGAAACTCACGTTACACAGAGGGAGATGTGTAAATTTTAGTGAATGTAGCTTACAGCTAATAAAAATCCAAAATGCGGTGTTACATGAGACCAATGAAAGGTTTTTAACTCAAACATATTGTGTCATAATCACCCCAAATCACGTGAAAGACTGTTGACAACTGTCAAGCAGTCATTTGCAGACTGTGTGGCCCTGCAAAAGGAGGGTTAGCCTGAACTGTCATTGCTAAAGTAGCTGGTTTCTCACAAGAGCACTTTATCCAAGTATATTAATGGAAAATTGAGTGGAAAGAAAAAGTGTGGTAGAAAATGTAATTATGTAATTTGCGAGAAATGGAATTTGTTTTTTTTTAATAGCAGCAGACTATATTTCAAGTAATGCTTTAAATATATCTCTGTGTATAATGAATACTGTATATGTAGTGAGTAAAATGTTTTAAAGTGACGATATTCGATGAAATTCTAATTGATTTAAAATTTTCATGGCAATTGTAAAAAAAAAAAGACACTGGCTGTAAAAATGCATATGAAGGTGGGAAAAGCTCCACTATCCAGGGATTTACACATTTTTGTTTGCATGAAAAAAAATTGTGTTGTAGCAATATTGTACGTAAACAGATGTAAGTGGCAGGATGTCTTTAAATAAAAAGAATCAAAAACATGGCATAGAAGAAAAACTGCAGAATGAGGAGACAATGATGACGATATTTGAATTGAAAACCTAGGAAAAAGCACATTGAGTAAATTTGCTATGCGAGACAACTGTGTCCATTAGATAAAATAAGGAGTTTGGAGGGAGGAGGAGAGCAGACAGCCAAACCTTCTGAAACAAACCACATAACAAATCCAGTAACGAAAGGAGAAAACTTATCTGAGTTCAACTGCATTGTTGTTAAGTACATCAATTTTAACTGAACCATTCCTGAGTTCACACACAACTTTGCGCAGCAACGTTGCAGACACACTAACAGCTGGTGCTGGAAGTTTAAAAGCTCCTGTATTATATATGACATGTTCTAGCTCATTTTCAAGTACCTTTGTGTTGACAAATAATTCTGTTTTCACATTTCAAATCCACTCACTCCGACTGTTCAGAAGGAAGTTTAAACATTTTGCTTCTACGTGTTGTCAAATATTTTCAACAGAACACAAAAAGCAAGGTGAAGGTGCATTTGGCATAATTTGTTCACAAAAGCTCTGGAATTGGAAAACACGGTTTTAATTACGCGAGAAGTCTGCTATAAGACTGATTTCAAATATTGTAGTGCGCTTTTGAAAAAGGAGAAATTGATGCATTTTTTAGCAGTGTACATTCTGATGCATATTGTTTTCTTTTGTCAGTGGGATCTTTGGCTATGGATTTTCCACCACTCTTCCTGGAGCTACTTCAACGACAACATCTGCTCCTGGTTTTTGCCTTGGACCTCCAGAAGCTGCTCCATCTCCTTTTTTTGGTGTGACCTCAAACAGCTTAAACAAACTGAGCAAATTAACAAATGACAGCACAAAGGAAGAAAAGAAGGAGAGAGTTGTAGAAATCCCGAGTAAGCTACCAGTAGACAAAAAAAAAAATCCTTGCTAACAATAAATATGCAAGTGTATATGTTATAACAGTCACTGCTTTACTTTCATAGATTTTCTGTACAGTAGAGACACATTTCACCCAAATGTACTATTATTATTTAAAATCCACCTTTTATTTTTTAGCTTAAACTTTGAGGAAAAACAGTAAAGATATACCAAGAATAACCATGATATTTTGCCTATAACCTGAGTTTAGCCAAACTAAAATAATGTAAAAATATAACAATTAATTGGAAAGTACATTAAAGAAGCACTGCAATGATTTCACATGGTAATTTGCATTGTTTAATGCTATTACAAAATTGCACCTATTACCTTGTGAAATCTAAATATAACTGAATATAAAGAAATGGTATTTTGACATTTATTTAAAAAAACTCAGAAAACCTGATTAAACAACAAAGGCAAGTACATTCTCAAGGTAACTTATGTGTTGTTTTAGGGCAGCTATCATTGAGCTGGTTATTTATATTCTTCAAATGTTGAAGCTTTTACAGGACTTCAATCAAAGTTGGAATGTGCATGGAGAGATGTGCAGTGGACTGAAGAGTGAGTACATTACAGCTCTGTCTTAAATATTGTCCTTTCGCCCTTATTCTAATCCTTAAAGTCCTTAAATTCTAGGCAAAAGAAAAACCTGATGAAGACTGTTAGCTCCTACAAACCTAGCTGTAAGGATGTGCTTCATGCCCGGGTTCTCCTCCTCGGACCAGTTCGTTCTGGAAAGTCCAGCTTCATCAGTTCAGTCCAGTCTCTGTTTAATGGGAGAGTCACTAACCGTGCCATGGTGGGCTCCTCCTTAAATACCAGCTTCACTAAAAAGGTACAGGTGGACCAGCAACATTCACTAAAAGTCGACTGACTCCCAAAAACAAGGGTAGACATTTGAGCCTGAAAAACTAATCTCCACTTCATCCCTGAGTCATTTGTAGAATTTATCTAAGTATAAATAACATAAATAACAGTACATATGTGGGGGAGAAACTCTGTAGCTGTTAACGCACTCAATCACAATGAAATATTTTAATCATCTAAAGGTAGTATCACAAACTGAGATAATTAGTCATGTTAACGTACACTATTGGTCAAATGTTTTAGATACACTTTCTCACTTAATGGGTTTCTTTATTTTCATGACTATTTTAATTGTAGATTATCCCAAAAGGCAACAAAACTGAATAAACACACATAATTTATGTAGGAAACAAAAAGTGTAAAATAACTCTAAACATTTTTATATTTTAGATTCTTCAAAATAGCCGCCCTGTGTTTTTATTACTGCTTTGCTCTCTTAGCATTCTCCCCATGATCTTCATGAGGTGGTCACCTGAAATGGTTTTCCAAAGAGTCTTGAAAGAACTTCCCAGAGGTGCGTTGAGAGACGTCATCACAGCAAACGGCGGCTAATTTAAGGATTCTAAAATATAAGACATATTTAAAGTTCTTTTACAATTTTTTATTTGCTACATAATTCCATATGTGTTCATTTACTGTTTTGATGCCTTCAGTGAAAATCTACGTACTAATAATAAATAATAAAATGAGAAAGGCGTTCTAAAACTTTTGACAGGTAGTGTAAGTCACATTTTGGTATCACGAAGGAGACTCTCTGTTTGAACCTGGCAACATCTCACAGCAACTAAGACTGAACTCATAATTGCTCCGGAGTGGTATATCCTCAGTTTCGGGTCAAGTTCTTTATAAGAAACTTGACCCGGTCGTGGTTATTCCACTATAATATCAGGGACAGAAAAAGGAGACTGAAACTCTTATATATAACGGAGGACCTTTTCACAATTGCTCCTGTTACTCCTACAAACTTCATTACACTTTATAAGGATTTTATGTGATAGACCAACACAAAGATGTTCTCAATTGTTCAGTGTTGAAAAATGTTCCAAATTAAAATCATTAAAAGTGTGGTGTATTTAACCCCATTTACCCAGATACCCCTAAATGAAGTCCAATACAAGCAGTCACCTTCAGAAGTGATGAAATTTGTAAAAGGAGTCCACCTGTGTATAATTCAAGCTCAGTATAAATCTCTGTGAAGGCCTCAGAGAGTTGTTGGAGAACATTAGTGAACAAACTGCATCATGAAAACCAAGAAACACAGCAGACAGGAGAGGATTAAAGCAAGGTTTGGTTATAAAACAATATTGCTAGCCTTGAACATCTCATGGAGGTCAATAAAATCCGTCATTTGCACAAGAAGAAATAGCTGAACTGCAAAATTGCCAAGACGTGGCCAATTTGCATGCCATAAATTCGAGCTTTATGAAGAGTAGCAAGAAAAAAAGCCATTGGAAAGAAAGTCAAAAGAAGTTCAATTCTCAATTTGCTGCAAGCTATGTTAACGGTAAAGAAAACATGTTGAAGAAGATGCTCTGATCAGATGAAACCAGAACTGAACTTTTTGGCAAGATCAGGGAAGCTGGATGATTTAAATCATCCAACTTCCTGTAAAAACTGTTAGATTCTGCAAAAAAACAAGACTGTGGCAGAGGTTCACCGTCAATGGGAACACTCGCAGCCAAAACTGCAACTGTTTAGTTGAAATCACATTTGTGTCCAGACCTAAATCCCATTAAAAATATATGTCGAGACAAGAAAATCACCCAACAGTGGTTTTACAAAGTATTGACTGAATGGGATAAATACAAATTCACTCCACACCTTTTCAGATTTGCATTTATTAAACACAAATTTAAACCATGGATTCTTCTCCGTCTACTTCGCAATCATGCACTACTTTGTGTTTTTCCGTGATATAAAATACCTTGAACACTTGAGGCAGAAATGTGACAAAATGTGGTAACAGTCAGAGCACCGTACTTTCATTATTCTCATCCACTTTTCCGACGTAGCTGGATGTTTGGGACAAGTAACAAATTCATGTTGAAAAGGTCTTTTTACCAATCCACCACACTCTGCTGTCCAATGTGCCACATCATCACTCTATGTAAAGTGGTGCAGATTTAGTTTTTTTAAGACCTCTAAAGGCTCCTATTTTGCCAGAAAAGTATCTTTGAAATTACTTGGCTGCTTTGACAAACAGTAAAAATGCAGCTTATGTATTCAAGTTAGTACTGTCTACATTTTCCCATACTAAAATACAATGAAATGGCTTATCAAGAAAATGGTAATGTTTTTTATTCCTCCTATCCTTTTTTGTCAGCTACAGTCTTTCGCCATACGTGCTCAGAAGGGGGAGGACAGTACTAGGCTAGTGCTGTGTGATAGTATGGGTCTTGGGGACGGAGACATGACCGGGCTGACTCTGCACGACATCCTGTCAGTGATTAAAGGCCATGTTCCTGAAGGGCACAAGGTAAGAGGATTAGATTTGAATTTATTAGTTTATGGAAAGCATGTTCCTCACATGGGAAAACCTGCAACCAAATACAGACGCAGAGGCCAGTTGACTCTCACTTCCTCCAGCACTTTACTTTTTAGTTATATTCCTGTGCAGCCATCAAGTTTTAACATTGTTTGAAATTTAATCGCATAATGTTTTGTTCACAGTTCAGTCCAGATCAACCAGTTGGCACAGAAACTCCGGGCTATGTGAAGAAGCCCAGCGTCGGGGACAAAATCCACTGTGTAGCCTTTGTGGTTGACGCCTCGAAAATCACATCCTACAACAAAGGCTTCAGCTCTACCTTCAAACTGCTCCGAGAGCACATCAGCGAGCTGGGTGAGCAAAAAGATGCAAAAAGAGATATTCACACAGAGAGAGGAATATATAAACAGAGCATCTGATGTAATTTGATCCCTGATTTGCATGTAGCTTTCCCAGATAAATGCTTTTCAATTACTTGTTTCTGCAGGTTAAATCAAAGTGCAACAAATTTACGTAGCAGAAGACCTTAAAGTATTGTGTTGGAATTTTCTCAGGTTATTAGGACTAATAAGCAATCCTTAGGGAATTTTATACTTTTTAAGCCATTGTGTTGAATGAAAATAACTAAAATTTTATTATTAGTTTTTTTTAATCTCATTACCTTAAATTAGTCTAACAGTCATTTGTCCCTACATTTGCTGCTACTGAAAATGCTACTTTTTAATTTCACATTTATCTTGACAAACTATTTCATTTGTTTCTGTTAAGCATTAATTCTCACTACTGGCGATCACTTTTTAATATTTATGTTTGTCCACCAGATGTCAGTACTGTTTTGTGCAAGGGTGCCTAAATGTGTGTGTGTCTGTGTGTTGTTAAAAAACACGATTATAGTGGATTTTACGGTGATGATGATGGTTATTTATTTACTTTGGGAAAAAGAGTAATGTAATCATACTGGTCAAGCATATAATCAGAAAAATAATATTTTTCTGATAATTTCAGGCTGTGGTGAGACTGATACATTTAGCGTGAAAAGCATCGCTAAAGCATAAAGCATTAGCGTGACTTTTGACAGCAGATTCTAGGAGGCTGACAATCTGTCCTTCAAATGTGACAATGCAAATACAATAGAGGTGCATCAAAATGTTGCTGCTGATCACTGACACAGCAGCAACCAGCAGGGCCAAATGACGACAATTGAATACCTTTGAAAAATGTTTAATGCAAATGTTTAAGGTGGAAAAACTATAAATATATACAATTTTAGTATTTTTTAAAAAGTATAAATTTTTTCGCTTCTTGTAGGGGCAAATGCATTAGGATTTTAAAAGACCTCTGAAGGGGTACTGACAGATGTCTTTTTCTTGTTTTAGGTGTTCACCAGGTAGCTCTGCTGACCCACATTGACCAAATTTGTCAAGAAACAGCCAAAGACATCAGCCTGGTTTACAAAAGCCTGAGAGTTCAAGAGGCGGTAGGTGGAAAGGGTGGTCTAAAGTCAGAATTTTATCTACGATTAACCTGAATCTTACTCATAAGTCCATTATTCTATTGCTACAAAAGATGATAGTGCTTCTGTAGTGCGCCTATCAGGGTCCGGCCTTTTTTCAGTGCAATCTGATTCAGGTCCGACACAACCTTTCTGAGCAACTCTCTATAAAGACGGGTGTGCCACAAGGAGATGTGGTCTCCCAACTCCTCTTCAATGTTGTCATCGACACCATCATGTAAAAGGCGTCCAGAGGCCTAAGGGGTGTAAAATGTGATGCTAACCAGTTAGTGACTGATCTTAAACTTGTAAACAGCCGCACCAAGGCTATAGAATTACATCATGTTGTTCTAGTTGTCTCAAGATCAGTGTTGACAACATGAAAAGCACTCATACGGATGATTTGCTGGCTACTGTTTATCTCGATGGTGCTCATATTGTACAGGGGGGAGTTTATATTTCTTGACTCAGCTTAAACTACAGAGATCCATTGCTGAATTTGGTTTTGCATCTGTGTTCCACTTTCTCCAATGGTGTGTTGGGAAGAACCTCATTATCTCCAAGGATCAAAATACGCCTCTACCCCCCTTTAATATTCACTATCCTTTGCTACACATCTAAAACCTGGATCATTCTCAAACTAGACTTGAACAAAAGAAATTCATTTGTAAATTAGCATATTTCATCCGACCAATAAAAGAAAAGTGTTTTTAATACAAAAAACGTCAACCTTCAAATAATCATGTACAGTTATGCACTCAATACTTGGTCGGGAGTCCTTTGGCAGAAATGACTGCTTCAATGCGGCGTGGCATGGAGGCAATCAGCCTGTGGCACTGCTGAGGTCTTATGGAGGCCCAGGATGCTTCGATAGCAGCCTTTAGCTCATCCAGAGTGTTGGGTCTTGAGTCTCTCAACGTTCTCTTCACAATATCCCACAGATTCTCTATGGGGTTCAGGTCAGGAGAGTTGGCAGGCCAATTGAGCACAGTGATACCATGGTCAGTAAACCATTTACCAGTGGTTTTGGCACTGTGAGCAGGTGCCAGGTCGTGCTGAAAAATGAAATCTTCATCTCCACAAAGCTTTTCAGCAGATGGAAGCATGAAGTGCTCCAAAATCTCCTGATAGCTAGCTGCATTGACCCTGCCCTTGATAAAACACAGTGGACCAACACCAGCAGCTGACACGGCACCCCAGACCATCACTGACTGTGGGTACTTGACACTGGACTTCTGGCATTTTGGCATTTCCTTCTCCCCAGTCTTCCTCCAGACTCTGGCACCTTGATTTCCAAATGACATGCAGAATTTGCTTTCATCCGAAAAAAGTACTTTGGACCACTGAGCAACAGTCCAGTGCTGCTTCTCTGTAGCCCAGGTCAGGCGCTTCTGCCGCTGTTTCTGGTTCAAAAGTGGCTTGACCTGGGGAATGCGGCACCTGTAGCCCATTTCCTGCACACGCCTGTGCACGGTGGCTCTGGATGTTTCTACTCCAGACTCAGTCCACTGCTTCCGCAGGTCCCCCAAGGTCTGGAATCGGCCCTTCTCCACAATCTTCCTCAGGGTCCGGTCACCTCTTCTCGTTGTGCAGCGTTTTCTGCCACACTTTTTCCTTCCCACAGACTTCCCACTGAGGTGCCTTGATACAGCACTCTGGGAACAGCCTATTCGTTCAGAAATGTCTTTCTGTGTCTTACCCTCTTGCTTGAGGGTGTCAATAGTGGCCTTCTGGACAGCAGTCAGGTCGGCAGTCTTACCCATGATTGGGGTTTTGAGTGATGAACCAGGCTGGGAGTTTTAAAGGCCTCAGGAATCTTTTGCAGGTGTTTAGAGTTAACTCGTTGATTCAGATGATTAGGTTCATAGCTCGTTTAGAGACCCTTTTAATGATATGCTAATTTTGTGAGATAGGAATTTTGGGTTTTCATGAGCTGTATGCCAAAATCATCCGTATTAAGACAATAAAAGACCTGAAATATTTCAGTTAGTGTGCAATGAATCTAAAATATATGAATGTTACATTTTCATCATGACATTATGGAAAATAATGAACTTTATCACAATATGCTAATATTTTGAGAAGGACCTGTATAAACTAGGTAGAAAGATTATTCAAGTAAAATATATGTTTTATGGACTCAAATGATGTGATCTTTGAGCGCTAACCACCATATGCTGCCAGTGATGAGCAAGTTCTGTTCTGGTGGCAACACAATTTTGTAGCTTGGGGGCTTGTCAGTGCCTAATCTATTACTGAGAACAGTAATAGATTAGGCACTGACAAGCCCCCACTGGACGCCCTGAAGTTGTATTCACCACAACCAAACCTCTTCCTGTACAGTTGTTAATGAAAACTTTTTGTTAAGTAACAATTTCTTTATGTTTGAGGGCAGTTTGATGCAAACTAAAGTTGGCTCCATGCTTTTCTTTATTAATAATCAGACACCTAGTATGAGTGATCAATGAAGATCAATAAACAACTAACGTAGAAAAGTCAAAATTATTTTATCAACACTTAATTTTCTAACAAAAACAGTTATATGAATGTTTTTTATAAGACCGTTTTTGTGATAACTTTAGTTTGGATGTTTGGACTGAAATGTAAGAGTTTTGTGTTTGCAGATGAACAAAGCTGGAGCTTTGCTGGGCATGTCCACCTCCTACATCGTTCCAGTGAAGAACTATTCATCAGAACTGGATCTGGATGTGAACGCAGATGTGCTGCTGCTCAGCGCTGTTGACCACATCTTGCAGTACGTCGACCTGTTTTTCCAGGACTACTTGCCACAGCAAACAGTACCTATGCTCCGCTGATGCCTGAGCTTTTGGAACATATCTTTCTTAAAAAAAAAACATTCTCATGAAAATGTTGAATGTTTTTCATATTTTTGGAAATGAATTGTAAGAAAATGTATCTTGTAATAATTTGGCCTTTTTGTTAAATCAAGCATTTTTCTATATTCATAAATTACAGAATGAGGGTTACTATTTCTATTGACCTGTATGTTGCATACATTTCCACCACACACCATAGTTACAATGGAATAAACAGTAATTCAGCTGCCAGAAAACTTACTATGTTTAGCAGTAAATTGAGTATGTTTTTTTTTCTTCTGTTACTCGAATGCTTCATCCATATGACCTGGGTGTGTTGGTCAAACCTCCACTATGATATTTCAATTTGTATGAATTGTTTACATATAAAAAATAAACCAGAAAAGTCTTGTTTTAGTATGATAATGGCAACCTTTTTGAGAAACACATACCAACTTAAATAAAATAAAACCGTGTTCTGTATTTCTTTTTGTTGCAATTTTCTTAATTCTATATTGTTTAAATAATATCAGTGTAGCTGCATTATTTTATGAATATCTTAGAAAAGCACTGTCTATTAAAAGAAAAAGGTGCAAATACTGTTGTGATTATTTTAGGATGGATCACTGTCAATGAGGAGCACAATTTCCTTTTGTCTGAAAATACCTCTGGTAAAAACTCAGATTTTAAAGACATAGTTGTGTGACATTATTGGTGTAACAATCAGTTGCATTTATTTATTAACATGGAACTTTTGCTTGGAACACTAATATTTTTATCACATTTAGTGAAGATAGTTAAGCTTCCTAGAAGATAAATGTCTTTATTTCTCTTTAGTAAACAGCAACAAGAATCAATGCTACATACAAACAATGATTCAATATAAATGTAAAGAAAGATCTAAGAACTGAATCATTTTCTTAATGAAGTAATTTAAAATGTAAAAAAATGAATGGAAGATACCTCACATTTGTTAAACCAATCAGCAAGTTTTTAGAGACTTTTTTTTCTGACTTTATTTAATGTCAATCCTTGTCAAATTCCACTGTATACTTAATTTTGTGTCTAATTACACAGCAGCATGGAGCTGGCAAAACGAGCTTAATCACAGAAAAATGTTGCATAGTTTGTGAAAGAGTCCTGATACTCTTTACTGTGCACATAAATCCAAGCACATTTCCTTTGTGCACCCAAATGAACATGGAACAGAGCTGACCTTAGTGAATAACAGAGTAAACAGAAGAAAATAAAAATGCAGTTTAAATTATTTTAAATTTTATTTATGAGTGAAAAAATGGAGCTTCATTTTGAAAATGAAAAAGCATTTCTATTAATCCCTTTTAATTTGAATATTGGGACACATTTGCTTCCATAAAAACTGGTGGAAAAGTGCATCGGTGCTCAACTACGGCACCCAGTAACTGACATGGGAGAAAAAAATTTATAATGCGCACGAAATACTAATTTGTTCCCACGAAATACTAATTTGGCTTTCCAGCCTCCCTGGTAAGGCCTACGCCAGGGAATTGGAGAGTCCGGCTGATAGTCGAACCTCGGCTTCAGGAGCAGTGTGGTTTTCGTCCCAGCCGTGCAACACTGGACCAGCTCTATACCCTCTACAGGGTACTCGAGGGTTCATGGGAGTTTTGTGGACCTGGAGAAAGCATTCGACTGTGTCTGTCGTGATGCCCTGTGGGGGGTGCTCCAGGAGTATGGAATCAGGGGCCTTTTATTAGGGGCCATCCAGTCCCTGTACGAGCGGAGCAGGAGTTTGGTCCGCATTGTCGGCACTAAGTCGGACCTGTTCCCGGTGCATGTTGGACTCCGGCAGGGCTGCCCTTTGTCACCGGTCCTTTTCATAACTTTTATGGACAGGATTTCTAAGTGCAGCCGAGGGCCGGAGGGGGTCTGGTTTGGGGACCAGAGGATTTCGTCTCTTCTTTTTGCAGATGACGTGGTCCTGCTGGCCCCCTCTAGCCAAGACCTACAGCATGCGCCCGGGCGGTTCGCAGCCGAGTATGAAGCAGCTAGGATGAAGATCAGCTCTTCCAAGTCCGAGGCCATGGTACCCGACCGGAAAAGGGTGGTTTGTCCTCTTCAGGTTGGAGGGGAGTTCCTGCCTCAAGTGGAGGAGTTCAAGTATCTTGGGGTCTTGTTCATGAGTGAGGGAAGAATGGAGCGGGAGATCGACAGACAGATCGGTGCGGCTGCCGCAGTAATGGGGGCACTGTGCCGGTCCATTGTGGTGAAGAGAGAGCTGAGCCAAAAAGCGAAGCTCTCGATATACCGGTCGGTCTACGTTCCTACCCTCACCTATGGCCATGAACTTTGGGTCATGACCGAAAGAATGAGATCCCAGATACAAGCGGCTGAAATGAGCTTCCTCCGTAGGGTGGGCGGGCACTCCCTTAGAGATAGGGTGAGGAGCTCGGCCATCTGGGAGAGGCTCGGAGTAGTGCCGCTGCTCCTCCACATCCGAGAGGAGCCAGTTGAGGTGGCTCGGGCATCTATACCGGATGCCTCCTGGACGCCTTCCTCGGGAGGTGTTCCAGGCACGTCCCACCGGGAGGAGGCCCAGGGGACGGCCCAGGACACACTGGAGGGACTATGTCTCTCGGCTGGCCTGGGAATGCCTGGGCACCCCCCAGAGGAGCTGGAGGAGGTGTCTGGGGAGAGGCATGTCTGGGCGTCTCTGCTGAGTCTGCTGCCCCTGCGACCCGGTCCCGGATAAAGCGGAAGACGAGTACGAGTACGAAATACAAATTTGTGCCCACGAAATACTAATATGTTCCCACGAAATACTAATTTGTGCCCATGAAGTACTGATTCGTTCCCACGAAATAGGCATCAAGCGACCAGTGTTGCAGGAGATCTGTAACTCATACGTGATGGAGCTCAGTGTACGATAGGTGTGTAAATGTGTATGTGTGCAGTGGCAATGTGCGCTGTCAGAGTGGGACCACGAAGAAGGGTGCAGAGAGTGAAGAGTGTGCGTACGGTTGATTTGGCAGTAAGTTCAGTGCAGTTATTAAAAACTCTACTGCTTCAGCAATCCGGTCCCTTCATTATAATAGAAGTCTCACCCTCCGTGACACGCAAGTACAGGGAGTTAACCCCGACCACGGTCAGGAAACGGCGGCAGGAAGGGTTAACACCTGGCTCTCAATATACAATTTAAATGCCTCTAACTAATGAGAATTCCTTGTGATGCCAGACTTTTCAGAATCTCTCTGAAGCTAATCCCCAGCATAAAATAAAACTCGATAAGACTATCTCTGTCCATCCTGTTGTTTTGTTCCTCTGTATGTGAAAGTGTTGTGTTCACCAATAAGTACTTCGTGGGAACGAATTAATATTTTGTGCGCACGCTATATAAACTGCTCAAAAAAATAAAGGGAACACTTAAACAACACAATATAACTCCAAGTAAATCAAACTTCTGTGAAATCAAACTGTCCACTTAGGAAGCAACACTGATTGACAATCAGTTTCACAGCTGTTGTGCAAATGAAATAGACAACAGGGGGAAATCTCTGGCGATTAGCAAGACACACTCAATAAAGGAGTGGTTCTGCAGGTGGGGACCACAGACCACTTCTCAGTACCGATGCTTTCTGGTTGATGTTTTGGTCACTTTTGAATGTTGGTGGTGCTTTCACACTCGTGGTAGCATGAGACGGACTCTACAACCCACACAAGTGGCTCAGGTAGAGCAGCTCATCCGGGATGGCACATCAATGCCAGCTGTGGCAAGAAGGTTTACTGTGTCTGTCAGCGTACTGTCCAGATCCTGAAGGCGGTACCAGGAGACAGGCCAGTACACCAGGAGACGTGGAGGAGGCCGTAGGAGGGCAACAACCCAACAGCAGGACCGCTACCTCCACCTTTGTGCAAGGAGGAACAGGAGGAGCACTACCAGAGCCCTGCAAAATGACCTCCAGCAGGCCACAAATGTGCATGTGTCTGCACAAACGGTTAGAAACTGACTCCATGAGGATGGTATGAGGGCCTGACGTCCACAAATGGGGGTTGTGCTCACAGCCCAACACCGTGCAGGACGCTTGGCATTTGCCAGAGAACAGCAGGGTTGGCAAATTCGCCACTGGCGCCCTGTGCTCTTCACAGATGAAAGCAGGTTCACACTGAGCACATGTGACAGACGTGACAGAGTCTGGAGACACCGTGGAGAGATATCTGCTGCCTGCAACATCCTTCAGCATGACTGGTTTGGCAGTGGGTCAGTAATGGTGTGGGGTGGCATTTCTTTGGAGGGCCTGTGACTTTACACATCATATCACATTGACACTTATAAACCTTTATATTGCTAAGCATAACTAACTTACCAAAGAACATGAGCGCCCTCTACTGGGAAAGACGTAACTGCTACACTTAATAGCAAAGTGTATGCTCCGTGAAATATAATTAAATGTACATTTTCACAACTAAAGGCCAATACCAGCCTTGTTCCCTCATCAACCAGGTGCTAAGAAACCATTTGCAGCTCGAAATTACACCTTAGCAATATCCTTTTTCCTGTTTCAAACGTGGAGCACAACTTTTCTGTATTAGGATTCGCGCTGCTGCTGTAATGTTTGCGACAATCGATTTACGACACTTTGCTGTTCTAAGCCTTTCAAAATAAAAGCATTGGCAGCGTTACTGCCGCAGCAGAATAATAAACACTTATGAACCATACCATTTTTTTGTGAAACGTATGCATTTATAAATAATGTCTCGCTGTCGTTAAATTTAGCAAATTTTCGATTGTCCAAACAATATTTTATTGAACCGAAGCCACAAAACTGAATGTGATGATCCACATATCCATATGTCACCAGGAGGTTTTCTAAACCGTACTTTCTCGTTATGTAAATATGAGGGAAAACAAGGAATTTCTGCCCGCACTCAGATCTAAACTCCAATACAGGAAGTCAGAGTTTTCAGTTATAGTTTCTTCTGCGGACTCTGAAGCACTCAGCTCAGCTCTAATCCACCTGCAAAACACCATAGATCTGGCTTGAGATCCCAGGCAAATATAAGAGGTAAGAATGAAACTATAACTAAACTATGTTTAAATATATCCATACTTCACTCTCACATTTATTGCCTTTGTGTTGAATTTATTAAGTTTTGCTCAACACACAAATTCAATCCAGCTGCGAAATTTTCAGTATGATTATTATTAGAACAAAAATGCGGGAATTACTTTCCCTCTTTTATTAATTATTTTTTATTTATTGTTGTTGTTATTTTTATGTAGGGTGTTTCAGTTGTCAGCCAGTGCGGAAATCGAAGGTATCACTGACATAAAAAGTAAGAAACATTAAGACGCATTTAGGAGGTTATATTGTGTAATTATTTTAAATACATACAGGTGCGGCTCAGTAAATAAGAAAATAAGTACAAAGTCGATTTTTTTTTTTTGTTATTCAGTTTTAAAAGTGGAACTCATACGCTGCCAGTCAAAACTTTGGACGTACCTTTGTCATTCAATGAATTTTCGCTATTATTACCTCCTTCAAGGTGTTTATGTTTTTCTCGGCCTTGGTTTGTCCGCCCGTAACTGATGGCGAGATTGCCTGGTTAAAATCTATGCGTATCGCAGGTGTTTTTTAACGGGTAGCTGGCTCCAAGAACACCGCCAGTTGCCATTACCAATTCATTTTGCGACCCACCCGTTCACATTCAAATATACCAGAATAAAATAATTGAAACTGCGCACATGCATAAATAACCGCAATATTAACTGTCCGCAATATTATTGTCTCTGCATCTTGTGACCAAGAATCTCATATAACCATTATTCCAAAAAAACTCTAGAAAAACGTCCAGTAGATCCCAAATGTAATTCTCTGTGTTGTTCACGAAGTACCCGTAGTGTGGGTACTGAATCAGGTCCTGATTCAGGTCACCACGTCGGGCTGTTTCTGAACAGTTGTTGCACTGTAATTACAACGTCTGTATAATATGTTGAGGTTGGAGTCAGCATAGGTGGGCTGAAGGAATAAAACTAATAAAATCCAAATCATATACCTCCTGATGTGTTTGTGTTTTCGTGTCCAAACAATAGAGAAAAAATAATAATTAATTTACCAGCCGCCACAAAGACTTCCAGAGCAACACCATGCATACTTGGACTGATTTCACATTATCTTCTCTTGTAAAGTCATTTGTGTATATATGTATATTTAAAATATATTTTTATTTCTATTTCTTTATACTGACAACAACAAAAATCTTCACTGAGAGCAAAGGGTACAGTGGTCAAATTCCTTGTTTGTGTGCACAAACTTGGCAATAAAGCTGATTCTGAAATAAATGAAGTCACACAGCAATTAAACATAATGTAAATAACACAAACTTAGTACCCGATGTGCAGTGTGTGTATTTCAGTGAGAAATCACAGTTTGTTGTTACATACAAATGGACAAAACAAAAAAAGAAACTGTCCAGTAACACCCTACAGGTTATGAGTCAAATACACAGCATTTCTCCGCGATGCGGTGCACCATCTGGCTCCCGAATATTTTTGAAGGAACCTTTATCATCACCATTGGTGCAACAACTTGGAATTCCCAGTTGGTTCGCCACCCTGTCAGCAGCTGGTATATAGTGGCTATAAGTCATCTGTATAGAATGTATTTTCTAGTTTTTATTGAAGATCCATAGTGAAGACATCAAACTATGAAGAAAACGTATATAGAATTATGTAGCAAACACAAAACTGTGAAATAACATTTACACTTTAGATTTTTTCCTTTGCTTTGATTACTGCTTTGCACACTCTTGGCTTTGTCACGCTTGGCCTTCTCACCATGAGCTTCGTGAAGTAGCCACCTGAAATTGTTTTCCGAAGAGTCCTGAAGGAGTTCCCGGAGGTAGTAATAGAACTAAAGTTAAACCATTGAATGAGAAGGTGTGTCCAATCTTTTGAATGGTAGTGTATATAAATTCATTTTACACAGTGAAATATTTCATGTGTTTATTTGAATGACTATGGCTTACAGCTTGATTAATCTGTAAATTTAGTTTCTCCAAAATTACACGAGATCAGTCAAAATCAAAAACAGATTTTTTATTCAAAAGTGTTATGGAAAATGGCCTAAACCATCAAAGAGAACACTGCTCACTTATCTGGCTGGCTGTTAACAGAGGAATGAACATAAACATATTAATTGACAGTTGAGTGGAAGAAAAAAGTGTGGTAGAAAAAGTTGTAACAAGGATAACCCCTGCTTTGAGAGTATTCTGAAGAAGTCTATTCACTAGTTTGGGGAAGAATCACAAGATGTGTACTGCGGCAGTCGTAAACACTTGTGACTTCAGCCACAGGACACATTTGGACTGTTGAGCAACTGTCCAGTACTTTTGCTCCTTAGCTCAGGTAATATGCATCTAAATGTTGTCTCTGATTCAGGAGTGGCTTAACACAAGAAATGCAACAGTTGTAGTCCATGTCCTACAGTCCTTGTCTACCACTTTATCCTTCCACTCAATTTTCCATTAGTATGCATTAATATGTATGAATACACTTAGTAAATAGCCAGATTTTTTATTAGATCATTCTCGTTCTGGAGGGTACCAAAGACCGTCGGCTGGACAGTGTCAAATCAAACAATGATTGTGTGGGTCAAAACATTACATTTCTTTATCAGAATCAATTTTTTATTGGTTTTATTTAAAACTCTAATTTGGGTTTTTTGTTTCCATTGGCTGTAAGCCATAATAATAAAAAATTAACAGAAATAAATGCCTGAAATATATCCCTCTGTAGGTTATGAATCTACATTAGTAACAACATTCTTAATTGCTGAGATGCTCCAATGTTTAAACACCTTTTCTAGCACTAAAAACATTACTTGAAAGTATTGATTCATTTGATTCTTATGTAATTTGTTTGTTTTTCAGACTTAAACTTGAATTCACCCTAAAAGTTGAACTAAGCAGCTCAGATGTCCACTCTGAACTCACTGCTCTCCAGGAGCCAGCAGAGAACGATCAGCTCTCATCTGGGAACTGTCAAACTGAAGCTGCTCTACAAAGCCACCGTCCACGGCTTTACTGGTGCTGCCTTCCACCAGCGATGTGACAACCAGTCACCCACTGTGTCTGTGGGCTACAATACCTCTGGTTATGTGTTTGGAGGCTACACCAGGCAACCTTTTAGTCAGTCTGGACAGTATGTGAATGATGACCAGGCTTTTCTTTTTAGGCTTACTGGTGGAAAACTACAAAAATATCCAGTTACTAATCCTCCATATGCACTCCTAATGGATGGCAGCACTGGTCCTTATTTTGGAAATGCACTGATTTTTGTCAATGGAAATAGCCCAGTAATTTACAGCAATCCAGGAAACTATTACAACTTTAATGCTGCAGAAATGCACGGAAATGACCTGAACCTGACTGAATGTGAAGTTTACCAGGTGGAAGGTGAGTTCTTTGGGATAATTTGCATTTCACTGTGAGTGAAATAAAAAAACTGAAATTCTAATACACTGTATGTGATCAGCCTTATTACCTTATCATCATCACACTCTTTTGCACAAGTAATGTTTCACAAGACAAAAGGTGTGGATGTTAAATTTCAATTATTAAATATGTTTGCTCTTTAACAGAAACTACTGAACTTGAGAAACCATGGAGGACAATCATCTGGGAATCAGAGTAAGTCCAAAAGTATTTACACCCCTTGAACTTTTTCCATAGTGTGTCAACTTATAACTTCAATGTATTTTATTAAGACTTTCTGTGACCAATACAAAAGGATGCATAACCATGAAGTGAAAAAACATTCTCTTTAATTTAATTTAAATGATCAAATTTTTAATGTAATTTTTATATAATTACCATGCATATTAAACTCCAGTTGCCCTGATACCCATAATTAATATCTAGTGCAGCCAATGGCCTTCAGAAGTTAATTAATTATCAAATAGAGACCACATGTGTTCCAGCTGTTTTGTGAAGGCCTCAGAGGTTTGTTAGAGAACATTAGAATTCAAACAGCATAATAAGGACCAAGGAACACAGCGGGCAGCTTAGGGATGAAGTTGCAGAGAAGTTTAAAACAGAATTAGGTTATGACACAATATCCCAAGCTTTGAACATCTTTAAACACCAAATGAAAATGGAAACTAACAGGCCGAGCAGGCAAAGGGAGGCTTAATCAGAGAAGCATACAGGAGACCCATGGTAACTCTGAAGGAGCTGGAGAGACCTACAATCCATGTTGGAGACACAGCAAAGATCTGGAAGAAGCTTCTCTGGTCAGATGATGCCAACACTGAACTTTTTGGCCTACATCCCACTTTAGATGGAGCAGCTCTTCTTTCTAGGAATCTGGCCGAATTTATTAGTTCTCCAAAACTCTGACAACCCAGAGTTCAGACCAGGAAGAAGGGTCGTAATTTAACACTCCTCTCTGCAGCTTCTGTACTGCTACCCACCCATTACCCTATTAAGACAGTATCTCGCCCCTGGCCAAAATTGTATAGATTAAAAAATAATCTAAAAGGAGGAAATCATGAAATCAGGCCAGGCAGGCAAAGGGAGCATTAATCAAAGAAGCATACAGGAGACCCATGGTAACTCTGAAGGAGCTGGAGAGACCTACAATCCATGTTGGAGACACAGCAAAGATGTTGAAGGAGCCTTTCTGGTCAGAAGACACCAACATTTAACTTTTTTGGCCTACATGCAAACAGTGTGTAGTGGAACACTTATATTGCACTTCACCCTGAACACCACCATCCCTACAGTTAAACATGCTAGTGGCAGCATCATGCTGTGGAGATGTTTCTCTTCAGCAGCTGATCACTATTGATGGGAAGATAGATGGAGTTAAGTATCCTGGAAGAAAACCTGTCAGAGGTTTTCATGGGACTAAAGCAGAGGTTCACAGGACAACAGGACAACAAACCTACAGTATATATGCAGCTAGAGCTGAATGGTTTAGATCAAATCATATGTATTGTTAACTTTTTTCTTTTACCAAGTTTTTTTGTTGACACTCCGAGGAAATGAGCTGGAGTCAGTCTTAAGTTCTTAAAAGCCTAATTAATTTTGACCACATATAAAGTTGTGCTGCACTATATCCGCAGAAAGGGCCTCATAATTAGAATACAATACATATTTATCTTCTTGGGCACGCACACACCATACAATATACCGGACTTAGGCACAGACCGCAATCTAATTGGCCACATGCTAATACTGTGGGCAGGCCAGCCTCAGCACACATGAGCTCACTAAAATGTAAAAGTGTGAGCGTTGTTCCGAGGCACATATCTAACTGCAACAGACCTACTGGTAGAAGGTTTCGAAGAATACATTCCTGCTCTGAGAGAGAAAAGAAAAACAGCCGTTTACACTCTGCCGATCTAACAAAGCTTATTAAGGACAAGCAAGCTCAGGTGTCTCATTAAAGCTCAGTTAAATGATAAAAACAAAGTAAAACTGATATAGTGAGCCAGAATATTTTTGCTGAGTGTTCTGTTGCTGATTTTATGTTAAAATATATGGCGAAGGTACAAGTATGCCTCTGACATGCAGCTAAAGTCCAGTCACCAAAACTGAGCTTTGTAACAGACAGACAGACAGACAGACAGACAGACAGACAGACAGACAGACAGACAGACAGACAGACAGACCAATCGATCGATCGATCGATCGATCGATAGATAGATAGATAGATAGATAGATAGATAGATAGATAGATAGATAGATAGATAGATAGATAGATAGATAGATAGATAGATAGATAGATAGATAGAGACAGTATATAAAGATTGAAAGATGGAAAGAGACAGAAACAGAAACAAAGTCTGACAGAGAGACATGTGGATGGATAAATAAGAAAGATAGAGAGGCAGTTAAAACAGATAAAGAAATAGATATATACATTATATTTAAATTTAGTTGGTAGAAGATGAACATTGAACATTTTAGAGTTGTTTTATTCCTTATGAATGTTCTGTTGAATATGTAATGCCCCATATCTGTGGGTATAGAGAGTATCAGTATGGGTGCTTGACTGCCATGTGGCAATCTCTGAAGCTGAGGTTTTGATGATCTTAATTGGCACAATTAAGGATACATCTTCCTATCCAAATATGAGGAAGGGTATTTCTTAGCAAAGTTTTGCCACAATATCTATAAGCATTAGATCTTGAATATTTGATATAGTTACATTGACCCAATTATTGACATCGATTGTGGTACCGCAGAACCCTCCGTTTTTCCAGTATATTAATTCTTCCCGCAATTTGTTACATGACAAAGTTAGAATTATACCATTCCCATTTCACCTTCAATAAACTGAAATGTCAGTATGTCTTCATAAAACCCAGAGATCGTTTAACCGGTTGGTGAGTAATAGGGAAGGGAGAGACAGGATTAAAACAGTTGACATTGGCTTTAGTTTGGTTTGCTAAATGTCAGAGTTAGACACACTGATAAACTTAGAGAAGGTATGCAATGAAGACACAAGCGAGTCAAAGTTAGGGTTTAGCTGGCCAGGGAGAGACAGTCCATTCTCTCAGAGGAGCTGCTGCCTGAACAAAGCCTTTTATAGAATAAAGGAAAAAAACACTCATGTTTCACAAATACAAGTTCTACTGAATAAAACTGGTTCTATCCAGATACTGATACAGCACACACATCCACATCTGGCACTCAAGGACGTGAAGATTGGCTGGGGTGCGAAAAGCCCTCTTCCCAGGACACCCACGCATGCACACAAGTTCCTGCTCAGTCTGCATAGCAACCACCCAAATGCAACTCTAAGGCAAGATGACAATTCTGTTAATAGTTTATAAAACACTCAAGATCAATGTGAAAATTATTCAAACCACTTCTATCAAAGTTCACCAAACTAAATAAATGAAAATGTCTTTTAAGGATAAATCATTTAGGATAAAGTACCTTTTTAAACTAAGCAATGATAAATTATGTACAAATCTTCCAACACTGGATAAGAACTGATGACATGGACTTGAGTTTACTACTCGTTGCTCCTTTGTCTTTCCATTGCTGTTTTTCTGAAGGAGCTGCTGCCTTCTGTAATTCTTTAATGTTTTATACACATAGGTCCCTATGTGGTTTATCATTTACTATCTCCTGTACCAATTGTTTATTTACAGTGTACCCTGCTACTCTTTTTGCTGCAATGTCCACTGCATCATTTCCTCTTGCTATTTGTACCATCTCCTGTCTGATGTACTCTGCATTTAATTATGGTTACCTGTCGGGGCTCTAATAAAGCATATTAAAGGTCAAGCAGTTGGTTCATATGCTTAACTGGGGTGCCAGATGAGGTCAAAAAAGTTTTATTCTCCAGTGACACATGTCAATGCGCACAACCTAAACTGAGTAAGAACTATTACTGTAGATATTTTCAGTTTCTCCTTTACTTATTTACAATCTTCAGTAATGCTGAAAGCTGAGAGTGGCTGTGGTATTATATGTGCCACAATGACTCCAGTCCAGCAATGTGGGGTTTAATGTGTTCACTTTTCTGCCTGTTGGTCTCCTACTCCCCACCTTTTGAAAAAGAAGGCAAAACATGAAATGCCTCAAAGTTGTTGTGCAGATGACATGCTGTAGAGAGTGGAGTTTTAATATACAGTTTCTATGGTCCATCGTTGGGGGAGAGTTATCAACCTGATTGTGTTATTAGAGCTTTCAGCGGAGACACTAGGTTAGATAAGTCTGGGACACATTTTTTGCTTTCTGTATCAGGACCTTGGAAGCACATCATAGATTTAACAGTTGTGGGCTTGGAGTATTTATACTTGTATTATGTCAGACTTGTGCAAGGGTGTCATCTGTAGACCAGAAGAGTAGATAACACAACCCCAAAATGTTACTTTAGGTTCTTCTGTGTGGAGCTTGGGTTTGGAAACTTTGAATCCACTAGCAGCCAGTAATCATAAAACTGTTTCAGTGGCCACCACAATAGAGTCAGAGTGAGGGGCTGTCAATAGGATACAATCCACATACTGAAAGAGGGAGACATGGTGGTAGGGTCAAAGACTGCAGCTGTTGTTTTAAAACACAGTTATAAATTGCTGGGGAATCTGTAAAGCCTTGTGGAAGGCAAGTATATGTATATAGTGCACCTGATAGGTGATGGCAAACATTTTTTGAACATCTGGGTGGAGAGAGATGCAAAAAATGCATTGGCCAGGTCAATACAGGTGAAATACCTGGGTTCTGGTGAGATAGCATTAGGCATGGCGTATAGATTTGGCCTAATTAGTGGTGATCACAACTTTAATAAAAGGCATTAAATCTTGAAACATGCGGAAATCATGCTTTCCAGGTTTTAGAACGGGGTTTATGGGGGTGTTCCCGGGAGAGGTAAAGGGTATCAAAACTTTTCTCTGCCATGTGAGCGGGAGAGAAAACATTTTGTAGGTTGCAGGGTCGTGTGAGAGGAATGACAGATCATTTAGGTGTTAGTTGAGGAGGAATATCTGATATTTTTATTTTGGGTAGGCGCCCAGATTGTAGCATCCAAAAACCCTTTATCATGGGGCCCAGATTCCTAGCTTCTCCACCATCAGCTACAGAGATATTTCTTAATTCAACTATGGGGTATTCGCCAATTTCCAAACAATGATGTGTGATGTAGTTAAATGTGCAGTGTTGTGAACAATGAGAGGATGTTCCAAATGCACTGAACAGGTCTGAACAGAGCTCACTATTCTGTATTTTCTGAAAATCCAACAGCAGGTATGGTTTTCCTGTATAAAGGGAGTGCCGTGTTTAAAGCGGAATAACTGGTTCCTGTGTCAATCATGCACTTACAATCCTGGCTATTGATTGTAAGTTTAACCAGAGACTCAAGAAAGGAGTTCTCTGAACGTGCTGTCATTTCTGGGCATCCCTTCTGGGACATTTAGGTGTTGCCTGATGCTTGATCCCACTGTCCCCGATGTAGCTGCTGGGGTATGCAGGTAGTCCCTGCAACTGTGGTGGGTAGGTGTCATAACTAAAATAGGGAAGAGAACCTGATTGATGGAGATGAGGGCACTGGTTTACCCAGTGTCCCTGTACTCCACAATGAAAGCATGTGTTAGTGCAGTTGGTAGCAAATGTAAATTTGTTAAGTGGCTTTCCCCACCTTTTTGTTTTATAAAGGTATGACCTATATGGATAACCCTGTAGTTGGAAGAGGGTTGGACCAAATTGCGTAAGAGGGACCTGAGTTACTGGAGGTTGGACCTGTTTGTTCTGATTAACTTTATCCCTCAGTTCTTTCAGTTGTGACTTTACTAGCTATGACTGTAGGGTGGCTAGGTCCTTCTATTCCTGTTCTTGTTGATCTAGCTCATTATGAATGTATTGTGTAACATGAGCCGCCCAAACAACGTAGGTCATACAAGACAGTCCTACTATATTCTAATCCATGGAGCTCCCTCTGTAATTATAGCAAGGAGTTGAGTCTTTATCATCGTAGTGTCCTGTAGTGAAAATGGATTGTATGTGATGCAGGCCTCCAGTTGTAGCAGCAGGCAGCAGCGGCATCTGGTGGTCGGGACTGCATGTATCCATACAGGAGTGAACATTGCCCTGATTTAGAGGGTGGTCCAGGTGTAGGCTGATACG
The DNA here is from genome assembly GCF_021462225.1 of Girardinichthys multiradiatus. NCBI lineage: Eukaryota > Metazoa > Chordata > Actinopteri > Cyprinodontiformes > Goodeidae > Girardinichthys > Girardinichthys multiradiatus. Next base: position 12,043,010 of record NC_061802.1, on the reverse strand, counting down.
AGGAAACACAGCTCAGATTAGTAGAGCTGGTGGGTCCGAGGGGCACAGTTTGGTTCTGGGTGAACAGATTGAAACTGAACTCCGAAAAAGATTTTGTCTTTTTAAAGGAATTTTACTCAATTCTTCAGTTACAGTGAAGTAACACTCAGATGCTTGATTATTAAGGTCATTTTCAGGGAAGGAGTCAGTTTGCAATAATCTATTTTGAACTAGGGCAAATTATGGGAGGTGTGCTCTAAGGTTCAGATAGTGTGTGGGTAGTAGGTTGTATCTATGGCATTTCTTCTGTCATACATTTTTCTGCAAAGGGAGGACGTGAAACTGTGGGATTTCATTAACTTCTCACAGGAAACACTCAGTCTGATAAAAACCTTTTTGCCTTTCTCACAGCATTTTTCATCTGCCTTTTCTGCATTATTCCAGCTTCTTGTAACTTTGCTGTAGTCTGTTCAACACTCGCAGCAGCTTGCTTTATAAACATATTTTATTCACCCAACTTCTGGGGATCACTCTCCAAACATTCCTCTGTCCTGCTTTTCTTCCACCCACTCCACAAATGTCTCCATTCCTTTCTCTGTCTCACCCTTTTTCTGTCATCTTTCAATGGTTTTGGCCAGTACCGACCCCAAAGGGCCAGGTTTACAATTCCTCCACTTATCCACACTGTAATTTGACATTTCAAAAGGTTATTACAGATGTTATCTAGAGTGGGTGAATGGCAAACTGCCCAAGTGAGGACTCGATCAAGAAGCTTCAACCCAGAATCTAGTGCTCTGTGGGCTTGATTATTAAAGGTAACCCAGTCTGATCACTCGTTTTAATTCACCAACTGAAATAACACCCTTGCCGAAATATTCCCTTTTTACCTATTCCAATGCCCCTAAGAGAGGACTGCCTGAGATCAGTGAGAGGATAGGAATTGTCAGACAGTCTGACTGTCTGACACGCTAGCCCAACACTGTAAAAATATAAATCAGGCAGGGAACCGCCTCACAATAACAAATCTACCCGTGTCGTCATAAAACACATTAAAGCAGTTACACAAAATGCAGAAGGAACCAACTTCTCGACTGCTTTGCAGAAGGAATTTACATCTACAACAGCGTTTCTTGGGAGGAACAGCATCTAACCCGTGCAATTTTTGCAAGAGGAACCATCATCTCCACCGCTCATCGGGAGGATCAGTATCTATGCCAGCTAATTTTTTCCAATCAACGTATCAAATGCTTTAGCAGAGGTTGAGAACTTCTGAAATTTAGAAGGCAAATATCATTTTTATATTAGCCAATTTAATCGATACCCAGACACTGATTTCCTTTCCCTCACGTGAGACTATGTACTTAGTACTTTACATGTGGTCATTCAGCAACAACTCAAAGCCTTTCACTGTATTTGAATTAGAAAAGATTAAAAATGTAAAGATTTAAAGATTAGAGAATACTCTTCTTTAGACATTTACTTTTAGCTTATCTAATATGCAGAAATTTAGAATCAGTTTTCCTGCTAACCTCTTATTTTCAGCCGGCTGCAATTTTTTGAGAAAAGGATCTTCTCTAATCAGCTCCGCTGCTCCGCAACAGGACGCAGGCTCAGAGTCAGCCAATCGGGTCATGGCACCAAATCTGTTAACTTTTTTTCTGTCATCCAGTTCTTTTGTTGACACACCACATATAAAGTTGAACAGTGCTGGACTCTATCCGCAGAAAGAGCCTAAAGAGCCTCGTTATTAGAAGACAATACATATTTATCTTCCTGGGATGCACCGCAATATAATTAACTGTGTGAAAACATAGTAAATAACCAGTAAGTGACTAAAATATTTTTAAAAGGTCAATTCTAACAATATGTGTCAGAATTGCCCAAAGTCCAGGACTAACTTCATTTGCCAATTCTGTGGCAAAACTAGAAAACTGATGTACACAGATGTTCTTCATCTAATCTGACTAAGCCTGATCTGTTTTGTGATGAAGAATGGGCAAAACCTCAGTCTCTGGATGTTCAAAACTGGTCGAAAAATACACCAAAACTTGCAGCTGCAGCCAAATGAAACTAAAAACATACGTTTTCAGTCCATCATTTTTTAGATCCTTATTTATAAATCTATCAGAAGATCTACTGCACTTAAATAAGGACAATATAAATGTAAGTTTTACCTCTGAAGCCTGAAATTATTATGCAGCACATTTACTGGTACCAGCTTCTCAGTAATTTGATGTTTCTCTACAGGAAGAGAAATGAGCTGATGGAGAGCATCAAAACCTACGAGCCCACAGTCAGTCCTGTGTCCCAAGCTCGGGTTTTACTCATTGGACAAGTTGGAGCTGGAAAGTCCAGCTTCTTCAACTCCATCAACTCTGTATTCAGAGGCCATGTCACCAGCCAGGCCATCTCTGGTTCTTCTTCCACCAGCCTCACCACTCAGGTCTGTCTCTGCCTCTCATTCATATGGTTTCCAGTATTTCACATAAACAAAAAGCTTCCAATAGTGATTTTCTGGGTCAATCATTTCACCTTTTTCAGTTTCGAACCTACTCTCTGAAAGCTGGACGAGAAGGCAAACCTCTGCCAATCGTCCTGTGTGACACCATGGGACTGGAGGACAGCAAAGGGGCGGGGATTGATGTTGATGACATCAGCAGCATCCTTAAAGGTCATATGCCGGATCGTTACCAGGTATGATATTTGATTAGAGTTTGTGGAGCACAACCTGTCTGTAACATGAAGTAAATTCAAAATATTCTTTATTTACATCCACACAGTTCAACCCCGCTGCTCCTCTGCATGCTGAATCTCACGGCTATAACAAGTCTCCAGATTTAAAAGACAAGATCCACTGTGTGGCCTATGTTATTGATGCCTGCAAGATCTCCATTATGCCCGCAAAGCTGGAGGAGAAGCTGGAAACCATCCGCAGAAAGGTTAACTTGTTGGGTCAGTAGAACCTCTGGTTGAATCATTTTACTTACGTATTTCTTTAAATTCCAGCTTGATATTTAAATAAGGTTTCAACTCAGATTGTTTACAGCATCTTCTAAATATTCTCATCTGTCTTCTTTGTAGGGATTCCTCAGCTGGTGCTGCTCACTAAAGTAGATGAAGCCTGTCCTTTGGTGAAGGACGATCTGAGAAACATCTACAAGAGTGGATACATCAAGGACCTAGTGAGGATTCTTTTAATAATAAAAAAATGACTCAGTCTTGATGTTAATCTTGATGAAACCGTTCTGAATCATTGTTTGAACCCTCCTGTGATCCAGATGCAGGAGGTCAGTACCAGGGTGGGCGTGCCGCTGTCATGTGTTGTTCCGGTGAAGAACTACAGCGGGGAGTTGGAGTTGGACTTGAGCTGCGACATCCTGCTGCTCAGCGCCGTCATCCAGATGCTTCGCTTCGTCGATAACTACTTCGATGAGCTCAGCGACCGACTGAGCAGCGTCGGATCCAATGATTTAAAATCTGCATAAACAACCCCTCTAAAAACAGAAAGACAACTGTTTCTCATCAGTTCTTGAATGTCTTTAAATTGGTGCATAACGTGCTGCCTTTTAATAATCTTTTAACTTACTAAGTGGTTTTTAAGAAGTACTGGTTGGGTATATTTTTTCATTCTACAGGTTTGGAAGTAATAATCTGAGTCCAACAAAACAGAAAAATAAATCTGAAAGGGGTCAAATACATTTTAACTACAATGAGTCTGGATGAAGTTCTAAATACCAACATCAGTCTTTATCATTTCTCATGATTACCATGTTAAAACAAGGTAAAGAAAAATTCATTTCCGGGCATGAAACTAATGCTCCAAATAAGTAAAATGTAAGATTTATCTAAGTTTATAGCTTGCATGCATAAAAGTCCACTGATATTTGATTTTCTAGGATTCCTATGCTGGAAAATGAGGGTTTTATGTTTTCTATGTTTATTTTTTCTGTTAAGCTCCTCTGGTTTCTTGCTTTAAAAGCTCAGTTATTGCTCATTGACGCAGCATCTCTTTCCTACAAAACGGGGCTGGAATATATGAAGATATTAGATGGTGAAGGATTGGAACATGTTGCTGAGGTCTTGGGCTCTTGCATAGTTGCATACATTTTCTTTTCTTTCTGGTTCATACACAACTTTTAAGTGCGCTGAGGTTTGTTGTTTAAAGTTTAAATGACTTTGCTATACTTTTTTGAGTTGGGTTTATATAAGGAGAAATAATAAAAAACCAATTAAAATGTGTCGTTTTTGGTATTATTGATCTGTTTTGTTTTTTGATAGTTTTTTTTAAGATGTAAATTTGACTAATTGTGATACAATCAAGAGTTCACAGTAATAAATTAATCATTTTTTGCGGCATCACCCAGTTTTATCTATAATTGTTTATTTTACTATTGTTGGGAGTATGATTATTGATTGGATAATCTTGATCAATAATTATAATTACAAATCATAATCTGACAAAATAAATTTCTTAACCACAAATCCTCATTTACGAATCGAGACCAGAGAGGTTTCTGGTGTTGTAATTGTGGCTCGACGCCTCTGACAATTACAACCGTTAAATACTCCGTAATAGTTAATAACTATTGCCGGAGATGTCACTGTTTAATCGACCGTTTCTGCCGAAACGTGTGGAACTTGAACCTTATTTTGACTGACACATCACTTTTTGCACACAATGAAACACCAAACGCTCTCTCTTTATCTATGTGAATATTTATTAATTTTCACCTACTCAACATGCAAAATTCTACATACACAGGGGTAAACACATCTAAATAAACAAAATCAACAAACGGTAGAGGGTATGTATTGAGTCAACCAGCAGTTTATGGCACAACAGAGGAAAGGAGAAGATATGAAAAGGGGGGTGTGGTGATGACTGGTGGGGGTTTGGAGCGCAGCTTAGAGTGTCTTTTATGATCTTCTGATCATAAAACTTCCCCCCTTTACTCCTGAAACAAAGGATTGATAACTTTTGGCGGCAAGCTAGCACAGTGAGATTGAAGACAAAGGTAAAATGGAGAATTTTACCATGAGGTCGTTTTAACAGTCCAGTTTTGCAACGCACCTGCGTTCAGATAGTAAACACAGACAGCTCTGGGGAACACGGCGGATCCCGATATCAACATAACACATCAAAGTTTCAACAAGCAAGGTTACATGCACATATTATTCAGAACACGTGAGATCCTAACCAGCGATTCTGATCGCTTCTACAACCTCTGACCCTGCCCAGGACTTGAATAAAGAAATAAAAAAAAAGAAATGGATTTTACTTGTGTCGTCTTCTTCCTGGGCGAGGGAATTCGAGCGAGGAAAAGTGGGGTTAAGTTAATGTGCGTCCACAATTAACTTCAGGGGAACGGTCAGTCTTTGTCCTTTGGTCTTCTTGACAAAAAGGAAAAATATGATCTGACCATCAAAGTCGACTTGAAAATGAAACACGGTAGCGGTTCGTCTCTCCGAAACTCCGTGTCTCCAGTTACGTGTTAACTCACGTCTTCGATCGGCAAAAGTGAAATCTCTGGCCTTCCTAGTCCAAAAACTTCAGTTATGAATAGTTCGTTGTCCAACGAGAGAGAATGAATGAAACTCTGGACAGAGTTCTTCTCTTAAAGTGACGCTCTTCGATCCCTGGATGTGGGGTTCCAGCTGAAGGCCGTGTTTCAAACATGAGCGCCTCCTATATAGCATCCTGTGACGTCAGACTGGGGACGCCCAGTCATATCAGTCGCAATGCTTGATGGGATATGTAGGAGCGGGCTGTCCTGGGTACAAAATGGCCGATGCCATTGGAGGGGCACAGTGACGTCCAACAACGGGCAGATAATCCAATACTCAGCAAACAAGTGGTCCAACATTCCCCCCTAGGTTCAAAGGGTGAGATGAATCGCAGTCTTTGAAGCTACTGGGACCATTCTGTCCTTTGCTGAGCAATCAGTGATCCGTGGCGGAGCAGAACAAAACAAAATTGTCTCTGTGTTACTCAAAACCTACGACTGGGCAGGATAGAGGTTAGCCTGGGCAGGACTAACTCTGACTAAACTCATCCCTTTCTACATTGTTCAATGAGACAAATACAGGACAATACATTCACATTATCATTACATTCTTTGGTCATCAGCTTTGGTAATCCTGAGACAAAGTGAAACAATAACAGATATCGTACACTTATATGTATATATAAGAATAAAAGGAACAAACAAAATCATGGTTCATAGCTTATTCATCCAACTTCTATTAGGCACTGGACCCTGGCTATGTCGTTGGCAAAGGCGGTGCTATGAACCGTGAGGGAATGAATGTGAGGGAATCAATCCTGACCTGTAAACGCTTAACCTGCTGGTATGCGGTGTGTAATCTAAAACGAATGGTTAAAACAGGTTTAGGCTTAAACCATTGGCTCTTCCGGATGATGATGGGTTTTAATAGGACTCCTGTCTCTAAACTATCTAGATGTGGAAAGAGGGAGAAAAGAATAAACGAATTGCAGTATTTAGGCTATAAGCCAGGTGTGTTTGTGGAGGTTGCAAGGTGTCTGTTGTGGTGGACTTAGGATTTTTCTACTAAGTTCAGCAGAACTAGGCCAATGTGTATCTGTGCCTCGGTGGGACCGTCTACAGATGAACCAACCTCCTTTAACACGATTTTGTATGAAATCTCGGGCAGCATGGGTGTGTCCATTACATCATTCTTAAACACTTTTGTGAGGTCTGCTGTGCATACAGTGTTATGGAAAATTATCATTTCAACTTATAGTTTAAGACTGTGTCCTAGAAGGTAGTTATATGTTTAACTGTTTCTGTTGAAGAAAGTTGTTAGTGATTAGTGCATGTTAGTGTGAGTCAATGAAACATGCACCTATTTAACTAGTCCTACGCACTGGCCTCTCCTTTCCCGGACATTGAGACAAGCTCTGTTCTTGGGGAGGAGAGTTCGATGTAGGACTTCATCTGGTTCAGCTAAAGAGCAGCAGCTGGGATGATGGTGTCAACCTTTTCTGACAAGCATCCAACCCACTTGATGAAGCTGCATGTCGCAGTTAGGAGGAATTTGTTACCTCCTGTTAATTTTGGAGCTGGTTCGACCCAGTTGGTCTGAAGGTGGAACCAAGGTAATGTAACCCCCCTTCGCTGAAGCGGAGGTTTACTGGTTGGCTGGGATGGCTGAAACTGGCGGCAGGTTAAACATCCTTTGATGTAGACCTGGGTGTCGTGAGACCTTGGAGGCCAGTGCGCCATCTGCTGGAGGGTGTGGAGTGTGGCTTTGTAGCTCCTATGGCACCCTACAGGAGAGTAATGGGCGTCGGATAACGTGACCCCCCTTTGGTCTGTTGGAACAATATCCACAGCATGGGAGAGCTGTTTGATGCCAATCTGCACACTGGCTGTCTTGAGGAGAGGGCGGAGCCCGTCTACTAAAAGGAGTGTGTGGCTGTGTTGTGCCTCAGTTACAAAGGGGTCTTTTTGGCACAAACGGTCATACAGCTCTCTAATGGTTGATGGATGTCCCAGCCAGAATGCTAGTAGCACTTCTGGTATGAACATGGTTTCCAGGTGTACACCTTCCACCACTTTGGGGTTGTAAGTGTCCACACCTGGGTTCTTTAAAGAGCCAAGCAATGCATGACCGCCTCTGGCAGGAGTTTCTTGGATGGCCGGGTGCAGCTGTGTCTCGGAGGTGCACATGACCGGCTCTGATGAGGGCCTGAGAGGTCCTTCGGGCTCCTCTAAGCTGCTGACCTGATTGGTCACAACAAATCGTTCGCTGCGTGCACCCCGTGGGTTTTGCACCTCCGCCTGGACCCAGAGTTGGTCCTGGTGGCCGTCAATGAGTGGGGCCGGCCTGTCCAGCAGGTCCTGGCCACCAAGACAAAGGTCTTTGTTTAATGTGCACCTATAGATGGGGTGCACCAGAGCCGTGTCTTCGGGTGTAATGTCCAGCTCCACCCAATTAGTGATGCATGATCGGTTTTGGGTGCAGCTGGTGATACTTACATCACGAAATTCAGCCTGAAGTGGTTTACTGAGGGAGAGTATGGCTCTACTCGCCTCCTCAAACGAGACCGAGAACCACAGGCTGATCTCTGATCCTGTTTTAAAATGGAACCTCAGTTTGACCTGTTCTCCTATACTAGTGAGATAGTGTAGGTAACCTATATGTTCATTATGGTTCAGTTTGCCTAAGAACCGTGGAGCAATGATTTGTGGTGTTTCTCCTGGAGAAGTCCCAAGGGGTTCTTGGAGTTTCCCAGGTTTGTCTCCCCATCCGATCAGGTAGACTCTGATGGCTGTGGAGACTGGGTCCACGCCTAGTCATGCTGACAGGAAGTTTGGGTCTGGTTTAACTAGGTCCGCTTCCTGTTTCAAGGGTTGTGGGGGCATGGTGGCCTGACGCACTGCTTCCATCACCATCTTACGCAGGGCCTCCTCCATCTCTTTCCCCATAATCCCTTCTGCGTGTGGGTTCCACCCTCTTCCATCAGGTTTACCTTTAGGCTTCACGTGATGGTCAGGTCGTCTGTTTGACCGGAAATGGTCCGGCAACTTTGACTGTGGTTGGTATTCAGTACCACCCCCCCAGTCCAGCTGACCAAACCTATGTTGTTCCCTGAACCTGTTCTTCGCATAGGTTCTGGTTGAAGGCCTTTCCTGACCTTCTAATGCATGGCTGGTTCTTTCAGTCTGGACCTGTAAAACCCTAGCTTCGCTCTCCGATCCCTTGGTCGGGCGAGCACGTGTTTCCCACGCCATCTGAGCATATTTGCGGATCTCTTGCATGCTCATGGCCTTGGTCCTGCAATACATAGTAACTTCGTATCGCACACTTTCATGAAGGTTGTGGAGGAACAGGGATTTAAAAGCATGTTCCTCCTCAATGCCTGGCGCATTGCGTCCTTGGAAGTAAACGGCTCTCAAGCGCCGGTAATACTCCCAGGGTGCTTCGCTTTTCTTTTGCTGGATCGCGAAAGCACCAAGTGTGGCTGAGGCCCGGTCCGTGTACACAGAATATTCCTCCCTTAAAGCTTCGCAAAGGGTTGAATAACGGTCTCGGACTGCGGGTGTCAGGCTCTCCATGAAAACATGGACGCTCCTGGACGTTGTCTTCCAGATGAGCTTCAGTTTCTCCCGTGCTGATGGGCAGTACAAATCTAGAAGACAGCGTTCCACTTCCCTAAGGTAATCATCAATGTTTGATTCTGCCTTATTAGGGTCGAAACGCTCTATGTCTTTAGCAAGGGACTCAAGCTGGCGGGTGCGCAATCCACTTTCAGGGATTGGTCCCGGCCCATCTGAGTCATCATCGGGAGAGTTCACTCCGGTTGCACTCAGAGGGTATCGGTGCATCACGCCTCATCCTCGGAGGAGGCAGTGGAGGCTGCTCCCGGTATAACTGTGGGCCCTGTGCTTCCCGGACTCGGGTCCTGGGCAGCGGTTGAGGGCGGTAGGAGCTACCTGAATCCCAGGGGCGGCACTCCTGTCGCCGTGGCGGAGGTGAGGGATCGTAGAGGACCGTACTGCGAGTCACGTTTGACGGCTGCTCGCATCTGAACCGTGAACTATTTACACCTGCTGGGTCCCCAGCTAGGTACCGTTCATGGCTGCTGATTGCAGTGGGGCGGGGCACCGCACCACTGAACCTATTCTGACTACTTATCCCCGTTCTTATCTCGGTGGATGTCTGGGGAACCCCATGAGCCTGGAAAGGTAATCTCTGGAGAGCAGCTTCTACATCCTCCAGATCTGACCTGCAAGTTCTCTCAGGGTTTCGCAGGTGTGGCTCACCTCCAAAGGTTTCAACCTGTGAGGTGGGTTTCGGTTCGTCCCCCCATTCTTCCAAGGGGGGCGGGGTGGCATGGCTACCCTCTATTGCTTCTAATCTATTTCCCACTTCTGTTATTTCCCCTCGAAGGACATCCACCGTCTGCAACGTATCATTCAGCTCGAACTGCAGTTTAACGCGCTGGTCAACTTCCAACATTAACCTTCGCTGATACAACAGAGTGAGCTGTCCTAACACATCTGAGACCCGTCTGTCCTTCGGTGGGTTTCTAATGACTTGAAGCAACTCCTGAATCCTGGCTTCACATTGCTCAATGCCATAATCATTGAGGCCTTTACGCTCCTCGGGGGACAGCAGAATCAATGACCCTATCACCTCTTGTGCCTGCATTCCTATGGGGTCCTCCACCATACACACATCTCCAGCTGCAGTCTGGGATGTTCCCTCCATCTTTGGCCCAAAATGCACAATGCAAACACACAAACTGTTTATTTATGAACCACCACTAAAGAAATTAGCTGCACATAACAGGCTAAGCTATTCAGCTAGCTGTCTGATTCATACCTGTCTCTTCCAGGTGTATGGGTTTGCTTAAAATGGGCACACAGGTTTGACCGTTCAAACTGTGGCTTACCCAAGTCTATGCTTTAATGGGGTTAATCAAGCAAACATGCAAAAAAAAAAAAGAAAAAGGGAAAGAATTTTTTTTTTTGAAATAACCCAGAAACCAAGTTCAAAATAAAATTTTAAAAATGGGAAACGAAACTAAACATTCAATGCTGTTCTTAGCTTCAAATAAATGTTAGTGTTCTCTAATATGAATCACCTACCTTCCTGTTAAACAACTAAGTTAGTTTTATGAGTCAGGTCAAAACATGCTTCACACACTAAAAAAACCCAGCAAAAATGCTTAAAATTTTTCAAAAGTGGTAATGAATGATCTGTAACTTCAACTTTCAACTTTAAGTTATGCCCTTTTGATCATAGGTGATGGAATAATCTGCCTGTGTTAATGAATTGAGTGATTTAACAAAAATATCAACGTAGGAAATGCAATTCGCACTAGTGACCACCAGATGGTACTGAGTGCAGGTCTGCGGTTTGGGAAATCCAGCTGCAATCTGTAATCTATTAAATGGCCACCAGATGTAGGTGTTGTTCTCTAACTGACTGGGAGAATGTTGGTCACAACTGTAATTACGCTCAGTGGACACTGGGCGCAGGTCTGCTGCTTATCAGCGCTGGTTTTTACAACTGCAGCAGCAGGCTGGCGACTGGAAATTAACTTTAACTTTTCCACAAGTTAAACCAACTTTCACCTTGCATCCACAACAAACACCTCTGAAAGCTAATGTTATCCTTTGCAGTAGAACTGAGCACAACCTAATCGAAATCCCCTAATTCACAAACGTTCTGTGCGAAACTCAAGTCTCCCAATAACGTCTAGTTAACGGGGATCACAACTGTTCATTCTGTGCAACAGTGATTTGATGTCTGTCTTTTTAAGGCCCGTCAAAGGGACGCCATATGTTGGGAGTATGATTATTGATTGGATAATCTTGATCAATAATTATAATTACAAATCATAATCTGACAAAATCAATTTCTTAACCATAAATCCTCATTTACGAATCGAGACCAGAGAGGTTTCTGGTGTTGTAATTGTGGCTCGACGCCTCTGACAATTACAACCGTTAAATACTCCGTAATAGTTAATAGTCCAACACTATTTTAAAAATATAGTGTAAATATAACAATATTTCATTTGCACAGTAATGATACAGTCTGGGTAAGGTTTGGGTCAGAGGTCTTTAAATGAAGGATCATATCCAGACACAAATGAAGGCTCATCTGCTCCGTATATTTGATAAACCAGTGCATAACATTATGACCGCTGAAAAGTGAGGTGAAAAACTTTGATTAGGTCTTCATCACGGCACCTCTCAGTCATTGGTATTTATTTTGGCATCAAGGGAACATTTTATGCTCAAAGCCGAAGTGTTAAAAGCAAGAAAAATGGACAAAAATAAGGATTTAAGCGAGTTTTACCATGGGGCCATGTTGTGATGACCGGGCAACTGGGTCAGAACATCTCCAAAACTTCAGTTCTTGTGGGGTGTTTCTGCTCTGTGGTGGTCAGTATCTATCAAAGTGGGCCAAGGAAGGAAGAGTGGTGAACCGACAACTGGCTTGTTGTTTCCTGATACGAAAACAAACGTAACTTTTGTCACCTACCATGTTACAAACTGTATTTCCTATACATTTCTAGTGAAAAAACATTTTATTACATTACATTAGCTGCAATGACCCTGTTATAACCTGTGGTCTGATAATGTAAAGCTTGACCCTGTGGTCATAATTCAAAAAGGTATGTTTGGCACAAAAACAAAACCGCATCACCAAAACATCATGTCGTCTGTGAAATATGGTGGTGGCAGAATCATGCTGTGGTGTTACTTTCTCTCAGCCGAAACAAGACTTTTTGTTAAGGTAGAATAAGTCATAAACTATACTGAACAGCAATCAGTTTGGACCCAGTACCCTAAAAAATGAGGAGGGTTTTTATGTTTAAGCATCACATCCAAATAAAAGAAATAGAATGACTTCATGACAGGAAAATTCAAGTTTTGGATTGGAATAGACTGAATTGAGGATGAAATCTGACAGGTTTCCAACCTTTGAACATTTATTGTTTTATGTGATTCATTTAATTTAGCATTGGGAATTGTTTTGTGGCGACCTACTGTACATCCAGATTTGCATGGAAGCCTTAGTTGCTTCTTTTATAACCAGTCTGCTTGGTATTCGATCTGTTTCTACTTGTGTCTGTCAAAAACACAGTAACAAATTAAATGCTTAGTATTTTTAAAGAAACTTACAAAACATCAATAAGTAAGGTTTGTTTATATCTGTCTGCATGTCCAAATCTTCTTTTAGATGGTTTGTTTGTGACTTTGTGTATTTGGATAATTTTGGCTCCCTTCTTGGTTTTTATTCTTGGCTCACACGGTTTTTTTGTTAGTCTTTGGTTTGTCTTAGGTTCTGTTATTTTTGTATGTGTGCAAATTCTTACTTTAGTGTTGATGTTTAGTTTTGTTTTAGTTAAGTTCCTTTTTTATCTTGTTAGATCTTTCTCTGTTAATTAGTCACTTTCCCTCAGCACATCTGTTGAAGTTGTCTCCAAGCTGCTCTGGATTCCACTGAATCTCCCCCAGTTGTATTGTCACTCAATCACCTCCACTGCATTTGAAAGCCAGTCACTTTCATTACCTCCTTGTCAGATCCTTTCTGTCTTCATCCATACTGCTTTTCCAGTGCCCCTTTCACCATTGTTTTGTTCTATCCAGATGCTTTACAGTTTCTATTGTGCCTGTTCATTGTTTTTTTGTAAGTCCTTTCAATAAATATGCTTCATCCAACATGACATTACTCTTCTGTCTGTGCTTGGGTCTGAACAAAGCATGACACATACACACTAATAAATGGTAAATAAACCTCAATAACAGGAAGCCACTATTAAAATATTTCATTTTATATGGTTCATCTAAGGAGTTCTATATTTTTGTTTGAAATACAGATACATTTAATATATTTTCTTGCAAAACGTATGCATTTATAAATCCCGTGTCGCTGAGGTGACATTGAGCAAATTGTCAACTGTCAAAACCACATTTTATTTAACTGAAGCCACAACACTGAATGTATCGGTAATGATCCACATGTGTCACTGAATATTAAGAGATTTTTAAACAGTTTTTCATGTCTATGTAAATTCAAGGGTAACATGGAATTTCTTACTCAGATCTAAACGTCTTGAGCTTCATGTAGGAAAATGAGTTTAGATAATATTTCCTCTTATGGCCGCTAGGGGGCCAGTACAGGAAGTCAGAGTTTTTAGTTTCATTTCTTCTGCGGTCTGCGAGGCGTTCAGCTCAGCTGCAACCTATCTGCACAACAAAGATCTACATTGAGCTCCCAGCAAATACAGGAGGTAAGACTGAAACTATCACTAAGCCTAAATGTGTTTAAAAATATCTGTACTTCACTCTCGCATTTATTGTCTTCCTGTGGGGTTTATTAAATGTTGCTTAACACACAAATTCAATCCAGCAGCGAAATTTTCAGTATCACACTACTAGAAAATAAATAAAAAAGAAAAGGAATTAGCCTACTTTCCCCTTTTTATTAACTTTTTTTATTGGTTGCTATTTTTATGTGGGGTGTTTCAGTTGTCAGCAACTCAGGAAATCGAAACTTATTACCCTGTCATAAAAAGTTAAAAAGTAAGAAAATTCGGGCTGCATTTCGGAGGTTATATTGTGTGATTATTAATTTTTTTCTTTCAGATTTTTATTTTATTTTTGTTGATTATGTCTTACATTTAAATTAATTTTTAGCTTTAGTTTTTCAAAAAACGACATGAGACCAATAAAAGAAAGAAAGATTGTGCATTAGTGTATAGGGTAGACTGCTGACTCGTCTGGATGGCTGTTCAATGCATATTAATGGAAATTTCAGAGGAAGGAAAAGTGTGGTAGAAAAAGCCAGGAGTACTTTACGGTGTTACGTCGATTCGCGTTTCCCCATCAGATACGGTTTCTCCTTCCCCAGCGTCTCCTTGCCGCTCACGCGGCAAAAAAGGCGCGTGCTTGTTGCAGGCTCGGAACCGTTCCACAGGGGAACTACGGTAACCCTGAAAGCTCAAATGTCGTGTTTCGGAGAAGTCGATATACATTTGTTTAGCTAGTGTATTGTTATTAGATAAATTAATATATCATCATTTTATAGATAGATAGATAGATGTAAATATAACGACACATATTTATATACACACACAGACGTATATATATATATATATATATATATATAGAGAGAGAGAGAGAGAGAGAGACTACAGATATCTATACTGTTGTGATCCTATATGGTCCTATAAATGTACTATAAACCCCGTCAGATTCCCCCTGCATAAAACAGGGGAAACGCTATCTGATGGATCTCCACACCCTGTCAGATCTATATATATATATATATATATACACACGTCTGTGTGTGTATATAAATATGTGTCGTTATATTTACATCTATCTATCTATCTATAAAATGATGATATATTAATTTATCTAATAACAATACACTAGCTAAACAAATGTATATCGACTTCTCCGAAACACGACATTTGAGCTTTCAGGGTTACCGTAGTTCCCCTGTGGCGCGAGCACAGCGCGACGGTTCCGAGCCTGCAACAAGCACGCGCCTTTTTTGCCGCGTGAGCGGCAAGGAGACGCTGGGGAAACCGTATCTGATGGGGAAACGCGAATCGACGTAACACCTGTATTCTCAACCGGAAGTTAGAGAAATGGCTGGGTGAATAAATCTAATGTATTAAACAGATTTATTGCACTAAACGTATTCCTTGAAAGTATTACAGTTTTTCTCAATTGCTAAGACACATTTCTCGAAAGCTGCTCTCCTTTTCTCCAAACTGTAAACACAAAACCCAATATTCAAGCTACATTCACCAAACCTCAGATTCTTCTTTGCAAAACACCTCACCTCAAAACATTTAAATATTTGCTCAAAACTGAACTATGCTGTCAAATCGTGAAGATTGATAAAACCTTGGATCACATTTGAACCACTCCTGTAACACAAGGGCTCTGTGAA
This sequence comes from Girardinichthys multiradiatus, assembly GCF_021462225.1. NCBI lineage: Eukaryota > Metazoa > Chordata > Actinopteri > Cyprinodontiformes > Goodeidae > Girardinichthys > Girardinichthys multiradiatus. The sequence goes on along the minus strand of NC_061802.1, from coordinate 12,027,581 downwards.
AACTCACATTGTCCCAAACAACAACATAGATGGGATGTTCATCCTACTGCCCTAACAGAGCATCTCACATGTGATTGAGGAAAATAAGGAGCTGGTGAGTATTGTAGGGCCCCAGGTTGGCATGATGTTCGACAACCCCATGATAGCTGATGGCGGCACGCATTGTGACATTGCCACCATGCTGCCCAGGGCCACCAACAATGGCCACCAACGCTACGGCCTCTCCTTCTCCTTTTGGTGAGATTAAAGTCAGCTTCATCAACGTAGATGTATTCATGGGGTCTTTCCATTGCATCCGGTTGAAAGACTGTCAAAATAGATATAGTTTTGTAGGTGATACAGAAAAAGTGATTTAGGGCATTACGGTGAATCACTACTTATAGTAAACAACATTGAATGTGTCTGGATATATACCAACCTGTACGTACTGGAATCTTTGCTCTTTGTCTCTTAGTTGCGATTGAAGGGCTCTTTGTACCGCTGTTTCATGCGCAGTCTGAAGACACGATCAGAGAGTCTGACACTGTTCATACCCTCAAAATGTACATGGTCCACAATGATCTTCTGCTGAATTTCACACAGTTTAATGGTGTTGTTCTCACGGACCATATCAACAATTAGGGTCTCATGGTGTGGGGAGAACATACCTGTCCTCCCAACCCCATGTGGCAGTCTTTCAATTTTACAAAAAAGAAACATGCAGTTACAAAAATATACATGCAATACTAGGCCTACAAAGAGTTAGACTAACCCTCCATTACAATACTACAGTACATTTTCACAGTGATGTACGGAAACATATGTTTACTTACAGTATACAGTGCTACGGTTTATAGTATAGTCATACAGTAATTGCTGTCAACATTTACATACTATAATGTCAAAAAAGGTAATTACCTGTTCTCCTCTCTAAATCTTCGGACTATGGTGGTCACAGTGACACTGCTGATGTTTGGTTGTACCCTTTGTCTGGCCTCCCTCTTACTCATACCATGCACAAGAACATGGTCGATCACAGTAGCTCTGATTTCTTCAGATATTACTGTTCTTTGTCTTCGCTGACTACCTCTCACACGAACTCCTCCTCTCAGATTTCTATCCATTGTAGTGCCTCGCAAACCAGTGCTCTCTGAACTAGCTTATATATGTTCCCTCACATCAGTGGCCATAAGTGTGATCAAATTTGAGTTGTGTTCAGCCTGTTACACCTGTGCTTTAACTGTGTTTGACTTGCCACCTGTGCTCACCATGATGCAACTGTGATGGTCCCTTCTCTTTTAATAGGGAGGATCTGTTTTTAATATTGTCTCGTGTTATGTTTCTTTTCTTTTTTATGAGGTGCACCTGAAGTGTCAGCTGCAGGATCTGCTAGGGCCCAGCGCCTCCTGTTGATAAAAGAGCTGTGCTTCCATGTGTGAGACATATATATTGATTACACACACAATGATTATTAAATTTTTGTTTTGTTTTGGCTCAATAAAGAGGTGAATTGGTTGCATCAGTGTACCCCCTACTTTTATTATGGCTAAAAGAGCCGAGCCGTAACAGCAACACAGGTGCATTGCAATAAAAATGTGTTGACAAGTTGTGCCTAAATAGGTGAAAAGTGATTTTGGTTTTGCCAAAAGACTGACTGATTCAATCAGTGGGCTCAGGCAACTGAGCATTTGGTTCAGACAATAGGGTTTATTGTTTTGGCAATTGAAAAAAAAAACTGTCATTAATGAAGTGACACTCTACTAGGTCTTTGAGTCAGACGTTTTCATTGTATTATTTCACGTTTAATCAGACTGGGAAACGATTTAATTCAAATTTCTTGCAGGATAACATTTCCACTTGAACATGTTTCAACTACTTTGCTCATTTGATTCTTATGTAATTTGTTTGTTTTTCAGACTTAAACTTGAATTCACCCTAAAAGTTGAACTAAGCAGCTCAGATGTCCACTCTGAACTCACTGCTCTCCAGGAACCAGCAGAGAACGATCAGCTCTCAGCTGGGAACTGTCAAACTGAAGCTACTCTACAAAGCCACCGTCCACGGCTTTACTGGTGCTGCCTTCCACCAGCGATGTGACAACCAGTCACCCACTGTGTCTGTGGGCTACAATACCTCTGGTTATGTGTTTGGAGGCTACACCAGGCAACCTTTTAGTCAGTCTGGACAGTATGTGAATGATGACCAGGCTTTTCTTTTTAGGCTTACTGGTGGAAAACTACAAAAATATCCAGTTACTAATCCTCCATATGCACTCCTAATGGATGGCAGCACTGGTCCTTATTTTGGAAATGCACTGATTTTTGTCAATGGAAATAGCCCAGTAATTTGCAGCAATCCAGGAAACTATTATAACTTCAATGCTGCAGAAATGCACGGAAATGACCTGAACCTGACTGAATGTGAAGTTTACCAAGTGGAAGGTGAGTTCTCTGGGAAGATTTGCATTTCACTGTCAGTGAAATTAAAAAACAGAAATGTTAATGCACTGTATGTGATCAGCCTTATTACCTGCAGCATATCACCTGGCACTTTCACCCTGAGTACAGTGTACTTTCAATCATTGTTAATTTTACTAATTAACTAAAATTCAAACTTGTATTTACATAATATCAACACAATTTTGCACAAGTTAAGAAAAAAACTGTGGATGTTAAAATTCAATAATTAAAAATGTTTACTCTTTAACAGAAACTACTGAACTTGAGAAGCCATGGAGGACAGTCATCTGGGAATCCGGGTAAGTGCAAAAGTATTTACACCCCTTTTTCCACATTGTGTCAACCTACGACCTTAATGTATTTTATTAAGGCTTTCTGTGATAGACCCATACAAAGTGATGCATAACCATGAAGTGAAAGAAATTTAGTTTTTATTTATAATTTAAATTATTAATTTTTTTGGGGGGAGGATGCGGTCAGACCTGGCAGACCCAAACTAATCTTGAGGGTCTGCTGGGATGCCTGGCGGAGTCTCCCGTGAGGCAGAGCTTCAACTCCCACCTCCGGGAGAGCTTCAAACACGTTCCGGGGGAGGTGGGGGACATTGAGTCCGAGTGGGACATGTTCCACACCTCCATTGCCGAGGCAGCTTAAAGGAGCTGTGGTCGCAAGGTTGTTGGTGCCTGTCGCGGCTCGAACCCGCTGGTGGACACCAGCGGTGAGGGATGCTGTCAGGCTGAAGAAGGAGTCCTATTGGGTTTTTTGGCCAGTGGGACTCCGGAAAGAGCTGATGGGTACCAGCAGTCCAAGTGGCATGTGGCTTGCGTGGTTGCTGAGGCAAAAACTCGGGCGTGGGAGGAGTTCGGAGAGGTCATAGAAAACGACTTCCGTACGGCTTCGAGGCGATTCAGGTCCACAGCTGCCCTCATCGTACGTCCACCTTCCCCACCATACTCTGAGAAGGCAACGCCGGGCCCTGTAGTGGCCAAACCCCAAGCTGTAGACTACTGCGGTCGGGGTGCAGGATCCAGCCACCAAGTTGTACCAGGAGGTTCTTCCTGAGGGGGTCAGGTATTGGAGAGCTGCAGCAGAGCCTGCGCAGCAGAAGAAACCAGGTCCTTCCAGGCCAGAAGGGAGCCACCAGGAGGAGCTGATGCCCCTCCTGAAGGACTCTCAGGAGCATCTGACCCAGCAGTGTCAAACTCCGCTCCTCAAGGACCGGTGTCCTGCAACTTTTAGATGTGTCCCTGGTCCAACACACCTGAAATCTAAATTTCCTCAGTATGTAGTCAAGTTCTCCAAAGTCCTGCTAATTAATTATTTGATTCAGGTGTGTTGAAGCAGAGATACATCTAAAGGTTGCAGGACACTGGCCCTCGAGGACTAGAATTAGACACCTGTAGTCTGACCTATCAGGGGGAGAGGCGGAAAAGTGTTAAGCAGCGCATTGGGCCAGTCGTGCGGCAGCGTGTCTAGGCCCAGGGGACTGGGACTGTCCTCGAGAGAGAATCACAGCAGGCAATGCATCTTTTCTCGGTTGGCAAAGAGGTCCACATCTGCCCTGCCATACTTCTCCCAAATTGCCCCAACCACCTCTGGATGGACCCTTAACTCCCCAGGAGGCGGGCATCACCGAGACAGAAATCCACCAGCACATTTAGCACCCCCGGAATGTGAGCCACCCTCAGGCTGGCAAAGAGGGGGGCTGCCCAGGTCAAGAGCTTCTGGGTCAACAATAACAACGTCAGCAACCAGGTCCCTCCCAAGTGTTTGATATGAAAAACCACCAAGTATTGTCAGACTGACCCAGGACATGCATTCACTGCAGGCCTGGGACAAAGCGCTGAAGTGCCACCTGCACAGCACTCAACTCCAGGGCGTTGATGTGCTCCCGCTTCTGCCGGGGAGACCCTGCCCCCCGGGCAATCTATCAGCTGTCCTTAAAGAACCCACTATAAAACCATCCTCCTCTGCTCGAGAACAGGAGGCATGGGAGCCGGCAGCTGACACACACGAACCAGAATCAGCAAGCTCTTGGAAATGAGTCCCAGAGCCATGGAAATGGCATCCTTTTCAAAAATGAAGGTCCATGAACCAATGATCAGCCCATGGTTAGGGTCCCTGGCCAGACCACTGCCATCCCCTTACTGGAGGGCCTCAAGGAGGGCTTTCATCTGGGCCAACCCAGCCAAATCCAGTCCAACTCTTGGCTTTCTTTCAGCAGTGCCCTGGAGACCTCAGGGGCCGAATGCTTCACTGCCAGGCCCGCACATGCAAGCCCAGCCAAGTATGCAGTTCTCAGGGACAAGGGGAGAACAGAAAAGTTGGGGTCTAGGCCACTTCCGTCAAAGCCTCCCTCCGATGATCTGGCCCAAAACAAGAGGGGCACAGATCATGCCCATCTTCCAGCTGGATAGGGGCCAAAAAAGCTTTATAGCACTCCAGCCTACTCATGCACGCATGCACGACTCAAAGCTCTGGCGATCAGCAGGGATGAAAAAAAACTGATGTTCACAGATGTTCTTCATCTACTCTAAGCCTGATATATTTTGCGAAGAAGAAAAGGCAAAAAGCTCCGTCTCTAGATGTTCAAAGCTAGTTGAAACATACACCAAGACTTGCAGCTGCAGCCAAATGTGGTTCTGTAACTATTTAAACAAATTGACATAAAACACATGTACATTTTTCAGATTCTTATTTATAAATCTACCATCAGAAGATCTACTTCACTTGAATGACAAGGACATGGATGAAAGTTTTTACCGCGATGCTTCAAATTATTATGCAGCACATTTACTGGTACCAGCTTCTCAGTAATTTGATGTTTCTCTACAGGAAGAGAAATGAGCTGATGGAGAGCATCAAAACCTACAAGCCCACAGTCAGTTCTGTGTCCCAAGCTCGGGTTTTACTCATTGGACAAGTTGGAGCTGGAAAGTCCAGCTTCTTCAACTCCATCAACTCTGTATTCAGAGGCCATGTCACCAGCCAGGCCATCTCTGGTTCTTCTTCCACCAGCCTCACCACTCAGGTCTGTCTCTGCCTCTCATTCATATGGTTTCCAGTATTTCACATAAACAAAAAGCTTCCAATAGTGATTTTCTGGGTCAATCATTTCACCTTTTTCAGTTTCGAACCTACTCTCTGAAAGCTGGACGAGAAGGCAAACCTCTGCCAATCATCCTGTGTGACACCATGGGACTGGAGGACAGCAAAGAGGCGGGGATTGATGTTGATGACATCAGCAGCATCCTTAAAGGTCATATGCCGGATTGCTACCAGGTATGATATTTGATTAGAGTTTGTGGAGCACAACCTGTCTGTAACATGAAGTAAATTCAAAATATTATTTATTTACATCCACACAGTTCAACCCCGCTGCTCCTCTGCATGCTGAATCTCACGGCTATAACAAGTCTCCAGATTTAAAAGACAAGATCCACTGTGTGGCCTATGTTATTGATGCCTGCAAGGTCTCCATTATGCCCGCAAAGCTGGAGGAGAAGTTGGAAGCCATCCGCAGAAAGGTTAACCTGTTGGGTCAGTAGAACCTCTGGTTGAATCATTTTACTTACATATTTCTTTAAATTCCAGCTTGATATTTAAATAAGGTTTCAACTCAGATTGTTTACAGCATCTTCTAAATATTCTCATCTGTCTTCTTTGTAGGGATTCCTCAGCTGGTGCTGCTCACTAAAGTAGATTAAGCTTGTCCTTTGGTGAAGGACGATCTGAGAAACATCTACAAGAGTGGATACATCAAGGACCTAGTGAGGATTCTTTTAATAATAAAGAAATGACTCAGTCTTGATGTTAATCTTGATGAAACCGTTCTGAATCATTGTTTGAACCCTCCTGTGATCCAGATGCAGGAGGTCAGTACCAGGGTGGGCGTGCCGCTGTCATGCATTGTTCCAGTGAAGAACTACAGTGAGGAGTTAGAGCTGGACTTCAGCTACGACATCCTGCTGCTCAGCGCCGTCATCCAGATGCTTCGCTTTGTCGATAACTACTTCGATGACATCAGTGACCGACTGAGCAGCAACGGAGATCGGGAGTCGGGCAACAGAGTCCCTGAGAGGGGCATTTCCCAGCAGCCCGGCAGGGATGCCAAGAAGGCCGGGTACCCCTAATCCCTGCTTGGTCGGAAGACCCAAACAACACCTTTCCTTATTTAGTTTGGGTTTCAGCAGTAACAGCCTGTTCAACGTCATGCCACAGAATCAGACTCAGATTTAAGCCAGAACTTTGACTAGGCCATTTCAAAACCTTCATTTGTAATATTTAAGCCATTTAGCAATAGGCTTGCCTGTGTGCTTTGGATCATTATCCTGATGCATAACCCGGGTGTGCCTGAGCTTGACGTCAGAAACTGATGGTCAGACCTTCTCCTTTAGGATCATCTGGTAGAGAGAAGATTTCCTGGTTCCATCAATAATTTTAAGTCATCCAGGTTCTGAGGAAGCAAAGCTGTTCCAGACCATCTCTCTACCAGTACCGTTTGAGTACAATTTATGTTCCTTTTTTTCCACTCAGGTCTCATAAGTCCATAGAAAAAATTACCAAAAATTATTGAAATGTTTTCTGGGAGAAATGGGTTATTGTGTGTTTTTTGATCAGCAGTGGTTTTAACTTAAAACTCCCTTATAGAAGCCATTTTGGCCCAGTCTCTTAATTAGTGTTTAATCAAGAACACTGACTTTCAAAAATAAAGAAAGGAAATCTGAAAGGGGTCAAATGCATTTCACAGCAATGAGTCTTGAAGGGTTAAATATCTACATCAGTCTTTGCTGTCATGGCTCATGATAAATGTATTATCACCGATGATAATATTTGATTTTTTTGGATTCCTATGCTAAAAAATGAGGGCTTTTATGTTTTCCTTTGTATATTTTTTTCTCTTAAGCTCCTCTTGTTTCTTGCTTTAAAAGCTTAGTTATTGCTCAATTGTTGTGGTTTAAAGTTAAAATTACTTAGATATACTTTTTTGAGTTCAGTGTCCATAGGTAAAAATAATAAAAGCTAATTAAAATGTAAAATGGAATTAGTCATCTGTAACCTTGGTTGTTTTTAAAGGGGTAATAAATTAATGATTAATTTGCCACATCACCCAGTTTTATCTATAATTGCTTATTTTACTATTTTTAAAATATACTCCAAGTATAACAGTATTTCATTTGCACGGTAATGATAGTCTGGGTTAGGTTTAGGTCTGAGGTCCCTGAATAAAGGATCGTATCCAGACACAAATGAATAACATTATGACCGCTGAAAGGTGAAATGAATAACTTTGATTAGGTTTTCATCACGGCACCCCTTAAGGTGCGTTCACACCAAACGCGATTTCTGCGAAAGGAGCGGCCAATTTACATGTTATCCCTATGTAGAGGTGCGTTCAGGAGCGGAGGGGCGCGGTGCGAAGGACACGGAGGACGCGGCGCGGAAGGCGCGCCAAGCGAAGCGGGAGCGAAGCGAGAGCGATGGACAAGTTCAAAAATCTGAACTTTTTCCTAAATTCGCGTCGCGTCAACCAATCAGGGACTGGATGTGGCTGTGACGTAGTTTGAAAGACCGCAGCGGAGAAGAAGTGGTTGTCAGTGAAGATGGAGGACCAGATCGTAGTGGCGGTGTGCGGCAAGCCAGAGTTGTATGACTCAACTAATTACTTTTACCGAGACAAGTACAGAAAGGACCTGGCCTGGTTATGTTTAGGCACATATATCTTATATTTAGGAGATGTGGACATTAAAAATCGGCCGTTTTTTTTTACAGAGCTGAGATTTATTTACTCACCGAAGACAGATGGACAGGCATTCAGCACCGGGGATACAGCGCCGGTAGTTGGTGTCCCGGAGGCCGATTTGTCTCCCAACGCGGGACAGCAGATCTTCGAACTGGGTTCTGGATAGACGGAAGTACCGCTGAAATCAACCGTCATCCAGACGCAGCTCCTGGAGTAGGTGGTGGTAATCTCCGAACTGTTCCTGTCCCTGAAGAATCTGGTGAACCCAGGGACGTCGGCAGCGTTTTTCGGCTCTCCACAGGTAAAACACCGTGATTATGTCCGTGAAATCCATGTCCGCCATGTTCAGTTGAAACCAGCAAGCAGCAGATGTAACAGCGAACTTCCCAAGATGCCACTGTCCACATAAAACCCCCACTTCCCCCTCAAGTCTTTCTCTTCCACGCCGGTGATCACCAGGATAGGAGGAGACAAGAGCTAATGTCTCTTTTTGCTGGCAAAAAGACATAAACTCTTCAAACTGGATCCAGGGGTGCCATACGATCATCGATCATATGCGCTAAGTTAAGTACGGATGAATTACTGTTGAAAGAATCCGGTATTCATTCATAAAAAGGGGTAAATTAAGGTATAAGCATTGCTTACTTTCTGAGGCCTGCAGAAGCAAACTGTCCCAGAGAAGTCCCAGTAGAGGCGCTGTCTCTACAAGCCGAGTGAAGCGGTTTTCCCTGCCTGAGAGAAGGACAACAGGAGCCGCATCACCATGGTTACAGCCGACAGAACAGTCGCCACTGTGTTGCCAGGTGTATGATAATTATCGTATTTGTACGATAATTTTGCTCTCTGTACGATGTACAATCAATATTCCTAAAAAGGGCCAAATGTACAATAATTTGTCCATTCCGTGAATGTGTGGTTGTAATCAGTTGTCATCAGTTTATCGCCAATGTCTGTCGGAGTTTTTTTGTGACCCCTGAAGGCATCTGTGTCCGGATTCCGAAACAAATGCTGGAAATTCCAGCCAATCGTGCTTTTCTAAATGTGACCTACGTGTGACGTGATGCGTTGGCCTCAGAACAACGGCCATGATTGGCTGAATAGTCCAGGCAGCTAATTAGACACCGTTGAGAATTAGTCATCCAGAAGGTTGGTTTTATTCAGGATATCATTTTTCAAAACATTTTATTAAAATAATATTTTATCTGATCTTGCATTGTGAATGGTTGTCTAAATGTTTGCTGATTATTGCCAAAGTTGGTTCCAAGACTAACTTAACTTCACTTCGAGATTCTTCAAGATAATCCTTGGTTCTCAAACATAAATAACATTGCATGGTAATGTTGCATCACTCTTTCGGTCATGGTCATCTTTGATCAACTTGTTTATATTGTACATAGCCCATTAGTCTTCCTTATTCTTTAATTCTGCTTGGTAGTTTAGTTGGATTATTTTAGCAAAGTAAAGAGTTTGTGGATTGAAATATGTTTGACTTTGAGTTGACTTATTTTTGTTAATAAATTCTTGTATTTTAAGAAACTGTGTGAATTTATTCCATATGTGCAGAGTTTATGCTGTTCAATAATGTCAGAGCTCATCTCACACCTTTCTATTCTGTCCTAATACCATCGCCTTACTGGGCTGGTATTCACAGGACAACCCTTAATAGACCGAAATATTATTTGATAAAATATTAATATTAAATAATCTCAGATTAATAATTCCAACATTTCTGTAGCTCAGATAGCTGAAGGTACTGATGCTTTTCTGATAAGGGGGCGGCAATGTTGACAACCAAAATAAGCAACAACGGGCAGGTGAACATCAGAACTGGAACACAGAGAACTGGAAGGAGTTGGCCTGGTCTAATATATCCTGTCTTCTACATCACATGGATGGACGGGTGTTTGTCCCACAGTTACCTGAGAACACTGAACTGATTTTTCTGGGGTAAATGTTCTGCTGAGAAACCTTGGGTTCTGCCATCAATGTGGGTGCTACTCTGATTTCTACCACCTACCTAAGCATGATATGTAATACGTTACTTTAGATTTAACATAACACTTTATTTACGAAACTGTTTCAAATTTCAGCCAAGGTCCTTCATCTCTCGACTTGGATCGTGTTTTTTGTGACGCCCAAGAGCATCTGATCCACCGATCTGAATAAGATGGTTCTGACAAGTAAGCTAGGGTACAGCTTACTTGTCTTAAGGAGACTTAAGAACATATAAAACAAATTAATATTAACTTTAAAATGTATTGGAAGCCAATGAAGAGGTAAACTGGGGTTATGTGTTTTTGTCTGCTTGTGCCAATTAAAAAAATGGAAAAACAGCATTTTGGACCAACTGTAGGCGGTCAATACAGGCCTGGCTGAGTCCAAACGAGTTTGTTACAATAATCCAGTCTAGAGATAAAAAATGCGTGAGAAACTGTTTCAAGATTACCTTTGGACAGAACCGGCGTCATTTTTGATTTATCTTAAATGAGAAAAAACCGGAACGTCCTGCTGTGTTAATCTGACTTTATAATAAAAGGGAACCAGTACCAAGAGGTCCAGCTGCCTTTGGGTCTAAATAACAGGACTTTAGTTTTCCTTTCAGTAAAAAGCTAAGTGCAATCCAACTCCGGATGATGTTGATAACATTTGAAGTTTTATGAAGTCAAACTTCACAAGAAAAATATTCAGGATGAGGAGAAACTCCTAAACAATAATAAAACGACGAGGAATAAGATCATTTTTCATGTAAGGCTTTGCTTCATGTTCAAACTGTTTTATTTGAATGAAAGGATCAGATTTCATGAACAAACTGAAGTTTATTAATGCAGCGGAAACAGTTTCTGTACAGGGGAACAGTGAAGTCAGACCAGCTGAGGAGCCGTCTGTAACGGGACTGAGATCTAACTGTAAACTACACAACCACCTCCAGTCTGACTCATCGGCTGCTTCTGGATCCATAAAATTAACTGAATTACATAAGAAATGTGCTTCTCAGCAACAGTCATCATATAATCATAATAGTGTTTAAAACATCCACATTTGGTTAGTGCACATCACAGACTGGGAGCTCTTCTCCAGCTTGGCCACATTTAACAACTTCCAGTCACAGACCAACAAGAACGATGCACAACAGTGAAGAAGGAATGCTCTGGAAAAGTGAAATAAATCCTAGGATTAACATATCTGGCTGAACCAGACAAAACAGTAACTGTCTGGGTGATGCAGATGATCCGGAGCACGGAGGAAGACCGTGGAGAGGCTCTTATGGCACAGCTGACGCTCTCAGAGTTCAGACACACAGATGGCTTTTTGTTTCTTCAGCCGGCTGCTTCAGTCCTCAACATAAAGGCAGCAACGTGAAGAGAACGCTCGAGTTACAGCAGACACACACACACATAAAGTTCACATGGGATTGGTCCGAGTCCAAAGGCCGAGATCAGTGTCAACCAGAGAGGGACATTAAGCAGAGCAGCTTCTCTAACATGAAGCTAAAGTGGTTTTTGGCAACCAAATCATCCTCAACGTATACCTGAACATGAAATGTTTTCTGTTTTTTTGTGTTTGGACCTATCTGACACCTGCTATAGATAAAAGTACTTTAAAGTACTTTTAAGGGGAGGATTGACAATGAACACATGGAGGACTTTGTGCTTTTACAGGCTAAAAACCCTGAGAAATAAAAACAAGTGTAAAAACTAGAAGAGCAAAACGGACGTTGGCACAATCATACAGATGGCTTTGGGACGGTTTGGCAATGACTGAGCAATACTTCAACCTCGTGTTGCTTCCTAATGTCTTGAGATAAAAGATGTTTATCTGGGGGTACGTTGTGCATCAGATGTTTGATAATCTGGGCGCCTTCTGCACCCGGTGTTTAGAGTCAGAGTATCTGGCTTTGTGGAGATAATTTGTTAGCTTAAACACGTGAAAAGGAAAATTATGTTTTCTCTAAGCAGAGGCTGGTTCTCAATGTACGAGTTTTAAAAAGTTGCAGATAAGAGAAATACACAGTTCTTATGATTTAAAGTCCTTTAAATGAGAGGCCAGAAGTTGTGCCGAAGTGACGAGTTTTCTCAGTCAGGGCTGTATTTAGCATTAACCTCAAGGTTTTAAAGCCTTTTTCACATAATCAGTTATTTTCCCAAACCAATATTTGAATATATCCTTTCTAAAAAGTTCTCCGCATCATTTCTAGATATCATCTATCCAAAGAAGTGAAGCAAAACGTCATAGAAACCTTCCCAGACCTTCCAGAGTGTAGAAAACAACTGAGGCCCCTTTTTTCCTTACAACCTTCCTCCTCTCACACAAAAGGCTTCTGCAGCTCTGAACTGAAGAAGCCGTTTGAATGAGAAGTGGCTTTAGTCCAGCCCAGAACATACGCTTCCACCTGATGCTGAGCACTGCCATTTAGCTGTCTAAAAAAAGGTTTCTACACGTTTCCCTCGCTTTCAAGAAAGAGAAATGTTGCTGTTTTGAATAATTTCTGGTTTTGAAAACCTCAAACAATAATGATGGGAAATAGAGCGCTACCATCACTCGTACTACTATTAGTAGTACTACTAATAGTAGTACTACTATTAGTAGTACTACTATTAGTAGTACTACTATTGGCAGTACGAGGGATGGGTACATCAATAACATTTGATGTTGTTGTACTATAGTTGATGTGCTACAAGCAGCTGCCTGCAGACAGGCTACCACAGCAGACAGCCCAACTAATTAACCAACTAATCTCAGCTTGTTAAACTCATCACTATTTGAAGGGCAAAACACCTAAAAGGGATAATTTTCTGTGCAACCACTAATTTAGCAGACGTTTATTCTATATGCGTAGCTTTTTATGCATCCAAATAACAGTAAATGCTATAGAACACAACTGTAACAATCAGTCTGTGATATTCTTCTAGCAATAGCAGGAATAATTGTTGCCTTTATGTTTGAAATAAAAGCAATTAGATCAAGTCAACATTTTTGTTTTTTTGTGGAAAGATTGTGACATTTTTACCTCAAATTATCATCCTGTAAGACATCCATAACAGCCAAAGCCTGGTTGTCTCCAGACAGCAAAGCTAACATACTATGTAACTTAATATTTGTCTACATTTTGAAACTAATTTGGCCTCTTGGTGTTATAATCCCAGCCATTATGAGCTTATCATGAACCATGAATTAAACTGAATTAATAAAAGTTGTAAAAATAAAATCTAAAACAGAAAAGAGACCCTTTCTGTTATGATTACATGAAATTTGTCACAAACTGCAGCTGATATTCAGCTATAAGTGAAAGGATAACAGAAAACAGGCTGAACACTGGCTACAGTGAACAGAAAGTCTCTGCAGATCTTTACTCTTTGGCTCCGGTGCATTTGGACTCGACCCGATCCCGACACACTGTGCTTTACAGAGACAAGATTTGACTTCAAACTGTAGAAAAGAAATATAAGAACTTTTCTGTGTTTTCCTTAAAGAACTGTACAAGATTATTTAAAATAAAAAAGTCAACAATTAGTTATACATCTTATTAAGACAACATTGTTTATGTTATATTACTATAAAGAATTGCAACTTATGTGATGCTTTAGTTTACTACAGTAGGCAGTATTCCTTTCTTTAGAGTGCTGGGCATTTCTGTATTAAACAGGGTGGAGGTACATAGTTATACTTTTAATAACAGATGTATAAAACTACTTTGATGGAGCACCATCATTTAAAATCATGTCCTATTTTGTAAAACTGAACGAAGGTTTAGGTCTCACCTGTTAGAAAATCCTTAATGACCTTTATTTCTCTGCAATAACAACAACTGTCCACAAGATGGCGCCAGCTGACCTTTAAGACGCCTAAGAATGCTGATTTTACACTGACAAATGAACTTTGATGATCCTTCACCTTCACCGGACTCTGTACCTGTAGAGCAGAGAACGTCACTTCAGTCTTTTTTTGCAGCACACCAGCTTCCTGCCCGTTCTTCTTCTGCTTGCACTCCACAAATCCAGGAAGCTCCATTTCTACCACTCGCTGAAAAAAAGGAATACTGCATTTCTCCTGCACCACTTTCTTCAGCCTTTGTCCACGACACTAGTTTGCATCCTGCAGGGGAACTTTAGGGGACAGGGTGACGGAGGTCGAGCTAGGCAGGCCCATCCCTTGGGGAGGACGGAGTCTGGGATGTTGAGCTGGAGGAGGAGGAGGCTGAGCTCTTCAGAGATCCCAGAGTCTTGCTGAACCACGAGTTCTTAGCAGCTTGGATTTCAGTCATCAGGACTCCACGCTGATGCTCGAGCTCCTGCAGATCAGAAGGAAGAAGACAGTTTAGTAAACAGAAGCAGAGGACAGATCCTTCAGTGGATCAACACCAGAACCCTTCAGAAAAAGTTCCAACTTTTATTCACTCTTTCTTCTTCATGTTTCACAGCGCACGTTGAAAAGGATTACAACTGCTTTACCAGAAAACACACAGACAAATAAATATTACAGTTAAGCCCAAAGGTATTCATACCCCTGGAAAACGTTTATTTTTAAACATTTCTTTCAGCGAGGAAATGAAGAGGACATTTCTCAAAAAATAAAACAAAGCAGAAAATGATCTGTTTTCTTTTATATCTTAATAAAAACAATTCAAAACAAAATTTATACCTTCTCAGTAATTAATCGAAATGTTTTTACTGGCATTAAAGGAATCAAACCCTTCTTATAATTGCTGACCAGCTTTTCACAAGCCTCCACTGGTATTTTGATGATTTATCTTTCACAATGACCTCCAAGTCTTTCAGGTTGGAAGGCCTGCTTCCCATCACCCTAATCTTTAGCTCTTTAGCCTCAATAGATTATCAGTTAGATTCAAGTCAGGATTAAATGTTACTGTTACTTCCACTCAGAAGAAACATGCTCATAAAATAAAAGTCACTCTAGAAGCTTAGCAAAGGCCTTCATTGCCTCGTTTTAAAAACCAGTTGGTTCCAAGTTTCAACCAACAGAGCCAAACTGTCCCCCTCAGATTAAAGGAAATTGGAGGAAATGTTCAAAAACAAATCAGGACCCATCCTTCCAATCATCGTCTATATATCCCTGCAGGGTTGTGTGGGGGCCTGCTGCCTATCTCCAGCAGTCATTGGATGAGAGTCCATCACAGGGAATCAGAACCACCAAAGCTTTACGGTAACAAAAAGATGCTGACATTTTAAGATCACAGTGAAGCAAGTTTAATGTTAACATGGACAGAGAGAAAGAAAAAACAGCTTGTTCTAAAACGTACGAGCCAGAAACCTTCTGGAGAAACGTTTCATGGCCAGAGGAGATGAAGACTGAGCTGTTTTGCTACAAAAGAAAGTTGTTTACAGGAGTCAAGGTGAGACTTTCAAACTGAATCGACTGTCTAAGATGGTGGTGGCAGCATCATGCTGAGTGGTTCACTGCACAAAGTGGTGGACTACTTCCACATTCTTCTACTTCACCTCAACAGCTAGATGGTTGAAACATGGAGCCAGCTGTGTGTTCCAACAGGACAATGACCCCAAAAGCACAACAAAACTAGTCCTGATTAAGCTTCTTAAAAGGCTGCAAATTCAATCCTACTGAAAAGTTATGGACTATGCTTGAAAGAGGCATCTGTGCCAAGAAACCAACCAATTTAAATTAACCCCACTAATTCTTTAAATATCCAACCAGAAAATAGCCAAAGCTTGTTTATGGCTAAGAGACACTTGTTATGAATAACATATACATTGTAAACTAAAGTAAACTGATCTAACACACAGACAGAAATACTAACTCAGGGTTGCTGGGAATCAAACCGTTTATGCAGAATGGCCTCGAGAGATCATGTTTAAACTTTATATGATGACAAAATGATTAAATGTGGTGCGGACACCAGCATCATTTTACAATACTTACAAGTTGGACTTGATGAATGTTGTGAAAGAAATTACCCAATTTGAGGATTTCTATTGTTACAGCAGTGATGCTCAGCAGAAAACCCCAGAAACTGTGCTGTTTTTGCCCTCGGTTTGTTTATTTTTCCCTTAAAGGAAAATAATTATCTACCAAACCGAGGGAAGAACAACGGTGTACTGCAGACTAGAGCTATGTTAAATCATTTTGCTTGAAATAGACTAATAATAACAACATGGCTCTCTCATCATTCTGCTCACCTGGATTCGGCACTTTGCTTCCACCAGCTGGAGTTTGGTCTGAGCCAGCTCCAGCTCCAGATGCCTGAGCTGCTCCTTCAGCCCGTCCTTCTCCTCGTCCGGAGGATCGCTGGATGTCCTGTCGCTGCCGGGGGAGGAAGCCTGCAGGGAGCCCAGCGTGCTGAACAGGTCCCTGCACTGCCCGCAGCCCATCACTTTATTCTGCACAGCGACACGTGTTGTTAGGGCTGATGTAAAAAGGAGAAGCTGTGCTGGCATGCATGCTACGGTAAAGACACTTTTGGGACTAAATGCACAGCTTTAACTTGCAATACACAGAGATACATTTATTGTAAAGCAACAGGAAACAAAACCTTAATTATCAATCTGTTTCATAATGAATGACCATCTTAGTGTTTCTGTGTAGTAGCTCCTTGTATCAATGTGATGTACTGTTGCAACACATTAAAGTATTAAGAATCTAATTAAAAAAGTCTGCTGCCACACCTGCAAAGCAGCCCACTGCATGTTTTACGAGGGCTAAACGCTTGTGTGGGATTATTTCTGCAATCAAGCTCTTCGTTGGTGTGATTGTGCTTAAAAATCCCCGCTGTCTGACTCAACCTACTGTGGCTTTTGTCTGAAGTTTAACTGTCTCGTAGCTTTTAGCCGCAGCTGGCTGTGCATTAGCCGTGTATAATCTCACCCTGACAATGTCGAGCTCCTCTTTAGTCGCCGCCTGCTGTTTTTCCAGCCTGGTGCTCAGCTGGGAGCAGATCTGAAATCAGGCGAGGAAGTGGAGTTAGACAAACTGCAACGCATGAGGCACGATTTCCAATCTAGACGTTGAATATTTAGAATAAACAAGGCCTTCTGTTTATCTACAGAATGCCTTATAATTCAGTGCTAACTACTGTCTTTCCAGAACTCATCTTTTCAAAACAGTAAATACAAATAAAAACATCCATACCTTACATAATTACAGTTCATATTTTGAAAATTCAATGAATAAAATATGGTGGTCCTGTTACCTGTTTGTACTCAGCTATGATGGCTGTGGTTTTCTTGATCTCCATCTCTGCTTTCTCCAGTTCCCTCCTGAACACCTCCTTTAGCTATCAGAGACAGAGGAGGATTGGAAAAAAAAAAGACTAAAAAGGCCTGAAACAAAATAATTCTCATTCTCATTAGACTGCTTCTTTCTTACTGATTTGTGTACAGGAACTATTTATTGGTGTTACATTTGGGATCAGTGGTGAAAAATCAACAAATTCACAGACGGATATACAATTCATTTATCCAATAAATTAAACAGAAAATTTCTCCCCTTTAGATATTTTGTCTTTTTTCCCACCAGGTTAAAAACATAGTTAGATTAAAATTATATCTGGTTACTCTGATGCTAAATCATATTTCGCTACAGCCAGAAATGGGAAATGAGCCCAAACACGGCAGGCACAAGATGAACAGTCAAACATCTTTGTTAAAAATTATTTTCTGTCCAATTCACAACTGTGAATTCTGCTTTGAAAACTGCTTTGTGTTGGTCCATTACATAAACCCCCAATGAAGCACACTAAAGTTTGTGGTGAGGTGACACACTGAAAAATTTAAGGGGTGTACATACTTATGCAAGGCGCTGCAGGACTTTAAGGTGGATACTTAGTATTTTCTGGCCAATTATAATTTCAAAGATCAGTTTAGGTGACAAGTTTCAGAGAGTGGGAAAAGATTCAAAAAATGAACAAAGTCAATTAGAGCTGCTGTTTTATTACATACATACTGTGGATATTTTTTATTTAAATTAGAAGAATCATTTAGGATGTTAGCAGTTAGTAGTTTTTTAAGTTTATCAAATGCTAGATCAAAACCATTAACACAATTTAATAATGAGGATATTGAATTTCTGGCTGATCTGTCTTTTAAATCTCAGCTGTTAAAGTAAAATTGTTCTGGTGTGAAAATGTGACCTTTAGTCGTCATCCTTCACCTAATCGGTTTTCTCTGCTCATTGGCAGCAGCTAAATAAAGCCATTAATGATTTTCTTTCTACCAACACTCCAACAAAAGACGTAAATATATGCAAACAGGGAGGTCATTCAGCCTCCTTCTCATGATAACACAGCCTTTCTGTGGGAAGTTACATCTGTTAACTGAAGAACTGGATTGCAACCCGAGGACAAATGTTACCTGAGCAGTCTCCTCCTCCTGCCGTCTCTTCTCCTCCTCCGTCTCCACCAGCCGTTGTTTGGTGCTCAGCAGCTCTTTGTTCAGAACATCAGCCTTGTCTTCAGCCTGAGAGTGGGTCCAAACAACAGCACACACTTTATCTAATATTCAATATAGGCCCACAGTACGACACGGTTTACCAATGCATTAAAAAGTACGAATGTGCAGTGACAACACAGACTAATGCTGAACTGTTCCCCTAAATGGCCCCGTAGATGGACAACACCACCTGGAGAATGCAGCTACACCCGGTTTAATGATTTAATGGTTGAAGTGGTTTAATTAAATAACTGAGCAGGTGAAAAATCAGCCAAGGCAACATTTGTTTCCAACATGTTTTACCCACAGACTAAAGATTTTCAACAGGTTATAAAATCAGTACAAAATCAGCAAGTATTTTTATTTGCTAACACAAAATAACGTGAAAGATTTTTTAAAATTTCTTTAAAGTCATAAGTTTACATAGATTTCCTTTGAATTTGGTAGAATTTCCTTTTAACTATATCGGGTCAAGGATTTTGGGTATCCCCCGTCAATCTTCTCACAAAAGTTTGCAGGAATTGTGGCCCATTGCTCCTTGGCAGAACTGGTTTAATTAATTCAGGTTTGAAGGCCGGCTTCTTCACAAACATCTTTTCTTTGTGATTGTCGCTCAAAAACATTGACTTAGTTGTCCATAAGCCACTTTGTGACTAATTTGGTGGTATGCTTAGACTCATGGTCCATAATGAAAACCTATTTGTGCACAAGCAGTACCTTTCTGGCTGATGTTGCTTCAGTATTTCCACATAATGTTCTTTCTCCATGAAGACATCTACTTTGTGAAGTGCATCAAATTCTCCTGCAGCGACCTCCACATGTAACAATTGTCGTTTTGGCCAAACATTTTAATTTTAGTTTCATCAGACTACAGGAAAGGTTTCTTTATATTAAGGTCTTTGTCTCTGAGTGGATTTTACACACTATATTTGGGCTTTTTATGTTAAATTTTAAGTAATTGCTTGTTTTTTTGCAGATTGGCATGTGAGACCATGTACAGGATTTATTTCACTTACCAGATTACTAAAAAATGATGTCTCTCATTATTATTCAATCATTTAGTAAATAGAAATAATTTTAGTAATTCTAACTAACCTAAGTTAGGGAAAGTTTATTCTGATTTAATGTCAGATCGCAAGGAAAAAAAAGGTAATGTTTCTTTTATAAACTGCATATTTACATCTGCTTTCAACTGTAAATGTAAAGCTGAAAAAATATTATTGCTTCCTAATTTAAACATATCTGTCAGACAGAAGTTCACTAAAACTGTTACCTGGTCGAGATCATTCCGGAGTGCGATCTTACTGGTGACCAGTTCATGTGCAAGGTCATCATTCTCCTGCTCCAGCCTCATACTGGCTTCTTGTAGTCGCCGGTTCTCCCTCTACACACAACACAACACATTTCAGATCGATCTGTCTCTGCTACAGGCTTTGAAATTTGCCCGGCACTTGCTTTATGATTCAAAGAAATTGTAGAGACATAGTCCTGATAGGAACTAATGCCACACTGTAAATTTATTGCTGCATCAAATTCATGTCAGAAAGATCGGATAGAGAATAACTAAACAGTAAATTTAAGGTGTTAGCGCTGTTTTTAGAGTCAGACTCTGGACAGAGGAGAAGGAAAAAGCGACAAAGATAAAAAAAAAAAAACACACACTGTACAAGTTCACCCCAAATATTCAGACACTGCTTAATATTTGTTGTTGGTTGTCTTAGATGCAGAGACACTGAAGATGACTGTCGGGAAGCCTGAACCCACTGACCCACAACAGATTGCACATTCAAGCCCAACATGAAAGTTTTTCCAAGAAGTCTTTTATGACAAAGAATTTTCACTGGTACTTCTTATGACTTTCTTTCAGTAATGGCCTTCTTCTTGCTGTTCTTCTGTACAGACTGATTGCAACTGCAGACACCAGTTTTAAAGTTCTGTAACATTCTCCCCTGAATGTAGGTCTGGTATCCTCACAGCATGCACTAAACTAATATTTCCTATTACCCTCTAATGATGCTGCCATTAACTATATGTTATGTTCCGTTACACCCGGCCCAGCATTTCTGTTTAGCCTTTACACCTTCCTTGGGTCCGGCCGTCAGCTGAGCTATTGCTGCCACTAACTATATGTACTGTTTTTCATTTAATAGCTCGCACTACAGACTCAGAGCAAATCTGTTTAGATGTATTTTTCTCGTAGATAACAACACTATAAAAGAGCTTCTGTTGCCATTAATTTTTACATTTTCTTTAACATGGACGTACTCCTGGATCTGTGTAAGCCTTAGAAAGTACTCACTCCTAAAACAGCGCATCTGTGTTTTTTGTGGGACTGCTCTGTCTTCTAAAACCCACAGGCTGTCGCAGCAGGTTGCTGTTCACACTGAACCAGGTTCTACTGGGGGTTTCCTTCTGTTAAAAGAAAGTGGTTCCTCCTCCACTTGCATGGCCAGTATAAGGAAATGGTACAAAGATATCGACTAGACGCAATCAATTGTCCACTGTCTACATTCAGTCGATTGCTTGATGTAATTGTCTGGGCTCCTATAGAAAACATATTTTATTTCAATAAACTGAACTTGACTGCACTGCATTATAACTAGGATCAAATTGATACTTTTTAATTGAATCTGAATCCATCCTAGCTATACAGGTCCTTCTCAAAATATTAGCATATTGTGATAAAGTTCATTATTTTCCATAATGTAATGATGAAAATTTAACATTCATATATTTTAGATTCATTGCACACTAACTGAAATATTTCAGGTCTTTTATTGTCTTAATACGGATGATTTTGGCATACAGCTCATGAAAACCCAAAATTCCTATCTCACAAAATTAGCATATCATTAAAAGGGTCTCTAAACGAGCTATGAACCTAATCATCTGAATCAACGAGTTAACTCTAAACACCTGCAAAAGATTCCTGAGGCCTTTAAAACTCCCAGCCTGGTTCATCACTCAAAACACCAATCATGGGTAAGACTGCCGACCTGACTGCTGTCCAGAAGGCCACTCTTGACACCCTCAAGCAAGAGGGTAAGACACAGAAAGAAATTTCTGAACGAATAGGCTGTTCCCAGAGTGCTGTATCAAGGCACCTCAGTGGGAAGTCTGTGGGAAGGAAAAAGTGTGGCAGAAAACGCTGCACAACGAGAAGAGGTGACCGGACCCTGAGGAAGATTGTGGAGAAGGGCCGATTCCAGACCTTGGGGGACCTGCGGAAGCAGTGGACTGAGTCTGGAGTAGAAACATCCAGAGCCACCGTGCACAGGCGTATGCAGGAAATGGGCTACAGGTGCCGCATTCCCCAGGTCAAGCCACTTTTGAACCAGAAACAGCGGCAGAAGCGCCTGACCTGGGCTACAGAGAAGCAGCACTGGACTGTTGCTCAGTGGTCCAAAGTACTTTTTTCGGATGAAAGCAAATTCTGCATGTCATTCGGAAATCAAGGTGCCAGAGTCTGGAGGAAGACTGGGGAGAAGGAAATGCCAAAATGCCAGAAGTCCAGTGTCAAGTACCCACAGTCAGTGATGGTCTGGGGTGCCGTGTCAGCTGCTGGTGTTGGTCCACTGTGTTTTATCAAGGGCAGGGTCAATGCAGCTAGCTATCAGGAGATTTTGGAGCACTTCATGCTTCCATCTGCTGAAAAGCTTTATGGAGATGAAGATTTCATTTTTCAGCACGACCTGGCACCTGCTCACAGTGCCAAAACCACTGGTAAATGGTTTACTGACCATGGTATCACTGTGCTCAATTGGCCTGCCAACTCTCCTGACCTGAACCCCATAGAGAATCTGTGGGATATTGTGAAGAGAACGTTGAGAGACTCAAGACCCAACACTCTGGATGAGCTAAAGGCCGCTATCGAAGCATCCTGGGCCTCCATAAGACCTCAGCAGTGCCACAGGCTGATTGCCTCCATGCCACGCCGCATTGAAGCAGTCATTTCTGCAAAAGGATTCCCGACCAAGTATTGAGTGCATAACTGTACATGATTATTTGAAGGTTGACGTTTTTTGTATTAAAAACACTTTTCTTTTATTGGTCGGATGAAATATGCTAATTTTGTGAGATAGGAATTTTGGGTTTTCATGAGCTGTATGCCACAATTATCCGTATTAAGACATTAAAAGACCTGAAATATTTCAGTTAGTGTGCAATGAATCTAAAATATATGAATGTTAAATTTTCATCATAACATTATGGAAAATAATGAACTTTATCACAATATGCTAATATTTTGAGAAGGACCTGTATATTTCTGTATATGAGCTGGATCTGATATGTTTAGTGAATGCCTTGAGAAGATATTTGTTAAGAACAGGCACCACATAAATAAACTGAATAAAAATGAGTGAATGAGAATCTTGCTATCACCATATTTAATGGTAGGGATGGTGTTCAGTTTGTCTTTCATCTGATCGGAGCACCTCTTCGCCTTCCACAGAGTTGCTGTGTATTAAATCCTAATTATATGTCAAGAAATTCTTCTTCAAGTATGGAGCTAGCCTCCTCTCCTGCCTCCACCAAGTACCCACAGCATATCCTTAAGTCCCCTTTATGGCCCATTAGTGGAGTCTCATGACTGCCAGGTTTAGCAGTAAATGCTCTCACATGATGGGCATACAAGGAGAACATAAAACTGTCATCTGACCCTGATTTCCATGTCACTTTTAAAGTAATTACATTTTTTAACGCTTAAGTAACACTAAACTCACATAAATATGCACAAACATGTATGCATGACAGAGCTGAAGTCAATATGTATCAGCTCTGAACTGTTAGATGAGCAAAAACAATCCTGATAGTATAAACAGCAAAATTATAAACAAGAGAATATAAGATTCTTTTCTTAAAAAGTCTTTTGGAGCAGAGGAAGCTTACCGAGCGTCTGTCCACAGTCACAGCGTCCACAGATAGAGCGTCTAGAAGCGCTGACTAGACTTTAACATAGCCTCACTTTCCTGTCACGCATTCCCAGCCACGTGGTCTCACTCAATAGTCTCTTTCAATTAAAAATGGTTCTATTTTTTGTTGCTTTGAATACTAAAAGCATGCATGAGAAATAGAGTAATTTACTAGGTAACAAGTACAAAGACTTAACAATCAGGAAGCTAATCAACTAATTAAAAACACATGCAATTACCAATGCAACAAACACTACATACCTCAAACTCGAAACCTTAAAAACTCCAGAGGATTTTGTAAAATAAATTTTTTGTATCAATGAAAGCTTTGCTGATCTTTCTTTTCTGGCCCTGTGGGGTAAAACAGTTTCCACTGAGTGTATGGCAGCTAGGTCTAAGTCTAACATCTCATCTACATCTAGAGTCTTCCTTCCTTCCTTCCTCTGCACCATAATTAGGTGTTTATCCTGCAGCACATCGCTCTCGTCTCTGGGAGAAAACAACCAGAATCAACTCTAAAGGTTTGTCTGTACTGTTCAAACAATTGTTTATGCTTTGCTTTTAAATCAGTCATTGGTTATAATGCAATACATTTAAAAGTTAAAAAAATGTGTTTGCACTTTACTAATTTGAATCGCATAGCCAGTCCTTCCATCCTGAGAGGACGTTTAGTAGACCAACATTCAACCAACCTTCATATGCAGTTAGATTCACAGAATAAAAAGTTATTCATCTTCTAAATGTCAAGACATATTCATTGTTATTTAGTTTCTCCACTGTAAAATTAGTAAGAATCCTTCTGAATACAGTTTGCAGACATTCTCAACATATTCTTGAAGGTCACTGAACACGCTATGCCCCTTGAGTTTGCAATGCTTGAAAAATGACCCAACTCTGGATTATGGTCTATTTTAAATGAAAAAAAGCACATGCTGCTCCTGCTACCTGTTGTTTACCGAGTGAATACTATTAGCAACATAAGTTGACAGTGATGTTAAGAAAAGATAAAAGTCAGAAACAACATAAATATTGTAAAAATTTTTCCAGATCTTATAGATCAGTTCACACATTTATATTCAAATCAAAACCAACAATGGAAGGATGGATGGACTGAATTTATGTAATGCTTTTGTAGTCATACAGACCACTTTCAAATGCGCACATTTACACACCGATATGCAGATCTGCTGGCAATTTGGGGTGAAGTGCCTTGGCCAGGGGCACATCAACATGTGACAGGAGGAAGCTGGAATTGAACCAGCTTCATGGATGGATGGATGGACGGATGGATGAATGGACAGAAAAAACGAAACGTGCGAGCATTCAAACTCACAGTCATTTTCAGCTTAATAACCAATATTATAATATTTCTGGAAGCACTGTATGGGGAAGTTACACAATGACAAAGACACTGAAATCAGTTTATTTGGGACAACTACCTGACAAGATGGAGACTTTCCAATGTGATTTAAAAGAATATGTCATGGTGTGTTCTCCATCCTTGATTCTTCTGCTCTGACTTTGCTGGCAACCCATACTAAGTCCCTGGAAGCACTGGTAGAACTTGCTTTCCTGTCTTCCAGCAAGCAATTAAAAAGAAATCAATTCATTCCGATGGATCATAAGCCTCCTAATGAAATCTTACAGGTTCGTATTAGGAAGGTCTTTTTATTTCAAGATTATGAGGTTGTATTTTCCTTTTCCATACTTATCTAGACCTGGAAAATACTGAAATCAAATTTGATAATTTTACACAGGAACTCTGGTGGAGTGAATTAGTACTACTGCTTAAACAAAAAGAGAACAGAGAGGTTTGGAAGAATAAGAAAATCTATACACAGAAAGAAAAAAACAAATAAATAAAAACAGATACAAAGGTAAGGAAGCTTGATCATCGTTTAATTTTAAAAATATCTGCCTCACCTCTTCATCTTATCATGAACGAATGATCTAAAACCTATTTTTATAGATGTTAGCATCATTAATGACAAGTGAGTGCTGTTTGATGAGACACACTGGAACCAAAAATAGTGTCACCAACAGTACAGCTTCCAATATTAGAAAAATAACTGATTTCTGATATAAGCCCAAAAACTAAACTAAGCAGCATTTACTAAGACAGAAACATCTTCTCTATCATCATTTATGGAGCCTTATCAACAACCAATCTCTAGCCTGGAGACGTATTTCACATAAACAACTATGTAGCAAAACAAAGTTGAGTGTTTGTCGTACCTGGTATCGATCGATGGGGTCTTCTTGTTGCAGCTGGCTCTCTCTCAGCGTCTGATACTCCTTCTCAAACTTTTTCAGCTTTTTGGTTGGAACCTGAAGAAAAGTTGAAAACCTTAACTTTACTCATAACTCTGCAAACGCTGTCTGATAAAATGTCAGCTGGCAGAATAAAGACTAAACGATTGTTCATTCTCAGTAGTTTGACATTGAGGTGTTTAAACCCATTTATTCAGAAGAAATCAGCTGACCAACTACTTTTTAGCATTAATGTTAACTTCTTGCTTCTGAGGCATGATTGTTTTTAAGAGAACATTTTCTCTGATTCGATGCATAGAATTTTTATCAACAATATGATAATAAACGAGACCTGCAAGCAGGTATACCAAAGTTTGAAAAATGTATGTTTTGAAACCCACAAAACCTTTTTCTATAATACACTAGCTATGGTTTAAAGAGCTTTTGAGATGCCAGAACACATTTTCTCCTGCTTATTGGATCACAGAATGACATGGCGCTTTACCCTCCCCTACCTGTTGCTGCACACTGCTGGTCTGCTGGCTATATGAAGACTCCTACACTTTCCTTTTGTTTAAAAGAAAGATCATTTGTTTATAATTTGTTTTAGTTATAAAAAAAACACAAAGAGTCCCAGTGGGGACTGTAACAAAGCGTCCCCCATTGCTCTTATAAAAGCTAAAGTTTACAAGTTTTTATGGTTTTCCATTAGGTACAGGTACTTGGTACCAGCTCCTTTTTTAGTATCTACTCAAGCCCAGTTGAAAATGCTTAACAGAGGACCACCAGTCACTGATTGGCTATGTGGTGGTGTCACTGGTTGAGTCACAGGAGCAACACAGTTACAAGAATCAAACCTGCCATTTTTAAAACCTGCAACAGCGACTGATCGCATTCCAAGCTTTAAGGGAAACAACACTCACGCTTTAAGGCAACACTAAAATCAACATTTTGATTCAATGCAGAGATGCCGCCATTTTTGTGCTTGGTGGCTGATGGGAAAATAGCTAAATGCCGTTTTGTCGCATTACTTTTTGGGCCACATTTCTTATGATGATTCCACTCTTGTGGAGGTGGTTCTCCATTGTAATGGAAAACACCTCAAACTGTTTAGAGTTGAGAAGAGCCAAGCAGGTACTAATGGAAAAGAGTCATCTGTTAAACTAAAGACTAGACATTCACATCATAGAAAACCAAAACCTTGTTCTCATTCGGAATTATGAACTAAGTTGCTTTATACATATAATTTGAGTAAAACACATCGAAATATAGGATTGTAAAATGTTAAAATGTTTAAATGTCTTTTTTATTTATCTTCTGACTGTATTCCCATAATTCTGAATCTACTGTTAGGGAAATGATTTTAAATAAAGAGGCTGCTTGGAATACTTTTCCACCCATCTTCATAACAAAACTGTTATATAAATATTCAAAAAAGAAACAAAACACTCAGTTATCTAAGCTCGACTCTAACAATAAAGTTTCTTGCTCCACAAAATTGGTAGTAATATCTTTAAAACAGAATCAGTCAAAATATTTGAGACATAGAAGCTTAGACCACAAAAACACCTTGAATTCAGAAAACTAAGATATATAACGCAAACAAAACACTAAACTCTTAATGTTCTGTCAAACCTTTCTGAATCTTTTGATGTCAACTAAAGTCTTTTCACATTAAATGAAAAAAGGGTGTAAAAACCTATAAAACGTAGATCATGCTGTTTAATAAACAGCTGTGAGACATGGTTCTGCTCCAACTGTGACTAATATTTTACTCCACTATGCCTCTATCTCTGCTTCAGGTTGATGGTAAGGTTACCTCCCCTGTGTGGAAAAAGCGTTGCCACTGTCGAGGTTTGGGACTGCATGTCAAACCGAGTCACATGACCTCTCTGGTGACACTGGGATGTGTTTGTGTATGTTTGTTCATGCATATCAGCCTCTCACAAGCTGAAATGAAATCCACGGGCTTTTATATTTTGGTGCATTTTTTCTGTCCTCTAGTAAATTTGATCAAACTTGTTTGAGCATCAACATTTTCTGAGCAAAACAGATTGTATTCTTTCCTGAGTCTTTGTCCGTTTTTATTTTACCTGTTTGCAACAACTAAATATTAAACAAACAATCACCTGGTGAGCAGAATCAACTTGACTCGCCCTCAATGTAAGCTATTTTCAGTATCAGTGAGGGGTTTACAAATCAAATCGACAGGAAACGCAGGTCTAAAAGGCTATTTAAAAACAAACTAGCTTCCATAAAACATCATGACATATCTGTGCTTCATTCTGGCTCCAGGAGAGCGAGCGTTCTGTGTGTTTCAGATGTTTTCTTGCTCCAACACACCTGATTCAAGTGGCTGAATGTGCTCCTCAGTATGACACGAAGTTCTGTGAGAGTCTGCTCAAGACCCATTCATTTGACTCAAACGTGTTGAACGTGGGAAACATCCTGGGATACCAACCTTTTAGGACTAACTCGGGACATCGGTGACCTTCATTTTCAATGCACATTATGCATGCAGACCGCTATTAATGCTACATATGCTAACTAAGCTAACATCTAACATAAAAGGGAAGAAAATATACGAAGTGTTGTTCTTTTATTTGCTTTTTGTATTACTCTTAATGAGAAACTGGAATCAGCTAAAATTAATTTAGGTAGGTCAGAGCTTTACAAAACTGGAGACTGGAAATCAGATGCCAAGTTCTGATTAGTTATCAAAACATAATGTCATCAAGCTACCAGTATATAACTGTGGAGAGAAAACGTGATTCTGAATCAGCCTCCTAGATGTCAAATCAATGCAGTTTCTTTTGCTGGCTGTGAACAAAATATTTACATGGAGTTTTACTTTTCAGGTGGAAAGCACAGACATATTCACACATTCATGAAATAAGTATTGTCAGCCAGTGGCAGCAACAGTGCTGTGTACTTTTACATCTGACATATTGTATGAACACATGAAACACTTATGATGTATTGAAGCTTCTAGGATAGTTGTACAAAAAGCATCTGTGTGAGCATTTTCAAGGCTAAACCTAGTTGTAACTTTAAACAGTCTTATACCTGAGATTTATAAATAATAATTGTATTCATTTTCAGAAGGAAAGCACGTTGAAACAAAAGTCCTAAAAATGTTTCCCCCAACAGTCTAAATTTATGTATCTTGTTCAGCGTCCTATGAGATTGGCATCTATATTTTAAATTTAATGATAACCAGTTTCACTCCAGAGTTAACACAAGTACAACATTTTCTATTCAGATTTTGTTCCTTTTTAAGGTTTTGTTTTCTACCCGCTTGTGTTAAATCAATACTGTGAAAGCTGCCTGTATGGAAATAAGCTAAAAGCTTTACAGAACTTTTAAACACAAATGATCTTTGCAATGCAAACTCCCTTCATTGATAAAAAGCTAAGGGGAAAAAGCAGCCTGCACATACTTCTTAAAAAAAGCTAAACTAGAACAGTCGATATGTTAGTGGCCCGTTAGTTCACCGTACAATCTGATGACTCGAATCACGCCAATGATGTACGTTAACGTCAGCTAATGAATCAGGCAAACAAATTCTCTTCAGATACCAGAACCCAGCTCTTTCTAAACAGAAAGAGCAATTCAGTCTCTGCTGGATGATTAATTATCACTTTCTTCTATAACAGGAGATAAACTAAACACAAGGTTTGCATGAAGGCGCTGGCAACACTAAGGAACAAAAGGTCTTATTAGACATAAAGTTTGAACAACCTAAACACACACATACATTCATCGGTACGATCATTCTTGGGTTTTGCTCTCATGGTCTTTGCTAATTTTTCCTGCTGAAGTTTGTTTACCTTTTTGAGGTGTACAGTATTACCATAGGGTTGATCTTTCAGAGACAGCCTGCAGATTTGATTATTTTCAACATGCAACAATATCTCAGTGTGGAGTATCTAATAATTGAAGTTTATCTTTCAAGTATTTCAATGTGACCTTAAAATAAAACCCAAATCATTCCTACCATGTTTTTATTGGTGCACAGCTGCGTTATATTGTTCAATACTGTGAGTGATTGTAGTTTTTAAAAGTGTGATGGTTTAAAATTACATTTAAATTACGAAGCTTGTGTTTCACAAGAAATATTACCAAAGAAGCCCTTTAATGATGAAGTGATAATGTAGTTTCTTTATCAGCGCTCTGTTTCCTTTGTGAAACACAACATGACAAAACAAAATTAAAAAAGGATCATTTGTGTTGGACACTTGTGAAAGTAAAACTTTACCTCCTTTTATGAACAAACTTATCTAAAGCTTTCTCCAACAAACTGCACTTCACAAACTAAACATCAGCCATTTCATGTTTTACATACTTTGAGCATTTAATGTGAAAACTCTACAAGCTCAAACACCATAAAAAGTGTTTAATATTTTCTCTGACCCATGAGATGTTGAGCCGCTCTTGTCAAGTTACTTGGTTTGAATAAAGAAAAATTTACATCAGTGCATTTACAGTGTGTTTTTTTTTTTAGCTGCAAATAGAGGAAATCTCTTATTAGGAGAGACATGTCTTAGCTTATAAAGGAGATTATTTTTTGATAAAAAAGATCTTCCTGTGGGTAGAGGTCTGATGACTGTAAATCTCTTAACATGTGATTCTGTTTATGTTATAAATAAATGATATTTCATTGGACTTTAAAGGTTTTAGGACATAAAACTGGCAAAAAGATTTTCAATCTATAGTAAAATAATCCAGTGTCATTGCTGTGGGGTTCCAAGGGGTTTTCCTGTCATTTGTAACCACAAGTTTTACACAAATAAACGTAAAAGCGTCTGAAATTCTCCAACATTCAATAACACATAATTCAAATCTCTGACATACATTACCGATATGGTGCAATTTTACAAGGCCATTTTATTTCACTTTTAGCCCAGTGCATTTTTTACGTTAGTCACCTGACAACTGACCTACAGAATTTCATCAAAGTACGAAGAGTGACAACAAACAGTTTATTTTTTTATTTTTGGTATATTTCTGGATTTTCATGGACAGACATAATAGAACCTAACATCTTCAGCAACTCACATGACATCTAAATAAACATACACGTTGGGTTTAAAGGGAAAAATGAATCTTCAGACAAATTCACGCTCCATTTCCAGAACATTTAGTGTGATTATGAGAGACGTCTGTGAGGACAAAAGGTCAGCACCAACATAGGACATGCAATTAAAATATGGTACCACAGGAAATGGTACCAGGCCCACTTTTAGCTTTCTGACCCAAATCCCTGATGCAGAAAATGGAACTTTGGTCCCAAAACTCCTGGCTCAGATCACAAATCAGGTACTAGACTAAGCAAAACACTATGAACTTTACTACAAGGTTATTGGACAATAGCTCCTACATGACGGAGAAGCCCCAAAGTTTGAATATGAAAATGAGGACAATGCCACCTGGACATTTGAGGAAAACTGGGCCAAAGAATTAAATTACGCATGCGAGGGAAGCTCAAACCCGTGCACACAATTACTCAATTTACCCCTAACGTCAGAAACGGTTCCAGACATAACAGTGAGAACACCCACACATTCATTCAACAGTGTGCAGCATCTACCACATGGAAGGAAATATGTAGTTTCACTTAAAATGAATTTTCCATCTATGCTTATGAACAACTCTATCAGTTTTCTAAATGAAATAAAGATACAGATCAGAAAGACAAGAAGTAGCCTTCAAAGACGTGAGAAGTAAGTCAGAGAAGATGGTATGAAAGCAGACCTACCACAGGTCTGAGAGCTCGCAGTGGTTTAGAATGAGCGACCAAACAAGCCAAGGTGTCCTCCTCGCTCGGACGACCAACTACATGAGCGTCGTAAGCCACCACGATGGACACCTCCTGCATCATCTTGGTTCCTGCTCCGAGCAGTAAGGAGGTGGGGTGGATGAAGAGGAAGGAGGGAACGGAGTAGGGGAAGTAAAGTGGAGCAGCAGATAGGTTTTGTCTCTCTCTCTGAAAGCGCAGGAGGCGACTGACTGCCTTCAAGAGTCCCACAGAGGGGAAGCCACGCCCACTGAGGAGGAGGAGGAGAGCCGAGTGAAGGGAGAGGGGAGCACAACACACCTGTTTGTTTCTCCCTCTCCCTTTCTGTAACACTAGAAGTGCGTAACAAAGGAGGATGAGTTTGCTATTTCGTCCTCTCCACTGAGCACTTCCCTCTTTCTGCTCACTCTCTCTGGTTTGTGCTCCTCCCTCCTTCAAACACTCTTTTGGGGCTGCATTTTTTTCTGTTTCCTGTTGCTAGTAAAAATAAAGATAAAAGCCTGTGTACATGGTTACACTCAGTACAACTGTGTATGAGGTTGCGAGTGATAGGAAGGAAGTATTCACATCAACCACAGTGACTTCAGTTACATTCCCACAGTCGGAGGTGAAGACAGAGCAGTTTCAAAGCTGTCAAAGCTCCTGCATAATCCCAAAGGAATAAATTAAAGCTTATAATACAAACTCTTCAAGATTTCTGACAACAGCTCCTCAGTCTGCTGTTAAGAAACATACGCTTGATAAGAAAAGTCTACACACCCCAGGAGAAGTAATTTCAGAACTTTTTCCACCGCTAATGTGACCTCTAACCTTTACAAATAAATGCAAAACAAACTGAAATCTCTCAGGGAGGAAATGAAAAATAAAATAATGCAGTCAGGTAAGTGTGCACTACTATAACTGGGGAGATGGCTTCATTCAGAATGATCTTGTTGTTTAAACGTACCAGTCAGAATAAAGGTACAAAAGCAAATTCCCAGGCATTTGATATAACATGAAATACTGTGAAGACGTAATCAACATGGGGAAAATTTTTCCCACAACAAAACATTACTACTCCTCCCTCCAAAATTGATGAAAAGGACAAAAAATGATCAATGAGGCTGCAAAGAGGCCTTCAGAAACATTAAATGAGTTCCATAATAAAACAACCTCCCATATTCTCATTTCTCATACTGGTTTCCTCAAAATTATTTATACCACTGACAGATTTAGATTCGAGGTTATTGTCATTCAACCAAGACGTTTTCTTGTGAAACAAACTACGACAGGTATCATTGACGAGTTAATATAACAGTTACAGCAATCAAACCCTTCTTAAAATTGCTGACCAGCCTTCAGCATGTTTCCACTGTTTTGATGGCTTATCTTTGGTAATGAGCTCCAAGTATTTGAGGTTGGAAGGCCTCCTTGCCATCACCCTAATCTTGAGCTACTTTCATGGGAGCTGAAGTGAAAATATATTTTGGCCTGATGGAGTCATGGTTGAACTTCTGGCCATAACAACGATGTATCACACTGCATTAAAAAACATCGTGCTCACAGTGAAGCATGGTGGTGGTGGCTATGGAGGTGGTGCTATGGAGCCTAGGCCAAGGTGGGGAGATTTATGAGCAGTTCCCAATAACAGTGAATACTGGCATAATACCTTTGAGCTTCTGTTAGCAAGCTATAGATAAAGGTGAGGTGTCATCAATGACTCAAGGCATAGATCAACAAAGGAATGACTGTACAGATGGACCGAAAAAATCTGTGGGCTGATCTGAAGAGATCTGCGCACTGGAGACCTCGAAATCTACTGGATTTAGAACATTTTTGCAACAATAGTGGGCAAATTTTGCCATGCTGAGATGTGCCATGTCAGCATGACTCCTACCCAAAATTACTGAGTGCTCTAATAAAATGAAAAGGTACTCCAATAAGTGATAAAGTAATAACTTATAGGTGAGCACAGCTTTTAAGTTTTTCCCCGAAAAGTTTCAATTTGTTTTCGCTATCGGTTACTTTAACGATCAACCTTGGCCTAACGTTTTATGTTACGAAAGACCTGCTCTATCAGAAGTGATAAGCACCCATTTTATATCTATATATATGTATATGAATTCCGGTTAGTGGGTCAAATGGCTATACATCTTTCAGGGTGATGTCAGAGTTCAATGCGTTACACTCGTTGTATTACTCGATCTGTTAAGATAAAAGATTATCAAGGGTGAATTTGCATGAAACTGGCAAGAAACAGCAGCCTAATAGCTTGGTGTAGCTATTTGTTTTGGAAACTAGAAATGTAATTGTATATATTGTTCAAAACTATTTGGATTACACCCCTTTTCTTTTTTTAGGTTCTGATTCAGTTTGGGCCAGTTGACTTTAATTAAATATGAAGACTATGAAGTAAGATATTTATTGGAGTCACAAATAAATTAAATCAAAGTGGATGACAAGCAAAACATAAATATTACCTTAAGGTGTGGCTATCAAGGCAGGAAGAAAAACTCCTCCTAGCCAGTATGTATTGACACATGATCCCTCAACATACCGCCAAAAACTGCAAATAAGGATTTACTTTTTTGTTAAAGACCATCACTATAGCAATGAGTCTGAATCCAGTAATAGCATTGCTGACAGCCAACATCCTTCTGTCCAGACGACAAACCATTGAGCCTGCTGGGAGATATCCTGATACTGTGGCAAATCATTTAAATACGACGCAGTAACGAAAGCAGTGGAGAGCACAACCACCCATTGGTCAATGTAAGAGCTAGTTGCCATGGAGACTTAATGCATTCTAGTGACTCTGCTTCATTCGTACCCTCTAGACTGAAGAATTTCCCTTTGGTTTCATTTAATATCTTTGACAAAAAATGACTTTTTCCAGGTAGGGCTGAAACAATTAATCAGATATATCAAGATTAATCGATTATTGAAATAATCGTTAACTAATTTAGTAATTGATTAATAGCTAACCGGAGCATACAGACTTTAAAACATGACTTTTGCTGAAAGAACAACCCACTCAGAGCAGTAATTAGGCCAAAATTGTAAAAAAAAAAAAAAAAAAAACAATATATATATACATATATATATATATATATATACATTTCACATTTAAGATGAAAGACCTTCTTTGTCTGTAAATATACTCTATCCAGAACTCCTCAAGTGGTGTAGTTGTAGCTTCATCTGGTTCAAATATTGTAAAAGAAATCTCCAATTAAGCACCTTTTGCTCTCCTATTATTAATCGATGAATCAGAAAAATACTCGACGGATTAATCGATTAGCAAAATAATCGTTAGTTGCAGCCCTAGTAACAGGTAAAGCCAATATGTTAAAATGGTTAGATATGTGTATGAACATTATATAGTAATGTAGTTGTGGATAATTTTGCAAAATTCAACTGTTTGTGGAAAAAAACTATCTGGAGTCAGGATTCTTTCTTGTTATGAAGCTAAAGGAAAGCAAAGCAAATTAAATAGATGCAAATGTGCAACATTGCAGAACATCAATAGATAGAATATACATATAAACAATAGCATCAACAGCATGTTCTAATCCCAAAAGATCATGTCACCCACGCCAATGTCACGGTGTAATTTTCTTAGCTAAGCTGACTGTTTAGGACAAACATGGCTATTTTATGCCTAATTTTATATATACAAGATTCCTTTTATCAATATTTATAGGTTTAGGTGTACGTTTTAAATTTGAGTTAACAACATTTGTGTTTTGGACATTTATTGCATATGTTGCAATATTTTAGGCTATAAAATGGGATCGGCTTTTTGACAACAGTCCAAGTTCTGTATGTGGTTCTCTGAGAAAATTAGTTGTCCAGCTCTGGTTAAGGAAGCTTAATGTTTAGTGCCCCGTAGCTCCAGCTATTATTTGTTTACTATAGAAAGAAGCTTATATGAATATAGTGAGGACTCAGTTTCACAAAGACTGATGTTTAGTAAATCTTGTATTGTAACATCTGTCTATTGCATACAGTTTCAAAGAGATTTAATAGTACTTTTAACGCCACAATACTCCACCACTGTAAAAGAAAGTCCTTGTAGCTGCTGCATTTCTCAAGCAGGCATATATGGCTGGCTATAGTAAAATAAATGATCACTTAACATGCAGGATGATATTGATTCCTGCTGCTGAAAACTTGTAAGAATGTCCAACATCATTGATAAGACCAACATATATTTTAAACAGATTTTGAACGTGTGTACATTTCACTTTAGATCTATAGCTGGAAGTGTAAAATATTATCACTGCTTCCATCATTTCATGTTATACTTTGAGTCAACAGCTTTCCAAGTCTTTTCCAATATCTGCCTTTAGTCTCACAGCCACCTCTCTCTTTCCTCCTCAGTCAGAGAGAAGGTTTATTGAAGTTTAGCTTCTCGGCTGAAGAAATCAGATTAATCAGCCAACCTCTAAGCTGCAAATTAATGCAAGGACATTCTTCTTCTTTTTTAAAGTCATCATTCTGGTTGTGGCTACAATGTATTGTTGAAAAAGGCTGAGAAATTCAAATTCCTCAAAAAATATGCAGAAAGCTTAAGCCACGCTACTACTTGTTGTGTTCATCAAACTAAGGTGCCGAGAAATTCTTTCGCCGTTTTAAGCAGCTTACAGAGCTCTGCTGATCCGACTGAAATGCTGACAGACAGAAACGTGGAAAAAAGGGGAGGGTGAGGAAAAGCAATGCATCTTGTACAAGATGGTGTGCCTTTTGATCAGGATGATCCACGAGTCTCACAAAACAAAAGTACTGTGCTTAGTATTGCCCTTAATGCAGAAACTTACCTTTTATGCTGTGTAAAAGAGATTACTTGTTACAGGAAGGCAGGGAACAAGGACAGAAATGAAACAGGAGAGAAGGAAGGAAGTAAGGAAGGAAGGACGGACACAAACATTTAGACAATGGGATAAGAAGAAAGTCTGGAAATACAATTATTTTTCTGAGTTCTTATTTTTTTATTCATACTTAATTGCATTTCAGAGACCTGTGAAATACTTAAATCAAATTCCAGACTGTTCCAGACGGCATAGGAACCCTGGATATTGGATAACAAAGATCATTTCTAGTAATGATTTTGTTTATACATGAAAAACCTGTCCATGACAGTATAGGTGGTGCAACATGATAGAACAGCCTGAGGTTTGGCTTTGCTGCAGCGTATTGAGGTGAAGGCTATGCTGCATGTATAGCTTTAATAAACAGGTATGTGTCTTTCTGTGATATTGTGACACACTGCAAGCTGATGTGACCTGCTCTGACCTGTAGGGGGCTGAAGTTAGATGGATAAGACAGAAAATAAAGTGAAGAGAAGTGCATGAAAAGCATAACAAACCTCTTATTTATTTTTATCTCTGTCTGACTGACTTCATGCACTTGCATCCACAGGGAAGATTCTATTTTAAAGCTTGAAAGTAGTTTAAAAATATAACGGAGGAGGGGAATAGGTTCATGGAGAAAGCTTCAGGCAATCAGAGATGTTTTTTATTGTTTAATCTGTACTTTTTTACTTCATGAATATTAAACTGAAGGTAGCATTTTGGGTTGTCATTTCTTCCTCAAAACTTAATTTGACCTCAAATAGGTTCAAACAGTGGTCACTTTAACTCCATGAATCCTAATCTAATTTTCTAAAAACATAACTAAATATCTTAGCAGATGAGTACAAAAACCTCCAAACTGAGCAAAAATGGTGAACCTGGAAAAAGAAGACAGGGATTTTTTCTACCTTTTTTTTAGATCAGAAAAAAACCGCAGAGAAGCAAAATAAATTATCTGTTGACCAGAATCTGGTGATCATCTGCTTGCACAGGCATGATGGGTAACAATTAGGTCAGAAACTCAAAACTCTGATCTTTTTAAAATCAGTCAATGCACCATATTCAAGCACTACCGAGTCGTACTGACAACACCACTCAGTGTGGAAAATGCTACTGAAAAAAGAAGTCTCAAATTAGCCATTATCATTATCTTTGAGGTGAATTAAACAAAATCAGAGGTGGCACAGACATAGATAAAGCTTTTATAAAGTAAACTGTATTTTCAAGCATGTTTTTTATGCGGCTCCCTCAGGCTGTGAGAGCGAGGAGAACTTCAACTATTACCTGGAACCCCGAACTGAGTACAGCCAAGTGGTTTTGTTTTATTTAAGCTTTCAACCTCTCCCTGTTGTGGGACATACTGGATTTCAATATGCTGGCAAGTCTGTAGAAAACAAATATCTATAAATAACCTGCCTGCAATAAGCTTGCAATATATTAAAACAATAAAAGTAATTGTTTTGGCAAGTCTCACTTTCTTAGCGGTAAATGTAATGACCTGTTTTGTTCAAAAAAGAAAACCGAAAAGTTGCATTTAATCATGCATTTGCCCTTGCCCTATGATAAATGGTAAAGTAAATAGTAAACGGCCTGCACTTGTACAACGTTTTTATCAAGTCCGACGACCCCAAAGCTTGTTACGCTACAATCAGTCACTCACCCATTCCTACATACACACTGACAGTGGTAATACCTCTGTAGCCACAGCTGCCCTGGGGCAGACTAACTGAAGAAAGGCTGCCATACATTCGACACCACTGGGCCCTCTGACCACCATCAGCGAGCAAGGTGGATGAAGTGTCTTACCCAAGGACACAACGATTGAGACAGATGAAGCGAGGGTTTGAACCGGCAACCTGCCAGTTACAGGACGAACCCCTAGCACCTGAATCCGAATACGTTGAGATAAGTTAAGTTGAATAAGGGTGAGAAAGTTTATCCCTGGTTTCCTGCATGGGACTCTTTTAAGAAGAAACTCATGTTTTAAAAAGCAAGAGAGATAAGATAAATAAATAATATGACGCAAGAGGAAACTGCGCTGAGCCGGGAGAGATAAAGTGATAAGGAGAATGAGACACAAAGTCATGATTTGCCCTCCGGCTTTGTTTTTGTCCCATCGTTTAGCTAACATCACCTGTCTGCACACAGTCTACTACGGCCCTGGAAGAACCCTTCAGTGATGAATCAGGAGGTGGTTTTTGCTTTGTTTGAGGATCCAGGATACCGTTGATATAAATTCCAAGAAAAAACAAGAGAAAACTTCAGTAAAAATATTTAAAACCAACATTTAACCAGATCAGGGAGGCAGGAGCCATAGAGGAGCTTGAAAATGTCAATTATATTAATAATTATATCAGAAAATACAACAATTGTATCAATTGCATGATTTAGCATTTACTATCACTCAAAAAAGGAACATGTTAGAAAAAAAGGCAATTATTGTCTCTTATTCATGGAAAACAGGCTGACAAATCTGCATATACATGCATATGTAAGTTTGTTTGCACTTTTGTACACGTTGCACTGCTGCAAGATTTCACAAGTTAAGCCAGAGATAAGAAGTGAGTCAAAGAGTGGACATCCTGTATATACTAAAACAAAGAAATAGTCACACATTGAGTGGTACAATCACGTACAGCTTGTTATGCCTGCTTAGGGCCTTGTACTAAAGGGGTGCAAAATACTCCTTTAAAATCTAATAATGTGAGTTCTTCTGGTTATGTAAAAAAACAAAAACAAAAGTATGTTTATACAGTGACACATGAACACAGAACATCTAGAAAGCCCAAAAAAAGGAGGGAGGATTAATATGATTTCCATCTTTTTCTGTAAACGTTTTCCTTCCCCTATCCTATCACTCCGCACACTGCTGACATACACACACACACATACATACATAAGAACATGCTGTACCGCTATGGTCTCTGGTGACTTCAGCAAATTCCCTAAATACCAGCAGCCTCCTTTCAAGGCAACGGCGGGGTGATAACATGTGGGCCCAGAGGAAATTTAACGAAAACCGACACTCCTGTTCTGAGTAAAACGAGAATTATCATCTCTGCAAACCATTTAGTCTATTTTCTGTTTACTTCTGCTCTCACAATTTTTCTCAAAAATACCAGAGATCAATTAAAATGTAAGATTTTTTTCTATTTCTTTCTTAAACACACTGTTTTCTAACTGCTTCTCTTTAAAACTGTCAACTGAAATTCAAGGGCTCCAAATGAATGTAAATAAAGGCATGTGAACTATCAATTTACAAGTCAGGACCGTATTTATAGCATGTTTACATACAGTATCCTTAGTACCATTGTTTTGGAATTTCACAGCTTAAAATGAAACTATGATTTGAAAAGAGCCAGTTTCTGTATATTGGTCTCCTCTCTTACCTTAATGTTGCAGGCCTGCTCCATAAGCCGCCGTGCGTTCTCTGCAGCTCTGTAGCGCTTTGGGAGCTGGACTCTGAAGAACTTGAGAGCCCCCTCAAAGTCTGCCTGCAGAAGGTCCTCCTTGGATGTCTGAATGAAGATATGAAGAGGTGGGAGGAGAGGAGGTAGATGAGACACATGCAAATACCAAACGGCTGGGCTTCCACATACTGGCCTGGCATTTTCTATATATACAAGCACAGTCAAGCTGATTAACAACAAGGTCAATCATGCAGGTACTTAGATGAGACATTATTGATTCTGTTTACTTGAATTATTTGATGAGTACAACATAACACTGCAAAACTAATATTAAAATAAAATTGGTCTTAATGTGCAAAATATTAAAAGCAAAATTTCACTAGCAAACCCCCCCGGTCAGTCCAGCCGTAGGCACGCTCTAATGTATGTAATAAAACACAAAATACTTAAAGGCTTCCAAAGTCCTGGGTTTTCCTCTTCAACGTTGCCTTGCAATATAAAAGTATTCATACCTCTTGAGGTTTTCACAATTTCTTATGTTACAACCTCAGATGTGGATGTATTTTAATGAGGGTTCATCTGATAGACCGAAACAAAGTAGCACAGTCTTGTTAGGTGGTAGAAAATGTTTTGAAAAGATAAACTAATTTACAAATAACTGTGGCATGCATACTGGTAAAACATGATTTTTCCATACACTATATAATAAGACTCTTTTTCTCAATGTTGGATATTAAATCAGACTAACATTTCCTGACTTAGGTAAGTTACGATTACCTAAATTATTTATATTTGCTACTTCAGACTTTTGCATACATTAGTATGCCTTTAAAATATAAAAAAAAAAGCTCTGATAAGGATTAAGCTTCTTATGGAAAAAAGAAATCAAATCAAGGTACCAGACAGTGTCACATTTATCTGTTGAAACCATGATGCACAAGTATAAAGAGCATGGGAATGTCCAGTCATCACACTGTTCAGGAAGGAGATCGGTCCTGTCTCCCAGAGAAGAAAGTGTTGTGTGTGAAATGTGTCTATCGACTCCAGAACTAGAGCAAAAAGCCCTGTAAAAATGCTGTCTGAAAATGGTAATGAGTTTAATTATCCACAGTAAAATGAGTCCTGTACCAACATGTTCTGAAAGGTTACTCAGAAAGGAGGGCGCTATTACTCTAAAACCAACACAAAACAGACAGATTACAGTTTGCAATTCACACTAAGGACCTCAATTTCTATGTATATGTCCTTCAGCCTGAAAAACGGATCATAATGAGCATGGCTACATTTGGAGGAAAAGGGGAGAGCATCTCAACTGTGAAGTATGAGGGTGGCAGCATCATGTTATGTGAGTTTTATGCTGCAGGAAGGACTGGTGCATTTCACAAAATCGATCATAAGGAAATAACATGATGGGGGAAAATGTCCAGTGACATCATTTTGGGGTGTTTTAGAGGAGCGAGTCAGGAAACGTTTTCCTCCACCAGTATCATGTAGTGACCTGGCCACTATCCTGCAAGAAGAATAGCTTAAAATACCTCTGACCACTGTGCAGGACTTGTATATGTCATTCCCAAGACGAATTGATGCTGTATTGGCTGCAAAAGGAGGCCCTACACCATACTAATAAATTATTGTGGTCTAAAACCAGGTGTTTCAGTTTCATTGTCCAACCCCTGTATGTGCAAAGATGCTCTTCATCGAATCTGACTGAGCCTGAGCTTTTCCGCAACAAAGTATGGGCAAATGGTTCAGTACCTAAATGTTCTACCCCAAAAGACATGCAGCAAAAGGTGGGTCGACAAAGTGTTGAGTCAAAGATCTGAATAGAAATGTATTTGAATTTGTTTAAAATACTTTTGAAAACAAAGTATTATTTTCCTTCTGCTTCACAAATACACTCCACTTTGTTTTGGTCAATCTCATTAAATATCAATAAAGAAAACTGAAGTTTTTGTTGTCATGTGATAAAATCTGGAGATGTTCAAGGGTATACATAGTTTTGCAAGGCACTCTACTATCTTCCATACAGGGAACCAGCTTTCAAGTAACTGATTTTAGATTTGTATTTAATGACGAGAGGGTGTGAGCAGATTTTTGGGCATAGAAATGAGTGTTTTCTTGTTGGAAGATTTCTGATTTTCTGAGATTCTTCAAGTCTATCAAAGTCTAGGCTTCATGAAAAGAGAAACAGAAAGAAGCAGTCTTATTTTAATTTTAAATTTAAGCCAATATGTCTGAAGGAAGCATGATGTGTCACT
Organism: Girardinichthys multiradiatus; assembly: GCF_021462225.1. Classification (NCBI taxonomy): domain Eukaryota; kingdom Metazoa; phylum Chordata; class Actinopteri; order Cyprinodontiformes; family Goodeidae; genus Girardinichthys; species Girardinichthys multiradiatus. The sequence continues at coordinate 11,985,540 of NC_061802.1, read as the reverse complement.
TTCTGCTCCAGAGATGGACTTATCCTGCATCCACCTATAATCACAGCTGATGCAATAATGAAACACAAACTGTTTTTCTGAAAAATGCTGCATTTTGTTTCATGCTGTCAGACAAATACTCCACTAAACAGCATCATAAACAATGCATGCTGCGCAAATTTAACCCAGGATATATTTCTGTTTGTCTCGTCTCACCGCCAGCAGTTTTGGGACGAAGAGTCTGTGTCCCATCCCAAGAAGATCCATGACCCTGCAGTAAGGGTCTGCTGAGGCTTGGCTGGCGTGGGCGCTCTCTTCCTCCTTCCCCTCGCCGTCCTCCAGTGCCCTGCATGCTGCCGGAAGGGTCATATGGGGGTTCAGGGCCGGAATAGAGGCAGGAGATGTCGGAGGGGAACGTGGTGGAGATGGTGGTGGGGTGGGACAGGGCAGGGGAGAGGGGTTGTCCCGCTCCGGGGCCACGTTGGCAGCTGACTCCAGGGTGATGTCTGAAGGAATGGGCAGATGCTTCGATGTTGGAGCAGCAACAATGGGGGTGATCAAGCTCAGTTAAAGGAGATCTTTTAAGGCTATCTGAGTCTGGTGATCGCTAGATGTCAGACAGAGCAACCAGAACAAACCAAGGTTTCCAGACTTCCAGAATCCCACAGCAGCTCAGCTGGCAGATCCCTGGCCTCACTTGCATGTGACGTTGAGTAGAGGCCCCTCAGTTTGTACCACTGTCAGAGCCTCAGTTTGGCCCCCTGATGTCTCAGAATCACAGTCTGAAAATGATGAGTTGACAACCTTGTCGGCATAATGCTGAGTCCTACAGCTGTTTCTATATTCACTCTGAAATCCAGTCACACTTCCTACACTCAGCTTCCTCAGCAAACTCCAACCAATTCCTGTCCAGGATGTTGTCGCCTAGCAACAAAACGGCTCAACATGTGGGCTGCTGCAGGGATGAGAACCTTTTTTGATTTCCTTTTTGATTTCTTCTTTTACAATAAACTTCAAATCCCTTCCGTCTACACGGGTGAGCGTCCCTAATGCTCAGAGTGAGGACACATCAAAGCAATTGAACCCTTTTTCCAAAAGAAAGGTCTCCCCTAACAAGGGTTCGCTTTCTTTGAAATGCAAAATGGCCTGAATTAAGAACACAGCTCTTTATTCGCTCCCTGAAGCTGGTACAGTTGGTGTGGGCTGCACAGCAGGGACAGACAAGATGTGGTTTGTCATCGCTGGAAATATGGCACTTCTCTGTCTGCAGGAGATGATGCTCAGTTTTACTGGACGGTTGAGTGGGTGCCGGACTCACTCAGTCACACCAAACCAGTGATGCATGAAAACCAGAATAAGAGGGAGTAAAAAAACAAGAACAAATGTTCCTCAGAAGCTCTCTCGCTTCACAGATGTAATGCTTCGATGTGAATTTAGCACAGATCCGAGCAGGATTAATGAGTTAGAACATATTCCAGTCGGCTGCACCAGCACTGAGTCCAGTGCCTCCAGCAGAATCCTATTAGCAGGAGCAGGCAGCCAAGCATCCGGTCAGTATCAGTAAGAAGATCTTTCAGATTATCCAGTTCCTTCACAAGGAAAGTTACCTCTGCCTCTCACAGGCTGTTTGATGAGTGTGTGCATGGGTGAATATTGTAGCACTGTCAGAAATGTTGGTCCTGGCAGGCAGCTGGGGTGAGGCAATGCAACGAAATCTCACTGTTTCCCATGAACTGTTCCTCTGTGCATCTCCCGATCTTTGGGATGCTAACAGCTCGCATGGGCGGCTCCGTTGCAGATCTTTGGGTGGTAAACAGAAGTAACACGTGGTAGAAATAAAAATTTTGCAGAAAAAGCAGCAAAAAAGACGGAGAGAGGAGAAGCAGGCAAAAAGGCAAGAAAACGGAGAAGAGAGGGAAAGAAGATGCGCCGAGCAGGAATACGAGGAAGGTAAAGATGAAGAGGAAAAAAAGAACAAAAAACTGAGATTTTGTCCCTTTTGTTCAGATTGCTAATGTTACAACTGATGCTCCTGTTGTGATATGGATAGCAACTGCTAAGCTGGGCAGGGAGGGAGACGAGCACAGATGAAGGGAGGGGAGCAGAGGGGAGTGCAGGATGGGAGGAGGAGGGAGCATCGGAGGATTATGTCGTCATGCCTGGCCAATAAGAGATAGGCAGTGAAGGCTCCTTCACTCTCCTCCTCCTCATCATCATCCAGACATCCACATTTGTTCCCATTTCAAACCATTGCTTCCTCAACATCTCCACCTTGCTTTTACGTAGCCTATAATGGCACAAATATTAAAACATTTGCACAGTCACACCATACCATCATACTTAGAATCTGGATTTATTATTTCTTCATAAATCTATATTTTTTTTATTGTTCAGTGTATTGTTTTTGATCTTATTTGCATTACTATTTTCCCCTCCCTCTAGGGAAAAATAAACAAATGTATCTACTGTATTTTATTCTATACATAAAATTTGTTTTTACAAAATATAGAGTTTATGACTTCAATATAGTCAAAATGGGGCTATGACTAGCAGTTTTTTCCCCTGCTTATTCTAAGCAGTAGCCTATTGGTGTTGTTTCTGCAGATGCTCATCATGCATTTTTTGTGTGGCTGCTACCGTGACCTGGTCCTCTTTTAAAATAAGATTTCTAAACCCTCTGCTTGTCGTCAGTAGTACCACACTTTAGATTAAGACGACCTTTGAAAACTTTATAATTTTAAAACTTTTATAACCTGGTTTATATGACAGCCAATCGGTCACTTTACTTGACATTTTTGCTTTGAAACTGTAGTTCAGACGGAGTCAACCAATGACTGGGGCCAAACATTCCTGATGCATGAAAGGCACACAGACAACCTAGTGCCTAAAATGAATTGTTGTTTATATTGCACAGCCACTAAGTCAGAAAATTTATATAATGTCTGATTTTCAATATAACTGTTTAAGTAACCCTTAAATTTTGGTTTTGTGTTTCTAAAAAATTTTAATATTTAAACACTAAGAACAGGTTGGGAAAATTCAAGTAATGTAAAAAATAAAAACTGCCAAAAAGCCCTTTCAATGTTTTCTGTCAAATGTAACAAAAAATGTAATTTCCAGTGAGAATTAAATTAGGATACCTCCACATGTTTTCAAAAATCCTACAGCAGCATTCATAAACATTTTGAGGGAGGTTAGTCCTGTTTAAACCTCAGATATTCAGTATGGTGTGCTACGGTTGAAGTGAGAGAAAACAGGCCTTCGGAAAAAGATAGTTGCAGTTAATGAGTCTGTTCAAGGATTTAAAGAAATCTCAAAAGAAGTTAAAATCAGCCTACACTGTACGGAAAATAGTCTAAAAGTGGAGGACATTCAAAATAAACTACCAACACAACTAGGTGTGGCTGACAAAGCAAGTTCACCCTAAGAGTAGACAGCAATATGCAAAAGGAAGCCTCCAGAAACCAAAGAATGTCATTGCTGGACCTACAGCAGGTTCTTGCTAAGGCTGATGTGAAGATGCATGACTGTACAATCGAATAAACAGCGTGCACAAGTTCAACTTTCATAGTAGTTGTGGAAAAGGGAAACCATGGAGGCCAGTCTAATGTTTGCCAGGGAGAATGTAGACAAAGAACAGGACTTTTGAAATAATATTTTTTGAACAGATGAGTCCAAAATCTGATTATCTGGACATAAGAACAGTCAACATTTTAACACATGAATACAGAATTTTCGAAAAATAACCTGACACTGTGAAACATGGACATTGAAGTGTTAAGGTTGGGAATAATTCGCTGCAGCGGGACCTGGCCAGGTCAACATAATAGGGTCCATCATGGTCCAACAGATCTTTATCCTTCTGAGATGATGTGGGATGAACTGAAATGAGTCATACAAGAACCTACTCAAATATCTCAAAGCTGAAAGTGAGGAGAGGGGCAAACATTTCTTCTAATGATATGAGAGACTTGTAGATAGCTACAAGAAGCGTCTCACTGATGATATTTCAACCTAAGGAGGTAACACTACTTATTAAGGGGTCGGCTGTCCTAATGTTTTTCTCACCTTGAAAAGAACATTTTGATTAATATGTTTAACAAGTAAAACAAGGTTCATTTTTGTTGTTTACATGCAGTTAAACCACTTTGTTTAAAACAATGAGATTAGACACTGATATGTGAACAATCCTTAATAGAGAACTGAACATTTATTTTTCCACATGACTGTAATTATAGCTGGACACTGAATAAACTTGCTAATATTCCTTTCTTCCCTAAAGAACCAAGATATTCAACTATCTTTATTTTCTCTAGGACAGTAGAGACAGTTGCATATGTCTTGAGCTTTTTGAAAGTTACCCACTCAAATTCAAAGCAAAAAGGCCAGCACAAATATTATCAGTTACAGTTAAAAATAAAGTACAGGTCCTTCTCAAAATATTAGCATATTGTGATAAAGTTCATTATTTTCCATAATGTCATGATGAAAATTTAACATTCATATATTTTAGATTCATTGCACACTAACTGAAATATTTCAGGTCTTTTATTGTCTTAATACGGATGATTTGGGCATACAGCTCATGAAAACCCAAAATTCCTATCTCACAAAATTAGAATATTTCATCCGACCAATAAAAGAAAAGTGTTTTTAATACAAAAAATGTCAACCTTCAAATAATCATGTACAGTTATGCACTCAATACTTGGTCGGGAATCCTTTTGCAGAAATGACTGCTTCAATGCGGCGTGGCATGGAGGCAATCAGCCTGTGGCACTGCTGAGGTCTTATGGAGGTCCAGGATGCTTTGATAGCGGCCTTTAGCTCATCCAGAGTGTTGGGTCTTGAGTCTCTCAACGTTCTCTTCACAATATCCCACAGATTCTCTATGGGGTTCAGGTTAGGAGAGTTGGCAGGCCAATTGAGCACAGTGATACCATGGTCAGTAAACCATTTACCAGTGGTTTTGGCACTGTGAGCAGGTGCCAGGTCGTGCTGAAAAATGAAATCTTCATCTCCATAAAGCTTTTCAGCAGATGGAAGCATGAAGTGCTCCAAAATCTCCTGATAGCTAGCTGCATTGACCCTGCCCTTGATAAAACACAGTGGACCAACACCAGCAGCTAACACGGCACCCCAGACCATCACTGACTGTGGGTACTTGACACTGGACTTCTGGCATTTTGGCATTTCCTTCTCCCCAGTCTTCCTCCAGACTCTGGCACCTTGATTTCCGAATGACATGCAGAATTTGCTTTCATCCGAAAAAAGTACTTTGGACCACTGAGCAACAGTCCAGTGCTGCTTCTCTGTAGCCCAGGTCAGGCGCTTCTGCCGTTGTTTCTGGTTCAAAAGTGGCTTGACCTGGGGAATGCGGCACCTGTAGCCCATTTCCTGCACACGCCTGTGCACGGTGGCTCTGGATGTTTCTACTCCAGACTCAGTCCACTGCTTCCGCAGGTCCCCCAAGGTCTGGAATCGGCCCTTCTCCACAATCTTCCTCAGGGTCCGGTCACCTCTTCTCGTTGTGCAGCGTTTTCTGCCACACTTTTTCCTTCCCACAGACTTCCCACTGAGGTGCCTTGATACAGCACTCTGGGAACAGCCTATTCGTTCAGAAATGTCTTTCTGTGTCTTACCCTCTTGCTTGAGGGTGTCAATAGTGGCCTTCTGGACAGCAGTCAGGTCGGCAGTCTTACCCATGATTGGGGTTTTGAGTGATGAACCAGGCTGGGAGTTTTAAAGGCCTCAGGAATCTTTTGCAGGTGTTTAGAGTTAACTCGTTGATTCAGATGATTAGGTTCATAGCTCGTTTAGAGACCCTTTTAATGATATGCTAATTTTGTGAGATAGGAATTTTGGGTTTTCATGAGCTGTATGCCAAAATCATCCATATTAATACAATAAAAGACCTGAAATATTTCAGTTAGTGTGCAATGAATCTAAAATATATGAATGTTAAATTTTCATCATTACATTATGGAAAATAATGAACTTTATCACAATATGCTAATATTTTGAGAAGGACCTGTAAATGACACTGTTGCAAAAATGAAAAATATATTGATATGACATTAAATGAAAAGTAAACGAGATCAATTTATAGTCTGTCTACTAGAGGTGTAAAGATCCAAGATTTCATACCAAATTTTGGGTACAGCCCTTTTGGTTCAGGACACGTGTACTGAATGAATACCGAGTTATTTTAAACCTGCAAACATGTGAAATGACTGTTAAAGATTAGCTTAGTGCATACATAGTGCATGTGGTAAAACAGTAGCACTGGTGTCACTGCAGGCAAATAAAATGGAGAAATCACAAGATAAGGAAAAGCATAACCATTAAAATATCTATGTGCAAAACTAAGGAGTTCAATTGTATGTTCCACTGTGCAACAAAAACAAAATCAAAACAAAACAGAACAGAACTCCCAGCTACCAATAAAGTCTACTATTAGGAAAGACAAATATTTCTTATTCAGTCCAAATCCAAATGCCTGTTTCATTGAATCAGACCCCAAATGCAACATGAGTTTTTCTGATGGCAGACATGCAGACCAGGGGTCCATCCAACATGTGTTTTCCCAACAGTTGCCCTTTCCACAGTGCATTCAGGTACAACATGTAACCAAATCTCCAATCAGTTCTAGACTTGCTCCTTTCTGAAGTACTAGAACATGCTGAGAAAACCAAATTATTCTCAGTGTATTTTGTTTATTTCTGATTGCAACGTACTGAAAAGGCACCGAACCGTGACTTTGAAACTGAAGTACGTACCGAATTGGCATTTTTGTGTACCTTTATACACGTAATGTCTGTCAGCATCGAACAGGATGACCCGTCTATGTCTACAAAGTAAAGCAACTCATAGACAAGGAATATGACCCAAAATACATCGCAGTTTGGCATAATAATAATAATGTGACAAGCGAAAAGCCTCTACAGCATTTTTTACATTTAGAAATAAAAAATAAATAAATCTGGCTTGCTCAGCCTTTCTGGAAGGGTATTTAAGATGATACTGGTGAAAGAAAATAATCCAAATTAACAATGCTTTATATCGCTCTGACTACCAGACAGATAAAAGAGAACGTTGTTTTTTAATCTCTCCCTAATCAGTTGCTATTTCTGTCTTTATTGCCAAGGTTCAAAAGCATTCACTCTCCTGACGTTTAGATGCAGTTTTTTCTATGTACACTTGGGGGCGACAAATGGTAGAAAATGAAGAGAAACATGACCGTAGAAGCCATAAACTGTATTTTCCATTCTCAAGATATCTGGAGCACAAATAATATTAACATACGCAGTCAGATGAAGCTTAAATCAAAACAGAATTTGCTCAAGTGTTACATGTGAGCTAATTTTATAGTTTAGAAAAATAAACGAGAAGTTACAATTAAATAAAGGTATAAAGTTATTACTAACCTTGAGCAGGGCCAGGGCCACATTGAAGATGATGCTTAGTCCCTTTAAGACAGAAAAAGATATAAGAGGAGGAAGAAAGAATATGGACACAATTGTATGTTAGTGTGTCTGCAGGCTTGGAAAGGATAAAAATATTTTAGTCAATGCAATAAAAGTTTCAATGATCAGTTTAATTATTGGTTTATTTATCTTTCTGTCGCATTATGTAATCTCTTTTCTATTTTCTAACTTTGAATTCCAAATTTTCTAGTACGTAGGGTTCCTAAACATTTTGCATTTTAAAACACTAAATTGGCACTATATAAATAAAATAAACTGAATTTTGAAAATAAAAATAAAAAAGCTCATTATAAATACTACACAGATATTCCCCTAGAGGTCAAGCTTCGCATGTGGAAAAAAAAACCATAGACAAACAATGAACTGTGGGTAAATAAGAAAGTGAACAAGAGATCAGAGAACTACGATACTGACAAAAGAAAGGTCACCAGTTTCTCCAATGAGTTTATGGTCTAAACAGCTTGGGGTTCATCAATAAAATTACCTGTTCGATAATAACATCTATTCAGGAAAATTTAAGATGTGTACAGGTCCTTCTCAAACAATTAGCATATTGTGATAAAGTTAATTCTTTTCCATAATGTCATGATGAAAATTTAACATTCATATATTTTAGATTCATTGCACACTAACTGAAATATTTCAGGGTAATTTATTGTCTTAATACGGATGATTTTGGCATACAGCTCATGAAAACCAAAAATTCCTATCTCACAAAATTAGCATATCATTAAAAGGGTCTCTAAACGAGCTATGAACCTAATCATCTGAATCAACGAGTTAACTCTAAACACCTGCAAAAGATTCCTGAGGCCTTTAAAACTCCCAGCCTGGTTCATCACTCAAAACCCCAATCATGGGTAAGACTGCCGACCTGACTGCTGTCCAGAAGGCCACTATTGACACCCTCAAGCAAGAGGGTAAGACACAGAAAGACATTTCTGAACGAATAGGCTGTTCCCAGAGTGCTGTATCAAGGCACCTCAGTGGGAAGTCTGTGGGAAGGAAAAAGTGTGGCAGAAAACGCTGCACAACGAGAAGAGGTGACCGGACCCTGAGGAAGATTGTGGAGAAGGGCCGATTCCAGACCTTGGGGGACCTGCAGAAGCAGTGGACTGAGTCTGGAGTAGAAACATCCAGAGCCACCGTGCACAGGCGTGTGCAGGAAATGGGCTACAGGTGCCGCATTCCCCAGGTCAAGCCACTTTTGAACCAGAAACAGCGGCAGAAGCGCCTGACCTGGGCTACAGAGAAGCAGCACTGGACTGTTGCTCAGTGGTCCAAAGTACTTTTTTCGGATGAAAGCAAATTCTGCATGTCATTCGGAAATCAAGGTGCCAGAGTCTGGAGGAAGACTGGGGAGAAGGAAATGCCAAAATGCCAGAAGTCCAGTGTCAAGTACCCACAGTCAGTGATGGTCTGGGGTGCCGTGTCAGCTGCTGGTGTTGGTCCACTGTGTTTTATCAAGGGCAGGGTCAATGCAGCTAGCTATCAGGAGATTTTGGAGCACTTCATGCTTCCATCTGCTGAAAAGCTTTGTGGAGATGAATAATTCATTTTTCAGCACAACCTGGCACCTGCTCACAGGGCCAAAACCACTGGTAAATGGTTTACTGACCATGGTATCACTGTGCTCAATTGGCTTGCCAACTCTCCTGACCTGAACCCCATAGAGAATCTGTGGGATATTGTGAAGAGAACGTTGAGAGACTCAAGACCCAACACTCTGGATGAGCTAAAGGCCGCTATCAAAGCATCCTGGGCCTCCATAAGACCTCAGCAGTGCCACAGGCTGATTGCCTCCATGCCACGCCGCATTGAAGCAGTCATTTCTGCAAAAGGATTCCCGACCAAGTATTGAGTGCATAACTGTACATGATTATTTGAAGGTTGACGTTTTTTGTATTAAAAACACTTTTCTTTTATTGGTCGGATGAAATATGCTAATTTTGTGAGATAGGAATTTTGGGTTTTCATGAGCTGTATGCCACAATCATCCGTATTAAGACAATAACAGACCTGAAATATTTCAGTTAATGTGCAATGAATCTAAAATATATGAATATTAAATTTTCATCATTACATTATAGAAAATAATGAACTTTATCACAATATGCTAATTTTTTGAGAAGGACCTGTATGTGCATTTTTCACAGCTAAACTACGTGCTAAACTACAAATAACACAATGATTCCAAGACCTGAGGTGGTACAAGAAGTAAGAAAGCTGAATTTAGGGTTGCTACATCCATCTTCTAATATGGAAAAATAAAAAAAACTAATTATTGGAACAACTTACTCTGAATGCTATCTAGGCTTGAGGCACAAAATAAGGTCTGAAAAACAAATATTTTAGTAGCAGACTACGTATTTTTTTCCAGATTTAAATAAAATTTAAGATTTTCAAAACTACTTCAAAGCTTCATTGGAACCCTTTGTGGTAAATCAAACAATGACTCAAAGATTACAAGAGCAACATCTGGCTATGAGATATTTTAAGTTTTCATGTAATTTGCACTTTAAAATGAACTTATTTTTAACAATGTCTGCAATTTTGTACTGTTGATATAAGTACTAATATGGCTCAATTATTCTATAATAGCAGTACAATTTTACTGAAAAGCTCAAGATATAGTGCCCTGCAAAAGTATTCATACCTTTTGAATATTGTTCTTTTGTTACATGACAGATTTCAATAATTTTGGGAGGGAATTTGTGTGACCGGCCAACACAAAGAAGCATATAATAGTGTTGTGGAAGGAAATGATGCACAGATTTAAACAGTTTTTACTCTCAAAAATCTGAAGAGCGAGCATTTGCGCTTTTACAGACACACTTCTGGATTATGCCTCTGCGTTAGTTTTTAACATTAGTTTACACCTTTCCTGCCACTCCATAAACGGCAGAATAATAGCTGTCCTGTCAGCCGATTCCCCACATGAGCTGGGGATCTCGACAGCTCCTCCAGAGTTACCATTGGCACCGCACATTAATGCCCTCCTTATCTGGCATGTCAGTTTAGGTGGAGAGCCGCGTCTATGTTGGTTTACAGATATGAAATATTATCTATCTGTTCTCTGCATCTATTGTCGATGCTGCTGCCCATAGCTGCGGCCGTAAGGTCTGCGGTGCCTGTCGTGGCGGCAATCCCAGAACCCGGTGGTGGACACCGGCAGTAAGGGATGCTGTTAAGCTGAAGAAGGAGTCCTATCGGCTGTGGTTGGCTTGTGGGACTCCTGAGGCGGCTGACGGGTACCGTGAGGCCAAGCGTGCTGCGGCCCGGGCTGTGGCAGAGGCAAAAACTCGGGCCTGGGAAGAGTTCGGTGAGGCCATGGAGAAGGACTACCAGTTGGCCTCGAAGCGATTCTGGCAAACCGTCCGGCGCCTCAGGAGGGGGAAGCAGTGCTTTGCCAACACTGTTTATAGTGGGGGCGGGAGACTGCTGACCTCGACTGAGGACATTATCGGGCGGTGGAAGGAGTACTTCGAGGATCTCCTCAATCCTGCCATCACGCATTCCGTGGTGGAAACAGAGGCTGGGGACTCGGGGTTGGACTCTTTCATCACCCAGGCTGAAGTCACCGAGGTGGTTAAAAAGCTCCGCGGTGGCAAGGCTTCGGGGGTGGATGAGATCCGCCCTGAGTACCTCAAGTCTCTGGATGTTGTAGGGCTGTCATGGTTGACACGCCTCTTCAACATTGCGTGGCGGTCGGGGACAGTGCCTCTGGACTGGCAGACTGGGGTGGTGGTCCCCCTTTATAAGAAGGGGGACCGGAGGGTGTGTTCCAACTACAGGGGGATCACCCTCCTCAGCCTCCCTGGTAAGGCCTACGCCAGGGTATTGGAGAGGAGAGTCCGACCGATAGTCGAACCTCGGCTTCAGGAGGAACAGTGTGGTTTTCGGCCCAGCCGTGGAACACTGGACCAGCTCTATACCCTCTACAGGGTGCTCGAGGGTTCGTGAGAGTTTGCCCAACCGGTTCACATGTGTTTTGTGGACCTGGAGAAGGCATTCGACTGTGTCCCTCGTGATGCCCTGTGGGGGGTGCTCCAGGAGTATGGAATTGGGGGCCCTTTATTAGGGGCCATCCGGTCCCTGTACGAGCGGAGCAGGAGTTTGGTCCGCATTGCCGGCACTAAGTCGGACCTGTTCCCAGTGCATGTTGGACTCCGGCAGGGCTGCCCTTTGTCGCCGGTCCTGTTCATAACTTTTATGGACAGGATTTCTAGACGCAGCCAAGGGCCGGAGGGGGTCTGGTTTGGGGACCAGTGGATTTCGTCTCTTCTTTTTGCGGATGATGTGGTCCCGCTGGCCCCCTCTAGCCAAGACCTACAGCATGCGCTGTGGCGGTTCGCAGCCGAGTGTGAAGCGGCTGGGATGGGGATCAGCTCCTCCAAGTCCGAGGCCATGGTACTCGACCGGAAAAGGGTGGCTTGTCCTCTTCAGGTTGGAGGGGAGTTCCTGCCTCAAGTGGAGGAGTTTAAGTATCTCGGGGTCTTGTTCACGAGTGAGGGAAGAATGGAGCGGGAGATCGACAGACGGATCGGTGCAGCTGCCACAGTAATGGGGGCGCTGTGCCGGTCCATTGTGGTGAAGAGAGAGCTGAGCTGAAAAGCAAAGCTCTCAATTTACTGGTCGGTCTACGTTCCTACCCTCACCTATGGCCATGAACTTTGGGTCATGACCGAAAGAACGAGATCACGGATACAAGCGGCTGAAATGAGCTTTCTCCGTAGGGTGGCCGGGCACTCCCTTAGAGATAGGGTGAGGAGCTCGGCCATCCGGGAGGAGCTCGGAGTAGAGCCGCTGCTCCTCCACATTGAGAGGAGCCAGTTGAGGTGGCTCGGGCATCTATACCGGATGCCTCCTGGACGCCTTCCTCGGGAGGTGTTCCAGGCACGTCCCACCGGGAGGAGGCCCAGGGGACGGCCCAGGACACGCTGGAGGGACTATGTCTCTCGGCTGGCCTGGGAACGCCTTGGGCTCCCCCTGGAGGAGCTGGAGGAGGTGTCTGGAGAGAGGGACGTCTGGGCGTCTCTGCTGAGTCTGCTGCCCCCGCGACCCGGTCCTGGATAAGCGGAAGACGACGAACGAACGAACGAAATATTATCTAATTTCGGATGGTTGATTGAACAGTACTCCATGAGATGATCAAAGATTGAAATATTGTTTTATAACCTAACCCTATATTAAATAATTTCAGGGTTTTATCCCTGACCTTTCTGATGTGTTTCTCGGTCTTCATGGTGCTGTCAGTTCTAGGGTCACCATACTAAATTTTCTAACTAGATGCCGATACTAAGAAAAATGTCATTTTCAACACCGTGGCAACAGGGTCCTTTCTGATAGATTTCGCTATCTATTAAAATTCCAAATACTGTTTACAGTCTGTTAAAACGGAATTTCACAGTCTTAATTTTCTTAATTTGTATTCACTGCTTTAAGTCCATGACCCTGCTTTTCACTTCCCCTTTTACTGTCACAATTCTTCTAATTTTGACAGAGAAAGAAAATGTAGAACCGCTTGCCAGCTCTGCATGGGAACACCCCTCTCCTTGGTCTCTGGGACAACCAGTTCACATGGCAACATGGAGCTAAAAATATCCAGAGAGCTCCAAAAATAACCGAAGAAAATGAAAAGAGGATGGGCTCTGCCTCCACACACCGATCTTTGTGGGCCTGAAGATGGTGCTACCATGCTGAGCTAAGATCAAAGGAACGTATGAGGGAAAGAAATACCAACACATCCCAGGAAGGTGGAATCAGAGGAGATGAAAGCCAAATGTGCAGAGAGGGGAGGACACAGTATGGATGTGTTAAGAAGTTTTCGCAAATACTGAAGTGATTCAAATTGTGCAGATCCAGCAAGGCCGCTCTTTAAAAAAGAATAATAAAATAGGGTTTGGCCTTGGGTTCTGGTTTCTAAATGAGGACAAAGATCTCGATTGAGGAGTAAAAAAGAAGGCTGACCACGTTGAATAAAAAAGGGTTTACAAGTTAAGCTGGTATTAAAAAAATAGACTGCGATTAAGAAACTGGGTAAACAAGTAAGTGAAATTACGAGGTTTTTGCTAAGAACAAAGAAAATAAATAAAGGTATTGCACATTTACAAGGAGAAAGAATAAATAATTAAATAATTAGGTTAGATTAGGTTAGGTTAGAGGAGAGTTTCAGTTGGATATGAGAGCTGAGGTTTTAAAGCCATGTTTTCATCATGCAGTTCATTGGCTGAGAAAGAACAAGGAAACTTTTAATTGTTCTGCCTGAGGCTAACACAAGGAAGGAGAGGTGGAGATGGAGGGAGGATAGCAGAGGGACGAGAGGAAAGAGGAGAAACATTTTCATGTTGGTTGTTGCATAGAAAACTTCCACAGAAATGCCCATTTTTTAGGTTATAGGAATAGCTTTAGAATCACATACATCTTCTCTGAAGATAAAAAAATAAAGAATTCAGTTATGTCAACCACATCAAAACATTAATAATACTATACCAACCTTTAAAGCCTGTACAAACTACTGATGCCAAGTTTAAACCGTACACTGTTCCAGTCAGAAGCTTACACAGACTTACCATTAGCATGGATACCATTTTAATTTAGGGTTTTTAAGAAGCATTTGAATAGTTCTTTGACCTGATCAGAATGATTATACAACTTCAGTGGTTTTCAAAAGAAAGACTGTACACCCAGTTCTTCTATTTTTTTGTTTTATCATCAGTTTAACTTGTTTGAATGCATAAATAAAAGCTTCAATAAATACTAATGACAAGTGTATGTAAACGTCTGATCGAAACTGTACATGTGGCCCCAAATAGCTGGTCATAGGTCCAAATCAACCATTTTCTCCCACAATAGCTTTCTATCATTTCAATTTGTAATCACCTTATTCAATCCATAATGGCAGCTAACACACTAATGTTTGCCACTCCTCTTTCTTCCTATTAACCTTTTCATCCCATTTCATGTTTCCAGATGGTTGAATTTCCCATTAAGCGATTCTATATATACAATGCAGACTAAATCCCTCTCACAATGCTCCAACTATACCACTTTGTGCTGCCTTTACCTCGCAAAGCAGCAAGTCAGTGATGTGGAAAACCATGCAGAGGGGGAACTTGGCCGTAAAGAGGGTGAGGAACCACTGGGAGGCATACATGTGCGCCTCCAGGTTCAGCTCCTGGAAGTGGGCCCAAAGGTCTGGGAGCTGTTCCTGTGGGAGCAGAATGAAAAAAAAAAGGATAAGGAAGTCTTTTTTGAGATAAAACAGCCCTCACAGAAATATAAAGATGCAGTACTACTTGTGTTTTCAACTTTCAATGACATTTTGCTCAGAAATTAAACTCAAGTATGTTTTTTTAACAGCCAAATATCATACAGTAAACATTTTATAAAACATGAGAAATTGAAACATTATAAACTATGTGACATGTGACCAGGACTGTATTCTAATAACATTTTGATTAAAAAAATGGTAAAGAGGGGCCATCATACATTCAAATTTTACAGTCTGTAAAACTGTAGTGTCTTATAGTAATCTGAGCACAATGGTCAATGTAATTTACACCACCTTCAATTCAACCCTTTTCCCAAATGAATTGTTAGGAAAGCCAACATCACTATTACCTAATACTAACCTTATATTAACATTTTAGCTAATGATAGCACATTAACAGCTGTGAGCATAGCAGGCAAAGCTATCTGTTATGTATTAGCTAAAAGGCTATAACTAGCACTTAGTTAAAGGCTAGCATTTCAGCAAATACTGGCATGCCATCCAATGCTAGTATAACAGATAGTGTTAGCTACTCTTAGCAACTTCACATTTGTATTGTAGATATGACTTGATATTTATGGCTAACAGGCTATTGTTAGTCTGTTGGCATGTTAGCTAAATACTGATTAAATTTAAGGTGCTAAGCTAGCATAATAGCATTTAACTTCAGCATAGTAGATGCTACTCATTTCTTGTTAATAAGCATAAAAGCTGGAGTTAGTAGAGCAGATATTGCTAGCTACATTTAACTTACATCCTTTCCTCTTTGTTAATAAATATTTTAGGCTTTCATTTTTTTAATCGTCTCTTATGCTCTCCTCTGATCAATTCCTTCAGCGAAAGAGACAATTATTTCAGTTTTCCACATTCACACTGCATTTTAAAGGAAATATTAGTTCTTTGTTTAATTTTAATTTAGTTTAATTTTTGTTTATATTACAAATTATGGTCACGTACAGTTAGAAAGGTGGATTTCTGTTGCGAAGTTTGCATGAGTACTGTTTACCACACACATGCCACATTACATTCAGACATATCCACTCAGAGGTAACTAAGTTCAATGTCGTGGCCTAAACCAATTTAAAGGCAAGTTGAAATTTTACTGGAATATTTAGAGACATCACAGATTTACAGAGGCTTGATTTTCAACACACCTCGCCATATTCTTCTGACATTCCAGTATATTTGGTGACCGGAGGGAAGTTGACAAGTAACAGATATGTGAGAAAATGTAGATGATGCAACACCCAGCAACACTTACATGAGTGAACATTAAACATTGCTGACTTTTAAGGTAAAGTGCAACAACATGTAAGACCAACATGTAAAATCCTAAAACTCTGATAATATTCCTAGCTAGGATTGTATTTTCCAAACAATATGCTGTTTTTCATTTCAATGTGACACATTTTTTCTTTGAAAACGTAAAGGGCTGCTTCACCAACCTGCATTAGCTTCTCCAGCTGATAGAACTTGCAGTGAAGATCTTCAAAGTTGTTCTTGTACAGAGCTCTGAGGCCATAATCATACATTATTTTCACCAGCACGCAGAAGGCCTGCTCCTCAGGCATCTGAAACCACATGGATAACAGTCATTACTAACATTAATTGATACTTTCAACAACCAAATGTCCTTATCATTTTATAGGTGACACTATTACGGTCTCAAAATAAACATTTATGTACAGAGGAATGTGGGGGACATAAAAGACAAACAAGATGAACTTCAATGTATTTGCCTTTAAGTAATTTAATTGTGTTTCTATGTTGTTGTTTTTTTGGTAAGTAAATATAAGGGTTATGGGAGAAAACATAACACTGTGTCTTTGTGGGTAATAATGGCTTCATTTCTCCTGTAACACAAACACACACAGATAGGATGAGATACTTAATCAGTGTGACAATGTGTGTTTGAAGCTGAATGCACTCCTGCAGGTAAAGTTGAACCCCAATAAATATTCCTGACACCTTGTCTATAAATTCTTCCTTTTCCTCCATGACCTGTCTGCCTCCTTCTTTTACAGTGGTTGTCCCTATTACACTTTCTTCTTTCTTCTTTTACAGCCTCTTCCTCCATAACGTCCTCTTCCTTGTGTCACTTCATGTAATCTCAAAGGCCTTCTTCATGACTCTACTTCTCAGCCCTCCTGACATCTCCCTACTGTCTCACTGCTCTTTAACCTCTGCTGCCCTTGGTATTTGGACTTTGATCAAACTCCTTTTGGGACTTCCTCCATCATGCGTCATCTTTTTAATCTCTCCATCTGTCTTTGTAGACTTCCTGTAACCTTCTGGAAGAGAAACAGCATCACAGAACTTCCAACATACTTAATATTTTTGCTTTCCACATATGATCTTTTGATTTTCACCAGACAGGCCTAAAGAGTCTCTTCCTCCTCCTTTCTTTTCTCCTTCTCTCCCATTTTCCCGTTTGCCCCACCTCTCTCTCTCTCTCTTTCTTGCTTCTTATTGTTTCCTTTTTGTTTCCATCTCCATGTCCATAACAATTGAAATAACCCCAAAGCATTTCCTAATAAAGTTTCTCTTATAAATATTAAGTAGAGCATTAAAGTGATAGCCATAATGTTCCACTTGTGAAAGTAAATCTGTTGAGCTTCTTCTTGGCACTCAGATAACAATTCTGAGAGCTACTCTGCCAGACAGGACACGGTTTAAAAACACACACAAAAAAAAAATGCTTTTCTTGACATCTCCCTAACAAACAATGTTTCAGATCACCTAAACAAATTTTAAATAAAAAATAACGAGAGTAAATACAAAAAGTTGATTTCAAATGATTATTGTATTTATTATGTGACAAAATAATTGCTCCTAAAACCTAGAGAGCAACAACTGCCATCAAGCGTTTGTGATAATGGGCAAAAAGTATTTTACATCACTGCGTAAGTAACCTTTTTTTCCCCAGCCATCCTCAGGTGGGCTTACAGTTCGTCCTTGGTTCATTAACCAGGTGCATAACCAAAGTGCTCTTGGGGTCCTACATTCTCCAACAGGATCTTCTACTAGAGAGCAGAATTCATGATACTAATTATGAGAAGTCGTCTAGGTCTTGAAGCAGCAGACCAGACCATAACACTACCACCACCATGTTTAAATATAGATATAATGTTCTTTTCTGAAATGCTGACAGCAGTTCATCTTAAAAAGAAAAGCTTAAGGAGATTATTATAAGATCTTTCTATTCTGCAACATTTTAAACTGCAAATAAAACCAGTGAAGTGAAAAAGTAATTAATAAACGTTTCTTTAAAAGGATGGAAAACATTATGTATTTTTGTACAGAGTATAAAAATCTCACAGTTTTACCCCTCATTAGCTTTTATACTGAATGTAATAGTCAGGGTTATGAGGGCATTACATCACATTTTTAACTGCATTAATCATTAAGCTAATGAATAAACATCTGATGGATGATAAGCTTACTCACATGTAGAAGAAGAACAGCAGCCAGAAACGATTGGCCCTGACAGTAACCAATTTCCTCATCATACACAGAATAAGCCTGCGAGAGAAAATAAAAAAAAAAAACAGAAAGGAAAAGTTTAAACTGGTTATTTTATCACCAGCAGACATGATGTCAATAGCATTTTTGAGGTTAGTTAGACTCAAAGCATAATCCAAAGTTACCATGGTGCCAGCTTTAAACCGAGAGGTGGGCTGCAGAGTTTTGGCAGCTGAATGCAGAAGTGCTCCATGTCATTTACTTGTTAACCCAGGAACAAGAAACTAAATTGAGCCAGAATTAAATGTTGTATATGTCAACAAAGTGAAGTGAAACTTAAAAGTTTTAGTTCATTCACAGTAGTTTAAATTATCCACAAACCAAGCACTGCAAAAATATTAAACTTTTCCACATGTTATCATGAAACACCAACAAACTTCAATACATGTTTTAGTATTTTATGTGATGGACCGTAACTCAAAATAGAGAAGTAAAAGGAAAATAATATACTGTTTTCATAAAATACTTAAAAGAACACTGTGCATTTTGTGTTTAGCCCCTTTACTCTGAAACCACCCAATAAATTCTAGTGTAAGTGATTACTTTCAGAAGTCAACTAATTAGTAAATAGTCTATTAAATTGCACGGATCCACTGTGTGATTTAATCAAATATAACAGTTTAGTGAAGGTCTCACAGGTTTGTTAGAGAACATTACAGAACGAGCATCAAAAGACCAAGGACCATATCAGACAGCAGAGGATTGGGTAAAAATGGTGTTGGTTGATCACATAAAATCCCAATAAATGACAAACATTTTCCAATAATACCACCAGTGCACACAAATGTAGGTATTTACAGGGATAAAAGAGCCCTGTAAAGTGACAGAGCTATTTAATCCCCCTGTCACCTTACAGAAAATCCCAACAGATATCTGTGCAACTCAGGAAGAGTGTATAGCTTACAGCTCTATGACCAATGGCCCAGGAGTGGGTCAGGGGTTCACTGCCTTGTACCGAACTGAAGCATGGAGGAAGATATTCACTGGTTTAACAGCAAGTTAACAGCAGGATCTCGAACCAGTCACATATCCAGTAGAGCTATAATTACTATTTACAATATGATAAAAAATACGAGTCCTTGGTTTCTATATTCTTAATTAAAAAAATGGTTTGGCATTATCTTCTATGTGCTCCAGACATTCACCACCCTTTTTAAACAAATATCTGAGGATCAGCAGCCAGTCACATCTAGACCAATCGATCTTAAGAGCGTTGTGCCTTGCTCCTCCTCCAGTGTACCACTGGTATAACTGTTGTCAGAAAATCAGCACCAACAGAAAGCATCTCCTAAGAGACAGTTTGTGCATAACACTTTAGTTTTACCAGAGGAATTTTCCCAAAGCACCACCTTTCAGTCTCTGTTTTTCTTCTATGTTCATGTCAACCTTGTTCATTGTCACTTTCTACGAGTCTTCGATTTTCTTAATGTAAAGCTAAGCCCCAAGTCTGCTAACCTAACACAGAAGTTCTCCAGCTAATTAAACAGATTTTTTAAAGGACAAGTAAAGCACTTTAGAGCATATAAGCTTCGGAAACACTGATTGATTTTAGCCTACACTGCCTTTACTCAACCTTTGTAAAGGCATCATGTAGACTGTCCTTGTATTCACAAAGTGACACAGGGTATACTTTTAGTGTGCAACCTTGGGTTTGTGCATGCTTTTCCAATAAAGGATCACAGTAAACTGGAAAAGTGTAGTGCTTATAATTGAGCCACAGACTGAAAAGTCTCAGAACGGTAAGAACATAATATAGAATAAATAGGGATATGAAAAATTATTTATTTTGACTAACTCTATTACATGAGGTTAGGTTTGATGACATTATTCTTCAATGCAACAGCTATAAGGGATGATAGAATCATGGAAACATATTTTTGGACAGTAAATCCACAAATGTTCAACCGTCAATGTTTTTACTGGCATTTTGTAATAAACTAATGAAAACAAAACAAAACTGTGAAGTGGGAAAAAAAAAATCACAATTTGCAAAATTCTTTACAAATAAAAATCTGAAAAGTGTGGCGTGTACACATGTATTCAACTCCCATGTATGAATACCTTGTAGAACCAACATTCGCTGCAACAACAGCATTTGGTTTTTCGTGATATGGGCCTTTCCAGTTTTGCACATCGGAGAATAGCTCAGGCTCAGTCAGACTTGATGGAGAGCATCTGTGAAAAGTTTTAAGTCTTGCAACAGATTCTCAATTTGTAAAGGTCTGGACTTTGACTGGGCCAATCCAACACAAGAAAATGCATTGATCTAAACCATTCCATTGTAGCCCGGGAAGGTGGACCTCCTCCCCAGGTTCAAGTCTTTTGCATCCTCCAACAGGTTTCAGATAACCCTGACCAGCTTCCCTGTCCTTGCTGAAATAAAACATCCCCACAAAATGATGCTGCCGCCACCATGGATCACCATAGGGACGAGTGTGATGTGCGGTATTAGTTTAAGACCTCCTTGGTGTGCTGCTATATGGCCTGTGGCAAACCAAGTGGGACCTTTTGAGGGTTTTATTTAACAATGAAAATTGTTAAATAAGGACCAGATTTACTGAGTGCATTACCCAGTTGCCATATTGGCAGATTCCTCCCCC
Organism: Girardinichthys multiradiatus; assembly: GCF_021462225.1. Taxonomy (NCBI): domain Eukaryota; kingdom Metazoa; phylum Chordata; class Actinopteri; order Cyprinodontiformes; family Goodeidae; genus Girardinichthys; species Girardinichthys multiradiatus. Next base: position 11,964,679 of record NC_061802.1, on the reverse strand, counting down.
GAGCTGTGGATCTCTGGAGCTCCTACTGGAGTTATCATTTAGCTGTGCAATACTCTTTCCATTTTCAGATCATGGATTAAAAATTGTTCAGTAAGATCCTTAAAGCTCAGGATATTGTTTTATGACCTGACGCTGCTTTAAACGTTTCCAAAAATATATTCTGGCCCTGCTTTGTTTTTTTTTTTCTCTCCTTCTAATTCACAACTACGCAATATTTTTTGTTGGTTTATCGCATAAAACCCAATGAAATACATTAAACTTTGTTGGTGTGCCAGGACAAAATATGAAAAGGTTAAAAGGAAATTAATTGACACACTTAGAACAACAGCTACTGAGTTTATGCTCACACTTTAAAAGTGACTGTAAGTTAGACGATCACCAGAAAAATAATGGCAGACATGAACAGTCCCACTGCTGCTGTGTTCAGCTAATTTTGGTATTTGATGTGGAGGTAATGGAGAAGTCTTGTGGCGGTGTCTGTGGTGTAATCTACAAGCTGACATGCTTGATGGACTGTGGCGTTCACACGTCCCCAACTCGGCTGGGAGAAGAGCACGCTGACAGATGGATGGGGGAGGTCCTGGTGGGTAAAATCTAAATTTGTTGGCCCGGGCGGATAATGGACTCAGAGGGGTGGATTATTATAAAATACGCCTAGTTTCTCAACTGTGGAGAAGACAGATTTTTCTATTCTTAGAAGTACAGCATGTAACTCTGAAAATATTAGCTGGTCCAAATGTGTTATTAATCCCTATGTAAAGCTCAGTCAAGCTCTAGTTATTAGAACCACAGTAATGCCATCCCTAAAATCATACAGTACTAGGATAAAGAGTCACTAGTATTTGAAACAGTAAATCACAAAAGTCCCTTTACTTTCAATGTGTTTTATAGTGGTTTTATGTGATAGAACAACACAATACAGTGAATACTGGAGAAGTAGAAGGAAAATCATGCATGGTTTTCAACATTTAAAAATGTGGCATGAATTTGTAATAAGCTACTTTCACTCTGATACTTCTAAGTCATCTAATAAAAAAACTAGCTTCTATCTGTGGCAGTAAAACTAACACTGAACATCACCCTGAACACACCATCCTACCTATGAGGAACGGTGAAGGCAGTATCATGCTCTTGGCATGCTTTGTCTTAGAAGGGACAAAGCTGGTACGAGTTGGTAGGAAGATAAATGGAGCTAAAACAAGGTAATACAGACTAGAAACCTGTTAGAGGCCGCAGAAACCGTGAGACATCTGCAGAGGTTCACCTTCCGGCAGCACACAAACGCTAAACATACAGACAGAGCCAGATTGGAACACTTTAGTTAAAAGTATACTACAATGGCCCAGTCAAAGAACAAAACTCAATTCAACTGATAATCTGTAGTAAGATTTAAAAAAGACATGCATCGCCCAATCTGACTGATCTGTTTTGCAAAGAAGATCAGAAGCCCCTCTGTGTGTAAAGCTAGTAGGGAGAGACACTGTAAAGCTATTCTCTTTTTAAGAATTTTAGTTGTAAACAAATGTTGAAAACCATCTATACAGTAGTTTTCTTTCCATCTCCCAATTGTCTGTTAGGTCATGCTGCTCAAAGTAAATCCCAAAAAAATACATTGAAGTCGGTGGCCATAATGAGTAAAAAAAAGTTGAAAGATTTTGAATACTTTTGCAAGACGCTGTGATTATGTTTTAGATTATGTTTTAGAGGTCAGAGGCTGATCATCACTGAGCATCACTGCATAACCTAGGATACTTTTATTTAGACAAAACATTCAGCCACCTGCAATAAATTGTAATGCAACGTCAGGGTCTAGTAAAGTGCAAACATGATGGGAAGGTTTCGTTTTCATGCACAAATAAAAAATAGTTATATAGTTGTATTTGCCAGTGTGTTGCTGATGGAGCAAATAGATTTAAAACTAACAGATAAAAAACATCTTCCAGTTGATGCACGATAGCTTTATGAAGTTCTGTGCCTCAACTAGGAGTATTACTAACAGAAAATAAAAGGTTTTAGGGAGAAAAAGCATGCGGCCGGCAGGTGACCTTCCCCAGAGAATAAAGGTTAGAAACGAAGCACTTCAGGCAACAATACGGAGGAAGTCATGAAGAGAAATATAAACTTTGTCCTGAATCTTCCATGCCTGTAAACCTTGAAGTTCCAACCAACCTTAACAGCTGAAAATCTACATGGATTTGCATGCAAATGAAGCCTGGGACGACACTGACCTAGTTGGGACCAGAGTGGATGTTAAACCTTCCTGACAGGTTCTCCTAGAGCACTGACCATTGTTTCTACAGTGCAATGAGAACACAAACAGCTAGTTACAGTATACCACATTAGTTCAAAACTAGCTTTAGTTTTAATGGGAAATAACAACAGTGTGGCAATATTTATGGTTAATACGCTCCTTTTTTTGGCATTTCATAACTTTCTGTCTGAATGTATTATATAAAGGATGGAAGATTCCCTTTAGGATTAATGAAGAATTACTGACTTGAATTGGAAATGAATTGGATATTTAAAGATATTTAAAGAATATATTTCAGATTACTTAAGGATTTAAAAATGTGATTTCTAAAATTTCTACAGAAAAAGCTGACACTCAACTGAATATAAATTTAACTGAGCATTAATATAGCAGAAATTAGGGAAAAACTTCACAACAAATCTAATTTTACATGACGAAATCATACCAAAATCTTATATTATTATGTCATTTAACATGTCGATTGTTAATGCCATTGTAACTTTCTATAAACTGACCACTTCTCAACAGTAACTGAGAGAAAGAGGGAGAGACTGTGACTTTCATTTTGGGGAAGATAATAAACTTAGGGAGAAAAAAATCTTGCATCAGTTTAAAGAGAAAAACTCCAGACTTTGTTTGCAGACGTCAGTGAGCTGGACTCTACTCTCAGACAAATATCAAGTCAAGTTTTACAACATTTTTCTAAAAAGCATCAGAAAATAGGTTTCTATAATGGATTTAAAACATTCCAGATCAAAGTAAAATTACTGAAATGTTACAATGCACACATCTAATTAAAAAAACATTTCTGCCTTTGAGATAAGGAAAATACTAGTGTTATAGCTGAGATAAAGTGGACGACATTAAGCCAGGACCAGTGTTGGTTGGTGCAAAACAGAGGGATTTAATCACCTAATATGGTTAGCGATGAGGCTAAGTTATTTTGGCAATACAAGCTAATGCCGATGCATTTCTTAGCAGGTACTTACAAATATTTCAATATACCGCAACATGTTCCCTAAAGCACAGGTCCCAAACCCTGGTTCTTAGGACCCACAGTCCTGCATGTTCTTTCTTCAATTTTTTTTCCCATTTTAAACTGGAAAAATCAATCTTCTAAGTAAAAATGGGAATCCATAATTACCCCACATCTTTTTATCAATCATACAGCAGCAGTGAATAAAAATCTTTTCCTCCCACCGCACACAGACAAGACCACAACCTGTGTGGCCAAGAAAATGATCTAATCTGGTAAAAATGTGGTTTTACAACTAAACTTTTTGATAGTGTTAAAACATTTACAGATGTAAGAAGTGGTATCCTGTTCAAGCTATGAAGCAAGTAACTCAGGTCTGGAGAATGAGGGTTAACTTAACTTATTTCTTAACTCTGGTTTAATACATTCAGCAGATGTGGTTCTCACTGATTCAACTAAACAACTTTTTGGAGAACTAGGTGTGGGATATCAGAAACTGCACATGTCTTGTTTATTGGTAACTCCTTGAAAATGTCAGCAGATTTGTTTTGTGTCCATTCACTTCTTTCTCAACACAGAACCATCTCACTGTAAAGATACTAACTTGGATGTAAGTGTGTTTTTATATTTACGTCAATGAGCACATGAGATGAACCGTCCTGCAGCTCATATTTCTAAATGTGACAAAAAGGGTAGATATTTGAGAATAACAAGCAGTGCACCAGTTATTGCTGCAACTTGACTGACCGGAGCAGCAGGGAGATAATGAAGTTTGTGACAGAACAGCTGGAGATATATCCAGAAAATGCAGAACAGTTTATAAAAGTAGCACTGTGGTTAAAAGAAGCAGAGATGCAGAGAGCAGGACCCACTTTGACACATTTTTATGGTGCTGCCTTTGGTTCCGTCTGGAAAAAATAGCGCATCTTCATAGAAAATTGCCTCAGCATGTGGGAACAGTGGGGATCTTCTAGTTATAGTAACCACTTTCTTTGTTTAGTTTTGCAGACTAGAGTCTGCTGCTTTTATAAAATTGCATCAAAATGGAAGCAGCATTACAACACGTCACTGGGAAGGGTTGCTCCACAGACCTATCCACATTTCTACCAACAACTTCAAGGGTTGATTCAATTTAGCAGAACTGATGTAAATAGTGGCTATAGTACAATATGTTTTTAAAGGATAGAGCAGGGCAGCAATCACTTCGACTTCTTCTAGCTAATTGATGAATCTTAGCACGTTAACATGCTAGAAGAAACCATTACTTGTCCGTTAAATTCTAAATATGACAACAAAGGGATTATGAGTCTTATTCTTATTTGTCCCAACTGTGGAACCTCCTGCATTTAGAAGAAATGCTTTAAGTTATTAAGCAGCATATTAATGACAACAAGCAAACCTGTTGCATTGTTTCTGAAATGCTACATAAGTCACAGATTTTACTTTATTTTGTAACACTAACCATTTTAAACATGGCCCTTTGCAGTGGAACATTAACCAGACTATTCGTAAAAGTCTCCCTCGGTTGTTGTCACGATGAGGACATCTGAACGAGTGCTAACATTTTGCTTTAGGGACATTGCAGGTCCTTCTCAAAATATTAGCATATTGTGATAAAGTTCATTATTTTCCATAATGTCATGATGAAAATGTAACATTCATATATTTTAGATTCATTGCACACTAACTGAAATATTTCAGGTGTTTTATTGTCTTAATACGGATGATTTTGGCATACAGCTCATGAAAACCCAAAATTCCTATCTCACAAAATTAGCATATCATTAAAAGGGTCTCTAAACGACCTATGAACCTAATCATCTGAATCAATGAGTTAACTCTAAACACCTGCAAAAGATTCCTGAGGCCTTTAAAACTCCCAGCCTGGTTCATCACTCAAAACCACAATCATGGGTAAGACTGCCGACCTGACTGCTGTCCAGAAGGCCACTATTGACACCCTCAAGCAAGAGGGTAAGACACAGAAAGAAATTTCTGAACGAATAGGCTGTTCCCAGAGTGCTGTATCAAGGCCCCTCAGTGGGAAGTCTGTGGGAAGGAAAAAGTGTGGCAGAAAACGCTGCACAACGAGAAGAGGTGACCGGACCCTGAGGAAGATTGTGGAGAAGGGCCGATTTCAGACCTTGGGGGACCTGCGGAAGCAGAGGACTGAGTCTGGAGTAGAAACATCCAGAGCCACCGTGCACAGGCGTGTGCAGGAAATGGGCTACAGGTGCCGCATTCCCCAGGTCAAGCCACTTTTGAACCAGAAACAGTGGCAGAAGCACCTGACCTGGGCTACAGAGAAGCAGCACTGGACTGTTGCTCAGTGGTCCAAAGTACTTTTTTCGGATGAAAGCAAATTCTGCATGTCATTCGGAAATCAAGGTGCCAGAGTCTGGAGGAAGACTGGGGAGAAGGAAATGCCAAAATGCCAGAAGTCCAGTGTCAAGTACCCACAGTCAGTGATGGTCTGGGGTGCCGTGTCAGCTGCTGGTGTTGGTCCACTGTGTTTTATCAAGGGCAGGGTCAATGCAGCTAGCTATCAGGAGATTTTGGAGCACTTCATGCTTCCATCTGCTGAAAAGCTTTATGGAGATGAAGATTTCATTTTTCAGCACGACCTGGCACCTGCTCACAGTGCCAAAACCACTGGTAAATGGTTTACTGACCATGGTATCACTGTGCTCAATTGGCCTGCCAACTCTCCTGACCTGAACCCCATAGAGAATCTGTGGGATATTGTGAAGAGAACGTTGAGAGACTCAAGACCCAACACTCTGGATGAGCTAAAGGCCGCTATCGAAGCATCCTGGGCCTCCATAAGACCTCAGCAGTGCCACAGGCTGATTGCCTCCATGCCACGCCGCATTGAAGCAGTCATTTCTGCAAAAGGATTCCCGACCAAGTATTGAGTGCATAACTGTACATGATTATTTGAAGGTTGACATTTTTTGTATTAAAAACACTTTTCTTTTATTGGTCGGATGAAATATTCTAATTTTGTGAGATAGGAATTTTGGGTTTTCATGAGCTGTATGCCAAAATCATCCGTATTAAGACAATAAAAGACCTGAAATATTTCAGTTAGTGTGCAATGAATCTAAAATATATGAATGTTAAATTTTCATCATGACATTATGGAAAATAATGAACTTTATCACAATATGCTAATATTTTGAGAAGGACCTGTATTATCCACATTTGGAATTGCAGCACTTTGAGGTTTAATGGTTTGTAACAATAATATTCAGTATATAAAAATACATTTAGTGGATATAGATAAAGGGCCTATCCCATCATTATGTACCTCTTTAAATGTTTTGTGTTTACACACATGTAAACATAAGATTTTGGCATTAGTCAAACATTAACAGCACTGGTTTTGAAAACAAAAACTGGTCGGTTTTTGTACACTCATACTATTCTTCACTGTTCCTACAAAACACAACGGTACAACATTTTCGCATTTTTAAAACAAGACAACGGAGCAAGGAAACAAAAAACACAGCTTCTGTGGACGTTAATGAACTCCATGAACCTCCAAACTCATCAACATTTTGGACATTTTTAGATGTGTGTTAATTTTATTTGCTCATCATAGTTATTTAGATCTGTTTTGTGGTAAAAAAAAAAAATGCTGGGAGAAAACCTTTAGGGAAGTATTCACCCACCAACATTAAGAAAATTCCCTTTGAGTGGCTTACTTCTTCAGTGGGTCTGTGTAGGACAGATTCACACACATATATCAGTAAAGACACAAACTATGCAAATTATAAACTGTACACCAAAAATAATAAATGAACACAGTGACAACCTAGTTAACTCCTACAAACATATAAACTTAAAATTGTCCTAACATGACGCCTTGAAGAAACATGGGAGTGAAGAACAATAGAGTCAAAAATGTTTTTTTTTCCTGATTAACAATATATAGAAGCTAACAGGTAATGCACATTTTTCGTAAATGTCTCATTATTGGAAATTGGTCTCACCTTGCAGATCTTGTACAGTGAATCTTGTCCATCTCCATCAGATTCCTTGAAGTAGTCATGTGCTGGAAAAGTGCGATGGATGTCACGGGTGATGACGCTTTCCTGTGCCGAGTCCTGCAACACAGAGGGTTCATCTTCTTTAGACAAAACCAGCCGAGCTTAGTTTTCTTTTTTTAAAGCTTTGATTTGGTCAGAATTTGTTTGACTGAACGGTTTTACATGTTTTTCATTTCTGCAATTATAGACAAAGAGCAATACAAAGAAACAAAATTCAGATCAAACTTTAGGTCCAGTTTTTTCACAAAAATTCTAACGAAAAATACACTGATGCATTACAGTATTATGTATTGCAATGCCTCTCGTTTTGCAATGCTCTTGTCATTCACAACTTGACAGTCATAGGCACTCTGCTGCTATCTCACAGCACATTTGTGCACTCTGCAAACAAAGACAGGACAGCACTCCCAAACAACTCCGTAAAGCAGCCGATAAACCAACATTGAGCCTTGATTTGTATTTGTAGAGATTTCATCTATCTGTAAATGCCAAAACATTTTCAAAATTTATTTTACTTTATTCTAAAGCTAATTTAAATGTGTTATATATCAATTTAGTTTTTATAATGACAAAATATAAAGCCGAAGCCTGAGGACAATTAAAACACCTAACATATGGCTCCATTAGAATAAAACTGCTGCTAATTATGCACGTCATCTATCAGAACTGCCTATACCAATGTTTTTGACTGACTAAATATATATATATATATTTTTTATTTATTTATTTTATTTTATTTATTTATTTTTTTAAATATGTTTTCATTTTTTATGTTTCAGATTCAAAGTCTTTCCATGTGTTCCCTTACCACAGCCGTGTTTTTATGAGATTTGTAGTGAGGATGAGGTGCTATGTTCTGTGTATTAGGTTGGAAATAGAAGAGCACTACATTAGTGCAAAAATATCTAATAAATTTTTTTTTTAGAATAAAGTACAATTGTGACATTTTTTTAGTCACTGTCACAATCAGACAAACAAATTTTCTAGACGTGTTGGAAAATACCACCCCTTACATTGGATAGACTTTCTATTTTACTGTATTTTCTGTAACAGGGCAAAATATATGGCAAGAAATCTTTCTTATAGATATCTACAGATTTTATAGGAGAAAATTATTTAAAAGATACAAGAAAATAATTAGAGAGTTACTTTTTCGGGATTTCAACTTCTTCGAGATGAGAACTTGCTGCCTTTCTTTGTTTAATTTGACATTTCATTTACAATGATAAACAAAGCTACATACAGGTGAATAATTCAACACCAATAACTTCCTTATAGTACTTTCTGGTAAAATCCTCGTACTTATGGTAGCATGATGACATTTTAGAAAATAACTGCTGCAGATTGAGCCCTATTGTCTCAATAAAGTGGGATTTTTCCTGAGCCTTTTAAAATGTGCCATTTCAACAAGGGTTTGTACACTGCTGAGACTGATTCTGTTCTTTGCTGCATAAAGAGGGATGATCTTGTAATTCATTAAAACTACCACCTCTAACAATTAACAGTCAGCTTAATTTTATCCTTACCTTAACTTAACTATTCCAGTAGAGTTAAGCCCATTTATTACAGTGTTGTTACCATGACAACATGAGCAAAGACCATTAAGAATTTGTTTGACAGTTAAAGTTGTAAACACTTTGATATAATAAACCATGCATGCCTTCGCTAATTAACTGCCTCACTATTCAAAAAACACTAAAAAACAGGAGAGGACGTCCTCTACGCTGCTTAATCCCTTTCCTTTTCCTCTTTCATCCCTTCCTCCTCCTCTCTGCAATTTCTGTGAGCATGGTCTTTTGTTTCTTTTTCTTGCTTATCGGCTGCTTTTTCCACTTCCACTCTCCTCTATTTTCAATTTCATGTCCCACAGTGCCTTCGCCTTCGCCTCAGCCACTTCGTTTCTTTTCTTTTCAGCCCGTATCTGCTTCTCTCTCCTCTTTCAGCATCCATGTGTCCTAAACGCTTGCAGCATGGCCTCTTATTTTACAGGCAGACAGCAAATAAACCATGCTATTCCTTTTTTGCAGGCTAACAAGGGAAGGCTTTTCTTTAAGAGTGATACATCACATATATTACACACGATATGAACTCTTGATGAGATGAAAACAGTAGAGAGTAGGAAATATAAGTTGTAGGACTAAGTTAGGTAAAACATTTTCACATTTTGTCATCACTTCAGAACAAACTTCAAGATGTTTAATTGGTGTTTGATGTGATAGGCCAACACAAAGTAGTGTTCGATTGTGAAAAGAGAATGATACTTGGATTTTATTTTATTCTACAGATAGAAATCTGAAAGGTGTGGCATGCATTTACAATCTACCCCACAGGTCAATACTTGTTAAGAATGACATTTTGCTGCAATTATAGTTGCAAATCTTTTGGGGTATGTCTTAACCAGCTTTGCACATTAAGAGGGTGAAGCTTTTGTACATTCCTCTTTGGAAAAAAGCTTGTGCTCAGCCAGAATGGATGCTGTGAACATCAGTTGATTAAGTTTTCATCTAAACCCCTCCATTGTAGCTCCTGGCAGCATGTTAGAGGTCAATGCCCAGCTGGAAGGTTCACCTTCTCTTCTTTTCTGGCCGGTCAGTTTTTTGGAGTTGTGCTATGTAGATATGTATTTTTAAAAGTTGTGCAAACCCTTTACCATTTTCTTCCACTTTATTATGATGTGCAACTATGTGTTGGTCAATCAGAAAATCCCAATAAAATACATTACAGCTTATGGCTGCTATGTGAGAAGGTGTGAATATTGTAACTTTCATCGAGCTCAATGTTCGGAGCTTCTAACAGTACAGTATCAGTCTGAAACAAGAGGTTGCACAGAGGAATCACTATGTGGAGCTGAATTGGAGCTGAATTCCCGTTTCTACTATGAATCTTTATGGTGTACACTAGACCAGGGGTGTCCAAAGTGCAGCCCAGGGTCCATTTGCAGCCCCAGACTGCTATTCAAGAATGGTACAAACTTAGCCCTGAAGCACAGGTGGTAAAAGCAGATGGAGATTTTTTACATTTAATTAGGGCACAATTACTACCCACAAATCAAAATCCTAGAAAAAAAACATTTTTTTCCCCTAGTTTCATCATTAATAGAACCACATCTATCCAGTCACTTTTAGTAAAAAAATCTAAGACGTTCATGCACTCAAATCTAACCAATTTATTAAACCTGGCTAAATACTACAAGCGTTTTCAAAGAAATAGTGACATAAATTTTGTTTCTATTGCTGATAATAGGCTAAATTTGTTTGAGCATGTTTTTCAATCCATCCCCAAAAAATTTGCAAACTGTATGACTTTTTTATTATAAGGGAAACGTGCAAACGTTGCGTATGTTTTGGATTTACACATCCCTTTCCAACAGAAAATCTGAGCATATATTTGTTTAATTAAAATATTGCATGCTTAGTTTATTGTGAAGCCGGTAAGAAAAATTCACAATATAATTTTTGTGATTTCAGTTTTTTTACAATACATATTTTTTTTGCCTGCGAGTACTATTGGCCCATGTGACAAAAAGTTTGGACACCACTGACCTTAGATATTACCAGAGGCAATAGAGTAGTTAACCATATTATGTGGATATCCATGATTTGTTTTGTTCATCTGAAGAACGTCTCTTGAGTTAAGTGGCACAAAGCCATATTTTTCTGTATTAATCTTCAGGTTTTTTTGCCCCAGCCTGTGCTTCTATCTTTTTATAATATACATTTCAACTAAAACAGCAAATGTAATGTTCAACCAGGGAGTTCTGATGCTTGAAAAAGACAACAACTGTAAGAAGAATCAACCAATAGTCCTGCTGCAGTGCATCAGCACCAAGCGAGCAACAAACAAAGTAAGACCTCTCTTTCAGCGTGTCGTCTGAGGTGCCGGTGTACTACAGCCCCAAGGTGTCCTAACGAAACCGCTGCCTCATTAGTTGCATCACTTCATTACAGTGCTACAGCTCAGCTTCACTGCGGTAAATAACTAAATAGAATTAATCAATTCTAGTTTTGAATCATATAACCTAACAGCCTAAGCACATCCTAAAATAGGCTTCACGGTTTTTGCCTCCTTTGCCCAGCACTGAAAAGTAGAATATATTAGTTCACTTAATGAGGACAGAGATACTTGTTCCTCCCAGTGCTACATTAATGGCCATCAAATCCTAACCTTGCATCCAGACCAAAAAACTTAACAAGCAGCCAAGTGACTAGGCTGGGGAACGCTAAGGTCATATTATTCACTATAATTTAATAACATGGCAATAAGTTTAAATGGGGCAATACCAATATATTATTAAAGGACCATAAACAATATTACAGACACACAGGTGCATCTCAATGAATTAGATCAACATTTTCAATCAATTTATCTTAGAAAATTCAATTCAAAAAGTTGAACTTCTATATTATAACCAGAAAATGAGAAAGTGCTTCTAAAACTTTTGACTGGTTGTATTTCCACATCATACTTTGCCCAGGCTCTGTTTCCACTTCAAATTAAACAGGAATAAATTAATTACTGAGAGGAAAGGATAAATGATGAAATACAAAACAGAAGCTCCAACTGTTTAGGACGGATCTTTAGGTTAACACTACCTTCACAATGCTCAGGATGATCCCAGAGTCTGTTCACTCAGACCCTTTGAAAAACGAGGGGGAAATATTCATGTAAAAAATTATTCAGAGTAGCTGAGGCCTTGGAGTAACCAGAGAAGATAGACTCGAAGATTTTGATACTTTCAGGTCATCTTAAAAGGCAGGGAGATAGATGTCTTACTGAGCATGGCATAGACAGAACTCAGCATCAACACCATCAGTGTCACCATCAACCAGAGGCTCTTTCACTTAAATATGTCACATCATCTGACAAAAGTAAATTAAACAAGACTGACAGAATGATCCAGGAGGCTGTTAACAATTGTTTGCTTCTAGGCAGGAGTAACAGAAGGACAGCCGATCAGTAGATCTGATGGGAAAGGAGAGGAAGCACCACACTGGAATAAAAGACGAGGCTATTCTTAACTGAAAGTGATCCTCCAAAACCCTAAAAGTGTGGACAATGCTGCAAGCAGCTAATATACACTACATCTACCTAAAATACATAGTTGGATCATTCCAGTACAGAAAAACATTTAGTACTTGTGTTTTACTTTTGGGTGTAAAGCTTCTAAGATAAAGGAATGTGTTGTTTTACTGTGGTTTAAACAGTTGAGGTGTACTCTGTACTCTGCAAAATGCTCATTAAATCACTTACCACACTCTCCAAATGTCCCCCTGCATGTTTCCCTACCGTTATTAGTTACAACCTTTTTTCCCAGTGTCTGAGCCAAATGAACAGCAGACTGAATAACAGTACTTTGTTCATTATCTTAAAGTAACTTCTCATGGCCAAAATACATGATGCACTGCATGGTTTGACAATATGAAGTATTCTAGGGACACAGTTTTTGGGAGAGATAGCTGATGCCTTCTCAGATCATAGGCTAAGTTCACACTGCACTGCAGGCAACTGCGGCACAACCATGACTTTTTTGCCCAAATGCGACCCATATCCTTTTTCATGGCAGTCCGAACGGCTCAATCTTGATCTGTTTAGCTCCAAATAATTGTGCCATCGAAAGTATCCGATAGTTTTCAAAGTGTCCGCAGTTGGAACGCTAATGTCGCATTTTATCCAACTTTTACGTCATTATCCTGGCTCAGACTACGCATCCGCACAGACCTCTCTACAAAGTAGCAATCCCTGCTCCACAAAAGGAAACTGTTAAAAGTTGTGCTCTCTTTTTTCTCACATTTCGTCCTGTTATGATGTGGTCATAATACTGTCGGCTTGCTCAACAACTTAATAATAACACAGAGACGCCGACATCCATTACTACCTTCGTAAGCAGTGTGCTGCTGTTTGACGCTTTTGGTGTATGGAAGTTCAGCAAAAAAACGAAATTGAGGATTAAGACCTGCAGTGCGAAAGTAGCCATAGTAATAAGCCTGGTCACAATCGAGGCAGAAAATAAATTTGCTTGAAATAATTTTTATTATGTTGAGTTATCTATTTTGTCACAAGCTGTCATTCACCACTGTGGCCAGTTACAGACAAACTGGCCTCCCCAGAGCACTTTAAATAGATATATAGGGTGCTAGTTTGTTAAGTCTCCAAGCTTCTTTGTCAGACATATTCTGTAACTCTTCTTCTTACAATAAAAATCTAAACCTTCTAAATTAGAGCTAAAAATGTGGCTATCACCGCATTCTTCTTGGGTGGCCATTTTCTTATGAACTGAATCAGTGTTCAGTGCGTAACATCACTTCATTTAGCTTGCTTGATTTCTTTCACATGTTGTGCACATTTGTTCTCTTTCAACATGGTAATGAATGCAGCGATTTTGAGCAGAACACAACTGAAAAGGAAATGTTCTAAAAATGATGATGATTGCCGTTATAAGTGGTGCACTGGAGTAAAAAGATGTGCCTAAAGAGCATGTAAACTGCCAACCTGTTGAAGCCAAAACTATACTTTGCCATTAATATTACTATGATGATCCATCTAATTCTGAATGTAGTGACAACAGCTTTGACCAATCGGAGCAAGGACAACGACCCTGGCTCTTCTGAAGGGTCTGGAACAGGAATAATCATGTATTAAGCTTGAAGGATAGAGGGTAGGATTGTAATAGTTCTGGGTCTACCAAACTCTTCAGGCTATTAGCAAATGTTACAAAAGTTACTAATTTTAACTTTGAAGTCACAGTGTTACACCTGAACAATGTTTACACGCATTCATGAGGATGCCCACCATAGTTATGCACAAAGATATACATCTGCTCACACCTAAAAGCAAAAAAACGGGAAAATAATCCTTGAATACAGATTGACAAGTACATAAACATTACCTTTTCAACCACACAAAAGTGAGCAGAGATATCACACATCACTGAAACGACTCCTGGCATTTCAAGGATGACATAGTTTATATGAAGCAATGAAATAACGCAAAGGCAGTGGGGTTTACATCAACAGCGTCTGTCATCAGCCTGAATTAAACACACTGTCAACATGCGAGTCGGTATGCTAAAATGTTGTGTGTACCTGCCAGATTTATCCCTTGATGGCTTTTAAAGTGACTGATTAAAGGTAAAAGCCAAGAATGATGAGAGACAAATGAAGGCAGATAAACAGAGCGAGAGACAGACTGAAAGAGAAGCTGAGGAAAAGAAATGAAAGAGGGCAGTGAGATATGTACACAGAAGGGAACAAGAGAGTTCCTCTAATTGTAGCCTGGGGGCTTGTTGGGCAGACAGTCCATTACTCAGATCTCACCAACAGGTTTCCTACCTAACACATGGGTTTAAAAATAAAAAACTGCTGATACGTCCGAAGCTGCAAACTCTACCTCTGACACTTAATTTAAGACTGGGTCTCCAAATGCTCAGACAATCAAAAGTCTTCCCTCTTCTTTAGGATCTATAGAGACAAAGTTTTACCAACACTGTGGATAATATTCAAATGCTTTACATGCCGCAGTAATGATAAAATGTTTTTAATTTTAAGGAAAAGCTGTTGTTCTCACCTGTCAATTCCTATTTCATAAAGAAATTATTAATTGTACTTAAATAAAATAAATGAAAGCCTGTCTTTATTGTCACTGTAATGGGAACATTATAATTAAACTTAAAGCGTCTCTCCTAGTAACCAGAAACATGTGCTCACACATACACAAATAAAAATGATTTAAGCATTTGTAAAGTACTGTAAAAAGTTACAAACTATAAAATGCATTATCCTCTTTCATCGCCCCACGAGCAGGCAGCCTGTTTCAGCAGCTCCATCATCGCCGTCATCCCCTCCATCTATTTTTAGACGTGTTGGGTATTCCTGTTTTTTCCACCTTGCTTTGTACACATTGTGTAGCCGACTGTTTTGTGGACAACATTGTTTTCATTTTCCTAGTTTACGGCATGTGTTCGGGGATTGCTTGAGCACATTGTTTACTCCAGAGATCAGCTGTTAGCTCTTGGTAGGTCCACTGTGCCGCCTCCCACTGAGCTATTCGATATTCCCTGTGAGTTGAGAAGGTAGAGACATGAGACCCATGCCAGCATCACGCGTCACAACCGGTGGAGGAGGTGCGGACCCGTCACCCCTCCATCATCATCAAGGAAAATGCGAGATCCCTTCCAAAGCGGATGAATCGGCAGCGCTTACCCGGCATCAACGGGCTTATTGAGAGAGCAGCTTGCTTATGATTACCGAGACGTGGCTAACCACGCTAACTCACATAAACATGGACAGTTTTCATTTAGAACCATAAAGAACAGTAAGAAGAACAGAGGGGGGGCTGCCTGTGTTTGTATGTAATAGATGGTCCAACTCTGGGCATTTATCTATCAAAGAGATGTTCTGCAGTAGGAACATTGAGCTGCTAGCTGTTAGCATGAGGTTGGATAGCATCAGCTCTAGGCTTCTGAGGTGCTGTGCAGATCAACTGTGTGACATCATGGAATATATGTTCAGCTTGGGTCTGAAGTTGGGGAATGTACCACAGCTGTGGAAGACCTCCTGTGTGGTACCAGTGGCTAAGACCAATGCTCCGAAGGACCTCAGCAGCTACAGGCCAGTAGCACTGAGCTTGCACCTGATGAAGACCCTCCAGAGGTTGGTCCCCTGCCATCTTCACCCCCATGGTGAGCTCTTCATTGGTTCGCCTACCAGCCTGACATAGGGGTCGATGATTGCATCATTGACCTCTTCCACTGAGCTCTGATCCACCTGGAGAAGTCTGGAAGCACTGTGAGGATCATGTTCTTTTATTTCTCCAGTGCTTCTAATACCATCCAGCCAGTACGTCTGAGGGACAAGCTAGAGCTGCCATGAGTGGCCACCAACTGTCCCAGGGGATACTGGACAGTGAATCTGACAGGCTGGTCTGCAGTGCAGGGGCCCCACAGGGAACTGTTCTGGGATTATTCCTGTTCACCCTCTACACTACAGACTTCTCCGTCAACTCCCCAGGCGGCTACCTCAGAAGTGCTCTGATGACTCTACCATAGTTGGCCTCATTACAGGTGAGGACAACATAGAGTAATGACAGTGGACACAGGACTTGGGAGACTGGTGCCAATGGAACCATCTCCAAACTGGACCATACTGGACTCTTATAAGTACCTGAGTGTTTACCTAAATACTAACCCGGTCTGGGATCACAAAAATGATGCTCTTTACAGGAAGGGTCAGAGCAGATTCTACCTGCCAAGGAGGCTGAGATCTTTTGGAGTGCAGGGGTGCTCCAGTAATGTTCTATGGTGTTGTCTGTTGGAGCAGGAGCTCAGTGGAAACAGTTAGATAAGGTAATCAGGAAGGCCAGGTCTGTCCTGAGTATGCCATGTTTAATAACTGTATAGTAGTATTTTCTTATGTTGTAAATTTGCCTGTACTGTACAGTCTCTTCATATTTTCTGTTTTTATATTTTTATCTTTGTGTGAATCTCCATGCTTCAATTTGCCTTTCACTTTGTTGCTACACCTGAATTTCCCCACCAAAGAACAATAAAGGATATTTCTGTTCTATTCTATACACTTTAAAAAGGGCATTTCCGTGGGTACACAGTTGCTCACACAAAAGTACCGTAAGTCCAAAGACAACTAAGTTGGTTGAGATAAGGGGGCAGTGAAACAGCAGAGGGGGGGAAATTTCCACAGTGTTGTAGTACGCACTTCAGGCACCTTCCACAGGGCAGAAACTAAAAGACATTGTGAAGAGGGTCAGTGTCGTCACTGATAATTCTGTACCTTGCTGTAGAAGCGGGTCCTATAGAGGGAAGATGGAGACTAATAGTTTGCTCTCTATAGAACTGCCCTGCCCGTCTCTGTATAGTGTCTGAACCATGCCAGGATGGAGTATGCCTGTACAGGTCCTTCTCAAAATATTAGCATATTGTGATAAAGTTCATTATTTTCCATAATGACATGATGAAAATTTAACATTCATATATTTTAAATTCATTGCACACTAACTGAAATATTTCAGGTCTTTTATTGTCTTAATATGGATGATTGTGGCATACAGCTCATGAAAACCCAAAATTCCTATCTCACAAAATTAGCATATTTCATCCGACCAATAAAAGAAAAGTGTTTTTAATACAAAAAACGTCAATCTTCAAATAATCATGTACAGTTATGCACTCAATACTTGGTCGGGAATCCTTTTGCAGAAATGACTGCTTCAATGCGGCGTGGCATGGAGGCAATCAGCCTGTGGCACTGCTGAGGTCTTATGGAGGCCCAGGATGCTTCGATAGCGGCCTTTAGATCATCCAGAGTGTTGGGTCTTGAGTCTCTCAACGTTCTCTTCACAATATCCCACAGATTCTCTATGGGGTTCAGGTCAGGAGAGTTGGCAGGCCAATTGAGCACAGTGATACCATGGTCAGTAAACCATTTACCAGTGGTTTTGGCACTGTGAGCAGGTGCCGGGTCGTGCTGAAAAATGAAATCTTCATCTCCATAAAGCTTTTCAGCAGATGGAAGCATGAAGTGCTCCAAAATCTCCTGATAGCTAGCTGCATTGACCCTGCCCTTGATAAAACACAGTGGACCAACACCAGCAGCTGACACGGCACCCCAGACCATCACTGACTGTGGGTACTTGACACTGGACTTCTGGCATTTTGGCATTTCCTTCTCCCCAGTCTTCCTCCAGACTCTGGCACCTTGATTTCTGAATGACATGCAGAATTTGCTTTCATCCGAAAAAAGTACTTTGGACCACTGAGCAACAGTCCAGTACTGCTTGTCTGTAGCCCAGGTCAGGCGCTTCTGCCGCTGTTTCTGGTTCAAAAGTGGCTTGACCTGGGGAATGCGGCATCTGTAGCCCATTTCCTGCACACGCCTGTGCACGGTGGCTCTGGATGTTTCTACTCCAGACTCAGTCCACTGCTTCCGCAGGTCCCCCAAGGTCTGGAATCGGCCCTTCTCCACAATCTTCCTCTGGGTCCGGTCACCTCTTCTCGTTTTGCAGCGTTTTCTGCCACACTTTTTCCTTCCCACAGACTTCGCACTGAGGTGCCTTGATACAGCACTCTGGGAACAGCCTATTAGTTCAGAAATTTCTTTCTGTGTCTTACCCTCTTGCTTGAGGGTGTCAATAGTGGCCTTCTGGACAGCAGTCAGGTCGGCAGTCTTACCCATGATTGGGGTTTTGAGTGATGAACCAGGCTGGGAGTTTTAAAGGCCTCAGGAATCTTTTGCAGGTGTTTAGAGTTAACTCGTTGATTCAGATGATTAGGTTCATAGCTCGTTTAGAGACCCTTTTAATGATATGCTAATTTTGTGAGATAGGAATTTTGGGTTTTCATGAGCTGTATGCCAAAATCATCCGTATTAATACAATAAAAGACCTGAAATATTTCAGTTAGTGTGCAATGAATCTAAAATATATGAATGTTAAATTTTCATCATGACATTATGGAAAATAATTAACTTTATCACAATATGCTAATATTTTGAGAAGGACCTGTACATTCTCTATAGATCAGTTATGGAAAGTCTACAACAAACTGGCAGAGATAGGGTATTTACTCAATTCCTGACAGATAACCAGTCTTTGCTGGGCCTTCTTAAAGCTAGCAGTGATGTTTAAACTCAATTTTATGAAGCTGCTGAAGTGGGTGCCCAGAAACCTGAAGCTGGTCACCCGTTCAACCTCACAGTCTCCTATCCTGAGTGACTGCCCGTTATTGCCTGAAGTCCAGGATGAACTTTGTCTTTTTGATGTTTAAGAAAAAGTTATTTCCTGCACACCATGGTGTCAGTCTGCAGACTTCATCATTGTAGGCTGTTTCATTGCCATTAGGAGGAGAGGTATATCAGTGGTGTCCAGTCACAGGTATGGTGCTGTGAAAAAGTATTTGCCCCCTTAGAGATTTTCCTCTGTTTTTACTTTTTTTGAACACATATCAGAACAAAGAGTTTATAATATCATCAAATGGTAACCCTGAATCAATATTGTAAAATTTTATCTTTTAAATTATTTCAATTCTAAAACGACAAAGAGCTTTCTAAACCAACAGGCTGCATGTGAAAAAGCAATCACTGCCGAAACCATCAACTGGTTGTGGCACTTAACTAGCTATGAGTCTATAAAATCTCAGTGGAAGAAATTTGGCCCACTCTTCTTTGCAGAATCATTTAAATTTAAATTTTAAACTTATCCAAGCAGGATTTGAGGCTCATGGGTGTCATGTAGTCAACTAAGAAATTAGCCAGCCCCAGGATTTAAAAGTGTAAAAAAAAAATGATCAGAACTATTTCCAAGAAAAACAGTAAGTAGTAGTAGTAATTATTTTCCAAAACACAAAAACAATGCGGTCAACAGATGGTTTTCACCACTGAATTCAGTAATGTTCTAAAACAGAACTGATTCGTAGCTTCTGATTTGCTCAGGAGTAAAGGCCTATTTTACTGCTTTTAAGAAACTGGAACATCCTTGATCAACACAACTTTTGATGTTGGATATTATCTAATACGGGCTAAATGACCAAAAACAAAAAGGTTTTAAAAACAAACTGAGCTTTTAAGAATCAGTAAGCAGTTAATTCAGTCCTGGTATTTCTTTGAATTTTATATTTTGAACTATAGCTGCCCAGACGTACTTGAAATTCTTTCAATGAAGTGAAACTAGAAACAGATGCCAACTTAAGTATTGTGTTCAATCTGATGTTATGTTCAACAAACCTTTGTTTGGTGGGGCACCACACCTTCATTTATGAAAGCTTGAGAAATGGCTAGCTTAACATGTGATCTATGAACATCCAAAGGGAGCTTAAAGAGGGGCTTTTCTCTGCAGCCATATCCCAAAACTGTTTTGTGAAAGAGGATTTACCATACTACTTTATTTATAAAGCACTTTAAAATGACCACAGCTTAAACAAAGTGCTGCATACTAAAAACATGCATTAAAAGAAAAAAACATATAAAAATATGACATAAGAAAGATAAGAAATTAAACAATAAAACAAGTTAAAACAAATAAGGTCAAACTAAGTCTCGGTGAGGTTGAAAGCCAAATAATTAAAATGGGTTTTAAGACGAACTTCAAAAGCAGACAGTGAAGGAGCCTCCCTAATGTGCGGGAGTACGTTATTCCACAGTTCAGATGCAACGATGGAGAAAGCCCCGTCTCCTCTGAGCATCCCACAAGATCTTGGTACCTGCAGAAGCCGCTGTTTGGCCATCATGAGGGACCGAGCAGGTAAGTAGGGATGAAGAAGCTCAGAGAGGTATGGTTGGGAAAGATAATGACCAAAAACAAAAATAAGAACTTGAAAGTATATATATATTTATGAGTACCAGTTAAAATAGATGCAACAGCGTTTTGAATCAGCTGCACACAAAAGAGCAAGGACTGATTTGTATAGTCATAAAGACAATGACAGTGATCTAAGAGCGACAAAATGAAACAGTGGATCACTGTTTCAAAGAGTTGCTTGGACAGAAAATAATTCACTTTTGTCAACTGCCTTAAATGATAAAAGCGCAACTTTAAAACCGGTCTATTTCGGATGTCTAATTTAAAACCACTGTCTAACCAACTGTAACCAAATTGGTTACAGTTGGTTAAAAATATGCTGTCAGGGTTCCCAAATCAACGGTGGTGGATTCACAGGGGTCACTTGGTCCTAGCACCCCTGTTTTCTTTTCAGAGTCATTGGCTATAACTAGCCAGCTTGGTCAGAAAGTTTCTTAATGAACATAAGGGTATAACAAAATATTTAGATGTGAGCTTTAGCTAAAACATACTACACTTAGAAGAACTCTCTTAGAGCATTTGACTAATATACATTTCTGCCAGCACAAATGCTTAAATTGACAAAATGAGTTTTAAAACTTGCTGCATATTCCTGTCCCGAAGGTTCAGATCTGGATCTCAAATTAGCCACCATTATTCAGGAAGTAATTCACATAGTTACTGAGGACTAGACAGGAATAGTGAATAGTGTTTTTAGTTTAAACAAATACAAAAAGCTCTGCTGAACAGACCTCATAATAGCTTCCTGAAAACACCATGCACGTTCAATAACCTGCATTTAAATTTCTACATTTATTTGCCTAAAACCTTAACATTAAGGTAAGAAAATCAATACTTAAAATACAACTTCATTAAGGACCATGATGATAACTAGTAATAATCAGATTGTCATCCAGTAGATCTTACTACAAAATGTCACCCTAAAGCCAGGAACCTTACAACCCTACTTATGTGTAACTCTCCATATTTTATCACACCTTCTTAGGTAGATGATGTAATTTGTGGATCTGTGTCCACAAAGTGAAAAGAATGTAGTTAAAGTACTCAGTAAATGTAAAATCCTTTCTAGGACATTTGGTTCAGCACCTTTAGGCTTATTTGAAAAATATTAACAGGTTGAGATGAAAGGTTAAAAGCCAGCATGAGTTATAACTGTGCCCTATTTATGGGAGGATTAACCTAAAGTCTAATCAGACTATTTAAATGCTGCTTTAAAATGAGAAAAATTTGACAATTTTGAATTTGAAAACTTTTGAAAGCCATACTCAAAGTAAATAAAATTAAAATGATATAACATTGAAGGCCAACAAAGACATTATAATAACACCATCTCTTTGCAGACACACCAGGCTTCAATAAAACCTCCTTGTTGCCGCTCCTTTCTGTGGGTTGCAGTGGGATAATGTATGGGTGTGATATTCAGAGGACACAGCGTGATAATTAAAAACTAGCTCCCCCAGAGACCTCTGTCCTTGGTTACAGGCGAGGAAGTTTCTGTGGGCTTCCCTGGCGGGTTGGCGGTGGGTGGTGGTGGTGTGGGAACAGCTGGCCTGCCTGGCAGATTGCACATTCGTCTGTCTTCGTATCGCTGCAGTGGCATTTTAATTGTCTTTTTGCTTTTGCATTTCAAAAAGGCAGGTTGGGAACGCAGACACAATACTCAGACGGAAGCGTAAAGGGCAAATTTCTCATTTAGCTTGCAGTGAAATAAGCAACGAGCAAGCAAGAGAAAACACATGATGCAACTGTGAATTAAATGACTTTAATGCCTTGCCTTTGCAGTTATGATCCAAGTATTTTTGTAAAACTTTTCCTAGATTATTTAAAGTGTTAATTTGACTGTTCTGTCATCTTCACAAAAATATTTCATAACTAGCTGATTTATTAAAAGAAGGCTTAAATAATGGCCAAAATAAAATAACAGGATCATGTTACACCCACACATTTCAATGGATTAATTTAATTAATACAGATATTGTGGCAGTATTGGCCTTCATTCGATGCAGCAAAGGTCCTGAGGTCAGGAGACAAAAGGCCGGCCGCACCATTTAGGAGAAATAGGCTCCCTATATGGGGCACTTGCTTTACTGCTGCACCACAACTTCAATGTATTTTATAGGGATTTCATGTGATAGATCACCACAAACTAGTGCATAACTGAAATGAAAGAAAGCAATATATTGTTTCCTTTTATTTATTTTTTACAAATAAAAAGCTCGAAGGTGTGGTGTGAATTGTATTGGGCCCCTTTACTCTAACACCCTACATAAAATAACCCAATAGACGTTATGTAATTTAATCTCAGTACAGTATAACAGTACAGATGTTCTACAAGGACCTCAGAGGTTTGATAAAGAACATTAATGAACAAACAGCATCCTGAAGAGCAAGGGATGCAGCGGATAAGTAAGAGATAAAAGTTGTGGAGAGGTAATATTAAAAGGATAAGATTTAAAAACATAATACCAAGCTTTGTCTAACAAGCAGGTGTACATATGAAGACATGGCCACAAACAGCCAGGCAAGAGGAAGATTAAGCAGCAGTCAAGAGAACCCTGGTAACTTTGGAGAGGTTGCAGAGATTCACAGCTAACGTAGGAATAATTTGATGGCAGGCGAACTATTCGTCATGCAATCCACAAATCTGGCACTGTTGAAAGAAAATTGTAGTAAGTATTGTAAGTATTGTTTGCTACTTACTGCAAGCCATGTAGGATACACAGCAAATAAGTTGAAGAACGTGCCCTGGTAAAATGAGACCAACATTTTACTTTTTGGCCAACTTGCAAAAAGCACATCATAATGAACATATCACCCCACTGTGAAACATGGTGGTGGATGCATCATGATGGGGGGATGCTTTTCTTAGGCAGGGACACAATTTGAAGAAGTATAAACTAATGTTTACGGACATTATTCATACAATCTGACCAGGCTTGAACTACTTTCAGATTTTTGCTCTTAAGAAATTATGGAAAGCAGGTTTTGTTTTGGTCTGATACATAAAATCCAGAAAAAGTATACTTATTATAACAATGAAATGTGATCAATTTTAACGGTAACAATTACTTGAGCAAGGCACTGTATACGGTGTCTAGGATGTGCATCAGCGGCATGCTAAAATGTAAACACTAACAGCAGGGCATCAAACATTTTAGTACATTCCGTCCCCTACCTCTGCTTTTAGTGAGAACAAATATAGCGAGAGGAGATGCCCTCTTCTCACACAAACAGAGACTCATACACAAAGAGAGGTCTGGATAAAGTGCAGCCACCCTCCAGGTAAATGACATACTCTCTGTGTTGTGGTTTTTACTGCAGGATAAGAGTGGCATCTCTGTTATGTGAGGAAGGTGGAGCTCGGAGTATAGAAAGGTGAAGTGGAGGTTCAAAAACATCGCCCTGCAACTCAAGAAGATGTTATTTTTACATTGGGAATTACTGTGCCCGCATGTGTAGTGTGTTTGTCTGAGTCTTTTAAATGCTTCTCAGAAATACGAAACCTGTCCAGCACCAACATGCAGATAGCACACCAGCTCATGGCTGCAGACTTTCTCCTCATATAGCTTAAAAAAAGGCCCATGAAGCTAATGTTACCATGTGTTCTGTATGCTCTTTAGGACAGAGTAAGGTAAGGTAAGGTAAGGTAAGGTAAGGTAAAACTCTGCAGAGGAAGAACAAGTTACATCACAGCAGCCCAAAGTAAGTGACCATCTATGCTGAATAGGTGTCTAACAGAGACGGGCTCCGAGAGCCTCAGGATAGAAGGACAAGGAGAGGGCAGGTATGAGAAGGAATGAGAAAGGCTGAGGTGCCAGGGGGGTAATTTGACTGTCTTCTGATATTTAATTCAGCCAAAATGCCTTGAGAGAGAATTGGATATGGTGCTTCTGCAACTGTTGGCAAAGCTTCACTTCCTAAGGTCTGCAGTGAAGCCACCAATAAAAAACAAATGATTCCTTCATTGTCCATGTTTGCCACTGTCCTCTGTTTATGGCTGCAGCAAGAATGTTCCTACAATTTATGCCTATTAAAATAAAATAAAAAATAGCGAGATTTTTGTCTTTTGAGTAGGGGTGAAATGTTCACAGTTCAAAAGAAATCTTGTACAGACAATGGTTGTAACAGAGGTTTTCTCTAAAGTCATTTTAATTGTTACCAGCGTTTTATTTTTCCAATGCCCAACCTAACCAAATAATTCATCAAATACATTTTGGTACATATTTTAAAATAATAAGAATGCCAAAAAAAAAGTATAATTTTGTTTTTAAACACATTCCTACTTTTACTGCGGTTTTAATTTTCACCGTGATACATGATACACTGCAAGTGATACGTAGAAAAAAATCAGTCAATAATTTCAGGAAAAGAGATAAAACATATTGTATTCCAACTTTATGGGCAACAGTTACATTTTTAGACTATAAAGCTTAAATAATGAAAATTAAAAAAAACTAATGAGCATCATCACCATACAACACTGGATTTAAGCTAAAAAATTATATTTTCAAGTGTTTTATCTACTGAAAAACAAGGCTCCTTTATTCTCTTTTAATGTTTCCATGGTGATCATAAAGAGCCTTTAATGCCTGGCTCAGCCACGCTGGGGGAGGCTAGCTGCTCACACTGTTGTATTATTATATTTATAAGGGTTTGTAATATTTATGGTGTATGGGATTCCCAGCCAACACCCTTAAGCAGAAAATTACCATGGGTGGCATTAACCTTTCCCTCACCTAAACCACATTAAAACTCTGATAATGAATGTGAAGCATCAGCTTTTCAAAGAGAGCTCACCCTGCAATAAAGCTCTACCTTGCATAAAGACATAGCTATTAGATCTTTGGTTTAAGTTCAGTTGTGCAATGTGCATCTTAGTGTCTGATGCCATTTAATCATGGCATCGTTTAAAGGTAGTCTCAGTTGGAGAGATATAAAGCCCTGGAATGTGTTTCCAATTTGACAGACAACAAAAACGGATATATGAAAGAGGGGCTCCACATTTTAGGGTTTTTCTCTAACTCAAAATTACAGTACTGAAGACTAAAGAAATGTTGAAATGAGACATATTTTGACCTTTGTTTACCCAAAATCCCACAAAACCCAGAAAAAAAAAGAAATTATTAGGCAAAATACAATCAGTTTTCTGTGCCCAAGCCTTCATCTCTATCTAGTCTTTAGAGACATTTTCTTTGTAGCCAATATTAGAAAGTTAGATTTTAGATACTTGAGCCTCTCTTTACTTTACATGCTGAGTTTCTTGGTTGATCAGCTGTAAAGACCCAAATTGTGATGAGTAAACTGTTGAATAACTAATGAATTGGCCAAGATTTTTAAAACACCAGACATACATAAATGCTGAATAATACCAGCCAGCTGAGGACAGATGAACTGTTGGGCGGACACTCAATGCTATCACTGTCACGTTTATTCTCTTTATTTATTCTGTCTTAGTTGCTATAGATCATGATGGTAATGGATGAATAAAAAGCAAATCTACGTTTTCAGTTTACAGGAGGAAAAAGATTTTGGAAACGCCACTGCTAAACTGGATTTAAGCTAAACTGGATTTAAGTCAGGGTGTGTAATAATGCTCTAAACATTGCACTAATTTAGTCATTTCTACATACTACAAATTTCAAAAATACATTTGAAATTTCAAAGTAAACAAATCAATAAATCCAATGGGGTTTTAGATTCTCATAGTTGATCTAAACTGTATGCAGAATCCAGCTGTGAAGAAGGAAAATATGAGGAGCCTGGTCTCTATAGAAGGTCAAATTGCCCTCATGAAGCTCTTTAAATAAGATCTGTTCAAATCTTGGAGGCCCTAGCATATGAAGCTCTGGAGAATCTAATCTAATCTAATCTAATCTAATCTAATCTAATCTAATCTAATCTAATCTGTAACAATGTAAGGAATGGTTTTTGTAGGCAGCAGCAGAGTTGAGGATGTGGGCTGCATCCATAAAAAAAAAACTTGTCAAAACCTCCCTGCCAAACTGATTTTGGTGGAAACTGTGTGAATGTGTGGGGTGGGATCTCCTTCACTGGAAAAACAAGGCTCTTCATCATTGGAGGCCACCTCAGTGCACAGATATTAGGATGGGTTTTTCATAGCACTTAGAAGAGATAGAAGAGAAAGCTCTTACTTTAGTTAGGTGGCCACTGATGGAACATAAGTCTACCCAAGGCAATTGTCAGTCCAAACTTGAAATGGAAGTGCTGAACTTAAAAGCAGCTAATGGAGACATCAAATAATCCCGCATTTTAGATATGTTTTCCAATGTTTAATCCATATCAAACTGCAATATCTGGGCAGTTAGATGTTATTATTGCTCTTTGATACGATTCTGCTTAAAAACTGAGAATGAACCAATATCTGTTTAATTCCCAGGGCAATTAGGGACATAGTGGCATTTACAAAATAAGAGCGACTCCTGTTAAGATAATGTCAAGTTCCCCATTGCGCTCTACTGAAAGGCTCTTGCTGTGTCCTCACTGCACTGCAGGTTCTTTATCAAGCTTTAAATTTTGCTTTAATGTTCAACTAGATATAAATACCATTTTATGAATTTACATCAAAGTATAGCTACAGAATTTAAAGACATATTATATAACTTATTTTGTCACTTGGTGTATCTGCTGCACTTGAGAAAGAAACCAATCAACGATTATATTCAGTTGTAACTTTCCACAGAAGTGGTGAATGTTCAGTATGTCATTTAATTCTAAATGGTGGAGCAATGTTAAGCTACGTATAAATGACATTAATGTCCACAAACCAATCTCTCTTCATCTATCAAAAATCAATCTGAAGGATGAGTTCCTAGCTTTCTACTAAAGATTTGAAGAAAAATCTGATTCTTGGGTGTTTCTAAGAACTAGAATTAAGGCTTAAAATAAAGATTAGAACAATCAATAAGAACTTGCAACCAAAATGAAGAATCAGTTATATTAATAATCAAACATAAAACTAATACAAATACAATCAACACCAATTTATTTATACACTACTACTAAACAGCTAAATTCTTTTAAAAGGGCTTCCACACCGAATGCGCTCTGAAACCCATTCAGCTTTATGCAATGCTCCACCCAACAACGCTTTTGTCCTCTGCTAAGCAAAGAGCAGGTGGAGCGCAGCTCCAACAGCAGGAGATGCAGGCAGCTTGGTAGAGCTGGTGCTGTGCTCAGGTCGAAGTTGAAACTTGTTTAACCTTGACTTCTAACCTTGCGGTTGTGAAAGGTACCAATGCAGTCAATAGAGACAAATATCTGTCAAACTATTTCAATCCGAGCAGAAAGCAGCTGGTCGATGTGGAAACAGAGCTACGTCACAAGCTCCACACTGCTGTGTGAATCCCAGGCTCTCATCATAATTTTCTCTCCTTTATTTTTCTCTTCCTCTCTGACTCACCATAGGTTAGCTTCTATTGCTAGTTTTAGCACACAAAAAAACTGCAGGTTTGCAGATAAAATGTGGCCATTATCAACTTGTCATTTTGAAACTGCCTCTTTTAGCTGTACTCTGCTGTAAATGAATAGGGCGGTGTGTGATTGTTGTTTTCAATTTAGCCCCACAGGGTCGACTGCATACTCCAGCAAAAAGCTCAGTGAGTGCTGTTTTCAGTCTGGAAGCCCCTTAGATGGATGTCTGGAGGTTCTCCACTTTGGACCACTTACAGAACCAGATTGGACACAAAAGGAAATGTTTAAATAGAATCACTGTGACACAGAGTACACATCCAAATTGTGGAGGAGACAAAAAGACATCCCCTCCTTGAACCGTCACCTTAACGTGGTGGAGGGGTTTGAGTGCTCAAATGATCCTAGAGGCTATGTTGTCTGGGGCCTAAATGCCCCTGGTAGGGTCTCCCATGGCAAACAGGCTCTAGGTGATGGGTCAGACAAAGAATGGTTCAAGAACCCCTCATGAAGAACAAAATATCGAGGCACGTGACGTCGCCCGGTACGGCGGAACCGGGGTCCCACCCTGGAGCCAGGCCTGGGGTCGGGACTCGTCGGAGAGCGCCTGGTGGCTGGGTTGCTCCTCGCGGGACCCGGCCGGGCCAAGCCCGAACGAGAGACGCGAAGCCATCCCCCAGTGGGCCCACCACCTGCAGGGGGAACCGTGAGGGACCGGTGCAAAGAGGATTGGGTGGCGGACGAAGGTGGAGACCTCAGCGGCCCGATCCCCGGATGCTTAGGCTGGCTCTAGGGACGTGGAATGTCACCTCGCTGGGGGGGAAGGAGCCTGAGCTTGTGCGGGAGGTCGAGAAATATCGACTAGAAATAGTCGGGCTCGCCTCCACGCACAGCGTGGGCTCTGGAACCCATCTCCTTGAGAGGGGTTGGACTCTCTTCTACTCTGGAGTGGCCCACGGGGAGAGGCGGCGGGCTGGTGTGGGTTTGCTTGTTGCCCCCCAGCTCAGCCGTCTCGTGTTGGGGTTTACCCCAGTGGATGAGAGGGTCGTATCCCTGCGCCTTCGGGTTGGGGAGAGGTCTCTGACTATCATTTCAGCTTACGGGCCGAGTGGTAGTGCGGAGTACCCGGCCTTCTTGGCGTCCCTGTCGGGGGTGCTGGATAGTGCCCCTCCCGGGGACTCCATTATTCTGCTGGGGGACTTCAACGCCCACGTGGGGAACGACAGTGACACCTGGAGAGGCGTGATCGGGAGGAATGGCCTCCCCGATCTGAATCCGAGTGGTGTTTTGTTATTGGACTTCTGTGCTAGTCATGGATTGTCCATAACGAACACCATGTTCAAACATAAGGGTGTCCATCAGTGGACTTGGCACCAGGACACCCTAGGCAGGAGGTCGATGATCGACTTTGTTGTCGTATCATCAGACCTTCGGCCGTATGTTTTGGACACTCGGGTGAAGAGAGGGGCTGAGCTGTCCACTGATCATCACCTGGTGGTGAGTTGGATCCGCTGGAGGAGGAGAAAGCCAGACAGACTTGGCAGGCCCAAGCGCATAGTGAGGGTCTGCTGGGAACGCCTGGCGGAGCCCTCGGCCACGGATGTATTCAACTCCCACCTCCGGGAGAGCTTCGACCAGATCCCGGGGGATGTTGGAGACATAGAGTCCGAGTGGACCATGTTCTCCGCATCTATTGTCGATGCTGCTGCCCATAGCTGCAGCCATAAGGTCTGCGGTGCCTGTTGTGGCGGCAATCCCAGAACCCAGTGGTGGACACTGGCAGTAAGGGATGCTGTTAAGCTGAAGAAGGAGTCCTATCGGCTGTGGTTGGCTTGTGGGACTCCTGAGGCGGCTGACGGGTACCGTGAGGCCAAGCGTGCTGCGGCCCGGGCTGTGGCAGAGGCAAAAACTCGGGCCTGGGAAGAGTTCGGTGAGGCCATGGAGAAGGACTACCGGTTGGCCTCGAAGCGATTCTGGCAAACCGTCCGGCGCCTCAGGAGGGGGAAGCAGTGCTTTGCCAACACTGTTTATAGTGGGGGCTGGAGACTGCTGACCTCGACTGAGGACATTATCGGGCGGTGGAAGGAGTACTTCGAGAATCTCCTCAATCCTGCCATCACGCATTCCGTGGTGGAAACAGAGGCTGGGGACTCGGGGTTGGACTCTTTCATCACCCAGGCTGAAGTCACCGAGGTGGTTAAAAAGCTCCGCGGTGGCAAGGCTTCGGGGGTGGATGAGATCCGTCTTGAGTACCTCAAGTCTCTGGATGTTGTAGGGCTGTCATGGTTGACACGCCTCTTCAACATTGCGTGGCGGTCGGGGACAGTGCCTCTGGACTGGCAGACTGGGGTGGTGGTCCCCCTTTATAAGAAGGGGGACCGGAGGGTGTGTTCCAACTACAGGGGGATCACCCTCCTCAGCCTCCCTGGTAAGGCCTACGCCAGGGTATTGGAGAGGAGAGTCCGACCGATAGTCGAACCTCGGCTTCAGGAGGAACAGTGTGGTTTTCGTCCTAGCCGTGGAACACTGGACCAGCTCTATACCCTCTACAGGGCGCTCGAGGGTTCATGGGAGTTTGCCCAACTGGTTCACATGTGTTTTGTGGACCTGGAGAAGGCATTCGACTGTGTCCCTCGGGATGCCCTGTGGGGGGTGCTCCAGGAGTATGGAATCGGGGGCCCTTTATTAGGGGCCATCCGGTCCCTGTACGAGCGGAGCAGGAGTTTGGTCTGCATTGCCGGCACTAAGTCGGACCTGTTCCCAGTGCATGTTGGACTCCGGCAGGGCTGCCCTTTGTCGCCGGTCCTGTTCATAACTTTTATGGACAGGATTTCTAGACGCAGCCAAGGGCCGGAGGGGGTCTGGTTTGGGGACCAGTGGATTTCGTCTCTTCTTTTTGCTGATGACGTGGTCCTGCTGGCCCCCTCTAGCCAAGACCTACAGCATGCGCTGTGGCGGTTCGCAGCCGAGTGTAAAGCGGCTGGGATGAGGATCAGCTCCTCCAAGTCCGAGGCCATGGTACTCGACCGGAAAAGGGTGGCTTGTCTTCTTCAGGTTGGAGGGGAGTTCCTGCCTCAAGTGGAGGAGTTTAAGTATCTCGGGGTCTTGTTCACGAGTGAGGGAAGAATGGAGCGGGAGATCGACAGACGGATCGGTGCGGCTGCCACAGTAATGGGGGCGCTGTGCCGGTCCATTGTGGTGAAGAGAGAGCTGAGCCGAAAAGCATAGTTCTCAATTTACTGGTCGGTCTACGTTCCTACCCTCACCTATGGCCATTAACTTTGGGTCATGACCGAAAGAACGAGATCACGGATACAAGCGGCTGAAATGAGCTTCCTCCGTAGGGTGGCCGGGCACTCCCTTAGTAGAGCCGCTGCTCCTCCACATCGAGAGGAGCCAGTTGAGGTGGCTCGGGCATCTATACCGGATGCCTCCTGGACGCCTTCCTCGGGAGGTGTTCCAGGCACGTCCCACCGGGAGGAGGCCCAGGACACGCTGGAGGGACTATGTCTCTCGGCTGGCCTGGGAACGCCTTGGGCTCCCCCTGGAGGAGCTGGAGGAGGTGTCTGGAGAGAGGGACGTCTGGGCGTCTCTGCTGAGTCTGCTGCCCCCGCGACCCGGTCCTGGATAAGCGGATGACGACGAACGAACGAACAAAAAGACATTTAATGAACCAGGACCCTAAAATGTTGATCTTTCCTTTGTCTGATTGGATCACAAACAATCTTCTTGATATATTTTATTGATCCGAGTTCAAACTCAGCTCTCCAGGAACCTCTGCCTCCAGGACAGTAGACGACATAAGCGACTGATCAACTATTCAGATGTTGTTTTAGGGTAAAGATATGTGCAGTCAGACAGCCAATAAAAAATAAACACAAATATGTTACAAGCCAACCTCAGAGAGGTGTTTCTGAGTCAACAATCTATTGATTTAGTCATAATGGTCTTCAGTCGTGTGACTGGAGACTTTTTCACATTTAGCCATTTCACCTTCAATATTAATATTAAAGTTACAATTAATCATGAGTTACTCCCGACCCTCCTGCATTTCAAACTGACCAACATAAAATCATTCATATAAGGACTCCAACATTTACTGACTGAGATTCAGACAAAAGCAACAATATCCTGTGTTTGCCATATATTTTAGACACTCCACATGCCACTTAAGGGAATAAGAAGTCTTTGGACTAAACCGACAGTTCTACAAGCACATTTTGAAGGGGCCTGGAGAAAATCAGTTCTTGTGAGTGAAAAGTAAAATTTGAGGAAGGCAAGCCTCAATACAATGGTAACCTTTGTAGGTTATGGGGCATTTCGTTCAAACAAAGAACAGAGAAGAAACCCTACCAAAAACTACCAAGCTACTTATTTTTTAACACATTCTACACAATATAAAACACACGAATTAACAAGGAGAATGCTCACATTTGAGCAAGAATTCAACATATAGTGATTCTTTTTAAGACACAATTTTGCCAGTAGATGATTTGATATTTGGTCTACAGGTTATTCTCCCCAGTAAAATAAAATCTATTGTATTAAGTTTTTATTTCAGCCTTAATAGTTTCTATTATAAAAGTTGTTAAGAGCTATTAAGAGACTGTAAGGGACACACCTGTCAGCTATCAAACCACAGTCTGCAGCCCACATACTCAAAGAGTCATGCAAGATGCAGAAGAGAGTTGGTGAGTGGGTGTATGAGTGTGTCCTCGTTACACCATCAAAGGCTTTTGGTGAGTGCCGCAAGGCTCCACCACCAGCAATCCAAGACAGGAACTGGCTTCCTTTCCAATTATGATTTCCCCACCTCAACAGAGGGTCAGGTGGTCCTTTCTCCATCAGGACGGAAGGAAGAAAGTGGCAGGATGGAACAGGAAAGAAAAGCATAGTCGATTGCAGCCATTTGTGAAAATGAAAGGGAATTCCTAATATAGTCTTGGCAGTGAGTACTGGACTGGCTTGGACTGGGAGCTGCTCGTTTTGGGTTGGCTGAATAGTAACTCTGACTGCAATGCTGTCTGTTGGGGGAAAAAAATACAGATACTGTTCCAAAAACGATTATCTCTGAACACAGAAAAACAGGCTAGAAAAGTTTCTTTTTTTAAGAAAAAAAATATATGCCGAAAAATAAATTAAAAACATATATTGGTTTGTGTGGCCCCGGGGGGGAATTTCCTGTAGAGTGGTAAAAATAACTGTAACACGAGTCTCAAATTGTCTTAATATGTCTTCGGGTTACACTTGTACTGGACATTTGCCTTCTGTCTAATTTCTCACCTTAAGTCTGAAGGGAGAGGACTCAGTCACTGCTGACACTGCCTAATGAGGTGATGAACATAGAAACTGATTATTTCTGTCTATATAGGCAATGGCAGAAAACCCCCACACAAACATCAATATGCCAAGAGTTAATGTTATTTTGATGAATTTTAATATTCTGATAATGATTGTTTGCTCAAAAAATGGTAAATGTTCAGATCTTTTCCAGACTTAAATTTCCAAAGTTTTGAATAAAACTTTTCTATGACTTTACAGCAGATATGGCTTCCAGTCAGAAGAAGCATGTTGGTGCAATTAAAAGATTCATTTAAACCCTTAATCTGCCAGACAAATGAATAATCTTGAGTTTAACTATTTTATCTCAGCACATAATACTATTCATATTCTGTCATTTAGGCAGAGTTTGTATTTTCTCCATTCAGGAACTCAAAATACTAGCAAACAATTTAAGACGACCCGTTCTAAATCCATACAGTTAAACATGATGCCTGCTGACCCTGATGGTAGGTGGGCCTATGTTGGCTGCTGTAAAATCATCTAGTCTTCTGGAAAAGACTTTCCACAAGGTTTAAGACTGTGTTTTTTACATTTTTGACCATTTCTCAAGAAGCCCATTTGTGAGGTCAAACACTGATGTTGGACGAGAGAAGGTCTGGCTCACATACTCTGCTCTAATTCATACCAAAGGTGTTCTACCAGATGAGACCAGAACTCCATGCAGGACAGGAAAGTTCTTCTACATAAAACCGCCTCCCCCATGTTGTTATGGACCTTGCTTTGTGCAGTGATGTACAGACATGTTAGAACAGGAAGAGGCCATCTCCAAACTATTCCCAAAAAGCTAAGGAGCTGAGCCTAACTCCTGAAAAACTGCCCCACATCATGAACCTCTGCAACAAACTTTACACTGTATCTAAAGCAGTCAGACAAAAGCATCCTGGCAACTCCCAAACCTAGGCTTGTCCAGAAACAGAGAGGCATGATTTGTCTTTTCAGAGAAGATGTCTCTGCTGCTCTAGAGTCCAGTGCTTTACAATACTGCATCCAAGGCTTTGAAATCCACTTGGTGATTCAGGATATGGATGCTCTCTACACTGTGTTTTGAGCTAATCTGAAGGTCACAATAAGTTTGCAAGTCAGTATCTACTGACTGCATAAAACTGCCAACATTTGCCCACTAGGTATCATCCACTGACCTGCCTCATTGATTGGCCATGGAATACCACTTTGTGCCATTCTTCATCAGTTCCACCATGTTATTATACGACTAACATTGAGTTGTTTAAGAATTGCATGTACTAACAGGTGGCATCCTATCACAGTACAACGATGCAATTCCCTGCACCCATGAGAGTGACCCAGTCTTTTGCTAATCTTTGTAGAAAGTCTTCTAGCCTACGTGTTGGATTTTATACACTGTGGAAGTGATTTGAACACATGAATTTCATTATTAGTTTTTACTATATTACTTTTAGTAATATAGTGTTTAAGCTTATTTCACCAGGCAAAGTCGCATGCTGGTAGCAACTAGCAACTTTACATTGAAGGGTTTTTAAATTGACTTGAAATTTTAAAAAAATTATATAAGATTACATAATTGTTTAAAGTTGTTACTTTTATTGTTCTTGGCTTTGATTATTATTTTTTGGTTTGTTTTATTACCAATACCTTTAACTTTCTTCTTCTTTGACTGTTTCTATAATAAAGCTGTTGATTTCTCTACAACGTCACCGCTCACTTAAGGCTCCACCCGACTACATTGTCAGTCTTGCCCTGGTTTCCAACTTCAAAGACATCTTTTCCAAGATGTTCCAGTTCTTTCTTTCAATCATTCCAGTATTTCCCCTTGACACGTTCCTCTCAAAATTCAAAGTTATTTGAATTCTGGAGGTTTAGAAACTCATCCGAAAAATACAAGAATTTCAAAGGCATATCTTCAACAAGGAAAAAAAATCAAACCTCTATAAACTAAATACTACTACTACATAATATTACTCATTTGGAAAAAAGAAGAAACTTTGGAAATTTTAAATCCTGAGTTGCATTTTCTTTTAACATATTACTAAGCACGGAATAAATGTAAAATTTAGGACAATATTTGAATCCATATGCCATGTGACATATTTGATCATTTTTTTCAGGCACAGATGCTGGGTTACAATTGCGGTGGATTGTAATTCTCCACAACTACTCACTCCTCCGAAAAACAAAGAGCAATCGTTTCATTCCGTTATCA
Source organism: Girardinichthys multiradiatus (assembly GCF_021462225.1). Lineage (NCBI taxonomy): Eukaryota > Metazoa > Chordata > Actinopteri > Cyprinodontiformes > Goodeidae > Girardinichthys > Girardinichthys multiradiatus. The sequence continues at coordinate 11,929,148 of NC_061802.1, read as the reverse complement.
GGTTTTACTGTAGATGACAGTATTCTGTAAGCTCAAAATCTTTAAGGAAGCTGAAATATTTCAACTGAAAGACTCATTTGCATTAAGGTTAATTATATTTAATATCTAGTTGCAAATCCTTTGCTTCCAATAATCGCATCAAGCATGTAACCCACTAACATCACAATACTTTTACATTCTTCATTTATGATGTTTTTCCAGGCTTTTGAAGAAGCTTCTGACAGTTGTTGCTTGTTTTTGGGGGGTTAGTCCCTTCAACTTCCTCTCTGGAGATTAAATGCATGCCAGATTGTGGTGGAAATCTGGAGACTGACTTGCTCAGTCCAAAAAGTATCTCAACATTCCTTTTGGTCCAAATGGTTGTCTTCTCTATTGTCAGTGTTTGTGCAATGGCTCAGATTGACTGTTTCTATCTACACAATTGTTTGTTTTTCACTCTTAGACAGCTCTCTGGTGTTCATGTCTTTTACACCTCTAACCACACACCATCTAGTCTGCTAAAGGGCAAATCCCATCTGAGAGCTGACATTCAGGCTATTTAATGTTTACCTTAATAATATAACAGGACACACCTAGGTTGAAATTCACCTAAAAAGTTGATGCTGTGAGATCCAGATGTAAATATCTGTAAATAAAAGCTGAAATGTGAAGTTCTTGTCCCACACTCAATGTTTGATGTCAAACACAACAGCAAAATTTAAAAAAATTACCTTATTGCTCCCATACTTTTTGATGGGAATAGAAATATATGCTCCTTGTGTAAATAAAATAATAAAACAAATAACAGTAACAACATAAGAGTGTGTACGTCAACTATTTTTACCTTTATTTGGTTTGGCAGTAACAGCAAAACCACTGTCTTTGACACAGTTTCAAAATAAAAAAATATATATTGTGTAATTTAACAAACTCACCTTCTACTCAAAAACAGCAGCAGCCTAAAGTGGTTGTTTTAACACAAATAGATGCACAAACAATACCTTGCTTTATCACTTTTTGAAAAGTGAGGCTTACAGCAGAGTAGAAACAAGTTACACACACTACATATATTATTCCCGTGTACAGTATGCTGCATAAATATTTATAAACCACTTTTTAAATAAATATATATAACCCTCTAATTTATACTCTTGTGCAAATGTTCCTATTAATGCACTTGAAATCAAGAGGACTTGTTTACAACAAGATACAGGTTTTAACTTCCTACCAATGCAGTTTGGCCAGTGCCGTACAGAAACATTAACTTTGTTTTATTTCTTAGATATTTACCAAGTGGCTCTTTGTAATCTTTTACATACCCTGTAACAAAACAAAAAAACACCAAATGAAGGACAAACTGCCACTTTAGTCCAATAACTGCAACCTTAAAACGAACAAAGAAAGTGTTGTTATTTTGCAACAAATGAGCCTTACTAGGTTATTTTAAAGAGGTTTTCTGTTTCTGTTTTATGAGTTTTTAGCACATTGATAAGATTATACAGGACTGATCAGCACATCTGCTCTATTTTAGCTAAATTTTATCTAAAATCCCACAGCACAAAAAAAAAAAAGAAGCACCAAAAACACTACCCATTAAAGTCAAACGGCTAGTATTTATTGATGCTTCCCTTTGTTATTCTTTATATAAACCAGACAGGATAGCAACAGAAAGAAAAAGTCTACTACAGATGAAAACAGAGAAAAATTACAGATTAAAAGAGAACTAAAGCAACTCATTGTTCAAGTGGTCGTTACTGTAGTTATCACAAAGTCATGTTAAACACAGTCCATTGAGTCTTGAATATGTACAGGCTGGGAGGGTATGGTTTAGAAATGCAGCATTTCATGTCATTTCTACACATCTATTTCCTACAAAACAACTTTTATTTAGGCACATAAGCAGAGCAATGTGTAGTGCATTAAAGCTGCATGAAAGAAATTTTGTAGCAACATAGAATTGACCTTTCATAATATTAGGCAGAGATGAAGACGAGAGAGAACGTCATTCAGCTACAAGAAATATAAATGTTTCTATTTACCATTACAATTTACTAGATTTTGGCTTAAAACAAAGTCACATTTACCTCTAAGGTGGAAAAAAAGATTAAGGCTGAACGATAACTGCTTTTCAACATACACAAATAATTACGTATACAAAAAATTGGGTGTTTTTGTCTCCGCAGAGGTCAAAAACCCACTACTGCAGCTTTAAAATGTGGAATACATAGCTTAAGCTGCAAAGAATGGCAAATAGGTGAAACTCAATCCTAAAGGGATAGATCAGCTCTGTTGCTTATCTTATTAAACACAAAAAAATCTCTAATATTTTAAGCCCTAAACAGTACTGTGTGAACATGTTGGTAAATTGATTATTTATATAGGAAGTGCCTCTTATTGGAAAAATCAGTTATACTTTATCAGGAATCCGTTGATCAGGGCTGAAAAAGGATTCAAGGATGAAAACTGAATGTATTTTTTCATTTGCTTCAAAATGTGTATGCAATCCCTGGCAAAACCTTACATACCATGAACCTTTATCTATTTTGACACGTTACAACTAAAACCTTGAACGAATTTTATTTGGGATATTGTGTGATATACCAACACAAGGTAATGCATGACTGTGAAGTCAAAAGACAAGGATACATACAATTTATTGAATTTTATTAGCAAAATACTTCTAAATTGAATCTAAACTGGCTTTAGAAGGCACCTACCTAGTAAACTGTGTCCAAATGTGTGCAACGTAATGACCGTCTAAGAACAGATAAATTTAAAGGTTTGTCAGAGAACAGCCAAGAGGCCCATGATAATTCTGGAGGAGCTGCACTGATCCACAGCTCAAGTGGGATAATCTGTTGACAGTCTGGCCTCGACAAAAAAACAGGAAAGAAGAAAGTCATTGATAAAAAAAAAGCCACAAGAAGTCCTGTTTAAAGTTTGCAACTGGCCATGTAGAGGAAACCACAAACATGAGGAAGAATGCGATCTGCTTAGAAGAAACATAGGATGAACATTCTGGCCCACATGCAAAATACTGTGTGTGGCAGGAAATTTAGACCGCACATCACCGTAAACACACCATACCAACGGTGACACACTGTGGGGGTAGCATCATGCTGTGGGGAAGCCTTTCTTCAGCATGGACAGTGAGGCTCCTCAGTGTTTATTGATGGTTGGATGGATGAGCCTTAATACAGGAATATAACCAAGTTGAGGCAGGAAAAGATTTCAGAATGGGACCAATGTTCACCCACTAGAAGATCCGTGACCCTGACCCAGCAAGACCAGACCTAGACTCTATGGAGAATCTGTGGCCAGTCTTGAATATTGATGTTCAGATATGCTCTCCATCCAACCGGACTGAGTTTCACCTATTAAGCAAAGAAGAATAAGCAAAACTTGCAAAACTGTGCAAAGCTGCCAGAGACATACTGTAAAAGATGTGTAGCTCTAACTACAGCAAATTGTTGCTCAGGATGTCTGAATATAAATGCACGCAACACTTGAAACCATGTTTCATTTGTCCTCCATTTCACCACTTTGTGTTGGTTCATTCCATAAACTACACTGGAGTTTGTGATTGCAATATTACAAAATATGAAGAAAAAAAAACGTTTGAGAGGTATAAATATTTTTGCTAGACAAGATAGTCTGTTTTAATGTACCAACTGTGGCAAAACAGGTAAAGTCATAACGGTCAGTAAGTTAAGTGAAAGCGAAGAACTAAAGTATTTTAAAAGTTACCAGTATCAAAGTAAAGACCTTGCACATTTCAGTAAAAAACACCGCAAGTTCTCCACTATACACTGAAATATTAGTATTTGTTACTTGGCACAAATGACATAAAATTTGTTTTATCTCATTTTAATTTCCACCAATCTTACAGGTAAATGTGTGGGTATTTATTTTGAGGGTCTTATGTCACCTTTCCTATTTATCACACTGAAATAGTTTCGCTTAAAACAAAATTTAATTATTATAATCACTACATCAATAGCACTATTCAATGCACAGTTCAACAAACCATGCCCATGTTCTTACAGCCTTAAACATTTACACGACTGGGCATGTAACTTCAGATCAGATGGGTTTTATCCTCACAGCAGTCTCAATCATATCAGATTACACTAATCTGAACCCCCACACTGCTGCTCTGAACTAAAATCCACCACCTTCTTCGACACACATAACACCAACCTACAACACCAAAAAAGGTTACATCAGCCCAACAGTCCTTAGGTTTGGAAAAAAAAATTGCTTTTTTTCTATTTTCAGCTAATAAAGAAAAATGGAAATACACTACCGATCAAAAGTTTAAGATACACTTTCTCACTTAATGGGTCTCTTTATTTTCATGACTATTTAAGTTGTAGATTGTCACCAAAGGTAACAATGAACACACATGGAATTATATAGTAAATAAAAAGTGTGAAATAACTCTAAACATTCTCTCAAAGAGCTTCATGAGGTGGTCACCTGGAATGGTTTTCCAAAGAGTCTTGAAAGAACTTCCCAGAGGTTCATTGACAGACGGCCAAAGGTTAATATTTCAGTCATCACAGCAAAGGGCGGCTACTTTAAGGAATCAAAAATATAAAACATATTTTAAGCTATTTAACAATTTTTTGTTTTCTACATGATTCCATATGTAGTCACTGACAGTTCTGATGCCTTTAGTGAGAATCTACATACAATGTAAACAGTCATAAACAAAAAGAAAACCATAAAATGAGAAAGTGTTTCTAAAACTTTGTCCGGTAGTGTAAATCAGATGCATTTAAGATTAATACCCATGTTAAGGCGTCTTTTTCAACAGTCAGACCAGTGGTTGGTGAAGGAAAAAGATGTGGCAAACCAACTGACATCAATACTTTTAATTTCTCTTCAACATAAGAAAATACATTAGAGTAGAAAAATGTTATTTTCCTCAATAAATAAGTTAATACATAAAAACAGTCATGGTTGTGTACTGTAATATTTATCAGCAGCTGTTGTCATGGTCACTGATGGCATTTTTCCATATGTCTAATATTAACAGAGAGCCTTAAACTTGGGCACAACTAAATGGACATGACAAAGCAAATGATAAAAAATCACAAATACAATTAAAAGGTCACATATTGTGGATGTATAATCTTTCATTTTTGGAGGGGTTTTGTAGTTTTGTTTTTCCACTCTGCCTAGCAGAAAACATCTGGTATAATGTAAAGGCCTGAGTAAGCCTCTGTGGTGTGGTATAATAAAATCCATCACAGAAAGCCCATCTCATTAATATTCTCTGTCTAGACACTGTATCCGTCTCCTTGAAAACCCCACTCACTATTTTATTTTGACCAAGCCAACATAATTGGATTCACCTGAATGGCTAACAAAACAGAAGCCTATGTTCATCTCTACACCTGAAAATTAAATTTTTTAAATGGATTTTAACCCCATTAATAAAGCAGTCCCTCAGATGGAGCATGAGTTTGCTCTTTTTCTCGGTTTGGGCTCCCCAAACTCCCTTTCATCTGCACCACAGTGGCTGAAAGAGCACATAGTCTGCGACAGTCTGCGCATGCCCAAGCGAAACACGCTGTTCGACAGACTGTAGATGACACAGTTGCAAAAGCTGTTGCTAATGGCCAGCCAGGTGGTGATGAAGGACAGGGCAGGGATATCTAACACGTGGGAACTCTCTAGAAGAAAGTAGATTATGTAAGGAAGCCAAAGCATATAGAAAACACTTGTGATGCGGAACAGCACCATCGCATAGCGTCGATCTGGCCCATGTCCTCCGTGATGCCCACCGCCGTTCCCCTCTCCAGGCTCCATCTCCTGGCTGGGGAACCGTGCCCTCCGTTCACTGATCTCCCTGTTGTGTTGTTGACAAATGCGAAAGATATGGTAATAAGTAAAACAGACAACAAGTGCGGCGGGTGCATAAAGAAAGCACACCACAAAGCCTGTGAATATGGCCGAGGTGGGCCAAGACTGAGCACACCATTCAAATATATCCCCATGATATCCTGGTTTACCCCAGCCAAAGAAAGACGGCAAGAACACCAGGCTGGAGTAGACCCAAATCAGGGCGATACAGCCACGCAGCCGGCATGGTGTCACTAGTTGGTTGTACGATAGCGGTTTGGTTATGGCTAGGTAGCGATCCACACTGATGCAGGCCAAGCAGGCCATTGAGACGCTCTTCAGAACAGAGATGACATAGCTGAAAACCTGGCACGTGATTGGTTCCTGGACAGCTGCTGGGTAGTGTAGCAGAGACAAGGTGGGCACAAGACAACTGAGACCAACCAGCAAGTCAGCATAGGCCATAGTCTGGATGAAGTAGCTTGTGGTGTAGTGATGCAGCAGAGGGGCACAGTGAAACACAAAGATCACCGTCAGGTTCCCAACAATAATGAGGACCGTCAAAAGCACGATAACTGCAGTCTCCAAAATGCAAGCCTCCACGCCTTCCTTTAAGCCCCATCCCAAAGGACAGGAGTGGTTGGAGACCCTGCCAGGAAGGACCTCTCCATTGCTGCTGTTGGCAGTGAGCGTGGGATCTGTTGTCAGGTCAGAATGGTTCATTTTTTCTGTGTAGGTGGATCAGCTTTGTGACATGCCACCCATAAGGAGTTTGACTTGAAACTGGAGAACCCGTGTCCCTATGGTTTTTCACCGTCCCTCAGTTATAAAAGCTTATTATTCTCTCAAGCACACTCGTGCTTTTGATCAGCATACCCTCACATAGCTGGGCCTCAATCAAGTGAACACTGACTGGAGGAAAATCAGTACAGTCTCTGCGACAGCATGACAACTTGTTCATCACTTCTTCCAAATCGTGCATGGCTGTTGATGGCAGTTGGTGGACATCTTAGGAGTAGGAAAAATGATTCAACCTAAAGTAGAGTAGTATTAGTCCCGCTATCAGCATCGATCCCAGAGGCGAGTTTCCCTGCTGGTTTGGAGTCCCGGTCTGTAGCCTCATCGCATGATTTTAATGAGAGTTTCTACCAGGAGGCTGGGGATTTTAAGCTGTCACCACAGGAGCAGAGAGCACAGAAGATGTGAGGAAGGAAACCGCACAAGGTTACAGGACAAAACTGAGAACAGTGCTTCCTCCGGTCGATACTTTAAAAAACAAAGCTGATCAAGGATCATCAAGGAGCCTTAAAAAGAGTGTCTTAGATCATATCTTTCATGAATCAGCTCTTCAGTCCAAATCAGAGTTTCAATTTGTGGTGAGTGATAGAGCAGGCATCCCTTATTTTGGTGGTCCTCTGGTCAGCGTCTGGAGCCCATGTATGCCCAGCTATTGTCTGAATCAAAACACAGACAGGCTACAATAACAGTGGGATGTCCAGAGGAGATAATGTCACAGCTCTTTCAGCACATACGGCTGTGGGGGGAAAATCTGTTTATAAGGCATGTCTAGAATTTGGTCAAACAAAGTGTGTCAAAACGTCTCGGTCAAGCAGAAAAGGCTTAAATCCAAAAGTACAAGCTTGCCTCTCAGTGTTACTGGACTGCAAGATGCACATACAAAACAAAAAGCATAAACATCCAGGACTGGATAAATGAGTTAAATGTCAGAATCCCATGCAGGTGGGCGAAAGGACACTCTAGGACCAACAAGAGGCCAGCTGACGAACTCAGTGCTCCACTCACTCCTCGGCATTCCCTGTGGCCACACTTGCAGAGAGGGGTCTCAGAATCCTTTCAATTATCCCATAAACTTGTTACTGTCATAATACCTTCTCCTCAACTGCTTGATGCAACCATAGCTTTTCTAACTACTTCTCTTAAGAGTGCATTTAAGTTGAAAAATGTGCAGGATCCTATGCCTTTGTCTTTTAGTCCACGTATGGTATGCCTTTCACTCTGACCAAAACCCTGGAAGAACAACAAAAGGGGAAATCCACTCTAGCAGCAAACAACAAAACAAAGTCCCAGGTGGAGTCCCAGTTTTTAGCGTTGCCTTTTGCAAAAAGCCCCCTTTGCCTCAGTCAAACAAGGCAATCCATGTTTTTTTCTAAACAAATAAATCCTTGAATCCTGGATTAGGGAAAATGAGAAAGCAATGCATTTATCCAAAGGAACAAGCAAAATAAAAAGGATGACTGCACTGATGGAGATGAGTTAAAACTGCAGCGAGGGAGGAGAGGGGACGAGGAGTCCCTCAGCCCTGGTGCAGTGAGGAGAGATGCTGCGACTGGCTTACACTTCCCTCCCTCCCTACACAATCTCTCTTGCTTGCACACTCAAGTCTCTCTCTCTCTCTCTCTCTTTCCACACACACACACACACACACACACACACACACACACACACACACACACACACACACACACACACACACAAACAAACACACCCCTCCCTCTTCCTCCCTGATCACCCTGCCTTCTCCCCTCCTGGCTGCACCTGAGGCTCCCTGAAACATTATCCCATCTCTCAGACTGGCTTTATCCCCAGAGGTAAATTTAGACACATTTCCTATTTACATATCACTTATCTCTCTTACAGTCTACTTTCTATTAACTAAGCCCCACTTCCCTTTTTCCTCCCTTTTTTTCCACTCTGCTTCTTTTTCAATCCTTTTCCATTTCCGCCCAACAGGTTGCAATCTTCATTTACTTTTTCTAATTTACATAACATAAAATAAAAGGTACTGAGAATTACTGAAAAAATGCTGCAATTATTTCATCCAATGACCTACCTCAATTATCTTTATGATTTAATCCACCAGTCATCAAACCAAAAGCTCAGCCTGACTGTAGCTCCTTTAGGTTACTTCATTCACATTACATTTTATCAAAGCCACAGTTATGTCTGCCCCTTGGTTACAGTTGCCAGCCACTTGGGCCAGCTGGGAGCATCCTATGGCCAGCAGATGACAAAAAGGATCAACTTACACCAAACTGGCCAAGCACCAGGCTTGGAGAAAAAAAACATTACAAACTGGAAAGCATATATTAACTAGAAATATTTCCATTTTAATTATTAAAATATACAAGTATATAAAATGTATTAGAACAGAACGTTAGGGATGCAAAAGGCCAATAAAAAACCCAAAAAAATTTAATGCAGAAATATGGGCCTACTAAAAAAATAAATCCATGTACTGTATAGTACATGCATTTAATAGATGGTCGGGGCTCCTTTTGCATGAATTACTACATCAGGGCAGCGTGGCATGAAGGTGATTCGCCTGTTGCTCTATTGAGGTGTTGCATTAATAGTGGCCTTCAATCTTCTCTGCATTGCTGGCTCTGATGTCTCTTATCTTCCTTATAATAACTACTTATTGTTACTGTTGGAAGAGGGGAAAGGTGCGGAGTCTTTTCTGATCTCAAACAAAAAAGCATGAAGTGCTGTAGAGTTTCCTGTACTGACTGTGGACATTAATAAACACAGTGGACCAACACCAGCAGATGACATGGTGCCACAAAGCATAACTGATGAGGGTTGACTTCAAACAGGACCTGCTTCAGATGTCATATCTGGTTCAGGAATGGCTTAACACAAAGAAAGAGACAGTTGTAGCCAATTCTCCAGGATGCGTCTGTGTGTGGAGGCTATTAAAGCACTGACTCAGGCTGCAGTCCACGTCTTGTGAATCTCCCCCAAACTTGTAAATGGGCTTTGCTTCAAAATCGTCTAAAAGCTGTAGTTATCCCACTTGCTAGTGCAACACATATTTTCCTTCCACTCAACTTTCCATTCATCTTTAAATACAGCACTATGAACAGCTAGCTTCTTTAGCAATGACCATTTATTTCTTGCTACTCCTTTCGGTGTGGTGATGACAATCTGCTGAACTACTGTCAAGTCAGAAGTCTTCCATTTGATTATGTATTTAAAATCCGTTTTGTTGGTTTAATATAATATTCAAATTTTATAAGAAACTGAATTTTGGGTTTTCATTAGCTGTTAACCATGTTCAACATAGATAACCGAAATAAAGGCTTAAAATAAATCACTGCATCCTCTGCATCCGTTTCACTTTTTTAAATGAAATACTGTCAAAGTTTTTAATTATATTCAGTATCGGTGTTGTCACTGATTGATAACGAGTGAGAGGGAGGGAAGGGGTTTATTGCTGGAAACAACACAACAGTTTTAATGAAGAAAGAGGTAGTTTAAATGACCGATTATGAAAAAGACAACATAAAACAAAGACTTTATGTTTGACTTCAATAATAGCAAAGTTGTTTTCATTCATAACAGTAAACTAATTCCTGACAGAGATTTAAAACTAACTAAACATTTTTTATCTGGTCTTAAAACTGCCAAGGTTTTATTCATACGTGCATCTACTCTTTCTAGTGTGTACTGTGTGATTCAGCTTAAATAAAGACAGAAATTGGACTAAATCTTATCTAATGCGCAACATTAACATCTAACCCATCAGGTTAACAGCTTTCAGAGATATATTAACCAAATTTTAAAGACAATTCAGCACACTCATATATTGCATTTGACTGTTCATAAAATCAGAGTTCAATGGAGTATGTGACCCTATAATGGCCCAAAACATAACCAATCTAAACATATAGCTTCATAACTATACTCATTAATTTACAATGTATTTGGTCTACTGAAAAATCAAGATACTTTCTTTATAATTAGGAACTTGGTATTTCTAAGGCACTTGTCTATTTAGCCTCTACGAGAACTGACAAATACATAAAACTGAAGAATTAAGCAGGTCAGAGAATTAGGATAAATTCATCCTCTTAAACCTATACCTCATTTTGTAGCAATTTTTCGTTTAAAACACAAACAAGCTTGGCAAATTTAGTAATATAACAATTCATTTTTTATATTAGCTATGCAATGAAGCTTCCAAATATGGAAGCATTAAAATTAATTTAAGTGGTGCTTCAAAATGATGTGCTTGTGCTATCCCCAGTGCTACATGTGGAACAAAAAATAAATAAGTGAAAATGAATAGATGGATGAAATTCACCTAATTTGCTAAACCTTTTACTGGATACAATAATTTACTGATTTAGTTTAGTATACCTTTCCTGCCCATCAAGAAGAAATCAATCACAATTTAGCATAAATATACATCAGCATCATTGCGCTAAAAAATTAAAATATATTCTCTAACCCTAACTTTCTTCTTTATTAAACACGTAACTTAAGGCATTAATTCTGATTCTGCTTTTCTGATTCTAATTAAAATAGTATGTATTAGAAAACAGCACAACAGTGATGTTCCTTCAATAGAAGACAGTTAAAAGAATGACTTAATTCCTGTTTACATGCTTAGACGACCCACTTTATAGAAAAACAAACCGGAAAACAAAGAAAAGCAGTGATAAAGCGGGAAAAAACAAAAAATAAAACGGTGATGGTTTGAAAACCACAAAAATGTTAGGTAAACAGTTCTGCTGTTTTTATTAACAGAGCCAGTCAAAGGAGATCCCTCAGCACAGTGATCTTTACCTTTGGTGGTGGACACACTGATGAAAAACATGACCAGAAGGCTACAGTTAATAATTCATTCTGCTTCAAAACAAAGTCAGCAGGGCCTCTCGGAAACAAAGGTGGAGGCTGGTTCACCTTTTGCTGCTTCTCAGCATCCCACCCCCCTTCCACCTCAGGGCACCTGCTGATTTCAGTTTCAACTGCAATGTGTTTGTATGAGTGAGAAGTTTACACATAAATCATAGGGTGTTTGGCTCCAAAGCTAATTACTACAGCAAATAACAAGGCAGGATATTTGTCCTTTTGTTTAAGGGCTGTTGAACAGTCTATTGTAAATAATAATATTAAATTTAATCCTCGAAACGGGGTTCCACAAGGGACTGTTTTAGGCCACACTATTTTTAGCCTGTCTATCATGATCTTCCAGACATGTTTCCAAGTAATCCAGGTAATGACATTAAATCAATATGGGCAGGCAACCCCTAACAAAATGGTAAGGAAAACACTTATGTATGTATGGCTGTACGAATGTATGCATAGTGACTAAATAGATGAGCTTATAGTATAAAACTAGACTATTTGTAGCTCTCCTTTTGGAGAAATGTCAATGTCTCAATAAAAACATTATACCAATAAAAACCATGTGGACTAGATGCACTGTGGACAGGTTGCCTGTCTATTGCAGTAAAAAATCGACATGTATGCTTTGAAAAGATTTCCTTGTTTGCCTTTGTAAGCTATGAAAAACAGATGTTCTAATTTGAGGACTGAAACTCTAGAAAATATTACATCTTCATCTTCAGTTGCAGTCTTTGTGTTTTTTTTAACAACTCTTCATTAATTTATTATTAAAAACGTTGTTATCTTTTTGATTAAATTTCGCTGTTGGGCCTATTGGGTTCGGCAACTTTCAACCAATCAAACCAATCAAAAGCTCACTGATGCGTTGCATCATCTCAGGCGGCTCAGCGTTGTAAACTTTTTAAAGAGTGGCATACTAGTGAATACCAACAATCCTCTACGAACAGCAAAGCTCATGCTTCTATATATTCAAATCTAACGTAATAAAGTTCAAGGATTTTATCTGGAACACCTGGTTATTTCATTGCAGTATCTAAGCCAAATAAATAACAGAAAACTCAGCTGCAGTAAACCAAGTGTTTCAGCTGCTCAAGTACAACCGATCTGTAAAATGTGATTAATTTTATACAAATGTCATGAGACAAACTGTAAGGACAAGGGTTTGAGTAAATAATTAATGAACCGTCTACACTCAGAATAATCCAATTCTAAATTCCATCACTGTACAAAAATCTGTTTTGCAATTTATTAACATTTACAGCAAAGAAGAAGCTGTTGCACATCTCCATTACGAATGAACAAGCTGGATGTTCCCCAAGCTGTGAGAGTGGATTCTGTATAAGACTGAGACACCGAAATGTTGTGACCAGAGAAGATGCCGGAGGCTGGATCTTCCTAATCGGACCTGTCATAACCGTGTCAGAAGAGCTAAGAGGCTATGCTAATTTACCCACAGTGGATGAATTCATCACTGTACTGCAACACATTTACCATCCTAACAAATACCTTGTAATGCTGTTTTATTACACTTACCTTGTTATTGCATCTTAACTTATATATACTTATATATACAGTGCTATGAAAAGTATTTGTTTCCCTTATAGATTACTTCGTGTTTTTGCTTATTTTCCACAAATAAATGTTTAAGATACAAAATGCCACTTTAAAATCCACAAAATCCAACATTTCTGACCCTGTATAAAAAAAATACAACAACCCCCACCCCCTGCTTATTAATGTGTAAATTAAGTGTGATTAGCCAAATTTGTTTTTCAATTTTGCAAGAAACAAGAATCAAATCACTTAGATATAACCTGTCTGACAAAATGAAGTAGGCGAGAAACTCTCAAAAACACAACACATAATGTCCTGATTTAAAGAGAAAAAAAAGGCAAGAACAAGGTCACTGACATCCATCTATCTGGAAGAGATTGAAGCCATTTTTAATGATTTCAGAATACAGTGAACCGCAGTCAGAGCCATTACACACAAACAGAGCAAATATTCAAAGGTGAAAACCGTTGATGCCGAAAAAGAACACAAAGGCTCATCTCACATTTACCAAAAAACATCTTGAGGATTCCCAAATAGGACAATCAGTGGACAGACAAGACATAAGCAGAACTTTTTAAAAGTTGTGAGTCCTGTAATCTAGTGTAAAAATATCATCAAACCAACATGGTGGTGGTTGTGTGATGCACTGTGGCTGCTGTCCTTTTTAAGGCTCTGGATGAAATGCTGTGATTGATGAAAGCATATATTCTGATCTCAGGCATAAACTTCAGAAGGAGAATGTCTGGCTATCGGTTTACCACCTTCAGCCCAAGTGTACAATGATCAGATCACACCAAGAAACTCTGAATGGCTCAAAAGAAAAACACAAAATTAAAGTTTTGCAGTGGCCGAGTAAAAGTCTGCATTGAAATTCGATTGAGATGTTGTGGCAGGACCTTAAACAGGCCGTTTGTATTTAAAAACCATCCTGTGTCTGAATTCTGCTTGAATTCTGCAAAGACGATTGGGCCAAAATTTCTGCCACCATGGTTGATATAAACAGCTATTTGTAGGCAATTAGTTTTCAAATAGGTCCCGGTTGCTCAAAAAAGCCTTTTCCTTATAATAATGACATCATTATTTACAAAAATGTTATTTTTAATCTGGTAATAATAAAATAAGTCAGTGACAAAAAAAAAAACAATCTGTAATCGGAAATTTGTAAGACGACTTTTGGCACAGCAGCGTAGATCACAAATGATGCCTTAAAATATATGTAGTTGTTTAAGTTGCTAATTTTTGTTGGTTCCAAGGTTGTCACTTTTGTTTTATATTGATGCTTTTAGACTGTTTTTAATGTTTAATTTTATTGCATTATTTTTATTTAGGTAAATTAGGCACTGCGCCTTCAAAGAGCCTTTTAATTATTTTTTTCAGAAAGTCTACGTGAATGGGAGCATGGGGGGTGCTATGTGAAGAATTATTCAGACTGTAGAAGAGCAGTTGTGTTGTCTATAGACCCGTTTCGCAAAGAGGGGATAATGGAGATGGTGTTGCTGAGCTGTGGAGCTGCAGTGCAGCTGGTCCCTTCAGATACCAGCATGGTGATGAGCTATAGAATAGAGGAGGTTATGTATTCTTATATAAGAAGGTATGATAGACAAGACTTTAGACCTTTAACAAAATTTTTCCCCCAGTCATGAATTAAAAGAGGGCTTGGAGAGCTAACACTTGTGGAGGACACACCCAAGCTAGGTTAAAAATGTTTATGTATGTGCACGCTGCATGTTTGGGCAGAGTCAAGCTATAGATCCATCTAAACAGTGTCAATGTCAAAAAGCCAGCGCTGAAAACCTTCAGACACTGCTTATGCTGCATATTTCTTACCGCCATAAATGGGCATTAAGTTTTTCTGCAATCCACAAGGTCAGAAAGACGTATAAGCTGCATGTTTGTGAATATCTGCATGGAGATTTATTGTATTGCATCGATTTACAGAATGATGAAAAAGAACAGATTGATCTGATGACCAAGGTTAAAAATAATTTTACTGCAACAGGAAGGTGAAGGACTAAAGGGTTATAAGATTAGCTGTCTATTGTATTAAAGCATGTCTTACTCGGATTTAAATTTTCAAGGGATCTCCAAAATATAAGTATATGTTTAAGGTCAGAAAAGTATTAGGTTCCCCTTATATAAATTTATCTTTTTATGCTAATTTATCAAGCTTAAAAGCTTGGGAATAATTTCTGGTTATTTAGAAATTTAAATATTGGTTGTGTTTTGTTTAATTTATTGGATGGAATGATTATGCATTTTAGACAAAAAAACAAGGTGAATATCTATGCCAAGAGATAGTTATTTTGGCTACAGTAATAGATTGCTACCATTTTGGGAACTTTTATAGGTCTCCAAGTGTAAAAAAACTTGTTTAAGAAAAATAACAGGATCAGGAACAAGTCTGCTTCTGATTGGCTGATCAGTCCTCATGATATCTCCTCCCCCAAAGCAATAAATGTGTTTTTTGTTAGCATCGTTGTGTGTGTTAGATTAGAACATTTTGGTTAAAGGTCTCTGCAACTTGTTTTTCTCTATTAACACCATGATAAATCTTGCATTTTAACTTTAGCAACTTATCAAGATAAATTTATTTCTGGTATAAAAAGGATTCTGTATCAATCTGATGCAACAACTGAAACCCCCAAGCCAGTAAACTACATGGGGAACAACTGACAGCCTGCCTGTATCTGAGCGACGTATTAAATGATTCAAGTCGAGATTTCCCCATCAGCCAAGCTAAGATCCACTCGGCTCCAAGAGAAGAAAAATTCCTTGATTTTGTTACATTGTGGGGGTTTCTGTGCTGAAACATGCTCAGGCTGGTTTAGAATCTTGAACATCTCTTCCTTTTGCCCCCATCAGATTAAAGTAAAGATCAGAATCAAAATTGTGATGTTAACACCCATCAGTGAGCAATTAAGATCTTTAATCAGTTTAGATAATATTTTTTTTAACTTGCGCTACCTTGTTTAAATTTCCCTTTTTGGTGCGCAAATTAATTAGTTGTTTACCTATGTTTGACAACCTTTTATTTGTTTTTGTGTGTTTCATTTGCGTAATTAATCAGTAGAGAGGAGATATTAGCGAGGAGATTATTACTGAATTCTTGATTCCAATGAATATTAGTTTGATTCCTTTAAAATATCTTTAGTTGACATGTTATATTATAAATAAGATAAAATCCTGAGATATCAAGATATGTCTTTATTCTTCTTTGAATGTGTAACAGAGACCACTCATAGGAAAGATCAAGGATTTTGATCAGAATTGCCGGATGAAATTAAACATAAGGCAATGAATTTTTTCTTTACATAGTAAAATTATTTGATTTGTTGTTGCAAAATGTTTGTTGTTTGCTAGCTGGATAACAATGCAACTTATTGATCATGTCATTTTAAATGAAAACAAGAACAGAGAAAGTACAGGGGTTGGACAATGAAACTGAAACACCTGTCATTTTAGTGTGGGAGGTTTCATGTCTAAATTGGACCAGCCTGGTAGTCAGTCTTCATTAATTGCACATTGCACCAGTAAGAGCAGAGTGTGAAGGTTCAATTAACAGGGTAAGAGCACAGTTTTGCTCAAAATATTGAAATGCACACAACATTATGGGTGACATACCAGAGTTCAAAAGAGGATAAATTGTTGGTGCACGTCTTGCTGGCGCAAGACCAAGACAGCAAGTCTTTGTGATGTATCAAGAGCCACGGTATCCAGGGTAATGTCAGCATACCACCAAGAAGGACGAACCACATCCAACAGGATTAACTGTGGACGCAAGAGGAAGTTGTCTGAAAGGGATGTTCAGGTGCTAACCCGGATTGTATCCAAAAAACATAAATCCACGGCTGCCCAAATCACGGCAGAATTAAATGTGCACCTCAACTCTCCTGTTTCCACCAGAACTGTCCATCGGGAGCTCCACAGGGTCAATATACACGACCGGGCTGCTCTAGCCAAACCTTTGGTCACTCATGCCAATGCCAAACGTCGGCTTCAGTGGTGCAAGGAGTGCAAATCTTAGGCTGTGGACAATGTGAAACATGTATTGTTCTCTGATGAGTCCACCTTTACTGTTTTCCCCACATCCGGGAGAGTTACGGTGTGGAGAAGCCCCAAAGAAGCGTACCACCCAGACTGTTGCATGCCCAGAGTGAAGCATGGGGGTGGATCAGTGATGGTTTGGGCTGCCATATCATGGCATTCCCTTGGCCCAATACTTGTGCTAGATGGGCGCGTCACTGCCAAGGACTACCGAACCATTCTTGAGGACCATGTGCATCCAAAGGTTCAAACATTGCATCCTGAAGGCGGTGCCGTGTATCAGGATGACAATGCACCAATACACACAGCAAGACTGGTGAAAGATTGGTTTGATGAACATGAAAGTGAAGTTGAACATCTCCCATGGCCTCCACAGTCACCAGATCTAAATATTATTGAGCCACTTTGGGGTGTTTTGGTGGAGCAAGTCAGGAAACGTTTTCCTCCACCAGTATCACGTAGTGACCTGGCCACTATCCTGCAAGAAGAATGGCTTAAAATCCCTCTGACCACTGTGCAGGACTTGTATATGTCATTCCCAAGACGAATTGACGCTGTATTGGCCGCAAAAGGAGGCCCTACACCATACTAATAAATTATTGTGGTCTAAAACCAGGTGTTTCAGTTTCATTGTCCAACCCCTGTAGTTGAAATATTATGGCACCTGTTAGACTGCTCAACAGAATGAGCACAATGGCCAAAATGCATCTACAACCTGAATTTTTACTGATTTTGTTTAAATAACTGCTGAAGTGGTTTATCAGAAATGATCAAGATATTGAATGAATGCCCAAGCATGTTTGTTATAGTTATTAGTATACGTCAAAACAATTCCAGACAACATGCTTTTAATATTTGGGTTTATCTGGGATTAGGTAAGCTGATGTAATGCTGTCAGAAAACATCCACTTTCAAACCTCGCACTCAAACTGCATGGTGATGTCTGCAGCGGTTTCCAGAATACATGGGATTCGTGAGCAGCTCGCCACCTACACAGTTTCCAATTATCCAAATATCAAGTACTTAATCAACTGAAGGAGAAAGTTGACACAAAGGCGAAAGCAGAGACAGAATTGTCATGGTGACAACTTCAAGACAAGAGAAGCCCAGAGAAGCCTGCAGTTACCATGGCAGCTCATCTTATGTACATTGTACTCCATGTGTCTGTGTGTGGGTTATCTGGCGGGGGTGTATCATTATTACAGCTGGGGCTACACGGCTGTTGTCACGTTTGAGTGAATGACAAAGATGGTGAATTACCTAAATGTAAACATTATACAGAACTTTAGGCACCTTATGCCACCAGATACTTCATTAAAATGAAGACCAGGTCAATGCAATAAAACATTACTTTTTATCCATATCACATGGCCTACATCAGTAAAATGACTGTGAAGCACTTAAAACCTGGTAGCTTTATTTACATTCCTGATAGTGGCCATGTCTTTCTCAGAGCTCCAGTTTGGTGACATTTTGTAGAGAGTTGCTCACCTTTTCTGATAATATTCAAATTTATTAGGAGGCACCTGTGTTGACGGTCCCTGTTGGATTAATCACTTGCAAGATTGTGAACTTTATATGTGTGATTCTAATCACTAAAGATTTGTTCAAAAGCTCATATTCTGCTTGTTGGTGCCCCTATTTTTCCCAGCTAAGGCAAATGCCTGAGTGATTGAAACTGAAGTTAAAAGGAAAAAAATCAATTTCTTTGACGAAACACTCTCCTTGAAAGACCTTCAGTCTTATACCGCCTGCAGTGGTGGAACTGCTGGCAGTGGTGGAACTGCTGTTCCAGGCTTCTGGTTACAGCCATCAAACGTGAGGAGGAGGGTTCCTGACCCTCACTTAACAGACGGCCTGTGCTTTAAGCAAGATTGGTTTTTGGAAAATCGGGGCTAGAAATAGCTGGTTGAGCTTTTTTTAAGCTGGGTGTTCAAGCGCGGCAGCACACCTTGAGCTTGTTCAGCTCCTGTGATACGTAAAGGTTGTTCAAATGTCAACAGCAACCCCTCAAACTCTTTCCCCAAACACAGAGCTGGACAAGCAGAGAAAGATCTCAGCTGCCCTGAGGCTATGTTCTGTGTGACATGGCGACTATTTGCTGCTGAAAGTAGGACAATTAGAGCAGTCTAATACTAGACATGACAGCTATGATGTATGATGTCAAACAAGGCAGCAGTGATGCACATATTGTTAAAACCTCTTAAATTAGAATTGAATTCCTTGATGAGTCAAACTGTCTCTTCCAAGCACAATGTTTGATATATAACACTGATTTATAGCCAAGAGTTCGCCCAAGAAGTTCAACAATCCCATTCGTTTGAAATTGGTCAGCATTAAAGTAATCACTAAGCACAGACAATAGACATTAACCAGCTCCACATAGCTCACACGTTTGCCATTTGTCTCTATTCCCCTTCTCTCACTCTCCATCTACCTTCACTTCCATTCATTTGGTGCGGCTAATAATAGCCCAGGCTACTGCCTATCAATACCGTCACTACTCTTGCAAGACAGAAGATGTGGGTGTGGGGGAAAGAGAGGAATGAGAAAGAATGCGCTCCACAACAGAGGCTCGATCTTATGTAACGAGAGTGAGGGAGGGAAAGAAAAGCAGCTGGGGAGAGGGAGGTTAGGCAAAGGCACAATGAATCAGGGCTCCTACAGGATGCACAGAGAGAATAACTGGCAGCCACAATGAAAGGATGGCACTGAAAGAAAAATGTGAAAAAAATAAGAAGAGATTGAGAGAGAACAAGGCAAAAAAAATAAAGAAAGTTGCCCAAGAGCAACATATAAAAAGGTGAGAGAAACAGAAAGAGGGGACAAAGAAATGTAAACAGCAGAGAAAAACACTTTCTCAGAAGAGAAACATAATAGCAAACTCCTCTGATGTTTACTTTTCCCTTCTTCTCTCTTCAATCACAACAGCCTCATATTTCTGGGTCTGCACTCCTCTCTCATCCCCCTCTCTCTGCCTATTGATTAAAGAAGATAGCTTCACCCAGCTCTGTGTGGAAAAGTATCTGATTGTCTATAAAGGCAAGGAGGCTCGCCAGCTAGTCAGACAGTATATTTCAGCCATAATGTCCTGGATCTGCACCAATTTTTTATTTTTACACAGCTGATCATCTAGACATTAATCATAAAATTCTGTCTTTATTTTCTTTAAATATGTTATTATCTGAAATGCCCATTCCAAACAGCCTGAGAACAATACAAACAATGGAGAGTTTCAAACTGTTTACCAACAGGAAGTCTATGGGCTGTATACTAACTCTCATTCTTGTGTATTATTTAGCACAATGAGATTTGTTTCAAATGCTGCTTTATAAATGCCATTATTAATACTTTTATAATTATCATTATAACAAATACTGAGGCAAATATTCAACTTCCTCCTGACCTGTTTGCAGTGTTCCTTGGTCCTCATGTTGCTGGTTGTTCATTAATGTTCTCTAACAAACCTTTGACACCTCCATAGAACAGATGGATCTATACTGAAGTTAAAACACACCCAGGTGAACTCTGTTTAATAATAAGATGATTTCTGGAGATTTCATTTAGGGGTATCAGAGTAAAACAAGCTAAAGACAAATTAATGCCACATCTTTCACATTTATAGCTGGAAAATATTTCAAGAACCATGCAGGATTATCTGCTCACTTCACATTGCGTGAGTCTATCCCATAAAACCCCAATAAAAAACACTGCAGGCTGTGGTTCAGCATGTGAAAAGGTTCTAGGAGTATAAATACTTTTGTACATTTTCAGGTATCTCTACCTGGCAAAGTTACATAAAACTGTGGTCTCATACTGTGTTAATTGTAATTAACATCTGTGGCTGTGTGTGACTAATACTCCTACGTCTGAAAGTCTCTTACTTAGTCATTTGTTAAATGAGCAGCACTAAACTCCCAGAGTTATTGCTACCAACCAACTATCAGTGTGAAAGTAAGATTCTTCTCTCCTCTCTGGGAGCTGGTTTCATGTTTTTATATGACCGTCCTGTCTATGGTTATATAAATAGGGAGTTATTCCAAAATAAAAACATAACAGCAATACTAGGGATGAACCAATCAAGATTTTCTGGCCCATGATATAAACCCTGAGTCATTTTAACAGTACTAGCCTCTTCCCCACAGTTGTCAAAAACAATGTCATGTGTATGCCTGAAACCTTAGAATAGGGTGTCCAAAGTGTGGACCGGGGGCCATTTGCGGCTTTTGGAAAGATTTTATGTGGCCTTCGACTGGAATTCAAGAAAGGTAGATATTGTGGCCTACAGCAAAAAGAGCTGATGCATTTGAACACTTTTTATAATTTTTAGGATGAGGTTTTCAATGACAATCTTCTTAAATGAGGAGGTACAACACAAAGTATTTCTTTTTATTACTTTACTTACAATACTTTCAGTTTAATATCATAATAAGTTTAGCCAAAATAATCCAGTGACCTTTTACCCAAAAACAGACTTGGGCACAAAGATTCATTAAACTTGGCTAAATATAGCACGGGTTTTCTCCAAAACTACTCAATTTGTTGCTGGGAACAGACTAAAAACATTTTCTAGACCAAGAAAGTAGAAAACAATCGACCTGAAAGTTAAAGTGTACATCTATGATGCAGCTATATTAACTTGTTATTTTCTACTTTCTTTAATTTATTGGTGAGTAGGTAAAGCTATTTTAATTGAAAATAAAAAACTAAACTAAAAATGATGGCCCTGTGTACATTCAATTTGGCGATTTTGGCCAGAATTGCGAAAGGTTTGCACACCACTGCCTTAGATCAATTTGATTTCTTGTTGTTTCTTGAGTCTTTTATTCCAACAAGGTACGAAACATGCCTGGCTGGACTAGCATTCAAATCAAATGAAGCTTAATTGTGGTACTGAAGTTCTATCACTACAACCAAAAATACCCAAATTGCAAAAGCATGCATCGACAACTGAAGGTCTCCTTTTTTATTTTAAAATAGTTACACAGTGCAGAAAATATTGGCATGTTTTATCCCAACCTTTTACAGCAGCTGTATTAAAGCATATCTGACCCAAAACCACGGAGATAACGCAAACAACAGGGATCAATAATCAGTGGTAATTTTATTGTCCCAATGGGAAAATCAATTAATTAATTTGCAGCACCTCCAGTAAAATACACTGGCTGTCGGTCATTCATAACGCCTTGAAAGAAACCCTGGTCTAATGCTTAAGATTGGTTTGGGACATCCCCAAAAATATGGATAATTCCTGAACCAGAATGTTTTTTATGCTGGCTGGTCTAAATAATATATTTAGACATTAATCTCTTTTTGGCCTTGTAAGGTTAAGCAGTAGATCCATTAAAACACAAAGTTTATAGTCCTGTGGCTGTTAACTGAGTGTCTAATGAGTAAACATTTACAAAATTTTGTACAAAATATTTAATATTGTATTGCGGATGGGTGATGCGGACTTCATTTTGTAGCATCTATTGTGACAGAAATAAAAGTCATGCTAAAAATTGATCTTTTTGGCAAAAAAACATCTATTACTGAATAAAGTCAGACTCTCACAACAAATATGCCCATTAATTATCAATCAGGTTACTTTAGTACACCAGTCACAATAAATTGTGTAATAACTGGATTTAGTCATAATTTTAATTATACTGATAGTTTTCAACAACCAGGGAAACATTAGAAAAAAAAGTTCATGCACAATTTTCTTTGTGCTTAATTTTTAATCCCAACAGTGACAAACAGCAAAATAATTTACCATCTCTATTTTGTGTTTCAAGCAGATGCTTTTAGACATTAACTGCACAAGGACTCACACTTGTTTTTCCACCATTTTAAACTTCATCTTCATCTTCTCCCGATCCAGATCAATAAGTACTGGTGCCCCCCAGGGGTGTGTTCTATCCCCTCTCCTCTTCTCTCTGTACAAAAATGACTGCACCTCATCGGACTCGTCCGTGAAACTCCTTAAGTTTGCAGACGACACCACTGTCATTGGACTGATCCAGGACGGTGACGAGTCTGCATACAGACAGCAGGTGGATCGGCTGGTACACTGGTGCGGTCAGAACTACCTTGAACTGAACCCACTCAAGACTGTGGAAATGGTGGTGGACCTTCGGAGAACACCACCCCCATACACCCCCCTTACCATCCTCAACAACACTGTATCGGCCGTGGACCACTTCAGGTTCTTAGGAACCACCATCTCTGAGGACCTGAGATGGTCTTCACACATAGACACTGTTCAAAAGAAGGCCCAGCAGAGACTGTACTTCCTGAGGCAACTCAAGAAGTTCAACCTTCCACAGGAGATGCTGGTCATCTTCTACACTGCCATCATTCAGTCTGTCCTGTCTTCATCCATCTCAGTGTGGTTTGGCTCATCCACAAAACAGGACAGGTCCAGACTGCAACAAATAATCAGGACTGCAGAGAGAATAATCAGAGCTGACCTTCTCTCCATCCAGGACTTATACAGGTCTAGGGTCAATAAAAGAGCTGCCAAAATCTCTGCAGACCCCACACACCCTGCACATAAACTGTTTAGAGTTTTACCTTCAGGCCGCCGCTACAGAGCACTGTTTACTAAAACCAGCCGCCACAGAGACAGTTTCTTCCCCCAGGCTGTTTCTCTGTTGAACATTCAATAGAGTACAAAACAACAGCATACAGATGTTGCAAATGCACCTTTTCTATTAGATATGTGTATATTGTACATTGTAAATTGTAAATATGTATATTCTGTAATGCAAAAACAGAACAAAAGAGCAAAGTGTACCGGAGTCAAATTCCTTGTTTGTATGTACGAACTTGGCAATAAAGCTGATTCTGATTCAACAGCTCTGCAAAAGCAAAAACAGGCAATCTTATGAACTAGGTCCAAATCAAACAGAGAGCAGAATATAGGGCTGAAAGCAACGTAAAGGCAGTTCCCTTGCTTCTAGCACACTTTCCATTACAACGGAAGGTCAAAAAGTAATTTTCTTTGCACGAATCGTGAGCCTTTCTCTGCCAAATAATAAGAATATCATGTGAAACTACATGTACTTGTCTAAAACCTGCAGGACCCTATTTACACTTTAAAATGAGAATTTAAGAAAAAAAAATGAAGCCATTTCTGTTGGATTTAAGAAAGCAAAACTAGCTTGGGGAGAAATATTAAGGACTTAAGGCTTAATGTAGAACATGTCAGAAACCAGCCACATGCTACAACTGTTTTTCAGTCCTTCCCTTATTTGCACATTTTAAACCACTCTGTGGTTAATAATTATAAAAGAGACCTTATCTAAGAGGATCTTGCTCACAATAAACTAACCCACAAACTGAGGCAAAACTGGTTTAAGAGTATGTGAAAAAAGCCAAAACAGAACAGAATAGAATAGAACAGAATAGTCTTTATTGTCATTGGGGGGGGGAGTGTACAACGCAACTGAGGGAAAACTACACTAAATACTAAACATCTAACAATTCGTTTAAATTCTTGGAGGCTTACTGGGGGGCAAAAGGCCACTTGGAGCTGTAACAGCAGTACATGCAGGTAAATGTCATGGCTAAATCGAAGTGATCTCTGACTTGCTACACAGTTCAGAAGAACAGCTCTATCAGATGACAGAATCACTGATGTTACAAAGGCTAGTGAACACAAATACAAAACACTACAAACAGTACACTACACTTGTACACTGCGCTCATGCGAAATTCTAATTCCTTGTTTGTCAACACAGACTTGGCCAATAAAACTGGTTTTGGTAATATAAAAACAGAGAGAAAGAACTCAGCCTTTGGGTCAATTTTGACTACCGAGATGTGACATCCAATGTTTATTATAAGCGACAAATCAAGAAAAATCCTTTATAGTACCTTGCAAAAATTTGTATTCCCCTTGAACCTTTTCACTTCAAAACTTCAGTGCATTTTATTATGTGTTATATGATGAACCAAACCAAAGTACTGCTTAATTGTGAAGTGGAAGTAAAATGTACTGAATTCAACCTGCTTATTGTTTTATGTCACTCTGCTTTTTGTAATATTAAGCTGGAACTCAGATGTTTGGTGATTAGCTGAGATATTAAAACCAATTTAAACAGTAAAGAATAACACTTATGTGATATCCTAGTTTTGTCTATTTGCGTTTTCCACTACTTCACAAATTTGCTGACAGCTTAATCCATTATTTTTAATGGGTTAAAAGAAAGTCTAGGGGCTTTGTGACATCATACACAGCTAACTGACAGCTTACACCAACAGCTAGGGGAGGGGTAGGGCTACACTCTATTTGACAGAAAAAAAATACCCAGCACTATTCTGGACATTTTACTAATTAAAATCTGAACAGCAGGAGTAGTTTTGAAGGTAATTTCTTCTGGTTTTGAAACAGAATCTGCACTACCATATATGGAGGTATAATGTGTTGTGAGGAATAGCAAGAGTGTGACTGCCTATTGTTTGAAACAGAAAACAGCTTGTTTTGTCAACAAAAAAGAAAATTTCTAACAGGAATGTGCAGAATGGATGGGTAGGTGGTTAAAAGGCAACACAGAAAGGTTCTTAGTTGAAAACCTTAAACGGGACCTATTAAGCAAAAAAAACCATTTAGCCATTTTTTGGCTATAAATGAATGATTGTTTTTTCTAGAAAACGCACACATTCAAAAGCTGTGTAATTGTTACGTCACAATTACACTGGCACCTAGTGACGTTCCCTGAGTCCCGCCCTTGACTAGCTACTGAAGTGGAGCTCCCCCCACTTGATTTTCAGAAAAGCATCATGTCTCGCCGGATGGTTTTACCTTACAATCGCTTTAAAATTGCTACCCTTAAAGGCAGATGTTCTGTTGTTGGCTGCAAAGATCCCCTTGTGTCCATGCACATTCTTTGCAGAGCCATGCTCAGCCCGCTGTGCGCCACTAAAAACGACTCGCCGACAGTCCTACATATTTTTATAAATTTATTTGTACTCTGTTCAGCCAGGGATTGGCCTCTTCTCACAAACGTACAGTACAGACCAAATGTTTGGACACACTTTCTCATTCAAAGAGTTTTCTTTATTTTCATGACTATGAATATTGTAGCTTCCCACTGAAGGCATCAAAACTATGAATTAACACATGTGGAATTATATACTGAAGAAAAAAGTGTGAAACAACTGAAAATATGTCTTATATTCCAGGTTCTTCAAAGTAGCCACCTTTTGCTTTGATTACTGCTCCGCACACTCTTGGCTTTCTGTTGATGAGCTTCAAGAGGTAGTCACCTGAAATGGTTTTCTCTTCACAGGTGTGCCCTGTCAGGTTTAATAAGTGGGATTTCAAGCCTTATAAATGGGGTTGGGAACATCAGTTGTGTTGTGCAGGAGGTGGATACAATACACAGCTGATAGTCACTGAATAGACTGTTAGAATTTGTATTATGGCAAGAACAAAGCAGCTAAGTAAAGAAAAACGAGTGGCCATCATTACTTTAAGAAATGAAGGTCAGTCAGTCCGAACAATTGGGAAAACTTTGAAAGTGTCCCCAAGTGCAGTTGCAAAAACCATCAAGCGCTACAAAGAAACTAGCTCACATGAGGACCGCCCCAGGAAAGGAAGACCAAGAGTCACCTCTGCTGCGGACGATAAGTTCATCCGAGTCACCAGCCTCAGAAATCGCAGGTTAACAGCAGCGCAGATTAGAGAACAGGTCAATGCCACACAGAGTTCTAGCAGCAGACACATCTCTAGAACAACTGTTAAGATGAGACTGTGTGGATCAGGCCTTCATGGTAAAATAGCTGCTAGGAAACCACTGCTGAGGACAGGCAACAAGCAGAAGAGACTTGTTTGGGCTAAAGAACACAAGGAATGGACATTAGACCAGTGAAAATCTGTGCTTTGGTCTGATGAGCCCAAGTTTGAGATCTTTGGTTCCAACCATGTCTTTGTGCAGCAAGAAGAGGTGAACGGATTGACTCTACATGCCTGGTTTCCACCGTGAAGCATGGAGGAGGAGGTGTGATGGTGTGGGGGTGCTTTGCTGGTGACACTATTGGGGATTTATTCAAAATTGAAGGCATACTGAACCAGCATGGCTACCACAGCATCTTGCAGCAGCATGCTATTCCATCCGGTTTGCGTTTAGTTGGACCATCATTTATTTTTCAACAGGACAATGACCCCAAACACACCTCCAGGCTGTGTAAGGACTATTTGACCAAGAAGGAGAGTGATGGGGTGCTGCGCCAGATGACCTGGCCTCCACAGTCACCGTACCTGAACCCAATCAAGATGGTTTGGTGTGAGCTGGACCGCAGAGTGAAGGCAAAAGGGCCAACAACTGCTAAGCTTCTCTGGGAACTCCTTCAAGACTGTTAGAAAACCATTTCAGGTGACTACCTCTTGAAGCTCATCAACAGAATGCCAAGAGTGTGTGAAGCAGTAATCAAAGCAAAAAGTGGCTACTTTGAAGAACCTAGAATATAAGACATATTTTCAGTTGTTTCACACTTTTTTGTTCAGTATATAATTCCACATGTGTTAATTCATAGTTTTGATGCCTTCAGTGTGAAGCTACGATATTGATAGTCATGAAAATTAGGAAAACTCCTTGAATGAGAAGGTGTGTCCAAACTTTTGGTCTGTACTGTAGGTATTTTTTGAAAGCGTTTTTTTCTGATGATGTGATAAGGTGTAACGCAGTGTGATGTTCATCTCTAAGCAACCGTGACAGCATCACACGTGGAGCTGAGGAAGTCCTGCTTAGATTTTGCCACTACAATTGTGCTGGCTTTAGTATCTCATGCGTTTTATTTTTTTTATTTGTTTGATTTAATCTTAACGGGTGTGACCGAAATGTGTATCGGATATTTTGTATGTTACGGGAATGTGGCAAATAAATAATAATATTTTGATTTATGAACATGACATTCTGAAGTTACCGTTCAGAAACAGCTTGCATCCACTTCTGCTTCTGGATCTGACTCAGGGTCAAAGATGTATGGCTGTACTGTTGCTCATCTGTTTCATGTGTACGAAGTGCTGGCAGTGCCCCCAACATTGAGTGGGGGGGGGGTGCAACAGGATACAGTTAATCTGCTTAAAGTGACAGAGCCCTAAAACAGCTCATTCTGAAAGGATCTCAAAATAGGGGAAACTGAGAAGGTGAAATCTCATTATCTGAGAATGATTTTGTGTGAAAAATGTAATTAACATGTTTGTATAGCCCATAGATCTATCCCAAATGTTTAAAAGGAAATATAACAGGTCACCTTTAAAGTAAGAAATTATACAGCCAGTGATCAGCCTACATAGAAATAATGTCTGGATGGGCTTCTTAAAAGATTTTCCATTACAAATCCAAATTTCTAAAAGGTAGCCGTCTCACCAGGTCTATGTCTCTGTGCATTACCTTGGTGATGAGGATGCGGTAGTGTTCAAGCAGGTCATGGTTGTCGTGGCAACCGGCCAGCAGCTGCCAGACTTCAGCTCTGAGTGGCTCGGGAATGCCACTACGAACCAATGAGGACAAACCCTTTGGACGAGTGGACAGGTTCCCGTGCCTGTTTAACAAAAACACACATACTGGAACTTATTATCTTGAAGTACACATGCACAGCTCTTTAAAAACAGGCTTTTAAAGTTCATTTTTTCAAAATACAAACACTGTACAGAATATACGGTTTCAGCTGCACACTACAAAATGTGCTCCAGGTGTTTAATTGCCCGAAACGTCTTTTCTGAGGTGATTTAATTAGTAATTTCAGCACCAATTTGTTGTATTTTTTAGGTTTGGTTGTAATATGGTAATACCCACCAGATAGAACACTACAGTTAATTTCATTTTACTGTCAACATTACCATCAAATGGTATATTGGTGGTACTGCTTTGTTTCCACGTGATGAAAAACATTTAGGCATTTTCTTTTAAGACACACTTTCATTCCTTTAATGTGAGCAAAATACAAAATTAGAACGGGAACAAATACATGTTTCCAGCTTGTGGTTATATATGTAGCCACACTGCTTGCAGATAAATCAAAGGTCTTGGAACGAGCTGTTTAGGTTACATCAAATTAATTTAGTGATATGCAGAACTGATATGGAAATTTGACATAAACAGTTAATTGCTGCCCCTCAGGCTCTGTGCCACAGCAATTTAAAATTAGATAGTTTTAAAATCATTACACTGTCAAACATCAGGCTTAATTAAAATATGCTGTGCATACAAACTGGTATGATGAAACAAGCAAACAGCAATAATGGAGCAACGGATATTACTTTTGCTGTAAAACCTTATGACCCTTTTCCACTGGCTCTATTTAGGCCGGCTCCACTCCACTCGGCCCGGTTTCCGAGCTTTGCCATTACTTTTTTCTTCTGTACCGATACCTAGTTTTTGGTCCCTGTTCCTGAGCAGGTACGATCAGGGCAGAGTAGGAACTACATGTGACCTGAACAGACTGCTGTTCACTGATTGGCCATGGGACCAGGAGAAATGAGAAGGTCTTCACTGAGGTAGTGCAGGGAAAAGTTAATAAAACTGAAGAGCGACAACAATAATATTAAGGAGCACAATGGCAGGAGCGGACCAATCGAAAAATAGAATTTTACTTTATTTTTACAAATCATAAACCATGCCTGAAGACACCATGTCAGTTTTCTGAATTATGCGCAGGTGGGTCGCTGTATGAAATAACATCCTAAATCAGCTGATCAAACATAAAATCAGCTGTTCAGACGCACATACATCTCACCTAAGACATTACCACCTTTAAACCGCGTGTTTTTTTTCCGGAAATTTATTGACGGTCCTTCAACGAATCAGCGTCTGCAGGAGGGAGAAGGCAGAGAGCAGCTGCCTGTAATCCCACTGCCTGCACCAGTTCAAATGGGAGGAAGACCCCGCTGAATCTGTGGAGCACAAATATATAATATCCAACCTAAAACTAACTCCACCGCAGTCAAAAGTCAGTGGTTTGTGCTTTAAAGTCATTGTCCTCTTTATCACCATGGCTGAGATAAAAACTTCCTCATAATGCCCAAAATGTTAACTTCTTCAGGCCAACTTTGGAGCATTTCCAGTCCAACCCCCTGTGCTTTATTTTATAAGTTAAGGCCAGGCTGTGCTCCAGGTAGGATCCCAGTGGATAACTTTATACATGAAAAAAACAAACATACAATATACAAACATTATTATACAAACATTTGCTTACTTTTTTTTTTTCATTCTTTCACACAGATTACTTTAATGTGACAATGTTACACAGCAACGGTAACACCAGCACAGCACTCTTACTACACTGATGGCTGGAGGCAGGGCTTCAGCCGCCATAGCACCAGCTGTCAGTGGGTCAACGGAAACAACAGGTACCGTGCCGAGTAGAGAGAGCCCGATGGGGCGGAGCCGCGCTGCATAAAAAGAGCCAGTGGAAAGGGGCATTATGTTTTGAGCTAGCTGTACTGAACTTGCTTTTCACATTGGTGTCAGCACTAAAGATGCTAAATATTTAAACTCCTCTACATTCTTTAAATGTAAAAAACTGGATTGTTGGGTTTCCAGCCAGCCAGTCATTGGTCAGGGCTGATTAAACTTGAAAACTGTTAGAGTTAGAAAGCTGATAATTACAGACAAGTGTAAAAATAAGACAAGTGAACGAAGTAAGCTTGACTTGCAAGGGAGAGACAGTCCTCTGCTAAACAGCGACTTCCTTCTCACAAAGAGAAAATCCTTGCACCAGCCTTTTATTTACAACTCACATTCCAACAAGCAAAAAGCGGTAATTGGTTCAGCCAATTCTTACAGAGCTTTCAACCTAAAAGAGTAGTCATTCCCATATATGGTATAAGCTTGCCATGTCCAGGGAGTGATCCACTCCAGACCGCATTCCTTAACCTTCCACAAACACATTTTCACACTGAAAAAAAAATCATAGGAATCCGCTTAACTATGTAGAACTTCAGACCTAAACATGATTTAAACTGAACAATGAAAACTTATATACATTTTTCCAACAAAAACTGTTAGATTCCAGTCACCAGCACATTTCTTGATGATAAGCAAAATACTGTGTGCTTTCGTACATTTAAAAATAAGAGGTTTTTTGAGAATTTTAAATAAAGGCTAACATTTAAAGTAATATGATTTAGAAATAAACCCAATACCATATTGTTACCCAGTTTATATTGCCAATCAACATAATTACTTTAAGAAATATGTTCCCCAAATCAATCAATTTTCACATTTCTGCCATCAGAGTTCAGATTTTGTCTCATTTGATGCCCTACCATCTGGTGAGGATGCCTCCCCAAGACTCTAGTATTTTCTCCGGGCAGTCCTTGGAAACATCTCCAGTTCCACTGGAGATTTCACTGTCACTATCTGCAGGAAACAAGATGCATACACACACACACACACATATTAATCCAATTTGGTCGGATGAAACTGAAGTTGTACATAAAACTGTTGTATAGTTGTATATTAAACTATACACGTGTTGATTTAATGGCATTAGATGGTCCAAGTCAGGGGGATATGCTGTTTAGGATTGTTAAGAATTTGTATCTCAAGAGGTCTGACGAATTCTGATAATAGTTAATAACCAAAGCCTTTTTCATCCTCATGAAGGTCAAGTGCAAAGATCACAATTTGAGATCAAAGTGGAAGCTTTGTGGGAACCATCACTTAAGTGGAACAACAATTACTTTATAATTGCAAAATATGAGGTACTAAATAATAAATCAATCTAAACCTTTCCTGATTCCTATTGCACATTTATAACCAGCTGGTATTGAACCCACACAGTTAATGGAGACAAGAGTGCGTGCGCAGTGCCTACACCTTCCATTATCACTGCTCTCCTGGTTGTTGGTTCGTGAGGCATGGCAATCAGCACAGCTGTCTTCTGAAGCAGACTATAAGACTGCTTTACCATATGCTACACAGGGACAAGTGCTGAAATGTATTTTTCCTTCAAAAAACAGAATGACACAAAGGCACACAAATACTCTTATGGCAGACAATGGTGCTTTTGTCCAGTAATTGTCCAATAATGAATGCTTAAATAACATATTAATAAAATAAAAGCTGATGAAAGAATAAAACAAATGTTTTATATTTATGTTTCACAGAAGAGAAAAATTCCGAGGCTGTTGTCATACTGTCTCTTGTCACATATCTCTTTGGAGCTAAAAAAACACTTTATGCATTTCAAAATGTAAAACAAAAGAACCACATGTCATATAAATGAAATATGTTTAATGCATATGAAGCAGCATTGGTTTGTACAGTGAGTGTTTATTGGGATGAAGGGTTAGAAATTCACAACATTCTACTTTGAAAGTACAGCATATGGTGCTTTCGTTGTTTTATATTTAATAAATGCCTGACCATCTTGGGATGAAAGTTCAATACTCTGTACACAGTCTAAGAGAACCACAAGTGGTCAAATAATTCTTAAGTGAATTAATCAGAAATTAGGTCAGAGCGCCTTGTCACTGGAGCAACTTTAAGCATTGGGCATGTCAAGGTGTGTGAATCTTCATCGACCCAAACAGAGCATCTAAATGGCACAGCAACAAATTAGGTAACATTATTATTGCCCTGACTTTTGAGAAGTATTAGTGTAAAGTCCAAAGTAGTGGCACATTTGTACATTTCATGTTTCATCCCTAAGTTACATCAATGATGCCACAGATTTTTTTGACATAGCAGGAGATCCTATAATGTATGAATCAGTATCAGTCAATGTTAGAATATTATTTACTCAACCACCCATCTTTATATGCCACAGAAACATAAGGCAGGTAACCATCAGTCTGATAGGAATATTAGCCAGTAAAAAGTTGCATTTCACATGAGAGAGAGTACTAAACTCTATAATCATAGTCTGTGTCATAGTGCCTGCCATCCTCAGGCTGCCGTTTGTCACTGGTACTCTTTATAACTTTTATTGACAGGATATCTAGGCGCAGCCAAGGGCCGGAGGGGTCTGGTTTGGGGTCAAGTAGATTTTGTCTCTCCTTTTCGCAGATGACGTGGTCCTGCTGGCCCCCTCTAGCCAAGACCTACAGCCTGCACTGGTGCAGTTCGCAGTCGAGTGAGAAGTGGCAGGGATGAGGATTAGCTCCTCCAAGCCTGAGGCCATGGTTCTCGACTGGAAAAGATTGGCTTGCCCTCTCCGTGTTGGAGGGGAGTTCCTGCTTCAAGAGGAAGAGTCCAAGTATCTCGGGCTCTTGTTCATGAGTAAGGGGAGAATGGAGCGGGAGATCAACAGACAGATCGATGTGGCCCTTACACTAACAGGGATGCTGTGCCGGTCCATTGTGGTGAAGAGAGAGTTGAGCTCAGAGGCGAAGCTCTCAAAATCCTGGTCAGTCTATATTCCTACCCTCAACTAAGGGCGTAAACTCTGGGTCATGACCAAAAGAACGATCCTGGATACAAGCAGCTGAAATGAGCTTCCTATGCATGGTGACCGGGCACTCCCTTAGAGATAGGGGTAGGAGCTCGGCCATCTGGGACGGGCCCGGAATAGTGCCACTGATCCTCCACATCAAGAGGAGTCAGCTGAGGTGGCTCGGGCATCTGTTTCGGATGCCCCCTGGACGCCCCAAGGCCTGTCCCACCAGGAAGAGGCCAAGGGAGAGGCCCAAGAGATGGCCCAGAACACACTGGAGGGACTATGTCTCTCGGCCTGCCTGGGAACACCTCAGTCTTCCCCCAGAGGAGCTGGAGGAGAGGTCTGGGAAGAGGGAAGTCTGGGTGTCTCTGCTTAGACTGCTGCCTGTGCGACCTGGTCCCGGAAAAGCGGAAGACAATGAGTAAAATCAGGTGATTTTTTTTGTCCTTCTGTTGTGAAAAGGTTCAGAGTCTGACCAGCCATTCACAGCCAAATTAGAGCGTTGAACCTTATTATTAAAGTGATAAGGAATACATTTTAAATATTGCTATATAAACAGTTTTGTGTATTGCGATAAATCCAAGCTATATTTATTGTGAAATTGAGTTTAGGCTGCATCACCCAGCACTAATTTAAATGTAGTTAATCTCTACAATAGTAAAATATCCCAATTAGGGATGGGTAGTTATTATATGTTTAATCGAGAAAGCATGTGAGAAAAATTATCATTTATTGTCATCTATTGATAATGTTTGTGTTACTTTAACTACTTTTTTGAAAGTTGGTTCAATGAGAGCATCAATAAATATCATTATA
The DNA here is from genome assembly GCF_021462225.1 of Girardinichthys multiradiatus. Taxonomy (NCBI): domain Eukaryota; kingdom Metazoa; phylum Chordata; class Actinopteri; order Cyprinodontiformes; family Goodeidae; genus Girardinichthys; species Girardinichthys multiradiatus. The sequence goes on along the minus strand of NC_061802.1, from coordinate 11,894,879 downwards.
TTTTTAAATATTAAATACAGCCATTATGTGCTTTAGTTAGGTACAATAATTTAATACAACTAAACTCAAAGAGCTGATTTGAAAATGTTTTTTTTAATTATTATTTAGTATTTGTGTTCATGGGGCTCGAGAGTATGCAGTAATATGCAGTCAGAACCCTAAAATGTATTGCCAAAAATAAATAATTTTTTTAATTGTTGATTTTATCATTATTGCAATAAACATCACAAAATATCCTCATGAAGCTTCGGGTTTAAGTCATCCATCCCTAATTACAATGCATATTTCCTGTTGCCTTGCCCGTAAGGTGAGGTAAATAAGAAACATGCAGTAATATTGTACATTTTCAAAGCTTTTTTTTTCTACTTCAATATCGGAAAAAAACTGAAGTAGCATAAACATGAAAGCAACATAACAATGGTAAAAAATGTTAAAGGGGCAGAACACAAAGATATCTGAACAATAAAACCCAACAGCAACCTTTCTGAGAGTTTAAAGGCACCGCTCATTCCCACTTAATACTCTTACTCAGGCCTTGACATTTTGAAACGAGTAAAGGCTTGTGGTTGTGCTGAATGCGCTGCGGCTCCAACATCCTCACAGCCTCAGCAGGAGCTTTTCAGTTCTTTATAAATGCTTGATGAAGCCTTTCAAATGTTTCAGACCCAGCACATAAAGCTCCTGCCTCCATCCTCAGATTTGTTGGAGCCACGTGGCAAGAACGCATGAGTCCAAAGCTGCTGCCAACTTACCAGGTGATGAAAGAAACTGGGGAGACAAGGACCATTACTTTTACCTTTTAATCTGAGAAGGGACAGGCACATTCAGTGGGGGATTAAAACAGGATCTGCATGAGGCTGAAGTCAGAAATCGACTAGGGAAGTTAAAGCAAGCAGCATTTTCTTTCATGCATCATGAAGATGCTACGGGCAGAACTGTTAAATGATATAGGAGTTAGACTGCACAGATATAATCATGTTCCGAGAAAAAAAAGACAATGTTAGTCTCAAACCAATTTCCCATTCCACTTTCAGCTGAAAAAAAAAACTGAACAAGAATTGCATTTAAATGTGTTTAGCCAGCTGTGGCATCTACATAGACTTTATATTTATTACTATTACAAGTGACCTCCAGCTTCACAGCCCTGATCGCCGCCCATTTCTAGCTGTAGCTGAGTAGAGGGCTGAAAGGAGTCAGAGACGCCTCGTGAATTTTGGTGACTCGACAGATAGGAACAAAACAGACAATTTTTTACTCCTATTCTGTGAATACCTTTTACCACTTCAAGAGGAAAATAGCAGGCGACAGTTTATATGTGTATATATATATATATATACATATATATATATATATATATATATATATATATATATATATACACACACACAAGAAAATGCTCATATCTGTGCACACACAAACAGTTGATACATTAACCCAAAGACACCTGCAGCATTTAGCCTGTGGTGAAGTCCCCACAACTAGGTTATGCTTGGGAACCTCTAGAGTCTAACTAGGGCTGTTAGTTTGCTGCTGTTTTGCCTTCATTCCTTCGGCAAAGACGGTTGCTACTGGTGGTAAAATATCCAGTCTGGTAAATGGGGGAAGTTTATAGATTCCCCAACTTTCTCAGGAGAAAAAGTTGATGGATCCCTCCGTTCAGGTGGAGGTAGGTTAATGCTAGATGGCCTGTTTGTGTCACTAAGCAGATGCTACAAATGGAAAGGAGAAAAAAAAGAGATAAGTCCAGATTTTCATATACGGTGGATCAGACTAGAGTACACTAGAAAAATCCTTTATTTGTCCCACGGCAGGGAAATTCATAGGACATAAAGTGATAGGAAAGTTGACATAGACATAACCTATAAGAGGAGCAAAACACTTAATAATGGTAGAAATGACATGACATAGTATAAATAAATCCATATAGTTGTGTAATAAATAAAATGTGTAGATTGTCTGTTTTGTTTGAATTGTGTTTTTACATTTGTGTAAAGTACAGTTAAGCCCTAAATTGTTCTTACCCATGGCAGATTTAGATTTAAAATTATTTCCTTTTAACAAAAAAAGTTTTTAGATTTTTTTATCTACATTTTATCAAACCTACCATGTTGTAAATTATTTATACCCTTTTTGAAAATGAAAGAAATGAATGAAAACTTTTATTGACATTACAGCAATCAAACGCACATTATAATTTCTTACCAGCTTTTTTTGCATGTTTCCACTGGTATTTTTGATGAGTCACCTGAAGGAGGCCTTGAGGTTAGATGGCCTCTTTGCCATCACCCTAATTTTTAGTTCCCTCCAAAGATTCAAGTCGGGTATGGCTGTGCAACCCCAAAACGTTAATATTACTTTCAGTTAGACGAAACATAGTAGTAAAATTAAAATATTACATTAAATCTAAATCTGCTGTGGGTATGGATAATTCTGGGCTTAACCTTACGTTGCAAGAAAAAAATTGGAAAAGAGAAACTTTACAGTAAAAAAAAGATGAGTTTTTAAAATAATGTTGTTGATTAAATGGTGTTACTGAAATTTAACATAGATATTAACAAATGCTCTGGTGTCCTTGACTGAAGGAAGATGTTTACTTCAACCAAACAGCAGCACCTGAAGGCTCTCTGATGTTGTTGACACTGCAGTGTTGTAGGCCTAATAGGATTGGACCGGGCTCTGCTTGGGACACGACACGATCACAAGTGCGCATAATCACACAAAGAACTAACCAATCTCCACCACCGCCATCGAAATCTCCCCCCATACAACAATAGTTTTGCTGCAGACGGACAGAGTCTGAAGGTGCTTGCAACCCTCTATAGAAAACTAAAACCTGCAACATTAAGTTTAATTTAAAGGCAAAATAATAAGAAAATGGAAACCTCGATTTCACAACATATTGGTGAATTGATTTCTTTTATTGTGCTTCAGAAGGCAAACATGCTTTCTCCTTTGTACTGAAGGACAATAAATTTGTTGTGCTGTTATGTGTGAGCAATTTTCAATTTCACTATGAAGGACAAGTTATTGTGAAGCCTTGCCTGTTTGAAGGATGACTGTTTGCCAGTGATGGACAGAAACCCAAGAGGCTAGAATACTTCACCGGTTACCAAGAACGGTAGAAAATAAAGAAAACTGGAAGAAAATAATATACAAGTCGTTAATTAAAAAAAGGAGCATACCTTCATTGACTTCCTCTTCCTCATTAGGTGCGGTGATCCGCTCTCTTTCTTCACTGTTTCTTTCTGCCTCCCTCTGAAGGCTCACCACTTCATACACAGCATCACTCTGACTCACTCTGTCAGGGGCCTGCTACAGAAAAAAAAAACATGCAGAAAATCGCAAATGTTTAATTGTCAAGGAACCCGTTTCTGATACCAGCACAGAAGACCTCATTAAACATTGAACACCTCTCTAAAAACTCTGAAAGCTGGTTTAGTCTGCAAACTGTTGAATAAGTCCAACAGTAGAGAGATGTGAGGACCCACTCACAAATTAGAGAAATATAAAATTTATTTTTCAGATATTTTTGTTTTTAAGTTGTGTATAAAGCTTAAAAATAAAGTCATATTTTTTGGAGTGAAAAAATTCATCTTTATTTATTGGGTAAAAAAAAAACTATGGAATAATTTTTAGCAACCCAGTTAATCCCAACAAAAAAATTTACTGAAGCACTTTTTAGATTTATAGTATACTATTCAAGTGGTCAGAGTGTGTAGGAATGTTTGCTGTACACTCTATGACGTCCTAAAGAAAATGATTTAGCAGATAAACTTGTATCTGGCAGATACACATTTTTTTTTATTATTTGTTGTCGTTTGGTTTTTAAAAATAAACAAATGTATGTCAAAATAGTTTGTAAAACTGCTAGATCATGATCATTTTTGTGCAATGAGCAAGGAAGTCAACATGAGGAAGAAAAAAAGCCTATCGTGACCTTGTCAAGTAGTTAGTGTGCAATTACTATGTGGAATGTATTTTAAATTGATATATTAAGAAGACATGAGTAATTCAAAAAGGAAAAGGAAAATCACAACTTCAGTTTATGGAGAATCCTACTCAACACAACATGTTCTTCTTTCAAGCTGAAACCTAAAATAGCTTACCGTGTCCTGACATGGGTCTTAAATGTATCATAAGACAATAAGGAAATGTACAAGTGAACAAAGATACCATCAGACTTGACCTTCTGTCTCACAGGCAGCTGATGTTTATTTCTAGTCTATTCAATTACTGTGGTGCTAGTGCCCATCTCCTCCACCTGGAGAAAAAAATGGATCAATGGGCTGCATTGATCTGCCCGCTGGCATGGCATCTAATGACTAACTCAAGTCAGAGCTGACTACTCATAATAGCCCAGCATATCCATCCTGGCCTATTTCTGGAAAAATAATCTGTAGAGACTTCAGGAAACAATTTGCTTTGGTTTGATACAGCCTCTTCAAGAAATTAGTGAACCACACGATTTATTCACACTGATTTTTAACAAATTTGGACAAAAAAGGCTCCAAGAACACATGTGACATGGATTTTGAAGCAGAATTATGCAAAATTATCAATGCATCAAAAGAAGATGCAGGGCTCCTGACAAACGTTTTGCACTGGTTGCCCCCCCTCATATTTGGACTAATATATTCTACATATTCTTTATCAACACTATATTACATCTTTAAAGGACAGATTTTTGTCTTTTCCTGTGCAGGTTGGCAAATTTGAAAAAATATTTGATCGTGTACAAATTTATCACAGCTAAAAATATTACTACGTTGAAAACCTTTCTGAAACAATAAGGTTTATTAAAAACTAATGTTAACATATAAACAGTTGATATTATCATTTTTGTATTTTTAAATTTTTTTCTATCTCTATAACTATTAAATATTAAACTCTCCTACCAACTCATTTAGAATGCTTTATATCTGTTTGACATCTAAAACAGGCCTGTCTGTTGTAGAGTGTAATAAAGATGTTAAACTAAAAAAAGAAATAAGTTAGAAAAATGAAACAACTTCCAGATTTGTTTTTTTAAAACTGTTTTATAAGACAGCTGCAGTAATTTCACTGTAAAGCTACACAACCAATGCATGGTTTGCAGCTGCATATTAAATCAATAAGGATAACTGCTTTTTGTCTGCAGTGCATTGTTTATGATGGACCCACCCTGTTGCTTCCTCCTTTGTTACCAGTGGGAATTAACTGGGTTAACTAAATTGAATTACTTTATTTATTAAATAAACAACTATGTAAGGATCTGATTAGACAGATATAGTGAAGTTGCAGTAGTTTTCCATTTTTGCATGCTAAAATAGTCTCGAAATCCCTATTGTAAATGATACATTTTAAACCTAGTTCATGCATCTTCCACAATAAAAAGAAAATTAAATATTTTGGACAGAAAATGTATAGGACACTATTTAGAGACAATCCATGAATTACAATACTCTAAAATAATTATGCTTCAGCAATAATAGCATAGTAATAACAACGAAAAAGGCTGTTTTTGTTCAGCACCTCTCTTCCCAGTTTTACAGGAAGGAATAAGATGAGCTAAATCAGATGGATGTTCACAAAGGAACCAAAATCTTATATAAAATAATTATGTCAATCATCACCAGAAAAGTTAACAAAGTGAAAACTTTAAAATATGGTATTTAACGGAAGTTAAAGACGTAGTGTATCTTTATTTAATGTGCTATAAGTTAGACACAAAAAGAAATCTACAATTTTAGCCAGGAACAGTACAAGAAGACACCATCAGTGAAAATCATTGAAAGACAGAGTATAAACCACGTGAATAATGTGCATTTTGAGTTAAGGCATTTTAAGGCTTTGAAAATAAACATGAGGATTTTATCAGTAAGACAATGAAGGTAAGTAAGCATAAGGGTTGTATGTTTGTGCCTTTTTTTAGCCTATTAATAATACTAGATAAAACTAGCTCTGCAAACTGAAACAAACAACAAAAATCTCACATGCAGCAAATACATACAGTAAATATTTAAAAATATTATTGTAGCCAAAACAAGATGAAGCATGCAACAAATTAATAGATTCCGGGAAACACTGCTAACAAAATGTATTTAAGTTGAACCGACCTTTCTGCTCTTCTAGGCAACAGCTGTTATATCTTTACTCTGAAAGCAAACCTACACCCTTTATATGACTTTTATCTCCCGTCATTTCAGGAGGCGGATTGAACAGAAATTTAATAACTACAGACATCTGAGACATTTTTGGATTGTTCAACTCCCTTGAATTTGCACTTTACAGAACTTTACCTTTTAAATACACTGTCTTAAAACCAAGGAAATAACTTTCAGCACTTGTGGGCATGTTTAAAAGAACAGCCAGTAGTAAAGCAAATAACTCCTGGAGTTTAACAGACAAGTCAATTGTACTTCATATCAATGTTTTCCTTCCCAAAATAAGTCAAGAGGACTGCACATTTATTGTGTTTGCACCTCTGATTGTCATCTTCAGCAAAAATCTCTACACAATATTATCTTTTAATTAGCTTGGAACCACAGAACCAACCCAGCACCCTTCCATTTACCGAGGAGATAACAAGAGAAGCAATCAGGCGAATGAGTCAAAGCGCTGCTGTTAATTACCCAAAAGCAAATAATGAGACAGAGCCTCTTATTAGCTTTCACAATCCATGGCTTCCCCACACTTCACTGATTCGCCAGGTCCCTGTGGCCAACTAAAAGATTTGCTTTTTGAACAGAGAAGAGGAAGCTTATGGCTTAACGGTACATTTAAGCACCTGCAGAAAACTGGTCAGGCTGGGTGGGGAAGGAAGTAATCAGAGTGCCAGCGGTTTGCTGTCTGCCGAAATAAACAAAAAATATCAAGAAAACTGTTTTTTATTTAATGTATTAACTTTTTTTAAACATATTACATTGTATACTTTAAAGTATTAACCCTTGAATCCTTAAGGTAAAAGGCTGCTCCGTCAGCCATTATTTATTGTTTTATGTTTTCTACAAGCTCAAAATTCTGAAATTTTTCTGAACATTAAACACACCACAATAATAGCTAGCAGGCTGTGCTCTCAACAACCATCTTTGGTGAGGATGCTACTGAGCGAAGAAGTCTCCCAGTTAGGCCTTATCATCATCAGTGGCAGGTCAGGCAGAACAGAGATGTAAGAACATATTCAAACGGGAAACTGTATTTTCTGTCACATTTTCGAGACAACCTTGGTTCATTCAGCCTGTGAGAGGGCAAGTCTTAAAACAGGTAACAGGAGGGCTGAAGGAAGCAGAGTTACGTTATCCTGTACTTTTAAGCTTCTGACCTCTGTACGTCATGAAGAAAGCTGGATTTGGAAATGTTTGGCAGATTGTTGGAAATCTCAGAGGTAAGGTAAGGGTCAATAAAGGACAAAAACTTGATGCTGTAAGCAACATTTTCCATTTCAAGACAAATTTTAATCTTTAACAACTACATGTTCTGGAAGGCATACTTGGACACACTCTACAGATCTACAATAAAACAAACATCTTAACATAACATTTTACAGTTCCATGTGGTTTCAGCTTTACCATATAACCAGAAAGAGAAGGTCCACCTTTACTGCATGTCTTCCTTTTTCTCGTCAACTTCCTTTCTCACTCAACTTACAAAATAAAGGTAAAATTGAAAACAAAATACTCAATATACATAATGGTTAATAACTCATTGATTATGAGCAGGAGGCGAGCTTAGAGGCAGTCTGATGACAGATTTGTATCTGTTATCACACTTCAGGTATCTTTGGTAAAGTATAAAGGAGCGATTGATGCACTACACATATTTCTAGTCTGGTCTGTGAACCTCCTCATCACAATGCTCACCCTCCAAGCTGAAATTCAAACCAATGTTACCTGTTTAGGGAGCAGAGATAGGGTTTAGAAATTAACACCATCTGGGCAGTTCTGGCCCCATGAAACCAATTCTGAAACAAGTCAATAAACCTAAGTTGACCTGAATAACATTACAAAAAAAAAAACCTCACTGATAGCAAAATGGCTGACAGCTTCATAGCCTGAGGCCCCCACTGACACTCAATAAGCTGAGCTGACCTGCCCAGGTTAGCTTTTTAAATATTTAATAATGCCTAAATGCATTGGCTCTGCTGCATAAGGCAACAAAAATATTACTGCTCTATTCTTTACTAAAGATTAATAAATAATTATCAACAAAAATGACCACTAAAATATGTGTAGTTTTAGCTAATGCAGGGACATTATCTCGTGATTTACCCTTCTGCAGATAATACAGTTTTCACAAAGAAATATTATACTATTAATACTTCATTTATTTTATTTATTTATTAATTCTTTAGTAATGTGCCAGAACTAAAGCAGAATAAATTAAATTAATGAAAAGCAAATCTTACAGTTTATTCTGCTTTTGTCCAAATGTATAAAACTAGAAAGCTGCAAAAAGCAACCAAGTCAAGAACAAAGCATCTTTAAGCCTCGACACTTATTCATAGAGCTTCTGTTTTCCACTGGTGGCTGCCGGAGCACAAAGCATTTTACATTCAGTGAATCATGCACACCTACATGTCGTGTAGGTTTATCAGCCAATGTATTTGATTAGAAAATGACTATATACAAAGCATGAACTTGTAAGGGGGCTCTGAGCAGATTTTAATAGTCTAGGTAAACCAACCTGTCGCAGTTTGAGGTAGAATGTAAACCAACCTGTCGCAGTTTGAGGTAGAATGTTTCGCTGAAGGTCTTTCTGCTGAAGTACCAGAATCGCTCGTTTGATGGATAGATCCTGACGAGGGTTTCCAACAGGAAGCGAACGGGTTCCACCACTTCGGTGACTACCAGGTCCACCGCCACCGTCATGTAGATCTGCTTATCTTAGGAATGAACAAAAAGAAGATTACTGCATGTGTTTAAAGCCAGATTCTGTTTGTTTTCTTTCTGTAAATTCAGTTACTGAAATCTGTAAACTTGTTTATTTGGTGTAAACTAAAATTGCAGCATTAGGTATACATTATATTTAAAAAAACATAAAACTGTTAAAGCATCTGTACATCTTAAAAACAAAATGTTGCACTTATACTCACAAGTACGTTTTACGTATAGAAAAGCTATAAACCACTTGACCAAACTGGGATTTCTCTTACTGGTTCAAAATAAAATGCAAATAATGAATTAAGGAACTGCTTCCTGTGGGGATGCCACACCCCCTACTGGATAAGAACATGACTCCAATTACCTGCTGGTCAAAAAAGTGTTCCTGTTCGATAACTTCACTTACAGAACAAGACTTTCATCAACATAAAGAAATGAAATTATTATTTCCATCTAAAGCAGGAATGTAGATTTGTGAAAAGATCTCTTTACAGACTAAGTCACAGCTGTATGATAACAAATCTTAACCATTAATTTGGTATATTTAATGTACTGCAGTCTATAAAATCAGATTAACTTGTTTAATAAAAACAGTACAAAATAAATGTTCTTGATGATCCATAAACTTCATTTTCTCTTGAATATTCATAGCCTCACAACTTTGCTGATCAACACAAAGTTTTTCATTGTCTCATGTGTAAAACAAAAAAGCCAGGCAGGCACCGACAAAATCTGGGTCACTAGTCCAAACGTCAGATTAATCGTATGACAACAGTGTATAAGAATAAATTATTCTATACATCTTTAGCCTCATAGCATATTTTGGCAAATATGACTAAGGCAATTATGCTATGAGGATAATGATATTTATAAAACATCTTTGGAAAAACTGCAGATGTATAAGGGAACTAAGCAGCCAGGTGCTGGTGATCAAATATACTTAAATAAATGGTCATCATCAGTGTCCAGACCTCTATAAAAGCAGATGTTGGTTGGTCCGGAGCATCCAAGTGTGTGTCAACACAATACCAAGAAGGAAAGACATCAGCAATGTCAACAGAGAAGCAATTGTTGCAGCCCATCAATCTGGAAAGCCATCTCTGAACTAATAAAAGTCCATCAATCTACAAAAGGATTGATGGAAAGCATTTAAGACATCTTTTAAATCCTCAACAGGAGTGGACACCCCAGTAAATTCGCCCCAAAGGTCAGAGCGTGCAATGTTCAGAGGAACTGCAAAAATCCAAAAGCTCCATCATAGACTCTATAGGTCTCAATCAGCAGGTTGAATGTCAAAGTTTATAACAGTAAAGCATGAAAATGACTGAAAAAGTATGACTTGCCTAAAACGGATACCAAGAAAAATCATTGCGTCCTAAAATAAGATGCAGGGCTTAGGCTGAGATGAGATCAAAGCAGAGATATTTGTGTTTGGGAAAAACTAAACAACTTCAAGGCACAAATATCCCAAACCAACTGCCAAGCATGGTGGTGGCGGGATGATGACTTGGGCTAGTTTTGCAGCCATTGGGCCTGAGCACCTTGCAGTCATTAAATCAAACCTCTTTATTCTACAGTGTTGTAGAATCAATATGAGGCCATCTGTCCGACAGCTAAGGCTTGGCCCTAACTTGGTTTTAAAACAGGACAATGATCCCAAACACAAGACCAAATCTACAGAAAGACTTAAAGAAGAATCATGATTGAGCAATGCCCAGTTAAAGTCGAGACATCCAGTCCTATGAAATGCAGGACCATAGGAGCGATTTTCATGAAGGAATGCATGAAATCAGTAAAATTAAGCCATGTTAAAGAAAAGTCAGATAAAATTCCTCCACAATGATTATATCAGTACGAAAGACCAACAGTCTCATTGAATACAACTATGTTATTTCTGTTGAAGGTTGTTCTGCAATCTACCTACCAATGGGGTGTACTTACTTTTTATTATTATAACATTTTCTGTATCCTATGCCTTTAGGCCAACAAGCGTGTACATATAGCTTAAAGATTAGAAAGGTCATAATTGCATCTGCAATGCTCAATATTCAGCAATGAACTGATAACCTAACAGAGAGAAACCTAAGCCTAACCTTTAAGTCAACTGGTTACATGTTTTTATACAATATTGCAACTTTCTGAATCATCAAAGCCGCTCTGTATGTTAAAATAACTTTTTTATCTGAACTTTAAATTAAATCATAGTAGCACATTGTTCTTAGAAGACAAACCTTTAGGCGTGTCTTCATTCAGTGGCTGGAAAGCGGCCATGTTGGGATTCCACGTTCCTGTGATGATGTAGGCCTTTCCATCCGAGCTCTTTCCCATTGATTCCTATAAAAGGAATCAACTTTGTCCTCAACAATGATTCAACTGTTATCTGCTGTCTAATTAAACATGCAATAACCCAATAACACCAATACTGTCACGTTAGTGGCCGGTCAGTTTACATGTGTCTATTTAAACTTATTCGCTCCCGACATCAGAAGAAAAGATGGTTTGTGTGATAAATCAATACATTTTCTCAAGGTTTTTCACAAAAATAGCCACATATATTGATTTCTGTTATAATTAAATACCTTAAGGCTCCTAATAAAATGAGTCAAATGAAGTCCAGCATACCGTGTCAAGAAGATGCATGTTACTGTTGCAGACTTTCTGTCCGGGACTCAGCAGCATCCCAAAACACCTTAAAAGAAGACAAAGGAGGAACAACCCACAGATCAATAGCCACTAATTTCACAGCAGAGCTACTGCCTGCCTTCATCAGTCAAGTTAGCTGAGAGAGAAAAGAAAGTGAAAAATACACTTAAGATGTGGATGTACACAGATATTGTATCATATCTATGCCCGAGTCCTTCCAGACAAAAGTCTTAGCTCCTACTTTACTATCTCACTGTATCTATGCCGAAGTACAATTTGTTATTTTAAAGTAGGATTATGAATTCGTTTTAATATGTCTTAATCACCAGAGCAGTAGGAAAACAGGCTAAGAGGGCTCTATTGTTATAGTAATTAATCTCAATCAAACAAAAGCTTAAACCTGGGCGATATGGACAAAAAAAGGTAATTTATTTCTGTATTGAATGGTTCTGATAATTATCAAGGTCAGGTTTTAAATTAAAAGTCCAGTCTCTAAGATATTATCTGTTTCGATACAAACTTAAAGAACAAACTAAAATAAGATAACATTAACGCATCGCACACATGCATTCCCTGTCTTATAAAATTATAAAGCCTACTTTTATTCAGTAATAAATTATTGAAATTGTTTTATTATCCACGTTATCACCTAGTAAGGTAAAACCCTTTCATCCTTATGTTAGGATGGTTTTTCCTGTTTCTGATCCAAACTACATAAGTCTGGTTAATCACAATTCAATTCAATTCAATTCAAAGATACTTTATTGATCAGTCAAGGAGAAAAAGAAAAAGTACACCCTGTTGCAATTAAAATACTAGAGTTTTACCAATTAGGAGATAATTTACAAGCATAATCTGCTCTTCACCAGGTTCTGTGTTATAAAATGACCTCAAGCATAGAACAGAGGAACAAATGATCCACTCACATCATTCCTAATAAAAAAAAAGGCGAGACCAAAATGAAAAAAGGGAAGTATGAAATGTAGGTACACACCTTATGGTTCAGTGGCTTGCAGAGCCACCTTTAGTTGTAGTTATTTAAAGCTGTTGTTTTCTGCTTGTATTTATCAGTCTTAGAGGAATTTTGTCCCACTCTTCTTTATACGACATTGCTTCACTGATTGCATGACCCAGTTTCTGACAGATGTTTGCTTATGGAATAGTTTGGTGACTCGATGAAAACAACTGCAGCAAAACGAGTCGAAATCATCGCCCGCTCCATCACCATAGTTTACAGATGTTGGGATATGTTCCTGTGGATACGCTGTGTTTTACATGCTTACTGAGGCTTGCTGAGGCCTTTGCATGGTCTGACCTTGGGGTGAATTTGCCAGGGTGTCTATTCTTGGGAAGACAGGAAACTGTTCTAAATGTTTTTCACATGTGGGCAACAACAATTGCTTCTCTGAGGTCACTGTGAAGTCTCAACTTCATGGGACTGTGATATTGCCCATCTGTTGTTTCCAGCCAGGAAAACTGAGGAAACCTCTCTATCATAGAGGTGGTCAGACTTGCTGATGTGCTGGTGTTTGGCAAGTCATATCTGAGAACAAGACTAACACCAATTGTTTGTCCTGTTCTCATCATTTGACAGCTACAAAGTATATCAAGAAAACCAAACAATATTCCTGAGGAACACATAAAAATATCAACATCCATTAAGGGTCAGAAATCATGGACGATAGATCTGAAAAGCATCTCTTCGACTTAAATGGTAAATGGCCTGTACTTGTATAGCGCTTTATCAAGTCCCCAGAGACTGCAAAGCGCTTTACATTACAATCAGTCATCCACCCATTCACACACTGACAGTGGCAAACTACATTGTAGCCACAGCTGCCCTGGGGCACACTGACAGAAGTGAGGCTGCCATACACAGGCGCCACCGAGCCCTCTGACCACCATCAGCAGGCAAGGAGGGTGAAGTGTCTTGCCCAAAGATACAATGACTGAGACAGACAGAGCAGGGCTTCCAACCGGCAACCCACTGGTTAGAGGGACATAGAGGCTTTCAATGTCTGAAACAAAAAAAAAACTGGAGGGCCGCTTTTTGTCTCCATCTGATAGCTACATTGGTGTTATGAAAAGGGGAAGTGACCTAGTTTTTCAGCGGTACGCTGCAGAGATCTGGATGCGACTTAAAGAAAGTCTGACCTACTGTCCACTGTGCTCATAGGAAGCAAGCCTTGAACAGCTTTTAAGTCCTCAATATTCTATCCTTCTTGTTTATTTTGTCCCACAAAGAGAGAAAAGATATTGCAATCCTTTATATTAATCACATTAAACCAATTATTCCAAAAGTACTGAGACATAAACTATAAGTTCATGAACTCTTCCTGCACCATTAACTGGGGTAATGCTGTGTTGTACATAAAGAGTAAATTAATTCAAATATAACACAGTAAAAGTACTTTAATGGAATGTACAAAAGTGGCATTATTGCAGTCTTTCAGTACAAAACAAAGGTTTAAAGACCCAGTTATAAATGAGATGAAAAGCTTAAAGGTGCAGACTTGTGGTCAGACAGGGCAAAAGCTAGCCTAAAGATATTTTTAACTTGTTTATGAAAATGGAAGTGGTTGCTGAGCAAGTTAAAAATCTCTCACCAGAGGTGGGAGAGATGCTGGAAGCTCTGGGTATTGTTGAGCAGTTGATTCAATTTATTTAATCTCACATAGAGGACTGTGACAACACCAGCTGAGTGGCAGGATGGGGTGGAGGTCCCAATTTTTAACGAAGGAGCCCAGAGAGTGTACTCCAACTACAGAGGGAAACTCTGCTCAGAATCCGCTGGAAAGTCTTTTCTCAGGTGTTAAAAAGGAAAGCTCAGACCAACTTTTGGACCTCAGATTCATGAGGAGCCGGTTGGATCTCGTTGTGGGCATGGAACAGTGGACCGGATCCTTGCCATCAAAGCATGCTGAGGAGGCGTTTGGGAGTTTGGTTGTCCAGTCCACGTGTTTTGTTGATCTGGAGAATGCCAATGACCATGTCCTCCGAGGCATTTTGTGGACCTATGGGATGCCGGTGATGGTTTTATGGTCTGTCCAGTTCCTGTATAATGAAAGCATGAGCTGTGTCTTGTTCTCAGTGAGAACCGCAGACCTCAGGGTTTCATCTATACTTTCTGAAGAGGATGTGGTTCTCTGGATATCTTCAAGGCATGACCATCAGCGTGTACTGGACCTGTTTGCTAAGTGTGTGAAGTGTCAGCTCTTTTAAGTCTGGGGCCATTGTTCTCAAGCTGAAAAAGGTGGACTCTTGTCGTCTGTTTCTGCAAGGTCTTAAAGTCCGAAAAGGCTTTAATTTAAAAATCTCAATTTTAGGCATGACAAGAAATTCTGTAATATATAAAATATATAAATTTCTTTAATGGGTCTTAAATTACATTAATTTATGCATTCAATTTAGATTGCTTCTTTAAGTTATTTTCCATTACATTTGATCTTTTATTATAGTATTTTAGTGATTGATGTATTTTTGTCGTAGTACCGGCTGAGGAAGTATTTTGTGCAGTGAAAAACCTGGAAGACCTGGACATTCAGGCTTCTCTCGGAACTCTTAGGATTCCTTTAATTGGCTTTTTGTAGCTTGTTTAAGCAAAAGAAAATCAAAAGGTTTTTTACAATGACCAATATTACATCTTAGTTACTATAATTGTTTTTTAATAAACGTTATTGTTGAAATTCACATAGGTCTTAAATTTTAAAGGAAATAAACTTTTGTTTTATTTGTTTATTATGTTTTTCCTTTGAATTTTGAGTCAGTTATTAGATTCATACTACAAACCAATTTAATCGGTTTTAGTTCTCACCTTTCGATGCCCAGCTCCTTGTTGCACATTTGTTGAACAGAAACCAGCACCTTCTTCTGGACACCCTGTCGCAGCTTGAAGTAAAACTTATCCCTGTCCTTTGGCACTGGGCTGTGGACAAGTAGAAGTATGAGTTAATCCAGACGAAACCAGATATTTACATACAATGTATAAAAGGACAAATTTTTTCCCTTCAAAGTATCGGGCATTAAATGAGACAAAACCTTTCCTGTTTTAGTTTGGATTACTACAATTATGTCTATTGGCAAAATTAGGAAAGAGACATTTCATAAAAATAGGTTGTATTATATTCTTTCAATTAAGATATTTACATGTCCGGAATATACAGTATGTATTTAAACAGCTTGGGAAAGCCAAGCTTCGGGCTTCTGGCTTTGTAAGCTTCCGTTCGGTTAATTCACAACATCTGGGTAAAGTAGAGGCACAGCTTTGAATGTATTTTAAAATACAGGGGTTGGTCAATGAAACTGAAACACCTGTCATTTTAGTGTGGGAGGTTTCATGTCTAAATTGGACCAGCCTGGTAGCCAGTCTTCATTGATTGCACATTGCACCAGTAAGAGCAGAGTGTGAAGGTTCAATTAGCAGGGTGAGAGCACAGTTTTGCTCAAAATATTGAAATGCACACAGCGCAGATTTCTACTGGTCTAATGTCCATTCCTTGTGTTCTTTAGCCCAAACAAGTCTCTTCTGCTTGTTGCCTGTCCTCAGCAGTGGTTTCCTAGCAGCTATTTTACCATGAAGGCCTGATTCACACAGTCTCCTCTTAACAGTTGTTCTAGAGATGTGTCTGCTGCTAGAACTCTGTGTGGCATTGACCTGTTCTCTAATCTGCGCTGCTGTTAACCTGCGATTTCTGAGTCTGGTGACTCGGATGAACTTATCGTCCGCAGCAGAGGTGACTCTTGGTCTTCCTTTCCTGGGGCGGTCCTCATGTGAAAACTGTGAGCCAGTTTCTTTGTAGCGCTTGATGGTTTTTGCAACTGCACTTGGGGACACTGTCAAAGTTTTCCCAATTGTTCGGACTGACTGACCTTCATTTCTTAAAGTAATGATGGCCACTCGTTTTTCTTTACTTAGCTGCTTTGTTCTTGCAAATTCTAACAGTCTATTCAGTAGGACTATCAGCTGCGTACTGTATCCACCTCCTGCACAACACAACTGATGGTCCCAAACCCATTTACAGTGCCTTGCGAAAGTACCCCCTTGAACTGGTCAACCTCTTGCCACATTTCAGGCTTCAAACATAAAGATATAAAATTCAAATTGTTTGTGAAGAATCAACAACAAGTGGGACACAATCGTGAAGTAGAATGAAATTTATTGCATGTGTCAAACTTTTTTAACAAGTAAAAAACTGAAAAGTGGGGCGTTCAATATTATTCGGCCCCCTTGCGTTAATACTTTGTAGCGCCACCCTTTGCTGCAATTACAGCTGCAAGTCGCTTGGGGTTTGTCTCTATCAGTTTTGCACATCGAGAGACTGAAATTCTTGCTCATTCTTCTTTGCAAAACATCTCGAGCTCAGTGAGGTTGGATGGAGAGCGTTCGTGAACAGCAGTCTTCAGCTCTTTCCACAGATTCTCGATTGGATTCAGGTCTGGACTTTGACTAGGCCATTCCAACACCTGGATACGTTTATTTGTGAACCATTCCATTGTAGATTTGGCTTTATGTTTTGGATCATTGTCTTGTTGGAAGATAAATCTCCGTCCCAGTCTCAGTTCTCTTGCAGACTCCAACAGGTTTTCTTCCAGAATGGTCCTGTATTTGGCCCCATCCATCTTCCCATCAATTTTGACCATCTTCCCTGTCCCTGCTGACAAAAAGCAGGCCCAAACCATGATGCTGCCACCACCATGTTTGACAGTGGGGATGGTGTGTTCAGGGTGATGAGCTGTGTTGCTTTTATGGCAAACATATCGTTTTGCATTGTGGCCAAACAGTTTGATTTTGGTTTCATCTGACCAGAGCACCTTCTTCCACATGTTTGGTGTGTCTCCCAGATGGCTTGTGGCAAACTTTAAATGAGACTTTTTATGGATATCTTTGAGAAATGGTTTTCTTCTTGCCACTCTTCCATAAAGGCCAGATTTGTGCAGTGTACGACTGATTGTTGTCCTATGGACAGACTCTCCCACCTCAGCTGTAGATCTCTGCAGTTCATCCAGAGTGATCATGGACCTCTTGGCTGCATTTCTGATCAGTCTTCTCCTTGTTCGAGATGAAAGTTTAGAGGGACGGCCGGGTCTTGGTAGATTTGCAGTGGTCTGATACTCCTTCCATTTCAATATGATTGCTTGCACAGTGCTCCTTGGGATGTTTAAAGCTTGGGAAATCTTTTTGTATCCAAATTCAGCTTTAATCTTCTCCACAACAGTATCTCGGACCTGCCTGGTGTGTTCCTTGGTCTTCATGATGCTCTCTGCACTTTGAACAGAACCCTGAGACTATCACAGAGCAGGTGCTTTTATACGGAGACTTGATTACACACAGGTGGATTCTATTTATCATCATCAGTCATTTGGGACAACATTGGATCATTCAGAGATCCTTACTGAACTTCTGGAGTGAGTTTGCTGCACTGAAAGTAAAGGGGCAGAATAATATTGCACGCCCCACTTTTCAGTTTTTTATTTGTTAAAAAAGTTTGACACATCCAATAAATTTCATTCCACTTCACGATTGTGTCCCACTTGTTTTTGATTCTTCACAAAAAATTTGAATTTTATATCTTTAAGTTTGAAGCCTGAAATGCGGCAAGAGGTTGACCAGTTCAAGGGGGCCGAATACATTCGCAAGGCACTGTATAAGGCTTGAAATCCCACTTATGAAACCTGACAGGACACACCTGTGAAGTAAAAACCATTTCAGGTGGTTACCTCTTGAAGCTCATCAACAGAATGCCAAGAGTGTGCAGAGCAGTAATCAAAGCAAAAGGTGGCTACTTTGAAGAACCTAGAATATGACATATTTTCAGTTGTTTCACACTTTTTTGTTCAGTATCTAATTCCACATGTGTTAATTCATAGTTTTGATGCCTTCAGTGTGAAGCTACAATATTCATAGTCATGAAAATAAAGACAACTCTTCGAATGAGAAGGTGTGTCCAAACTTTTGGTCTGTACTGTATATGTTAAGTACGGGGGTGACAGCATCATGTGTGAGATTTTCCTGCAGGTGGGATCGGTGCGCTTTACAAAATAGCATCATGTGGAAAGAACAATATTTGGAAATATAGAGGCAACATCTCAAGACATCAGCCAGGAAGCTGAGATTGGGCATAAATGGGTCTTCCAAATTGACAATGATGCCAAATTACTTAAAAAGTGGATTAAGGACAACAAAGTAAATGTTTTGGAATGGTCTGTGCAAGCAAAGCAACATGGAAGCTTAAGGAAGGATACCCCAAACCTTTGACCCAAGTAATACAGTTTAAGAATAGAATAGAATAGAATAGAATAGAATAGAATAGAATAGAATAGAATAGAATAGAAATATTATTTATTGTCCCGCAGTGGGGAAATTCAGGTGTACCAGCAGCAAAGGAAACAGGCAGATGGAAGCATGCAGATTCACACAAAGGTAAAAAAAAAGGCAATTCTGGCAGAATACTAATGAGGTGTGCACAGACCTCTGGATTTAATTATAGTTTTAAAGAATCTGTTTTGTCATTTTGGAATTATGTAAATGGAAACAATTTCTGTAATCCTAACTGACCTCAAACAGGTAAAGGTTATTCTTATTTAGAGTCAGACATTGAGAAAAAAATTGGTAATGTATCTTTTTATAATGTGTATGTAAATATCTAGTTTTAACCGTGAACGTTACCTAGGTTCTTCAAAATGCCTTTTGTTTCATGTTTACTTTCAGTTCATTGCTCAAGCTGTTGTCATGTCATCTTTTTAGTTTTTCTTTAAACTTTCCTTAAGGTTATTATAGTGTGTCAAACGCTATGTGGCTTAGACAAATGGCACTCATTTGTTTCACTTGCACACAGATGAAAACAATGAGCAACCATATTTTCAATCATTAGGCTAGCATATTAAATATTTCCATCTGTTATGTTGAGAGTACTGTTACTAAAGAGACAAAACAGGAAACGGTGTTTGCACGTTTGTATTAAAGGAGTGTGTGTCTGGATGTTTGGACCATGTACTTGTAGTTGCCTTTGCCATCATCTTCTCTGATCTCCAGTGAGACGGTGAAGGTGTAGAGATCACCGTCAGGAGGACCGGACAGGGCTGTGTCCCTGATGTCTGCTCGCTGTGAAGAGCGCCGAAAGGCTGTGGAGAAACTGTAAAGGATACGGCTGACCTGTGTGGGAAAGAAAAAGAGGACAGACAACAAAGGGAAGGAAAAGAAAATTGAAAAAGATGTTTAAAGCGAATTCCCTTAAGACCGAAGAGAAGCAACAATAACAAATTCAAACAAAGAAAATGGAGTTATTACACTCAAATTTAAAAAAAAATATTCATCAGAAGTCAATAGTGCCCCCAGCTGGTCAATTATAGCAGGTACTACTGAACCTTTTGAAACAGTGGGATATATTTGGAAGTTATAATCTCAAACCCGACTTTTCCGTCTGTGAAAGTCAATCACTAAACATCTGTGAATGCTTTGTCTTTTACCAGATGACTGCAGGTCTCTGCATTGTCGTTTCTAAACCAACTGGACATTGAGCTGCAGGAAATGATGTTTGTATATTTAAAAGTTATTCAAATGAAGTTCAGGCTGAAAACGGTTGTTTAGCAACATGCTGTCTGTCAGGTTTTATTTCCTGTATAGGAGTGAAGTGTAACTGTAGAAATGAATATTATGGTTTGAGAGCTTTTCTTTTATATTCAGATGCAATGGCGCTGATGCTTGAGGGAATGATGGTGATAAATATAGGGACAACGCTGGGGTTGAAAGTTAAACTTTAAGTGGGACAACAACACCTTAACATTCAGCCAGAGCCACAAAGCAATGGTTAAGATGCAAGACAATTAATGATTTAGAACGGCTCAGTCAAAGTCCAGTCTACAGATTAATGTGCATTTCCACCAAACAACAGACTGAATAAAGACCTTATCAGCCAGTCGCAGCAGAAACAGAGTGAAGCAGCACTTTTCCAACTTGGTTGTGGGCTCTAAATGTTTTTATTGACATGCAGAAGTTAAACAGATAAACAGAAGTACTACAGATTAAGTGCCGTGCTTATTTTGTAACAAGAAAAAAATTATTAATAACCTTTCTTTGCTTTTGCGGCACATAAAAGGAGCAGTAAGATTCAGGTATATAATTAGAAAGAAACACGTCGACTAAAAGACTGCACTTAGCTACAAGCGCTGATCCTGCATGTTATATACAAACAGTGACTGGACTGACAAGAACAGACGGTTTTATTCAACTAAATGCAAATCTACAAGCTGCAAACATGACAACCAGACTGTTTTTATAGATCTCTAGTTCCGTCTGTAATTCTAATGCATTTCACCAATGGCAACGAAGAACAAGTTATTTACACGATAAACGGCTTCTGATCCCAGGAAGAAGGAAACGCTTTGTTTTTAAGTTGCACTTTGAAACCGAATTACATCTAAAGGATTAAGTGAACTAATGGAGCCTGGGAAGCATGCTGAGATTCTGTTTAGTGATTGTGGACTAAACGTGTGTAACTCACAGCCTCCTTGATGTGGCAGGAGAAAACGTGAATCTGGAAGTCCTCTGAACTTCGATAACTCTCAGTGAAGGAGAAACAGTCGCTTTCCACAGAACCGTCCGGCCCACGGGCGCAGAACAGCACCTTGAAGATGGGGAAGGAGGCGATCTCTGTTCCTGAGGCCTGATCTACGATTCTGAGGAGAGGGAGACGGAAAGGACAATTTTTCTGTTACAATACATGAAGCAGATCATTTCCTTTTAATGCATGACATTAACTTTAACTCACAGCTGTTTTCAAATTAAATTAAGAGGTAAGCCATACAGCTACAAACGATCAGTGCCAAAATGGCTGTTTTTATTTTAGTCAGTGTGTTTTCAATTCTGCTTCCTTTTCACTAAAGGTCCGAACTTGGCTAAAGAGTTTCTGTCATCTCATTTTATGATCACAGATTTTTCTCTGCAGGTTTTAAAGGCTATGGATGTCTGGAAGGACCAAAAAACTTTGACAACTGATTCAGTAAAACAAGTAAAGTTGTTTTGTAAGAAGTCTTTTCACGATTTGTGTTCTAAAAGAGCATTTTATACACGTACATATTTATCCATATGATGGTTACACATTAATGCCTTCAGTCCTAGACTGCTGTCAGACTTTTTGCAGATGAAATATTTTGTACTCCGGCTTTGAAGTTTAACTAAAGCCTAACACAACTTCATACAAAATGCTTTGCAAAAGTAGTTTTTTCCTAAATAAACATAACCTAGACAATGTAGATTAAAATACAGTGACTTGCAAAAAGTATTAATACCCCTTTGAACTTTTTCACATTACAACAAACATCTGTGAATTGGGATTTTTTTTACCAGTCCTCCTTTTAAACTATCTCGAGCTCAGTCAGATTGGAGCATCTGTGAACATCAATTTAAGTTTTGCCAAAAATCCTCAATAGGATTATGGTTTAAACTTTACACATGAATCTAAACAACAATATTGTAGCTCTGGGATGCCTGTCTTGCTGGAAGGACGATGACCCACTCTAGTCTTTTGGACCTTTGAACAGGTTTTCCTCCAGGGCTCCCCTATATTTAGCGCCATCAATCTTCGCATCCACTCCGACCAGGTTTCCTGTCTCTGCTGAAGGAAACATCCCTACAGCATGGTATTTCCACCCCCATTTTTACTGGTAGCTATGATATATCCAGGGTTATTTTCCACCAGACACTGCATTTTAGTCGTAGGCCAAACAGTTCAGTTCTAGTTTCAGCTGACCCGGGAGTCTTCCATCACATATACTGTGTCCCCTTGATGCTTTGTGACAAACTGAAGAGGGGAAGTCCTTTGGCTTCCTATAACAATTCAAACTCTTGAAACGTTTGTCTGAAGAAAACATTGTGGAGTGAACAACTAATAGCTGTCCTAACAACTGATTCTTCCATCTAAGTCGTAAATCTCTACAGCTCCTCCAGAGGTCACATGCACAACTATAGTCTGTAATTTTGGTTGCAGTTGTTCCATACTTTATCTACAATATTTTTGGATGATGAGTTAAACAAATGTCTTTATAAGCTAACCGTGCTTTAAACGTCCCCACATCTTTATTCCTATCTTGTCTACTGTGTTCCTTGGCCTTCATGATGCTTTTCTTTCTCTAATGTACCTTTGAGGTTTTCACAAAACCGTTGGAAATATACTGATATTAAATTATACACAGATTATACA
Organism: Girardinichthys multiradiatus; assembly: GCF_021462225.1. NCBI lineage: Eukaryota > Metazoa > Chordata > Actinopteri > Cyprinodontiformes > Goodeidae > Girardinichthys > Girardinichthys multiradiatus. The sequence goes on along the minus strand of NC_061802.1, from coordinate 11,872,180 downwards.
CAGCTGTTTCTCTGATGAACATTCAATAGAGTACAGCATACAGATGTTGCAAATGCACCTTTTTTATTAGATATGTGTATATTGTACATTGTAAATTGTAAATTTGTATATTCTGTAATGCAAAAACAGAACAAAAGAGCAAAGTGTACCGGAGACAAATTCCTTGTTTGTATGTACGAACTTGGCAATAAAGCTGATTCTGATTAAATCTAATTAGGTGACTTCTAGCAGGACTGGATTTCATTAAGGTGTATCAGAGGAAAGGGGACTGAACACACATGAACATCACACTTTTCAGACCAGCGAATAAACAATTTTTAAAAATAATGCATCATTTTCCTTCTACTTCACAATTATGCAGTCCCTCTTTTTTAGTCTACCACAACAAATCCCAGCAAAACACAATGATGTTGCAGTTTTAACAGAAGTTTGAGTAAAATAATGTGAAAATGTTCAAGAGGGTATGAATGCTTTTGCAAAGCACTGTATTCTAATCAGGTGTTTTTCAATCTTGGTCCTGAAGGCACACTGCCCTGCATGTTTTAGATGTTTCTCTACTTTAAAACAACCGATTAAGATGATTGAAGTGTAGAAAAAGCTTTTTAATCAGCTATCAATTGAAATCAGGTGTGATGAAGCAGGGAATCTTCTAAAACATGCAGGGCAGTGTGCCCTGAGGACCAGGGCTGAAAAACACTCTCCTAATCTATTGCCCATGTCATCTTTTAGTTTGTCCCAGTCTTTCTCACGATCATTCTCCTTTATCTGACCTGACAGAACCATCTGGACCACAGGGAACATGTAGTGTGATGGGTATTGGGATGGCACTCTCTGCTCGAAGGGTCGCCATAGCTCTCTGCGCTTCTGCCTCATTGCGAGGGGCTTTGACCCAGGTGCACCCCAGGTAGGATAACTTGTTGAACTGGACGCTGTCCTCCTCTATGACACTGGGACTGGATGGGGCTGGACAAGCTTCTGTGTACAGACAGGAAGAGCTTTTCTCAAACGTTTTGGTAATTTGTTGGTAAACAATGTTATGTGAACAGGAAATGCCATTGCACCTAAACAGAGAGCGAGAGAGCAAAGCTGCAAACGCAACAGAGAAGAGGATAGGAGGGAAGATGTTCTAGACAGAGGAAGTTAGAGGGTCTTCTTTAAAATAACCTCAGAACGTTCATACTGACAAAAAGGAAACAGAACAATGAGCACAGCAGCTGAACTTCCACTGCTCACATGCTCACTTTTATACTGTGCAAAAAATTTTTTTCTCATTCTCTCTGCAGCTGTACAGCACAACCGCAAAATCATACTGACACCACTGTCAGTTCCTGTTTGAATGGTGCCCAAGCGAGCCAACAATTCTTTAACAATTCAACATGGTCCTAAAGGTTCCTAAAAAGCTTTTTAATGTTTTAAGAAACAGAATAAAAGATTCATAAATCTTTGGTTCAAAGGTTCTCTGTGTGGTGTACAGTTATCCAGTTCAGGTTTGACCAATCAAGACATGATTAAATGATGTCCCAAATTCATTAAAAGAAGTGATACTGACCTTTACTCATGCTAACCAGAGAGCAACATTAGCCAGCTGCTGCAGTCATATTTTTATATACAGCTAAACACCCCTCACAATGGCAAATAAGTGATAGAAACAATATTAAAGCTGACAAGTATCAGATGACTTAAAAAAAAAACCTGAAAAAACTGGAGGCAGAATGCCCCCAAAGTTGTGCTGCCCTGGGCATTGAGCCACATCGCTCACATCAAACACGCTTAGCAAAAGCAAAAATGCCTTTAATGTCTTTAATGTGAAACCCTGTGCTTCCATGTAGTTGCATTAAATAACCTTCATGTTACATTGGACATTGTCAAAAAGATTTAAAAACTAATAACTGTGATTGTTTTTGCTAGTAAAATATCTACAACAGATAAAATACCCTGTGGGAACAAATATGATTCAAATATCCAACTTTAGATGGAACTGAAGGTTAAACAGCCAGACTTGCCTTTACGAATGTCTCAACATACCTCTTCTTCCTGCCGTTTTAAGACAGAAACCTTTCCGTCTTGAGAACATTGCTAACCACTTGCTTAGAGTGAACGTATGTGCTTCTTCCCTGTGTGACACATTATGCCATTAACCGTTTCATTTCACCTGAAATCATCCAAAAATAAAAACTTATTTGTGCAGGACTTCCTCTCCTCTGGTGTGAAGTATCACATCTGCTTTACATGTTGTGGTAATCTTTATGAATCACTTTATTTAACAAAAACAAAACCAGATATAAACAATTCTAACTAATCGGCAAGGGATACAGAGGAGCTTAAGCACAGAGCATCAGAATCACAGAAGCCAGTGTGAAGTTTCCCAAAAGCTTCTGCTTATCAACCAGAAAGCTTTTAATTTCTTACTGAAGCCAGGAGTTATTCTTAGTCATTGAAACCACAAGTACCAACAGGTACTCTGCAACTTAACAACAGTAACAAACAACGTTTAAAAAGAACACCACAAAGAAATACAGTGCAATAAAGTAATGTAACAGGCTGCTCGATGGGAGGTCGGCTGTCTTACAGTAGGAACTTGGTTATATATGTTTAGTTTAACATTAGAAGATTAACAGAAAATTCAATAAACATTCAGCAACATTTACAGATTTACATGATGGTAGTAATATAAGGTAATGGAAAGAGGTTAAAAATATACAAAACAAAAACACAAATACTACACAGTTGAAAGCAGATTTTTCTACACACTGCATCAAAACCACTTTTCCCCCTCACTTCCTGACATCAACTCAGACTAAACTTTTCCTGTTTCAGGTCAGTCATGATTACCACATTGTTTTCTTTTGTGAAATGCCAGAATAATGAGAGGATTTTGTTTTTAAACTTTTTATACCGTTTTAAATTCAGACGTTTACAGACATTTCACAGTATTGGATTTAAATAGCCTGACAGAACTGCAGAACTTTCTGTGTCTGAGATCAAGGTTTTGTAATGGCCACTCCAAGTCACTGACTTTGCTGTCATTGAACCACTAGAAACGCCAATTTGTGCTAGAGCTTTAACTTCCTGGCTGATGTATTTAGATGTGGCTTCAATATTTTTAAATAATATTCTTCAACCATGAGACTCCTGCAGCAAAACACCCACACAGCATGACGCCGTCATCTACATGCAACTATTAGGGTCTTTGTCCCCGTGTACATTTCCACAATGTCTTTTATATTACTTTTGGAGCAATAGCTTCCTTCTCACTGAGTGGCCTTTCAATCCCATGTCAGCACAGGATCCATTTCACTATGGACAATAACACTCCCTAACAAGCTTCAGTCACCATCCTCAATGTCCCTTGTTTTTTTTCTGGCATTGTACACACACATTTCGCACCAAAAACACATTCATCTCTGGGACACAGAACCCATCTCCTTCTCCTTGAAACAAACCTGTGGAGGTCCACAAGTCTCTTCCTGATATTTTGCCTGATTTATTTTGATATTTTCTAGATGCCACACACGGCAGCGGTGTGGGAGAGGGCAGCACTGCATTACTCCAGTAATTCCTGCACTTCCTCTGACATTTCAACAAAAAGGACCTTAAACCATAGGCATAGTGTAACAGACCGTTTTAACTGGGTTTTTTTCCACCAATATCCTGTTTCGGTTCCATTTCTGTGGCTTTTCATTTTAGCAAAGATGCTGGCTAGTGAAGTCAAGTAATATAATAGAAGAGCAGAAAGCCAGTGCTAGAAATCATGATTTTCCTGTTGGGTAACAACTTGGTTCATCCTGAGTAAATGATGTTGAACCTTGTTGAACTTGATTTATGGACTTGAACAGACTGTGGGTGAGCACAGGTGAGTTATTTGTTTAGTGTAACCCATGGAACCCACGGACAGACATCCAAAAACAACATAACTTTGCTTGTCATTGGCGTCCATAGAAGTAATTTCCCTTTGGGATTAATAAAGTATTTTTGAATTGAATTGAATTAATACTGAAAAGTAGGTAATGAATGAATCTAGGTCCTGCAGCTTGACAAATGTCTTGGTTTTGCTCCACAAGTTTTGCTCTACAAGTGTTGCTGCTGCACTGTTTGTTGAAAAATCTCATTCAACCATGTTTACACACAAATCAGTCAGAGTTCAAGTGCTGACCGTGCTGATCCAACAGCAGAAAACCAAGGGAGGGGCATATCTCCTATGGTGGTCCTATTGTGTACCCAAGTGTCGCCGTTTCATCCTAGCCTCCTTTCTTTTCACACCCGTAAACAAAGGTCTGTAGGAGAAGGGATGCATCTAAATGTTCCAGGATAGTAGCCCACGAGGAGTTGGGCACCCTTGCTTGCAGGATATAGGTAGATAGAAAATCCATTTAGCTGTCAAAGCAGGTATGAAACGTCTCTAAGACGGGTATGAATTAACACATGGTTGGTGTTAAATGTTCCGTAGCAGACAGCTCCTTTTGGTACCAGAAAAACTTACATCAGAAATGATCAAAACTGCAAAAGTGTGAAATGGCAAAGGGGATAAATGACAATCTAGACATTTCTAAAATATTTAAGCACATTTTAAAGTAAATCTTTTCAAAAAATAGGAACAAGTTATCACAATACCGATAAATGCTAGAAAGAGAATAATAGTTGTTCCACAAGACTCCTGCAAACTAAGCTGGCTGGGCTTCCTTAGATAACTTTGTATTATAACCACAATTTGAGCAGATTGTATTACAACTAGAGTCAAATATGACTCCATATATCTGAATTCAAATTATCCTAAAGTCCTTTGATTTTACATCTGTTTGGAACGCGCTCTTTATCAAAGACCTTAAATAAAGTAAACTAAAGGACAAAGTGTAATTTATGTTTATGCATATTGACACAATTACACTGCGGCTAGTGAAGAGTCAAACTTTATGACAGCAGCGTCTTGCAAAACATTTTAGTTTATAAATCCGATGAATCAAACAGTTCTGGCTAAGGGATTGTGAGCACATTACCTCACTGAAACCTATTAGGTCCAGAGTGTATACCTGCAGGCTGGCTCTCTGGCACTCGGCTCTCTGGTTCCTTGTGCTTCTCCATCTGTTCCACACAGCTCTTTTCTACCTTCACCTCATCATCGTCATCCAGCACCTCCTCCAAAGCCTTTTCTAGCTGATCACTTCCATTCCAGGACATCTGGGGGAAAAGAAAGAGACAAAATATTACACAAGCAGACTATTTTTAGCTTCTGATTACAAAGAATCACGTAAAATGTATGCACAAATGCAGTTTGGGGACTTCACTGTACATTTGGTACATGTAATTAAAAGCAGAAGGTAACTTCATCTTGGAAAATGCTTAAAGAAAGAGCTTTGTTTTATTTTTCGCAATTTCAAATCTGATCAAAATATTTCAGGTGTCAAAAAGATTTCTGACTAATTTTGTAGATTATTGGCATGATTAAAATAAACCAATTTAAGAATCAAATTGATGCTTGTTTCTGACCTTGAGTCTTGGTCTGCCCTCGGAGCCCTGCGGTGAACTGGCCGAGCTGGACTGGACCAGAACAAACTCTTCACTGGTGACGGTGGCTACGGACTCTGTTGAGCTGCTGACTTTGCCCAGTGAGGAGCTGTCATCCATGGCTAGCAGGTTAACTCGGGTTCAGCTCAGGGAGACCAGGGTTAGTGTTCTCCCCTTCCCTCCTGTCAGCCCAGCTGTGTTGGACGGCAGCCTGCACGGAAAACAAAAAGAACCGGATTATAAATGTGGCCCTCGCATATATAGACAAACAGCAAAGGCACGGCTACAGAAATTATTTTAGATTTCTTTTTTTTTTTTAAACAGGCTGAACCTACTGGCATGCAAAATATGAACCCATGATGCTACTGCATTCCAAACATTTGTTTTTAATAGTGTGGATAGATTTGCAATAAAGTGTCCAGTCCTTAATGTCTAAGTGAACTACTGTTTATTCTGAAATCACAGTCATGTGAACGGTCATTCTGAGCCACAATAAACCAGTTCAACATATGAAGATGGACCACACCCTGACCAACTAACTGCTGGTTTTCTATGGAAAGCTACTGCTTCCACAATTAAGATGCGTATCACGTAATATGAGTTAATGATACCTGCCAGAAAGGGACCCATTTGTTAAATGATAATATTCAGCAGCATAATTCCTAAGATATTTATTTCCAATCACGGTCTCAGAAAGCCAGGCTGACTGAATAATAGGATCACTGAGTTTCCATCAACTACATTTTATGATGGTTGAATTTTTAAGCATATTATTTATGTAGAATTGACTGAATGCTCGAGTTTAACTTAATAAAAATGTATTTCAGTAATTAAATCATAGAGTTAAACTTGAATTGAGTAATCAATCTATTTACTGTATTTACAGAAATAAATTACTTTTCCGATTCATTACGATGAGCTTGTATATTTAAATAAGACATTAATTTGAACTCCTGTGAACAATAAATCATTAATAAAACATAACCAAAACAAAATATGGAAAATACATTAACTGGGAGAAAAAATTTTGATAATAACTTTACAAACAATTGTTTTCTAAAAAATATTGTTGTCTACTTTAAACTTTATTTTATTTATGGTATCTCTGTTTGTGAGCATTATAAAACAAGTGTTGGCAAAGCTAAATATCTTTAATACGCCTTTAATATTCCCAGTTTGTGATAGAAACGGCTGGTTAATTATATTGAGTTGGCAAAGTTACAAGCATGCCTTTATGAAACAATAGTTAATGAATAGCTGCTGCAAAATTACATTAAAAGGCTACATTTACTTAAGTGTTGATAAAATCTCTGAAGTACTGTTTAAATAAAATACCAGTATCAGAATGGCAACAGCCCAGATGGTAGAAATAATGATAACTTCAATGGCTTGCTTCTCTAAATGTTCAAATGTATTTATTGATCTGGCAAGAAGCAATAAGACAGGAGAATACAGGTAGGTTATGTTTTCATATTGAGCAATAACCAAATAAGAAAACACAATGTTGATCAAAACAAGGTACCAGCAGCACCAAGCGGACCAGTTTAAACCAGAAACATGCAGGTAATCTTAGCATCAAATCATAACTGGTAAACATATTCTTGTTTTCTGTAACAATCCTCATACCTGGGAATCCTGTAAGGTAACAACACTTTCAAATCAGGGATCCAAGGATCAATCTGCCACTGATCTTAATCATTAAATGACTTCAAAATGAAGAACTCCCACCATTTTGGCTCTATAAACAGATCGACTAATAACATGTTTGATGCACTTTTCTGAATTTATTAAAAATCCGATAGCTGTGGTGCAAAAACTGGGATAATCTTGTATTTCATTCATTTTCTGTTGAATTCAAAACTACTACCTTTATCACACAATCTGCAAAACATTTTTTCTATTTTATCTTTGTTTTAGAAAAACATTGTAATTGGTCAAAATCAGAATTGGCAGCTCCGATTTAAAAGAAACCAGAAATCAATGTCAACCAGAAAAATCCGATTGGTCCATCTTTAATTTAGGGAAAAACATTTAAATCTTTTAGAGAAATTCTATGTTTTCCAATATTACACGTTAAAGAAAAAACTCATCACATTTACTGATTCACAAATACATTCAATATTATTATAACCATTGATGCTTTGCATAAACTTGACAATAAAGATAATCAGAAACTTAAATATTCAGGCGCACGAATATTTACAGTTTGAAGCAGAAATGCAGGAAGAAGCCATTCAGTCATAGAGAGTGCCACGACTACATGCACACAGAAGCCATTCATACAGATAATACTAGGCAAATTTTACACAAGGCATCTGCACAGAAGTTAAAATGCAGGAAGCAAAAGAGTCATGTGCTCAAATCACACAGAATCCATTACAGAAACGTCAGAAAATGTACCCCCACCAAAAGAAATGAAACAAGAACACTCCACCCATGACCCGCATTGTGAAGATGTGCAGTAAAACATCACTGATGATCCTTGGAGAGCTCTCCGCCTTCTAGAGTCAGAATCACAAGCAAGGCTACAGCCACCCCCTTTCTCATGAGTCCAGTCTGCTGGCATCTAGTTCCCAGTATGCCCAACCAAAGCTCCAAACAAAAACTAATAAATGTTTACATTTTCTTGTTCATATTTGACCCACGGGGAGTTTCCATCGTCTGCCCAACACAAACTCTGTAAGCCCACATATTTATGCTGAGCATCCTGAATGTTGTCTATGTACTGCAGATGTTTATTTGTCATTTATTTATTCTCTGCTGGCTGCAGGAATTGAACAGAACACCACCTTTGTAATAGTGACCCTTTCCTTGACCCTCGTCATGTTAAACCAGAGTCTACTAAAGGTCTCATCAATACATGTGTTAAACGTGCTCCTGCATCTCCACTAAACATGGTATTTATTTAAGTGATCTGATGACTGTGCAGATGCACCACTTCCTACAGTCTCTTACACAAACAACTGAGTCACAGAGCTAAAGCAAAAAGAAAAACCATGCATATAATCAAACCTTACACAGATAATTAGGTAATACAAAAATCTTTTTTATTGTTTGCACATGACACTGACAGTGTGTCAGAATTTACACATTTGATTTTTTTTTCTTTAAACATACATGTTAGTATTAGCTGATTCCGCTCAAACATGATACAAGCAGTCTCATCCCTTCTTGTCACAAGTTCAACCAATAAGAGAGCAGCAAACGTGTACCCAGTCATTCCTAGTCTGTTTCTCCAGCTCAGGACTGGCTGGCTAGATGACGTGCGACCAGCCACTGCCTGCATGGAACACGTAAGAAGCCGGTGTGTTGGTCAAAGGCACAACAAAAGGTGTTTCCTAACCAGAGCTTGCACCTCGAATAAGTGTCAGATCACGTGATTAACAACAAAGTTAGCAATGCATAAAGAAGGGGAAGAAGACGCTCTGGACTGAATTCAGTTGTAGTAGTAGTACATCCTCTCTGGACTGTGATCAGAAGTTTAAGGAACGAATGTTGAATTTTCAGTAATAGAAAAGAAAGCTGGAAAGTTCCAGTGAATCTTCCGTTGGGTGTTAACTGAAATAATGATGAAAACATTATTTTTCACTCAATCAACGAGATCCACCAGGGTTGTGTTTGGTTTGCCTTCGTCTCTACGGGTCTGTTTTGCTGGTCTTCCCTACAACATGCTGGCTAGTTAAGTGAGCAGACAGAATGGGATATAAGGAAAATCTTCCTTCTGGCAACACTCCTAACCTAATGAAAGGTGATGTATTTCATATGGCTTCTCTTCTAGCTATAGAAAATACAACCAACGTTTTTGACAGATAGATAATAACTTCCCCTACATCTGCTACTATGCTGACCTCCCTGTGAACCTGACCTAAGGACTTCTATTTCCCTTTTATTATTCAGAGAAAGCATATGTGAGGAGTGAAACACAGCAAGAACTTCCCTGCAAGATGCAAACAATCATATTAGGACTAAGTACCTTTAACTGAGGCATAAAACAATATTACACTGTGCCAGTAGAAAATTAAAAAGGTGTATTTAGGTATCTGAATGAGTAACTCCTTTCAAGAATAAGGGCATGACAATACTTCTAGGATTAGGAGGTATTTTTACCTTATCATATTACGTGTCTTTGCAAAATCATCCACTACACCAGGGATCTGCATCTCCAGTCCTTGAGTGAAACTGGCCTACAACGTTTGGATGCATCGCTGCTACAACACACCAGAATCAAAAGGCTGATTTAACTCCTTGGCATGTCTGCAAGTTTTGCGATAGTCTCTTCATCAACCATTTACTTGATTCAGGATCAACACATAATCTAATTTCAGTAACGAAATCCCATTTTAAGCATGATTGGGTTAAAAAAAAATGCGTGTTTTAAAGTTTTTTATTATTATTATGCAGCCGCAGCCCCTCTCTTCTACTTATAAGTAGCGATGGTTCAAGAGTGACAGTGTTTTCAGATCTCCAACTAACAGAAAACATTAGCATAACTAATGTTGTTTTATTACAGAAAACCATGGAGAACAGTGTAATTACAAATTATAATATTTTGAAGTAAATGAATAATCACTCATAAAGAAAGTGTTTTCACATAGTGAGCTATTAGTTAGAGAAGCACAAATTAACTGGACAGAAATCTGTAAATGTTTCTTTCCCCTATTTCTCTATCTCTATTTATTAGGTCATCATACAATAACCCTGGCTCTAATTCACAAATTACAAATGTTCAGACAATGTGATAACACCTGCAGTAATGTTATGGCACTGTCTGAAACGCATCTGTAAACCCTTCATTAGCATGCTGTGAAACTGAAATCAACCACAGCTTCATGAGACCCTTTCTTTACTAAAGGTATTCCCTGCCAGATCTCCCCGAACTGCCATCTTAACACATACATCAACAACGATGGAGGTGCTTTAATTTTCACAGGACAAAGTTGTTACTTTTGATGATGTCTACAGGCCTGGATGGGGCACAGTGTGTTAATGTATCACCAGCTGGCTAGCCTCATTTGCCATGTTTTATCTGTAACCTGTAGCTTAACAAGCATTTATAAGTGAAACAGCGATTATTGTATGATATGCCTTGCATACCATACCTTGAATATCATACAATAACAGGCGGATAGATTGCCCTTGCTGCAGATATATGAACGCAGAAACAACAAACAGCGAAAAATGATTAGCCACCAGCAAGCTAACTCATCACAAATGTATTCGTTTTTTCCTCACAGTCCTTCCTGCAGATGGATTTCACAAGCCACTCAACTTACTCGAGAATAGCTGTCAGAACAGATGAATGCGGGCTAAACAGGAAGTACCTGGGTATGAGTGCTAGGCTACAGCTGTGAGCGAAAGCTAACTTTGGCTAACGCTAACCAGCTCGAAGTCCAAAACAGTTGGACCACTGTGAAGCGAAGCAAGCTTTTTCAGGAACACCCCGCCCGGCTCCGGAGGAAAAAACCCGAGAGTGAAGAAATGAAACAAATCTCCATCTCTATCTGTTCATAGATGTAACTCTAACATAACCATAGGTAGCGGTTTAGAAAGCTGTCAACTTACTATTTTGGAGCTTTGTGGAGCAGCTTGTTTTGTGTTCGAACAGTTGCAACGAAGATCCTGTGTTGTGCCAAAGATGAATTACTCAGGAGTTTCATTAAACGATTTCCGGTGTAATGTGTGACGCATGCGCGACATCTTCAAAACCTACTTTGCATAGGAATTTATTCATACATAGATTTGTACAAGAGAGGAAGCAGAAACTTAGGAAAACAATTACTAAAGACCAAAAATATGAATCCATTCTACCAGTTTAAAGCAATAAATTCACAGTTTGTCGTGTTGAAATAATTTAACATCGGGCTGAAAACTTTACATGCATCAATCAATGTACTATAGATGGAAATCGGCCAATTTAGAGCAAGTTAAATAGTGAACAATTAGGGTTGTTTTATTCCTGTTCATTAGATTAATCAAAACTAAGAACTTATTACTTTTTGTCTATAAATCAACAAAAAGCACTCATTTGCTGTTATCTTAAAATATCGGGTAAAGGTTACGGACTTATGCTTTGATGCAGGATTTAAAAGTTTTATCTTTATTAAATAACCTGCAGCACAGTTTTGTCCTTTATGTGTTTTAGCGTATAAAAATATCCGAATCTGTCATAATCAGAATTAGACTTCAAAGAAAAGTGGAAATATCGGCCAGAAAGCCTGATGGGTGCATTTCTCGTGACAATTCAAAGACACACAGACACAAACAAACACGCTTGACCAACCTGGAATACCTAATGAGAAACAAAAAGAAAAATAAAGTTAATCACAGTAATGGTTTAATATACTGTGAAGACACCTTTACTAATTTTACATTTTGTCACAAGGAAGTAAGGCGTTGATAAAGATTGCACTGGCATTTTCTAAAATGTTCACAGTATTTGAATTTGTTTGAATTGAAGATAGTCAAAAATGTTATTTTGACAAAGCGTTGGATACGAAACTGGCGATACTTGATGTGTTTCTAATTTTGAAGCCGTTTCAATGCGTACCATCTAGTTTACGACTCGACTTGAATGCACCATGGGTGCCGTAAACGCGAATCGACGTAACACCGTAAAATGTTGAGTAGAAGAGCAGCTGGTGGGATTAGATGTGGCAAGCCGTTTCCATAGCAACGCGACCAGGAAGCACGGAAGACAGTGGAAGAAGAGGCGCTATCGTGCCCTCTGTTTTAAATGTTATTTAAGATTAACAACAAATATTAGCTTCTCGCCTTCATGGCACTGTCAAAGTTGAAAGGTTCTGTCCATGTCTTCTGACCGTAACTGCCCCGTTGTGAGGTAAAGATGTCGTTGTCCACGGCCAAAGCCAGTTCAGCGCCAAGCTCATCCAGAGGAGAGCAAGCAGACGGTAAATTATTCACATCCACCCGCTGCAGGAGGTTGTTTGAATATGTCAATTCTGCTCAGAAAGTAACAAATAAAACATTATCTTTGGCCATGTGCGCCACACACCAATTAATAGTTTGACAGACTTGTGTATAAATGGTTAAAAGCTCATATACATTTTATATGTTCAACTTAACGTTCTGTGCAAAACAATTATGCAGAAGTGGGAACAGTGGCCACAGACTGTACTAAAGGGAGTAGTGTAACCTCAAAATAATATTACTCAAGTACAGGAAAAATTGCACAAGTAAGCGTAAAAAAAAAAAACGTGGTGAAATAACTACTCAAGCACTGAGTAATTGCTTGATTGTAATGTATGATTTGAGAAAATGCTGTAATGAGAGCAACAAAAATCTAGAATGATTAGCAAATTCTTGTATTTTCAAATAATAAAGAAAGAAACATGTTTATTTGATGCCTTGATTCTAATCCTGGCCTGGTGTCTTTCTGCATGCAGTTTGGATGTTTGCTCTGTGCATGCCTGGATTCTATCCGGGTACCCCGGCTTCCTCCAACAGTCCAGTAGCACAACTGTTAGGTTAACTGCTCTCTTTAAATTGCCCTTTGGTATGAGTGTGTGTGCATGGTTGTGTGTCTCTGTGTTGCCCTGTGATAGACTGGCGACCTGTCCAGCCTCTCACCCAATAACTGCTGGAGATAGGCACCAGCCCTCCCACGACCCTGCAAGGATAAGCGGGTATAGACAATGGATGGACTGATGGATTCACTTTATTTGACTATCTCTAGTTCAACATCTTATATATTTAGACTATTTGGACATAATTCTACACTGAATGCAGGTTCTTTAAAACACAACTTAAGATTTATGAAACCTTTATTTTTTTTGTGAAAACCACAAAAGTGAGCAGTTTCAATGTTTTCTTGGCATTAGTACTACCTTAGACTGAGACAAGGGTCTTAGCAAAAAAGATAAAAGAAAAAGAAAACCTTTTCAAAATGGTCAAGCATTCTACAGGAAATAGGAGAAAAGGTGGCTAAATCCCAAGCAGGACTTTGATCAAAGCTCATATTAATGGTTATAATAAACTGTGGCATCTTTTCATAGAACTGCCTGTCCATAGTGAAAAATGCAGTGTAAATGTTCCTTTAGGCATTTATGTTCCAGAGTCATGCTGAATATTCACTTGTATTTTCTTAGTGGGTGACCTGAAAATCCACATTCCCTCAGAGAACAGGAAGAACCAGCCACTTTCTGCCATCCCACCTGAACTCCTGCTCAGCCTCACCTCCACTGTCTCCAGCAGGAGCACACAGGGCCACACTGCACATCACCGAAACTGTGAAGTACTTATTAGTCCTTCTACTATACATGATGTTTTGTGATTTATACACACATTCATTTAAAGTACCATTTTCTCCAAGCTTACTTAACATACATGTGTTCAGTGTATTTATAAAGACACTCATTTACATGTTGTTAGTTATTTGTATTTTTTATTCTATATTAAAATGCCAACATCCCACTCAAAATATTTGACATTGGTTGAAGAAGATTGCTGAATATCCTTATAGTTACCTGTATTCCTCCCTAAAGTGTTGAAGGAATAATATTTGTATGTTTACTGCCCCCTCCTGGTCCTTTCTGTTCTTTGGCCTTCTGGTTTTCCATTTAGGGATGGATTTCACCTTATCATTTTTGTACATTCTATAAAAATAATTTCCCTCTTACAGATTTCTTCAGGTTTTACTTTAGTGTTACACTTTTAAAAAATCACAAAATCAAACACTATGACCTGAGTAAATGCAAAATGCAGTTCCCAAACGATGATTTTATTTTTCAAAGGAAAAAAGCTGTCTAAACTAACCTGACCCAGTCAGTCTGGTTCTGCCACCTGTTGGTGGCAAACACTGCTATGAAATATGTGCAATAACTGTCTTTTACATCACGGTGGAGGAATTTTCACCCACTCTTTGCAGAGCAATTTAAATTCAGTCATATTGGGGGGTTTCGAGGATGAAAGGCCTGATGATATTCGTGGTTCCTTAAATTACAACACATACAAAATGTAATACTTTGGTCTTGCCAATCCTCAAAATGGTTTCACCTGGAGGTCATCAACATATGAGACAGGCCTTTTGCTCAGAAGAGATTTTTTCCCATTGATGCCCTCTTTCTTGTAGTTGAACCATGGACATTGACCTTAACCGAAGCATGTGAGGCCTGCAGTGCTCTAGATGTTGTTGTGGGTTCTTTTGTGACCTCCTGAATTAGTAGTCAATCCCCATCTGGGGGAAATATTGGCAGGTATGCCATTCCTGGGAAGGTTCACCACTGTTCACTGTGGTTTGCTGGAGTCCCAAAGCTTAGCAATAGTTTTGTAACGCTGTCCAGACTATTGATATCACTGACCTTAATTTTCGTCTGTTCTTGAATTTGTTTGGATCGAGGCATGACTTTGTGTTGTCAGACAGATTCTATTTATTTGATTTGATTTTACAGGTCTAGCTAGTAAAATATAACTCATTTGTCCAAAAAATGTGATTAATTACAGTGAATTCACCACTTAACAAGGGTTTGGCACATTGAGCTCAGTTGGTTTTCATAACAATTGTTATATTGACTCTTGATTTAAAAACAGTTTTTTTGTATTTACTCAGATTCTCTTTGTCAGATATTAAAATGTATTGGATGATCTGAAACATAAAAATATGACAATAGAAGTAAAATCTGAAGGAATATGTAAGGAGGCTAATACGTTTTTTGCCGCACTGTCAAATTTGTTAAAAAAAAAAACTTTTTTCGAAAAACATATCAGGATAGGTTGATAAAATAACTAAATAAAAACTGGATAAGGAAATATGTATGTCACATGTTTTTTATGTAAAGTATGTTTAAAGGCAAGACTGTTATTGTAGTGTTATTATGTTATTATCTGTTATCTGATCAAATTTGATTTGTAGCAACTGACAAAATTCTACTTCTAAAATTGCTGATACGCAGCAATTCATCGGAGTTTTATAGTTGAAATATGTAAGAAATCTAAAATGAGTTGCACCAATTGAACATGTTTCTGAGCAAGGACCTAATGCCATACTGTGAGACTGAACAGTGTTTGAATACTGTAGGCGCCATGGTTACTGCAGCAAAAGCAACTGTGGATGTGCTTTTTGTCTTTTTGAAGTTTTTTAAGACGATTTTCTGCACAGAGTTGTGGAGTCAGACGGCCAGATGCAGTTTGGCATCATCCACTTGGACGCAGCAAATACAAATACTTTCTGGATCAGCCAACATCGCTGACAGGAGCAGGCAGGTCAGTTCGGGAGATGAGACCATGGCAGCTATTTATATAAATTATTCTAGGATGTGATATTTTATATCTTTACAGCTCAGATTTTGGTTGAAAACAGCCCTAATTTGTAGTTTTGGTAAAAAGAAAGTACAACTTCTTTTAGGCAGGGTTCTCTGACTCCAGTCCTCCAGTGTTGTTTGAGTTAGGAGTAGGACTTAAGTGCAGACAGGAACTTGGCATGAGCATAGTGATGGATTTTTTTAATACAGATAAAAAACTTAAAGAGAAGAGGATGTAGAGGGAACATAAACAAGCAGGACAACGGGATAGTAAACGGAAGTGTAATGGAAAATGGGAGGATCCAGCGATGAACACTGAGAACCACAGAGTTTAAAGGCTGAGGGAGGTGTAAAGAATGACATGGGACCAGTTTGTTAAGCAGGAGATAATGTGCAGCAGCTGCGGCAGAAGGACTGAGGGATGGAGACTAATTAACACAGAGGACCTAAACTAAGACAGAAGGAAACATTAAACCAAGGGGAATAAACTAGAAAATACTGGGAACAGAACACAGGAATAAACCAAAGATCTAAACACAAAGGTATAATTAATACAGCAACACATTTGAGACTATAGAACAGAGCAGCCAGCTGGATTAACTGGTCATTATTAGTGTGACCACCTGTATAAAAACAGGAGTTTTGGTGGTTTGCTGGTGTGGAGCATTCATTTGTTTGTGCACCAAGAGGAAAGACTTAGAGAAGCAGTTTCTGCTATGCAGAAATCTGGGAAGGATTATGTAGACATTCCCAAACTGTTTAAAGTCCTTGGTTCTGCAGTGAAAAATAGGATACACAAATGAATGCATTTCAGCAACCAATTCCTCTGGGAGTGGATGTGCCAACAAATTCACCCCAGGGTCAGTCTGTGCAGTGATCCTTCTCAGACTGAACAACCCTCAGTTAGCATGGTAAATGTTGAGATTCATGACAGTAAACATAGTAAAAACACCTCATATATAGACTGTGTTTGGTTATAGTTGTGGAGGTTTGAGGATTTGGACTTGTTTTTGGCTGCCACGGACACTTTGCAGTCAATCATACTCTCTTCTCTGCACCAAAGTATTGTAGAGTCAAATGTGAGGTCCAGTGTCTTACAGCTGGAGCCTGGCCTTACATTTGGCCATGAAATAATGATGCAATGTTGTATAAAGAAGATTAGACAGAAATTCCTTCACAAAGATGTGAGAGACTAATAAAGTCACACAGAAAATAACCACTTAATAACTCATCTC
Source organism: Girardinichthys multiradiatus (assembly GCF_021462225.1). Lineage (NCBI taxonomy): Eukaryota > Metazoa > Chordata > Actinopteri > Cyprinodontiformes > Goodeidae > Girardinichthys > Girardinichthys multiradiatus. The sequence continues at coordinate 11,855,187 of NC_061802.1, read as the reverse complement.
GTTACCAGCTGTTGAGTGTTAGGGTGTACTTAGTTTTTTTAAAGCAAACCTTTTACATTTTGGCTTCATCTTGGTACATTAGATAATGACAGAGTGAAACCTGTTGATAGATTAAAATAATGTTAAAACTAATTACTCCTTTTCCAAATATCTCCATTCCTATATGAATGTATATTTACTATCATTGCATCAAATGCTAATATATGACAGTTTTAAAAATCAGCAGTTATTAAAAGAATACACTATATAAAAGATAATATGTCTTCTCTGTGTTGTGCCCATGTATAGGGACATTTCATTCCTGTGCGATGCTGTGCTTACACAGAAGAAGATGTCTCTTCTCCCACCAGTGAATGAGAAGAACAGCATCGGAGACACACAGGTGAGGGGGGGGCGAGTCTCTGGGCAAGCGGTAGGGTACACTCTGGACAGGTCGCCCGTCCATCACAGAGCAGCACAGAGACACACAGGATAAACAACTATGCACACACACTCATACCTAACGTTAATGTTTTTGGAATGTGGGAGGAAGGTGGAGAACCCGGAGGGAATAGTTTTTTTAATTGAAACACTTAAATATTAATGATGGTCAAGTTTCCTCTTTCTGTCCCGTTTTTTGTCGCAACTATGGATGCACGGAGATCTCTGGCTTTTGCATGATATGCCCTGGTTTCATGGATTTGGTTTTTCTTTTTACAAATTTATGTCTATGTACCTCCTCATTTATTAGGTTTTCACCAATTTGTCCCCACATGTGTTTGAGTCTCAGTTTGTATTGCAAACTATGGCTTTTGGATTTAACCAGTGTGAAGTCTCTCCCTGAGGCAACCATTGCCATTCATCTGTATAAGTAGACAAACCAATCTTATAAAGTCATCATTTTTACCACTCTGTCTCTCAGAACTTGAGTGTCTCAGAAAATGTGATCCCTCGAGAATATCACATTGTGAAGAACAAAGGGATTCGACGCCTTGAGTTGTATGAAGAGTGAGTTTCCTCGATGTTATTTACTGCGCTCCGTTCCTAAATCATGATCAAGGTTGAGCTTAGGTTTTCTGATGTATTTTATGTTGTACCTACTTCACAGTGCATTCACAGTGCAGCTGAAAGATCAGGAGCATAGGTTACGGGTCCTTCCATCACTGTGAGTCCAAACATATAAATTAATCAAATGGACAAGTAAGATGTTGTAACAGTTCATTTTAATATAATAAACATTGCACTTGGGAGCAAATATGCAGGTAAAACAAACTATGTTGAACATTACAGTACTCTGTATATGTGTGCTATAATATTTGTGTGATAATGTTCTGTGTCCAGGAGGCCCAGTGGCAGACTGGAAGTGATCCAACTGATGAGGATAATGGATGACATGCTGGAAAAAGCCGGAGTGGATGAGCAGAGTGAAGAGCTGACTGAGCTGTGCCAAGTAAGTTTTGTACCTTCCCAACTGGCACGAGGGAAAAGAGAAAAACCAGCCAAGTTAGCCATATTAAAACAAGAAAATACACCAAAACTACTAAACAGTTTGCAACATGTAGTTAGTAAAAAAACATAAGCTACTTTCACTCTTGAGACACCTTTGTGCCTTGTGTACAACGTGTTCATTTTGCAAATTTCCTTTTTTGATTCTCAATATCTCTACGATGGACTGGCGACCTGTCCAGGGTGTACTCCTCCTCTGGCCCGTAGACCGCTGGAGATAAGCACCAGTTCCCCCTCAGCCCAGTATGGAAGAAGCATGTATAGAAAATGGATGAATGGATGGATTCTCAATATATCGGTCATTTTAAAGGATAAATTTATAAAACATGGGGAGATTTTTAACATTTTAGTTAAATTTTAGTTTCAAAATGTCATGATTACATCTATTGCACGGTGATTTGCACATGCACACACTGCTCTTTCAGGAAAAGCCAGTATAAAACAGTTTATTTTAGATATACTGTAATCGTCATAAATCAGGATGTTTTTTTTCATGAATACCCGATAAACCTACGCATCTTGCCTTTGACTTCAAAATATAAGGAAAACTGTTGTTAGATGTCATAATATTGCCCATTTTGTGTTTTTCCCTTAGAGGAAATCAAAGGTTCTATGATAAAAAAAGACATTACACATAAAAATATAAATAACTAATACTAATAACTTTAACTTTATTCCTATGTTTAGGGATGACGTAGCTTAATTTAAAAACGTATTGAAAGTAAAAATTTTTTTACACTTTTATGAGAAGGAGCGTTTTCAGCCTATGGATAAAAGGTATAACTAAATTTTAGAGGTGGCTCAAGGATTAACGAACATTTCACATTAATGCAGATGTCCTCCCTCTTTATCCGCAATTTAATATGCAAATTATATGTACAGTTTTTGTGTTTGTTAAATATAATATCACAAAAATGCTCAGAGACTTTAAGGTCTATGACTTACAGCTCGAGGGCTTGTTGGAACTGGTGAAGACTGAGCAGGACATCTACAACATCGTTTTCCATGAACTGATCAGGCAGGTGACCGTCGGCTGCGCTGAGAGAGGACAGCTCCTCGCCAAACTCAGGTTAGCAGCTGACATCGCAACTGAAATGGGCGCTTTCTGATTTAAAACCACACAATTAATACACAGATATAAACAAATGTAAGAAAAATGCCGTCAAATGAAATAACTTTTTATTGCAGTAGCATAATGTCACCCTGAACAATTTAGACAAAATAAATCTTTAATCTGAGTGCACTTACAGAAAAGAACAGGTCCAGTTATCTTTGTTAAGTAAATATTTCTAATGGTACAATTATTTGTACCCCAAACAATCCCCTTAAAACAAATATAACTATAAACATTTTTTGGAGCATATAAACTTGACTTTGTTACTTTGTTTTACATTTTATAAACTTTTAATTAATAATCCATGACTTTCCCTACTGTATAAAGATGACGTGATACCACAGCTCATTACTTTTAGCCGAATGGTCTTGAGAATGAGGTACTGTTAAATTAAGTTCCGGCTGACAGCCTCATTTAGAGGTTAAAGGTTGGATTTTTCTCTTTTAGTTTTTGGAAAAATTGTTTTGGAAAATTAAACTTTTTGTTACCTAAAGTTAAATTTACATTTTTACCTCAAAAACCTGTGTGTGTGTGTGTGTGTGTGTTTTTCTACACCATCAGTGACCCTACATCGTGTGGCCAAGGTATACAGTCCCTGGCTGCTTTGTTTAACAAATATTTGTGGCAATAAAAAAGTAGTTTAATTAGGGGAAAAAAAAGGAAACTTAGAGAAGTAATCACAGAGGAACAGGTCATGGAACGCAGGTAGAATGAACGGGCAGGGGATCAAAGAACATGCAGTCAACTGAAGAAACCAACGAGGAACAAAGAGAAATTAGGACCTTAAAGACTGAAGCAACAGTGGAAAAGGGACAAGCAAACAAGAAGAGCAATCAGAGAAGTGGTCCAGCTGTGTCAGAGAGAAGGCAGAGCAGTTGTAGGAGAGACTATTTAATTCAAATGACCTGAATGGAGATACAAGAACTACAAACTACAAATAAGAGGGAAAAAGATAAACAGAGATCTAAGAGGAAATAATACTAAATGTAAAAAGGACCACTAGCATAAAACACAAGAAATGAATTAATGACATAACACCTAACAATAATGAGAAATAAACTTAAGAAAGCAAGACCTAAAGAACAAAATAAATAGTAAAGAAATTGTCAAAAGACACACACAACAGAAAATCAAAACCCAAACACCTCACGATCATGACATATTTTCCTCTACTGACCCAGGAGCCCATGTTTTTTTGTTCCAGACAGCGGTACCAGTCTTTGTTGGACCGAATCCCCCGTCGCCTGATGGCTTTACACACTGAGGTGGTGGCGCAGCGGGCTCTGGACCGCCGTCTTATTGAGGAAATCTACCGCATCAAGGCGTCCATCCAGCAGCTAAACATGTGTGTAGATCAGGGTCCGACTAATATGAGATAATAAGCAACGTTACTGTGTGCTTAGAGAGATTTTGATAGACTGACTGTTAAGAAGAGATAATTAGTGCTGTTAATTTAAAGATGTGTGTGAGATGTGTGTGTCCTCATTTTTGCATGTATGTTCTTTCCTCAGGGAACTATCAAAAATCAAAGACCACGATGCATTTGTTTCCCAGGAGGTGGAGCAAGCAAAACAGCAACTAACAGAAGACCTCAGAGAGACCCACAGCAGCTCAGAGTCAGTCTGCCACACCTATAACAGTGATTAATGGCACGCTGCATTGCCATTCATCAAGTAAATTAAATAGGACAGAATTGTACCGGATGCATTAGTAAATTTACATGGTTCTGCTTCTGTGCACAGTTTCTAAATTGTGGATGAGTCAACACAAAATTTCTTTGGCACTTTTTTCTGTGATGAATCAGAAATGGGGCAGTTGTTTAAATATGCGTTTCAGAAAAACACAAAAATGTTACCTCTAAAATGATAAATGTGTCTTTCCAAGTGTTGTCCAGGGTTACCACCATCTGTATGAGCTGCATAGGGCTCGTCTAGAGGATCAACTGATGCAGGTCACTGAAGATAGAGACTGCTGGAGCCAGTTCACCTTCAGCCTTGCCCTAAAAGTACAAGAAGCCAATATGTTGTTCTGTTCCTTTTTTTTCCTGTGTGTGTACATTGTACGTTTTTCTGTCTCTACTATCTTGTGATGTTGCAATATTATCATGAATTATTGAAAGATAACCAATTACTGCTGAATCACTTCTGTTACCAACCATTTGTAACACAATAAACCAAAGAATTAGACATCCAGTAGTGGAATAGATGTTAGATTAGTAACAAAGCTTAATTTGCGTCAAAGCATACATTTTACTCGTAAAGATGTCAGTTGAGCCCAATCTTGTTGTAGGTTTTGTTGAACTGGTTCTCTTCTCTAAGGTGATTAAAGCGAAGAAGCTTCAGCTTGTCAGTGAGCTGCAGGTCAATGAGGAAGGCTGGTTCAAGACAGCAAAGCACTGCCTCCTCTACATCTCCATAAAGGTGAAGTTAAAAAGCTCACTTTTTTCCCACCACAGGTGTAAGTTAGAGTTTCACAATGCTACTCCTCCTACTGTAGGATACACAAGATCTGCATAACATAGTGGAGTTAACCAACTACTGGAAAGAGCAGCTGATTGCCCTTATGTCCCAAATGAAGAAGACTGAGCATGCTCAGTTTGCACAGGTCACTTCCATGCAGCAAGGCATCACCAAGTGGTCTCTTTTCCTCAACACACAGAATAAGTAAGGAAATCAATTTTAAAATACATATTTTGGAAGTCTACATAAAACTTGTTTTGCACTTTTATTGCCACTAATACGCATTCTTCATGCAAAGCTCATCTGATGTCACTAGGGGTTCTGATCCAGAATATGACAGTGCAACAGTTGAAGAAATTCATGCGGATTTAAAGCAATGGTCACATGTAAGAGTCTTAGTTTTTTGGGATGTTATCCACCTGATATCTCTCTCCGTAGCTTTGAAATTTTACCACTAAATTGTATAAGGGTACACAGTATTTGTTATATCTCCATTATGTTTCTAATAGAATTAAATGTTGACTTTTGTTAATCATTATTATAGTACATAACAGTTCTGGTCCAAGTCTTCTTTGTTACATCCTGCCAGATCTGAATGGTGTTTAATTCAATTCTATTTAATTCAATGGTGTTTAATTCAATTCAGTTTTATTTATTTAATCACTTCTGTCAACATTTAAACAGTGTTTATATTTGCTTTATATGAAAAAGTATTAATATTGCATAAAAATTAAACACACATCACAACGACAAACTGTAAAGTATTTTATTCTGATTTTGTGTGACAGACCAACACAAGGTACTGCAGAATTGTTTTCAGCATTTTTGCAAATAAATATCTGAAAGGTTTGGCTGTACTCAACCCTCCGTCTCAAAGTTTTATAGAACCATCTTTCGCTTCTCTCACAACTACTTTGCTTTTGATGTATGTTTCTACCAGCTCTGTTTATCTTTTTTTTTTTTTACCCATTCGTCTTCGCAATATAAGTCATCCTAAATCAAAATGAATGGAGAGTGTCCGTCAACAACAGTTTTTAAGAACTGCAACAATGTTGACTTGGTCAGAATAATCCCCCCACCATGAAGCAGCCACCACCATGTTTTACAGTGGGGATGAGGTCTTCAGGGTGAGGGGTTGTTTTTCTGCAGCATAGGGTGTTTTGCATGAAGTCAAAGAAGTTCCGTTTCAGTCTCATCAATCATAGCACCCTATGGCTCAGAGCAAACTTGTGGCAGTTGAGCAATGGTATTTCTTTTTTCTGTCTGCTGTGTTACTTTGTCCTCATGATGCTGTTGACAGATTGCTGATTGCACTGGTTTGTGTTGGTCTTACACATAAAATCCCAAGTAAATACATTAAAGTTTGTGGTTGTAACTTGACAAAATTTGAAAAACCTCAATGGATTATGAACACTATTCTAAAAATCTAGTGGGATTTTTCAAACACAGCAATCAAACATTTTGTCCAGTAAATAGAAATGTTTCTTTTGTCCTCAGCTTCTACGTTATTTTGTGCCTGCAGATGCTGGCACTCCAATGTGAGGAATACCAAGGTGAAGAACAGCTTTTGCTTCAGCAGAAACTGAATGAACTCCGCTGTGTCCTGGAAATATGGCTGGATATGAGCCTTCAGCTCTATGAAAGACACACATTACCTGAAGCTGAGTCTGCTGAGGGCCCACAGACCATAAGAGAGCTGGACAGGGTCCTATCAGAACTCCTAAAACAGTTTGACATTCAAGTCAGTGGGGAGAGTGGTAAGAGCAGATAAACTAGTAGTGTTATTGACATGTGCACTACTATTAGTCGTGTGAGTTTGGTCTCTCTTTTCTTTTGATTGAATCTCATTTTAGTCAGGTAATCATTAAGATATGGACTGAATTTAAAAACTGCAAGTAAGTTAGGATCACTTTTGCAGGGGTCCACAGACTGATTATGTCACTGCTTGGATTGGTGGATTCCTGGGTCTCCAAAACTAACACTCCGATTGAACAGCCAGAACCTCAAATGTCTGTCTCTGATTGGATAAAACTGAAAAGGTCACTGGTCGCTTGGCAGAATCTAGCTGAAGAGATATTGTTGCACTTCTCCATCGCACAAACAGAGAACCAAAAGGACAAAAACAAACATGACTTGTAGTAAGTTTTTTGTATATTGTGGTGGCCTTTTTAAAGTTGGTACAATTAAAATTTTGAAATGAGTTTAATATAAAATGCCTCATTAAATAACATTTATAAATTATTTCTAAATAATATTGTACATTTCAGGAGCCTTATTTCAAATAGTGTTTACTGGCAAGTATTTATGGGCACGTGTTATTAGAGCAACAGTTTTTAAGTTTTGTTTTTCTTGCTTTAGTTTCCTATAAAAATTATTTTAGCATTGGGTTTGTTCTTCCCCTGTAGAATAATAGCGTAGCACAGCAAAGCATGTGACCAGTTTGTAGAAAGTTATGAAAACAAAATAAAAAATAAGAATTCAAGAAAGCATGTTTACCATTTCTCTAAGTAAATTATTACAGGGGTTAGAGCTGCAGGAGATTTAATTTATGAATATATTCCTGTATTTTTTTATAATTTGGGTAAAGTTCTGTGTTGTGTGGTTCAAGCAGCACAGAGACAACAAAGACATTAGATGATGTTCAGGAGTTCACGACCAGCCTGTCCAACTTCACTGAGAGCGAGAACCAGAAACTGCTAGAAGAGGTGAGTTTTAAACGCTCTTCAGGAAAATGTCGCATTGTGTTTTTAGTGGATTCTGTTTGTACTCAGAAGTTTTAAGTTGATAAAAAGCAAACAGAACGGCCTTTGAAACTGGAATTCAGTCTCAGAAGTTGGAGGTCAGAGTTAACCACATTTTAGTTGTAGGTTTTATCCACATTATGGGTTAAAAACTCAAAGAAACGTTTTCATAAATAAAATTGGAACAGCTCCAAATACAAACCAGCAGAAAGGCTAATTAATGTTTTATGTCTCCAACATTCACTATGTTTTGAAAAAGTCTGAATTCATAGTAAAAACATGTTTTCTAGTTGTACTTGGAAGTCGGATATTCATAGTTCATGGTCATAAATGCCAGAACAAAATTCCCCTAAAGTCAGATTTTAAACTGGGAAACTCAGAAATTGCAGAGCAGTCCCAAGTTTAATATTCAATATGGCTGTCATGCATAGAAAACTTGAAAAGTTGAACTTGAAAGTTTCAGGTATAAACAATCTAGTTGAACTTTAAATGTTTGCATTTAAATAAAACATTACAGTAGTGTTGTACACTATATATCAGTAAACTCATTCTTTCAGTGTTAAATCCACAAAAAACAGAGCCTTGCGGAAGTATTCGGCCCCCTTGAACTGGTCAACCTCTTGCCACATTTCAAGCTACAAACATAAAGATATAAAATTCAAATTTTTTGTGAAGAATCAGCAACAAGTGGGACACAATCGTGAAGTGGAATGAAATTTATTGGATGTGTCGAACTTTTTTAGCAAATAAAAAACTGAAAAGTGCGGCGTGCAATATTATTCGGCCCCTTTACTTTCAGTGCAGCAAACTCACTCCAGAAGTTCAGTGAGGATCTCTGAATGATCCAATGTTGTCCCAAATGACTGATGATGATAAATAGAATCCACCTGTGTGTAATCAAGTCTCCGTATAAATGCACCTGCTCTGTGATAGTCTCAGGGTTCTGTTCAAAGCACAGAGAGCATCATGAAGACCAAGGAACACACCAGGCAGGTCCAAGATACGGTTGTGGAGTTTAAAGTTTACATCCGGATTTGGATACTTTGTAGCGCCACCCTTTGCTGCAATTACAGCTGCAAGTCGCTTGGGGTTTGTCTCTATCAGTTTTGCACATCGAGAGACTGAAATTCTTGCCCATTCTTCCTTGCAAAACATCTCGAGCTCAGTGAGGTTGGATGGAGAGCGTTCATGAACAGCAGTCTTCAGCTCTTTCCACAGATTCTCGATTGGATTCAGGTCTGGACTTTGACTTGGCCATTCCAACACCTGGATACGTTTATTTGTGAACCATTCCATTGTAGATTTGGCTTTATGTTTTGGATCATTGTCTTGTTGGAAGATAAATCTCCGTCCCAGTCTCAGTTCTCTTGCAGACTCCAACAGGTTTTCTTCCAGAATGGTCCTGTATTTGGCCCCATCCATCTTCCCATCAATTTTGACCATCTTCTCTGTCCCTCCTGATGAAAAGCAGGCCCAAACCATGATGCTGCCACCACCATGTTTGACAGTGGGGATGGTGTGTTCAGGGTGATGAGCTGTGTTGCTTTTACGCCAAACATATCGTTTTGCATTGTGGCCAAACAGTTCGATTTTGGTTTCATCTGACCAGAGCACCTTCTTCCACATGTTTGGTGTGTCTCCCAGGTGGCTTGTGGCAAACTTTAAACGAGACTTTTTATGGATATCTTTGAGAAATGGCTTTCTTCTTGCCACTCTTCCATAAAGGCCAGATTTGTTCAGTGTACGACTGATTGTTGTCCTATGGACAGACTCTCCCACCTCAGCTGTAGATCTCTGCAGTTCATCCAGAGTGATCATGGGCCTCTTGGCTGCATCTCTGATCAGTCTTCTCCTTGTTCGAGATGAAAGTTTAGAGGGACGGCCGGGTCTTGGTAGATTTGCAGTGGTCTGATACTCCTTCCATTTCAATATGATTGCTTGCACAGTGCTCCTTGGGATGTTTAAAGCTTGGGAAATATTTTTGTATCCAAATCCGGCTTTAAACTTCTCCACAACAGTATCTCGGACCTGCCTGGTGTGTTCCTTGGTCTTCATGATGTTCTCTGTGCTTTGAACAGAACCCTGAGACTATCACAGAGGAGGTGCATTTATACGGAGACTTGATTACACACAGATGGATTCTATTTATCATCATCAGTCATTTGGGACAACATTGGATCATTCAGAGATCCTCACTGAACTTCTGGAGTGAGTTTGCTGCACTGAAAGTAAAGGGGCCGAATAATATTGCACGCCCCACTTTTCAGTTTTTTATTTGTTAAAAAAGTTTGACACATCCAATAAATTTCATTCCACTTCACGATTGTGTCCCACTTGTTTTTGATTCTTCACAAAAAATTTGAATTTTATATCTTTAAGTTTGAAGCCTGAAATGTGACAAGAGGTTGAAAAGTTCAAGAGGGCCGAGTACTTTCGCAAGGCTCTGTATGGACAAAATATATTGTTGCCATCTTGTATTACTTATTACTAGTAATGGTAGTATTGCCAACAGTTAGCATCTCAACACATAGCTAAGACTGGTTTGCTGACTTACTATAAAAGAATTTCAGCTCTCCAAATCAGAAAAAACTCAAAATGAAGAAAAACTCAACTCTAGCATAGCTACCAGTTCAACACCCAGTTTGGCCCCTGCACAAATAAAACGTAGCCATAGTCACAGGACCTACATCCCACCAGTAAACACAGTACTATGTAAGATCTATTTCTGAAATATGGAGGGAAATTTGTTATCAGCTTTTAATGCTAATTGTACTTCGCCTGGCATATTCCACTGGTTCTCTGAGTTGCAGCTACTAACCATAAACGCTCAGGTGTGAGGTTTTTCCCCGTTTCAACTTCCAAGACAAACGCAACTGAAACTTGTCACACCCGAGTTGAGCAAGTTTTAGTTGTGAGTCAGAAAACAAGTGGGACAAGTGGGACTTGTCTTTTTGTTCTTATTGGTGATCACGCTAACAAATATCAGCAATGCAAGCTGGTAACGTGTTTCCTTGCAATCTAACACTAAAGGAACATGTTCACGAATAGAGATCATATAAGACTTTGTGTGCCATTTCTAAAATGATATACTACCCATCAGAAATGCAACTGAACAATTTAAACCTGCAACTTTCACAACATTTTATGTGTGGCAGCCTTATTGAATCTAAATTGAGCGTTGAACCCGGATCTCTGACATTTAAATCGTAAGCCCGACTTCATTGGGCGTACAATTTTTTTTTCCATACTTGTTTTTATTTTACTTTTCCAACATAGAATACATACAAAACCGGAGTTATATGCAGTATAATGAAATAACACATAAAAAGAAAGAAAGAAAGAAAGAACAATTGCCCCGTCAGTCTCTTTACACTTCAAGCAGCCCTAAGCCTCTTCAAATCCCCTCTGTTCAATGAATGAAATGAAAGGTCTCCCGATATTTTCAAAAATGCGTCCTTTCTTCTTCAGCATGTATGTAATTCTTTCCAGTGGAAGAGCTGATGTCATTTGCCGTAGCCACTGATCCAGTGTCGGTCTGTGCGATTTTTTCAAAGATAAAGATATACAGAGTTTAGCATTGAGCAAACCTAGATTCATAAGTATCCGTTCATAATTAGTATAGTTGTGCCCCTTTGTATAAAGGCCAAACAGAAACAATTTGGGGTCAGTTTTAACACTTTTGGAAATCATCTTTTCAAAAACATCCCTAATCTCTTCCCAAAATTGCATTATTTTCTTGCAGTACCACATACAATGTATCAAAGTACCTCTGTGCTGTATGCATTTTGGACACACATCAGGTATATCACCATTATATCTATTTAATTTTACCAGTGTTACATACACTCGCATTAACCATTTAAACTGTATCATCTTAAGGTGCGCATTAATAGATCCGGTATGAGCCAGAGTACATGCTCTCTGCCAGTCCTCCTCTGACAGATCTAATGATAAATCAGCCTTCCAAGCCTGGAATCTGTCATTTGAGCCCTCAGGAGCCTCGGATATCATTAAGTTATAAACTGGGCATACAATTTAAATTAGAACTGAGAAATAAGGGGCGGTGCATGGCATAGCGGTACATATTCAGAGAAGCTGTCTGCAGTTTGATTCCCGATCTTTAGACCTTGTATTTTCTATCCATTTCCTCTCTGACTTCTGTGAATAAAGGCCACTAGTACCACAAAATCTTTCAAAACAAAAAAGTATTAACTTCCATATATATATATATTATCTCTATAAATGTGGAGCTCACATTTTGTACAATATTACTGCACTTGGCCACCATAAAATCTTTGTTGCCTATATGAATATAGTTTGTCACCGAGTACCTGTTGGGGTAAGTGTGTATTAGAGGGATAAATAACTAATACTTTGTTTACTTTTCCCTTAGATTACTTTTATGTTCCAAATGTTTAAGTTTTATTGGCTCCTCCCTTACCAGGTGACTTGTCTTCACAAAGCTCAAACACGCTGGATGTTGGATCTGTTGCTTGCCATGGTACCTAACCAGACTGAGGAGGAGAACGAAGATCTGAACCATGACTACGCTGCAAAATGTTTACCAAAGGCTTTATCTGAGGATGCAAAAATGCTTTCTGAGAAACTGGTCTATTTTTCCAGCATTATTAACAGGTATCAGCAACTGTCACCTTTTGTTGCATAACGTTTTGTATCTCCTTATATGCTGTTGAGTAGTAACTATTTTTGGAGTGTTTAGTAAACTCTGTTGTCTAAATCAGTGCTTACTTTATTTTGTAACCAGTGCAACAGTAAATTGCTTTCTATGCACATAATAACATGCATATCAGTCATCTTAAATTTGTTTGCTGGTTTTAGATTTTGGCTTTGTTTAGTATGTCAGTCAGATGTAATCAGAAGAAAAGGTTTTTCTCTAGCACTTATACAACAGGCATTTTGTTTGTATTTTAGATCATGCAACTTAATTTTGGAGGAGGAGATGACGCAGGATCCAAATGAAACTAAGATGGAATATGGAACAAACGATTGCCAAAGGCTGCAGGTAAATAAGGCTATAGCATTTTTCTAAATTGTACTGCAGCCCTGAAATTTTCTGAAGATGTTTTAGAAAACCAGCGCACAAGACTGCAGTTGTGCAGCAGCTGGTTCAGCTACTTCCATTGCAAAAAACAAACATTGTTCATGGTGATAATTACTTTGTAGAATTTATGGCAAATCTGTGATTAACAGTTGACCCCATAAGTAAGAGATGCAATTAGTGTATACATTTTTAGTTCATGTGGTTTTTAAATGAAAGCAAAAACAGCCTTTTCTTTACTAAGCTTACTTCCTGTCCTCAGAGAGACTGTAATAATTGGGTGGAGAGTTGTAAAATGCTGCTGTCGGGAATTCATGGGAAATCTGAGGAGGAACTCATCAAGCAACCTGAACAACCTTCAAGCAGTACTGAACTGGTAGAAAGCATGGAGACTCAGGTGACATCCTGAAGGCACATTATTTCTAAGTGTCTGATGGGCAAGCTCATGAAGCAGGTGCTAAATGTGGGAAAGTCTGAGCTTCCGCCTCTTTCTATTTGCTTGAAATTGTTGCTAATAATTTTTCCAATTAATAAGTTATCAAAACTATTTTTAAAAGCATGTTGATCGAATTGATGGATGTGTTTCATCTGCATGTTTTTAGTGCAAACTGCTTTGTGAATCTAGTGCAGAAACGAAGCAAATAACACATGCAAAACATTTTTAAATAAAGGTTGTTATTGCACTGTTTCATGTATTCCTCATATGTTTCTTAATCACACTGTACCTATAGTACAAAGAGATATTTCTTTTCTTGTCTTGTTCCATACCTGATTATGAGTGTTAGCTGGGTGTTTTTGTGTGTTACAGATCACTGAAGATCCTTTGACGGAGCCACGGCATGCCGCTGAAAACCTCAGAGACAGGATTGAACCAGAATCAACCGAGGTTAGTGATAGGAATACAGAAAGGAGGCAGAATCTCTATCAGCACAGTGTTACCTTCAAGATAACTTAGAAACTGATCCATACTTCCCTTAATATGTATAGAAAATAATTTAAATTTCTTTAAGTATTTATTTTTTGTCAACATTTTTCTTTTTTGTTTCTTTTTCTGTTATATCAATTTGTTTAACAGATCCATGAAAGCTTTTTTTAAATAAATATAATCACAGTGTTACTTTTATTACTTTTTAGATGACCGATGAAGAACCTAAAACACAACAAGAGGTCTGTCAAATGAATCATTCATTACCTAAACGTTCATTCTTGTAATTGTATTATTTTCTATTTTACTTTTGCTGAACAGCTTTAGTTATTTGCTATGAAAAATAAAGATTTCACACATAATCAATCAAATGATTTTGAAAAAAGTCACATGGTTTCAAATTTAAAGATTTGAGAAAAGATCAGAAAAGTGATTTGTCTACCGCTTATATTATACCACTGTTTGTTTGTGGTACTTTTAATGCAGAACTTTCACTTAGTGTACTAATATGTTTAATCAACTAAACTCTAACTAGAGACAACCTTTCTTCTAAGTATTTTTACACTGTTGTATTTAAATGCGTAATAAATAATCTTGTTGTTTTCTCTTGATTCTGGGGTTTTTAGTGATGAACATCGAGTTTTATGTTTTGCAGACCTAGAAAAATCTAAAGAAATAAATTGCAATGTAGGTTGAAGGAATTAAGTTAAATGTATTCTTGTGTAATAAAAACAGTTTTACAAATAGGAGCTTTAAAAAAGACTCTTGTTGCTTCATTTTTAAAGTAAAACGTTTTATGCTGTCAACCTGCAGAGGGAACTAATGGATTACGAGAAGCCTGTGCTGAAGCTGATAGGCTATGATGGAAACATCACTCAAAGAAATCTGAGCAGAGTCCAGCTGACTGGGGTCAGATGGTTTAAAACATTTACTTTTTCATAATTAGCAGCTAGGTTTACCTCTTAACAAAACTGAAACATCCGCCTGTCTGAAATCAGTTTGTATGTTTCTATCAGACTGATGAGCTGGTTGTGTCTCCAGTAACAGAAGAAGCCAACAGAGCTTTTAGTGATCTAACAACAGTAGTCCTACTGCAGCAAGAACTAAGGTAAGAAATGTTTCTTAGTTTTCTGTGCATGATTTATAGTTTTTAGAGATTGACAGAATTCATACCATCCAAAGTTCACATTGCCTCGAAAACATATACCCTCAACCTCTCCTTGTCACATAAGAACCAAAACCTTTTGGGAATTTTGATGGAAATCATGATAAAACAACATACAGCAATGCATATTGTGAAGTGGAAAATGTGTAGATTACATATGTATTCAGCTTCCTTCACTCTGATACCCAGGACAACCAATCACCTCCAGTTGTAACCTAATCAGTAAATGTTTGTTTTATTGTCAGTATAAATCCAGCTGTTCAGTTAAAGGCCTCATGGGTTTGTTAGAGGACATCAGTGAACAAACAGCATCATGGAGACCAGGGAACACAGCAGACAGGTCAGGGAGAAAGTTGCGGAGAAGTCTAAAGCAAGTGCAAGTTCTAAATTACTTTCTTGAGCTTTGATGATCTCCAAAAAGGAGATCCATCGTCCAAAAAGGAGGCAACAAGCATTATTTAGGCCCATGGTAACTCTGGAGGAGTGCCAGGGATCCACAGCTCAGGTGGAAGAATCTTTTAAGAGGATAATTATTAGTTGTACACTCAAACAATATGCCTTTATGGAAGACTACAATCCAAAAAAAACTGTTTAAAGTTTGCCACAAGCCATGCAGTGGACATAACAAATCAATTCAACAAATATGTGGGAGATGGTGCTTTGGTCAAATTGAATCAAAATGGAACTTTTTCACCCACATCCAAAACACAATGAGTGGGGATACTCATCCTGAACACCCATCCCCATGGTTAATCCTGATGGTGACAGCACCATCCCTTGAGATGCATCTCTACATTCAGGGGAATCCTGGAAGAAAACCTGTTCAGGGCTGCAAAAGATTTTAAACTGGGGCATGGAATTGCCTCCCAGCTGGACAATCCCGTTAAACATACAACCAGAGCTACCTGGAATAGTTTAGATCAAAGCATATTCAGGTGTTAAAATGCCCCAGTCAAAGTCCAGATCTAAATCTATTTGAGCCTCTGTGGCAAGACTTGAAATCATTTGTTCTCAAATGCTTTCCAGCCAATCTAAGGAAGCTAGAGCTCTTTCACAAAGAAAAATGAGTACAAATGTTGGTCTCTAGATGTGGAAAGCTGATAGAGACACATCCCAAAAGACTTGCAGCTGTAGTTGCAGTGTAAGGTGGCTGTAATAACTCAAGAGGGTTCGATACAAATGCTCACCACACTTTTATTTTCTTTAGTTTTTAAATATATAAGTTTCCTTTCACTTCAGTTATGCTGCATTTTATGTTGGTTTTACGCATTAAATACAATTAATAAAATGTATGCTGTCGTATTCAATAAATCTGAATATTATTGGAAAGTTTATTTATATCAGTTACTCAATTCACTTATTGAAACTCGTTATATAGATTAATTACACACAGACTGATATTTTGAAGCCTTTATTTCTGTTAATCGAGCTGATTTTCGACTTACAGTTAATGAAAACAACATTTAAGACATGAGATTGTGCACAAATTGTTTTTAAATAATTACTAACAACAAAACCATTTGTGCCAGAATGATGAAAGTTTTACAGAGTAAAACTTATTTGATAAATTGATATCAGAAGTGGTGCAAGGAAATACATACATCCTTTTTTGGTTTGATTGTTTTGAAATATTCCTATGATTTAACATACAGAGTGGCCTCTACTAAGTTGTACACCCAAAACGTAGATGCATGATAAATTTCTCCTGTTTTTGCTCAGTTATTCTGAGGTGCGAGCGAGGAGCGCTGAGCAGCGAGCTCTGAAAGCCGAGGAAACTCTGCATGCAGCACTGGAGAAGATTCAAGACCTGGAGAGACAGCTGCAGATCCAAACTGCTCTGGAGCCTCAAAGTGAAGCTGGTAAAACCTTGTTAATCCTAACTAAAAGAAACATGAGCATCAAAGGTTGCAATGCCTTTTTTATGTTTCAGAGGCAAAGAAGACACCACCTCCGTCCCCACCAACAGTTACAGCACCAGCTTCTCCAAAATCACCCACAGGTGAAGCAAAGCCAGCCAGCCCCACCAAAAAGACTAAGAAACGGTGATCTGGCATGTGGTCTAAACTTGTGGGACTATATTTATGTTTGAGTCTCATTTATTTTGTTGCATTTGACAAAATAGAAAAATATCATCGTTTACAACCCGCAAGTTTTAAAGTGTGACAGGAGTAAAAATAGATGGAGAAAACAGAAAAGCTGATTGATTAGCCTCAGAGTATTATATATTTAAAATATCAAAAAGTTTTCTTTCATCACCTTATTGTTGTACAAGGATTTACCTAACTTCGTGTTACCATTCATGCTGTGCATTTGCTTAATGTGGCATTTCTCAACCCTATGGATAAGGTTTAAATATCGTTTCTTCATTCTGAAAAAATAAAGTTTATGCACTTTATAAAGTTTGTTCCTTACTGTTTATAAAGTAAAATGAAAATTCTAAATATATTTAAAATTCGTTTTTGTAATATTGCACCAGTGTGATCAAGATAATATGATGATGTGCATAAGATCTATCACAGTGAGTCTGAATATTTAAACAATTGCATAAACTATTTTTTTAAACAATGTTAAAGTTTAAATAATGTGCAATACTCATCTTTTAGTCTTTTGAAGATAAATTAATAATATTTTTAAGGAAGATTTATAGTTCATGCACATTAGAGGCTCAGATTTGTACACATTTAATCTCAGAGATGAAAAAACTGCAATTTTTGCACAGAATAGTCTGCACATGTTCTGGTGTTTGTTTTCCCTGTTTTTATATAGATATTAGTATTTTCATGATTCTTTCTGACCATTCCTTCCCTAATAGTGTCACATATTATACCTTCTATAAGGTCTTCAACTTTGTAATATAGTTCTTTATTACCTTGCAAATCTCTGCATTCAGCTTTATTTAACAGTTTAAACAACATGTTGACCTGATGTGATAAAATTACTATCAATTCATCTTAAGTATTTTAATAAAAATATGAATGAAATGTTCAGTTTGTCACATCATCGGTGAGTCTGTCTCTGGCTCCGCCATCGTCACCCCTCCGTCTTCATCCATGGCAGGGGGTGGAGGTGGAGGGAGGGAGTTCAAGTCAGAGTTCATGCTGAGGAGATCTGGAGGGAGAGGAAGAACCAAGGCAGGGTGGAGATGACGGAGTGAGGCCCTAAAACCTTCCCAGGCAGCTGTCTCCCTTTCTGATGCCTTTACCTGCTGCCAAACAAAGACAGCTGTAACTCGTCATCTGTCACCTCACAGCTAAAAAGACAGAAACGATTTCAAACTGAGTCTTAAGAAAACAGATACTAGACGAGTTTTGTTATGTCTGTTAACATCTGTGAAACAAAGTATTTTAAGAGGAAACAAGGTAATTTAAAATGCACAATGCCTTACTCTGACCTGCTGTTGTCTCTTAGCCTCAGCATCTGCAGCCATGCTCTGCTGTAGCTCCAGAGGAAAACTGAGCTCATCTCTGACAAGAAAATCAAACACAAACACCACAAGGAATGCTCACTACCCATATGTCAGCAGTACTGGAAAAATAACAGAAAAACATTTAAGGAACTGATAAATTACAGCTTAACAGCTTACACCATATAAAAACGAAGATTAGTTACAGCAAACCAATCAGGCTTTAAGCCTTACATGTCCGCTCTCTCCACCCTGATTCCCCAGCGGCAAGTAACAGAGTCCAGAGTTGTCTTTATCTGCTCTCCGATACTCCGCCTGTGCAGCAGGATGTGACTGAAAGTATGGTGAGCAGAAACGTCTCTGACGGCCGCCTGAACCAGACTCTGCAGCACCGAGCTCAGGCTGGATAGAGCTGCGCTGCACAGAGCCACGTTCTCTATCTGGTAATAACACACAGCGCTCAGCTCTGGCCTTGCCAGGTCCTTTGTCACCACCTGCATAAAGATGTAGTGGGAAAAGGTCAGATATTTCATTGATACTTTTTGTGCGATTATTTCTGACTGCTATGTGTGTATTGTACCATGTGAGGAGGAACCTTCAACATCCGGAGCCGAATGTCAACTTTGTGACAGACATCAAGAAGCGGAAGGTAGAAAAGGAGGCCTGGAGAGAAGGGGAAAAGACAGAGATTAAACGTCAGTTTTCTAAAAGGTTTTTCAGAAATATGGCATGATTTAGGACCATAAGGTGTGAAGAATCATGCTTTACGCTGTTCGTGATGATTGCTAATATTATTCACTGGATATTAAATCTCAAAGAGTTTAAACATCACATTTGTCAAACCAAATACGAAATGAAAAGACACTGTCCACTGATATGTAGCATAAAAAAGGACTTGAACAGCGACTTAAAAAGGTGTCCATATTTGTCATACCTCATTTTTTCACATTTTTAATGGGACTTATTTGATAGGTCAACACAAAGTCATGCGTAATTGTGAAATAAGAACACGATACATGGGTTTCAAACTTTAAAACAAATTCCACCATTTTCACTCTAATGCTTCTAATTAAAATCCAGTGCAGCCACTTCAAAAATCACTTAAACTAGTAGAGTTTTATATGCAGAGTGTTATGTGCAGGCCTCAGAGAGGTCAAAAAACACCAGGCGGATCAGGGATGATGATCTGAACGTTTCTCAGAGCACTGTTAAAACACATCTGAAAATGGGAGGAGTGTGGCTGTATAGATGCCTTAGCGAGGAGTAACATAACAGGAATAACATAAGAGGAGTAACATAGCACATGGAAGTTACATCAGTTAAGGTTGGAGTACAATACATTATCAGTCTCCCACCTTGATATGCTCTGTTAAAGCTCTAATGACCTTTACAACATCGCCCTCTAGTGGTTTTAAGGTGATAAGGGCAAAAGTGAACATTAGCAATAAATGGCAATAACATTAAGTTAAGACCAGTGTTTTTCAACTCTGGTCTTCAAGATAAACTAACCTGCATGTTTTAGAAGTTTTCCTGCTTTAACACACCTCATTCAAATGATTGCAGTTTAGCAAAAACCTGTTAATCAGCCATCAACTTAAATGTCAAAGTCCAGACCTAGGTCCAATTAAGAATCTCCGACTAGACTTTAAGACTATGAAAGCCACTCTCTATTAAATCTGACAGAGCTGAAGCTGTTTAGTAAAGGAGAATGGGATGAAATTTCAATCTCTTGTGCAAAGCTGGTAGAGACAGAAAATTGTAAAAACAAAAAACATGTATCCTTGTCCTTTTCCCTTACCAGTTATGCACATTTTTGTGTTAATCCATCAAATAAAATCCCTTTGAAATGCATGGAAGTATGTGTTCATAACAAAATGTTCAGGACAAAATGTGAAAAGGTGACATTGTAATGTTTGTATTAATTGAAGAAAAAACTATTACAAATATCAGTGCCTCTCATCCCTTTTAGGCCATATTTTGTTGAATAAGAATCGGTTTCTATGACTGTTAATATACAATGTATTAGTCATCGTCAGAGGATGAAGAGGAGAGAATAAAAGATTTGTTCTGACCTGGTCCGTTTGGTTTTCCCCGCAGTAGATGACCAAGTCTGAAGATCACAGCTCTTTCATGCTCCCGGATTACCTGTGAATCAAGATGACAGCTCTCCGCTGAATTTACTACCTATTAATCCTAATGTGTAGCTTTTTCTTGAAGTACATAGGAACATTTGAAACAGAGTTGGGCTATTATTCAGCTTAGATTGGATGACTGCTTAGCTTTCTTACAGTAAAAAAGTATTAATGCAGTTGTTGGTATATGGCACATTTGAAATATATACATTTACACAACCTTCAACAAAAATTATTCATATTTTTTTTATATATGTCAGATTTCTATGGACAGGTTTACACTTTTTAAGTAGATCATTGTGAATTGATTCAGCTGTACTTGGTCTTAGAGTTGCAGCTCATACTTTGACACAGAACCAGATGGAAAGAGGAAGGAAGAGGAGAACCAGAGTCAAGACAAACACCATCAGCAGCCATTCAAAAGCCCCCAGGTTCTGGCGCTTTAGACCTGCAGAAATGCATAATGCTGAAAATCAAACATATAGTTCATAAAAATCTTGGCTTAAGAAAATTTATTCATGTTGCACCTGAACCAAACTGCACACAAATGTCTACATAAATATGCAATGAGGAAAACAAATAAAAAGCCTAATCTCCATTTATGTCCCTGGGATTTAACTCACCATCCTCCTGCTCCGCTGCTTCCAAAGATCCCAGGTTTTCCTCCTGGACCTCATTATCTCTAACACTATCTATGTCTACCACAGTAGATTTCAGCTTAACCTCTGCCTCCTTCTCCCAGTCCACCTTCTCCTGGTTTGTCTCTAACTTCTCCAGCTGCCTCTTTTCCTTCCTGACCGATGGAGCTCCAGTGTGGCGTCCTGCCTTGGGCGGCCTTTGGCGTTGACTTCTTGAAGGGGCTGGGGCTCCACTCTCCCCCTCTTTCTGTGGCATTGTCCTGGACCTGTGATTTGACTTAATATTGAGGCTCTTCTCCATACCTGCTGGAAATTCAGCTGTTAACAAGTATGAGAGAAAGTTGTGGAGCTGTTTTCTGTTGATAGGTCAATGCTGTTTTCCTGACATGAAAGAAGAAAATGTGGACCTTGTGTTACTGGAAGTTGAGGTGCTGCTGTCTGGGAATGGAACTGGGTAAAGGAGTGTCAGTTTAGCTCAGTGTGGGAGTAAAACAGCAGTTGTAGAGGAGGGCCACTGGGAGTACAAAATGTCCATGATAAAATGAAACATTGCAAAAGATCAATTCATGGCAACAATTCATATGCAGATTTTCTCCATTAGAGGACTTTACCTAAAAATAGTTTGTTTTCTTTTCGCATTACTTTGCTTCACAGAAGGAAGCTCCTAGGTTGGAACTTCGACTACACCCTTTCTGTCTGAGGCACACGTGGGTTTTCTCTATATTTCCAAACAAATGGCTCTTAGTTTTGAATGTGTATTTGCAATATTTGCATTTGCAATAAATACTATTAAAACTTAGACATGTAAGTTTCAGTTAGGTTTAACTGTGCATTTTGTGAGGGTTAATGTGTTGGACTAATTAAGTAGAAGTTCAGGGAGTCTTAGAGTGTCCAAACTAGGAATGTGTTGACTCAGGCTAGTAGGAATTAACCATTGCTTTGACACAGGGGTACATTCAATACCCTCCTTGATATGTCTTTAATTAAACTGAATATTTTCTCAGCAGCCACTGCTGAACAAGAATTTACTGAATCACTGCATTATGCCTCTACCTGCCTGGCACATCTGGACACTGACTTACCTATTCTTTGATGGATAATAATACAAGTTCAGTCAGAATACTTGAAGAGGATGTGTGAAGATCAATTTTTAAGTCATGTTAGACATTCTCAATTAAGTTCAAGTCTGGTGTGTGACTTGGTCTTCTGTTGTACCTTAGGCTATATGTTTAGTTTGAACCTCCACCTTTAGTCTTAAGTCTTTTGTAGCCTCTGAGAGGTTTTTAATTTTATTTTAGAATTACCATTTATCTCCACCCACTTTCCCACCAACTGTTATCAGCTTGCCGGTTTTTGGTGAAGGAAAGCATCTCCACAGCATGATGTGGCCACCACCATGTATTACAGTGAGAATATTGTTTCCTGGTCATATGCAGTGTTAGTTTTCCACCTGTTTGCTTGGTCCTCTACGTAGTATGAGGAAAACTTCAAACGGGATTTCTTCAGATCTTCTTCTTGCAATGTTTCCATAAAAGCCAGATTTGCAGATTGCACAACAATCAACAGACTCTCTCACCTTAAGAAACAATCTAAAAAAGAGGACATACACAGAAGTAGTTTAACAGTATGGTGGGTAAATGCAATCTGTTACTTTCCACATCAGTGTATCGATTATTTTTAACTGCAGGATAAAATTCTGAGAAAGCTGAACAATTAATAGAATCAGTTAGCATAATCAAGGGATTGAATGTATCTGTGATGTTATCCATCCTTGTCTGTCCTTACAGGCTGTGACAAAAACTCCATGGGTGCGATCATCGGCAGAGACACACAGGAAAATATCTGTTTTTGTTCATTTATATTTGTTTTGAGTTAAAGTAGATCGATTTATATTACGAAAAATCCACACATATCACTGTCAAATCAGCAAGAATCTGTGAAAGTGGTCCAAAATACCTATGTTCAGCTATGCCAATTAAATCACTGGTAGAGTGACATAGATTGGCGCACAGCCCGCATTCATTGAGTAAAGACTGTCTTGTGTCATTCATTTATTCAAGACATTTCTATCTCGACAGCCCTTGCAAACTTAAGATCCCTGTTTCAGGTGGAAACTCCGCCAAACCGGCGCGCCGCTCTTTTCGCCGGCTTTTAAATGGTGCAGAGCCAATGTTCGGATACGCTCTTGTTTTATGAAACCGAGTTTGTAGGTGGAGGTATAAATCTGAATAATTATGAATATTATTATTAGTGATTTATTTGAATCCTTTTTATTCACAACTTTATTTATCTTTGTTGGTTCTGTGTCGCTAAGTTATGTCATTTTGTTAGTTGGGTGTGAGTGAAGATATTCCAACTCCGTGGGAGTCAGTGCAGTTAAATATCCACGGTAACAGCGTGAAGCATTTATTTTTCTTTTAAATTCAAAAGTGACTGTATACAAGCAAACCACTGACAACAAATAACAACAAACAATTTCTTTTTTCTCTCTTGTTGGGTATTTTCACAGGTTTAACGACGTGGTCTGCTTGAAACAACATTTGTGGAGAGATGATTAAGCCATAGGGAAAGCTCTGACGTGGTTAGAGACGTGGCAAGCATATTAAGGACTTTAGGTAAGCGTGCTATTTGTTTTTGATACATTTTATCCTCCAAGTTGGTTTTGGAAAGAGGAGTAACGACTAACTTTTGTCTTCTGAAAGGTGGGGGCTAAACCTAGCAAACAAGGTAGGCAACTTTCAGCCTTGAACCTTTCCTGATCACTGCGAGCTCCAGGGTACTTTTTCACAAACGTCACTGTTTGCCGAGATAAAGTTTTAATTCACAATTAAGAATTAAGTTGAAAAACAAGCGTATAATTGTCGGGCATGTTGTTGACTGAATTTTAGTGTAGCTAACACGCTAAAGAAAAATGGCGGCCAGCACTGACGTTATTAGCCGAGCTGAAACGAAAACGACCGAAGTCAAGTCAAAAGTGCTTAACTTTTTTAAGTAAACATTTTTTTATTGTGTGTGTGTGTGTATATGTATGCATGTGTGTATTCAATTCAAAGTTCAATTCAAAAATACTTTATTAATCCCAAAGGGAAATTAAATGTTGTTATAGCTCATATTATGAAGGTTTCCTCAAAGAGCCGTTGTAGATGCTGATGGCTGTGGGCAGGAAGGATCTCCTGTAGCGCTCCGTCTTACAGCAGATCTGAAGAAGCCTCTGACTGAAGACACTCTGTTGTTGTAGGACAGTCTCATAAAGAGGATGCTCAGGGTTCTCCATAATGTTCTTCATTTTATGAAGAATCCGTCTTTCCACAATGATCTCCAGAGGTTCCAGAGGAGTCCCCAGAACAGAGCCAGCCATCTTTATCAGCTTGTTGAGCTTTTTTAAGTCCCTGGCTCTGATGCTGCTTCCCCAGCAGATGATGGCAGAAGAGATCACACTTTCCACAACAGACTTATAGAAGATATGCAGCATCTTGCTGCAAACACCAAAGGACCTAAGCTTCCTCAAGAAGTACAGTCTGCTCTGTCCCTTCTTGTAGACGGCTTCACAGTTGCATCTCCACTCTAGTCTGTTGTCCAGGTGAACACCGAGGTATTTATACTCCACCATCACCTCCACTTCTTCTCCCAAGATGGAAATAGTGTCTGACCTATTCCTTTTTCTCTTAAAATCTACAATCATCTCATTTGTTTTATTGACGTTCAAGATGAGATAATTGTTTCCACACCATGCCACAAAGCGGTCCACCAGCTCCCTGTACTCAGGTTCTTGTCCATTTCTGTTGCACCCCACAACTGCAGAATCATCTGAATGTTTCTGCAGATGACATGAGTCTGTCTTGTACTGGAAGTCTGAGGTGTACAAAGTGAAAAGGAATGGTGAGAGTACAGTCCCCTGTAGTTCTCATGTGCTGCTGACTACCTGGTAAGACTCACAACCCTTCAGTCTCACAAACTGTGGTCTGTTGGTCAGGTAGTCTTTGATCCAGGAGATTATAGAGGCCTCCACCTGAGCCTTCTGGAGTTTCTGACAAAGCTAATCAGGTTGAATTGTGTTAAATGCACTGAAGAAATCAAAGAACACGATTCTCACAGTGCTGCTGGCTTTGTCCAGGTGACAGTGGGTTTGGTTCATTGAGGACTGATGCGTGAGTTTTCTTTGGTACCGGAACAAGACAGGAGGTCTTCCACAACACTGGGACATTCTTCTAGGAAAGGCTAAGGTTGAAGAGGTGGTGCAGAATACCACAAAGATGCCCTGCACAGGCCTTCAGGACTCTAGGGCTAACACAATGTGGACCTGCAGCCTTATTCTGGTTCAGTCTCTCCGGTTGTCTCTTCCCCTGACTGAGAAATGCCGGTGGAATGTGGAGGCATAGCGATCATCAGCATCTTCTGATTTGGTTGAAAGAAAACATGTTGAAGCAGAAAGGTCCATGGCTGAGGTGGAAGATAAAACTTTTGAGGTGCGACAGGAAAGCTGTGGGTCAAAGGAGGGTGGGATGTCTGTTTGGCTGTGAGTAGGAGAAGAATGTTAAGAATGGGTTTATTTCATTGGTTCTGTCCAGACATCCATTGGTCTGATCTTCTTTCTGCTTGAAGCCTGTGATCTTCATCCCTGATCACACATCTCTGATATTGTTTTGCTGGAGCTTGCTCTCCAGCTTCTTCTTGTACACCTCCTTGCTGTCTCTTTATCTTGACTTTAAGTTGCTTCTGTATACTCATAATACTGTCTCCCTCTCTGAAGGCTCTTTTTTCTTGTTAAGAAGGTCCTTCAGGTCACTGATGATCCAGGGTTTGTTATTGGGGAAGCATCTCACAGTTCTGATGGGGATGATGTTATCCACACAGAAGTTTATATAGTACGCAACACACTCAGCCATGGCATTGATATTCTCTCCATGTGGCTGGCCCAGTGCGTCCCAGTCTGTAGCCTCAAAACAACCTCGCAGGGCTTCTTCAGCTTCCTGTGACCGTCTTCTCACAGTTCTATTTATTACAGGATGCCTCTGAACAAGGGGCTTATATTTTTAGCATAGAAAAAGAAATTGTGATTTTATTTCCCTAGAGGAGGTCTTGCTTTAGACATGTATGAGTCCTTGAAATTTGAATAAAATAAATCCAACGTTTTGTTTTCTCTGGTAGAGCAGCAGACAAACTGTTGAAACGTTGGAAGTGTAGCAGAAAGTGAAGCATGGTTAAAATCACCAGATATTGCCACAAACACATTGCGGTGTTGTGTCTATAGCTAAGCAATAACCAAGCTGATGGCACATGCAGTGTCGGCAACAGCTAAAGGTGGAATGTAAACTGTTGCCAAAATAACACTGGTGAACTCTCTGGGTAAATTCAATTCAATAATATAAATAATATAATAATATGGACGAAAACTTACTGCTAACAGTTCAATATCTGGACTGCAGCACTTCACAGTAAAATGTCCTGGATTACACCATCTGTTGTTTACAAGTACTGTCCGTCCACCTCCTTTGCGTTTGCCGCTCCTCTTTAAATCTCTGTCTGCTGGTATGGTCAGAAAGCCTGGCAGAGAGACGCTGGAGTCAGCGAGATGATTCTGCAGCCATGTCTCAGTGAAACTCATAATACTGCATTCCAGATACTCTGGCTGGGTCCTTCGTAGGGCTTGGAGTTCATTCAACTTTCTCACATTGCCCATCAGGATCGATGGAAGAGATGGTTTGACTTCCTCCTTCTCTCTCTTCTCTTTCCTCCTGCTCTTCATCCACGGCGCCTTTTTTTTAACTGATCAGAGATTTGGGGTTGTAGTTGAAGTATTATTTCAGCTTTTGAGATATTAATCAGCTGCTCCTGGTTGTAAAAACAAAAATCAGCCCCGTTGCCATGGTGATGCATCATAACAAATGTCTAATAGTAAAAAAAAGCAAAAATCCTTCCAACTGCACAGCATCCGATACCAGAGTCCATAATAGCCCGAATAATGTAGTTTTATCCACCACAAGAGGAATTTGATTTCTTAATAAAAATTAATCAGAATAAAAAGTAACAGCCACTTCAACCAGCTGCCACCTTGAGCGGCACAATTCTAGAATATCATGTAGAAAGACTTGTGTTAATTTCCCACGGAAACATGCCGTATGCTGAATGGACTAGCACACGCTGACTTGTACTTATCTTTCTTTGGTCTTATTCAGATTCAAGCAGACATCATGAACCAAGAGGAACTTTTGGCGAAACTAAAGAAGGACGTTCGCTCAATACTCACTTCATCTAAGCTGGCCTTGGATCCTGATCAGCTCAGACGAGACTATGTTACAGTGGTGGGACATCCAATGCCCCTGAAACCTTTGGGCTTCAGGAATGTTATGGATATGATTCAGGAGATGCCAGATGTTGTTTCTGTTAACTACAGTCAAGATGGTAGTTTATATTTAAAGGGTAGGTCATTCTTTTGTACAGCTACAGTACCATGTAAATGAGGTAAACTTTTATTTATTTCTTCCTAACCCATTGTTGTCTCTTGCCTAACAGCTGTGAGTGATGGGAAAACCCAGAACATTGAAGAGCTAGTGGCCAGGCAGCGGACATCTAAGTCTGACAAGGTCAAGAAATTTGCTCCTACTTGTTACTATCACCGGCCTCCTTTTACAGTTCTCTCAAGAAGAGGTCGCCTTCCTCCTGCCCTCCCTGCCCATCTGAGGGCACAGCTGCGAAATCTGCTCTCCCAGGTATGACTTGAAGTTAACATAAAGTTTACATCAGTCTTTGTTTTATTTATAGGTTGAAAGCTGATTTATTTTAGAAAGTGAATTTAAGTAATTTCTTTCCCATGGATGGATGGATGTGTATAGATGTTTGTGTGTGTGTATACTCGTACTCGTCGTCTTCCGCTTTATCCAGGACCGGGTCGCGGGGGCAGCAGACTTAGCAGAGACACCCAGACGTCCCTCTCCCCAGACACCTCCTCCAGCTCCTCTGGGGGGAGCCCAAGGCGTTCCCAGGCCAGCCGAGAGACATAGTCCCTCCAGCGTGTCCTGGGCCGTCCCCTGGGCCTCCTCCCGGTGGGACATGCCTGGAACACCTCCCGAGGAAGGCGTCCAGGAGGCATCCAATGCCCGAGCCACCTCAACTGGCTCCTCTCAATGTGGAGGAGCAGCGGCTCTACTCCGAGCCCCTCCCGGATGGCCGAGCTCCTCACCCTATCTCTAAGGGAGTGCCCGGCAACCCTCCGGAGGAAGCTCATTTCAGCCGCTTGTCTCCGGGATCTTGTTCTTTCGGTCATGACCCAAAGTTCATGGCCATAGGTGAGGGTAGGAACGTAGACCGACCGGTAAATTGAGAGCTTCGCTTTTCGGCTCAGCTCTCTCTTCCCCACAACGGACCGGCACAGTGCCCCCATTACTGCGGCAGCCGCACGGATCCGGTCTGTCCAACACCTGCTCCATTCTTCCCTCACTCGTGAACAAGACCCTGAGATACTTAAACTCCTCCACTTGAGGCAGGAACTCCCCTCCAACCTGAAGGGGACAAGCCACCCTTTTCCGGTCGAGAACCATGGCCTCGGTCTTGGAGGAGCTGATCTTCATCCCAGCCGGTTCACACTTGGCTGCAAACCACCCCAGTGCATACTGTAGGTCTTGGCTAGGGGGGGCACCAGGACCACGTCATCCGCAAAAAGATGAGAGATGAAGTCAATTGGTCACCAAACCAGACCCCCTCCGGCCCTTTGCTGCGCCTAGAAATCCTGTCCATAAAAGTTATGAACAGGACCGGTGACAAAGGGCAGCCCTGCCGGACTCCAACATGCACCGGGAACATGTCTGACTTAGTGCCAGTGTTCTGTCCAGTCAGCATACATTGTCA
The DNA here is from genome assembly GCF_021462225.1 of Girardinichthys multiradiatus. NCBI lineage: Eukaryota > Metazoa > Chordata > Actinopteri > Cyprinodontiformes > Goodeidae > Girardinichthys > Girardinichthys multiradiatus. Next base: position 11,826,221 of record NC_061802.1, on the reverse strand, counting down.
GATCGACATACGCGTACCACAAACCGACAGCTATATCTGTCTAACAAGCAGGCCCTGTCAGACCAACATACACTTGATGTTATCAGCTGTATGGCATCCTGATTTGTAAAGTTACCTGTCAGACCAGCATACACTTAGTGTTATCGGCTGTATTTTGGTTTAAACGTTGACTATGTCCTCAATATCAGTTATGCTTTGAAACTTCACTTATGTATCTGACAGTTCCTGCTTTCTTGAAATAACAGTACAGGCAAAACATGCATTTAAATCCACACCCCTGGAAAAAAGCAAATCTACAATGGAGTATTAGGGCCATACTAAGACCTTTTTTTAAAATTAGGATTATAAAGTCGTAACATTACGAAAATAAAGTCGTAATACTAGGAACATAAAGTCATGATATTACGAGAATAAAGTCGTAATAATATGACAGTAAAGTCATGATATTTTGAGACAAAAAAAGTCGTTTTAATAAGACGAAGGCTTCGATAGAGTAATCAACCATGCTCACCCAAACTGCAGCCTAAGCGGAGCATTTTAACTCGGGGTGAAGACTGCTGTTTCTCTTAAGAGTTTACATTAAAGTAGGCTACTTCTTTGATCTTGTAATATTATGGCATTATTCTCAAAATTTTACAACTTTATTGTCGAAATTTTACAACTTTATTCTCGTAATGTTACGACTATCATATATATATATATAGATATATATATATCTATATATCTTAGCAAGGCCTAGTACTCCGTCGTAAAATTCAAACAACGAAGCCCTAAAATTATATTAAAATATAATCATAAACATCATGTGCTTACCGTTTTTCTTGTCTGTATGCTGACTTGACGGCTCGAAGTAACAAGGGGAATCATGCGCACGCATGCGCATTAATGCAAGGTATGCCAATCTGATTTGTATGCTGTTCGGACAGAATACCAGCAATGCGGACCAAACTCCTGCTGCGCTTGTACAGAGACCGGATGGCCCCTAATAAAGGGCCCCCGATTCCATACTCCTGGAACAACCCCCACAGGGGACCACGATGGACACAGTTGAATGCCTTCTCCAGGTCCACAAAACACATGTGGACCGGTTGGGCAAACTCCCATGAACCCTCGAGTACCCCTGTAGAGGGTATAGAGCTGGCCCAGTGTTCCACACTGCTCCTCCTGAAGCCGGGGTTCAACTATCAGCCGGACTCTCCTCTCCAATACCCTGGTGTAGGCATTACCAGGGAGGCTGAGGAGTGTGATCCCCCTGTAGTTGGAACACACCCTCACAGCCGATAGGACTCCTTCTTCAGCTTGACAGCGTCACTTACTGCCGGTGTCCACCACCAGGTTTGGGGACAAGCACCGCGGACCTGACGGCCGCAGCTACGGGGATCAGCATCAACAATAGATGCGGAGAACATGGTCCACTCGGACTCTATGTCTCCAACATCCCCCGGAATCTGGTCAAAGCTCTCCCGGATGGGGGAGTTGAATACATCCCTGGCCGAGGGTTCTGCCAGACGTTCCCGGCAGACCCTCACTATGCATTTGGGTCTGCCAAGTCTGTCCGGCTTTCTCCTCTTTCAGCGGATCCAACTCACCACCAGGTCGTGATCAGTGGACAGCTCAGCCCCTCTCTTCACCCGAGTGTCCAAAACATCTGGCCGAAGGTCTGATGATACGACAACAAACTCAATCATTGACCTCCTGCCTACGGTGTCCTGGTGCCAAGTGCACTGATGGAAACCCATATGCTTGAACATGGTGTTCATTATGGACAATCCGTGACTAGCACAGAAGTCCAAAAACGAAACACCACTCACCGATTCAGATCAGGGGAGGCCATTCCTCCGATCACGCCTCTCTTTTTGCATATATATATATACCCCTCCTTGAACCGCCACCTTAACGTGGTGGAGGGGTTTGAGTGCTCGAATGATCCTAGAGGCTATGTTGTCTTCGGGTTAAATGCCCCTGGTAGGGTCTCCCATGGCAAACAGGCTCTAGGTGACAGGTCAGACAAAGAGCAGTTCAAGAATCCTTCATGAGGACTAGTAGATCGAGGCACGTGACGTCGCCTGGTACGGCGGAGCCGGGGTCCCATCCTGGAGCCAGGCCTAGGGTTGGGACTCACCGGAGACCGCCTGGTGGCCGGATTGCTCCTCGCGGGTCCCGGCCCGGGCCAAGCCCGAACGAGAGACGCGAGGCCATCCCACCAAAAGAGGAGTGGGCGGTGGACGAAGGTAGAGACCTCAGCGGCCCAATCCCCGGATGCTTAGGCTGGCTCTAGGGACGTGGAATGTCACCTCGCTGGGGGGGAAGGAGCCTGAGCTTGTGCGGGAGGTCGAGAGATATCGACTAGCGTGGGCTCTGGAACCCATCTCCTCGGGAGGGGCTGGACTCTCTTCTACCCTGGAGTGGCCTGCGGGGAGAGGCGGCGGGCTGGGGTGGGTTTGCTTGTTGCCCCCCAGCTCAGCTGTCTCGTGTTGGGGTTTACCCCAGTGGATGAGAGGGTCGCATCCTTGCGCCTTCGGGTTGGGGACAGGTCTCCGACTGTTGTTTCGGCCTACGGGCCGAGTGGTAGTGCAGAGTACCTGGCCTTCTTGGTGTCCCTGTCGGGGGTGCTGGATAGTGCCATTATTCTGCTGAGGGACTTCAATGCCCACGTGGGAAACGACAGTGACACCTGGAGAGGCGTGATCGGGAGGAGTGGCCTCCCCGATCCGAATCCGAGTGGTGCTTTGTTATTGGACTTCTGTGCTAGTCACGGATTGTCCATAATGAACACCATGTTCAAACATAAGGGCGTCCATCAGTGCACTTGGCACCAGGACACCCTGTGTCCCTCGTGATGCCCTGTGGGGGGTGCTCCAGGAATATGGAATTGGGGGCCCTTTATTAGGGGCCATCCGGTCCCTGTACAAGCAGAGCAGGAGTTTGGTCCGCATTGCCGGCACTAAGTCGGACCTGCTCCCGGTGCATGTTGGATTTCGGCAGGGCTGCCCTTTGTCACCGGTCCTGTTCATAACTTTTATGGACAGGATTTCTAGACGGTCGAGGGCCAAGGGCCAGAGGGCGTCTGGTTTGGCGACCAGTGGACCTCGTCTCTTCTTTTTGCAGATGACATGGTCCTGCTGGCCCCCTCTAGCCAAGACCTACAGCATGCTCTGGGGCGGTTCGCAGCCGAGTGTGAACCGGCTGGGTTGAAGATCAGCTCCTCCAAGTCAGAGGCCATGGTACCCGACCGGAAAAGGGTGGCAGGGGAGTTCCTGCCTCAAGTGGAGGAGTTCAAGTATCTCAAGCTCTTGTTCACGAATGAGGGAAGAATGGAGCGGGAGATCGACAGACGGATCGGTGCGGCTGCTGCAGTAATGGGGACACTGAGCCGGTCCGTTGTGGTGAAGAGAGCTGAGCCGAAAAGCGAAGCTCTCAATTTACCGGTCGGTCTACGTTCCTACCCTCACCTATGGCCATGAACTTTGGGTCATGACCAAAAGAACGAGATCCAGGATACAAGCGACTGAAATGAGCTTCCTCCGTAGGGTGGCCGGGCACTCCCTTAGAGATAGGGTGAGGAGCTCGGCCATCCGGGAGGGGCTCGGAGTAGAGCCGCTGCTCCTCCACATCGAGAGGAGCCAGTTGAGGTGGCTCGGGCATCTATATCGGATGCCTCCTGGACGCCTTCCTCGGGAGGTGTTCCAGGCACGTCCCACCGGGAGGAGGCCCAGGGGACGGCCCAGGACATGCTTGAGGGACTATGTCTCTCGGCTGGCCTCGGAACGCCTTGTCTCCCCCCGGAGGAGCTGGAGGAGGTGTCTTGGGAGAGGGACGTCTGGGCGTCTCTGCTGAGTCTGCTGCCCCTGCGACCCGGACCCGGATAAACGGAAGACGACGAGTACGAGTGCGTGTGTGTTTGTGTGTGTGTGTATATGTACATGTGTGTGTGTGTATGTATGTATGTACAGTACAGACCAAAAGTTTGGACACACCTTCTCACTCAGAGTTTTCTTTATTTTCATGACTATGAATATTGTAGCATCATACTGAAGGCATCAAAACTATGAATTAACACATGTGGAATTATATACTGAACAAAAAAGTGTGAAAAAACTGAAAATATGTCTTATATTCTAGGTTCTTCAAAGTAGCCACCTTTTGCTTTGATTACTGCTCCGCACACTCTTAGCATTTTGTTGATGAGCTTCAAGAGGTAGTCACCTGAAATGGTTTTCACTTCACAGGTGTGTCCTGTCAGGTTTAATAGGTGGGATTTCAAGCCTTATAAATTCAATTCAAAAATACTTTATTAATCCCAAAGAGAAATTAAATGGGGTTGGGACCATCAGTTGTGTTGTGCAGGAGGTGGATACAGTACACAGCTGATAGTTACTGAATAGACTGTTAGAATTTGTATTATGGCAAGAAAAAAGCAGCTAAGTAAAGAAAAACGAGTGGCCATCATTACTTTAAGAAATGAAGGTCAGTCAGTCCGAACAATTGGGAAAACTTTGAAATGTCCCCAAGTGCAGTCGCATAAACCATCAAGCGCTACAAAGAAACTGGCTCACATGAGGTCCGCCCCAGGAAAGGAAGACCAAGTCACCTCTGCTGCGGACGATAAATTCATCTGAGTCACCAGCCTCAGAAATCGCAGGTTAACAGCAGCTCAGATTAGAGAACAGGTCAATGCCACACAGAGTTCTAGCAGCAGACACATCTCTAGAACAACTGTTAAGAGGAGACTGTGTGAATCAGGCCTTCATGGTAAAATAGCTGCTAGGAAACCACTGCTGAGGACAGGCAACAAGCAGAAGAGACTTGTTTGGGCTAAAGAACACAAGGAATGGACATTAGACCAGTGGAAATCTTTGCTTTGGTCTGATGAGTCCAAGTTTGAGATCTTTGGTTCCAACCACCGTGTCTTTGTGCGGCGCAGAAGAGGGGAACGGATGGACTCTACATGCCTGGTTCCCACCGTGAAGCATGGAGGAGGAGGTGTGATGGTGTGGGGGTGCTTTGCTGGTGACACTGTTGGGGATTTATTCAAAATTGAAGGTATACTGAACCAGCATGGCTACCACAGCATCTTGCAGCGGCATGCTATTCCATCCGGTTTGCGTTTAGTTGGACCATCAATTATTTTTCAACAGGACAATGACCCCAAACACACCTCCAGGCTGTGTAAGGGCTATTTGACCAAGAAGGAGATTGATGGAGTGCTGCGCCAGATGACCTGGCCTCCACAGTCACCGGACCTGAACCCAGTCGAGATGGTTCGGGGCGAGCTGGACCACAGACTGAAGGCAAAAGGGCCAACAAGTGCTAAGCATCTCTGGGAACTCCTTCAAGACTGTTAGAAAATCATTTCAGGTGACTACCTCTTGAAGCTCATCAACAGTATGCCAAGAGTGTGTGAAGCAGTAATCAAAGCAAAAGGTGGCTACTTTGAAGAACCTAGAATATAAGACATATTTTCAGTTGTTTCACACTTTTTTGTTCAGTATATAATTCCACATTTGTTAATTCATAGTTTTGATGCCTTCAGTGTGAAGCTAAAATATTCATAGTCATGAAAATAAAGAAAACTCTTTGAATGAGAAGGTGTGTCCAAACGTTTTCTTGTGTACACACGCACACACATATATATATATATATATACACACACACACACACACACACACACAGTGCTCAGCATAAATGATTACACCTCACCAGATCTGCCAGAAAGCCTTTAGTTTCCTTTCAGAATCAACATTTTCTATGGGGTACTATATGATAAATTACTCCCATAAGTGTGGGCAAACGAGTGCAAGCCAGATTTGTTTATTTGTGGACAAAAAAATAATTTTCCTAACAAATTCATGAAATTCTGTTTAATTCAATTCATGATATTTCTATAATGCCAATTCACAACACGTCGTCTCAAGGCACTTTACAATATCAGTTCAATCAAATCATACAGATTATGGGTACAAACATTCCGCTCCACTTTGATTGATCCTAATTATCAAACAGTGCAGGCAAATTCAGTTTATTATTCAAAGTGGACAGTCGCTTGTATTGATTTTGCAGCAATCCCTCATATTAAACATGCATGTAGGGACAATGGAGAGGAAAATTCCCTTTCTAGCCCACATTGACTACATCCCAGTTAAAACCTTAGGAGAAAAGCCAAACCTAAGACTGCAACCTTCTAATTAACAAGAATTCAACCACAGGTGAGTCTAATTATTTACTCAAGAGGTGTCAAGCAGACACGTGACTAGAAAAGGACATCACTTAACAAAGAAAGCCGCTTCTCATTTCATGCTGTCAGGTTTTGGGACATTTCTCTTCCATGTGGTGCCATAGCTGAGAAAGGAAATAATTTATTTATTAATAAAAGGTGAGGGCAACAAGAAGATCAGCAAAGCTTTACATATCAGTCAGATATCTGTGAGATGGTTGCACTTCCATCTCACAGAGACGTCCAGGCCATCCACGGAAGTTAAAACCTCCACAGAATTATATTTTAATGAGATGGGTTGAAGAAAATCACTGTGCAGGTTTACTTCAGTAGAATACCAATCTAGAGTGACTGTTTCTTGTGACACCATATGATGCACACTGCAGAGGATTGGCATGCATGGGTATCATCCACGTAGGAAGCCTCTCCTAAAGCCCAGGCACAAAAATGCATGCCTAGAATTTGCCAGGCCCCATGATGAAAAAGATGAAGAGTACTGGGACTCTGTTCTCTGGGGTGACAGGACAATAATCACAGTTTTTGGAAGGCACCTTTTTTGATGGTTTCCAAATTATCTGGCCTCGCAAAGGTGAGGATTTAAAAGAAAAATGCACGGTTCCTACAGTGAGACATGGTGGTTTTCTTGTGTTTGACAGAGTGATTTAAATCTTTTCAAAGGTGTTGTTCTCATTTATGCTGATCACTGTACATTCAGGCATTTATAGGGTTAAGATCTTAAAAGTAGTACTAATATTGATATGACGATTTTACTTTAAAGTAACATTAATCAACTAACCTATTTAAAACTGGATAAGGAAAAATTACAGCAGCTTCTGTTTTATCCATTTTCCACATCATTGGTTATAAAGTTTATTGCACCAAACCATATGAGGCATTTGCGTACTTCATCTCTCTCAGGGTCCACTTAGGCTGTCTGAGTTAGAAGCCTGTTATATGCGCTGTTATGGCTACCCACTCCGCATCCACAACTATGGTTTCTACTCCATTGGAGAGATGCTAGAGGCAGCGAGAGACATGATCGCAATCCAGCAAGGGAGGCTGGGCTCGGTTCTGTTGCTGAAGGAGCACATGCTACCCAGGCCGCTCATTAGACCGTTCAGCTCACCAAGGAGAACTGGGCCGATAAAGCCACCATCAGTTTACTCTCACGGGCCATCGCTCAAAAACTCTGCCATCAAAGTTCCTGTGCCAACAGAACCTCCAGGTTTGTTTTGGATGGTTAAATTCACTAGCTCCTGGAAAACAGTTGGTTGCATTTGTTTTACTTTTCTGTTCTTAAAACACGTCTCTGCTCTCTTGCTGATGTTTTAGTGAGGCAGAGTCCTTTGGAACCACCTAAGACAGCTTTGGACCCTGACCATGAAGTGTCACATGGCAGTTGGAAACTGGGGATGGGGGAGAAGAGCCATGGTTCTAAACCAGCGCCCTGTGAGGACGGTGGGCTCTTTCATCAAAATGTACTTAAGGTCTGTTCTCATTGGAGAAGATGTTTTATTGTGTGTGTTTCGTGCATATTTTAGGTGCATGTTAAGCATTTAGGGTGTGCCAATTAGTTATTTTTATGTAGGTTGGAAAAGCTAGAAAAAGTAGTTGTCAATGCCTTTTGTTTTTGTGAATAAAAAAAAGAAAATTTATGTCTGAAATAGATTTGGTTGTTTTGCTTCCTGGCTGATTTTCTCCCCATATCTTTGTTAGCTTGAAGAGGAGCTTCAACATCAGATCTTGGAGAACAGCATCGCAGGCACCGTTAGTCAAGAGCTGAAGGAGAAGCTACGAAAGGTCAGACGTCACCCCAGTTTCTACAAATGTTCCTTGAAGCTGTGGATGTCTCCCCAGTGCACCTGCCATTATGGTTCTTTTATATACAGCAGCACAAACTGCAAGGAGCGGGATGACGTGGAGTATAAACCACGACCACTGACATGATCACAAAAACAAGGCACCAAAATTTTCTCAAGTTTTTCACTGTTTGAACACACGCCATAAATGCAACAACCTGTCACATGCAGATTAAAGTTTTACTTTTAATCCAAATTGTTGTTTACTATTTCTGTTTAGTAATTTTCTTTGTGTGATATACCTTAGATGTATGATTGCAAGTTGATTATGCAGTAATAAGACTAATAAACCGACAACACTCTGCAGGTTGTTGGTGAGACGAGTGGTGGACTGTCAGTTCATCATCTCCCTGCTGAGTACAAGGTAAAACAAATAATTAAAATATGTTTTGCATATATACAGTTGAAATGTATATTTATATTTTTTTACATTGTCATTAAATCAGACTAAACCTTTCCTGTTTTAGGTCCAATAAGATTAGAAAAGTATTTACATTGGCTAAATGAAGGGTTTTTTATGTTCTTTAAATTCAGAAGTTTACATACACTAAGGCCATGAGGTCATAAATATGTAGGTTTCCGAGTTGTTAATTTACAGCATTTGAGTTGATTGTACAGCATCTTGGAAAAATCAAAAGAAATCAGTCAAGTCAAATTTATCCTTGGGTTCAATATATCAATGCACCAGAAGGTAATATATTAATCTTTTTTAAATAACACGCTAGTATATTACCTCCGACTGCATTTCTGTGCTTTCCAGGTCTCGTAGTTGTTTGAAGGTGGAGTTGAATTAATTTGATCTGCCGAAGTACAGATGGCCAACCAAAGTAACTCCGCATAGAAATATGGACAAAATATGTTGTTCCGCTCAACAACATGGCTATTTAACTTGTTTTAAAATACTACGGTCAGCTTAAACAGATGGTTTACGAATGTCTTGCAGTTAGCTTTCATCATCTCGAAGATTTCTTAAAATTTCCAAGAAGCTCACGGTGATATGATGGCGTTTTACTACCGCTGAGGGAACTATTGCTCCAAACTGTTGGTTTCATCAGAGAAACAGTCTGTTCCCAAACACTGATGTATTTTCAACATTCTTGGTTATTTTTTATCAGTGCGATTAAATGCTGTAATTAATATAGCAGACTTATTAAAAACGCCGCTAAAAGATGTGATGAATAAATATTAATATATTTATGCGGTAAAATGTTTTCTTCTGAATTCTACAAAAAGAGGTGACGTTAAGTTTATGTACGTTTCATTAATATTTGAACATGAGACCTGTTTAAAACTTGTTTGTGTCTTCCATTTTAAACCTGATTGATTTTACTCTGGTGGCCATAAATTTGAAATTGACATCCCTGAATTAGGGGATGAAAATTAAAATATTTAATTTACAGTGTTCTTTACCACATTTTTCAGTGTGGTATTAAGTTTGTTCATTTGAGATTTCCCTTGCTAAAAGGTGTCAATATTAACCATTACAAAGCTGACTATTGTGTGCAATGGGCAAAATAAGTGAAAGATCAATGAAAAAACATTGAGCACAAAGGTTTTTAGATCATTTTAGAAATGTATCTGGGTCTTAAATTTGAATGGTCTGAAAAATACTTAAATTAACTCTAATTACAGAAAGGCTGCAAGGGTCATTAATCCTTGTAAACCTGTACCAACATGGAATGAAAAGCCTTTCAGGAAGAACCATGAAGTCTAAAAGCAAAATGAAAAACTTATTTTAATTTTCGAATGAAGGACGGTATATAAACTTCTGAATTTTAAGAAACTGTTTATTTTTTTTAAATGTTGCTTATTATTCTGGTATTTAACAAATATATAAATAATTTTGGTTATCCATACTGGTTTCTTTCAGTCATTCACTTGGATGCATTGGCAAGAAAATGTCATCCTGTGGTGCCGTGATTTTCTTAATTAGTGAGCTTTTAACGTGAACAAGCTTTGTAGTTATCAGTCTGTGTCTTATTAATATATTTATAAATGACGAATGCTTTTTTAATCTTCTGTGACATTTTTTATTCTCCATCAGAGGCATTTTGGAGAAGACTTGCCATTTTTACAGAGTGGTTTTCTCAGTGTAACTGAACTTGTTGGTGCCCTGAGTGACATTTTCCACCTAAAACCGGCAGAGGACAACGACGGACACAGTTGGATCGTAGTAGCCTTAAGAGACTGTGATAACATGCAACCAGGTGTGGTGTGTATGCACACTGATAACTACTGAAAGTATTCACCAACCAAATCATCTTAGTACACACAGAGATACAGATTTCTTGTTTCCTTCGAGGTCCTTTCGGTTTCTACCTTCTTTCAGAAGACTAATTTGCTTCTAATTCATTTATTGTACTTAAATTTTAAGTAAATTCAACGATTAAATGCAACAAATGGTGTCTATATAAGAAAACATGTTGCAATTTTATGGAGAACTAGAAATTGAGGGATCACAAGAATATGTCCCTAAAGGCACCAAAGACTATGTCTTTAACCTGTAATTGATTTAGACTAAACTGGAAAGCTTCATTAACTTCCTGTTTGTTAGTGCGTTTACAGATGCATTTTGATGCCTTTTTTTCATGAACACTTTTCAGTATTTGATCTGCTGATTAAGTGGAAAATGGGCGGATTTTATTCACTGGCTGATTGATTGGTGCGTTTCTTCATGATTTTATTTTTGTTCATGTCATCTGACATTTACTTTTTACGTATTTATTTGCACCTTTTGGATCTGGGTGTTCAAAAAAATCACATAAAGAGCCACATTTTGAATAGCGACTCCTTCTGTTTGAGAAGTGAACTGCTGCAAGTGTATTGCGAACAAACGCTGGAACGAATGTTTAATATGACTGACAACAACCTGATCATAAGGAGCTTCAAATACTTCTGAAGATAACTCTTCATTCAATTCAAAAATACTTTATTAATCCCAAAGGGAAATTAAATGTTGTAGCTCATTATGAAGGTTTCTTCAAATAGCCGCTTAAATAAATAACACGAATATAATGCTCTGATAATAACTAACGTAATTTTATGTGCACTATTATCAATTATTTACTTGTATTTTGGCCCGTTAAATTCTTAACACTCTTCAGCTGTTAGTTATTATGGTACAGTGTGGTTGGTGTTTGCGTACGATAGCATGTGAATGTTGGAAAGTGTTATTTAGTGCAGATGTTGCACTGGCTCAAGAAACTTTTTCAACAGGTCAGAGATAACCCTGATACAGAATTGTATCTTTAATCTGAGCAAAAACCTGACTTTTCCTTAAAATTTTCCAGGTTCAGCAGAAAATAATGGAAGTACCGACTGTGTTAAGCTGCCATCTAATAGCTACTACTTCAGCTTAGAAGAATCTCCATGGGAAAAGGGATGCAACAATATCCCGTCAGATAGTGAGAATGAGTTGGAGTCCAGCAAAGTGTCTAAGGTTCAGGAAATGGTAAGACGGCTGCAACTGGACGAAAAACAAGGGAGGAGCAATGTGGACTTCTGTATTTTATCAGCTGTTACACTTTGTCGGTGAAAGTAAAAATGTTAAAAACAACAACTCTGCTCTAGCAATGAGGAATTGTTGTGCAGTTTGTTTAGGTTATTTTTTTAATCATCTTCTTAAGAATTTGGATTTATTATGACGATGATGAACTCTACATGATTTTGTTTCCTAACCCCAAAAACCGAAAATATTATTGGAATGTTTTGTTCCCCCATTGGTTCTATAACATTATATCTTCTTCAACAACCTGTAAGTATGTATATTTTCTTTTCTTGTTTTGCTTGTCGGTTTGTGGAGCAGTACTGTATATGTGATTGTTAGGCTTAGACTGCACACGTTTTATTGCTAAAAAAGACTGCACATGACTTTAAAACGGTTTTTATCATAACTTTTGTTGTTATTACAACAAATACCATAAAATACTGTAATAAACCTTTAAGCTCACATTGCTCCTTCCGATTTGGCAAAATTTGTTTTTGGGCTGTAAATCTTTCAGTCTAGGCAAGGCAAGTTTATTTTTATCGCACATTTCAGCAACAAGGCAATTCAAAGTTCCTTCTATGATGACAAAAATATTTTAAAAAGTACGTATCAGTGGCATGATAAAGGAAAGTAAAAAAAAAAAAAAGATGGACTACAGATTGAAATTATTGACCTCAACCCCCTGCAGAAAAATCAATTCTTTGATGCACTCTGTGCTTTTTGGTCCATATTTTTTCACCATATAATCAAATGTTTCTCCCTGGAGAGGAACTCTTTTGGCCCATTACGCATCCCCCCTAACTATTGTTAGGAGAGTCTATCTCAACCACGGTCAGTCGGGGAGGGGTCTTCCACAGTGAACTGCTTCTCACTGTCTAGATCCTCACATACACAAATCCTGTTTTAAAAATATAACCATAATCCTATTAAACAGGCTTCCTTTCTTTGGCAATAATAAGTAGAACAATTGTGTTGCTAAACAGCCCATAATATTGTCACAAATGATAAAACTACTGGAACATCTATTATGGTGACAGTGGGGGAAAATACTAACTTGGTAAGTAATAATCAACATCCTCAGTTTAGAAATTTTGCAAACATTGTTAGATTTCATTATTGCAGGTTGAATAATTTTTATTATGGAAAATTATGTTAAAGGTACATTGTGAACAAGATTTTGTTTTTGTTGGAAAATACTTCTCACTCTGCTCACCTTGATCTGTTCTCATGTAGATGCCGGAGATTTACCCGGCCATGGAGGTACGTTGCAGATCCCCTGTGCCCCTGGACGCCATGCAAAATCAGCGTCTCAAACCGCCGACCCGCCGCTGGCCTCGAGAGCTGGTAGCAGTCTTTGTGGAGCAGGTGGAGTCGCCAGGATCCTTCTACGTTCGGTTCAGTGAGACGGAGGAGGCGTGTGCTTTGGAGAGCTTAATGTTTGACATGAGGTGATGCATCTGTTTGTGGCAACTTAAAACCTGTTGAGAAGATAATTCAGTTATTTACTCTGTTGAAGCTGTATTTTTTCCAATGACTACTTAAAGTTATAAACTAGGGTATATTATTCCCATTGAGCTGACCTGGTCATGTCATTTTATTTCTTATTTTCCTCCTTGTACTCCTCTCTTAGGCGTTGTTACAGCTGTCCTGAAGTGTCAGAGCGGTACCACCTTCTCGACCCGTTCATTAGACGGGGTCAGGTCTGCTGTGTGTCACCCAGTGGAAAATGGTTCTACCGAGTGGTGATCCACAGAGTTGTAAACTCGTCTCATGTTGAGGTGTTTTATGCTGACTTCGGTGATGTGACATTGGTCCAGACTTCCGACCTGAAGTTCCTCAAGTACGCATGCTTTCAGGGTCTACTGCACAAATGTTCTTAGAGCCTTGTTGGGTCTGTTCTTCTCTTTTCCTCTCTACAGTTTCTTTCTTTTTCAGGTCCAGTTTTTCTGTACTTCCAGCACAAGCAGTTCCTTCATCACTCGCTGGAATCAAGCCAGCTTCAGTAAGTTAAAGTGAAGGTAGAGAGCCTGTTGAAACGCTTCCTGTGTTGCTGTATGCAGCACTTCTGTATCACTGTTGACTTTCAATTCCTTCATGAACAGTGCCTTGAAAAAAGTATTCATTCCTTTGAGCTTTTAAACACTTTGTCAAATTAAAACCACACATTTCTATTTATTTAATCTGGACTTTATGTGATGGAAAAACAGAAAGTAGATTAAAACTGAAGCCGAAGGAAAAGGAGAGTTTAGAAAACAATGAACAGAACTTTGGGGGTGCGTTTATATTCAGCTTCTTTCACTCAGATACTGCTAAATAAAATCCAGTGCAGCCACTTGCTTTCAGATGCCACCTAATTACTCCGTAATGTCCACCTGTATGTTATTGAACCTCAGTATAAATGCAGCTGTTGTGTGAAGGAATCAGCGTTTTGTTAGAAAACATTAGGGATCATGAAGACCAAGGACCACAGATGCAGAGGTTTAAAACGGTATCCAAGCTTTGAAGATCTCACAAAGCAGGTTTTAATCCATCATCTGAAATTGAAACCAATATAGCACAGCCACTTACCTACCCAGACATGGACAGCAACCTAAACTGACAGGTGGGGCGAGGAGAACAACATTAAGGGAAGCAGCCAAGAGGCCCATGGTAACTCTGGGGGAGCTGCAGAGAGCCTTAGACCAGGTGGGAGATTCTATCAACCTTACAACTGTTTGGTGTCCTGGGCTTTATAGAGAAGGGACTAGAAGAAAGTTACTGTTGAAACAAATAAGAAGTCTTATTTACAGTTTTGCACAAGCCATGTAGGAAATGCAACAAACTTGTGAAAGAATTCACGCTCTCGTCAGATATAACCAAAATGAAACTATAGTTTATAAATGTGTTGGGAATGGCCCAGTCAAAGTCCCTTATTTCTATTGAGAATCTGTGGCAAGACTAAAAATGATCAGATGCTCTCCATCCAACCTGACTGAGTTAGGAAGAGAACCAGGCAGTCGTTATATGTGCAAACTTTACAAAGTATGGAATCAGAGGGGCCACACCTTTCAGATTCTTCTTAATAAAAAAATGTCCCTTTAACTCTGCAATTATTCAGTGTGTTGCCTCGGTCTGTTGCATTTAATAAAATACAAAAAAATAGCAATTTTGAGTTGTATTGTGTCAAAATGTGAAACTGTTCAAGAGGGATGATAACTTTTGTTTAGAATATAGGCTGTAAGCATTCTGAAGTTAATTCAAAAAATATTCTCAACATGTTTCTGGAGAGGCCTTTCATTAATTTTTATTGACACTTTTCGATTTTGACAAAACCTTTGTTAGTACTTGGGTACAGCGGTGAACCAGAAGTTAAAATAAAATTGTGACTTTTGTCTTTACTGACAGCATAAAATATAAAAATGTTATTGTTTTTCTTTCGGGCGAAAACTGTCCATGTTTACTGAAGTTCTCAGCTGTTGCTGGTTCATTGCAGGATAACTGGACTGCAGAATCGACCGTGTCCTTCCAGAAACTGTGCTCTGATCGCACCCTAGTGGGCGCTCTGGACTGCTACACTGGAGATGTGCTGCAGCTCTACGTGTGTGACACACACACCGAAGAGGACATCTATGTACACACAGCCCTGATTAACCAAGGCCACGGCGTCACCTGTAGTCCTGCAACTGCTACAGCAGTAAGTCTCTCACAAAGCAATAGATTCAGTTCAATTCTGAACACCAGTTCTCAACGAAAACTAATTATAAGACACTTGAAAAGATAGAGAGGCTATTTTTATGTGCATTTTAATTATATACAAACTGTTTTAGTCTTAATTCATTCAATACATTTTTTTCATTCTTAGCCAGTTCAATACAGGCAGATTAAATTCATATCCAGGTACAGTACAAAGTAGATGGAGATCAACTGGGAACTGATTTTATTAGAGAGGATCCTGGAAATGAAATCCCACCTCCCATTTTTCTGTTGGGTATGCCAGGAATCACAAGTAAAACTGCAGTCTGTGATGAAAGTGCTCTGTTGAGAACATCAGGGTTCCTTCAGAATGTGAAAATGTCTGGAATTTTGGTTGGCTTTGGTTTCTGTATTTTCCAGCTTTGGATAAGTATGGAAAAAGGAAAACTATTAGGAAAATTGTTTGTATATTCAGAATTTGTTTGCAGTCCAGTTATGTAAAGGTTTTCCTTCCCTCCATCTTTCTTCTTTGTCTTTCCTATCTTCCCTGTCCTTTCTCCCTCTCTTGTGTCCCCAATTTGCTCTTCTCACCTCTCTCAGGGTCTTTGTTCATTCCTTGCTGTCTTTCTGCTTGTGTCATGTGACTTTCTTGTTGCTCCTGTTTCTTCTGTCCTTGTGTTCTTCCTTCAGTCTTTTCTTCCTGTCTTCTGCCATTTATTCTTTCCTTAATACCTTTGTCCCTTCCTTCCCTGTAGTCTTTTGTTCTTGTCCCTCCCTTCTTTTCTGTTGTCCTCCCTCCCTGTGGTTTTTGCAGGTTCCATATTTAAAATAGTTTATAAAATGGTCAAAAGACTCTAAATCTACACTAAAGATGTCTAAGAGCCCTGGAACGCACAGGGAAATAACTTATTTAACAAAGAACAATAACAGAAGCTGCACCAGAAACACCTTTTAAGTTTATCCAGTGCATTGCAAAATTACACACTGCAGTATGAATAGTGTCACAATGAATCAATATAAATGTTATACTGTGTTTGAGTCTAAGTTGTCTGTTTATTTGATTCATGTTTTTCTTGTAATATTTTTTGTTCTTCAGTTGTGTGCCAAGGTCACACCAGTGAGTCTTTACATGGGAGAGGGCATGGTTGAGCTCCCAGAAATTGACGAGGAGCTGATTTTGTCTTTTAAATCCAGAGACGCTTCTGGACAGTCCGAGGAGGCCTCAGTAAAGGTAGTCCAAACACGCTGCAAGGGATTAAGTTGGGATTTGTTGTGTGAGGGAGTTCACTAAATGTAAATAGCTGCAATAGATGCATTGTGTTAGTGACCAGAAATCACAGGAACTGTTTTGACGTCTTCCTATAAACTTCCTATAACGCATTCAGCCATTTTTGTAATTTGATAACAATAACCTAGCAGTTCAGAAACAAGACAAAACAGCAAAAACAATGCAAAACTGTTTATGTAATAATACTATTCAACACACACAATACAGTTATGACCTCAAGGAGCTAAAAGCAGCTAAAAGCGGCCTGTCATATCAACACACAGTAAGTTCACGTCTAAAATAAAGTTTGTCATTTTAGCGTTATTTGCAGCTTACAGCTTTGCTGTCTCCATCGTTTCCATAGACGGAAGGAAGTGACCCCTTAATCAGATGAAGTCTTTCAGCAAATCCTTCTTGATACTGGCGGAGGTTGCTGAAGGCAGTTTTCCTTAGTGGTGAAAAAGGAATTTCCCCAATGATGTGGGAACCTTTCCATCAAAAATAAAAATGAACCAGGCACTTTGGGGGAGGTTCTGATGCTGGGGGACGGTGTAATGAATTGTGTGGGTTAATACACCCAACAATTGAACCGAACTTATCCTCTTTCAGCATAGGAATACTTGAGCTTGGACTACAAATCCGCAGTGAGAAATAAATATGGTGGATACACGAAATTGATCAGCCGGACGTCCATGACATTATTTAGATGTTCCGCACAAATACTGTGACATAGCAGTTGGAAAAATGTGACAGATGATAGAGAAAACTGAACAGACTGAAAAATATATAAAGATCTCTCCGCAACACCTGGAGAGACATTCAACTTTTCTGCACTCCTACAGACTCCCAAGTACACAACAAAATGTATTTAAAGGCTAAAAAAGTGGATTTTGCATGATATGTCCCCTTTAAAATGCCCATCTCCTTCGGCTTCAAATAAGATTGGAAGAGACAAATACAGGTGAAATGCAGCCCATTACTACTGTTACATATTGATCATTTTGAGATGGAAGTGTTTTAATTATAATAAAAAAGAATGAAGCTTTATTATTGAGCTTTCCAAATTGCTGTGATTGACTCTCAAAGAAATGGTATTAATGTTGCTGCACAACGGGCTCAATAATCAGACATTTGGTTTTTTGGCGGACTTGTCCACTTTCCTCATTTCTTCTCTCATTTTTGTCTCACGTCCATTTTCACATGCAGTCTTTCAGCAGGGCTGTTAAGCTTTGGTTCCCCTCTGTCCAAAGCTCTTATCTTGCCAGCCATACAGTTGTGCTGCTGGCCCAGAACACCACATGTACACTGATGAACACAGTCATTGTGTGTTGTTGTATAAAACACACACATCTCTCTGAAGGGGAGCTACTGCCAATGCTGCTTAATGTATAGCCACACTGTTGGAAGGTCACAGCTGGATGCTGGACTGTAAATAAGATGGCAGCCAATCAGTGGGTTGTTTATTGGACTTTGGATTTTAAGACTCCCATTCTGGTAATGAGGGGTGTGTTGTGAGACTAAACATGAGAGAAAGAACTCTTTACATTGTTACTCTGACATCTAAACCATATTTTTATTTGTTTGATATATTTTAGAATTGATTAAATGCTGGCAATAAATGTATACCATAATAAACCTCCTTTCGCAAGCTTGGGCCCGACTGCAAACTGAAATGTTGCAGCCAAAGCTCACTACAAACAAAAATCATTAAAGCTGGCATATGTTGGGTCAATAGTTTTCATATCAAGTGCTTTAGTTTAGTTTAGTGTGAAGACTTTAGACAGCTAGTCTCAGAAAATCAGACTGTAAGGAGCAAATGCAGGCCAACTTATTTTCCTTTTTATTGATGAAAAACACAGACAATTTGGTCCATCATGTGCAGCTACACGGTGGTGCAGTTGTTTCCTTGCAGCAAGAAGCTCCTGGATTGAAATCTGGGCCTGAGGTCTTTCTGCATGAAGTTCGCATGTTCTGCCTTTGCATATGTGGGTTCTCTCCTGGTACTCTGCCTTTCTCCCACAGTCCAAAAACATGCATGTTAAGTGAATTGGTCTCACTAAATTGCTCTTAGAAGTTAGTGTGTGTGGGTGCATGGTTGCTTGGCCTGTTCATCTCTGTAATGGACTGGCAATCTGTCCATGGTGTACCCTATCCCTCATCTTATTGGTGCTGGAGATGGACACCAGCTCCACCCCACGACCCTGCATGGATAAGCATAGATTCTCATTTTATTGTCCAGGAAGATAATTAAAAAACGAAATCCTCCAAAACCAACATAATTTATTTCAGGACATTGGTTTAAAACATTTTTCATTATGTAATGTTTTAAAACAAGATTTTTCTGCAAACCTAATATTTGTACAGGAGCTAAGACTACCATCTGTTTAAATAACTGCTGTTTCTTTACGACCCCAATCTCAAATGCTGTTGTGTCTTGTGTGGCTTACTGATCGTTAAAATACTGCAGCTTGCAAGGAAACAGAATTTGTTTTTACAAAATATTAAAAACCAAATAGTTAATAGGCTAAAAACGAACTGGTTCACACGTTTTTTCACAAACTATTATCCTTAGCTGGCACAAAGGAAACCAGTTCCGCTAAGATCCCGAACCCAGTTCTGTGTATAAGTTTTAAATGTGATTCATTTTTGCCTCAGGTTGATGATGAAGAGATGCCCCCTCTGGAACTGATTGAGGAGAGTGAATTCATCCATCAGATTCAGGTTTGATAACCACTGCCTTTTAGTTTAAGGGTGTCCTGTCTTTGAAACTTTTACTTTTGGTGTTTCATTTTACTGTTAGTTGTGTCTGTATTAACAAAAGCCTGAAAATCTGAAACTTGAGTAAATAATTTAAAATCTGTAGCAGAGAAGTTTCAATATAAGGCAAGTGGGGGGATATAAGCTTCTTCTCTACAATGTGTATATTTTATGGTTAAAGAAAGTCATTGCTTGTTTTGTTTTAGTCGCAGTTTTTATTTCATGTTATTGTTCTGTGTAAATATTAACAGGTGAGCTAAACTAATGTCAGAGACTAAGAGGGGGCAGGTTTAGGTGTAGAGTTATTTGAGAATAAAAACAGCTGCATGGTGAGAGTGAGCAGTCTCGTTTGATTGCATGTTGTAACTCTGTAAATATTGTCAGAACTTTCTAGGAAGAGAGGACTTTATTGAAAATACCTGCGGCTGGACTAACCATGAGTTGTGGGACCTCAACCCGTTTACCGCGTCCTGACTGCCTCTAGCCCATCTTTAAAGCTACTAATGGGATTTAAAGCTCCAACGCAAGTTTATTTGTGTAAAGGTGTATTTAAAAGTACATTTGTGTCGCACAGGAGGTCTTTCAAAATGCTTTCCATGGTACTACAGGAACAAGGTTACACAAATTATAGCAAAGATAAGAAATATATCAACAGAATAATGGCCTATTCTAAGCATTTGATTGATGTTAAGGAGCATAGAAACTAAATGCTGCCGCTGCTTCTTTTGTTATTAACCCAGGTTTCAGCGTAGAATGGGTTTATTTTATCTTAATATAAATTAAGAGGCCTGCATGTAACCTTTCATTTAATTTTTTTTTATGCATTTCAGCATTTAGTGAAGTTATTAGATTTTAGAACAATTTGTAAGCTTCTAGTTGAGATGAACTAATCGGTTACATCTGACTGCTTGTTGTGTATTTTAATGGTTAAGGAACCCACCCCATGCAGTGGCCTTCTAACTGATCAAAACCCCAGCTGCTGTGAACAAGACGTGGCCTCCACTGATGAATCAACATTACAAACTTCTTCTCCACTCGCACCTCCAGACCTGATCCAGACTAGGAACACCGCCGCTCTTTGCCAAACTGAAACAAAAGTGACAAAAACATAATTTGTTTGAGTTCATCTTAAAAAAAAAATAAAAGCATTCTGTTTTGGATCCAAAAATATAAATTCCTTTAAATTACTATTTCATATTTTTTCTCTGACTCCTCAGGCACTGGACACCAGGTCTCCACCAACTTCACCCAGCTCTGACTCCAGCTCCTGCTGTGCTCAAGAGGAGGTCAAACAATCTCCGAAAGTCACAACCTTCTCGTTTGCTGGACCATCCTTAATCCTAAGGACACTGAACCAGAGCTGCACCAAAGGTACTGTCAAAAATTAGGGGGATTTTTGACAATCATCATTTAATGGCATTAGGAAGCAATGTTTAGAACAAATGAAGACATCTTTTCATACAGACACGTTTGTACATTTTTGACCTATTTTTTTTAGATTTTGGAGCCTCTCTTGAATGGCGATGAACTTTTGATTCAGGAATCAGACCGTTTTTTCTTTTTTGTTTAGTTTTTGCTGTTTAGTTTAGAATTATTGAGTTTATACCGTGATGCTGTGGTTTAGTTTTTTTATGGTCAAATTAATGAAACAAGCAGTTGTAAGAGTGACGTATACCTTGCCATCACTTGACTCCTTAAGTGTCCCCAGTTTAATGTCTGGGTTAGCACACCACTTGCTTTGCGTCGCTTACCTTTAAGATCCACAGCACTGTCCACAGGTATTTTGTCTTTACCTAATGATTTCACCAAGAAACATGCAACTCACCCTCTAAAACATTGTGCCACAGAAGTCCATTGTTCAGTTACACATAGTGAACTTATTTTTTGTCTTTCAATGCTTTCAAGTCCAGTCTTACGCTTCTTTAACATAAGGTAAGCAGGGAGGTTTTGCTTTAATGAATATACCTCTAATTATGACACCCATGCATTTAGGGACACGTGGAACACATCTTAGTGTTTTCCCCGTACGTGCGCTGTCCTTTTTCTTAACCAAACTAATTTTCTAACATTAGCACTCTGACCTTCATTAACCTGCACATGCATATTCATTCAATTCTTCTCTCTTGCTTTATCAACACAGTGAAAGGCCTTGAATAAAATTAGAGCGTGTCCATGGATGCAGAAAGGGCGTATTGATTTCTGTCCTGCTGCTCGCAATGGTGAATGTATCTGCAATGAGAACCTGACACAGATCCAATTAGACCTGTTACCAGAGCTATTTGACCCAACAAGCTGCTTTCATTGCATTTGCTCTGACATTGATACTGTGCTGCTCCAACTGCCTTTTACTTGCACCATGTTAGTGGGGGATAAAGGCGGGAGACAGACTGGAGCAATGCAGTTCACACTACTACACAATTGTAGATAGGAAACATTTGATACTAATGTAAAAGAGTACATAAAAGATTAGAGGTCATAGTTTGGAGGATTCATACTGGGTTCTCCCAGGTTTATGTTTCCCAGGATATCAGAGACTTGCAGGGATTCGAGTCAGAAAACGTAGTTCTATGGGCAAAGATGTCAGTGAGCTGTGTATGCACTTGTGTTTTGATATGACTGTCTTGGATCATTGTTTGTGTTGGCTGGGTTTGAAAGTAAAGCATATTGTGTCCTGGCTCAGGCCCACATTTTTTGTCAATCTTCTCAGCAGTTTTTACACCAATAGAGGTTCCAGTGCTGGACCAAGTCTAGGGGCTGAGAACAGGGAACATCAAAGCGTTTCACATATGAACTTAAATTTTACACTTTTAGGTTAACTTAAGATTTTTAAACATGTTCAAATTTCTCTAACTTTTTATTTATATATTTTTTGTAGTGGCAGATACTTTGTTCCTTTAGAGGTTCTTAATGGTGTTCTTTGCTCTTACACAGGGTAACTTGAATTTTCAAAGCTGCATGACGTTCGAAAAGATGTCACCTAAAACACACGTAGGTTCATCGTTTATTTCTAAATGACGACCTGACTCGGCAAATGCAGCGCCAAAAAGTCAGTAAATGTTCGTCTTGCTCAGGATCTCTGCTGAGAGAGGAGTTTATAGAAACGGCACGCTAACACTAGCTTGTTTTTCTGGGTGTTGACAGGCGCTGGTTGACAATTCGGATCGGAAGATTTTCTCTTTACAATTCCTTTTAATCATGTCTGGACCAAACTTATCTGCAGAGCATTTCTCCTGCTTCATAAGCGGAGCAGTTTGTAGTTATTGTTATTGGTAGTGTAATGCTTTCAGCCTGGTCTCTGTCTGTCTGCGGGAGAGCTCAGCTTCGGCTAAGTGGGTCATAAAACAGTCAGGCTTGGAGAGAGCAGCAGATATGATGTGCTCTCTTCTTTCACGGTGAACGTTGGTGTTAGGGTACACTTTTAGGATACTTTGATCTTTGGAGATCTGTTAAAACGAATGCATGAATTACCAAATTCAATGATAGTCCACACTTTTATAAATCAAACTCCGCATAATGGCCTGGGTCCGGCCCAGAGTCTGACCGAGGTCCAGCCTTTATCCTGCAGCTTTTCCTACCGGATGTAAAAAGCACTGCATCATCTGTAAAACTGTAGATCTGAACTGGTAATTAATTGTTTTTCCAGGTGCACCAATGTCTCCCCTCTTTCTGCGAAACTCTGGCATCCCGTTTCCTCTGTTTGGGGCCAGGTAGGCAGCGAATCCTGCATCTAAACAACTTCCATACCAACTGAATAAAAACCATGAAGATGAAGGTCATCTAATTATTCTGTCAAAGAAGACTCGAGTTATGTAGTTTTGAACATTTTTATGAGTAGTTTTATATGTAGAATGGTAAATCTGTTAAATTCTTTTTGTCAGTGCATTTACTGCTGTTTTCTAACAGTTACGGTAAACTGTACGTATTATTTGTTTATTTTCATACATACAAATAACCTTACAAAGGCTTCTTGTTTAAAATAAGATACTTTAATTTTCTCAAGCTGTTAGTGGCTGACTTTTCTTATGAATATCACTATTTCTGTTAGGGACAAAGTTAAAACGGTTCAAAGTTCTGTTGGAAATTATAAAACAAAACACTAGTCATGTAACATGGAATTTGTTTTGAAAAATAAATTTTGATATAGAACATCTAATTTTATTTTGTGTTTAAATGAACTAAGTTGATGTTTCCAATGTTTTCTCATTTTTACATAACGTAACATTTTCCATGAAAACAAAGCTTCTCCGCCATATTCTGTTTATTTAACACCTAATTATGTTTTATATCGTTTAGGGCTATTCCTGGATGTTTCATCCGTCTCAGCTCCTACCCAGCAGGGGGAGCGATTCTTTCCGCGGTTTTACACTGATCTGTTTTATCTAAAGTGGTTTTATACGATACAGCCATAAACCACTGTAAGACACTTTGGTTATATGACTCAAATAAATACCATCTATGAGCGTTAAATCATTTGTAGATACTTTGGTTTGATCAGGGGTCCCTATTGTCCCGTATTCCATAGGATTCAACTAATCCAAACAGGCATCAGAACCAGTTGATGGAAAAAGGGTGTGATTAAAAGACTTCAGTATATAATATACATGTAAAGTCATACGATTTACCCATTCTGATGGGTATTTATCTACAAAATGCATTTAAAAAACTAAAATATCAAGAGAAACTGATATGTAATGGTTAAGTTGGTGCAGAATGGAAGCTGGCCTGTAGACTACCATTTGTAACATTAAGGATAGTGTACATTTAAACCTCAAGCTGTTAACCTTAGCTATTAACCATAGTCACTCTAACATCTGAGATCTGGATCTGAGACGAGGACTCTGTTGAGCAATAATATGTTTAAGTTATTTAATATTTAATTAAAAACTTTCAATCTGTCATGTATTGTCTTGTGAATACCAGTGCAGTATGGCAGTGGTATTAGAACAGTAGATGAAAGAATGATTCAAGCACTGGCATTCTTAAACTGCACACACATGGAATAAATTCAATTCAAAAATACTTTATTAATCCCAAAGGGAAATTAAATGTTGTTGTAGCTCATTATGAGGGTTTCCTCAAAGAGCCGTTGTAGATGCTGATGGCTGTGGGCAGGAAGGATCTCCTGTAGCGCTACGTCTTACAGCAGATCTGAAGAAGCCTCTGACTGAAGACACTCTGTTGTTGTAGGACAGTCTCATGAAGAGGATGCTCAGGATTCTCCATAATGTTCTTCATTTTATGAAGAATCCTTCTTTCCACAATGATCTCCAGTATAGTTCTATAATTCCTTATAGAACTCCATAGGGATCCAGAACTCTGGATCCATAGGGATCCAGAACTCTGTATCCATAGGGATTCAGAGTTCCCACCAGTCTCTTTGTTGTGTGCAGTTCAGTTCATGTTTCATCCCATGGCTAGGGCTTTGGGAACAGCTGCTCTTCTTACTCAGATGAAGTAAGGGGCATTAACCCACATACTGTCTTCATAAATCAAGTTTAGCTTTAACGACCATTTATATTGTGCCTTTTCTGAGACCTCTGGAGATTATGTACAGGAGAGCTGGTTTAGTTTCCGATGATTCACAGCAGGTTTCAACGCCTATAGACATGATTTTTTTTTTGTTGGTTCAAAAAGGGATACATTTTAAGGCACATTTCAAATTAGAGAAAAAAAGATGCTCAAGTTCAACACATTTCTTTACCATGAGTATATCTCCCAAAACAAAAAGACCCATTATAAATCATAGCTTGTTTCATGCACCATTAGCGTGTTTGTGTGGCTGAAGGAGGCTGAAGACAGACACTGGGTTAACCTTGTTAAGGGTTGGAGTAATGTGGTTGCTGCTGAATTAGCAGCTAACAGCAGCAGAACATCTGTGTCCTGAACCATGGTTACTGATATTGTGATTTATGGTCCAAACCTAAAACCTTACAAAAGGAACTTAACATGTTTCTGATTAATGATCTGGATGGGTTAGGCAGCAATGGTAATTTTTCTATGTCTTCAGAATTGTCATTAAGTCTTTATTTTGACAATTCAAGTAGAAAATGTTTATATACGCAACCTGCCCCATCCAGTTGCATCAATTTACCTTTTGTTGTTTTTTCAGTGTCATGATTATATAAATTAATCTTGTGAATCTTTGAACTGGTATTGCCTTTAAACAGAAACGTCTGGGGAAAAGAATTCAGTTTTAAAAAATGTGGTTTTAAATTTAAAATTCATATTCGATCACCTTTGTTTATGTTGTTTTTTTTCTATGTGTAAAGCTCTTAATTTTTTTGTTGTTTCTTATTTTTGCTCTACCAAGACTTGCTTCCAGTTTTCAGACAGATTTTAACCAGCAGTTACCCAGATTTGGAAAAACACCATACAGGCAGTGAAGTCTGGAGGTGGGAACATCAGGGTGTGAGACTGTTCTTCAGCACACGGCACCGGTAGAACTTATTTAACTGAAGGGAAGGATGAATGGACAAATGTACCTAGACATTCATGATAAAAACATCTGCTACCATCTACCAGGAAGATGAAGATGAAGCAAAGATCCCAAACACACAGCCAAGGAAGCTCTTCAGTGGTTTCCAACATCTGGTGACAATTTCATGTCAGGTGCACCTTTTAGAAATATATTCACCCAGAAAACTGGTGATGTGTTCAATACTTATTTTACCAGCTGCAGGAGACACTCAGAAATGTGAACTTTTGCAGACATTTTAATCTTTTAATTAAGGCTGTTAAAAAGTCTTGGATTACGAGATTAAATTGATCTGGATTAATCCTTTATGCTACAGCAAGTCCCTGAGACTGTTAGGAAATGAAGCTGCTACAATAAACTGTTAATTTTAGTTGCATTTTAATCAAACGTCTACCCAAATTATTCAATAATGTAGAATATGTTTAAATGGGTGTCTCAATGGCTAAATTAAATAATTTGAGGTTTAACTGTCACCAGGTGAACCCTGGACTTTGTTTTTAAGCTTAAGAAGACATTACCACTTCTCTTTGAACAAAACATTAAGAAAACACGTTATCACCGTTTCATGTTGAAGTCAAATTAAATGGAAAACTCCTGAGGAAACCTCAATGCAAAAATGTTTAGACTTTTCCACTTCTGAAGAACGTTAAGCGCACCATGAATTTAGGTTGAAATGATTTCTTCGACTCCAGGTCAGAGGAGGAACAAACCTTTCTATCACAGATGTAAATTGTTGAATGATGAGGTATTTTCAAATCAGGGCAGCTCTAAAGAACAACCACAGGTTCAATGTTTGAGTTAATGGTCATTTTTAACCTCTGCCTGTCTCCTTATGCCAGTTTTTTTATTTTTTTATCCCTGTATAACATGAGGATCTTGGAAGGAATAGAGTGAAGAAAAACTGATTTGGAGAAATAAAATAATTGCTGTTGTGTTGGTTTGCATTTGTTCTCCCTCGAGGTCTATCATTGATTGCTGTTTTGTTTTAATGTTGATGAGTGCAGGGTTGAGTTTTGGGTTCTTCTCCCAAAAAACAAGTCAAGAGAAATTATCTAAAAATGAATAAACAATGAATGACAAACTGTAAAATTATGTAAAGACAGTATAAGGTAAGTGGAAGTAGATGTAGTTCATTCGGTTTGCTCCATCAACAGCAAAAGTGCTACATTTGCTGTCCGCTCTTTGCAACCAGTGAACTGACCAATATATTTGTGTTTGGCCTGGTCATTTATCTACAATCAACTCCATACAGGTTCCTCCTATTCCTCGCTCTTCTTCCTCCAGTTGTGCACCTGGACACAGATGTGACCAGCCTTGTTTGACAGCAGTAATTGACTGCAGCTGGGCTTCAGGCACAGTTAATAAACTATGGCAGAATCGGACAGTTCCATTAAGCAATATCTATGGCCGCCACAAATAATTGATATGCAAATATGCCGGACTGTATGCATTCGCTGTATTGTGCTTGGGCGAGAGTGCAATGCATCAAACTGCCAAAGACGATATGCTCCCTTTCTTCCATCACGATCTTTTCTACACCCCAGCCCTCATTGCTTTCCCTCTTCAAACAAATATATGTTGTACAATTTCACATTTTTAGAGAAAAGTTACCAATCGAAATATAAACGCATAATGTAGGTATAGCTATCCTTCGAGATCTGTAGGGAGTGCTTGCCCTTCAGTAAGTACTGCCATCCTCGCTCTTTTCAGATCTGTCCCATTGCTGCATAAGACAGGATTTATACAACAAAGGACTTTCAGCTATGTACCATATCTGGCATGAGCAGACTGATTTCCATGCATGTATTTGACATAAGTACACCAGCAACCAGTGTACTGTCTTAAAATGCTTAGAGAGCTCCAACTGTAAGCGCCAGCACTGGGCCTTCACTTTAGACGTGTCATTGCAATGTCTCAATGTTTAACCCCACAAAGTTCTCGAGAAAATAACGTGCCAGTGCAAAAAATTACAATTTGTTCATGATAATGTGCCAGAAAAGTAAGGACAAGGCCTGCAACAGTAAGCAAAAATATCCACAAGTCTCATTCCTTTCAAGTATTAGGCTAGCCAGTCTCAGAAAAGCTCACATTTATGTCTTGTCTGATTTGAATTAGTCAACGCTAAACATACAGAGTGTTTGCACTGAAACAAACTGTCAGCAGTAGAGTACAGCCGTCTGTTTTGAGTGCCTTCAGTTGCAAAGTAAATATTGGGTCAACTAAGGCTGAAACACTAAGGTTGGGCTCTTCAACTTGCTCTTTTTCAAGCTGTGGTTTAACTCAAGTTATGGGGTTAAGGTCAAACTTACTGGTTTTTAAAAAGGTTAGAATTCACATTACATTGAGTCACATTTTGTTGTGATTTTATGTGATGGCTAATTATGCTCTGAATGTTCATTCTGAATTTGCTTTATGATTTCCCTTTTAAGATGATCATGGATTCTGTTGGTGACCACATTCAATATAATTATTCATCCTTTATCTCAATATTCTTTTTCTGAGGAAATGCTTTTCCAATATGAAAATCCTATTTATTCTTCTTTGTAAAGTATACCATAAAGGTTTGCAGAAAAAGGATTTATTCTTTCAGAATTGATGAGATTGGAGACTGCTAAGAGAAAATACATTTTATTTAATGAGACAGATTTTTAATATATAAATATAATAAAGTAGCCTTATTAATTGCTACATTTAATGATCCACTATTTCAGGCTCGACCTTCAATACAAGAACTTCAGGAAGACATTAAATAATCAGCATTCAGTTTTGAGGAATATTCACTTCTGATAAAGTGACTCATGTCATGATGATTCTTATTATTAGCTGATCATTTAGGATATACTCAAGTAATTCATCATGACTTGTTAAAGTTGCACATATACTTGCAGTATAAAGTGATACAGAATGCAGTCTTTAGCTGTCGTGCTTTCTCCTCGTTTAAGTGATGAAATGTTTTAAATGAAAGCAGCTCTGAATGAACAGACAAGAGCTGCAGGTTGCCTGATGAATGACTTTACTTAGAGCCAACAGTTTAATGCTTAGTCATTATATATCATCTCCCACATGGCTCTCCTTTTCCTCCTCTTCCTCTATGTCTCATGGTCCTTTTGGTTCTCAGTATTCTCTTTGTCCACCGTCCTTTTTCCTTTATGTCTGTTTTGATGAAAATGACCTATTTAGTATTTATTCCTGATTCTCTGGTCTTGTTTTAATGTTCTAAGATTACACGGCATTGAAAATGGACAATCACTGTGTCCACTAATTTATGTTGTGTAATTGTGACTGACAACATAAAGGCATGCTTGACAAACTTAATTGTTTTTGACATTTTTTGATTTTTATTCGGCTTCTATAAGCAAATACGTGAACAATAATTGGAAGAACAATTGTTGGGTCATCGATCTCCACTTTTTGTGAACTGATCACGGATTATATTCCTGGAGGAGTTTTGGGGGCAAGATTGGGAGTAAGGCCACTCCTTTGGATAAGATGCACTGTTGGCAAGGTGCAGGGCTCCTGAGGCTGTTTAGAATTTCTTATTTGGACCAAAGATTTTCCAGGTGACCTGAACAATCTGGAGGAGGCATCAGAGGAAATAACGTAACAGCAAGAAGTGTAGAGGCTGAAAACTAAAGGTGACAGGGCCTTCTCAGCAGTAGCCTCAGGACTCTGGAGCGCTCTCCTTTTTAGTCTGAGGTCTGTTGACTCTGGTGAGTTTTTTTTTTAAAAGCAACTTGAAACTTTTCTTTTAAAATTGCGTTAATTTGATGTACTGATTTTTGATGTTTTTAATTTTCTTTTGTACGGCACCTTGAGGTCTATGTCTTGAAAGGTGCTATATAAATAGAGTTTTACTTACTTAGCAGTCTGGGCTGTCAATTATTATACTTCCTGCAGCATTTTAGTCTGTTCTTGATGTTTTCTAGAATAGAAGTAGCTTTTTGCTGCTCTTGTCACAAGTTCTGTTGGTATGTCAGTTGCAGAGCACTCTTGGACATTTTGAGCCCTTCCTCGCTGCCACTGAATGTCTCATATTTAAGTTTTTGGTGATATTTTCTCTCAGGGTGCAAGGCTCCAGGTGAGACCATTTTCATGTAAGATGATTTCTGCATGCCTTTCCAAACACTAGAAAATAATGGTTTCACATACATCTACCCCACTATCAGTCCATCTTGTAATTCTATCGATAGTTTCACCTCATCTTCTTCACAAATTTATGAAGGCATCAAAACTATGAATTGACACTTGTGGAATTATATACTGAACAAAAAAGTGTGAAACAACTGAAAATATGTCTTATATTCTAGGTTCTTCAAAGTAGCCACCTTTTGCTTTGATTACCGCTCCACACACTCTTGGCATTCTGTTGATGAGCTTCAAGAGGTAGTCACCTGAAATGGTCTTCACTTCGCTGGTGTGCCCTGTCAGGTTTAATAAGTGGGATTTCAAGCCTTATAAACGGGGTTGGGACCGTCAGTTGTGTTGTGCAGGAGGTGGATACAGTCCTACTGAATAGACTGTTAGAATTTGTATTATGGCAAGACGATAAGTTCATCCGAGTCACCAGCCTCAGCAATCGCAGGTTAACAGCAGCTCAGATTAGAGAACAGGTCAATGTCACACAGAGTTCTAGCAGCAGACACATCTCTAGAACAACTGTTAAGAGGAGACTGTGTGAATCAGGCCTTCATGGTAAAATAGCTGCTAGGAAACCACTGCTGAGGACAGGCAACAAGCAGAAGAGACTTGTTTGGGCTAAAGAACACAAGGAATGGACATTAGACCAGTGGAAATCTGTGCTTTGGTCTGATGAGTCCAAGTTTGAGATCATTGGTTCCAACCACCGTGTCTTTGTGCGGCGCAGAAGAGGTGAACGGATGGAGTCTACATGCCTGGTTCCCACCGTGAAGCATGGAGGAGGAGGTGTGATGGTGTGGGGGTGCTTTGCTGGTGACACTGTTGGGGATTTATTCAAAAGTGAAGGTATACTGAACCAGCATGGCTACCACAGAATCTTGCAGCGGCATGCTATTCCATCCGGTTTGTGTTTAGTTGGACCAACAATTATTTTTCAACAGGACAATGACCCCAAACACACCTCCAGGCTGTGTAAGGGCTATTTGACCAAGAAGGAGAGTGATGGGGTGCTGCACCAAATGACCTGGCCTCCACAAACACCGGACCTGAACCCAATTGAGATGGTTTGGGGTGAGCTGGACCGCAGAGTGAAGGCAAAAGGGCCAATAAGTGCTAAGCATCTCTGGGAACTCCTTCAAGACTGTTGGAAAACCATTTCAGGTGACTACCTCTTGAAGCTTATCAACAGAATGCCAAGAGTGTGCGGAGCAGTAATCAAAGCAAAAGGTGGCTACTTTGAAGAACCTAGAATATACAGGTCCTTCTCAAAATATTAGCATATATTGATAAAGTTCATTATTTTCCATAATGTCATGATGAAAATTTAACATTCATATATTTTAGATTCATTGCACACTAACTGAAATATTTCAGGTCTTTTATTGTCTTAATACGGATGATTTTGGCATACAGCTCATGAAAACCCAAAATTCCTATCTCACAAAATTAGCATATCATTAAAAGGGTCTCTAAACGAGCTATGAACCTAATCATCTGAATCAACGAGTTAACTCTAAACACCTGCAAAAGATTCCTGAGGCCTTTAAAACTCCCAGCCTGGTTCATCACTCCAAACCCCAATCATGGGTAAGACTGCCGACCTGACTGCTGTCCAGAAGGCCACTATTGACACCCTCAAGCAAGAGGGTAAGACACAGAAAGAAATTTCTGAACGAATAGGCTGTTCCCAGAGTGCTGTATCAAGGCACCTCAGTGGGAAGTCTGTGGGAAGGCAAAAGTGTGGCAGAAAACGCTGCACAACGAGAAGAGGTGACCGGACCCTGAGGAAGATTGTGGAGAAGGGCCGATTCCAGACCTTGGGGGACCTGCGGAAGCAGTGGACTGAGTCTGGAGGAAGACTGGGGAGAAGGAAATGCCAAAATGCCAGAAGTCCAGTGTCAAGTACCCACAGTCAGTGATGGTCTGGGGTGCCGTGTCAGCTGCTGGTGTTGGTCCACTGTGTTTTATCAAGGGCAGGGTCAATGCAGCTAGCTATCAGGAGATTTTGGAGCACTTCATGCTTCCATCTGCTGAAAAGCTTTATGGAGATGAAGATTTCATTTTTCAGCACGACCTGGCACCTGCTCACAGTGCCAAAACCACTGGTAAATGGTTTACTGACCATGGTATCACTGTGCTCAATTGGCCTGCCAACTCTCCTGACCTGAACCCCATAGAGAATTTGTGGGATATTGTGAAGAGAACGTTGAGAGACTCAAGACCCAACACTCTGGATGAGCTAAAGGCTGCTATCGAAGCATCCTGGGCCTCCATAAGACCTCAGCAGTGCCACAGGCTGATTGCCTCCATGCCACGCCGCATTGAAACAGTCATTTCTGCAAAAGGATTCCCGACCAAGTATTGAGTGCATAACTGTACATGATTATTTGAAGGTTGACGTTTTTTGTATTAAAAACACTTTTCTTTAATTGGTCGGATGAAATATTCTAATTTTGTGAGATAGGAATTTTGGGTTTTCATGAGCTGTATGCCAAAATCATCCGTATTAAGACAATAAAAGAACTGAAATATTTCAGTTAGTGTGCAATGAATCTAAAATATATGAGTGTTAAATTTTCATCATTACATTATGGAAAATAATGAACTTTATCACAATATACTAATATTTTGAGAAGGACCTGTAAGACATTTTCAGTTGTTTCACACTTTTTTGTTCAGTATATAATTCCACATGTGTTAATTCATAGTTTTGATGCCTTCAGTGTGAAGCTACAATATTCATAGTCATGAAAATAAAGAAAACTCTTTGAATGAGAAGGTGTGTCCAAACCTTTGGTCTGTACTGTATATATATATATATACATATATACATACAGGGGTTGGACAATGAAACTGAAACACCTGTCATTTTAGTGTGGGAGGTTTCATGGCTAAATTGGACCAGCCTGGTAGTCAGTCTTCATTGATTGCACATTGCACCAGTAAGAGTAGAGTGTAAAGGTTCAATTAGCAGGGTAAGAGCACAGTTTTGCTCAAAATATTGAAATGCACACAACATTATGGGTGAAATACCAGAGTTCAAAAGAGGACAAATTGTTGGTGCACGTCTTGCTGGCGCATCTGTGACCAAGACAGCAAGTCTTTGTGATGTATCAAGAGCCACGGTATCCAGGGTAATGTCAGCATACCACCAAGAAGGACGAGCCACATCCAACAGGATTAACTGTGGACGCAAGAGGAAGCTGTCTGAAAGGGATGTTTGGGTGCTAACCCGGATTGTATCCAAAAAACATAAAACCACGGCTGCCCAAATCACGGCAGAATTAAATGTGCACCTCAACTCTCCTGTTTCCACCAGAACTGTCCGTCTGGAGCTCCACAGGGTCAATATACACGGCCGGGCTGCCAAACCTTTGGTCACTCATGCCAATGCCAAACGTCGGTTTCAATGGTGCAAGGAGCGCAAATCTTGGGCTGTGGACAATGTGAAACATGTATTGTTCTCTGATGAGTCCACCTTTATTGTTTTCCCCACATCCGGGAGAGTTACGGTGTGGAGAAGACCCAAAGAAGCGTACCACCCAGACTGTTGCATGCCCAGAGTGAAGCATGGGGGTGGATCAGTGATGGTTTGGGCTGCCATATCATGGCATTCTCTTGGCCCAATACTTGTGCTAGATGTGCCAAGGACTAGCGAACCATTCTTGAGGACCATGTGCATCCAATGGTTCAAACATTGTATCCTGAAGGCGGTGCCGTGTATCAGGATGACAATGCACCAATACACACAGCAAGACTGGTGAAAGATTGGTTTGATGAACATGAAAGTGAAGTTGAACATCTCCCATGGCCTGCACAGTCACCAGATCTAAATATTATTGAGCCACTTCGGGGTGTTTTGGAGGAGCGAGTCAGGAAACGTTTTCCTCCACCAGTATCACGTAGTGACCTGGCCACTATCCTGCAAGAAGAATAACTTAAAATCCCTCTGACCACTGTGCAGGACTTGTATATGTCATTCCTAAGAAGAACTGACGCTGTATTGGCCGCAAAAGGAGGCCCTACACCATACTAATAAATTATTGTGGTCTAAAACCAGGTGTTTCAGTTTCATTGTCCAACCCATGTGTGTGTATATATATAAATATATATATATATATATATATATATATATATTTATATATACACACACAAGAAAGACAAATTATTTTTCATCAGATATATACAGCTCAATGGAATGAGTTAGTACAACATTAAATCAAACTAAACTGCTGTTTCACATTAAGATGATCAAAATTATTGCTAATTGCAAGAATAATAAGGGAGAGAAGGGAGTGTTGGCCTTGCTCACACATCTTCTGCTGGACTGAGTTCAGGGATTTGTTATGGCCACTCCTAAACATTGACTATTGTTCTTAAGCCACTTTGTAACTAATGAAACAAAATGTTTTTTCCTTGTGATGTGATCTATTTTGTGAAGCTGCCTGCTCCATACTTCAAACAGGAGATGGTGTTTTTTTTTTCTAAGCAACTTTCCATATGTTTTTTTTATTTAATTGATTGTTTAAACAGATGGATGTGGCCCCTTCAGGCATCTGGAAATCGGAAGTCCACAGTTCTCCTATATCTTGCCTGTTTTCTTTAGATTTTTCCATGATGTCACACGATGCAAGCAGGGTGTTTGGAAAGTTGTGGGTTCAATTCCAGCTTCCTCCTGTCACACCGATGTGCCCCTGGGCAAAGCACTTAACGACAGGTTGCCTACCTATGTATCGGTATATGAATGTGCGCTTGTTTGTGACTGAAAATGTTTTAAACAAATGCCATATTTAGTATATGGGAACGTTTGCGTTGAAGAAGTAATAAAAACTCATTCTAAAAAGAATTCACATTTTGCAAATTCGGAATTATTTTGGTGATCTTACCTGGCCTAAAACAGAAAGAGACTGATTTAACGTCAGTGAGGGTTTTATGCAGCATAGGCATCTGGTTATATCTGTTCCTGTCCTCATCCCATTTGTGGATGTTTTCCAGAAACGTAGATTAAAAATCTATTTTGGTGGCATATTTACACCTGGTAGGAAACAAATGACATCATTATTGTCCTCACGCCAATTACTGTTTGAAATTGATAGTTTACTGTGTGTTTTATTGTAACCGGTCTATAAAGTCGCACAAAGAGTTAAAACATCCCTGAAACGGTTCTCTTGCTGCATTTCTTCATACTTAAACACTTCTAAGTAAATTCTTACTGTTTTAGGGAGATTTTGTTTATTTTCAGTAACTTGCTGCAGCTGGCTGGCATCCACTCTGTTGAGGAATGTGGGGATTTACTTTATGTACAGGCTGTCAAAACCTAATCCCAGCAAAGCCATTTTAATTTATTCACCATACTGCCCTTTAAAGACATTTTTCAGATTAGACTGCAGCGTATTTATTTCTAAATAATGCTGTTTTTTTAAGTGGAAATTGCCATGCGAGCTTCTTTCTACCATTTTATTGTTGCTTTTATCTCTCCAGTTACATACTAGAGATGGGCAGGTTCAGATAAGCATTAAATCAGCACTACATCCACATACAGGAAATAACATTAGCTTTGTTGTCATGCGCACACACTCTCATTGTGACCTCTTACTCCACAGGCTGCCATGGAGACGCTGCTCATCTGTACACAGCACTAAAAGCTGCAAGGTTAAAGGCTGCAGTGTTTGCTTTTTTAAAAATATTTAACCCATACAGTATCTGCACAGCTGTGGAGGACTTGTTTGTACAGTTTTTCACACTGTTTGTCAGTGATGGATGTTTGCATGGAGGAGAGTCTTGCATAGTCTTTCTGTTGAACTGCATTTTGTGTTTCTTTTCATCTGCTTTCATACTGAGCATGACAGAAATACTTAAACCTCTGGCTTAAGGTGGATAGCTTGTCTGACTGACTGATTGAATGACTGCTGGTGTTGAAGATTAGGTCAGGAGCTTTATTACAATAATTTGTAATATTAATCAGAAACATCTCTTGCTAACCTGTTTTATATACTATGATAAGCCCGGACTTTATCACTGTGATTGTATACAGTAGTATTTAGTTATATTGGCTGGACTGAATGCTCTTTTCTCTGTGTAACCTCTGCCATTTAAACACAGAGAAACCTGAAACTTTTCTGTCATCCATCACCTGCAGCATCATGCACTTCCTGTCTGGCTAAAATGTAATCTTGTAATGCTAATAGCGGTCCGGGATGATGAGAGGGAAGGTCACTGTTGACTGATCCAGCAATCTGATGCTCAGATCTAGTTTCTGCACCTCCCCCTAGATCCACGCTATTATTTCTTTGATATATAACTATATGAAATAAAAAGGAGGGACACCTGCAAAATACTGCCATCCTCTGCATTAGCTGGGTCTGTACTGTGTAGGGTTCCTTCACGTTGCATTTAAATTCCCTGTTCAATTGTCATCTTTAATTTTCCAAGTAGGAGGGTGCCATTTGTCTCATTATATGTCCATTCTTCCTTCTGTCCATACAACAGTCGG
Source organism: Girardinichthys multiradiatus (assembly GCF_021462225.1). NCBI lineage: Eukaryota > Metazoa > Chordata > Actinopteri > Cyprinodontiformes > Goodeidae > Girardinichthys > Girardinichthys multiradiatus. The sequence continues at coordinate 11,789,860 of NC_061802.1, read as the reverse complement.
TAAACTATCATTGGACGACTTGATCAACACATCGTCAACACATGCATCTCTCTGTAAGTTCGTCCATGCATCCTTTCAGTCTAGTTGTTTCAAGTTTTGTATATTACGTCTGAGCACTACTACATCAAAAACAAAAATCTGATCATGAATTTATAATGAATTTACAAATTTAAAAGCAAAACGTTTTCAAAAAGCAAGGAATTCAGAGATTTGAGTTTTATTCATCCATCTGCCCATCCATTTTTGTCCCTAAATTAATCTGTTCTTCCATCTGAGGAATTTGGACATTCAAGTTTCATACATCCATCTTTCCATCTCTGCGCATCCAATGCGTCTGTCCAACCGTCCTTGTAACAGTTAATCGTCATTGGACTTGATCATCTATCCATCTGTCCGTTGGTCCATGCTTGTTTAGACTTTTTTTTGTGGGTTCCATATTTTGAAGATTTTGGTTTTATGGATAAACTGGAATATCATTTATGGACTATTTCTACAATTGGAAGAAAAGTAGGGGTGTTGGAAGAGTGGACTCGTTTTCTTTATGAAGCCAAGGTTCATTTGTGTGTGCAGCAAGATGTTGCAGACCTTCTATTCGTTTGTTGTGGAGGGTACAGTCTCTTCTGTCATCATCTGCTGTGGGAGCAGCATCAGAGCCAAAACACTGAACAAACTGATGAAGGATTTATCAGTTTGTGGCAAAAATATCCCCGATTCCAGAGTTTGATTCTGAAAAAGTGTGGAATTTTGACCAAAATATTTCAGTGTAGTCTATTTTAAAATTAGGTTAGCTCATTACTTAATGTTTCCAGCCTTTATCTAAAGCCCAGATGACAGATTCCTCAAGTTGTGTCCTTTAATTGTGTTCAGCTCATGTCTTGTGCCTCTTGTGACATTTTCCGCCCAAGTACACACAAAGCAGAATCGTGCATTTTTTTTTCCATCAGAGCATTTTTTTAAAAGTCTGTCTGTTCTGAAATGTTGCAGTCAAAGCCCATACTTCATTTCAGCCTTCATTTCTTGTTAAGGCCCATTTGTTTGTGCTTTCTGCATACTTAAAATGCTTACTTTAAATGTGACAACATTACAAAATATTTTTTGTAATATTCATTCCCTTGCATTAATTACTGAATTTGGGAAATAAGAAAAATAAATAGGTTTAACCTGAAAACATGGCAGATTTTGGTGAAATTCCCTGTTCTTTTGAGCAAATTTTCTGTAGCTCATAATTCAATTCGGTTTTATTTATATAGCGCCAGTTCACAACACATGTTGTCTCAAGGCACTTCACAAAGTAAATTCAATCAAGTCATACAGATTTCAAGTCAGGTACATACATTCCAATTAATCCTAATCAGTTATTTATTCAAATTGGTTAAATGTTTTTCTATCTAAGGAAACCCAGCAGATTGCATCCAGTCAGTGACTTGCAGCATTCACTCCTCCTGGATGAGCATGTAGAGGCAGTGGACAGTCACTGGCGTTGACTTTGCAGCAATCTCTCATACTGAGCATGCATGTAGCGACAGTGGAGAGGAAAAACTCCCTTTTAACAGGAAGAAACCTCCAGCAGAACCAGGCTCAGTGTGAGCGGCCATCTGCCATGACCGACTGGGTGTTTGAGAGAACAGAGCAGAGAAGGAAAAAGAACACAGAAGCACTGATCCAGGAATACTTTCTATGGGAAGGAAAAGTAAATGTCAATAGATGTAGCTCCTTTATTGGCTTTATCTAGAAAGAAAAAACAGATAAACTCTGAGCCAGTTTTCAAGGTTAGAGTCTGAAAGAGAGCACATACAGTTAGTCACAGTAAAAGTTCAGTCAGTAGCTATGTCTAGGAGAAAGATAGGGTGAAACACTGAAAGACAGGGCCAAGTGTATCATCGGTAGAAGGTGAGCATTAAATTGTTGCCAGCAGAAGCTTGGACGATGCCCCCCTCCAGAAAGGTGTCACAGGTAGATATAGAGTCAGGCCAGGTGTAGCTTCTAGGAAGAGAAAAGAGAGAGAACATAAAGTTAAAAGCTGAAATAATAGCAAATAATGCAAAATTGGAGAGTAGTATGAGAATGTAGCAGAGAGAGTGAAAGTAATCATTATATCCTCCAGCAGCCTAAACCTAAAGCAGCATAACTACAGGCTCAGGATAACCTAAGTCACACCAACTATAAGCTTTATCAAAAAGGAAAGTTTTAAGCCTAGCCTTAAAAGTAGACAGGGTGTCTGCCTCACGGATATACAAAAGCTTTACTCATATCTTGCTTCCTTCAGCTCCCTCCCACTGCTTTTCTTAAGCTTTCTTACTCCTGCAATGTCCGGCATTGTGTGAATCTCAGACTTCCATAACCCTCATCTACTCAGCTCTTTACTTCAATTTCTAAGTGCCTCTGCTGGTCTGTTGCACCAGCAGAGCCCTGTTTAGTCAGCCAGACCTTCCTTCTCTATTGATATTTTTTTTGACTTGGTTGCAACAGTAAGTAGATTAAGGGAGCAGTGATTGAGGGCAAATCAATTACTGTAGCTCAGAAGTCTGTGTTTGTGGTTTTACTGTAGGACACATCACCCAGTCTGCTTTTCTTAGGGGAACATTCTGAACAAGCGGCATGATTAAAATATTAAGCTCTGTTAGTCCAAATGTGTACTGGTGGATCATAACTAGGGTGTAAGTAAAGGTCAAAATACAAAAAGAAGAATGAGGAGCAAAGGACAAAAGAATAGAAAGAAACTGATTGAAAACAGTTTTTTTTTAAATACATTTATTGGCATTTTAGTACTTTAACAGACTTCAACAACATTAGTCAAATCCCTTACCTACCCACCCATACAAAAACAGCACATCGTATAACAAAAGCTACACAGTCAAAGCAATATGACATGAATTCACCACAGTTTGAAACCCAACATTCCAAAAGCACACAAAGAAACAAGGGCGCACATAATACCAGGCATTAGTCCTTTGATCATTTACAATCACATCACTGAAGGGATTTTAGTACAGAGTCCAATATTTTTTCAAACACGTTTACTTTGTCCTCGTTGCAATATCTCTTTCCAGATGCAGCGTGTTTGCCAGTTCTCCCAGCCACAGATCAAATGTGGGTACAAAGTCCTTCTTCCAAAGTTTCAAAATCAACCTTTTAGCGATCACCATACCAAACAAAAGGCCAACTTTCTCGTATTTATTGGCTGAGGGCAAAACCTTAGGTGATCCGAAAATGGCAATAAGTGGATCCAGGTCCCACTGTTTCCCAAAAGCTGTGGAAAAGAAATGAAAACTTTTCTTCCAAAATGTGTGAGGCTGCACATATGATCAAAAGGAGTGAAACAAGTTGCCCTTAGCAGCCTTACAAAGATTACATATTGGTGACACGTACGGATAGAAAGTGCTTAATTTTTTCTCTCGAATAGTGAAGTCTATGCATTGTTTTGAATTGTATAAGATTGTGTCTGGCATTGACTGCACAGTCATATATACTTTTCAAACCTTCTTCCCACACTTCATCAGATATCTGCTGCCCCAACTCATCCACCCATGCCCTCCTGATGCTAGGTGTGTCCACTGGTATATTGTTGAGAATCTTATAAAAGTATGAGACTGCCCCCTGGTTAAAAAACGAAAGAACATCATATACAGAACACAACTGAGCAAAAGATGCAAAGGTACCATCAATATAGGTCCCCTATCGCACGGATACCTTTCATTCCCCACATTTGAAAAACGGCGTCGCTGAGACCCGGAACAAAGGAATGGTTTTCACATATGGGGGCATCAAAGTAGACTGTCAGAGTTTTTATATAATTCTGTATCTGCTTCCAAATTCTTATAGTATTGCCAATAACAAAATTATTATTATAAAGTGGTTTTTTATTTTATTTTAATAGGACTGGCAATCAGGGACGTATTGTGGCAATGCAGTCGTTCCAAGGATAACCAGGCAGGACAAGAATTGTTGGATGAGTGCGGACCTTTCTTCCACCATGCCATAATGGATAAGTGAGCTGCCCAATAATATAATTTGAAATCTGGCAAGGAGAATTTACCTTTTGTTTGTGGTTTACATAAGTGTTTTTCGGAGATTCAGACATTCTTATAGCCCCAAATAAAGGGGACGATAATGGAGTCTAACTGTTTGACGTATGACATACCTATAAAACATGGAACAGAATGGAATAAATGAAGAAGCCGTGGCAATACCACCATTTTAATAGCGTTAATGCTACCAGCCATAGATAGTGGGAGAGTCTTCCAAACGTCAATATTCTGCTTAAGTTGTAAGATTTTATTCTGCCAATTCAATTGTAGGAGCTTCTCAGGTCTCCTCGTTATCTTCACACCTAAATATGTGAAGGTGTTATGGGTTATCTTAAATGGCGCGCACTGCAAAAAAGTCAGATCGTCTCCTGATGTGAGGAGCATTGCTTCACTCTTATCCCAATTAATGGAGAAACCAGAGAAGCTAAATTATTTCAATCTATTTTATAAATAGAGGCCCAAAACCAAATTTATTAAGAGCATACATCATATATGGCCATTCAACTTGGTCAAATGCACGCTGTGCGTCTAGTAAAATAACCATGGCCTCGTCTATATGGTTTGAGTATAGTATATTGAAAAGACGCCGTAAATTAAAAAACATGTGTCTACCTGGTAAAAAGCCAGTCTGATCTGGATGGATGATTAAACTTAGGTATTCTCTGAGTCTGTTAGCTAGGATTTTCCCAAGAATTTTGGTTTCTAAAGGTAATAAGGAAATTGGGTGATAGGAAAAACAACCCCCAGGTCACGGCCAGGTTTAGGAATAAGCGAGATATTGGCTTTTGTATAAAGTAGGAGGAAGTTTAGCTATTTGCTTAGAGTGGTTTAACATACGCAGAAGTAAAGGCGATAGTTTGGGACTGAATGCTTTGAAAAACTCAACGCTGAAACCATCGGGACCTGGCGCTTTATTATTGGGAAGAGCAGAGATGACACATACAATCTCCTGCAGAGTTATATTAGCTTCTAGTACTTCCGCTGAGTCTGACAGTAGTCTCGGCAGGATTAGGTTATCCAAGAACCTTTACATTTTTTCAACATCGAATTTTCCCTGCAATTGATAAACTTTGGCATAGAAGTCTGCAAAGCAGTCGTTAATTTTATCTGGATCTGTGAGCGCCATCTTCAAGCTTAATACAATGTATAGCTCTCGATGCCTGCAACTGTTTAAGCTGTCGAGCTAGTAATTTATGCGGTTTGTTGCCCAACTCAAACCATCTTTATTTAACTTGTAACAGCAATCTAGAAACATTTCTTGACATAATAGAATTATATTCATATCGCAGAGCTGTTATTTTATTTAGAGTATCTGGACTCTGTTGTAATTTATATGAGCCGTCTTGGCTAGTCAGCAGATTGTCTATTTCATTCAACATCAACTTGGACTTTTTGTTTTTCGCCGCCTCGTACGACACTATACAGGTCCTTCTCAAAATATTAGCATATTGTGATAATGTTCATTATTTTCCATAATGTCATGATGAAAATTTAACATTCATATATTTTAGATTCATTGCACACTAACTGAAATATTTCAGGTCTTTTATTGTCTTAATACGGATGATTTTGGCATACAGCTCATGAAAACCCAAAATTCCTATCTCACAAAATTAGCATAAATTACTAGCTCGACAGCTTAAACAGTTGCAGGCATCGAGAGCTATACATCGTATTAAGCTTGAAGATGGCGCTCACAGATCCACATAAAATTAACGAGGAATTTTGGGTTTTCATGAGCTGTATGCCAAAATCATCCGTATTAAGACAATAAAAGACCTAAAATATTTCAGTTAGTGTGCAATGAATCTAAAATATATGAATGTTAAATTTTCATCATGACATTATGGAAAATAATGAACTTTATCACAATATGCTAATATTTTGAGAAGGACCTGTACATCCCCTTATGACCGCCTTCATAACTTCCCAAAGCATTGAGTCATCCACATCCACTGTGTCATTAGAGCTCGAGTATAACTTGATTTCCTTTGAGATATAGGAGAAAAATTCTTTATCCTTCAGCAGAGCGTTATTCAGGTGCCAATTGAACCTGCCCTTCTCATAATCCAGTTTAAGATTCAAACACACAGGCGCATGATCTGATATATGAATATTGTGGTATTTACAGGCTGATACTGATGCCGGCAATCTAGAGTCTAACAAAAAGTAATCAATCCTGGAATAGGTTTTATGAATTGCAGAAAAGTATGAATAATCTGTCCCGGTGGGGTACAGACGTCTCCAGATGTCAACCAAATTATGAGAGTTTAATCAATTTTTAAGAGTCTCTCCACTCTTGAATACACCAGATTGAGGGCGTTGTCTATCCAAAACTGGGTCTAAGGTTAGATTTAAGTCCCCTCCAATGATTATGTTAGAGCTAATCAAATCTGGCACTGCATTAAAAAGGTTCTGAAAAAAGGTGGGATCACCAAAATTGGGCCCATATACATTGATTAATGTCACTGGTGTTGAATTTAGCAGCCTGCTTACGATCACATATCTTCCCCTATGATCTGAAATTGTCTGATTGCGGGTAAACGGTATATTTTTTCTTATCAATATTGCGACCCGCCTCGTCTTTGTGCTGAAATTTGACTGATATATATGAGAAGCCCATGAGGGGCTAAGAACCTTAGCAGCTGTTTTCTTAATGTGAGTTTCCTGAAGAAAACAAATATCAGTCGGAGGTGCGAATATACTTTGCCTCTTTTTAGAGGACTATTTATCCGTCGAACATTCCAACTGATCAAATTGACCCCGCCCTTGCAATACTTATATGGATCGGTTAACATTTGTTTATGTGCAAGCTATTAACTAACTGTTGCATGACTGTGAAGCTACCTATAGAATATTCAAAATACACCGATATGCAAAAAACATCCCTCCCAATAAACCGCCAGGTTGCTATCTCACGGCTCAGGAATTTATCCGCATCCCCTGGAGTGTCAAACATAGCGGTGTTATTGTTCACAGTGACCACAAACTTTGCAGGGTACCGAACACCATACCAAATCCCATTGGATCTGCATTTCTCCCTGATAGCTTGGAACGCCTGATGCTTCTTCATCACGGTCGAGGTGAGGTCGGGGAAGATGAACACCAGACGCCCGTCATATTGGAGAGGACCCTTTTCTCTGGCCAACCGCAACACCCGCTCCTTCTCCTGAAAATAGTGCAGCTTGACGATAATAGCCCTCGTCTTTCCATCCTTAGCCTGTGTCAGGCTCCGGTGCGCCTGATCCACATCGACTGGTCAATTGAAGTTGTCTTCTCCCACCAGCTTCGGTAGCAATTTGATGATAAATCCATCAGTTTACCACTCTCCACTTTCTCTGGTATGCCGACAATACGAATATTCTGCTGACGTGAGCGCGCCTCTATGTCTTCCAGCTTAGCTTGCTGCTGAGAGCACTGATCAGCCAAGCTATCATATCCCTTCTTCAGGTCCGAAATCCCTCTGCCATGTGATTCAGCTGTGGCCTCAATTGATGACATGTGGTCGCAAATATCAGATAGTGCTGCTCTGAGGCTGGAGATTGAACTGTTGAGCTCAACAAGTCTCATGTCGACCGTGCCACTAAGCTTGTTAATAGCTGCCAGGACGTCTTCATTGGTTGCCGATGGGTTTGATGTGCTAGTGCTAGCCACCTCAGCATATGCTAGCTTCGTCTGGTCATCTAAAATGTCGTCCCTGGAGCCTTTGCCTTTTGTCATCTTGCTTATAGAGTGATCACTTATACAACGAGTCAACTAAGCAGAGGTTCTTAAAGGTTATTTAGGGTGAAATAATGGCAAAGATGAGTCGGAGCTTCCTCAGAACACGTCTACTCCATCTTGAGACCTAGGCCACACACCTGAAAACTGTTTTTTTGACTCAAACAAGCTGTTCATTAGCTGATCAAACATTTAGAAAGTCCCAATGTGAATACAAGACACTTTCAAAAGCCACCTCTCCTCCACCACCTGGCTTGCTTTTCTCCTGGAGTTAATACCATTTTGCACCAAACCACAATCATCTCTGGGACATGGAACCTGTCTCCTCCTTATGCATTGATAGCAGCACATTCTCATGGTATTCACACTGGTGTATAATTGTTTGAACAAATGAATGTGACATTCAAATTCATAAATACTTTACTAATCCCTAAGGAAAATGAAATGTTGTAGCTTATATTATACAGGTTTCCTTAAAGAGCCGTTGTAGATGCTGATGGCTGTGGGCAGGAAGGATCTCCTGTAGTGGTCTGTCTTACTACAGATCTGAAGAAGCCTCTGACTAAAGACACTTTGTTGTTGCCTTCTTTATTCACTTGTTGAGCTTTTTTAAGTCCCTGGCTCTGATGCTGCTACCCCAGCAGATTAAGATCACACTCTTTACAACAGACTTGCAGAAGATATGCAGCATTTTGCTGCAAACACTGAATGTCCTAAGCTTCCTCAAGAAGTACAGTCTGCTCTGTCCCTTCTTGTAGATGGCTTCCAATTTGCATCTCCACTCCAGTCCGTTGTCCAGGTGAACACAGAGATATTTATACTCCGCCACCACCTCCTTATGGAGGTCCACAACTCTCTCCCAGTCTCCCTGCTATCCTGGCTAAATATATGTCATTATTCTGGCATTAAGGAAATTGAAATGATTTTGGTAATACTGAGCCTGCTTAACTAAGAGCGATTTAAAAAATGGTTGCCATACTATTTAGATATCTGGTTTGAATTATATTGATCAATATTGATACTACCACTGCACTATATGTGTGGCGGCCATATTGGATGTTGAGATTGGGGTTGAGACTGAGTTTCAATTTAGGTGATCAGAGTTTATTACTAAGGCGTTTTTCACACTTTACTTCTTTCGTAAAGGATCTAAAACAGAATCAAAGATCAAATTAAGTCTTGTCCATTGTAAGATTCCTAATGTTGCAGGCTGTATTTTTGCAGATATCGCTACAGTGCACTAGTCTTGTGTAATAAAGGAGATCACGTTTTTTTGCCAGGCAGAGGGTCTGTGACGCGGGGCGGCTCTTCTCCTCCCTCCTCCTTCTCCTCCCAGTCCGCCCACCGGTGGTCTCGGTTTCTCCTCCAAGTCCATCACTTGTTGGATTTATATTTCATTTCCATCTTTTCAGTATTATTTTTTATTTTTGTTTTGTTTGCCATCTTTGGATTGCCGTGAAGATTTGAAGGTGAACCCGTTGTTTTACAGGCTACATGCGCGTAAAAAGGCGCTTATCCCGGAGCGTCCTCTTTCCCATACATCTGACCCGTCTGCTGCACCTTGATCGTGCTCCTCTGGTTCTGGATGGCTCCACGCTGGTGAACTGCTGTGTGTTGGTCGCACAGCCGTAGGGTTTTGTGTTTTACTTCGTGCGCCCCGGACTCCGGATCATCCTTGGAGACGTTCCGCCGCAGTCCCATGTCCAGCGCTCCTCTGCAGCTGAGATAAAGATGCTGGCGGCTTTTCACCGTCTGGATCCACAGGGTTGCACCGAGATGCGCTATCTGAGCATGTAACTAAAGCAGGTATGTGCTGTGATGGGGAAAAAAACAGATATGATAAGATTTTTTTTTTTTTATTTTGGCAGCAAATATTTGCTGTTAAATAATCCCTAATGAAGACCCAGTTTGGAAATTCCCCACTGTCCATGTTTACTTCCATCGTGAAAATGGCTTTGTTCTGGTTGCCAGAGTTAAAAAAGTGACTAAAGAAGCTCGGGAATAGATTGAGTCTTGGAGTTTTTTCAGCTGTGGTATTCTTTTGGCATTTAAATAAAAAGAGACTGAGAGAATGATGCAAGCCATATTTAAGACAGCGTTTGGAGAGAAAGAGGTGTTTGTCCACAGTGTTAGAAAGTTAAACAAAGACACATCAATGAGTCTAAGGATTCATTATCCTGTTGGAGTATGAAAGGAATGAAACACAAGTACATAACAGCAAATAAAAGCATCTTTAAATAGTTAATTTATTTCAGTAATATTTCACTAATTCAGTTCAAAATGTAGAACTCATAGATATATGATCGTTCTGACAGTTATGGCTCACAGCTTATCACAATCCAAGATTCAGTTTCTCAGAAAATGAGAAATAGAACATGACAGAAACATTACATTATGGCCTACACGATCACTGGGTTGACTGAAGACTTGACCGTTCTCCAGCAGACAATCATTGACCTCTACAAGAAAGGTAAGCCACAAAGGGTCATTACTAAAGAAGCTGTTTTTTCAGCGCTGTATCCAAGCATATTAACAGAAAGTTTAGTGGAAGGAAAAACTGGGGTAGAATAAATTACAGGTCACACACATATCCGGGACATGGGTTATAACTGTTGCATTCCTTGTGTTAAGCCACTCCTGAAGTGACAACATCAGAAGCATCTTACTTAGGTTAAGGAGGAAAAGGAAAGGACTGTTGCTCAATGGTCCAAAGTTGTAAATTCAGAAGAACGTAAATCTAGCATTTCATTAGAAAATCAAGGTCCCAGAGGCACAAAATCCAAGCTGCTTTGAGGTTCAGTGTGAAGTGTCAACAGTCAGTGATGATTGGAGGAGCCATGTCATCTGCTGGTGTTTATCCACTGTGTTTAATCAAGTCCAAGGTCAAGAGATTTTAGAGAAGTTCATGCTCCCGTCTTCTGACAAGCATTATGAAGATGCTCATTTCATGTTGCTATTTTTAATGTTGTATTTGAAGTTAAAACATATTTTCTTTTTCTAAACAATCAATCATTCAATTATTTTAAGTAATTACCCTTATCTTTGTGTGTGTGTCCTGTGCTGGCAGCCTAGGCTAACAGTATGGTGGGCAATGTATTTTTTTCAGTTTTACCTGTAAAACACTAAAGGAACAGTTTCACTAATAGATATTTTACAGTTCTTTGTTTGGAACTGGTTTAAAAAGATAGATAAGAGCTGGAAGTGCTAGTGAATAGTTGATTACTAGTTGGACTTTTCTCTACATTTTATATGCATGTCAGCCATATTGGAAACTGAATTTAAGGCACTTGGTGATCCCTAATCTTCCCAGTGGAAATTCTAACCTCAGAAACCATTTAAGGCAACAGTTGCATTATTAGTGACAAACAGAACACAAGAACAATGGCTTTGAAGAGATTGAAATGAAAATAATTTTGTAAAGCCTTAGAATAGCCTTAGAAGTGAGTGCTGGTCATTTTGTACCTTTGCAGTTTTGGCCTTTCAGGTTGGGTCATTTCAGCCCAGCATCAATTCCACCCACTTTAATGTAAGGAAATCTGGTCACATGGCTCCAGTACCTTATATCTACCAGGAGGAAGTTGCCTCCAGGTATTTTGGTTTTACAAGAATCAACAGGGATCAGGACCAAAATAAGTTGAAATAGAGTTAAATACAGAAGTTCTCATAGAATTAAATTACATTTGATGTGAGATTTCAGCATTTATTTAATCACAAACTATATCCATAATTCAGAAAAATACATAACTACAATTTCCTGATTGCTTTTTATTGTTAGGTTTAGTTTGTATGTTATACTTCTTTTTACTTAAGTATTTGGCTTCTTAACCGGGACCTGAGTCCGAATGTCGTACCTTAACATTTAAATGTGAGTTGGAATGACAAAAACATCCTTGAATCCTTGAAAAATAAACTCATAGGTCTTCATTTACGTACATGGTTATGAAATGGGAGGATATATGGAACCAAAGTTTCAAAGAAAATGTGAAATTATAAAAGATTTTTTGAACCAACAGACCCTTAAATGTAAACCCATGGCTTCAACATCAATTCTGTTTGAATACTATTCTTGTACTTTGTCTTCTGTTTTTTTCCTTATGTTTTCTGCCTTTAACATTATGCTCAATAATTACACTTTTAAATCAGTCATTTATTTATAAATTTATCTGCTTCTAAGGGTCAGATCTTTCTGGAGGTTATTTTCTAGGACTCTACCTCATGTTGTTTCAGTTCCTAGACTTTCACTTTAACACCTCATATGGTGCTATTTCACACCTAGTTTGTACAGGTTATTTTCCAACCAAACATGAAAAAAGTCTAAATCTTAGTAAAATAAAGTCATGTTGTATGGGGCTTAAAAGCAACTTGAACAACAGCAAAGCTTCAGTTTAATATTTGACCCTTGCGGGAAATGATATCACCCCATTAGATACGACTGGACCTTTTATGCCTCTGACTAAAGAGTAATAGACTGAACCAGATGTTTCATTTTCTGCACACGTGCAACCTGATGCTATTGCTGCATCTCTTGCTCTAAGCAGTGACAATCGCTAAATTTACAGTAAACTATTTTTGCTTTTTTTCTTGTAAAACAAAACGACAGATGTTTTAGCTTTCATCCCATAAAAATATAATTGTCATAATAAAAAAACATTTTCCAGTTTGACTTTTATTTACATTACATGCAAAGAGCAGCTAAAATACAGAAAAAGCCACTGAGCTTTCACATCACCACTCAGCAGCAGGTGCTGTTGTGTATGTGCTACATTGACCCCATTTCTCACACAGGAAGGATGAAAACTACAGCTTGACTAAATAACTGTAGAGCAGCCTCTTTGTATCCTCCCAATTTCTCCCTCCACTCTCTGCTCCTCTGTCTCCGATACAACAGGAAGTGGGCTGATTTCCCAGAGGAGTCTGCAGTCAGGGCTGCCACTGCCAACACAGCAACAGACAAAATATATTTAATATACAAGTTGAATAATGAGCCAACAACTCAAAACTGACTAAATGTATAGCCAGGTGAAACTTCAAGAAAATGTTTGATCAGATTAGGCCAAATTACTTTACTTTAACTCTAGACATAGTCGCTGTTTGTGGTTAACAGATAGGTGTGCTTATATTGTTTGAGACAATCTGACCTTGATTTAATTTGTCACTTGATAAATAACATGACACTGTTGTTTTTGTCATGTTTGAAGGCTTCCTGGACCCGAGTTCAGAGGCAGACTGCGGTAAAAGTTTAATGATAACAAAAGAAGATGCGGGGAATAGCTGGTGGAGCAGGTCATGGCGTATAGATAGTGAAATGAACAGAGTAACGGCTGTCCAACTAAAGGATCCGGCAATAAATAATGAAATCCAGTTAGCTTATATATTGAGGGAAGAGTGGAGAATAATGTTGAATGCAGGTGAATAAATCATTGATCAAATCAATAATTTGAATAAAAAGCTAACTCCGACTGCATTGTTCAATGATTAGAATTAATTGGAATATATGTACCTGACTTGTGAAGTGCCTTGAGACAACATGTGTTGTGAATTGGCGCTATATAAATAAACTGAACTGAATTGAATTGAATCAGTGGATAATGTAGATAATGCCGAATGAAAGGGAGAGTGAGGAAAGGGAACTAATTAACACAAATGAAGTTGGTTAAGAAACTACTTAACTGCTTAACCAAGGGGAAAAGACTAACCGACATCTAAGAAAAATAAACTAAGAAACACAAAGGACTGAACTAATATGGCAAGACCTACTCACACTAATAAATACAAAGAAACCAACTACGGACTACTGAAGTACCTCAAGACCAAAACACCAATAATAGAAGACTTCAGAGATGCTCAGAAATACAGACAATTGAAAACCGAACCCTAAACACCAGTTTTGATATTTTGTTGAAAAAAGTTATTTATTCTAATAAAAGCTACCCTATCCAATAAAACCAGTCTGTTTATATCACTCTGACATCAACAAGTCATTTTGATGCCTGTGGTCATAGCCGTCCTAAACAACAGGCCCCGCTGAGGCTGCCACTTATTATGTTGTGCTCTGGGTAGTTATTTTGTGCTCTGTACTGTATTGTTCTGCCTGCTGGTAATGGGAGTTCAGGGGCTGGTCTGTGGAAAAGAATTTCCCTTTGGGGACAATAAAGTCTAGTCTTAAGTCTTCATAACTGAATTTTCTCTTTTTCGCATCAATCTCTGTAAACCCGAGAGATAGTTGTGAGAGAAAATCCCAGTAGATCAGCTGTTCCTGGAATACTTTGCTATTTGTGGTAACAAGCAATAAAGGGGCCAGTGAGTGTACTTGTACCGGACTGACGATTGAACCAACATGCATTTTTAAAGTGTGGAACATTCATGCTGAACAGGCTTGGCAGAGATGGAGTTGAGTTGACCAGAACTACAACCCTCTTATACAGTAGCTTTTACTCTTGTAACACAGAGATGGCACAACGCTGACTGAATGGCTCTAAGGCAGATGTGGAACCCAATTTTAATCTTACATTTGAGCAAAGAAAAGTCACCCAGGAAGAACAACAAAGCAGTGACAAGAACAAAGTAAGAGGTCTTCAATAATGCAGTTGTTGGGGATTGAGAAGTGTTGTGTGGTTCAATGTGTTAAGATGATGTGCTTGTAATTTTGAGGTCCTGAGGTCAATCACAGGGTATATGATTGTTGTGTTTTTTTTTTTGTTGTCGTTTTAAATGCTTGTCAATCTTGGCTAAAATATGTTTACATTTAGGCATCTAAACATCTAAAAACCTGATTTAGACAAAAAAAAACTAGATTAAATATATACCAACTTTGGCGTATACATCTTCTGACAATTTAGACGTTATGAACACATATTTACAATCATCAAATGCTCACTGGGAACCCTGAATCAATTGCAAATCAAGCTCTTACTCTGTCCAATCCCTACTGTGTTCTTTTTTATCTGAGTTGTTTTGCATAGGGAAAAAGCTCTGATAGACTAGAGGAAATTGCTTCAGAATCTACTTTTTAATCTGTGAAAAGCTGCTTGTCAGCTGCAGCCTTTACTAAAATCAACTGTGATGTCGGTCACCCAAATGTGCACAATGTATCACTAGTAGGTGATGTAATTAGTTGGTGGGGTAGGATTCACTACAAACTACAAACAAAAGCTTTTTGGAGACTAATTTTTCTCTTTTAAAAACATTTAAGTATTTTAGTCCTGCTTTATAACTAGAAAATGGATGAAAAACTGTAATATTAAAGAACTGAGCTGGCTAGTTCAAATCATTTCTTTCAGCTTATGCACATGTGGTTAAAAGAACAGGAGCCCCATCCTTGCATCATGTCCATACATGAAGAACATCTGAGGGTTTGAGTGTGACATTAGGTATTCTTTAATTACAGAAGATCTTACCCTGCTGAAATGAACTACAAACGACATAATTTCAGTGTAATACGTACTCCATGAGAAGAATTTACATCAGTATTTTTTATATCAAAGCTATTTTTGCTGTAGAGAACAGTTATGTCAGATTTGGTCTCTATGTGACTACGACCCTCAGGCAGACTAGTGTACTGATTTTGGTTAAAAAAGCACTTCTGCTGACACTCTGTTCTCTGTGGAACAACATTTGTGAAAGAGTGCTTTATAGCTGTGTAGTGTTTATATATTTGTATATTTGTACATGTGTGTGTTAGGTTGGATTTAAAACGTTGGGGTTGGGTGGATGTAGGTCAGAGTCTAGAACCAGCCAGCAAAGAGGAAAGTGTTTCAGGGGCAGTGTTTAAATAATTCATAATTCCCTCTTGGCGTACAGTTGCCAGTTGAGTGCACTGTAATCACACACTAAAGGTGAGCAGAGCTGTGTCCAATCAGTGTCCAAAGAGCAGACATTTTAGAGCAGGACCCCCACCTTAAAGCCACAGATAGAGCAGCCTGTTTTTCAGTTTTCTGTGGCCCCCACTGTTATGCACTTCATTGTATTTATTCAGCATTGAATCACTGCAAATATCATCTCAATTCACTTTATAAATCAAATGGGCACAATTAATATCCACTCGTACTCGTACTCGTCGTCTTCCGCTTTATCCGGGACCGGGTCGCGGGGGCAGCAGACTCAGCAGAGACGCCCAGACGTCCCTCTCCCCAGACACCTCTTCCAGCTCCTCCAGGGAGAGCCCAAGGCGTTCCCAGGCCAGCCGAGAGACATAGTCCCTCCAGCGTGTCCTGGGCTGTCCCCTGGGCCTCCTCCCGGTGGGACGTGCCTGGAACACCTCCCGAGGAAGGCGTCCAGGAGGCATCCGGTATAGATGCCCGAGCCACCTCAACTGGCTCCTCTCGATGTGGAGAAGCAGCGGCTCTACTCCGAGCTCCTCCCAGATGGCCGAGCTCCTCACCCTATCTCTAAGGGAGTGCCCGGCCACCCTACGGAGGAAGCTCATTTCAGCCGCTTGTATCTGGGATCTCGTTCTTTCGGTCATGACCCAAAGTTCATGGCCATAGGTGAGGGTAGGAACGTAGACCGACCGGTAAATCGAGAGCTTTGCTTTTCAGCTCAGCTCTCTCTTCACCACAATGGACCGGCACAGTGCCCCCATTACTGTGGCAGCCGCACCGATCCGTCTGTCTATCTCCCGCTCCATTCTTCCCTTACTCGTGAACAAGACCCCGAGATACTTAAACTCCTCCACTTGAGGCAGGAACTCCCCTCCAACCTGAAGAGGACAAGCCACCCTTTTCCTTTCGAGTACCATGGCCTCGGACTTGGAGGAGCTAATCTTCATCCCAGCCGCTTCACACTCGGCAGCGAACCGCCCAGGCGCATGCTGTAGGTCTTGGCTAGAGGGGGCCAGCAGGACCACGTCATCTGCAAAAAGAAGAGACGAAATCTTCTGGTCCCCAAACCAGACCCCCTCCGGCCCTTGGTTGCACCTAGAAATCCTGTCCATAAAAGTTATGAACAGGACCGGTGAAAAAGGGCAGCCCTGCCCGAGTCCAACATGCACCGGGAACAGGTCCGACTTAGTGCCGGCAATGCGGACCAAACTCCTGCTCCGCTTGTACAGAGACCAGATGGCCCCTAATAAAGAGCCACCGATTCCATACTCCTGGAGCACCCCCCACAGGGCATCACGAGGGACACAGTCAAATGCTTTCTCCAGGTCCACAAAACACATGTGAACCGGTTGGGCAAACTCCCATGAACCCTCAAGTACCCTGTAGAGGGTATAGATCTGGTCCAATGTCCCACGGCCGGGACAAAAACCACACTGCTCCTCCTGAAGCCGGGGTTCGACTATCGGCCGGACTCTCCTCTCCAATACCCTGGCGTAGGCCTTACCAGGGAGGCTGAGGAGTGTGATCCCCCTGTAGTTGGAACACACCCTCCGGTCACCCTTCTTATGAAGGGGGACCACCACCCCAGTCTGCCAGTCCAGAAGCACTTTCCCCGTCCGCCACGCAATGTTGAAGAGACGTGTCACCCATGACAGCCCCACAACATCCAAAGACTTGAGGGACTCAGGGCGGATCTCATCCAACCCCGAAGCCTTGCCACCGCGGAGCTTTTTAACCACCTTGGTGACTTCAGCCTGGGTGATGAAATTAATATCCAGTAAAATCAAATTCAGTCTAATTCATTTCAATACTATCTAACTGAACCAGATTAAATTTGAATATCTTTCATGAGTTAATTTATTTCAGTAATTCAGTTAAAAAACTAGAAATCATATATGATTGACATATTTATTTCAAGAGTATTTCAAGCATTTATTGCTGTTAATGATTGTGGCTTTTTGCTGATAAAAATTTTTATGTAATCTAATGTTCTAATGCCATTTTTCACAAAATTTGAATACTGCATGAGACCAATAATACATAAATGTTGGCCTACTGAAAACTATGTCCATATACTGTACAGTATATTTGGTCTGGGCTCCTTTTGCATGAATTATTGCATGAATGCTGCATGGTTATCTAGGTGATAACCCTGTAGCTTAGCTGAGGTGTTAAGAAAGCCAAGGTTGGTTGCTGCTGGTGGCCTTTAGCTTGTCTAAATTTTTGGCTCTGGTGCTTCTTATCTTCCTAAGAGGAAACACAGTGGACCAACACTGGCAGATGACTTGGCTTCCAAACTTGTTCTTGACTGGGAAAACTGGCCCTTTGCTTTTTCAAATTCTACACTCCAAATGCAAAATGTACTTTTATCTAAAAAGATTACTCTGGACCACTGGAAAACAGTAGGGTCTACTTACTACAACATTTGTTTTTTCCTTTCACTTAACTATCCATTCAAATTCATGGAACAGCTTTTTTGTTACTTGCCCTCCTTGTGGAGAGTGTCAAATAATGTCTACTGAACAACTGTAAAGTGGGCAGTATTCCCCGTGATTGTGCTGGGTGATAACAAAACCTTAATGTTTTAAAATAATTTTTTGGGTCTTTAGATTTTGGCCTATTTAGATTTTCTAACTAAATTACAACAATATTGTGTATTTTTTTTCAACAGCAAACATTCAACTAACAGTTTGCTGAAGCACCTTTTATTCAGGGTTCAGCATTCATTTTTCTTTGATTGGAGTCTGTCTGCTCCTTTCATGTCTCTGATTGTGTGGACATCTCTAATCCACAAGCATTTTGATGTTACCCATAAATTTGCTGTCAGATTTACTTCTGGGTTTTGGTTGGACCACTCTACAATTTTAATTCACTTCATATAAAGTCAACATATGTGTGATTACTTTGTTAATGTTGGACTAACAGTGATGTCGAAATATGAAACTCCCCTTAATCTTCAGCCTACTTGCCAACATTCCAAGGTTTTAGTCAGAAATGACTGGTATGTGGAATCTATTATAAATTCATTAATCCTCAACAACAAAAACAGTTCATTTAGAAGAAACATAACCACCCATTCTTTCGCAAACTTTTGGGAGATTATAATCAGGTCTAGATGTTTTGTTTGGAAAAAATTGGCTTCTAGCTTCCTATATTGACAAGTATTTGCCAAAAGGTCCTAGAGCGCCATCAGTGTTGCTTTCGATCTTCTGGCAGCCTCTCTGACGATTTGATATCTTTTTGGAAATTTTGGGAAAAAATATCTGATTTTGGATTTTTGCTAAGTTTGTGCTGCACATTGTTTTCCTGCATTATTGAGAACTGTTAGAACGGTGTTGTGGTTTATATATAATGCAGTGGAATATTTATACTTCTGACTGAGACATTTGTACAGTGAGATTGGTTGATTCTTTCTCTAAACTTTGTATATGCAAATACATATATTTCCAGAAAACTCATCTAGGACCATGGAAATATATTTCTGGTTGATCAGATTTTCTTCTGTTCTTACATTTGTACCCAAGAACACAGAAATCCAATCAGAAGGTGCTTTGACAAAGTATGGGTGTAAGGATATGCACACTTAACAACCAGGTTATGGCACTTTTTAAATGTATTTTTTACAGATATTTCTGCTTCAGTTGGGGTCATCCATTTTGGTCAAACAGACCAACCAGGCTGCGCAGTTCGACATGTGCAGCTCAACAGATGTCGCAGCTCTGACGTCACCCAGGATTATAAAACCCGCGGAAACCAAACGTTCGTTGCCATTTCCAGCATGTCTCACGGGACGACGCAACGGAGGCGCATATCTGGAGAGACAAAAGCTTGCAGGCGAACTTTTCCTCCACACGGCCGTTCCCGGAAGAGCTTTAAAGCTGGAAATCTGTCTGATACAAGTAGGTCAGAAGATTCATAACCGATTGAAGACCCTGCCGACACTCCGGTGCATGTGAAAACCCAGAGGTTTGTTGCCAAGGAGATTAGTTTTCCTCCTTGCTTTTCGGTCGACTGGAACGGTTTGTCATATTTTCCCGTTTTATGCGGATGAGAAGTTTACCATTTTAGTGTTTTTTTTTTAGAGTTTTAGAGTTTTTCTTCAGACCTACGACCCATCCTCAAGACGGTGAAGAGAACGTCAAAGTAATTTCGTTCTTTTTTATATTAATTATAGATGCATTTTAGAGATCTGGGCAGGGTGAGGCATAGTTAAGGTGATTTAGAATCACCAGTAGTTAATCCAAGGTGTCAACTTGTTGCATGCAATACAGATTGAAGTGATTTATGCTGAGCTGTTTGATTTGCTCTGCAGCTGAATTGTGGAGCGCGGGTGCAATCAGCAAGGTGCATGTTCATGTCTTTGTCTGGCTGATCCCAAATCAGCCAGGAGTTAGAAGTTGAACTTTTAAAAGTTTTCCATTCAAAGCAGCTGTGCTCTGAGCTCTCTGGCCTGACCACTGCTTTGTCCCAGTTTTATTACTGGAGTTTTTTTCCACCGGGTTCCCGCCCCTTTTATGACCCTTTGTTCAAGATTTGGGGCAATCAGCTGTGAGTGGCTAAGGGCGCAGTCCCACCGTTTTACCAGCTGATAGCCGCTATCGAGACGCATCAGCACACCAAGAAGGCTTCCCTGTCCAGTGGTTCTGCTCCACTTTCCAAGTTAACCCAAAATGCACATTTTGTCCATAAAACTGCTGGTGTGATCTCCACAGACACTCAATGTGCATATGTTTTTTATTATTAGTTAAGTAATCATTTTACTCTTTTTGTAGAATAGTGCTTGTTAGTTAGGTGAAGGTTTTTGGACCAGAATAGTAATTATATCAGGGCACTGTGGTTTCAATAAATGTTCACATATATAAAGAGAAGCGTTTGTGCAAGAGTGAATTATCTATCAATATAAGGTCAAAGTTCTCCCACTGATCGGTGGAGCAGCTGATTAAACAGTGACATTTAGCGTGGTCTTGGTTAATAATCATCAACTATTAATGATAATTAACTAATTGTAATTAAGTGCTTTGAGCCCATAATCACAACACCAGAGGAAGTCTCTGATTTCTATTCATAAGCAATGATTTTTTAGTTAAGAAAACGTTTTAATTATAATTTATGATAAATATTCAATAATCAGAACCCTTACACTTCTAACAGATTTACTTTTCTGTTGACATGTACAGGAT
This sequence comes from Girardinichthys multiradiatus, assembly GCF_021462225.1. Lineage (NCBI taxonomy): Eukaryota > Metazoa > Chordata > Actinopteri > Cyprinodontiformes > Goodeidae > Girardinichthys > Girardinichthys multiradiatus. The sequence continues at coordinate 11,769,112 of NC_061802.1, read as the reverse complement.
ATTTTTGTCATTAAAGGTGGAAATAGTTTTGAAATGATATCATCTGGGCTATATTATGAGTGTCACAATCTCTAGCTTTTCGGAGGTTTTTTGTTGTAACTTGTGGAGTTGCTGGACCTCACCACAAGAAGGAGCTAGGCAGAATCATAGTGAAGTGGGCGTTTATGAAAGAAAAACTGACATTCAAAAACAGCAAGATGCACAATGGAAGAAAATGAAGAGTAAAGTGGTGAGACAGATAATGGCAACAGGAGGATCTGACAATGACTAAAGTAAGCTGGGGAGTATATAAACACAGCAAGGGAGTGATTACTGATACAAGAAGCAGGTAAGACTAATTAAATGAATGAGGAGCAGCTGCCGAAGAGAACAGACTGAGGCACTGACAGAGAATGGGTAGAGACAACAGAAACCATGTAAACATTACAAAATAAACTGGAGAAAAACAATAAACTATATGATCATGGGAAAACATGGCTAAACATTAATCATAAATCCTAAAACAAGAATTTACTAAAACACAAAAAACAGAACAGAAGATTAGTGATAAACAAATCTCAAAGTCCAAAGATAATTTGTAAACTTCTTGTAAACTTCCCATAAGCCACTGTATGCATAGTTTACCTTTAGTTGTATGACTACCCATGTTTAGCTTAAAGGTTCATGTCCAGATATGTTTATATTAGTAATGAAGTCATTGCAGAAATTTAGTGTCATTCTCCAGCATTTTCTCTAATACGTAAGAGTAAGCAACAATATTTTCCAATGTTTTCTTCTTGAATTTATTAGATAAACAAATCTAATTGTCTAATTTAAAAAAGGATTTACAAAAACTTTATTTAGAAACACCACAAGATGATTTGATGTGTTACTGTGAGACTAAATCCACTAAAATCCAGAGCCATGAGCATGAAAACATATACTCTAGAGATTGGCCATTGTTTTGTTTGTTTTACAATTGTCATTTATTCTACGTTTGTCAAGTTTTCACATTTATCTGCCTATTCAGTTTCAGACACCATAGTGTTTCTACAAGAGATGCGCTGATCAAAGTAATATAAAATAGTGGTTTAACACAGCTGTCTCTTTCGTCAATGCTGAAAATCTACAAATACACGTGAAAATGTAAAGGTTTGTCGTCATTATTACAAGATATTCACTTTTATAAGAGAACATATTAGGCTTGTGTTGAGGTTAGTAATTCAAACGGAATATGGTCTGAATTGCTTTTACATTGTTTATTCTTTCATTTTTTTATTGTACCTTTACTGGAGACTTAAAGAGCCTTATTGTAATCATTGATTGTTATGCATTTCTATCGGGAGAAAAGTTGACATCACTCGCTGTTTGTGAGAGAGCAGTCTGTATTACACAGCTCTGCAGTTAAACACTATTTCACTATTGTTTCCAAACAAAGTCATCATTATTTGGAATTGACATGTTCTACTCGCTTTGCATCTCATATTGATTGCATGATTAGCATGATTAGTCTAATTAGCATTGCTATGTATTCTCTCTATAGTAAATTGACCCTTACTTTGAGATTTGCAAAAGACTACCAAAATTTCCTGATTCAACATGATCTGACAGACACAATCGTACTCCTAAAAAGGATAATAGATCAGCTTAGCCTTACATTTTCCTATCTAAAAGCATCTTACCCCTCTTTCGCCTCCTCTAAATTCTTAATTAAACATCTCACTGACACTGAAAATAGCAAACTGAGCTTTCTTCTATCAGTTACAACTTTCACACTAAGGTGTTGTTCACTGATAAGAAAGAGATGGGATTTTTGTGTGTAAAACTAACTGATTCCAGTCAACTCCCAATATCCTGGTTTTGTTCCCTTGTCTAAATCTTTACTTTTTTAAATGAGATGAGAAAAAATGTTGGAAATTTTTTATCACTTTCTTTCATTGAATTGAAAATAGGTTTTCTTTTAATAATATCCTTCACACAGCTCTAATTTAAAGTGTTTAAAAATGGGTCAGTCAATATCAAAAGCAGCCCTCAACTTTCAGTCCCGTCTTAGATTGGTGCACACTTTGTGGGACCTGCTTTACATAGCCTGTGGCGTGTGGATGTGAACACGGCTGTGAAGTGAAGTCGTGGTGGGTAAAGATGAAGCCACAGAGAGGAAGACTTGTTGGCAGAGCCTGAGGCATCTGGAAGAGAACCGCTGTTATCTGCCCATGTAGCTTAGCTGCCGCTGCTGTATCTGTGGTGTCTCATCAAAAACACATGCTTCCTGACATGCTCACAGTAAGCAAACTGTAAAATCACACAACACTCTTTGACTTTTACACACTCACAGTTAGATAATCGCTATGGAAAGTAAATAATGTCCTTTGAATCCTTTTAGAAATAAAAAGACATGCAGTTATTATATATTCAGTTCTTTGTTAAGAAATGTTCACATTTGGATGTCCAATCTAATTTTTTTATCTTTGGAAAATAAAGGGATTTAGATACAGGTAAACATAAAAAAATGCTACGTTTTACTTATTAAAGATATCAACAAAAATGCAATTTCCAAATAAGGAAAAAGTTAGGATACCCTACGCTCTAATAGCTAATCTGACCTTGTTGGGCTGAAATAACTCAATTGAGAATCCTCTTGTGTCTATCTGCCAGTCTCTGACACCAGTCCGAAGAAGGTTTGCCCCTCTTCTCACTGTCAGCTGTGAGATGTTTCACTTTCAAGTCACCCCAGATCTGGGCTTACATTTATTAATTTTAGGCTAGTACTTAGTGTGCTTGCTTTTATGTTTTGGGTCATTGTCATGTTGCGGGGTCCATTTCTGACTGAGCTTTTAATTTTATTTTCACAGATGGTCTCACATATTTCTCAATGGTAGAAGTCATGGTGAAGTCTATGATGGTGAGCTGGCCAGGTGCTGCTAAAGCAAAGCAATCTCTAACCATATTACTTCCACCTGCATGCTCACAGTTTGGTGTGAGGTTGTTTGCCTGGAACACGCTATTTTCAATGTCCTCCACTTATAGACTATTTTCCATACAGTCAAATGATGTTCTCATTATGCGTACCTGATACAATATTTCTGTGTGATTTTTTTGCCATTTTAAGTGGACAAAATGTGCAGGTGTCCTAATTTGTTGCCTTACAGAAACTGTATTTTCTTTATTAAATGTTAGAAAAAACATTTACATTTTTCTATCTGTATCCATATGACCAAATATTTCAGAAACACACTGGCTGTCATAGACTGTAGACTGTAGACATACAGGGGTTGGACAATGAAACTGAAACACCTGGTTTTAGACCATAATAATTTATTAGTATGGTGTAGGGCCTCCTTTTGCGGCCAATACAGCGTCAATTCATCTTGGGAATGACATATACAAGTCCTGCACAGTGGTCAGAGGGATTTTAAGCCATTCTTCTTGCAGGATAGTAGCCAGGTCACTATGTGATACTGGTGGAGGAAAACGTTTCCTGACACGCTCCTCCAAAACACCCCAAAGTGGCTCAATAATATTTAGATCTGGTGACTGTGCAGGCCATGGGAGATGTTCAACTTCACTTTCATGTTCATCAAACCAATCTTTCACCAGTCTTGCTGTGTGTATTGGTGCATTGTCATCCTGATACACGGCACCGCCTTCAGGATACAATGTTTGAACCATTGGATGCACATGGTCCTCAAGAATGGTTCGCTAGTCCTTGGCACATCTAGCACAAGTATTGGGCCAAGAGAATGCCATGATATGGCAGCCCAAACCATCACTGATCCACCCCCATGCTTCACTCTGGGCATGCAACAGTCTGGGTGGTACGCTTCTTTGGGTCTTCTCCACACCGTAACTCTCCCGGATGTGGGGAAAACAATAAAGGTGGACTCATCAGAGAACAATACATGTTTCTCATTGTCCACAGCCCAAGATTTGTGCTCCTTGCACCATTGAAACCAACGTTTGGCATTGGCATGAGTGACCAAAGGTTTGGTTATAGCAGCCCAGCCGTGTATATTGACCCTGTGGAGCTCCCGACGGACAGTTCTGGTGGAAACAGGAGAGTTGAGGTGCACATTTAATTCTGCCGTGATTTGGGCAGCCGTGGTTTTATGTTTTTTGGGTACAATCCGGGTTAGCACCCTTTCAGACAGCTTCCTCTTGCGTCCACAGTTAATCCTGTTGGATGTGGTTTGTCCTTCTTGGTGGTATGCTGACATTACCCTGGATACCGTGGCTCTTGATACATCACAAAGACTTGCTGTCTTGGTCACATTTGTCCTCTTTTGAACTCTGGTATGTCACCCATAATGTTGCGTGCATTTCAATATTTTGAGCAAAACTGTACTCTTACCCTGCTAATTGAACCTTCACACTCTGCTCTTCCTGGTGCAATGTGCAATCAATGAAGACTGGCTGCCAGGCTGGTCCAATTTAGCCATGAAACCTCCTACACTAAAATGACAGGTGTTTCAGTTTCATTGTCCAACCCCTGTATCTGGTCAACAAGAAAAGACACAATACAAAGCATAAGACATAGTTTGACCTCTTATATGTGTTCTTTTTTCTTAATGAACTGTTTTCTGAAAAATAAAAATCCTCCAGAATAAAGACTGTGTGAGAAACAGTGTAGAAAAATGCCAACACACACGTTTCTCTGTTATTGGTTTTGCTTTCAGTGTGGGTTGGTAGTGCAGTTGTGAGCACTGTTTGCCTTGCGTCAAGGTTCCTGGGTTTCTGCATGGAATTTGCATATTCTCCCTATGTATGTGTGGGTTCTTTCTGGGTGCTCCAGCTTCCTTCACAGTCCAAAAACGTGACTGCTAGGTGTTCTCTTTAAGTTGCCCTTATGTATGAGTGTCTGTCTCTGTGTGGCCCTGTGATGGACTGACCAGTCCAGGGTGTACCCCACTTGTCACCCAATGACTACTGTACATAGACAACAGCCCCCCCAATCGCAAGTTAATGCTTTTCTTAGAATTGATTAAGCATTTGCATAACTTAGGATGTAAAGAGCAGAGATTTGTCTTTAAAATGTCTTACAATTCACATAAATGAGCTGCCTCACCACAACTTCTCAGCTCATTACATGACCTGTGAGATCAGAGGAGCTGTTTGTCCTGGAAGTGTTGCCTTTTCTGTTTGTCTGTCTGGCTGCTGGCAGGACAGTTCAGCAGATTTAGTTACCGTCCTGCAAGCTGAAGGTCAGCTTTGAGCTGCCAAAGTTAATTCTAATTTATGTCTCATGAGGCAGTGGTCTATATTGAAGGCTGTGGGAAAAGCTCATTAAGGACTGATGGCTAATAAAACATAGTCTGACTGATTGAAAAGGCTGTCTCCACAAATTTGTTGTTGGTGTGGCTCTCGGTTTATGTATGTGTTGCTGATCTCTGGCATGAAACAAAATACCGGAATATGCTTTTTTTTTTTTTTTCAAAGAGCTCAGGAAAATGAGAGCAGGTAGGCTTTTTTTTTAAGGAAACTATGATTTTTATGTGTCAAACAAAGTAAAGTGATGTACAAAAGATCTGTTAAGACTTTTACAACCATGGTAAAAAATAAATCACTATTCACTAGGCTCAAAAAATCCAGTACCACTGAAAACGTTGTAGTATGTATGCTAGGCCTATTGGTGGCGCTGTGACACTACACAGAAAAACACCGGGCATGCACAGACAACTCATGCGAGCTAAACACTGCGACATGGCGATAAATAAGAACAGCTGAGATTTTAAGGAGAGCTTTATCTGGACTGATGATTAACTGTTACTTCGGTTTGTGTTTGACCACAAGACTACTAAACTGAAAGAAAATGTCAATTGGGAGACATGTTAGACCAAGTACAACGACATCATGGTGGCGTTTCGGGCGCAGTACCCCTTGGAGCAACAGAAAGGGACTTTCCTCATGGTCTTTTTGTAATTGCAAAAACTCTGATCATTGCCAAAACAAATAAAAAAACGTGCCAAATACAGATAGATGGTGGACACTGGGTGTCGGAGTGGCCAGCGACGTGTTGTTTGAGCACTGTGAGTTGGATCGCCTAAAGCACGCCAAATTGGTGGATGGATTTGGGATGGCTGCTCTTCCAGAGTTTTCCGAATTCGGAGCGTTAAGATACGTTGCAGTCCATTGAATCAACCGAGAGTCTGCATTTAGTCGTAAAGAATGACTTGCTCCAGGTAGGTTGATTGTGTTTTTAACCTTCCAGTACTTGCTGACACAGTACTACATCGTTCATTATGGAGAAACTGCCCTTGGTGGCCATTTTAAAAACCTGGTTTAGATAGTTGCTGCTAGTGTGCAGTACACTGTACTGTTTTTGGTGTATTATTTTAATGAAACATACAAATCGTCGTCTTCCATTTTGTTACACAATTTTGCTTTTGTGTATTTTAGGCAAAGCTGAACAGCCACAGAGGGCACAGGCTGAAAAAGAGACTTTCAGTGGACTCTAGAGTGCAGGAAGACCTCATGATAAAAAAGGAGATGTTGGAGCTAATGGAGGAATCACACAGACGCAGCTCCAACACCATGCGGAGCATAAATACCGATATAGAAAAAATTACAAGTACTTTTCAGGAACGTTTTTCTGTGATGAGAGAATTACTCATGCAACCTTACCTTGCACACTCAGGCAGTAGTAGTACTGGTGAATATAGGCAAGTCACAGGACATACATGAGTGCCCACATCCCAGTACAACACCCACTGCCACAACAAGCCGCTCTGGAAGACCTACATCCACACCAACATTTGACAACTCATAGCAGCAAACATCCTCAATTTCATCCAGGCACGATGACTAATGCATTAGGTTGCCTTTAGGTTATGTTGCACTTTGCATCATACTATCATACTACTCTACTACAGTTGTTATAAACAACTTTTTTTGCATTACAAAGCGGTACTTTCTTCAATTTAAATTGGTAAAGGACAGTTATACCATGTTTGTTTTGTTTCAAGTTATTTTACAATAAAGAGGTCTTTGATAGTAATTGTTTTATTCTTGTCTCACACTTCACAAAAGCACTAAAGGTAATTTGGCTACTTCCAAATAATAAAGAAAAGTCTTAGTTGATTAACTATTCAAGTCAACTTCACATCAGAACACTGTTTATTAATGTAACACAAAAAATATTCAATAATGGTAATGGTTCATTCTTCTATAAGGATGACAAATCCCATCTTTATCCTTAAGGGTGCAGGTACTTCATGACCACTCTCCTCACTCTCTCTCCTTCTTCATTACAGTCAGTTTGATAACTAGTGCACTCTGTTGGTGGCTGTGAATCCTTTTCACCTTGCATTGTTCCCACCACAGTCAGTTCATCTACAACCTCCAAACTAGACTCACAGAAATTGTGAAGAACAAAGCAGGAGTAAATCACATGAGGCAGATCGTTTAAATTGATGTCCATAGGCCTTTTAAGTGCTGCAAATCTGGCTTTCAGGCGACCAAAAGCACATTCAATGACCTCATGTGCTTTGCATAAGCAAACCCCAAAGTGCTGTTCCTGAGGGGTGGACCCGCCATTTGAGAACTCTCTCATCAGGTAAGGCAACAGCGGGTAGGCAGGATCACCCAGAAGATAAATTGGTATGGCATCCTCATCATCCACAATTAGCTTTTTCATAGCAGGGATTTTGCCAGTCTTTAAGCAGATGTTGAGCCTTGAATTGGCAAAGACCCGTGCGTCATGTACACTTCCAGGCCATTTTATCACAACATCCATAAAACGATACCTGTAATCACACACTGCCTGTACATTAAGAGAATATTTCCCCTTTTGGTTAATGTAGACCATGGAGTTGGTGGATGGCTGCTTGATTTCAATGTGGGTGCCGTCAACAGCTCCAAAACACTGTGGCAAGCCATGAAAACGAGAAAAGCCCACAACTAGTTCCTCCGCCTCGGGCTCTGTAAAGGGTAGCTTGATGTACTTCGGACCCAGATGGATGGAGATCGCTGTGCATGTCTGCCTAATAATATTAGACACCGCCTGGCGCGACACGCCGAATGCATTAGCGGTCTTCCGTAGCTTCCCCTCATCGGTCAGGTAATAAAGTGTTAATGCAAACCTTTTGAGAGGATCGATGGGCGCCCTCATGTTGGTGGTTTGCCTTTCGATATGCGGGCGCAGTTCTTTGGTAAGGGCGAAGACAGCGGCTCGGGACATGCTAAAGTTATCCCGCCATTCACTTTCCACGTTAAGACCATTGACAAAGTTGTCCCACCAACTGCCAGTTCTGCCCGGTCTTTTCCAAAACTTTCTCCGGACTGTCCTTCTCGTTCGTCTCCGAGGTAGATCCAAAAGCATGTGGTTTATGCGGTTCTTTGTATGAAGTTGGAGCTCATGGTTGTAGAAGAGGAGCAGTAGATTCTGCTGTAAATGACACAACAAAGCCAGTATTTGCCTTAGTATGACCGCAGCACTGAACGGCGCCATGTTTGTTGTTTTTGTGAGATTGAGGAGGATGCAGAGAGAGGTGTTCTATGGCAAGCCAAATGTGCCATAAAACACAAATTTTACCATCTGGTTGAAAAGTATTGATCAATTTCCTTTAAACGTTTCTGAGTTATATGAATAATAAGTAGATAAAAGAAATGTTTAATATTTTAATGATTCACAAAGGAGATATGTAGATGCAATCAAATTTATTTTGATTGATTTATTTATTTGCATGTATGAGAAATTCATGTCAGTAATTGTCTGCTGTGAGATCACGAATGTTTCTGATATTTACTATGAAGAAGAAAAAGAAAGAATAGCAGGCAGTAAAAGATTTTTTTTATTTTATTATCTTATCATTTATTCATGCCAGCACATAGATTAAAGATTGTTCTAGTAATTGTTCAGAGGAAAATAACAGAAGATCACTGCATGTTTAATTTAATTTCCTTTATTTAAACAGTTTAAAACAACCAAATGATAAAATAGATAGTTAACATGGATAACATTGAATTTTTTCAAAAAGCGTGTGGGTCTCTCATGGATCAGTTTTGGTCTCCCGGAATGCCGGATCCATGTGGACGCAATGCCTAAATGACAAAATACCCTTACGGATACATCTCGTCTCTGTGTGGATGGGACCTTAGTCTCTCACGTTGTTATGAAATTTATTCAGAAACCTGGGCTTCCCTAACACCTCAGCAGAACCACAGACTGATTGCCTCCATGCCACACCTCGCTGATGCAATACTTCGAGCAGATGGAGCCCAGATATAGTATTACGTGCAAATACATGGATTTAAACGTATCAAAAGTATTGGCTCATGCCTCCTAATAATTAAATTTGGGTGTTCAAATCATTTTCAAATTACTTGGGCACAGTTGTATAAAATCAAGTGCCCAGATGTGCATATTTCTTCTGCAAACATTTGTGAAAGAATGGGTCGCTGTCAGGAACTCACTGAATACCAGAGTGGTACCTTACTGCCATCTGTGCAGTCTAGTCATGACCTTTTCATGCTACTAATTATTAAAAATCTGTCTGTTAGTGGTTGTGAAAGCAAATGGGAACAACAGCAACTACTGGATATGCAGAGTCCATGACTATAGACCTGCTCACTTGTGGCCTCAGATAAGCTCAAGAACAAACCAAATGCATAGAGAACTTAATGGAATTGGCAGTTCTTGGGTAAATGGCACTTGCCTCACTGCACTTCACTACATGTAAATTTTGGTGGGAGTAGGATTTGAACAATTTTATGCTTCTGACACTGTGGGAACAGTTTGAAGAGGACTTCTTGAGTTTCAACATATCTGCACACAAGTGTACAACACAAGGTTAATAAGGACATGAATGTGCAATTTTGGTGTGGATTAACTTGACTGTGCCATGCAGAACTTTCAACCTGATAAAGCACTTTTGGGCAAATAAAAGCAGAGATTGTAAGGCTAGACTTCATCAATGTCTGATCTCACAAATATTCTGTTGGAAAAATTGTCAGATATTCCCATAAACACATTTTTAAACATTGAACAAAACATTCCCAGAAGAGTTGAAGGTGTTTTAGCTGCAAAGGGTAGGCTGAGGCAATCTTAAAGTCTCTGTATTAAAAATTGGATGTTATTAAAGTTCATGTATGAGTAAAAACAAGTGACTCAGTACATTTGGCAGTATATAGTACGAGTCAGTAGGCCAATTCTTCTGCATTAAAAGTCTTTTATGGTGTTATGCAATATTCAAATTTTCTGGAAAATATATTGGTAATACATATAATTCTGTGGGTATAGAATCAATATAATATATTAGAAATTCACCCAAAAAACTGTTACAACTCCTGTTTCCAATAGCGGCGTTCACCCTTACTGATGAGCAAATAACTAAGTGCATTTAAATGAGCAGCACTTGGTTGCTACTTTCTAATAGAAGAAAACAGCAAGGGTGTACTTCGTTTTTTAAGCACAGCTATTCCATTTCGGTTTAATGTTTGCTTAATAAATAACGACAGTTTTTGAATCAGTTGTGTGTTTTTGTATGCATGAGGTAAGCTTTTGAACCACATTCATTACATAATATGCTGATATGTAAAAACCATTGAACTGAAAGAGGGTGTACTTCATTCTGTACCGTGGCAAAAGAGTGATTGTTTAATTCTAAAGCAGTTTATAGAATAAGTGTGAAATCACCCAAGATAAGAGTGAACATTTTCAAGTGTACATTGATTCCCATCCCTTGGAAGTTGAGCAGTAGCATCAGTAGGGTTCTAATGTAATTTGTTCTGCTTAATGTTTAAGCTACTCCCGAAGACAATGATTTAACTCTAATGGGAACACTGGAGCTTAAAAAACCAGCTCTGCTTTCCTCATACTGTCCTTATCATTCTTGCCTCTGCCTTCTTATTTTAGTCATTTGAAAAGCTTGATGTGAATATTAGCTTAGGTGCTATTTGTGGTACAATATTCATTCAAAGGTGAGAGCTCATCAATTTCAATTTGTTTTATGAGCCCGCCATGCTGACCTGCAAAATAGGAGTGGAGTAATTACAGCTGTCTGTCCTCTGCCCTGTGCTGCTGGATTTGCTCACAGCGATGCAGCATTCTGCCAAATGTGAAGAGTAGCTGGCACATTGCGGGGCAGCAGGGGAGGAGCTCAGCGGCTATAATGAAATCCTGTAAACCTCGTAAAACGGGAATGCAAAGCAGCCTGGATGTTTGACGTCAGGTGCTTTTCCTGCCTAGGTTCTTTACAAGAAATCTGTCTGAACCAGACATAAATTAGAAAGCGAATCAATTCAGCTCTTCAGCTTGAAGTCTCAGTGAGGCTGTATCGAGGTTAGAAGTGTTCCCACAAGACTGGATGCAGCAGTTTGCTTGTAGAGATTTAGAGGAATCTTGACAAGCAGATTGTTGCTCTTTCTGATTAAATATTTGATTCACTTTATGTTCCTTTTCAAGGGCGAAAAAGGTCCACAACTTCTCCAGGTTGTTCTCAGGTTTGTAAACAACAGAGTAGGAGAACCAGATGAGTTTGACATCGTTTCATACACATCATTCAGCCAGGAAATACACTGTATTACCCACGAATATGAAATGTTTTGATGAAATGTTAAATGAAAGATTATACTTTCTGATGTCACAGTTTATGAAAGAAATAAAGAAGGAGCTCACCTTTAAACCTTTGTAAAGAAAACCTGCAGGCAGAACCATCTTCAGTGAAGCTGAAGTGCCTGTGCTGTTTGAAATGCAATGTATTCTTACCCCTTGCAATCTTTAGCTTTTTCATACTTCAGTTTGCTTTGGGAGGATTTTATTTGGAAATACCAATACAAAAGAACACATAATTGGGAGTGGAAGAAAATTGTAGTTTTAATTTACTTAATAGAAAATTTTGTGTGCATTTGTATTCAGCCTCTCCCAGTCTGTGCTGTATAAAACCGCCTCTTATTGCATTTACAGTCTTTTAACTTATGGCTAACTCTGTCTTATTCACATTAGATAGGAAGTATCTGTGAGCATCAGTTTTCAAGTCTTGCCACTGATTCTTATTTGAATTTATGCCTGGACTTTGACTTGGCCATTCTGATGCATTAATTTACTTTGATCTAAAAGAGTACTGTTCAAACTCTGTCATCAAGGTCAATGGTTCAATACCCCGTAATGAACATAATGTCATTAGCAGTCTCCTACAGATCTTTATTGTATGCTGAGGAGCTAATTCAGCCATTTAACTTAGTTGCATTAAATACGTAAAACATGCAAGACCCTGACCTTTGAGGTATGGAGCTGATCTCAACCATTTCACTGAAGCTCTGCAGGATTGTTGTCCTGTTGGAAGATGAACCTCCATACAAATCTCAAGTCTTTCGTAGCTGCAAACAGATTTTCCTCTAGAATTGCCCTGCATTTTACTTCACCCATCTTCCAATCAACTCTGTACAGCTTTTCTGTCCCTACTTAGAAAATCATTCCCACAGCATGATCCTGCCACTACCATAGAGATAGTGTGTTTGTTCAGGGCAAACATCAGAGTTACTTTTTTGCCACATATAGCGTTTTGCATGCGGGACAAAAAGTTCAATTTTCTTCCAGGTTTGTTGTGTCAAAATGAGCCGTCCCGTATAATGACTCTTGCAATAGTTGGTGTACAGGATACACAATAATGGAAAGAGAACAGAGCCCTTTGGAGAACCAGTGGATGAAAATGCCTAATATGACAGAACCATTTAGTCGGATAGACAGGGATCTAACCATAAAACGGGTCATCTTATGCCTTTAGTCTTGCCAATGTCTTCTGTTTTTCTTTGGCCTGATGCTGATTTTTCAGGACTTCACAAAATCAGAAGTTTAGAGTTGTATCATGACAAAAAGTGAAAACATTTCAAGAGGATTTAATGCTTCAATTAGGCATCACTACCAAGTTGCTTTATAATATTTTTCACACATGCTTACATATACACAAATGCATATACAGAAAACAAAAGGAGTGCAAATTGTTAACACCTTCTGCACTTAAAGTGTGTGTTTGGATTAGCCCATTAGTGCTATTTGCTTTGTGAATGAGATGCTGGATGGGGGAGACAGCGACTGCAAAAAATGAGCAATACTGGAAATTTGTTATAAAAATACCTCTTGCTCAGCAATGTTACCTATTAGTGGAGTAGAATACTACTGCTATCAAATGTGCATTGATGGAAACGTAAGTATTTTGAAAAAATAAAAAACGTGATATATATTGTGTTTATTTTTGTCTTGGTTAAAATAAAGAAAAAGTGACCTTGGTTTCTTAAAAAAGATTGCACATTGCTGTGTGAGTAAAGGTTGCAGCTACATTTTGACTGAAAATGAGTGTGTGAAAGGGCTGAATCAGGAGCTGCCAGGCTTGAACACAGCACAGTAGCCTGAAGAGCAAATAATGATCTTCAATTTTAAATCTTCAGTCAGTATTTACAGCTGCATTGCATGGTCCATGCTGCAGCAAGAAAAGGACCTGAACGTTTTTCCCACCCTTTCTCATCATATTTCTCCTCATATTCACAAAAACCAACACGTCTCACCACCTGTATTGATCATCTGCCCTCACAAGGCCAACAAGATCACATTGGAGAGCAGTCCTTTTTAAATTGGGTTGACCTAAATGACCCTGAACAAAATCAAGTAATTGAACCAAAAGGTTCTGTCATCAATCTCAGCCTGCTGTGCTGTTGCTGCTGAAAATAGCTTCAAAAGGGAGGAAGAGTAACAACTCCTCAAGGTCCCAAAGATTTATTAATTTGTATTAAGCTGGAATTTATTCACGTTTTGCTTAAATCATTTTTTTGTTTTCAGTACATATTTTGTGGACAGTAACACTTCTTGGGGTAGTTTAAGTATTGAAGCCCATGTTACTGCTATTATTAGGTTTTGAGGCAAAACAAAGTTATGCAATTTGAGCTTATGATCAAGTCAAAACAGAGAACATGGAAATAAAGTCAGACTTTATTAATTCCTTTTATGTGGAATAAGTCATCTTAGTTCGTTAGAGCTGATCTAATCATACAAACAATGAAAATATCTTTTTGTACAATATAATCTTTTTTGTTTGGATTTTAAGATCAGCCACTTGCACTGGGTTCCCTGACATATTTAAGATCTTTTTTTTAATAATGTGTGCATGACAATAAAATCCCATAAATGTGTGTTAAAGAGGAGGAGGCTAACAAGTCAGCTGGGGGGAAAACAAATTGAGTTCACTTGATTTATGTTCCTCTCAAGTGATGCAGCAGCATACTACAACTAATAATAACATTAATAATATTAATAATATGTACTTTTCCATTTAAGGTTACTTCCCATCTTCCGTTTTTAGAAGAAATAAAAAATTGAGGTTTATTTTAAAACTTTAGCCATATCCATATATATATATACAATTCATAACGGTCCACCATGGCATGAATGTTTTGGAGAAACTTCGAGAGGATAAGAATTGATTACTCTTAAAGTTCATTCCCCAGTCACCAGTGCCTTGTATTAAATGATACTAAGTTTGAATAAAATAACGGTTTTAAAACTTTCTGGCATTCTGTTACTGGGGTTTGAAGTTCTCTAAACAAGATGCCAGAGAAAGATACTAAAGGATTGCAGTGTTCTCCTGCTGCAGGTACATTCCTGGTCAAAATCCTCACGCAGGAATAAATGACAAGCATTAACATTTCATGCTGGTGGATCATAACTGGGTTGTATGTGGAGCTTCAAAAGGCTCAAAAAGAGAAAAAAATAGGAGCAAGAGAAACCGAGTGGGAAAATTACTAAAACATTTGCCTTTTTTATCTGAATCCATCTCAACTTTTATCTCCATTTATTGTCTATACCCACTTATCTTTTCCTGTGGTAAGGCTGGTGCCGATCTTCAGTGGTGATTGGGTGAGAGATGGGGTACACCTTGAAGAGGTCGCCAGACTAACACAGAGACACACAGCTGTGCACGCTCACACAAATTACTTACATGTCCTGAAGAGATTGGGACAAACACAAACATTTTCACTCTCAAACCACTCTAGACCGGATTAACAGCTACAATCAATATAAAGCATGTCAATTTAACTATTGTCCAATTAACAAGGTCCTGAAGATGTTCCTTCTTATAGAACCTAAAGAATTGTTTTTTTATCCTGCAAAAGCAGACAAATGTGAGCAATTAAGGCAGCAGGCTTGATGGTACAACCTGTTAGTTGTGCCAATAAACGTGGTTTGGTTTAAAACAGTTATTTCTAAACTTTGGAATTTTTTTCTTCCACTGAACATTTTCTCAAATTTAAGGCTGGATTTTCCCTTTTATGTGTGAGATTAAGCTACTGCGATAAAAAGACACTTTTATTTTAAGGCTTCTTATGCATGTTTACCAGGGGTTCCAATAAGTCTAAAGGTTGCCGTACAATTCCTCAATCACCACCATTTCTTAAACCTATCCAGACCTACACCTCCGTCGTTGTGAGAGATGAACGTCAGCGTGGAAAACTTGCCTCCAGCTAAAATGTTGCAGTTGCATGTTTTCAGAAAAATAATGACTTGTCTAAATCCAATCTAGTGTTGAATGTGCTGAGCCGAGAATGGATTACCACTCCCATTTGTAACTGAGTGGCATTTAGAAATACATTCGTTATTCATTCCATTGAGACACACTTCATTTTAACAACATTCGATAAAATATTCAATTTTTTTATGACTAAGCTACAGAGAGTCTCACAGCGTATTAATAACTGCTGCAGACGAAGTGCATGTTTTATAAATTTGCACGTACTGTGTTACAGACTATGGAAACAAAGTGGTTATGATTATATAAATGTCAATTAATCTGACATTGCATCAATTGTTCTGCAATTAAAGAAGAAAAACAGGCGTTTACTCTCAGTTCTGGCGGCTGCATTTTACCGACGACTGATTTATTTGGGTAAAATGTGTCTGTTTGGATACTATGTGTCTCCACTTTGGGATTCAGTGTGTTTTGGAGGCTTATCAGAGATATGGAGGCCACTCTGCAGTAAATGATCCAGCTTCCTTCTGCTTGGAGTAGCTCATCTGTGTTTGTAAAGCGTGGGTTGATGCAGATAGGCTGTCAAGTGTAGTAAACTCAGATTAATCTAACTGGCAGGTTTGCTTGCGGAGCATCATGTAAGCAGGGAAGCAAGGATGAAAACAAATGTGAGCACAGTGTTGTGTCTGTGTGAGTAAGGGATGATGTAATGACATCAGTGACTCATTTCCCTTCTACCCGAGTCACCATGCCAGCATTAATTGTAAAAAATAGTTCAGCGAGCTGAGGCGGAGACTGCATGAAGTGGAGTAAACTATGGTGACAGAGCGGTACATAACAGCTGCTACGCTGCTTAATCTCTAAAATAAATGAAGATGGTGTCCTTTCTGGCAGCTTTGTGTAGATTTTGCTGACCTGTCTCTTTGTTGACTTGGACAACGTTTTTATCTTATTATGATAAAAAACAAAAAAGAATTACAAAAATAAAATACAATAAAAGCTGCAAACAGTTGCACAGCTGGAAACATTCAACGGTTTGGTGTTCTTTAGAAAAATTATCTTGTAAGCATAAGTATGGCAAATTTGCAAAGTGGTTCAAAGTCCACTACTTCACCTGCAACTGCTGAAAACCTAAAAAGGGGCAGATTGGATGTTTGTGGAGAGGTTTTGTGAAGTTACTTGTTTTATTGGCAGTAAACAATAGTCACAGCAAAGGTAAGACTAATGGCCAGGTTCTTGATATAGTAGTTGCTTGTGTGTAAATATATATGACATAATTTTAGGATACTTTGGTTTTTTAACAAAGTATCCTTGCACTGCACAAAATAAACACAAAGTCCCTGTAATCATGACTGAAGCCAACAATGCAGATAAAGGTCCCCATTAAAGTAACGTGACTGCACAGAGTCCTGACCTCAAACCTCTTTGAACACCTTTGGGATGAATTACAGAGGAGGCTGCAATTCTGGTTTTCTCATCTAACCTTGAACACACTCCTAAACCTTGTAGAAGATGTTTACAGAATAGTGAAAGTTACTATTGCTGGGAATGGTTGGTCCCTTAACAAATGTGACCTTATAGATTAAGAATAGGATGTCATCAAATTTAATGTACATGTCAAAGTAGACAGACAAATACTTTTAGCAATATAGTGTATAAAGTTGGGAAGGAAGATAAATAATGTTTCTAAGAGAAATGTTTATACATACCGTATCATTACAAAGGAAGAAGTTAGAAGTTAGAAGTTGAATTAGTGCAAATATGCACAGTGCTGATTCCTAGCAGAGTAGCTGGGCATGGTGACAGCCTGGGGCTTTGGACCTTTTACAGAGGCTCTTAATAATGTTAGCTGAAATGATAAAGAATCAACTAATGTTTTTAATTATAGATATAAAAACAAATGCAACAGTTTTTTATGGAAAAATTGCATTGAACTTCTTCAACAGAATGAAACTTAAAAGACCAGTAATATTTTATTTTTGATCTGGACTATTTATCCATCTGCTTTTTACACAAGTTGTATGTTTTTCTTTATTTTAAAACCTAAAAATAGAAATTAAATGGTGGTTCTTTAAAAAATGGAAACACATTTCCTATTGTGGATATCTATCAAAAATTACAAGTTGTCTTTTTTCTAAAGGTCATGTATTAATTAATTTGTAGCTCTAAACGAGATATATTGAGCTGCACTGAGGACAATAATGGCTCTTTGGATTGTAAAGGTTGCAGACCCCTAGCCTGGGGGAAGAAACTGTCTCTGGCTCGTTTTTGCAACCAGCGATGTGTAGCTCCGACCTGATGGTAAAAGTCTAAACAGTTTGTGTTCTGGATGTTTGGCGCCTGCAGAGATGCTAGCTGTGTTTTCCTCTGACCTTAGATCTGTACAGGTCCTGGATGGAGTGAACGTCAACACCAATGATCCAGACCTGATTGTTCGTTGCAGTTTGGACCTGTCCTGAGCCAACCCACGTTGCAATGGACGAACACGGGACAAACTGATCCGACCAAGTATTGAGTGCATGTACAGCATACTTTGCAGTGTGCTGGTATTTCTATAGCAAAACTCCTTTTTATTTGTCAGATCTACTATTCCAATTTAAAGAAATACAAAATTTAGTGTTTCCCTTTAGCTGTAAGCCATGATAATCAAATTTACAAAAATAAAAGGTTGAATTACATTACCAAAATAAATTAATGATGATTAACTGATTTTTGTTTTTTTTACCATGAATGACAGGAAGGTCAAAAATGTCTGGACTTTTTTCTATGTCGGTGTGATTGTTGTTATTGTTTTTCTTCCATAAATGCAACATGGTCAAGATACAGAGACAGTTTCAGTGTCTGCAGGTGAGCCGACCAGTACCACTGAAGAAAATAAATTATAATCCACAAACAGACACATAACTCTGTTGACTCAAGTGATAATCATAGATTTTTTGCCTTCTGTTGGTGAGCTATCTAATTAATTAATCTTTTTTTACATTATGGTTCTTCTTTCTCTCTCTGCTCCAAATAACAAACCCGACTTGCACACCAATCTCAGCCAGTTGGACATGCTTTTATCAGCAGTCGATTTCGCTTCCTAGATATTATAGTGATGGAGCTATCAGTAACCCGGATGCATGCAGGCAGCCAGAAGACGATGAGAACATGGGATGCAGCTTATTCTCTGGTTAAAGAAACACTGCAACACTCCTTTCTGTAACCTTCTTGTTTTGCTACCGTAGATTATTTTATACTTTTATATTGCTTTCAGTTATGAGATCGGGGGTGGTTGGGGCAGGGCATCGCCATGGAGTTGAGTGTCGCATGTGCTTGTAGTTTGTTAATATGTCCTATTTACACCCTTTATGTTATGTTATTTTGTATTGTTTTTGCTTTTGAAGATGTATAGTAAATATTTGATTGCAAAAAAAGTAATAGATTTCGCTTCATCTGGACAAACCTCAGACTGCAGACTACAGTAAAAACTCCAATCAGCTGCACCCCTCCTTTCTAAATCACTTTTACTGCAGCTGTCCTGTGGTGATTCATGTGTGTGTTTGGGTGTTTCAGTGAGGCAGAAAGAGAGAAAGAGAAAGAGGCAGACGCAAATGAACTGTATGGATATTTCTAAAATTTGTTCAGCAGATTTTGTTTTCATTTTAATCTACCCTCGTTTTGTTATAGGAATGCTGGCTTGAACAAGGCTTTATCATGTTTGAGAGATCTTTTTCTGTTCGTTTAGTGCCACCTTGTGGATAAAAACAGTTAGTGTAGCTTCAGTTCAAATTCTCATATGCAATTTTTTCCCCTCTTTAGATATGTTCAAACTGAGTTTCCTTTGACTGGAGTTCCAACCACATTACCTCCAAACACTTCCCTGACGTAAGTGTGTCTTACCTATCAACACTACAACAAACTGTACGTGTCGCTCACTTTACATGATACCTTGTTTGTCTGCTTTCAGGTGTTAAGCTGGTTTGCTGAACGTGAGTATTACATTATAACAAGTAGGTATGCCCTGCCAGACAATTTCTCTTTATTAACGAGTTAAATGTTTACATTTTGAATTTACATTTGGAATTTAGAGCTCAATTTTTAAACATACAAATTATGTATAATACATAAATAAAAATAGGTAAGTTCTTTTAGAAGTAAAAAATAAATGTTATCAGCTTAGTTTTTTGGGTAAAGGAGTTGAGATTGTATTGCAGGATTCAGAAGAAAAACTACCTTAATTTTTGTGTTAAGTCTGTTTACTGAAAAATATTGCAAAGCAAACCAAAGTTAAACATATAAGAACTTAAAGGAAGCTTTTTCTCCTACATCAACATTACATCTTAGTTTGTCAAACAGTTCCAGAAAGAGGTTTACATGCACTCATCGTCAGAGTTTTACTAATTGTTGGCTTTTAATACAGCATGCAACTTATATAAATATTAAAAACAAGAATTATGTGCACAAGTTTTAATTTATGCTATACTGTGTTTAATTTTAGCCTTCTGTATCCACAACAAAACCAGTTTAGATGTATTTTTGGGATCAGTATTTTGCTGGAACATCCAATTGACTTCCAAATTTAAACAAACTGAGGTGCAGTTAAAGAATTGGCTTTTTGGCCTCATTCTTGAATCCATCCATCTTGTGCATAGCACTAGTTCCACTGGCAGCAAAGAAGACCCTCAGCATTATACTGCCCCCGCCTTGCTTGACAGTCAGTACAATGTTTTTCGGTTTGTAAACTTAGCCAAACATTTTTGTTTGCTTGGTCCCCAAATAGCTCCAAATGTCATCTGGCCATGGACATTTTCTCCAATAAAAGATGTCTATGTGGACAGCTGCAATTTTGAGTTTACAGAAAATGTGTCAATTTTGTCATTATCTGAACTCTTTCAGTTCAGATTATTGTTAAACTGACGTCACTATGGATACCGGCACTTTTCCCAGCATCTTTCAGGCCATGCTTGGGTTGAGACTTGGTGATTTCTGGGATGTTCTTGAACATCCTAACCAATTTCCTTTCATCTGAGCACAATAGTTTTGGTCAGAT
The DNA here is from genome assembly GCF_021462225.1 of Girardinichthys multiradiatus. Taxonomy (NCBI): domain Eukaryota; kingdom Metazoa; phylum Chordata; class Actinopteri; order Cyprinodontiformes; family Goodeidae; genus Girardinichthys; species Girardinichthys multiradiatus. The sequence continues at coordinate 11,748,649 of NC_061802.1, read as the reverse complement.
GGTTAAAACGTGGACACAGTTGGGGTGGTCCAAAATGACAATGGTCCTAAATACTCATCAAAACGGGTTTTGGAAAAAATAAACAAAGGTTCTGGAATGATTTAACTAAATTCATGTAACACTTATAAAAATATGTGCTAAATTTTCGTTGAAAAGTCAGGTGCCAACAAATTTGCCTGAATTCCACTAAGAGAAGAGGTCTAATATTTAGTCAGAATAATGCCTTAAGCTTGTTTATGACATAGAAAAAAGTAGGGTAAAGGTGGGACCTGCTCCTTTCTGCAAACATTAGTGAGGATATATATTTGAGAAACACACAATATTGACCTTCTGTTGATTTGAGGACATTCACAGTAAATAAAAATTAGTGCACCCGAGTCTGGTTCTTTTTTAAATAATTAAACTGTGTGTTATATAATCATCCTTTTTTGGGGGGAAATGGACCCAGTAAGTCTTTAAAAATGTAACGAATTCATTAGACATTCTTGCCGCTGTGTGTATGTAATTTTCTGACATTTACTGTACATAAATAGTGACCTTTAGTATTTGCTTTAATGCCTTTCTCGGGTGTGTAAACTTCTTTTGTGCCTTTTGATGATGTCTGTGTTTGTGTCCAGAGTTTGATGGAGAGCTGGTCGGATGACAGCTGGAACTGTTGTCATAACTGGAGGAATACTGGCCACAGTGATACTTCTGTGTATCATAGCCGTGCTCTGCTACTGTAGACTCCAGGTACGACGTCTTCTTTGAATTAATGAATTAATAAACTCTTTGCTACAACTGTTTCACTTGAGGGACGACCCAGATATGAGAAACAGTTTAAAGCCCAATAGAGGTTAAAACAATTAAATGAAATTAGAAAGTACTTCCTTTTTTGGAATTTAGCCAGACTTTGTATCTATAGTCATATTCAATAAATCAGAATATTATTAAAAATTCACAGATTTTTAGGTACCTGTAAATAATCATAGATTTATGTCAAATAGCTCACCATGGGGCATTCGGTTCTAATTTTAAAACATATATTTACTTTTTAACCGAGAGAAAAATATTCTTAGATTTTGTAAAGAAATTGTAGTTTAGCACTAATATTGATCTGTAAAGTCAGTAATAAACCAACATATTTTTGGCAGGTGTGTGTGACTAAGGGACAGACAGTAGAGCTGTAAGCAGTAGAGGAAATAAAGGCGTATGAGTTTAAGTATTTAGGGTTAACTATCCATAGCAACAAGCAGTGCAGAAGTTGAGTGAGATAGAGAATGCAGGCATGATGGAGCTCATTGAGATGTACATAGAGTGTACAAACATTCCTACTAATGTTTAAGTAAATGTCGTTTTGCGAGTTGTAGAGGAACTCAGAGGACTGACCTGGGTTTTAAATTTGAATGAGTGCATGTATTACTGTTATGCAACACTAACGTAGCAAAATTATGGCTTGATGGCAAAAAGAGAAATAGGTAAAATGGACAAAGATCTCCATCATGATGCCACAAGGTTAAGCATAGTCCAAAAACTTTTAATAGGTCTGGGCCGCTCAAAATCGATACATACAAGCTCAACTGAAATTTGCAGCTGGCTAAGTCCAATGCCAAGTTCTCAGAGAAATGTGGAACTATTTAGTCGTAAAAACAAGAAGTATGTCGGAGAAGTCAAGATTATGCTCACAAAGCTCTGAACAGTGTACCAGCTGTCAAACACGGTGGTGGTGGTGTCATGAGGCTGAGGGTCTGTTTTGCTGCCAGTGATACTGGTGCGTGATCCCAAGTGAATGGATTAAAGAAGACAAAAGAATGAGTAAAATTTATGAAGGGATCCCTTCAAGCTAGTTTAGGCAGTCAACTCGAGTTGTGTTGCTCTTTTACATGCGATCTTTACATGTCAAATGTACCTCACCAATTTCTGCTGTCTATATAAGCTGCCAGCTTCCTGCATCATTCTGCATGACATGACCCAACTGCTGCTGCTGCCATTTCTACTGTCTGCTTGCTCTCAGTAGTCTGCTGCTTCCCAGTCTCTCTGCCACACCACCATCCACACATAGGCTCCAAAGTCAGAGGCTGTCTTCAGTCCGCTGCCATGCAGTGGTGGAGACACTCATCACTCCATGAGATGAACAAAATGGACATGGAGTGATGAGGTTGGAGTTTAGACACCAAACCAAAACGTGTTCTATATTCTTTAATATAAATGTTTAAATATCCGCACATGAATTGTCTGACTAGTATGTTTAAAGATGGTCATATTGCAGGAGCCCAAACTATTTAAATGAGCTCTACCATTTCTGATCAGAAGGGAAATCCAAGATCATAAATGCTGACATAACTATTCAAGAAGCTGATTGATTTTTGAAGTAGGTGGTTGTGTTGGTTTAAAATATGTTTGCCGTACATTAAAAATCCAGAATAAAATCCAATTTGTGCACCCAATTTTTAAAACTCGCCGAAGTTGTTTATTGTATCATCATTAAACCCTGAAAAAAGAACAGTTCAAATGAATCCTTAAATATCCAAAATTAATGAGCATATGTAAACTTCTGACCCATACAGTTGTTTCTGAGTGATCTGTGTCAGGAGGATATCTGAAAGAGTAAAAGGAAAGTGAGACCTGCCATGATGTATGGTTTGGAGACAGTGAAAACAGGACCCACAGCTTGAGCTGCTAAGACTTATACCTAAAGGGACCCAAAAGGACAGGATTAAAAGTAAATATATCAGAGGGGCAGATCAGGTAGAGCAGTTCGAAAACAAAGTTAGAGATGCAATGCCAAGATGTTTTGGAGATAGTGAATATATTGGATAAATGATGTTGCATTATGGAGCTGTGATTGGATAGGAAGAGAGGAAGAAGACAGATATGGTTCACTGATGCAGTGATATGCAGAGGGTTGGTGTGACAGAGGGAGAGAAATGGGTGAAGATGATCCACTGTGATACGCCATCAAGAGAACAACCAGATGAGCAAGTTACACCTGAGGATTTTATTCCTATTTAAGGAAAAGGTTTTAATCATCAAAGTTTTATGCTGATTTCTGTTTGAACTACCATAAATTCTTTGTTTCTAGTACTACTGCTGTAAGAAGAATGGGTCCGACAACGGCTCCATCTCCCAGCAACACTTCGCCTGCAACTCCTGCAGCGTCTCCGGCCTGGACGGACCCATCATCACCCCTCTCTCGCTGTCGCCACCGGAGCCAGCTAAATCCCTCAACCCCACCAAACCTACCATGGGGCAACGCCGCTACTGTCCCACCTGCTCACCCTACGACTCCCCTTTTTACATTCGTACCACTGATGAGATACGCAACGGCGGTCAGCGCATCACTTACATGCCAACACACTATGAGAACCAGGCGCTGGCAACGCCATTGCCCGCAGGCTCCCTGCTGAGGGACACCCAGCGTGGTCGGCCTCCCGATTTCTACACCAACACCAGAGCCATCAGCACCGAGGTGTGACCACCTCATGTTTCCCGTCTCTACACACCAGCGCCACTGAAAAGATACAACCACTATTGTATATTCTGGCTTTCACTGCAGATGCCAGTGAGTTTGTGGAGGCAACACATTTATAGACAATGTAGGTTGTAATGGATTTAGCTGAGAATTATTTTAGCCAGATCTGGGGATGGAAAATAGGGATAGATGAGTTCCTCCTTATTATTTTCAAAAAAGAACTGATCCTCATAAATGTCCCTATAAGCACCTAATTAAGGGTAGGTCTGCTGGCTGTTAATGGATCTTTATCCACCGAGGGCTCTCTAGATCCATGTATGACTTTCCTGTGCTATGTGTCTTCTTCCAAACTTTAATGTGATGAGATGTACACATTAATTAAAAACAGACTGAAATGTTCATTTTTTTTTTTTTTTTGGCACTAGTGGCCTTTATTTTTATTTTTGACAGTAGGCAGACAGGAAAGAGGGGTAGAGACGGGGAGACATTCGGCAAATGTCGCCGGGTCCAGGACTCGAACCCAGGACGGCCACTTTGAGGACTGTAGCCTCTGTATATGGTCGCACGCTTAACCCCTACACCATAAGCACCATGCCCTGAAACGTTCATATTTTTTAAGTATAGCTAATAAACAGCAAAGTTTGTTGATTTGTGCAAGCATGGGTTGCACAACGTGTGCAGCAGGGAACGTCTGGATTTGAATCCACTATGCAAGGTCGTCTGTCAACACCATAGCTTTTCATTTCCAGCCGTCTCCTTTCAGCAGTTTTTACGCTGAACCTTATATCTGGGGAATATTGTCAACATGTAAGATTGAATCATAGTACACATGTAGATAGACATAAAAAACATTTGATAGCCCTATATAGTGGAACCTGTACCTTTCCTGAAATAAATGGTTACTTTCCTGGTACTTATAGGCTACTTTTCGCAAACTTATAGGTTTCTTTCCAGGTAATTACCAGTTAAAATATGATCAGGTAAAATCTTGGAAGTTTCATGTAACTCACTGGTTATTTTCCCAGCTCCTGTACCAAGTGCTTTCCCAAAAGTTATTTTCCTTTAACATTCAGGAAACTGAAACTACATTTCAGGTACTTTCCTGGAAAGTTCCAGATTCTAAGTCTTCTCATAAAAGTACTCTCTGAGCAAGTTCCATAAAAGATTTGAAATGGTACCTGGTAAGTTCCAGGACAGTAACTAATATGCTTCAGGAAATTTCTAGGAATGTACCTTTTAAGTTCTAAAACCTTACTACTAAGTTTGCAGAAAGTACCAAGTAAGGTCCAACAGAATTCCTAAAAAGGACCTGGGAATTTACTGAAAGTAAATGGTAAGTTTGAGGAAAGGTCCTGGAAAGTAACTGGTAGGTTCTGGGAAAGCACCGGGTAAATTCCAGGACACTTTCTAGCAATGTATCTTGCAAGTTCCCGGAATGTTTTTGGAAAATACCTGATAACCATCAAGAAGGTTCCAGTAAGTCCAGGTTTGTTGGAAAAGATCCTACTGAACATGGTGTTTCAATACTTTTTTAACATGTAGCTAAATGTGACAGAGCCTGACCTCCTGATATGCTTAAAATGAACCCAGTGACTTTCTCTTCTCTGAAAAACATGCAAAAACGTTATGTAAATATTTACCGAAAAGCAATCTCTCAATCCCACTGTGTTTTTGAAAGACAGTAGGGATCTGAACATGTGGAATAAGGGGGTTTTATTAGTTTGTAGGATTTCTTCTACACTCTCATTCTTTACTCGTCTTTCTCTCCTACTCCCATATTAAATATCTGAAATGCAAACATTCCTACAATTAATTTTTTCACATTCTGTGCACATTTTGTGACTGAAAAACTTTCATTATACACCTTGTTTTCACTTAGTATTGCCCATTCCAAATGACGTTTCCTGTCATATTGGTCTTCTGTGTACAGCATGGCTGAGGATTTGGAGCAATAAACCTTCACGACTTGAAAGGTGTGAAATCATCAACAAGTTTTAAGACCTATTTAGACGGGTCCGACATCAATACATGTCTTTAATAAATATAAACATCCATAACCTCTTACCAGCAAGGGCATAGGTGAAATTTATCAATATTCCTTTTGTTAATAAACAAATGAACACATTATAAATGCAGTGAATACTTATTTGTGAACTAAGCATGACCCGTTCTCATTACAGCTTCTTTCATACATAAACTACATAAAATTATACAAAACTGAGTTCACAAATAATCCATAAGATTTCATGTCAGTGGGATTCTGTAAAATACAGTAATCCATGTGGCTGTCATTTTGAACAGCTGTAACTTCCTTCAATTATTTAAGTAGTGTAGTAACTATTTTACTGTTTACTTAACCAGTTATATTTAAAAGAATAAAAAAAAAAATGTTTTAAATGTGGTTCCAAAGAAAATTGTACATCATAACTTTAAAAGAAGGAGTATTTGGTGGTGTTAACTTTTGACAATTAAATGTTTATAAGTCTATAAACTGTCTCTTTGTGTAGTGTTTGAAGAAGTCATTACTCTCGCATACACATACAGCTTCTCACATTCTTTCATAAATGCTAATATTTTCCTAATTTAAAATGAGAGACAAATAAAAATTATAATGCAAAAAATATAGACCCATGCATATTAGGATGCTTATTGTAATAATCAGTAAAAAGGTGGAACTCTCTTTTTGAGACTCAAGTTCGTGGTCGGTGCCAGAGATAGATCGACAGTCTAAGGCTTTATCTGCAGCAATGAGGGTATTGTCACAAAGAAAGAGCTAAATTGAAAGGTGAAGATCTTAGATTACTGTAGTTCCAAGCTTTAGCTTTGGTCATGAGAGATATATAATAAACAAAAGAATAAGATCTCAGATGTAAGGTGTCTAATTAGGATAAACCCCCCCCCCCCCCCCCCCTCCTTCCCCCCCCTCTTCCAGAAGACTGTCACTGACATCCTCACAAGGAGGTTAAGCCACAAAACAGTATTGTTAAAACACTTGGTTGGTTACAGAGTGCTGTATCCATGCATGTAGAAAGTTAAGTGGAAGGAAAAGGTAGGTTAGGAAAAGGCACACAGCAGCAGGAATATCTGTGTAAATAAATTTAAAACGAGCTACACATTTAGTAACCGCATGTCATTGTGCGTTTTCTTGTGGTGGACCAGAGGCAGACAAGTACGGAGAAAGCAGAGTGAGATCAGTGGGAAAACTCCTTTAATTTTCAGAGCTTATTTGCAGGCGAGTGCAGAGCAACAAAACTGTCCAGATACAGGCACTGAAAACAGGATCCAAATAAAGGTAAATCCAAAAAGCTCCAACAAGACATGGAAGACGTGACCAAAAGGACATAGAAGAGACATAACGACACCGCGTGGAACAAAGGACAAAGGCAAACTTAAATACAGACAAAGGTGGGCATGAAACAATGGGGCAGGTAATCAGAGGAACAGGTGAGACAAGGAGGCAGGGAAGCAGAGAGAGCAGGTGAACCAGACAGGGAAAAATTAGGACATGGAGGAGCTAGATGAAGAACAAACTGTAAACACAGAAACCAGAACACAGATCTAAGAACAGAAATACAAAGGACAGGGCAGGGAATAAACTTCAAAACTATAAACTGAGGAATAGACCAGCCAATCATCAAACCCATAAGAACACAGAACAATGCATAACCAAGACAAATCAACAAGAAACCCAAAAACACACCTAAAGCATAGAAACTAAAACTACCATCACCAGAAGTAAACAGGAAAAAACACCAGACTAAATGAACATAAAAAAACACCAAACCAAAACTCCACATCATGACACCGTAATTGTAATCCATCAAACCACGCAAAATATTAAACTGGGAACTGGGTGACTACAATCTTAAATCTAGGAAATCCTCGTCTTTATTATACTCTGCCCCGAATTGCAATAAAGAAACTTATGAAACTGCTTTTTACATCACAAAGTTTATTTCATGTTTTGATTCAGAAATCTATTTAGATAATTATTATATTTTGCCTTTTGGCAAAACCAACACATAGGCTAGATTAGCGTACTTTGTCTATACCTCTGTTTTCATCAGTTGACCAATAAAAAATCTTCACACGTGCCTCGTCTCCATGGCTACTCTGTGTTTGTGCATGCACGTGCACGTTCGCGCGTGCCTCCCCGAGCGCCACACTCATGTCTTTAATTGTCTACCCTGATGGAGGCTGCTGCCGACGGTGCTCCAACACGAAGAGAGCAGAAGTGCGCATCAAGTGGGTCTGGAGCTGACAACCGCTGAGGTGCTGCAGGCAGAGACAGAGAAGTCCAAGAGAAACAGATCTGCTCATAACTGGACTTCAACACAACGACCAGGATGGTTCATCGCAATCAAAATGCATTTAACTCGCTCTGGTTTTGACATTCTTGCCTGTATAGTTTTTACCTCTTCACTGTTTCTAATAGATGGTAAGTGACTTGTATTTCCGTTCTCTGAATTGAGTTTTAGCTGTTATTAGTTACTTGTATTTTTTTATTGAATTAGGTGAAAATGCAGAAAAAATACAAAATACAAAAACAAAATATAAAGGAGAGAAATATGTAAAATTATCAAATGGGTTTAAAGTACAAAAATATAAAAACATATAAACATTTACATGCAAATGACAATGTACAGTTTTTTCTTCCATCCAATTAATAGCTGTAATTTATACAGTACCTTAATGGTTACAATAGGGCTAGGAGAGTTTTAACCAGCAACACCCTAAATCTAATCGCTCCAGTCCAAACCTTTTTAAGCATGACATTTCTACAATGTAAAACATGTAATCCAGTTTCCTGTAATTTTAATCTGATCTCATGCATTTGAACCCGTTCATGGTTGGAATTTCAATTACACGTAGGATGACAACATTAACTGGATTAATCTCTGTACATTTTCTACACACTGGAAAGCTAATGATGATGTAACAGTGAGGGAGCCGCAGAGACCCTTAAAAAGATTTAGGAGACTGGGGAGAAGGGATTTCACAAAAGAAGGGTTATTCTTCATGGTTCAAGTTTTCTCCAAAGCATCTAATAATAACCTGTGTTCTTATCTCCACTGAAACAGACAGGCATCTAGCAACAAAGTGTATCAGTACAGAGGCGATCAGGTCTCCCACATGGGCTATTTGAGGACCTCTAGATAGGACCAAACAAAGAGCCTGTGGGGTAATTTACATTTGAAGGAGCCCTTACATGCTGTAGGAGGGGCTGAGTGCTCTGAATTATACTGAGCTCTGTCTCAAAGGAATATTGATGATCCCGAGTGTAGTGTCAACTGAAAAATAAATAAACTTTGACAATTACCTTCATGTTTTTACTGTGCTTATGTGCAAGATGTGCATGTAACCTGATCTTAATGTGACAGCTGATCCGTGTTGCAATGAGAGGCTAATACAGACATATTGTCACTGCATCGCAGCTTATGCTATTAATCCCCATCGTATCTTGAATCAAACTCTAGACACATATCAGCTCCTGGAGAAGCCACCTGGTTTTTTGTAGAATTGATTGACCTACATTAAAGACAGTTGATTGCTGTTCTACATCTTAAAGGTCTTTCAGACTGATTGTGCTCTTGAAGTATGATTACTTTGTGTGATTATTAAAACATCTCAATGACTCATACCCTCTAACACATTAGTGTTTTTTCTTGCACTTGCCATGCAAAGCACACTTTCATGAGTTCTTTTCTCCATTCAGTATTCATGTTAATTTGAGGGCATTTTGGAAAGTGCTACTGTCTGATTGCCACCTAACAGAAAGCAGCTCTTGAATATATCTGAAGCCCTCCGTTATGTCTCTGTGTCCCCTTATATTCCATGAAATACAGGCGTCATCAGAGAAAAATCAGCCTATGCAGTAGTGTCCATAGTGTTCATAATTCAATATCTTAGAATATTATTGAAAAGCTGGAAGTCAACGGTGCACCTTGGGAGTCGAAGTTGTGCCAGAAACGTTTGGATCTCAATATTATTGGAAAGTTGATTTATAACAGTAACTCAATTCACTAAGTGAAACACATTATATATATTAATTACACAAAGACTGATGCTGTCAAGCCTTCTATTTCTATTAATTATAAAAATTCTTCTGCTTACAGCTCATGTAAAGATGCCAATTAAGATTAAAATATTACATCAGACCAGTAAAGAAAAACATGTTTAATACAAAAATGATGTATTAAGGAAAGATATGTTTAATACTTTTTTTTCCTTTAATATGTGGCTGCATGGTGGTGCAGTTGGTAGCACTGTTGACTTGCAGCAAGAAGGTCCTGGGTTCAATTCCTGCCTGTGGGTCTTTCTGCATGGAGTTTGCATGTTCTCCCCGTGCATGCGTGGGTTCTCACCAGGTACTCTGGCTTCCTCCCACAGTCCAAAGACATGCCTGTTAGGTTAATTGGTAACTCTAAATTGCCCTTAGGTGTATGAATGAGTGTGTGCTTGGTTGTTTGTGTGTTGCCCTGTGATGGACTGGCGATCTGTCCAGGGTGTACCCAGCCTCCTGCCCATAGACTGCTGGAGATAGGCACCAGCTCCCCTGTGACCCACTATGGAATAAGCAGTAGAAAATGACTAAGTGACTGATGCTTAATGGTTGTTAAAGGTACATTCAATCTGACAAACAAGCCTTATTGGAACACATATTCTAATTTATTGAATATGACTGTATACCATACTGCCTTTCCTCACTGTATTCTTTGATCCAACGGTTCAAGACTTTCTTGTAATCTTTTAAAGTGCTCGTTATTAATAAAGACAGTCCTTCCTTCAGATCTATTTTCTTTTTTGTTTTCTAGCCATTTCTCTCTTTCCATTTAAGCTCTGGCTGTAACTCTCCTCTTGGTTTCCTGCTTTCTACCTGTTGAATGATCTTTATCTCACAAGTATTGAAATGATTCAGCATATTTCTCAAATTACAATTTATTAATCAAACTAATAGCCCCTTTATTAGAGGCCATCCAGTCTCTTTACGAGCGGAGCAGGAGTTTGGTCCGCATTGCTGGCACTAAGTCGTACCGGTTCCCGGTGCATGTTGGACTCCGGCAGGGCTGCCCTTTGTCACCGGTCCTGTTCATAATTTTTATGGACAGGATTTTCTAGGCGCAGCCAAGGGCTGGAGGGGGTCTGGTTTCGAGACCAGTGGATTTCGTCTCTTCTTTTTGCAGATGACGTGGTCCTGCTGGCCCCATCTAGCCAAGACCTACAGCATGCACGGGGGCGGTTCGCAGCCGAGTGTGAAGCGGCTGGGATGAAGATCAGCTCCTCCAAGTCAGAGGCCATGGTACTCGACCAGAAAAGGGTGGCTTGTCCTCTTCAGGTTGGAGGGAAGTTCCTGCCTCAAGTGGCGGAGTTCAAGTATCTTGGGGTTTTGTTCACGAGTGAGGGAAGAATGGAGCGGGAGATCGACTGACGGATCGGTGCGGCTGCCGCAGTAATGGGGGCGCTGTGCTGGTCCGTTGTGGTGAAGAGAGAGCTGAGCCGAAAAGCGGTCAGTCTATGTTCCTACCCTCACCTATGGCCATGAACTTTGGGTCATGACCGAAAAAATGAGATCCTGGATGCAAGCGGCTGAAATGAGCTTCCTCCGTAGGGTGGCCGGGCACTCCCTTAGAGATAGGGTGAGGAGCTTGGCCATTCGGGAGGAGCTCAGAGTAGAGCCGCTGCTCCTCCACATCGAGAGGAGCCAGTTGAGGTGGCTCGGACATCTATACTGGATGGCTCCTGGACGCCTTCCTCGGAAGGTGTTCCAGGCACGCTCCACCGGGAGGAGGCCCAGGAGACGGCCCAGGACACGCTGGAGGGACTATGTCTCTTGGCTGGCCTGGGAACGCCTTGGGCTCCCCCTGGAGGAGCTGGAGGAGGTGTCTGGGGAGAAGGACGTCTGGGTGTCTCTGCTGAGTATGCTGCCCCCGCGACCCGGTCCCGGATGAAGCAGAAGACGAGGTGTACGAGTAATCAAACTAAATACAACTGAATAATAACAAAACAAAAAAAAAGACTAGAAACTCTTACTTCACATAAATAAGAATTTGACACTCTAATGTCCATTTCCACCATGGGAAACATCAGGCGTGTCAAGTTTAAAGCAGGGTTATAAGACCAAGATCTCATAGAGCACAATCCATAATCTCAATATGAATAGAGTATGGATGACACAACTTCCAAAACCTGGTCATCTACAGTACAGACCAAAGGTTTGGACACACCTTCTCATTCAAAGAGTTTTCTTTATTTTCATGACTATGAATATTGTTGCTTCACACTGAAGGCATCAAAACTATGAATTAACACATGTGGAATTATATACTGAACAAAAAAGTGTGAAATAACTGAAAATATGTCTTATATTCTAGGTTCTTCAAAGTAGCCACCTTTTGCTTTGATTACTGCTCCGCACACTCTTGGCATTCTGTTGATGAGCTTCAAGAGGTAGTCACCTGAAATGGTTTTCACTTCACAGGTGTGCCCTGTCAGGTTTAATAAGTGAGATTTCAAGCCTTATAAATGAGGTTGGGACCATCAGTTGTGTTGTGCAGGAGGTGGATACAGTACACAGCTGATAGTCCTACTGGATAGACTGTTAGAATTTGTATTATGGCAAGAAAAAAGCAGCTAAGTAAAGAAAAATGAGTGGCCATCATTACTTTAAGAAATGAAGGTCAGTCAGTCGAACAATTGGGAAAACTTTGAAAGTGTTCCCAAGTGCAGTCGCAAAAACCATCAAGCGCTACAAAGAAACTGGCTCACATGAGGACCGCCCCAGGAAAGGATCCTGTGAATACCAGTCCAGTAAGGCGATGGTATTAGGACAAAATAGAAAGGTGTGAGCCAAGCTCTGACATTATTGAACAGCATAAACTCTGCACATATATGGAATGAATTCACACAATTTCTTAAAATACAAGAATTTCTTAACAAAAATAAGTCAACTCAAACTCAAACATATTTAAATTAACAAACTCTTTACTATGCTAAAACAATCCAACTAAACTACCAAGCAGAATTAAAGAATAACGAAGACTAATGGACTATGTACAATATAAACAAGTTGATTAAAGATGATTGGAAATTATGACCAAAAGAGTGATGCAACATTACCATGCAATGTTTATGTTTGAGGACCAAGGATTATCTTGAAGAATCTGGAAGTGAAGTTAAGTTAGTCTTGGAGCTAACTTAGGAAATAATCAGCAAACATTTAGACAACCATTCACAATGCAAGATCAGATAAAATATTATTTTAATAAAATTATGTTTTAAATAATGATCTGCTGAATAAAACCAACCTTCTGGATGACTAATTCTCAACGGTGTCTAATTAGCTGCCTTTATTTATTGCAATAATATTTGAAGAAATATTATTAGGGGAATATTTTGAGAAGAGCCAAATCTTTACGGAGAAATGGGGCTTAATGGTGTTTACTTAGTTATCAAATCTAGTAAAATAATGTTTAGGGACTATTATTCACTAGCTGAAAACTAACAACTATTCTGTTAAATACTCTTTAGTAGCAAGCACGTGTTCTTACCGGTTAGCGTTGAGCTAACAAAAGCTGATAGCTTAGCACCAGAAACAAACACATACCTTTAAAATACCTCGGTTAATATAAGGGTTAAAATGCATAAGCACGGACGGCGCGTTATTAGCAATCTTCTGTGTTTAAAATCACCCTTGAAGTAAAGTTTGACTTAACTTTAAAAACACAAACACAGAACACAAACGGCACATGTGCTGCAGATAGCCTGCTAGCACTAAGATAGCCGAGTTTCACACAAACAAAAGCGCTATATAAATAAAACTGAATTGAATTGAATAAGATAAAAAACGTTTAGATCATTTCAATCTAAATCTTTCTATTATTTTTCTGCTCTGCCCAAACACTTAACCTCATGAACTGTGGTGAGGAATGTTGTCCAAGCGATGATGAATTTTGAAGAAGGTATCCATAGTGAACAAGGGTTAGCTTCCCGCTAACCTCTAGCTGTGGATGAAAAACGTCTCGTTGTGTCCGCCAACCACACTGCAAGTTAACACGGTGATGGGGTCTCTGCTGTCTTCCTTCCAGACTGGGAGACCGCTCCGCTCGGCTTCATAGAAACTGCTTCTCTGTAGGGACCTTCTCTGGGACAATTTGCTTCTGCAGGCCTCAGAGAAAAAGTAAGCAACTCTTACACCTTAATTTCCCCGTTCATGAATGAAAATACTGGATACACAGACAGTATTTCATTCTTACTTATCTTTGCATATGATCGATGATCGTATGACATCCTTGGATCCAGTTGAAGAGTCTGTTTGCCAGCAAAGAGACATCAGCGCGCTTGTCTCCCGTATCCGGTCCCTTTCGAAGGCCGTGTGGAAGAGGGCGGATGTAGCAACAGCTGTGCTTTTATTTGGGTAGTGGCGTCACAGGAAGTCCGCAGTTATCCCGTTTCCATTTCTTTCAAAGTATGTATTGACCTTTAGTCATGCAGTCCACAAATCTAGCCTTTATGGAAGAGTGGCAAAAAGAAAGCTACTGTTTAGAGACAGCGACAAGAAATCCTGATTGTATTTTGCCACAGACTTCGTGGGAGACACAGCAGAGGTTTCCTAAAGGTTTATCAGAGGCTTACTGGTCTCTTGGGAGTTTAATAAAGAGGCCTGTGACCTAATTTGGTGTCCTAATACCTAATATTAATCTGAGAGGGAACCGTGGGAAAAAAGGACAAGGAAGAAATAAAAAGAATTTAGAACCACCTTTTAACCTTTTAACCTCACACCAGAATCCCCACTATACTACTTTAGGCTTAGGCTGCTGGAGGACATAATGACCACTTTCACTCTCTCTGCTACATTCTCATACTACTCTCCAATTTTGCATTATTTGCTGTTATTTCAGCTTTTAACTCTGTTCTCTTTTCTCTTCCTAGAAGCTACACCTGGCCTGACTCTATATCTACCTTTGACACCTTTCTGGAGAGGGGCATCGTCCAAGCTTCTGCTGCCAACAACTTAATGCTCACCCTCTACCGATGATCCACATGCCCCTGTCTTTCAGTGTTTAACCATATTTTTCTCCTAGACATAGCTACTGACTGAGCTTTTACTATGACTAACTATATGTGCTCTCTCTCATACTCTAAAATTAAAATCTGGCTCAGAGTTTATCTGTTTTTTCTTCCTCGCTGAAGCCACTAAAGGAGCTACAACCATTAACATTTACTTTTCCTTCCCATAGAAAGTACTCCTGGATCAGTGCTTCTTTGTTCTCTTTGTGTCTCTGCTCTGTTCTCTCAAACCCCCAGTTGGTCGTGGCAGATGGCCGCTCATACTGAGCCTGGTTCTGCTGGAGGTTTCTTCCTGTTAAAAGGGAGTTTTTCCTCTCCACTGTCGCTACATGCATGCTCAGTATGAAGTATTGCTGCAAAGTCAATGCCAGTGACTGTCTACTGTGGCTACATGCTCATCCAGGAGGAGTGAATGCTACAAGTCACTGACTGGATGCAATCTGCTGGGTTTCCTTAGACAGAAAAACTTTTTAACCAATTGGAATAACTAACTGAATCTGACTGCACTGTTCTATAGTTAGGATTAGTTGGAATGTATGTACCTGACTTGAAATCTGTATGATTCGATTGAATTGACTTGGCCCATTTTAAAATTACCCACCTTTCACACAATGCAACAGGAAACAACACTCAAATAATTTTTACCTCTGGCTTCCTCCCTCCTTGTTGGATGGAGTAAGGGGGAGTCATGTTTAGCCTAAACCGGCTCACTTATGGTTCAGGTGCAAACACACCCTCCATTTCTGCTACCTGTGCAACCCCTTCTCTATTCTAATGGTTATACTCAGTCTGACAGTGAGAGGTACCCCCAACCCTTGCGGTTTTTAGTGTAACAATGGCCACCAGTGGGCTCTACATGGACAAACTTAATCAGTTTATTATTTTACTTAGTATCCCTACACATAGCCCATTCTAAAATGGTCAAACTCACACTCAGTAGTTTATTCTAATCTCCTCAACAACCCTACACCATTCCAAACCCTTTGTGAAGTGACTTGAGACAACATGTGTTGTGAATTGGCGCTATATAAATGAAACTGAATTGAATTGAATTGTTAAACAGGACAAAAGTGAGTGCTTTGTAGTCTGTAATAAGCAGTTGGCTCATACATACAACAGATTTTAAATTCAGTTTATCCAGCTCCCACTGTCCTTTTTCTCAGCTTAGGTGAAAGCCGTGCTTCCAGCCAAAAGAAAAGTTGTTGGGTCATTTGGATACTGTGGTGGTTTCCAACTTTGGATTCAGAAACGGATGATGC
Organism: Girardinichthys multiradiatus; assembly: GCF_021462225.1. NCBI lineage: Eukaryota > Metazoa > Chordata > Actinopteri > Cyprinodontiformes > Goodeidae > Girardinichthys > Girardinichthys multiradiatus. The sequence goes on along the minus strand of NC_061802.1, from coordinate 11,732,872 downwards.
TGAAAGAAAAGTCCTTAAACATGTGCAGATATGGAGGAAATGCAAAATTTTAATCTTGTAGAAATGTTACACCAAATTAACTGAATGTGAGTTAGATGAACTGGGCAATTGATCTTTTGTCTGTGTGTCAGAACCCAGGACAGCTCATTGGGAGCTGGTGCTGAAGGAGTCGTCACAAGGTGTTGATCAACCAATTAGAAGCAGAGTTTGGAAAACTCATGTGTTTTGTCATGTCAGACAAGAAAAATTGATTCTGCATTTTTTTTTTTACGATAGTCTTTGGTTTCAGGAAGAGACCATAAATATAAACAAACTATCCTCGTGGATAAAACCATCTCCAGGGTAAAAATAACACGACAGGTTTACATTTAGAGTAAACTACATCAACCAATATTTAAAGTTAACTAATCATAGGATCATTCATATTTTCAACAATTCAGATCAACATCTGCATGGAATAAGAGGTTGTTGTGACTAAAGCCAAAGGTCTGTTAAGGATATTTTGAGGGGACTTGGTGAGAGGTTTTTGCAGGTCAGATCTTTATGTTCACGCTACTATGTATGTTTTGCTAAATAAAGAACATCAGGAAAAATGTTTTTATTAAAGAAAATGCCCTCTGAGTTTGATCTTGAAAAACACATCATGTTCCTAGATGCATCCCCTAACAAGCTACCTCCAACTGCGGACCCCTGCTTCCCAAACCCATGCCAAAATGAGGCAATATGCAGAATCCGTGGGGACAGCTACTCCTGCTTCTGTGTGCCAGGTTTCCAGGGCGCTCACTGCCAGATAGATGTGAACGAGTGTGCTTCACAGCCCTGCAGGAATGGAGCCACCTGTGTGGACAGAGTGGGTAGATTCTCCTGTTTGTGCCCTCCTGGATTCACAGGTGAGTGTGGGACTTTTTAACACTAGTTTTAAACTAAATGTGTCAAGGTTTTATCTCAGTAAAAGGTAAATATCATATGTTATATGGCCCAGTCAAAGTCCAGATATAAATCAAATCGAGAATCTGTGGTAAGACTTGATGTTCACAGGTGGTCTCCAACTAATCTAATTGAGCTTGGCAGAGTTATTCTTTAAAGAAGAATGAAGCGAAAACATCAACTTCACGTTTGAAAAGACTTGCAGCTGTGAATTGCAGAAAAAGGTGGTTCTACAATACAAATAAAACTGCATGTCATACTGGTCAGATTTTTATTTGTCAAAATAATTTTTTTTCCAGTTCAAAATTATATCAAAGTTTGTTTTTCTCTATCGTATAAAACCTTATCAAAATACATTGAACCTTTTGTTATAAAATGACAAAATGTGAAAGTATTTATTTTGATTCATCTCTTGCAGGTAGTTTACTCTTAGCACAAAGGTAATCATACAGATCCTCCTGGTTTTTCCTGCAGGAAGGCACTCAGAGGCATTGTTTGTTTTCAAAGTTCAGACCAGCTGCAGAGAGGAAAAATAAAACATAAAAGACAAACCCATGATCACAGTCAGCCGGCCTGAAAGCTTTGCTCATTTTTCACCCCCTGCCTTCAGCCGGTGCAGCTTGGCTCACCTGGCCCCTGACATCTGTGTGGCTTTGATGGTGTTCACAGGGACCGCTTGTGAGATCCAGATCGATCACTGTCAGTCACAGCCTTGTCTTCACCGTGGCACTTGTATTAACTACGCCCGAGGCTTTCGGTGCATCTGCTATGTCGGTTTCCAAGGTCACCGATGCGAAATCAACATTGATGAATGCCAGGAGCAGCCATGCCAAAACGGGGCTCTGTGTATTGATGGGGTGAATGAGTAAGTCTCAACAGATAAAATGCCTGTTAATGGTGCCATCAGCTGGAGACACGCTGAAGGAGCTGTTGAGAAAACATATTACTGATATATGTGTGATTGTCTCAGATACAGCTGTGATTGCTCACAGACAATATTCACTGGCCCACACTGTGAGAAGCCGCTGCCACAATGCTACTCTGATCCCTGCTTCAACAGCGCCATCTGTGAGGACAGCCAGGGTAACTACACCTGCGAATGCTGGCCGGGTGAGTAAAACATCTTTTTTGTGTTCAGGAGTTTTTTGACCTTGATCTCATCATAACCACAGTTACCTCATTTTAGGGTTTGAGGGGCGTAACTGTGAGATAGACACCAATGAGTGCAGCAGCAGTCCGTGCATGCATGGTGGTAGCTGTGTGGAGAGGTCATTGCAGGCTTTGTACGGGAGCGAGCCTCTGCTACCTGAACACTATAACCACAGATTTGCTGCAGGCTACATCTGCATCTGTCCTCCAGGAACAGCAGGTAGTTTATTGAAAATGTGTAACCAGGTTGTTACAGTCTTTAGCAGGCACGCTAAACATGTTAATGTTGACATTCGGTCTGACAAACAAACAAAAAAGCCAGAACTGTAGCAAAACCTGAAATTTAATATTCATGTCTCCATCTGATCTGACCAAGCTTGAGTTATTTTATAAAGACAAATGGGCAAACATTTTCCTCTAGAGATGTGCAAATCTGGTATAGACCTCAAAAGTAGTGCATCTGTAACTGCAGCTAAAGGTGGTTCAACAAAGCGCTCTATAGGAATTTATTTACTAATTAGGTAACTTCTGAAGACAGCTGATTGCACAGGACTTTTAGTGATATCAGAATAAAGGGGGCTTAATACAAATGCACATTACCAGTTTTTATTTGTTAAAGATTTTGAAAACCATTTTTTACTTAATCTCCACTTGATAATTATGTTCTATTTTGTGTTGATCACATAAAGTTTACAACTGTAAAGGGACAAATCTGAAAAAGTTCTGGGGGTGTGGATACTTTTGCAGTCCACTAAACAACTATCCAGTTACAATGAGCCAAATAATTTATATATTACTTTAACATAAACTCATATGCAGCAAAACAGAAATTTTTATCTGCGACATCCTCACATTATTCCTGCATGTGCACAAGTGTTGGTCCGACTGTGAGCTGTTGCCTGCTGATAATTGTGTTCTAAAAACTGACTCTCTGCAAGTCGCAGCGACTCTGACTCAGTAAGGTGGCCAAATAGCATTAGCCTAATCCCCTGGGGATCTGGCTTTGCTGGTCTTCGGACTGAACATATTCACAAGCTTTAGAGTGCACGGGTACACAAGCAGCAGAGCTCTGCCGGGACACAAATGCAAACTAATATGAAGTCAGACGAGTTTGGTTCAGTTCTGGGGGCAAACGTGTTGGCATGATGTGGGCACCCACACCATGGCTTTTGTGGATTTTGTTTCTTGGGACAGGTAAATGAGAGTTTTTATTTATGTGAATCAATTTCATAATGATGTTACATAACAGCCAGTCACCTGGTGTTTTTTTCATCATTAATCTCTGAGTGATTCATACAAATAGTTTGCTTAACAGTTGTTTTAGATTTAAAATTCATTTTTGTTTGATGTTTTTTAAATTCTTTTACCTGGTAACATTAATTTGTGATCAGTGTCAGATCGATCTAAATGCCAAGTTTAGACATCCATGCAGATTTTGGAGGACATACTTAATCCAAACCATTTTAAGGACAACAACACCAACATAAAGATATGAGGTTATCATCTGTCACAGTAGAAGATTTTGAAACTACAGGAACATCTGCAAATTCTATATCTGAATCCAAAGTTGCATCATTGGTTGTTTAATTTTAGTAACTTTTCTGAGTGTTTTCTGCATCAATATAGTTTTCTTCCATTGACAGGTTCCCACTGCCAAGAGGTTATAAACCACTGTGAGTCCAGTCCCTGCCAGAATGGGGGTAGATGTGAAAGCTTCGTCGGAGGCTTCATCTGCCACTGCCTTAAACACAGTCATGACGGCATTCTCTACGGAGGTGCGAACTGCGATGTTAAGTTAGTGGGCTGCGAAGGCCATGAATGCCAGAACCAAGGCTCCTGCTCTCCGTTCCTGCTGGATGAGACTCACGGTTACATCTGTTCCTGCACACCTGGATACACCGGACCACTTTGCAACACCCCAACCACGTTTTCCTTCGAGCGCAGAGGATATCTATTGCTTCACAACCCTCTGTTGAATGCTGATTTGACCTGCAACATCACTCTGAGCTTCAAGACTGTTTTGCCTTCTGCGTTGTTGTTCCAAAGGAACATCTGGGGGCTGCTGCTGCGGCTTGAGCTGGAGGGGGGTCAGTTGGTTCTGGCACTGAGGTGGGAAGAATCTGCTGGGACTGAAGCTGAGAGTCAGGCTCTGGAGCTTCGGCATAATGTCACAGATGGAGAATGGCATACTGTGGAGGCTGTGCTCACAAACAGTGTCCTGAGCCTTAGATTACTAAGTGATGCTGGAAACTGTGGGATTCAGTCATGCCACAGGGTGACCCCAGTCCAAAGCACTCTGATAGGGCTTGAGACTTCCCCTCAGAACACTTTTATTGGGGGGTCACTCGAAGATCCAAGTGGGTCCAGCAGATACCCTGCCTCGCCCGCGTTCATTGGCTGCATGCGTGATGTGTTTGTCGACTGGCAGCTTGTTGTTCCACTGGAGTGGCTGAGCGACTCTACTGTCAACGTGTCTCCCGGCTGCAGCCACAGGGACCGCTGCCGGGATGAGCCGTGCCAAAACAGAGCCCAATGCGTAAACCTGTGGCAGAGCTACCAGTGTCAGTGTGCCAGGCCTTACAAGGGGCATGACTGCGAGGAGGGTAAGTTTGCAACTTGAAAGGGCTAATTGTTCTTTTATATATATATAACTCTACCTTTTATTTTTTGTTTTGCTTGTTTTGGTCAGATATAAAATATTTAAGATGATGAGTTTCCAGTCCAGAATAATTAGGATTGGAGGAAAAAACTATTACAGCACATGCATCAATTTTTATAAATGGGTAAATAAATAACATCCTTTGCTGCATTTGTGTAACAGAATTTGCCAGAGACGAGTCCATTCAAAAGCCAGAACAAAGAGGTCAAGGTAGAGATCCTCTTATCCGACGTACCGGATTAAGGATACAAAGGATTCAATTTAGGAAATAATCAGATCCCGGAAGGAAATGTCTCACATGTTTAACATAGTTTCACAAACAAAATATAGCAGCAAGAGAATTACAGAAATTTTAGATTTAGGTTTCAGATTTCTTTTTAAAAGTCTCTGTAAAATGAAAGGCACTTCATTTTTTTCCACTGTATCAGCCCAAATCCTTTGTTTGCCCACACAAACACATTTGCACATGTCTACAAAATTGAAGTTTCCACAGGGAAACACTTCGAAGCTTGCATAAGGTATTACATGACCGCCCTCACTGCCTAAGCCTGTTTTTCTTCCTCACTGATTTCACTATCTAATAAGATGATCGACCCACAGTGGAAAGTGCTAACAGCTGACACAGAACACGCTTGAGGGCTCGTGCCACCTTAAACTTCCCTGTTTTTGAGACAGAAGCTCAACATTTTTCCCATAAATGTCTACTTCTGCAGAAACGGTAATCTAGCATACATCTCTTTAAAAGACAATATGCTTAGTGACTTGCCAAGACGTGGCTGTCCACCTAAACTGACACACCGGGCAAGGAGAACATTAATAAAGGAAGCAGGCAAGAGGATTATGGTGACTCTAGAGCACATATGTCAAAGTCAAGCCCCCCTGGATGACATTTCATTACTATTAGAACCGGCCCGCAGGCCACAGCCGCCCGCTGGCGTTTTGCACGCACCAACACTACATTCCCCACAATGCAACGGTAGTCCGCGAAGTCACTGTAACGCGCACAAGCGGCTTCATTGTTCATCAGCAATCACAGCAGAGATCAATTTTCAGGTGCCCTCCTCCTCAAACATGGCTAAATGTAAGGTGGACGCTGAGAACAGGGGGTTTCACGCCAGGTGGGAGGCAGAGTACATGTGTGTCTTCTGTGTGGAGAAAGTTTGGCTGTAATGAAAGACTATAATGCAATATAAAGTTTATAATGCATGCACATTTATTTATGTATTCATCTTGATATTAAGAAACATACTTTGTTTTTCAAACCAATTACATTTTTAGCTGTTTGCCTGTTGAAAATGTTTTCCCTTGAGGTTACTGACAGAGCCATGACAACATATTGCTTTATTCATTTAATTATTAAATAATGTACTCTGTGTTAGGTCTTGGTTCAATAGGCTATGTGCAATCATTTCAATATGTTTTAATAAACATTGAACCAGTCTTGCCCTTGGCTTGTAGCAAATTTGGTTTTTTGGCCCTCGGTGTATTTGACTTTGACATCCCTGCTTTAGAGGAACTGCAGAGATTCACAGCTCATGTAGGACACTCTTTTACATGTCAGCTAAACCTACAGCCAGAGCTACGAGATGGTAGATCAAAGTGTATTCATGTGCTAGAATTGACTAGTCAAAGTCCAACTGAAAATCTATGGCGAGACTTGAAAACAGCTTTTCACAAACCTCATCATCCAGCTTGTGCTATTTTGCCAAGAAAAGTGTGCAAAAAGTTCCCTGTCTAGATGTGCAGATATGGTAAAGATATACCCCAAAAGGCTTGCAGTGAAAGGTGGCTCTACAGAGTATTGTCTTAGTGGGTCTGCATACAAACACACTACACACTTTTTAGATTTGTATTTTTAAATACATTTTAAAAACATTGGATGCTTTTAATTCCACTTCACAATTTTGCACTACTCTGTGTATATCACATGAAATCCCCCTAAAAACACAAATTTGTTTGTGTTTTAAAATTTGAAAGGGTAGTTAGGACTAATTTTCCAATGCATCATAAATGATAATGTTGTCCAGACAAAATTTTACTTATCTTTTTTACAGAGCACGTTCCTGCTCGCTTTGGGAATGAGGACTCAGACAGCCTTGCAGCCTTCAGCATCACCGATGATCTGGCTCAGAACCTGTCCATCTCCCTGTTCCTGCGCACTCGGAGGAAGAACGGACTCCTCCTGGTGCTTGCCAACAGCAGCAGCCCATACCTGCACATGTGGCTTGAGGCCGGCAGGGTCACACTTCGTCTCCATAACTCTGAGAGCCTCAAAGCAAGAAGAGCGATTCACGATGGAGAGGTCCACTTTGTAAATGTAGAGGTGCTGGATGGTCAGATGTCGCTGTATGTAGCAGGTCAGAAACAGGGGGATGCAGATGTAAGGACCGTCGACGTCCAAGCAGGTGATTGGGTTTTTGTAGGAGGTCTTCTGGAGAAGAGAACCACGTCAGAGTTTGGTGGATTTTTTAAAGGCTGCATCCAGGATTTGAGGATCAGTGACAGGAGGCTGCAGTTCTTCGGACTGGACACTTTGGTGAGGTCGTATCCTCTTGAGTTTATGGAAAATGTAACTGCTGGCTGCTCTGGAGACAACGCCTGCAGTGTAAGCAAACATGGAGAATACTGATGTTCTGCATTAATACATGCTTAAGTTTACATCATGTGTCACACCTGAAAGATCCATATTTGCAGCTTTCTTACTGAATAAGAAAGAAACCAGAGAAATGAGCTGATCTGCTGAAAAAGCTGAACAGATGCAAATATACTTTGTTAAAGAGAATAAAGTACAAAAAATATTAGAGGAACAAATATTTTGAAAGTAGTGTGTTGAGGAAATACAGTAGATGCACCATGAAGACCAGAAGCTTAAACCAAAGCAGAAAACAGCTGAAAAAGCTCAAATGATAGCAGGTCAACCATCTGAACTGAACCTGATCTGTTCAAAGTACTTTTAGAGCCAAAGCATCAGCAGATCAGCATGAGAGACAAAATCCGACAAAAAGCAGAGATCGACTGACAATGAGAAACAATATCAGCTATATCAGCAGCAGTTTGTATGCTAACATGACTTTAATTGATGTGGATAGCTAATGTTAGCATTTTAGCTCCTGCAAATCCCACCCACTTCACTAAAGAAGCACAATGTTCAAATTCCTTAAGAAGTTGTCATTTGAAAGTTAAGCTATGTGAAAGAGGGCAGATTTTTTTGCATTTTGATATGAAAGTTGTTGCTATATTATTGAAGTTGAAGCGGTTGGAAGACATTAATTGCAAAACTTGTGGACTGATGGAGCTTAGCCCAGCAGTGAAGTGTGATATAAGCCGTTTTAGGTGGGAAACAGGATTAGTTATTAAAAAAAAAAAACTTTATCTGTGATTTTTAACAAAACAGTAAATGATGTAAAAAAACTGAAGCATCTGACGAAAGCCTCATGAAAGCCTTTTAAAGACTGAACAGATAATCTTGCCGAAAGAAAGAGGGAAGAAGTGGGCCTTCCTGAAGCACAAAGTGTTCGAATGATTTAAAGCATGTCTCATTCATTTCTATGGGATTTAATTGTTTTTCAAAAGCATTAGTGGTATTTAAGAGTATATAGTATTATAATATGAAAGTATTTTGAAATTAAAAAATCTATGAATAGTAGACATCACAGCTGTTATGGCCTAAAATACTGAACTGTGATATTTGTATGGTTGACAGAGCACTAAAACTGCAGTAGTAATAAGGTGCCAAAAACATGCAGAAAAACACATCTCTTTATAAACTACAATGAGTGAATTAAATCAGCCTAAGCTTTTCCTGTTTAAAGTCAGTTTACAGATTACAGATTACAAAAATTCTCTTTATGAAGTACCAGAATGAGAAAATCTTTTGAGATTTTATTTTATTACTTTCTGCAAATTCAGAAGTTTACATACACAGAGATTACTATGCCTTTAGACAATTTGGGAAAGCCCAGATGATGATCTCACAGAGTTCTGAGCTTCAGAGTAAATTACAACATGCAAGTTAATTGGAGAAACACTTTTGGACGTATTCTAAAGTAACCTTTTAACACTCTGTGTTAAAATGAGGGAATGGTGCACTTCACAAAATAGAAATACTTTTGGTAATTCTAACTGACCCTAACAAGTTGGATTTATTGTCACACAGTAAAAAAAAGTAGTTTTTTTATAATGTGCCTAAATTTTTTGTTTAAACTGTACTTAAAATGATGCAAGAAATAGATAGAGAACCCTTGAGTAAACATAGAAACAGGCGGGGTTTTGCTTCTCGTTCACAGAGAAATCCATGTCTGAACGGGGGAATTTGCTTCTCTGAATGGGATGACTTCACCTGCACCTGCCCCAGCAGCACAGCAGGGCGGCGCTGTGAGGAGGTAAAGTGGTGCGAGCTGTCAGCGTGTCCCACAGCTGCAGAGTGCAAGATGCTGCAGCAGGGATATGAATGTAAGTGAGTCCAACATACCTGCAGAGCTTAAATGCTTAAAATACATGTTTGTTTCCCTTTCCATGACTAAAACCCAGAGATCATAGAGTAAAACCTTTCTTGTTGCATAAAAGCAAAGGTTGTTTACCTCCAGTTGAAGGTAAATGTACTGTACGTTATCTGATAATTGAACTTGTTCAAGGATTTGCCGGTTACAATCTTAATTTACTTCTATGTGACTGAATGTCACAACAGTTTTATTTATAATCTTTCCTCATGGTATTCCATTTGTGATCTGTAAAGCAGGACTGATGCACAACTACTTTAAGCTTTTCTCAAAGGTATTGGTGATGATTCACTACCTGTCCGCCTTTAATGTCAAGTCAAGTCAAGTTTATTTATATAGCGCTTTTCAGCAACAAGGCACTCAAAGCGCTGTGTAACTTCATTGATATGCGTATTGGTTCAGCTTTATCATTTTATCTTCTGATGACAACGTGGTAAAACTGTGTGAGCTTACTTATTAGATTACAGCTGCAATTAAAATGGTCTGCAGAGCTCAGACCTGATAGGAAACTCTTCAACTTACATCAAGACACTGGACATTTTTGATAAAATTGCATCTATAACATTTTTAGAACAAGAATAAAGAATAAAGTCAAAATTGTGGAAAGAAAACAGTTGAAAAGTTGAAATTCTGTTATGTGAAGTCAAAATATTGAGATAAAGTTGAAATAATATCTCAAAGGAAAGGTGGAATCCTGAAACTGTGGTGTTCTTCCTAAGCAGATAGTCTTGATGCTGAAAAAGATTGTGTTTAAATGTTTTAGTATAAAGCTTCAAGCGTCTTTACACAATTTACACATTGTTGATGTATTCTTTCCACTTCTTTCTCACTATTGCAACTTTTTTCTCGTCATTTCGTCTTTAATCTTAAAAACGGGTAAGCAACTAAAAATAGTCTTTTTTTATCAAGTGACCCTAATACTACATGGTAATCAGCACAAATAATAGGGAAAAATATTTTGCACTTCTAATCAGTTTTTGTAACATTGTTAAATAAAAGGTCAGTTTGCTCAGCTAGAAGAGAATTATTCAGTTTTTTGCAGCTTATTGATGCATTGCAGAAATCTGCGTGTGACTCTCGTACTCGTAGTCGTACTCATCGTCTTCTGCTTCCTCCGGGACCGGGTCACGGGGGCAGCAGACTCAGTAGAGACACCCAGACGTCCTTTTCCCCAGACACCTCCACCAGCTCTTCCAGGGGGAGCCCAAGGCGTTCCCAGGCCAGCCGAGAGACATAGTCCCTCCAGCGTGTCCTGGGCCTCCTCCCAGTAGGACATGCCTGAAACACCTCCCGATGAAGGCGTTCAGGAGGCATCCGGTATAGATGCCCGAGCCACCTCAACTGGCTCCTCTCGATGTGGAGGAGCAGCGGCTCTACTCCGAGCTCCTCCCGGATGGCCGAGCTCCTCACCCTATCTCTAAGGGAGTGCCCGGCCACCCTACGGAGGAAGCTCATTTCAGCCGCTTGTATCCGGGATCTCGTTCTTTCGGTCATGACCCAAAGTTCATGGCCATAGGTGAGGGTAGGAACGTAGACCGACCAGTAAATTGAGAGCTTCGCTTTTCGGCTCAGCTTCTCCACAACGGACCGGCACAGTGCCCCCATTACTGCGGCAGCCGCACCGATACGTCTGTCGATCTCCCGCTCCATTCTTCCCTCACTCGTGAACAAGACCCCGAGATACTTGAACTCTTCCACTTGAGACAGGAACTCCCCTCCAACCTGAAGAGGACAAGCCACAGTCACTGTCGTTTCCCCCAGCAGAATAATGGGGCCCACTATGCAGCACCCTGACAGAGACGCCAAGAAGGCCGGGTACTCCGAACTACCGCTCGGCCCGTAGGCCGAAATGACAGTCAGAGACCTGTCCCCAACCCGAAGGTGCAGGGATGCGACCCTCTCATCCACTGGGGTCAACCCCAACACAACACGGCTGAGCTGGGGGGCAACAAGCAAACCCACCCCAGCCCGCCACCTCTCCCCGTGGGCCACTCCAGAGTAGAGGAGAGTCCAACCCCTCTCAAAGAGATGGGTTCCAGAGCCCACACTGTGCGTGGAGGCGAGCCCAACTATTTCTATTCGATATCTCTTGACCTCCCCCCACAAGCTCAGGCTCCTTCCCCCCCAGCGAGGTGACATTCCACGTCCCTAGAGCTAGCCTAAGCATCCCGGGATCGGGCTGCCGAGGTCTCCACCTTCGTCCGCTGCCCAATCTTCTTTGCACCGGTCCCTCACGGTTCCCCCTGCAGGTGGTGGGCCCACTGGGGGATGACCTTGCGTCTCTCGTTCGGGCTTGGCCCGGCCGGGTCCCGCGAGGAGCAACCCGGCCACCAGGCGCTCTCCAACAAGTCCCGACCCCATGCCTGGCTTCAGGGTGGGACCCAGGCTCCGACGTCACGTGCCTTGATTTAGTAGTCTTCATGAAGGTGTCTTGAACCGCTCTTTGTTTGACCCCTCACCTAGAGCCTGTTTGCCATGGGAGACCCTACCAGGGGCATTTAAGCCCCAGACAACATAGCCACAAGGATCATTCGAGCACTCAAACCCCTCCATCACGTTAAAGTGCCGGTTCAAGGAGGGTGTGTGTGACACAAAAAATGCAAATTGTCACTTTTCGTGCATTTAGAGCTTACTATATAAATATGTTTATATAAAGATTGAAATTTGACTAGACATGTCTGTGTCAACTTTTTTCTCTTTTAACAAAGATAAATTACACTAACTGAATAGTGCTTCACAAAGCAACTACACCACAAAGAAATCAATAGGTTAAAAAAGGTAGTAAAAGTAGTAAAATCAATTCATAAAACATGACAAAGTAGAGTTATAGAGATAAAAACTTAAAATAAATAGATGTTCTAACCCACCTAAATTGAAAGCCACAGAGTAAAAGTGAGACTTTAAAAGCATCTTAAAAGTTTCCAACCTCTGAGCAGTTTTTATTTAGAAAGGCAAATCATTCCACAAAACAGAAGCAACAACTGCTAAGGAGTAAACACCTCTACTTTTCTTAGTTTATATCTGGAAGCGTCTACCCTTTTCACCTTACTTTTATTGATGATCTCACTGGTGTCAAAGATCCTTCAGATAGTGTCTGTCCTGTAACTGGGATAGACAGTGGAGGGAGGCAACAATTGGAGTCCTATGCTTCTACTTCTGGTTATTGTCAAAAGTTTCATGGCAGCATTCTGCATCAGCTGCAGACGAAGGAATGACTGATCGATTCTCCTATTCCAAAAATACTGTTCTCTGTTTTTTGTTACAAATGAACTTTAAATCTGTATTAAAGAAACAAGTCTTTACCTTGGCTAGTTCTAACAACCAAATGTTTATGTTTATTGTATTTAAGATACTAAAGCACCAAGAACAGGGCCTGGCTTGTCTGTGATTTTTGACTTGCCCAAACAATATGATATTTTGGTGAAGGAAATTTAAGTTAGTCCATGATTTGATGTCATTAACAGAATTCAATAACAATACAAACAGGCGGGAATGACCTGTTTTCAAATTTATGGGTGAATACATTTAAATACCATCCACAAAGGAATGGACGGGTATATTATAAGCTAAAGACGGAGCCCAGAGGAAAATAACATGGTCCCAAAAATGGAGCTTTGTGGAACTCCATATGTAAACAGTGATGCAGCTGACCAATATTTGCAGAGGAAATAAATATTAACATATTCAAAGAAGTTCAGTTTATTTATATAACACCAACTCACAAAAAATGTTATCTCAAGGCACGTCACAAGACAGATTTAATGTATACACAAAAATGTGTCATCACATCAATTCAATTGTGCAGACAGATTACATATTAATTACAAACATTTCATTTTGATCCTAGTTACAATACAATGAAGTCAAATTCACTTAATACTTAAAATATTTTAAAGGTTATCTATTTAAGAAGCACAGCTGATTTTGCAGTAAATTCTTCTTCTGAGAGAGCATGGGGCAACAGTTCCTCCGCCCGATGAACCAACTGGAGAGTTTGAACCTTAATTCCTTTTTGTGTGTTTGGCAAAAAAAAAACAAAAAACTACACTGCACATAATGAAAACAACACCGTATACAAATAAAGTCGTGGTGGTGGCAGCATTATGCTCAGGGCGGACTTTACTTCAGATTTAACTTTTAGTCAAAATGGATGGAGTCATGTACAGTTCTAAATACCAGTAGTTATTGGTCCAAAAGAGATAGCTGTCTGCTAGAACGTTTGAGAGCTTATTGCCAAGTCAAGCTGTAACATGCTGGCTGACTCCTACCAAGGAAAACTTCATGCTGGAATTGAGTCTAGATGTGCTTTAAGAAAGTTTTAACAACCTGATTATTTATTTATTTAATTCAATCAGATTTGTTCGTGTTTTAATTGATTTAGCAGCATAAATGTAACATACTGTATATGTGGATAAGGTTTCAAAGTTATTTATCATGGCTTATTTTTTAAAGCACTAAACCTAGCAGTTTACCAGGGGTGTGAGAACCACTGCATTTACTGGAGCATTTCTCTTTTAATCCTCCAGGTTACTCCAACGCAACTTTCCTCAACGACAACACTGTGATTGCCTATCGGGGAAATGGCCACATATTCCGAAACATCACCAATGTGTCTCTAACCCTCCGCACACGGAAACGTAATGCAGCCATCCTGCATGCAGAGAAAGGTTCCTCCTTCATCACACTTTCTGTTCAGGATGGAGTCCTCTTCTTGGAGCTTCAGAGCTCCTCTGGAGGCCTCTCTAGGTTGGAGGATGAGGATAAAGAGGTGATAAAAGAGGAGGATATGTCAACGGTGAGCCTCAGCAGCAAGAAGAGCATCATTGATGGCGAGTGGCACACAGTACATCTGTTCATGGTGGCACCATGGGCTCAGTCCTCTCGTTGGTCTTTGGTGCTGGATGACGAAATAGAGGAAGCCAGCATCTCCAGGAGCCAGGGTAGCAACCTGAACTTCCTCAGAGAAGGGGTGGACATCTACCTGGGTGGCCTGGCTCCTAACACGGGCTGGTCCCTGGTTGGTTGTCTGGGCACAGTGGAGCTGGGTGGCATTGCTCTGCCTTACTTCAGATCTTCAGAGGTGAACCTCCCACGTCTGCAGAAGGAGCAGTTTGTTCAAACATCGTCAGAGCCTGCACTTCCTGGCTGCATTGGGGCCCCAGTGTGTGAACCCAGCCCCTGTCTGAACAACGGGCAGTGCCAGGACCTTTTCAACACCTACAATTGCACCTGTGCTGAGGGCTGGGCCGGCAGACGCTGCAATGTCCTGATAGATACCTGTGCTTCGAGCCCTTGTGTCCATGGTAACTGTACCGTCAATGGGTTCACCTATGAGTGCACCTGTGAGTTTGGTTACACGGGCGTGGACTGTGAGGAAGAGGTGGATGTGTGTGAAAACCACATGTGTGCCAACGGAGCCACCTGTCTCCATGGGCCAGAAAAATATGCCTGCCTCTGTGCTGAGAACTACACTGGATCCCTCTGCAGGTAAGTTCAGGTGTTTTTCTGCAGATTGTGTTGTGTAGTTTACAGGGGAATACTCCTAATTACCTCCACCGTCACTGTATAAAAAGAGAACAGTTTTTCCTACTGTCTCAAATGACATCAGACTAAGCATTTCCTGTTTTAAGTCAGTTAGGATAAAATGCCAGAGTATTCAGAGAGAACATTTTCTAGAGGCTTTTGAAAACTATATTTTATTTTAATTAGAAGTTTACATACATTTTCAAATTTTTGGTAGAATTGGCTTTTAAACTGTATGACTTGGGTGAAATACTTTGGGTATTCTTGTACAAGTGTCTCAACAGTTTGCTGGAATTTTGGCCCCTTCCTCCTGACACAACTGGTGTAACTGGGTCAGATTAGGCCGCTCAGCTCTGCACACTAATTTCCAATAGGACTAAGATCAGGGCTTTGTGGTGGCAACTCTAAAACATCAATTCTGTTGACCTTTAACCAATTTGTGACTAAGGGTGCTGTCACACATGAGGTGTTTAGTCTGTTGAAAACAAATTCTGGTTCGTTTCCACCATTGGTGTATTTTATTGGTTTAGATGTGACCACAGCCAAACAACGATACCAAGTAAGTTTTGATGTGGTGGTTTCTGTACTGTTTCAAATGAAGTTTAGATCATTTTGTTTAAGCTGTGAACCTGATCCTACCTCTAACTGATACAGCGACCAGGTATATAATGCAAGCTTGAGCCAAATGTCTTCCTTTATTTAGACATCCATTGCACTGTAGGATGCAGTAGCGAAAATCAAACTAATAAAATAAGGTTTTCTTGTAAATCTTTCTCATAAATCATGAAGCCCTATGTACCTTTCAAGACAACTTCTTAAAATCGATTGGGCATACTTTCAGATAATTCTGACTAACATAGTATCCAGAAACATATTAATAAGAGAGGATTACATTCTGCTTTCTGTATTACATTTTGTACTCCTGGCTCAGACATGTCTGACCAATTAACGGACTGAATGTCCTCACATGGTTTGTAGAGACAGGTTTTGGCAGGCTTGGAGTTTTTTCTGTGTAAAAGAAACTGAACCACCAGAAAAAGTTACAAGTTGACAAACTCATCAACCAATGCAGACCAAAATAAACCAACTATAGATGTGAAAATGCCCTAATGTGTTGGTATGCTTTGGGTCATTGTCCACTGATGTTTCAAGGTGTTACTTCATTATTTCCACATAATGTTTTCTCATGATGCTATCTATTTTCTGAAGTGCACCAGTCCCTCCTGCATCAAAACACCCAGACAACAATGCAGCCACCCTTCTGCTTCACAGTTGGAATGGTGTTCTCAGACTTGCACGCTTCCACCTTTTTCCTCTAAAAGTAATGATCGCCATTATGGCCAAACACTACAACCTTAGGAAATAGATACAGCTTAAACAAGATATTTACATACACTGTATAAAAATACATAACATTTTTCAACTCTGTGAATCAGACTAGAATGTCAGATTAATGAGAGCAAGACTCTTTTAGATAATCTTTTAAGATTCTCTTCATATCTAGAGGTTTACTTACACCTTATTATTATTTGTTAGAACTACCTTTCAAACTGTATGACTTGGTTCAGGTGTTTTTGGAAGTTGGTACAATTCCTCCTGACAGAACTGATGGAGCTGTGTTTGAAGAAGGCCTTCCTCACACAAATGATTTCAACTCTGCTCACACATTTTCTATAGGACTGACATTAGGGTTTTATAATGGCTGCACTTCCATTTTTATTTCATCAGACCAAGGCGTATGGCTCCAAAAATAAAAGGTATTTTTTTTCCTTTAGCCCATGTTGCTGCCAGAACTGTTTCACTGTGGATAATGATAGTCTCTTACCAACTTCAGCAGCATCTTTATAAGATATTTTGCCTATGTTTTGGGATTGATATCAACAGAAAAAAATTAATAGTATGGTTATTATTACTTTTAGTGTACGTAAACCTCTGACTTTGCTTAAAGTAATAAACGTTCTTACGATTGTTATTTGATATTAAACACATACAACATCAAACAACAGGAATTGTTTATTGTTGTATTTAATGTCAGACAGAGAGAAAAAAAGGCTAAGGGTCTTTTTATACAGGGTATGTAAATATGTGGCCTTAAAGAATGGAAAACGAGAAGGATCACACAATAAAAAATGTCCCTTTTAAACTATTTTCAATGCTCCAAAAATGTCTTCAAAAAACCGACTAAAGCCTTACATAGTGAACACAGAATACACAAATAAATGCTCCAAAATCGCACAGCCAAGGGACCGCGCCACAACACAAAAACAAAATGTTGCACTGTAAATGTCGTCATGTCTCTGCCTCTGTTCAGCACTTCAACCACAGTTGCAGTAAGCGTCTCAGAAGCTGCGTTTCTATTCTCGCGTCAGCCAGAAAAGGCCTCAGTCTCTCTGGTTCGGAGCCAGTTTTTCTCCCCTGTCATCTATGGTTTGCCTTTGAGAACCAGCGGGAGAACGCCTCTAAACATTTATCCCATAAACACACAGCCTTCTGCCTTTTTGCTTCTTTTGCACGGATAAAATCTTTGCAAGTGTCTCGCTAAGAAAGCAGCCAGTGAAGCGATCTCCCTTTACTGGGAACATCTTCGCTGCATAGTTTTCATCAAAATGAGTTTCCTTTGTTTGTCTCACTTGTTTGTGCTTCTTTCTTTCTCCTTTCATTTTTTTTCCCCTTTCTGTTGCTCTGCAGTGAACGCGTGGAAGAAACTCCTTGGTACATCATTGCCAGAAAAATGTGAGTTTTATTTTTCTTTATTTATTTCTGCAGCGTTCCCAGGTGTTTGTTTCCTGTTAGATATTTGTCTCTCACATGCCATGCACAGCACATCTTGTTCTTTTGTCAAGTTGTATGCAACAAAATGCCAAGAAAAGCAAATATTAACACTCCCTCTGACGATGTTTGTTGTCAAAATGAGCCAACCGCTCTTTCAAATGAGTGACAGCTGTTGTTCAAAACGTTCCCAACCATCTAAACAGAAGACTCCCCAAACAAAAATGTACCTTTTCAGAGATAAGTGCCTATTTTTAAATCCACTGAGGAGTTGCGTTCATATTGCTAACAGAAGGTTGTAGAGAGATTGTTTGCTTCTTGATTCCTGCACTTTAAATGTGACAATATGCTGGTCAATAATCTTATTATACTGTATTTATTTGCTTATTGGGGAAACAGCAGGAGGCTAAACAAATAATCCTGATTAATGTGACTACAGGTTTAAATACAGCAATCCTGCAAAGTTTTGTAAAAATTTTAATTTGCATGTATCTATTGCATTTTCCAGGTTAGTATTGAAAAAATAAAACTGAGTATATTGAGAATGTTTGATATTTCCACACAATATCAAGTTATCGTCTCTTTAAAAGATAAACGTCTCAACTTCTAAAACCTTACTTTTTTCATGGATTTATATTTAAAAGACAAAAAAATCACAACTTTAACATTTTAGTAGTGAGAAGGCCTACTTGGTTTTTGAGTTTTTTTACTCTTAAACTGCATCTGTGGTTCTTAATTTGTGTGAAATCTGAGATGGTTCAGATGCCAAAAAAGCATTGAAACTGCTATTTTTAAACACGTTTTTGCCTTAAAGAATCCATTGTAATATGAGAATCTTAGCTTTTCCAGAGGGGAAAAAAGTAACGGAAGAGCCCTTCACCACATTCCCGGTTCATACCACCTACGGCTTTACGTTGTGTCATGATTTCTGAAACATGCAAATAATAAGACCTGACTACTATGCAAACCTCTTCAAGGTATATGTTTTGCACCCAAATATGCAGACTATTATTAAACGTTGTTGAAAAATTGAAGAAATGAAATGTATGGAAGTTTGAAATATAAAATGTGCTGGAACCCTGTAAATAAAGGACCAACAGCACATGTGTTTGACCACTGGTTGTACTCTCTTAGCAGGCCCAAGCTGCCTGTTTCTGTGTGTGGCGATGAGACAAGAAATTACACTTGCTTTAATGGAGGGAACTGCACTGACCAGGAGCTCTCCTGCGACTGTCCTCCAGGATTCATAGGACACAGGTAGGATAGAATTGGTCCTTTTATGCATCTATTGAGTTCCGCTTATCTAAGATCAGGTCAATGAGGTAAGAGGTCCAGCAGAGTAAGCCATACATCAATCTTCCCAAAAAAGGTAATATTGTTCCTCCAGGAGTTCTGGGTTTGCCCTGGGGTCTTCTCTCAGTGGGACATTGCCAGAACTTGCTTGAAAAGGTGAGGCATCCTTTCTATGCGAAGAAACAGTGCCCTGTGCCCTCTGGACAACATCAGAGGAAAGAATATCCAGTAAAAAGTAATAATTACTGAAACAGTTCCACTTTAGAGATGTGCCACAGGGTAAAATGTATGTGTAGAGAGCATATTGTTTCCAGTTTTCTTTTTTTTTAATTCAGACTTTTTCTTACACTTGAGAATACACAAAAAATTATTTAGGATTCTCCCAAACAAAGGGGAAATGAAGAAAATGCAGCAGAATAAAGAAAATCTATTGAAGAATTGTAATGAAATGACAAATGAGCAAAATATTTAAGTATAATACAATACGATCAAATTATGCAACTATTAGAAATAAATGAAGTTTTAAATTTAAATCAATCTTCAAAACAATCAACAGATGAAAAAAATATAAGCTTAATTTCAAAGATATTACAATAAGGCTAATTTTGTAGGAAACAGCAAACCAAAAGGATGTTGTATTAAAGAGAGAAAAGCTTTCACTGCATCACAATATCAGTTTTATAAATAACATTGTTTATAAATGTGCAAAATGAGAAACAGCATCGAGGACACAAACATGAATAAAATCTTATCAATACAGAAGAGTCCCTGGGGTGCAGCAGCTATGAAAAAATAAACTCAACAAAAACAAACTTTTTTAATTAAAAACAAAACAGACCCTAAGTTGGAGCCCTGTGGGACACCTTTAGCAATTTGCTGTGAGAAATGGTGTCACATCTTTTGTTATGTTGTGTTTTAAATGACAAGTAAACCTTGGTCACTTTTTTTGAAGGCCTTGGTGAATACAGTTTTTTTTTGTTCACCTGCTCTCATTACAGAGATTGCTGCCTGACCCATTTTTACATGTTATACAGATATGTATACTTGTGACAGGCAAAAACTTACATATTTATCACAGTTAAAAATTGGAGAAAAATGTTTATTACACTCTCCCAAGTAAATAGTAAATTATAAATCAGTAAGAAATGAAACAGTCGAGCACAGTAAAAACATACAGGATATACAAGCTTCGACTTTATATCTTGGAGTATATAGCCATGGAATAAATGAGTTCCATAAATACCTCTCCATACTTTAGGACAGAAACAGTTGTTTGAAATACATGTCATGTGGTTTTCCTTGATTGAAGTTAATTGCATAATGAATGAATCGACTCACATGTAGCTAATATCTGCTGTCTTGAAAATGTACCAGGCCCAACACATTATCTCTCTCTCTCTCTCTCTCTACATTTACAGTACAAACCAAACGTTTGGACACACCTTCTCATTCAAAGAGTTTTCTTTATTTTCATGACTATGAATATTGTAGCTTCACACTGAAGGCATCAAAACTATGAATTAACACATGTGGAATTATATACTGAACAAAAAAGTGTGAAACAACTGAAAATGTGTCTTATATTCTAGGTTCTTCAAAGTAGCCACCTTTTGCTTTGATTACTGCTCCGCACACTCTTGGCATTCTGTTGATAAGCTTCAAGAGGTAGTCACCTGAAATGGTTTTCCAACAGTCTTGAAGGAGTTCCCAGAGATGCTTAGCACTTGTTGGCCCTTTTGCCTTCACTCTGCGGTCCAGCTCACCCCAAACCATCTCGATTGGGTTGAGGTCCGGTGATTGTGGAGGCCAGGTCATCTGGCGCAGCAACCCATCACTCTCCTTCTTGGTCAAATAGCCCTTACACAGCCTGGAGGTGTGTTTGGGGTCATTGTCCTGTTGAAAAATAAATGATGGTCCAACTAAACACAAACTGGATGGAATAACATGCCGCTGCAAGATGCTGTGGTAGCCATGCTGGTTCAGTATACCTTCAATTTTGAATAAATCCCCAACAGTGTCACCAGCAAAGCACCCCCACACCATCACACCTCCTCCTCCATGCTTCACGGTGGGAACCAGGCATGTACAGTCCGTCCGTTCCCCTCTTCTGCGCCGCACAAAGACACGGTGGTTGGAACCAAAGATCTCAAACTTGGACTCATCAGACCAAAGCAAAGATTTCCACTGGTCTAATGTCCATTCCTTGTGTTCTTTAGCCCAAACAAGTCTCTTCTGCTTGTTGCCTGTCCTCAGCAGTGGTTTCCTAGCAGCTATTTTACCATGAAGGCCTGATTCACACAGTCTCCTCTTAACAGTTGTTCTAGAGATGTGTCTGCTGCTAGAACTCTGTGTGGCATTGACCTGTTCTCTAATCCGAGCTGCTGTTAACCTGCGATTTCTGAGGCTGGTGACTCGGATGAACTTATCGTCCGCAGCAGAGGTGACTCTTGGTCTTCCTTTCCTGGGGCGGTCCTCATGTGAGCCAGTTTCTTTGTAGATGGTTGATGGTTTTTGCGACTGCACTTGGGGACACTTTCAATGTTTTCCCAATTGTTCGACTGACTGACCTTCATTTCTTAAAGTAATGATGGCCACTCATTTTTCTTTACTTAGCTGCTTTTTTCTTGCCATAATACAAATTCTAACAGTCTATTCAGTAGGACTATCAGCTGTGTACCGTATCCACCTTCTGCACAACACAAATGATGGTCCCATCCCCATTTATAAGGCTTGAAATCCCACTTATTAAACCTGACAGGGCACACCTGTGAAGTGAAAACCATTTCAGGTGACTACCTCTTGAAGCTCATCAACAGAATGCCAAGAGTGTGCGGAGCAGTAACCAAAGCAAAAGGTGGCTATATATATATAGCCACCTTTATATATATATATATATATATATATATATATATATATATATATATATATATACACACACGTTTATGTATTGTGTTGTTTGGCTGCAGGTGCGAACAAGAAGTGGATGAGTGCAGATCCCACCCGTGTATGAATGGAGGCTACTGTCGAAACCTGATCAACAGGTTCGTCTGCGTGTGCGAGATGAGCTTCGCCGGAGACACGTGCCAGACCGACGTAAGCGACATTTACTTCTACGTGGCGGTGCTGCTGTGGCAGAACCTCTTCCAGCTGCTGTCCTACCTCATCTTCAGGCTGGACGATGGGCCGGAGGTGGACTGGGGAGCGAATGACTGAATGTATGTGGGTGTGGATCTGCTGTGAATATCAACAGGACTATTTAGGAAAATGTCTGCATTTGAGTAATTGTTGGGTTGTAAGTGATAAGAATGGACATTCATTTTGGAGAAAAGCGGTACTCAGACGGAGAAAAAATTAGGGAATTCTGTAGTTTGATTTCTAGGACTATAGAGCAATTCCGTGCCTTTCAAAAAAGCAGCACTTTAGATATAGTAGGTATTTATAAAATTTATTGTGTTTGTCCATGAAAGAACGAGCACATATGTGCTGATATACAAACACTGCTCTGCTTCTTTCTTTTAAATGTTAGTATCTGAGTCACAAAGCAAATGGCACTAATGATACCCAGGCGCAAATGTGCTCATGAGCTTTTTGCACTGTTTCCGGGTCAGGATACCGTCGCTATTGCTCTCCAAAAGACTGGGGATGTTTTTACTGTGCTCAATTTTATTTTGCATAATGAGGTCATGTCTTATTTACAGATGTTTGTAACTGACATCTATTATTATTCAACTGTGGATGTAATGCATTATTAATTGGAATAATCCATAAACATCAAATTTCTCTGTTAAATATAGAATTGCCACAACAGAAAGACAGGCATGTCTTTGGCAATTAAGGCAACTGCTTGTAAAGTACATGTTGCAAACAGCACTGGTCTTAGAATAATGCTAGCCTTTGCCCTGGGTACAGTTTGCATAAATACTGCGAGACAAACAGAACGCAAAAGACACAAATTGATACAACAGAAACAAGAAATAAATGCTAAATTCTAGGTCGCTATTCTGGGGACTATTATAGGAAATAGACTTTAAATTTAAACCTATGTTGTAATAATTTTCTTACAAACTATCTAATATACTATAAAAAATATATTGTGGTACAACCTGTTCAAGCCTAATGTACATACAGTAAATGTGGGCCAATGCATGCATAACACCTTTTTATATGTGGGAACACTGCAGGCCAGATGCTTTTTGCTGCGCAGTGCAGTTTGAGGTGCAAATCTTCCTTTGCAAGAGCTTTGTAATTTTATGCATGGTAATGCAACAGGAGTAAATCTGAGTAAAGGGTTTCATCATATGTTTGCAAATTTGGTACAGTTTAATTTAAAAATTTTTAACTTTGGTGTGGACAGGTAAACACAGGTTTCCAAAAGTAACACCATGCTAAACTACTTGCTTCCTGCAGGGCTTCAGAACTGTCACTAGCTTTTTCCTTTTGTAGTCTGGGCATCATCATGAGACGTGCTTTTTAAAGATACTATCCAGTGGTGAATTTTATTTTCACTAACAAATGCACAGTTATAACGAAAACATGGCTGGGTTATGAAGTACGGTTTCCTACCACAGGATTTCACTAAAGTGTTTTTTTAAAAGTGCACAGAAGGAAATGAAAAACAGCTAATTTAGCTTTGTGAGTATTTGGGTCGATGACATCACAAGAGGCACAAGAATCCAGCTGATCTGTAGGAATTAATTACTGTTGAAAGTGGAATTTAATTAAAATGTGATTAAAAATTAAATGAAACAAAAACAATAAGACTATCACAAATGGACTTACTGAACAGAATTTTATCAGCGGCCCAATGTGACCAGAGGCTTTTTTTTTTTTGGTGGCTAGATTTTGTCTTAAGATTTTACAAATAAACAGAAAAACTGACCATTAGATGTTATTGTGTAGGCGTCAAACTGTATCTAAGATGAGTTTGATTGATTTTACAGGGTAGTCGAGCATCTACCTTTAGTAGGATGGGAGCCAAGAGAAACAGGAGCTAAAGCAGATTTTTTTAGACTGATAGCAACATATTTGAGCACTTTAAATTAGAAATCGTGAATATGTTAATGATAACTTTAAACGTTCTAAAAATACATTTTTTGTCTGTCCAATAACATAAAACTCTTAGTTACTATGTTGTAAAGGGAAAAATGCTCTGCTTTCAGAAAAGACATTTTTGTTGAGCTGAGGAACAATATAAAATCCCAGTTATTTTTATGTTTGCCACTATCTGATAACCTGTCAGTCTCGTCTGAACTTTTGGGTTTGGAAGCCGTGTACGGATAAGTTTGTGAACTCTGAAAAACAGAGCTATAGCTACAAAAGCTCCTGGAGGGCCCCGGATGTCTCACTTGTTCTTGATGTGCGTTCAGGGCGGCTCGTGACTGACTGCTGAGCGTTGTTTTGCACCAAAGAAGAAGTTTTCTGCATTTCTGCTTTTTGTCTGAGCCAAAGAAATGTTAAGCCCTAAACTCTCAGCGGTTCTGTTTCAGCTGTACATTTAAATGTGTTACTGCTGTGGTCAGCGCTGAAACAAACACGTATGTTTTTCATGGTAGGCTTCATGTACGGTTGTTTGAATTTTAGAACATCAGGCTGAACGATCAAGTGTATGAGTGTAATGTCATGTTTGTCAATCATATTCTGTCTGTGTGTCTTGTCTTTATCTATCCTGTTGTTTAATAAAACCAAATCAAGAATAATTTGTTTTTCGTCCTTTTTTAATGTCTCTCCACTCATTTTCTCTCTGCAATCAACTGTTTTATCATTTGTGTCTCTACATTTTCAAAACAATCTGCAATAAACACCAAAATCTGTTCATTGATTTTCTTCCTGTGAGAGAATGTGTATGTGTGTGTTTGCTGTTCTCAGGTGGACGCCATGACATCAAACATAGACAGTTAATCCGTTTTAACGAGATGTCGATCCCAGAATAGCCTGGGTTTAGATGCACACTGTCGTCACGCACAACACACAGTTAGGAAAGCGTTCATCTCTGACGTGTATTTGACCTGAGGACTAAAGCGCTCTGAAAAGGCTTTAAATGAAGCCTAATTTCTAAATGTCAGGCTAAACAAATGAATTGTTTTTCTGTTTAAAAGAAACCTAGACTTGATAGAGTACCTGCTCTTCAGAACTTAGTAAAATGTGACATTTTTATGTAAAAGATCAATACAAGATACCACGTGGTTTTCAACATTCAAAACCCTGAAAAATAAAACTCTGACTTGCACATGTCTTTACCTAAAACAACGGCATGCATTAAAGAGACTTAATTAGTAAATAAGTAATTCATGTTCAGTAAATTCAGCTGTTCTGTGCAGGCCCCAGAGGGGTGTGAGCAGACAGCATCACGAAGACCAAGGGACCATAAGGGATAAAGTATTGAAGAAGTTAAGGCAGGGTTGAAGAATAAAACAATATCCCAAGTTTGGAACATCTTACAGATCAATGTTCAATGCAACTTCTGAAAATTAAACCTATGGGACAACTTTAAACGTGCCAACATGACCGTTGGAAAGCATTAATCTCTGGATGACATGCAGAGATCCACAGCTTAGGTGGGGAAATCTGTTCATAGGACAGCTCTTACCTTCCACTCTACAAATCTGTCCTACAGAGGAGTGGCAAGAAAAAAGGGTTTTTTTATATTATAAGCCATAAAACGTTCTGTTTGCAGTTAACACAACCCATGTAGGCAACGCTAACAACATCAGAAAGAAGGTGTTGTGATCATATGAGTCCAAAACTGTACTTTTGGACCCACAGGGGTTGGACAATGAAACTGAAACACCTGTCATTTTAGTGTGGGAGGTTTCATGGCTAAATTGGACCAGCCTGGTAGCCAGTCTTCATTGATTGCACATTGCACCAGTAAGAGCAGAGTGTGAAGGTTCAATTAGCAGGGTAAGAGCACAGTTTTACTCAAAATATTGAAATGCACACAACATTATGGGTGACATACCAGAGTTCAAAAGAGGACAAATTGTTGGTGCACGTCTTGCTGGCGCATCTGTGACCAAGACAGCAAGTCTTTGCGATGTATCAAGAGCCACGGTATCCAGGGTAATGTCAGCATACCACCAAGAAGGACAAACCACATCCAACAGGATTAACTGTGGACGCAAGAGGAAGCAGTCTGAAAGGGATGTTCGGGTGCTAACCCGGATTGTATCCAAAAAACATAAAACCACGGCTGCCCAAATCACGGCAGAATTAAATGTGCACCTCAACTCTCCTGTTTCCACCAGAACTGTCCGTCTGGAGCTCCACAGGGTCAATATACACGGCCGGGCTGCTATAGCCAAACCTTTGGTCACTCATGCCAATGCCAAACGTTGGTTTCAATGGTGCAAGGAGCACAAATCTTGGGCTGTGGACAATGTGAAACATGTATTGTTCTCTGATGAGTCCACCTTTACTGTTTTCCCCACATCCGGGAGAGTTACGGTGTGGAGAAGCCCCAAAGAAGCGTACCACCCAGACTGTTGCATGCCCAGAGTGAAGCATGGGGGTGGATCAGTGATGGTTTGGGCTGCCATATCATGGCATTCCCTTGACCCAATACTTGTGCTAGATGGGCGGGTCACTGCCAAGGACTACCGAACCATTCTTGAGGACCATGTGCATCCAGTGGTTCAAACATTGTATCCTGAAGGTGGTGCCGTGTATCAGGATGACAATGCACCAATACACACAGCAAGACTGGTGAAAGATTGGTTTGATGAACATGAAAGTGAAGTTGAACATCTCCCATGGCCTGCACAGTCACCAGATCTAAATATTATTGAGCCACTTTGGGGTGTTTTGGAGGAGCGAGTCAGGAAACGTTTTCCTCCACCAGTATCACGTAGTGACCTGGTCACTATCCTGCAAGAAGAATAGCTTAAAA
The DNA here is from genome assembly GCF_021462225.1 of Girardinichthys multiradiatus. Taxonomy (NCBI): domain Eukaryota; kingdom Metazoa; phylum Chordata; class Actinopteri; order Cyprinodontiformes; family Goodeidae; genus Girardinichthys; species Girardinichthys multiradiatus. The sequence goes on along the minus strand of NC_061802.1, from coordinate 11,706,168 downwards.
TCCCTCTGACCACTGTGCAGGACTTGTATATGTCATTCCCAAGACGAATTGACGCTGTATTGGCCGCAAAAGGAGGCCCTACACCATACTAATAAATTATTGTGGTCTAAAACCAGGTGTTTCAGTTTCATTGTCCAACCCCTGTATGTGCAAATGTGGAAACTAACACTGCACATAGGTCAAAACTCACCATCTTTATGGTGAAACATGGTGGTAGCAGCATCATGCTGTAGGGGTGCTTTTCTTTAGCATGAACAGGGAAGCCTGTTAGATTTGATGCGAAGATGGATGGAGCTAAATACAAAGCAATTGTGGAAAAAACCCTGTTAGTTGGTGCTAAGAGGATCAGACTGGGGCTGAGGTTTACCTTCCAGCAGGACGACGAGCCTAAACATGCAGCCAATGGAATGGCGTAGATGAAAGCGTAATTATGAATTAGATTGGCCTAGTTAAAGTCCAAACCTAAAACCAACTGACAATCTGTGACAAGTGATTAAAACTGATCTTCAGACATGTTCTCCATTCAGTCTGAAAGAGCTTGAGACATTTCACAAAAAAGAATGGACAAACATTTCAGTATAGATGCACAAAGCTGGAGGAGATGTATTGAAATATTAACATTTCTACTTTTCTTTGGTCAATAGGTTCCGTTTAAATTTATCCCATACAGGGATGATCAATATTAACTTTCACTTTTCAACCACAATTCCACCTTGTTTAGATGAAAGAGGCCTATTTTTGTGCTCCCAGATATTAAACAGTATTCAGATTTTTATTTCCGAGTCATGTGACCCTCTCTGTCTGCTGTACACTTCAAAACAAACAATTCAAAACAAAATGCTATGGTTATGAATCTGTAACCTTTTTTTCTGCACATAATTAATGGGAAACGCATTGAAATGTGTTTCGAGTCCAAAGATTGAGTCACATCACAAGAGAGAGGAAACATGGCAGCAGAACAAAACAAATGTAGAGCATGTAATATAGAGCAAATAAAAGTTTTTAGGCCAACACGAGACGTTGATTTCAGTGAATGCAAACTTTTAAATGTCTCAGATTGGACGGAAATAAGATTAGGCCTTTTCTGGTCAACACAATTTCTGGTTTTCTTTGAGGTCTGACCAGCGGACTCAAGTTTTTCCCGTTAGGACAAAAGGTGTAGTTTTGAATCCAATTTAAGATGAAGAAATTAAAACATTATCTACATTTATGCATTACAGCATATGTCCCTAATCAGACTTTTAAAAACTCATATAATGTGCATTTAAGGTCATGTGGTTGGTTGATGTGTTTATAGACTGAAAACTGTGAGAGTTCTTAGTTTTCATCCATTTAATAAACAGAGAAAAGGGTTTTTAAGTATTTAAAATGCCATTTACCGATCAGAAGTCTATAAAGTCCAAACTCTGAGCGACTGATTAGTCCATCTCTTTAAAAGAATCTGATCAGGACATCCCTAAATTTGTAATAGTGCAATTGAAAGGTAGGAACTAAAACTGTATAAAAACATTCATTAATTTGATAATCACTTCATCTCAGATCAATTGAAAGACTGAGAGGAAATGCTTCTTCAGCAAATTTCCCACATTTGCAAAATCTTTACAGACATTTTGAGTATAAAGTGCATCCTGTCTTCTACAGCATTTTTTAAAGTCTAGGGACATGTGTGTATTGGTGTGTATGTGTATGTGTGTCCTTTGCAGGTAAAGGTAGCCCTGATGGTGGGGAAACAGAGTGGGGAGGAAATGGGGGAAGTGGTTTTTCCACTGTCGGCACTGATGTGGCCATCCTTTGAGAGCAGAAGAAGCGGAGAGGAAGAAATGTGCTTTGCCAGCAAAAGAAAAAGGAAAAGGCAGCATCTGGCGCTGAAGTGCAGTTTCAGCAGGGAGCTGGTGGCATTCACAGAAGTTCAGACCGCTTCACAGAAACGTATGAGGGCAGCTTATCTGGCAGGCGCACGCACACACACACACACACACACACACACACACACACACACACGGAGCAGGTTGATAGTGCTGACAGCAGGGGAGCATCGCTGGCGTCTCTGCTGTGTGTGGAGCAGCTCTGCCGAGGCTTCAGGGTGGCCTCGCTGTGCACCTCAGAGACTGGTTAGTTAGACATCTCTGTGTCTGCGTGTGTGGCATTCGGTGACTGATGGCAGGTCCTGGCTGCAGGCTGCTCCGGCTCGCTTGTGTCACACTTGCTCTGACAGCCAACTGTGCTGCAGTGACAGGTAAGCACTTTCCAAGAGTCAACAAAGAACTTTGTAGCTGGGGGAAAGAAACTATCATGTCTACAGCGTCAACCATGAGCGCCAGGGTTATTTTTTGCCTCGGGATACGGGTGGTTGTATTTTAAATTAGAATTACTGTATGTTTCCATGTTGATTGCTCAGTGTAAAGTTTGCTGACTTCTGAGATTATTTTTGTGTAACCTGCCAAGTTCAGCAAGCAGGTTTTAGTTGTGAAGATGCTGTCAGTGAGGAATTGAAGTGTTGTGGAGACTTACAGCTGTTACGCTGTTGTAACCTTGTAGCAGCCGCTCAGAGAGTCACAGCTGTTACAGCAACTACAGCCACTGATGTAAGTGCTACCCTGTTTGCTACTGCTGGTAAATGAAAGTTCATATTTAATCTTCTGCTGCATTTGGAGGGCTTGATTTCCTTTATTCACATTGATTTATTTCAGAACCTGTGTTTTTCTCTGCAGAACCTTATCCTTTCAAGGTGGTGGTTTGTTGTGGGCAAAGAAGTTTGCAAAGCTTTAAATGGCATATATCATCTCTTTTTTTTTTTTTACTTTTTAGTTGTGTTCAAGCTTGTAGCTCACAATAGTTATTTTCATTTTCAAGTCTGACATAGAGAAGCCAGAGAGTTACATGTTCATTGGAGTGATAGCAAGTTTAGCTCAATGTTCGGTTCATACAGTGAAGATTTATGAGGTGATTCATCCAATAAGGACTACAAAGTTTAGAGAAATGTTGTTGGAGCAGTAGCTTGGGGACTTAACAGACTGGAACCCTACCCGGTGATTTAAAAGCGCTCTGTGATGAGCCCATTCAGCCTGTACCACAGTAGAGAATGACCGCTGGTGACAGAAACTGCAATTTTTGCTCCAGTTCTGACCAGCACTGACATCCCCACCACTGCCAGCACTACGTTCTCTCCAAACAACTGTCCCTAGCATACTTTATAATAGGAAGCCGTGCTCAGCATCCCAGAGAAATTTACTATAGGGATGTTATTTAAAAATGTATTTTTGTTCAAGTGAACAGTCCATTCTGGGATTATTGGGATACAGACACTTTGTCATCATACAATGCTTGCTTTTTTAGTTGATTTAGTGGGGTGGCTCAAAAGGCTTTTTTTGTTTCAGAAAAGTGAGTTTTAAAATTACATATCTAGTTTAAAAATCAATTGAAGGCCAACTGTGATTTATTTGTTTCATAAATTCAAGTTTTTTAATTTTCTGGCTCTACAATATGATGATATATGCCCTTTAAGTATAAATGGCAGCAGATTTCAGTCAAATCAGACCCTGCTTTTATTCCTGCTTTAAAGGACTTGAGTGTATGTTTCTATGAGCTATTTTGGGGACAATGGATTGTGGTGCCAGTTCTGATGGGATGGGATCATCAGGCAGCATCTTGGCTGTATGTGCGTGTGTCTGTGTGTTTGTGATCCCTCACAGACGGAACGTGCTCCACACAGCTCGCGGGTGGCTGCCGTGCTGGCACCATGTATGGTCGCCTTGGCGATAGTGGTGATGCTGGGGTTGGCGCTTGCTGCAGCCAAACTGCGTGAGAGGCGGCAGACGGAGGGAGGTTTCAGCCCGCGGCAGCTCGAGGCTCCTGGTGGTCGCAACCCACCTGCTGAGCTGGGAAACATATCCATCAGCACGCTGGCAGCACGCGTGGAGAGCCTGGTGTAGTGTGAAGGAGTCAGGGGAGGAAAAAGTGTGTGAGGAAAAATGGGTGTGGAAAAAAAAGTGTGTATGAGAGCATCCAGAAAATAATCACTTATTTAAAAGTAAATCACCTGTGACTCCTGTGATTCTGTCCCTCCAGCTGACCTCTGAAGGTTTGACCTCCAACCTCTTGCTGTCCATCAGTTTGGCGTCCATCATCCTGCTGCTGGTGCTGATCTTGACCTCTGTTGGCTTAGTGGTGGCACTAAATCGGCGCGCCACACACGGCGCGTACAGTCCCAGCCGGCAGGAGAAGGACGGATCCCGGGTGGAGATGTGGAGCATCACACAGCCGCCGCCGATGGAGAGACTCATATGAGATGCAGGTGTTTTGTTTTTTTTGGAGGATGTTAATCTGCTGACTGTTGGTAATCAGAGAAATTAAACCATGAGATTAATCTAATAGCAGCAGATGGATCAGACCCTGCTGGCTGCATGGAAATGTTTTACACTGCTGCTTTCTTTCATGCAATCCCTTTTATCCAACTTCCTGTGTGTGCTGTAGGAAAAATCACAACTTCACAGTTTCTGAAAATCTGCAAGACAGCTTTAAGTACACAAACTTTTGAAACTAGAAAAAAACAGAAAATGTATATTTAAGTTGATGATATTCCTCCTATTTGTGTGTTTTTAAGAATTTTAAGTATTCATGATTTTGTTACAACCACAAACTTCAATGTATTTTATTGGTATTTAATGCAATAAATTGGTTACACTTGTTTTTTGAGAGGTATCAGGGGCTGAATACATATGCACATCACAATCAGTACATTTTGTAGACGTACCAGAAATAGTCATTTATCTCGTTAATGATGTTAGACTGCTTTTATTTTGAACACAGCTGTATGTGATTTAGATGCAAGCCACAATTTTTTGTATTTCATTTGTAATAAACATTTATCCTTTTTTTCCCATTCCACATCTATGCGTCTTTGTATAGGTCTATACCACTAAAATACTAAAATACACTGAAGTCTGTGGTAATGTGGGTACATGTGAGAAGTATGGGAGTACTGATTCAACTGATTGTGTGGTACTTGATAATTGATTATTGTTGGTGAAGGTTTTATTTTTTTCATTATGGCTTCTTTCACAGAAAAAGTTCCATGAATTTATTAAAACGGTAATTACATGAAAAAAGCCTGATGTGTTTTAAACAGGCCAGTGTATATGGGCTTGTAATTATTTTATTTTTAAAAGAAGTAAATGACATTTTGCTTAACTTTTTATTTCTTTAAATGTAATTTGCTGATTAATACAAATTTTTATTGGTTTAATGTCTGAAAAGTCATGTATAAATCCATTAAGATATTAAAATGTTCTGATACATATTGAAGGCCAAATGTGCCGTAGACCATGCATAAATAAGGTAAATAATTGTTTATATATGTAATCATTTAAAAAAGGCCTTGAATTAAACAATTAAACAAAACTATAGCAATTTCAATGTATCAAAAATGTATTTGATATTTATAAAATGACTCATTTTTATAATCAAATTGTTAAATGTAAAAAGATAATGAAATTTGTATGCATAATATTTTAAAAGCTTACAAATTTGTTTAAGTATTTTTATTATTATCTCATAGTCCAGTGTCGCAGTATATTTTGTTTTACTGGTCAGCTTTTGGCTGCTTGTGGTGCAGTTCCTAACACTGTTGCTTGCAGCAGGAAGGTCCTGGGTTCGGATCCTGGTCTGGGGTCTTTCTGAATAGAGTTTGCATGTTCTTCCCTGTTCATGCATGGGTTCTCTCCAGGTACTCCGGCTTCCTCCCACATTTTGAAAACATGACTGCTCTGTTAATTGTCCTGTCTGTATTTCCCTGTGATGGACGTGGGAGCTGTCCAGTGTGTAATCTGCCTCTTGCACAAGAAGCACTAGAGATAGGCCGCAGCCCTCACAATGACCCTGCAGGAATAAGCAGGTTGAGACAATAAACAGACAGAGTGGTAAAGTTATTGGTCTGCAGCTTAACCAATCAGATAACAAGATCCTTTTGACATGACTGACAGCTAAAAATCTTATAACAGATTGCATATTGGCATTTGTTTTGAATGTCCTCCACTTGAGACTATTTTCAAGAGGAAATCAGCCATTCACAGGTAAATGGCTGATTTCTTTTAGGGCTTCTGAACTCCTTACCAGACGAATAAGCTGCAACAATCTTCTTTCTGAAGGCCTCTTTCCATGGTGTTCAACCTCACTTCAGCCAGAACACCAAGCTGAATATCTGAGGTCTTTCATAATGTTATTAATGATTTTCACTATGATACGATTATGTGATTTTAGCCGCTTTAATTGTTTTAATTTACTGTTCATCAGATGATGCAATTTTAATGACATTTTACAAAACATAAAAGGTCTTCAATTTTAGTGCTTATTTATATTACTTTAATTTTTTCAGTATAAATCTTACGATAAATATCCATACCGTCTATCTAAACGTGTTAGAAAAACACACAGGCTGTCAGGATGAAAACATTGTGTCTTGACAGCAAGTAGCTTGGGGATGAAAACATTGAAGATTTGGCTCCATGGTCGGGAAAATGTCCAGATCCAAACTTTAGTGAAATCTCGTTAATACTTACATAAAGTTTATTTGTTTTTTAAAAAAGGACCTTAAAAATATGAAATGTTTGATATTGAACTATATACTGTAAGAACTGAAAAAATATCAAAAAACAATCTTTGTAAAACAAAGATTTGTGATGGTCCCAAAGCTTCTGGTGATGACTGTCCTTGCCAAGCCTCATGAGACATAAATCACGACTGAAAGAACAAGATCCCATCGATGTGTGTGAAATGAGCCTTCTTAGAGATGAGGTGATGATCTCCACCATCTATCGGTAGACTGATGTGGAGTCCCTGCTACTCCAGTCAGCTCAGGTGGTCCAGGAATCTGTTCGGGATGCTGGGTGCCTCCCTTTGGATGTATTTTAAGGCATGTCCTACCTTAAGGGCATGATCCAGTTTTGGTTGAACGAACTACATATCCCTTCAAGGTGTGGAAAAACCTTGGGATCTCCCAGAATGAGCTGGAAAGTGTCACTGGCAATTGGGATGTCAGGGTTTCCCTTCTGGACCAATTACCCTTGAGACCCAGTATTGGAAAAGTAGAAGACAGTAGATATTTTAGTAAAGGTATTTTATTTTGGCAAAATCCCTTAGTCTAAAATTGTGTTGCACTTTGTTTCATTCTAAATCTAAATAAGGAGACAAGATGAGCCTGTTTGTATTTAAATAAAGAGCGTAAACACAGCTCAGCATGAAACGGTATCATTTATTTTTAATTCACAGTGTACATTATGTACCGTTGTACCAGGTTACTCATCAGTAGTACAATAAATTGACCTCAGCTGTATGAGACACCTGTGATGAGCACATGCAAGAGTGCACCACCAAGAAAAAAAGATCACAAATTATAATAATCATAAAAAGCAGGAATTATCATAACTCATAAAGTGTTAATCATGATAAAGATACCAAACTGAAGAAAGCTGCTGGCTGTAACATTCAGCATGCAAGTCACAAATAAGGTTGGAGAAAAATGTTTTTGTGGTTTGATTTTATTCCATTATTCAGTGAAGGCTGCTACATCAAATATCCCCTCCTGCTCACTCCAAATCTGTAATCACACGACAAAAACAATATAATTACTGTGAACGTTACACAGTGTCATCTTAACCCTGAAATGGTAAATCTGTCTTGGTTCCTCACTCTTTTTGGAACTAAGTTACTAAAGCTTTTTAAGTGTTCCTGTCCTCCGACAGTACTCCCCAATCCAGACAAATACACAGCAGAACCAAAAAAACACCAGAGGTTTGTTTCTCAACAAGAAAAATGTGCAGCAGGCAACTTTTAACTCAATGCAAAGCATTTTTTGACGCTTTAAATACTGAAATAATACGAGTACCAACAGGACAGATACGCAACAAAGTGTACAGTACCAACATGCAGATTACAACAGTGAGCACTGCATCACAATCATCAGCCTCTTCAGATCAGAAGCCATCACATCCTTCTACACGACTTCTGCTACATGGGACATTTCTTAATGTTCTCTTCTGTTTCCAAAAATAAAATCTCCAACATTCAAAATTTAGGTGTTATCTCTTTACAATATTCAACACCAATCATAATCGTTTTATATATATATATATATATATATATATTTACTTCATGTAAAATATATTCAAGCCAGAAAAAATACACATCTATTCAGTTGAAAATAATTTTTGTATCCTTATGAAATCAATTAGAGAAACTCCTCTGAGAATTATGCCTTTGTTTAATTCAGTCCACTCAGAGGAAGAAAACCCACACAAACAATACAAACAATTAACCTACGAGTACAATCAGAAGAAGCAGTCAATTTACAAAAGAAAGATATAAAAAGAAAAATATGAGCAGGACGATTCCCACAATCCAACGCAGAAAAGGAAAACAAAGAGACTGACCACAGCTGTGACAACAACACATCAAAGTTCATTTTGGGGGATTTTATGTCTGTCTGTGGTTTAAAAACCAACATCCTCACCCCTTATCGCGATCAAAGTTGGTCCACAGTAGTCTAGAATATAGTACCATGTTGCAATTACAGAGGGTTACTTACTGTATAAGGCACACCTCACACTAAATCCATAACATAGGTCAACTCACACACATTTAAAGCTGTTTTTTATAGGGATGTCCCAAATACTCCAGTGCCACTCCTAGCAAGCCAGGCTGCTGCTTTTTTTAAATTCAACGCCTTTTTTCTTGAACAAAGTTTGTATAACGTCTTGTTTATCTGGTCAGTCTGGCAAATGTGCGTTTTTCCCTCACAATCTAAGTGCCTTTCACCCTTTAAAATTATGTTCAAAGTGAAACTAAAACTGTATTGGCGGGTGCTTGTCTCTGCCTATGTCTTGTTTGCTGTGCATAGACAGCTGTCAATGTTGGGGAGAGCAGCTGAAACACTAGACATTAAAATATATGTTGTCCAAGAGAAACAAAGTTTGTAAATCAGGAAAAATACTTTTTGTAAATTTTGTCCAGACAAATAACAGGAACTCAAATGAAATATGTAACAAGATAAAATAACACAACCTTGAGAAAACATGGAGGCGTTAATCTAGCATTCCTAACCTATCTGCATGAAAACATTGTCAGCAGAAGCATGATGTGATTTTTTTGAAGCTGTTGATGTAGAAACTATTATTGGGCCGAAATATGTTTCAGTTTTTTCTATTTCAAAACAAAGAATTAACCTGCTAGCATTAGCTTAGCAAGATGGTTAACATGAAAATCTCATCAGTAAGAGCAAGATGTGACTTTACGGAAGACTGTAGCTGTATGCTGAGTAAGATATAATTTAGAAACTCTGGCTAGGATAAAATATCTGTCAAGTTATCAACGCGTCATTATCAAACAGAGAGTAAACATGCTAGCATTAGCCGAGCTCTTCAGAAAACCCCTCCGGAAGAACATCTCATCAGCAGGAGCAAGACATGACTTTATTGAGTTATGTAGCAGTAACTAGAGTCAGACATAACTAAAAAAGTTCAGTTGAGACAAGATAGCTGTCAAATTATTAATAAATGATATCAAACCAGAGAGTTAGCCTAGCATCTGAGCAAATTGCTTTGCATGAAAATCAGCAGGAATAAGATGAGTTTTATTAGGTCTGTAGCTTCGAGTCAGATATGTTTGAAAACACCAGTCTGGATAAACTAGCCGGTGCTGTCTGATACTACAGCATCCTGAACATATGTTGGAAACAATCACGCTACAAATGTAGACCGAATCTGAGTTTCTAAGCTTATACATGTCATTATTTGAAGAACTATCACACTCTGTGGCAGCAAGATGCCTTAATCTTTTACTACTGATCAGTATCAGGGACAAAATAAAAATCCTGCCTGGGACATCCCTACTTTTTATATATTTTGAGGATTACTTGTATCAGAAAACAGGATCATATTTTTATTGAGTGGAATCAATACTGCCGAAGAAAACTGGCCTCAAAGAGTATTTCTAAATATTTGCATAGTACACAAGTTTGTTAAAGTGTTTATAGTGAGTGGGGCCAGTGCAAAAATTGTTCTGGACTTGTTTTTTTTTTTTACATTTCTTGGAATTACCAGTTTCTTTTTAGCTTTGTAAGAAGCATGCCAAAGACTTTATGGGCAAATCGTTAACGCAGAGCAGCACTCGAGAAGTGGAGAAACAGCCGCAATTAAACTGCCGCACCGACTGGCGTCTGGCATAAATCATAAGAACAACGGACCATAAATGTAGTAATCCCAACCCAAGCGCGTGAAAGAGTGTTCTCTTCCTCTGAATTTGAGGTGACGCAGAGAACAACGGGAAGCCGCGATGCCTGAACGCTGGCGCTTCTCTCCACAGGAGAGATGCTTATAAAAATACTTTAGACCCTGAACACATTACATCCACGCAGCGACTCTAAGACCTGCAGTATATTGCTACATTACAGTACAATTATCCTCCACTGCAATACAGTACACAGTGCAACTCTTTCCTGGTCTGACAGAGGCTGCATTTTCTCTTAAAACACAGAGAAAGGAAGAGAGATGGAGACAAAAAAGAGAAAGATAACTGTGATGTCTGTCAACAAATCCTACAAAAAAAACTAAACTAAGAAAGATTCCACACAGTTTAAATTAATCTTTAAAAACTTCAACACAACATAAGTTATTCCTGTTATTCATCACCCATTTTATAGTTGACATTTCTGTAAAAGGAAACAGCCTGAAGGCAAAGTGCCACAGAGAGGTTAGGGAAGTCTGAAGAGATGGAGTAAGAGGAACAGAGCTGGTTTAGGACTGTTTGTGGGATTGCTTCATCATCAACCTTCAAAGTTCGGCAACAACTGTTTTTAATTTAAAAGGTCGACACTGAGAAACATCCTGGGAGTAGCAAAAGGTAGACAGCTGACGCGGTGAGTGCCGATTGGAAACAGAAAGAAAAAGAGATGAAGTACAGATTCTGGCTTTTCCTAGTCATTAATTATATATTTTAACTGTGCTCACTTCATTAGACGTGGTTATTAAGTCTGAACAGATAGGATTAACATAAACAAAACTCATCAAAAACAATCCGTCAAGCCGTCTCTGTAAATGTTTGCTACTGTATTTAAGATTGTGATTAGAAAGTACCTGCAGTTGTATCTAAACTTTAAGACATCTGTATCAAAACAAATCACATGTCCGCTTAAGGCATTAAAATCATTAATCCAACAGAGTTTCATTAATTTCAAAGGCCTGCGTGGACATTGTGCATTTCACTTCCTGTGTCACATTTGCTGGTTTTGCAGTTTAGTACCAAGTAGTAACAGTTGAGTATTATAAACGAATCCATAAGTGCAAATTCATTATATGAAATGTTCAGATCATGATGGTATGTTAATGTGAAATTGGCCCTTTTTAATCCTTACAAAGTACTGACATGAAATCATTTAAACTAAAGTGCTCTGTAGAGATGCACCGATCAATCTGCTGGAGGTTGAAATCGGCTCTGAACACTGATCAGCAGGTCAAATGCTCAAAAATCTAATTTCCTATTGAATGCCCCAAAATGCAGGAACGTCTAAAAAAATTTGGTCTAAAACACATCAACTGTCAGAATGTACACTAGAGTACTTTTTTCAGATGAATAAAAATAATCTCATGAAGTTCAGTAACATATGCTTTAAGGCATAATGTAGCATAACCTTGTAAACACTTTTTATTTGTGTTGGATTTAGAACTACTACTTAGAACAAAAAACTGGATCCAGGTCAGACCATAAGAAAGCCAGCAGTCAGTATTGGCCAGGAAAGCCTGATCGGTGCATCTCTAGTGTTCAGATACTTGCAGCCTTAGAAATGAAGCAACTGAACTGAAAACTCTGCAGACATCTCCACCTATATTTACTTGAAATTTTATTTTATGGATGTTTAACATATTCAATATTTCAAAAAGGTTGAGCGAATTTTTAAATTTGTTTTACTTTTTTAATCTTACGTATTCCTAATCTGAATCATAATTTTATTTTTTTTTAAATAATAATTTTACTTCACATTTTTGAACATTTGTCAGGTATTCTTTATGTAATCTGATTTATTTCACCCTAGCAGATGGAGTACAGATGGAGAACTCTGCAGCGCTCCCTTTCAGCACTTCCCGCTCGTTGCTCTCTGGCTTTTTGTTTGTTCACAATGTTCCCTTTATGATCAAGAGTTCAGTTAATCAGGGCAGGGCTGGTTATCAGCTGTAATAGAGGAGCAGAACCTGAGTCAGTCCACAGACGTGGTGTCCTTTGTGTTCTTTAGGACTTCTCAGTGGCTTTTCCTTGGACCTGATGGTGGCTGTTGCTGCAGTGGACTTGAGAGAGATGCAGGCTGCTGTGAATGGGTGAGCTGAGGCAACACATGGACTCAATCTCCTCAAGCAGGCTCGGATCCTGCCCCCCAGCAGGCCCCAAGCTTTTACCCTGACCCAGGCATAGGCCAAGACCCAGGAGTCCATCTTTGGAAACCTCCTTCTCCCATGGGACCTGGATGCCGGCCTGGCTGTTCTTCGCTGCGCCCGCCTGGCTGTCGTGGTTTCCTTTGCTGCCTTGCTTCTTGATGGACCTCTCGTGGTAGTTTTTTACCATCTCTTTGGACAGCACCTTTCTCCTCAGCATGCCGGTGGACCCAGTTTGGTTCTGGCTTTGTGAAGGCTCGTAGAATTCCTGAGGTTCTGAGATGGTACGATTTCGGCTCGTCGGTTCTGGAGACGAATTTGGCTGAGATGCAGGTGCTGCAGAGCTGTGGGTGTGTGAGAGACTCGGGGATGCGGGTGTAACTTTATGGGACAGTAAGGGGGAATAGGATAACCGATGGTCTCCTGGCTGTCTTCCCTTTGGCAGAAGGTGAGTATCGGAATGGGACTTAGAGGAGTATGGAGGAGGAAGATCTGACCTGGTGCCGTTGGCATCAGGGAAAGGAGCTGAGCAGGGGGTCACTGTGGAGAAAGTTGTAGAGTTTTTGGAGCCCTTCAGGCTGCTCTTGTTGGGTTGTCTGCGTGGGGATGGAGGAAGGTGTTTTCCATGGACAGCGCTGTCATCCTGACCCATGTTCCATCCTCCGTGATCAGTTGCAGCATCAAAGCTGTCCTCCTCTGCAGCTGTGGACTCACTGAAAGGCGTGGACATAGACTGGGGGAGGTGAAATAAGGAAACCATTTGAAACAAAAGCATAAATTACAAAAACAAAAAGTAAAAAACATCTGTGCCCTATTAAGAATCTGTAAATTATGTTTTATACCACCTATTCTGAATGATATTCAGTCATGTTACAATATATTCAAACTTAACTAAAGACAGAGCTCACATCCTGAGAGGTTTTTTAAAAAATAAAACTGAATCCTACAGTTATTTGCACAAAACATTTTTTCCAATGGATGCATCCAAATACTAGTCTGTCTTCTGCAACTTGATTTTTTCACAGGTTTACTTTTTCTTGCATACCTGGACCTTGTAGTCCAAGTCATCCAAGGACCTAAAGAAGTCCAAGCTCTTGGCAGCACTTAGTTTTCCTTGATCCATAGTTGTGGTGGTCAGAGAATCCAGGATTTCCTCCAGCAGGTTCATCTGGCTGGAGGGCGAGGGGTCGATGTCCGGATAGAAGGAGTCCGAATCATCGCTGTCCTCGGTGTATGAATTGACCTCGCCACTATCTTCAGAGGAGATCCTGGATTAAAAAACAACAACAGTTATCTGAAGGTAATTTATTCTTCTTTCATGATAAAATGTTTCATTTTTAAAAAGCACAATTTATTTAAATTTAATTTTTTGTTAAACAGAAAACACGTGATTGCTAGAAGGTACCTTCACAGTTTTCAGATTAATTTTCATTCAATTTTAAATTTCTAAATAAAGAGTTCTCATCCTAGTATAAATACAAAGGTTTAGTATAAACTATAGAAAATGCAGAATTGCAAATAATATTTCTATGGATTAGCCTTTAAATACAAAACATGAAAAAAACAGCAAAAAGTGGTTGGTTGGTTGGATGGATGCAACTCTTTTTCAACCGATTACCTGATTTCTTAATCGTTTCTTCCACAACTGAAACATCAGGTGTTTATGAAATGTTCAGAGATGTTTCAGCATTTATGCAAGTGGCTTTTCTGTCAGTAACTAAAAACCAAAATATGTGGTAGATGAGGAGATCAATGCTAAAACTGTGGCAAATATGAGCATCTTTCACATAAAACTTGCATGAAGAAACTTGTTTTTTTCTTTATCAAAAAGAGAATAAAGTCTGGGATTCCAGACATTCAGATCTGGAAATATGTGCATCTAAATAAACCAGAAAGACATTAAAACGTTAATCAATGTCAATAATTTAATGCAAAAAGTGAGATAATAGTAATATTTGGGAGGTGTCAGAATGATCCATTCCATGGGCTATACATGTTGCATTCCTTGTGTTAAGATGCTTCTAATCTAAAGACACCTTCAAAAAAGTCTTCCTGGGTTGAGGAGAAGAGGGACTAGTATATTGCTCGGTGGTCCAAAGTTCTCCTTTTAGATGCAAGTAAATTTTGATATTCCCAGAGTCTGGATGAAGGAGATGCACAGAATCCAGGCTGCTAATGACTATGGTGACATTGTTTACATGACTTTCTCTACAGAGATCAGATGCTGCTTTTCACAGAGCCTTGAGGCTCATAACTGGCTGTAAACTCTATGGTCAACAGGTCATCAATGACCACATCCAGCCTGTGCTCTGAGGCTTTTATCAGCTACATTTTATCCATCTACCTGGAACATTTTACAGTAGGATCTGATGTTGTCCTTTGTATTTTCATAAAAAAATAATTCAAGGCGTCTTGAAACATCTTTAAAACCTGTGCCTGTTCTAGCATTATGAAATGTCTGTTAGAAACACTGTTTTGGGTTTTACCGTCCTTAGGGCACCTGATAAAATCTTATCTTGCATTTAATGATTTAAACACCCTAGTTTGATACATTTATTTAAGATTTTGTTTTCTATAACATTTGAAGGATTATTGTTTGCAACAAATTCTATATTATATTGTATGACGGCTCAAACAGGATTTGTCTCTGAATGAGACATACTTATATAAATAAATAGTAATGAATGAATAAATAGACTTTCCGCAGTAAGTGATCATTTGCAAATCCATAGTTATCTGATGGTGTTGGTCCACTACGTTTTATCAAGTCCAAAGTCAACAAAGAAGAAACTGGAAATTTTAGAGCACCTGCTGTAATGAATGTGGCATCACCGTTGTTGATTGCCCAGGAAACTGGCCTGACCTAAAGCCCATAGAGTCTATGGTGCGTGAAACGTGAGAGGAGACACACCAGAGCCAACAATGCAGTGGAGGTGGAGGCCACTACACCTCAGCAGAGCCACAGGCTGACCTCCTTCATCCACCACCTGCACTGATGCAGTAATTTATGCAAAAGAAGCCTTGACCATGCACTGAGATGATATACTATACAGTACATGAATAAAATGTTTGGTAGACTAACATTCCTCTATTAAAAAAATCTTTTTTATTGGTCTTATGTAATATTCTAATTCACTAAGAAACCGAATTTTGGGATTTCATAAATTGTTAGCCATGATCATCATCAAAACATTTGAAATATATCATGCAACGCGAAATAAATCTATAAGATGTATAAATTTCACTTTTTGAATTGAATTCTTAAATAAACCTTTGAGTGTAATTTATTGAGATGCACCTGAACATGTAGGAACGCTGCAGCAGTGTCCATCAAATGATCCTGTAAGTAAGAGTCCACTGGGGGGCAGTATTCTCATAAGCAACAGAAAGGTATGACTTTATGTCTGGACCAAGAGTACATCTCCTCACACAGACAACTATTCAATCTATCAGCCAAAGTTCTCCAATCTGGCATCTTTGTTTATACACAAAAGAAAAATAAAACAGCGCCTTCAACTACTCACTTGCTCGCAGTGTCCAACTCGTCATCGTCGAGCCCACAGCCAAGATCTCGAGGGCCCATGCTCATGGGAGACTTGTGTAAGTTGTGCTGTTAATGAGAATAACAAAGCGAACGGATGTGTTTACACACAGAATAATTTGATCCCGACAAAAGTGGACCCGAGGGGGCCTCAGTTACACTGTTATAATGTCAGACTGCTGATAACTAAGGTTCTGCAGAGATAGAGGGTTCCATAAAACAACAGAAAGGTGAGTGCCTATAGGAGAGAACAACTAGCTTGTTTTAATGAGTCCAGACCCTCAGGGTTAAGGCCAAATTTGTCAAACTTGGGTCTGCAGGGGAAAAAACCCTTTAAGATCCCCTGCAGTAATTTGCCAAGCTCAGCATTACATATAAGCTAAAAGGCACTTGAGTGCTGCAACATGGGTGACTACATTGATCATTTGCATTATGGCACCGGCGCATGTGATTGTGTTTGTCACCGCAGAGAGCTGAATGATCAGTGTGTGTTTGTCTGACACGGTGGGTTTAATAAGCCACCTGTGTACCGTGTTTAATGGGCGGGTTAAGAAAGAGACAGAAGCTTTACAGAGCAGGGCAGGACTCTCCCCATGGGAGCCCAAATCTGCCCCAGGCCACTTATTAACATGCCTTCCACTACGACGCACATGTTCCTCTCAGTGTTCATGTTCACTGAAGTTAACACTATCTCTCATCTTCTAATTTACACTCTTTGGTGTGTGCTGCTCACCTTCTGTGTCTGTTTTCTTTTTCTCTAATTGTCCTTCAATCTCTGTTTCCTTCATACAGAATCAATAGCTAGACTTTTCTGCAAACTCAAACTCACTTTAGATGTAATTTGTTAATAAGACAACTGTTAATGATCAACTTTTCTTTTTCTTTAAAAATATTAAATCAAAATCTGAAAATCTTTGAATATTTGATCAACTCTGACCTCCTAAAAAGAAGCTTCCAGGGTTGCCTCTAGTGACATCACATAAGGGAAGGAGAGATCTTTTTGGTATGTCCATTTGTATTTTTTTTCTCTTTATTCACATTATTTTGCTCAAGTTCCTTCTTTAAAAGTGCTTACATATAACTGCATGTCAGAACCCAAAGAACTTTGTTCTTCATACCTTCAAAACTGTCGTCGATCCCTTCTTGTTGATACTGTGATCTGGACAACTTTTGTCCCTCAGACCATGTAATGGCGGTCAAACAGAAGACTTGCTGTGGTTATGAGGACTGACCAATCTTTGCCAACTGCGGTGGCGATTCATTCTTATATTTAACCGGGTGCTACGGTAAGCTGGGCATCTTCAAGATGTCATTTGTACATTTTTCACTAATGTTAGAGGTGGGCGGTGCTTCGTTCAATAACATTCTGGAGGCGCCCTTTTATGGAAACAAGCTGGTTCCAAATCTCAAAGTGAAGAACTTCTAAACATCCAAACCCAGAACAAATGAGACCACCATATTGCCCTTTGCTTAAAGTTACATTGTGACTGACAGAAGCAGCGCCATCTTCTGTGTCTAGATGCATCTCAAGGCCAAAAAGGCAGACATAAGGGGAACCACATCATAGGTTTCATAAGCAAGAAACAGGCATGACTTGGACCTAAAAAGGCACGCTGTTTTTGTTTTGTTTTTAATGCCGGTGATTTCCTGGGTGGGTTTCTAATCTTAGAAATTTACATTTTTAACCCCAATTTTCCTGTTCTAAATTTCCTCTACACCAAATTAAAATAAGCCTTCTCTTGACATCTGAGCGTCAAACAGATTCTAGAAAAATGTAAGATTTTATTTGGCTTAACCCTAATAGAAAACAAACTGTCATCTTTTGATTAACTTCCCCAGTCTATAGTGGACCCGTTTGTCTTATAGATTAGTAGATCATAATTTATCTTAATTTCTTTAGCTATAGTTCATCAATAGTGAGTAGACATTTTCCTCCACAATTTCTAGTAAACTCTTCCACGTCTTTCAATAAATATTCATCCTTCTTTCTTAAGAGAGACACTTTTAACCAAATGGAAAGGTGTAAGTCGTGCGTAGTGTTTAGTCTTGTTAAAACTTGTCAAATGTTGAACGTTCCCCTTTATCTTTACTGATCAGCTTGATTCTTCTGCTCCTTGTGATATCATCAACTCAAATTCAGACAAAGCAGAAGTAGCAGTTTATTTCTTATTTTAAAAATGTAATTTTATAAAATCCTGCAGCCGAACTCCACACTTCCTTACCAAGCCACGTTTTTATTGTCAGAGTATAGTTGTTAATGAAAATTATACACTGGACGGTATCTTTAAGTGTGCTTAGCTCCACCTCCATGTTTTTTATTCATGCACTGTTACTCTGGAAGAGGCGAATACACAATAATGAAACTCTTCAGACAGAAAATGACACCATAAGTGAGCAGCTTGCATTAAAGATGTAAAGAAAAACAGTCAAAGGTGACTGAAAATGTGAGCAGCGAGGATGGTGATAAATGGAAAGTGGAAGGAAGGAAATGCAGGAAGGTGAGGGAAGAACTGAATTGATGTGTAGGCAAGTTACTGGGGGTGAGTAACTGCGAATCAAGCTGGTCCTGATTAGTGGACCCAGTGCCAGCCAGACAGCCGGAATGTAACGTGTGGCTGGCCTGCCCTCATTTAGAGCCCGTGTTCGGCCATGGGAGACGCACACACATGCACGCACACTATCACATCCGCACCCTATTACCAAAAAAAATACAAAGAGTTAAAGTGCCATTTTCTCCATAAAAGTCAGCGGAGGAGATGTGTGCAGTAGCCACTTAAGCCTCTCAGCCATCAGGCTAAACACGAACACATGTGGTGGCAGCGCTGATTGGTCCGAGCCGCTTCCCCTCCATGGTAGCTTGCAGCTATAATGAAAGAGATTTCAGAGGGGCTCAGGCTTGGGATCCCTAAACAGCCTTTAATGGATTCCTGTGTCAGGGCCGTAAATCCGGGGCCCAGGCGGACACGCAAGCTAGCCGGAGCGGGCCGGCAGAGCGAAGATGCACCTGTGAGACTCTGGGGAAAGGTCTGCTTTGGACAGAAACACTTCCACAGATATATGACGAGCACATGTGTCGTGTGATTGTGGTGCAAACCGTTTGTTATTTCAACCAGGCTGCGTCTGAGAGGGCAGGCCCCCCTCTCTGCATCTAGGTGTTTATTAAAGCAAGGTGAACCCAAACACCACCAGACACGGGTCACAAAGCCAGGCTCTCTGATCTCGGTTACAGCTTTGGTGCCGTCTGCCTGAGAGGAAGTTCCACGGGGAGCAGTAAATGGATGGGACCTCACTTCACGGCTTTATCAATTTGTCATTCCTGCTCTTCATTGTGACCCCGCAGTGCAACATTTAAGATTAAACTGCTGCAACAACAAAGCATTTTACGACTGAAGCGCCAGCAGCTGGTTCAGATCATTTTCTATTTTTTTAAAAACAAAACACCAACATGGTGGATTTGTGTTGATGAAACCTACAAGGTAAAACACTCTCCAGGGTGGTAAGAGACGTCGGACAGAAGCTGATTCACAACAACAATAACAAAAACATGCAGGCATTCACAATAAGAGCTTTTTCCTCCGCTGAAGCTGTGACAGCTCTGTCACCATCCCACTTCTCCCCAGGCCTGACAGGGCAGTGGAGAGCATGAAATAGGAGAACAACAGATTATCATACTGCTCCTTCATTAGTTCCTTGCTGTCGGCTAATGGGAAGCTGAAAGGTGAAAATGAAAAAGCAATTCCCGCTCCATGCCTTCCTGTCTCTCATTTTCTCCCTCCGTCACTCTGCTGCCACTGACAGATGTCACCGTTTCCGTCTGTCTGGCTCTCGATTCCTTCCTCTCCACCGCGTTGCCACAAGTAAAGACCGAACACAATCAGAGCTCAGGCAGTGAAGGAGTCACGGGGGAAGCAGGAGAAGTGAAAAAAAACCCTCCAGAAATGCTAAAGTTATTTCAGGATCTCGATTCAGTATTTCTGCATATGCAGAGAAGGCTGCTATGTTTATTTAATATGGATAAGATTTGGCATGTCTACTTCTTTCTTAATGCATACAAGGTGCATTTCTTTCCTATTTGCATCTTGATTTTTATTATTTTGATGAGTGACCTTTAAAAAATACAAGAAAATTAACTCCTTCCTGAGTTTCAGATCAAAATATTAAAACAAATTAGGCTTTTCCTAGCCTATACCGGCATAGACTATAAAATATTACAGAGAAACAATCTGCCGCTAATTCTTTGACAGAGGTAGTTTGAATCCAACAGAACAAGAAGCAATTGCATGATTATCACCATTAAGCCATCAAAGCCTAGGTTCCTAATCATGATAAAGTTAGACAATTGGTGACAGATCCTTTACTGCTATACACCAGTTTCACAATTAAATGGAACAAGCATTGAATATAAAAGATGAAAATGTGCTCCATTTTTCTCAATAGAGAAAGTATATTTGAATCCGAGAGAAAATTTAAGGAATTGCATGAATACCCCAATTCATGCATAAATGTTTAGAACCTTTAGCTTATATACCAATTTAAAAAGAAAGTGCACCAAAGTACAGGCTTTCTATGGGTGCACTTTTTAATTTATTTGTTTATGATGTTGTGACATTCATGTCCTTTATTTACAGTTTTTAAACAGAAAATTGGCATGGATGTGTCGGTTATGCAGCAAGGGTCCCGAGATTGGGAATTGAACCCAGATAGGTGCATCAAGGACAAACAGCCTCTATATGTGGGGTGCCCCCTGCCTCGCTATGCCACACGCTGCCCCAAGGCTGGTTGCTTTTAGACAGAAAGATGGAAATACCTTGTTTTGATGCTTTAAAATTGAAAGAAAGTACTATTAAATCATTAGAAATGGTTTTCTTTTCCTTTAGTGGGGAAACTCAGGTGTACTAGCAGGAAAGTGACAGAAAAATGGAAGTAAGAAGATTCACACATAGGGGAAAAATATAAAAACAAAAATAACAAATTCAGGTTATAATTAAGTTTTATTATTTCACCTTCAGTACTTGCCAATAGCTATCTCTGTGCATCTCTATCCATAATTGTGAGAAGACTTTGCCTGATAGTAAAAACAGATCAGCAAAAGAGGGGAAGAAATGGTCAGAAGACATTTTAACATCCAAGAGGCATTATTTATTCTACAGATGCACTCACCAGGCTTTTCTAGGCCGATTTCCGTGTGCCTTTGAGGTCAGACTGGCTGATTTCAATTTTTGTGCAATTACAACCTTCTAATAGACTAAACGTGTGCTGCATGTTATTGCATTGAGGTAGTTTTGGATCCAACAAAAAATAAGTAATTAACAGATAAGCCATATTCATGCATCAAACCATATGTCCCTGACCTTAATATGTAAACTTGTAAATTTGTAAACTAAAAACAAATGTGTTAAAGTACATGCTGTTAGTTGATGTGTTCAAAGACTTGAAATGGTGGGAGTTTTTAGTTTTGATGCATTTAATGAAGAGGAGTAACACATTTGATTTTTCGGCATTTGAACCTGCCTATTACCAAGCAGAGCTCATCTGTGAAAACTGATTCTGATCTCTAGATGATGGATCAGTTCATCTCTAATAAAAACAGCAGTCAAACAAAAGCAGTCTTTCAGTGGAAAAGCTGTAAAAAAAAAAAAAAAATTGCTTATCTGTACATTAAATGCATTTTTTTGCTACTGCCATCGTAATGCAATGAAACTATGAAATGCATCCAAATTTGTATGTCTTTAGATTTACACAACAAATTATATCAAATGGTCATGCACTAACTCCATTACAGTATCCCGATGAGGAGAAACAAACTTTTTCGTCCACTCGCCTTTTTTTCCTGTGTGACCGGTGATGTGAAACAACTCCGCCTCTCTGTAACAGGGCCAGAAAACGAGCTTAACATACATTTTATGTAGTATTTCTGAGTGGACAATGACCTCACAGCTTGGCAGAGCATGTTAAGGGATGCTGGTAAAATGCAAACAAACGTTGGGGAGAAGCACAACATTCGAATATGAACGGCCAAGTATGTGTAATAACAATAAATAACAGCGTTGGAGGAGAGAGTCACTGCTCCTCTGTCCAGCTGGCTGCTGCTGAAAGGCTGCTTCCTTTCTGCCTAAAACAAGAGCAATATAGAAGAAGGAGAATGTGAAGTATGCTCACTTTTTCAGACCAAACTAAACCCCTTAAAGTGAAATGACCATATGCCTGGAAATCGGTGCAGCACTTTAAAGCCACCAGTAGATGGCAGTTTAGCTCCAGAGAGGAAGGCAGCAGGTCTCGGAGGAGAATAGGAACAGAGCAAGTGGAGACAACAAATATATACAAATAACCATGAAAACACATGCTCAACTATAGAGAGAGACACAGCTCTTAAACTAACCTGTGATGCATTCAAATATTTATCATTAATATAAGATATTATCATTATAATGGAGCTAAAATGCACAGAAAAATTTACATTTCATCCTGACAGACAATCAAATATGCTCTATAATTTAAAACTCATTATTATATAATGAATTATCTATTATCTATTCACTTTTTACAGAAACTATTTCTTTGGTGTACTCTGAATACAGTGAACTGTCAATGAGCAACGTGTGTATAAATCAAATTAATAAGAACAATCTTTCAGTTCCAAGACAAATTTCAGCCCTAATTTACATTTCCTCAGAATCATACTTAACCACTGCAGTCTGTGAATACATGAGACACAAAAACTCACCCGAACAGTCAAACATGCAGCTGTTAAAACACCTGCAACTTCTCTTTCCTGTTTTACATCTGTGTTAGCCCCCCTGGTCTCCCCTCAACCCCGAGTTGCTCTCCAGGCTGGCATCCCTCCTACCTCACCAGGTGAGAAGCCCAGAGCCTGGGGCTCAGCCCGGCCACGCGCCTGCTGGCTGTCATTGTCCATAACACTGTCCCAACCTCCGCTCTCCTCTGTGCTCTTAACAGCTGTCATTCTAGTCACTCCGACCTGAGGCAAACTGCAAAATGCATGCCTGTTTGTGCGCGCTGAGCACAGAAGCACAATGTAGTCTTTGGATTAAAGGGTTCTGCTATTTGCATTACAAAAGCACATAAAACACACAAGCAAACATGCTGCATATAGTAAAATAAATCTTCAACACAATCTGGTGCTAAAGAACAAAAAAAAAAAAAGAAAGTCGCAGTCCAATTCGGTCTTGCTTTCGTCAAACGAAAGGATTCATGCTGTAAAATTTTCTTTTACTGTGATTAATTAAATAGAGACAGACAGAGATGTTGGCTTAAAATATGAAGAATGATAAAAATGAAGCAGGAATTTTTCCTTTCCACAATAAGGTGGAACGCCTCTAATTATTCAACATTCTTTGATGACAGACTGTTCCTTTAACACATAAGCTGTATGGTTAAAAATATGTATATATGGTGCCCTGTAAAGCTATTCACACCCCTTAAACTTTTTTTTTTATATGTTGACACATATTAAAAACACATACAAACACAGTCGTTAATCCATTTAACACAAGCAAATAAGAATAAAATATATATATATATATTTTTTTTTTTTTTTACAAATAAAATCTTAAAACGCTAACTTTGTATTCACCCCCTTTACCAATGAACTACTGAGGGCAACTGATTTCAGTGGATTTTATTTAGGGTTATCAGAGTAAATAGAGTCCACCTGAGTGTAATTAAATCTCAGTATAAATCCAGCTGATCTGTGATTGCCTCAGAGGTTTGATAGAGAACATTAGTGAACAAACAGCATCATGAAGACCAAAGAACACAGTAGGCAGGTCAGAAAGAGCATTCAACACAGAAGTAGGCTACAGGCACATGGGAACTTTGGAGGAGCTGCAGGGACCCACAGCTCAGGTGGGAGAATCTGCAGTCCTTAAATCTGGCCAGCCGTGGTGAAACATGGTGGTGGCAGCATCATGAGTTTTACTGCCTTCTAATCTGTTCCCACTCAACTAAATAAATCAAAACCATATTAAAGCATTATTTTTAGATTTGGCAGCTAAAGACGGTCATTGTAATATTCGCAGATGGTATGGACAGATATTTGACCCTAAAAGTGGAGCGAAGAATAAAGGGTTGATCAAGTAAAAGGGAGCCTGCCTGTGGGCAGGCCGAGTGGGAGATGTTTGCAGGTAATTTCAGTTAACCTTTATTTAACCGTGTTAGTCTCGTGAGATCAATTTCTCCAGGAAAGAATACCTGGTCAAGATGGTTGTGGGCAGAACGAACATCAGTATCAACAATGTATAGGAGACAGCTTCAAAAAGAAAAAAAAATACAGATAAAAGGTGAAAAACACCAAGAGAGCTGGAACAATAGCTGTTTCCACCAACAGAAATGTAAATATGTTGTGCGATAAACAGGTGAAAGTAGAATGGAGTGCTTTCAGAAAAGACCTGGACAGCATATTTATCTAATCAAACACTTGCCAAATGATTTTGGCTATGCTTCTTTTTTAAGTGTCAGGAAAATGTGTCCTAAATCTGTGGAAAAATTAAAAAGAACACTGAAAATAAGTCAGATTTATAATTTCTGCAGCATTCTCTACAGAAATGTTTGGGGAGTTTCCATCTTTTGAGGGTTAATGAACACTGAACCATTAATTATCAATATCCTCTTGGCTTCTGAATTTACAGTCTTTGTTTTCACTTATCATATGTCAAACACAAAACCCTTATGAGTTTATAAGAGTTTTCATGTATGTTTGAGTAATTATTAATTAGACAAAAATAAGTGGGAAGGGCCAGTAAGAAAAGAATGTGATGGACAGTGTGCATGATTAACTAGAAAGTGATTGACTGCATGTAAACAGACACAAAGGCCATGCTGCGGGACATGCCGTTCTGTGTTCTGACCATCCCTCCTCCAGTGGTCTCCAGGGACCTGTTACTGTGGCAATGAGCAGGTCTCAGTGGCATGAACACGGGTGTGAGTGTATATCCTGAGCCCAATGTGTGCACGCGTGTTAACAGTCAATCTGTGTGTGCGCGACCCGTCTTTGTGTGCGCCCCCGGCTGCGGGGGAAGAGGAGGAGGAGGGTGTCCGAGGAGGCCTTTAGAAAATCCCTAATTGCCGTTCTCCTCTCCCCCCGCCGCCACACCTTCCCCACGCTAAGACTTTCCAGCTTCATCACACACACAGGAAACACAACACTAATTAGACACAGCACAACCTCTCCTAATCGCACCCGTACACGGCGGCAACCAAAATGTCAGCGTGTGCATACAGGCATCCATATTTTTTTTTTTCCCGGAGTCCACTTACAATTTAGGTATTTAAAAATAAAAATTGGAAAATCCTCCACTACAGAGGTGTAGATATGAGGTGGAAGACGAAAAAAAGGGTCTTGCAGAAGAATGACCATTTCCAGATTTTGTTACATTATAACCACAAACCTGATAGACAACGTAATAGACAAATAGAAAGTAATGAATAATTGTTGAGTTTTTTAAATATTTCGCAAATAAACATTTGACAAATGTGGAGTGCATTCCTACTTAACCTCCTTTACTCTGATACCCCCAAATAAAACCCACTGCAAACAATCGGCTGAACAATGTCACCTAATAGAATAATTTGGACACATGCAGAATCTTAGTACAGTTTTCAAAACGGTTTACATTAAACAAAAAATATATATATATGAAATGTGTGCATTGCATTTGTATTCAGCCATTATGGCACCATTAGATTACATCTGTGAACAAACACCTCTGAGAAGACCAGGAAACAAAGCAAACAGATCACGTTGCGTAGAAATTTAAAGCAGGATTAGATATAATATTCCTAGCATTGAACATCCCACTAAACCCTGTTCAATCCATGATCCAAAAACAGAAAGATTGTGGCAAAACTTCAAATCTAATAAACTGATGTCAAACTAAAGTGACAGGCCAGAAGAGTGGAAGTAGGGAACATAGCAAATATGTGGGAGAGGCTGCTCAGGCCAGATGAAACACAAATTGATCTTTTTGACCTACATGCAAAACTCCATGAGTGGAGGAAAACTAACACCCTGAATATACAGCATTTTGCTGTAGGGACATTTTTCTTTAAAAGGGACAGGAAGGCTGATCAGACTTAAGAGCAGGACATAACTGGAGGACAGCTTGTTAGAGGCTGCAAAATACTTGGAGCTTCACTCTCCAGCAGGACTACAACACTAAACACACAGAGAGGATGGAATGGTGTAGATTATTATTATTAATCATTTATTAAACCTTTATTTATACAGGTAGTCTTATTGAGACACGAGTTATCATTTACAAGAGATACCTGTTAGAACATACGTAAAAACCCTCAGGCTCATAAATTCATTTGGCTCCATAAACTCAAATCAGGGGTGGCAAATGTGTTGGAGCAGGGACACTTTTAAATCATGCAGGACTGGGGCTGGTCACCCCTGGATTTGATCACAGCATACTCATGTGTTAAAATTGAGCCAGTCAAAGTCCAGACCTAAATCATATCGAGTCTGTTTGAAGCCTTGAAAAGTGATGTTCACAGGTGCTAAGCCTGCAACATGACAGACCCTTTAAGATATTTTTCAAGGAAGAATGAGGAATGAAATTAGTCTATAGATGTGCAGAACTGGTAGAGACATCCTCCCCAAAGGTGTGCAGCCCTGTTATTAATAATAAGCAGCAAAAGGTCGCTCAGGAGGCCTGAATACGTAAGAACACTACACTCTCAGATTAACTTGTAGAAAATCTTGACAATCATGTATCATCCCTATCCTTCCACTTAACAATTATTCACTACTTTGCATCAGTCTATCACATAAAATCCATTTAGGTTTGTGGTTGTGACAAAATGTGGAAAAGTTCAAGGGGTATGAATACTTTTACAAGGGAATGCGCAAGAGTTTAGCACGACAGTGTATAACTAGAACCTTGCTACCCTTTGAAACTTGTGTGCACATTTAAAAATAAAAATTAAACTGCCTTATTAGTTTGTTATAATTAAACTAGAGAACATACATTCCTCATGTATTTATTGATGAATGTGTATTTTGCACATCAAGCGCCAGCTCTGCACACCACAAAGACCACATTTTTGCAATCCATTTATGGAGCACAGGCAAATTCTTCAGAGAAAATGCTGACCAGCAGATGAGTTGCTACGACTGTCCGTGCTGTTCAGAGGAAAAATACTGAGTGTACAACAACAAGCGCGTTGAAAGGGGAGAAAAAATGCTTATGATTACATTTGGAACCCTGACAAACGGCTGTATTTCCAACAGACAGGGTGAGGAGGGGGGAGAAGAGAAGTAGTATGGTGAGAAGGCAAAAAGATCTGGAGCTTCAAAAAATATATATATAAGGAGTAAAAATGCAAGGAGAAAAGAAAGTGGACAGAAAGTGGAATCGTGAAAGACTGAATCCATGTTGGTCAAGTGAAAACTGAGCTGTGGTGTGATCAGTCAGTGTAAATGTTCACAACTCATTTACTGATGTGCATCTGTGTCTGTATCACTGTGTGTGTGTGTGTGTGTGTGTGTGTGTGTTGGTGTGTGTACGCCGTACCCGTCTCATCTTTTGCAGTCTCCTAGGAGACAGGCTCTTGGTGCTGGTGGGAGACCCTGGACGGACTGTCATCCCCTCTTCTTCTTCCTCCTGAGAGAGAAAAGAATGAATATGAATCTGAGAGTTTCTGTGTAATGACTGATCAGTGCTGCCAGAATGTGTGGATTTCTAAAGTGAACATATGCGGCACATTGTCCAGTAAATTGCATTTCATTCACAGGTTAAAAGGTCAGTCTGCTTACCGCATTTATATGTAGCCCAAAATAAAAGTATTTACCTTAAAAACCAAAGTTATATGACATAAATGAGCTGTGTTTGGTTCTTGTGGGCCAGCATCGGATTCTTAGAGTATGATAACCTTGAGTAAAGATATAATAATTTACATTTAAATAAGTATCTGAAACAAAGAAAATAAGACTATAGTGTTTCATGCTGCAGAAACAGCAAAACATATTGATCATCACAGTTATAAATAATGATATGTGTAGGATTTATTTATTTTAATTTTGATACATAAATTTTTTATATATTTTTATTAAATATACTTATTATGCAGAATATTATCCCTTCTTGCTTTTCTTTTCCTAATAGAGTAAGCTGATATTAGCCGGTAAATTATCGGAATATCTGCTCAGCAACTAGCCTGCAGTCATTTTCTTAAGAGACAAGCTGTTCTTAGCTTGCCCGCCTGTAGTTTTATAACAGCATCGTTACGAGTGGTGCTCCTTTAGTTCTCAGACCATGATTGGTTTTGTTTTTGTTCGACCAGAATTAGTTCAAAACAGCTGAATTTTCTTTTTCTTGTAAGCATTAAAAAGTGTAGGGACTTTCTTTTAGCCAGTTGACCAGCAGTGTGCAGCAACAAGTTTGGGAAGGAGCAGCGTTGTGTTAGTCTATGCTCCGGAGACCAGGAAAAAAACTGGACACTCCAACCCTTTTCTGACATCTATCTAAAACAGCCAGGTCAACCTAAGAATATTATTGACTTAATTAGTGTTTTTGCAGAAGTAAATAACAAATGATTGAAATTGTATCCATGGATTAAAAAGGGCATACAGCATTCAACACAAACTCATTCCCTAGTAGACAATATTACCTATTACAAGACCCTCAAGCATGAACTGCTTTTTTTTTTGCTTCATTATACAAAAAGATCTGAAACTTTAAAGAGAAAGAACAGCAAATCTTAGATTTTAGATAAATCAGCATAAGTTAAGTAAGGAAAGCTGCTATGTACACAGTTGTAAAAAAGTAAGGAAAGCACTTTAATATTTTTTTTTTTCAATGTTTTTGTAAATAACAAACCTCTATTGAAATGGCACCTCTTAATACCAGAGGCATGCAGCATTTAAGCACAACCAAATTTAAGGTATTATTGAGATTTTACAAAAATCCTTAAAGGATAAATGTTTCCTGTTGTCCACAGCAAAGGGTGGAGGAGGAGCATTGATGTGTTGCTTTCCAAAATTACCAAATTTCTCTCGTAAGCTAAGGAAAATTGAAGATGCTTTCTTTCAGTCTGCTGACTAACAGTGAGCAGCAACAGGTCTGAAAGGGGTGGTGCTGTGTGACTGTGAGCTCCAAATATTCAGAGAAAACTCCGCTCAACCTTGCACTTTCTGTGGCATCTCATTAAAAACAGAAACCTTACAAAAAGTATGATGGTAAAATCTTTGCGGATCTGAAACCGTAACATTTTAAAAACCAGGATTTGCGCCTTTATATATCAGTAGAAAGCCAATGCCTACAGGTGAAAGCCTACTTAATTACATAGAATATGATGACAGTTTACCTGCATTTGTGTATATTGTGCTATAACCAACCTATAGTCAAACAATGGCAGTAAATGAGCAATACATACAAAATGTACAGACCATAGTTAGTATAAGAGGTAAAAATACGGGGACATATGTTAGTGGAATATGTCGTACTGTAGGCGGAAATTACTTTGGATTGTGAGAATTCTTCTCAAGATATTTTGATATGTATAATTTAATGTTTTAAACAATTATTTGCAAAGTTTTAAAGGATAGCATATTTAACAATACACCTTGGAAACATTTTTCTGGGTCTTAGATCCCTGGAGCTGGCAGAAAAATGTCCAGTGTGAGACTCTGAGCAATCACAAATTAATTTCTTCTCTGAACGAACATGAAAATCTGCTTAACTTCAAAATCAAACAGATTTCTGCACCTGTGTTTGCCTCCACCGCTTGTGTTTGTGCGGAACGGAGCGCACGCCTCATGTTCGTCATCAGTGCCCTCTCTTTTCGCTTCCCACTGACAGATCAAACTCCTATTGCCTTATCAAATCCATCAGGCTTATGGAAACATACACCTCGTTACATTAGCTTTGAAGAAATCACAGTCTCACTGATGAAATATGCAGACAATAAAAGAGAAAGAGGGGCTGAGG
Source organism: Girardinichthys multiradiatus (assembly GCF_021462225.1). Taxonomy (NCBI): domain Eukaryota; kingdom Metazoa; phylum Chordata; class Actinopteri; order Cyprinodontiformes; family Goodeidae; genus Girardinichthys; species Girardinichthys multiradiatus. The sequence goes on along the minus strand of NC_061802.1, from coordinate 11,676,259 downwards.
TTTCGGATGACATGACAGGCCATAGCCAGAGGGGCGCTAGTTAAAAATGTACAGCCCCGAACAAAGCGCTAAGCAGGCTTCAACAGTCATTAAAAGGTCCCTACGTCAGAATCACACACTCCATGTAAAGCAGCCTTCCTGTCTGTTTCTATGAGGGAGGCATGTGTCTGTCCTCATGCCTCGGAATAGAGTTGTGTACATGTTTGTTGGCATTCAGTGCAGAAAGGTGTGAAGGTGCATGCTGACTCACCCTTGCTTTAAGCCTGCCCTTAATGTCCCGAATGCCCCGCTTGGCATGAACCTTGGCCTAGGAAGAGTGAAACACACACACACACACAGATGGATTAATAATCAAAACATGTTGCATTAACATTCTGTTCTGGTTTCGTGTAACATCAAGAAATGCTTTGATCCCTGTGGCAAAAACACGCAGACAAAAGGCTGGATAAGAGAGCCTTGCACACTAACAGGAGGCGATAACATGAAAGGGCACCCTGACCACCTATTACAGCGTATAACACCACAGCCAGTCATAAACAATGCTCTTTAGCACCATTACCAATTATAATCAACATGTTTTTGAAGACATATTATAACATTCAAGAATACAATTTCTTTCTGTGGATTTTTAAAACTTTTGCACTGAAAAAAAAAAACAACTTACCTTTGACACAGCTATGTTGAAAAATGCTCCTCCTCTCTGTGATAGAAAAGAAAAAAAATATTCAGATGCTTAAAGAAAATTAGTTTGTAAATATCAACACACACACAAAAGTAGGCTTACATAGAGGTACAAAAACAGGGATTTTAAAGAATGTTATGGCTTTGATTACTTTTCCTTTGCTAATGACTTTGGCAAAGGTAGGAATAACTATCCCCGCCTTGGCTAATTACCTTTGCTAACGACACAACTGCTTAACTTGCAGTTAATAAACTGACCACTAAACAGAAATATTCACATGTTGTTATATATAAGGTAGTTCACAGTTGATGGTGTAAGCTAAGGGTGTGAAGACACATCTAGCTCATCATAAGAAGCTAAGAGCAATATTGGTTAAACAAGAATGCAACACCACCAGTTATTTAAATTATTTTAATAAAACAAAAATGTTTTGCTTTGTTTTCACAGAGTAAAGGTTTGACAGATTGTTTTACACAATCTGTAATTTGATTACAACATTCCATTCCTGGTTTTGACATATCCATACATTGTCCTTTTGTTTTGCTCGTCTTATTATAACGTGGTTCTAATATTAAAAAGTAAATGCTATATTTTTCTGTTTTTACAAACAGAATAAAGGTTTCATAAATCCCAAATTATATTTGTAAGACGAATCAAATTTCATCATTAGGTCCAGATTTCACCAGTCTAAATATTTTACACTTTGAACCAGAAGTGTACAACGGCCTTCAAGACCCATTAAAAAAACTGTGAAATAGCCCTTTAGTTTAGCATTGTTAGGAAGCAGCGAAGCAGATGCTAATTTTAGTGTTGTTAGCGACTAACGGTTAGCCACAACACACAGTTAGCTTGACTAACAGTTATTTAAAAATCAAGTCTGTCAACACAACAGGGCAATGCAACAATTACTTCCGTTGTTACATCAAATTAAGAGTCTCAAACATAGATACAGGGTTTCAGATTTAGAGCATTGACCCTCATATCCAGAGCTCATAAGTACAGTTTGGATGGAAAAACCAACTGATGCATTCAATTGGTCTCAGAAGTCAGAGTTTGGATCTGGGAGTGACCCCAGATCCGAACTCCGACTCAAAATCTGGTCACACCGCAGTTGGATGTGTTCTACTTCCAGGTCAGAAAACCAGTGGGATTTGATAATTGCGCTGATGCCATTTACTATAGGCAAAACAAGCAACTAACAATCAATTTCTCTCTATTTTGCAGATTAAAACCCTAAAGGAACATGTTCACAAATAGAGGATGCACAGCACTGTGTGCCACTGGTTGACTGAGATACAAACCACCAGTAGAAGTGCTAATAAATAGCTTATGCCTGCAACTTTAAATACTTTCTATATGCTTGGCAGCTATTTTAAACACATGAAGGGGTTGCATGAAGACTTCCAGCGTTCTCATTTAGTAATCTGACTTTAGAGGATGTTTTCCTGTATTTCTGACACTCAGAAGACCCATCATATATGTTGCTTCAGCAGGCAGACTCAACTCAAGGGGAAATATTGTAGTGTATCATGAGATCTCATGCCACAAGATCTCAATACACCTCTAGCCTATGCTAAAGTGAAAACAAACAAAGATATGAGGTTGGAGAACGTTCTTTAAGAATATGGATCAGAGCTCAAATCTTGCAACCATGGTGTTGGCAGCCTGATGTTGTGGGCGTGTTTTTTTTCTCGCAGGCTGAGGGATTTAATTAGGACAGATGTTGAGTTGGGAGAAGAAAAAGGAATTCCTCATGTTAAAATTATACCAGTTATTAATCATGAATGTACTTGTGTATGATGCCGACGATAATCCAAGTAAATCCAGTTTCCTTTGAGTAACTGCTGTGCACAACCCCAGGAAAAAAGGCTGCACATATACAAGGCGCAATGCGAAGGTGACAGGTGAGGGGGTATAAAGGAAATGTGACTGAATATCTACCCTTTTTGTCTTTTGGACTAAATACAACTTGCAATCCTCCAAATGTTGCATTTTATGCCGTAATCTTAACATAAAGCAATCACTTATCTCCATTTATATGATTGTTAGTCACATTACACAACTCTAGATTCTACCTGGTCAAGTTTGCTAGCGTGTGGAGTAGAGAATCTTCCAGTAACAGACACAGTCCACAATTAGGTAAATCAAAACCTGGATAGGCATCAGCTTGCTGCATGAGAGATTAGGTCTATTTCTGGCCTTGGTGAAAAACTTTTACATACATTTTAGGCAAGGGGGGAGTTTTACACCTTAACCGACCAAATTATAGCACCAACAATTATTAAAAGTGGGCTTTGGGAAACTTTTCAAATTGTGCTGAACTGATCTCTGCACCGTTAAAGCCTGCACCCTACCTATTAGTGCATGTATAGAGGAAAATGTCTGCTCTGATGGTTCCCATTCAGCCATCTTAGCCAATAAAGGAGAGTTCATTAACCATTGTCAGCAACATGCAAAAGGTCATGTTACCAAGAAAAATGTTAATTATCCATATATGTTTTCAAGTGACATATTTCAGGGATACTAACTAAACACCAAAAATCTGTTATGGCCTCATTTAGGAGAATGCATTTTAGCATAACTTCAACAGAATCTGAATCTGAAAAATTCAATTTGTAGGATATCTTAAATGTTAAACATACCAGTAAAGTTTCCCTGGGTGACATTTATATCTCTCTATTGGCAGAAATGCATAACAGCGTCCTCACTGTCGAAATGTGTAAAGACAATTACTTCTGCTCTATTATTAGCTTTGAGCAAGCATTATAAATTGAAATGTAATGGGCCACCATGGTTCTACTAATCAAACCAACTTAACACTTTCATGTTCAGGTTTACTGCAGCCAGTAATTGTTGACAGACTAAAGTTTTATTTCACTGTAAATCAGAAACTGCATTGTGTTTTACATTCATCCTCCAAGCTGACCATTAAATTAGTTTGAACCCTGAAATGTGGAAACCTCAGAGGTTCTGACGACTTTATTTGCAGTGTGACAACAGTCAAAAAACAAACAAGAAATGCTGGATTTGAGGGCAGTTAGAAGAGTTGAATCAAGCAAAAACATGCTAAAAAAGCTTCAGTCTCTTGCTTGTTTAGTCTAGGAAGACACTCGTTTTAAACATATTTAACAGTCATCTGCATAAACAGATACCCGCTTTTGAATATGAGGAATTCATAGCCAAAGAACAAGATTTTGGTGCTGAAACACTTGTTTTATTTGAATTAATTGTAGTAATTGTATTGTATTAATTGTAGTTATTGTGGCACTGATAAATTAAGTTTGAGAAAGGTCTTATGAGCAGCAAAATAGCTGGAAAATAGTAGTAATAAGGCACTAATTATCTAGTAAGTGATCAAAATTGGCCAAATTGCCTTTGATAAGCACTGAGGGGTAACAGACAAGTAAAATACTAAAAAATCTAAATGTTAATTTTCCTCCTCCCTTTTTGCCCTTACCCTTTTCAGATTAACGTTAGGCAATATTTCGATTATCATGTTAATAAACATGACAATCGAAAGGGAGCATATCCACAGTACACTTTGCTTTTTAAAAATCAACTTAATATGATGCACAACATCCTTATAAATAAGCAATACTGTTACTAATAAAATCATTAATTCATCAATTATTTTGAAATTATTTTGAAAATTCATGCAAACTTCTGCAGTGCTCAGTCATATTGTACCAACAACAGAAAAGGGTGCTGACTAACTAATATATCTTTGATAAACTACGCAATTCACAGCATTTAGGAGGTTTTTATTTAAAAGAAGTCTAAAAGAGAAATGGAAGGGAATGTACGTGATTAATTCATCCTTTGAGCTTGGCAGGCTGACATTATGGTGCCCGATCTGTTTCTCTCTGTGCCTTTCTTCTTTTCTCTTAGAGTTGCTGGTTTCTTATGTGTTTGGTCTTTAGTGTAAGCACAAAACGCAGACTAAACGGCCAAACAGAGTAAATGGCAGACAGTGTTTCAGAAGTTGGCAGAGGGAGAGGAGGAGAGGGGCCGAGGTGAAGGCTTCTCTTATAGATCCCTGTCAGTCAGGAAACGTGAACTTTAACAAACCTTTGAAGAGCACTCTAGAGAACAAATTCAGCCTTAGCTGACGGCGTGGGGAGATAGGGAGGGTGAGGGAGAGTAAGGGAAGGGGAGAAATCGGGGGGGAGGGGTGACAGAGATGAATAGGGGGAGAGAGATAAAGACAGATAGATAAGGTAAGGAAAAGATATGAGGGAAGGGCCCGAAAGAGATGAAGGAGGAAGAGATGTATGTTCTTGGGCTGGTTCAGCGGAGGAACGCCTGTGTTTGCTGCCAGATCAACATGTCATGTCGGAGGACGTCTTGTCACGTCAAATCGCTTCTGTCTTCCTCCCTGTCTGTATCCAGTGTCCTGCTACACGCGCCGCTACACACACACACACACACACACACACACACACACACACACACACACACACACACACACACACTACACTCCAGCTGGATCTGTACGTTCAGGCAACCCCTTCATTCCAAAGGCAACAGCAAGACTTCAAACACTGAGCTGTGTCAATCAGCCCTTCAATTAAATATAAGTCAAGAATAAAAATGAGACACATGGAACCCAGCGAGAAAAGCTGGATGTTATTTAGGACGTGGTGTAAATACCTTCACAGTGTGCATCCATTGCTGATAAGACCTTGAATTACCTGAGGAGATGTGAGAAAACCAGAAGATATAAATTAATCACTGCGTCCTCAGAAGCTTAGTGTTTTCAGGATGATTCAAAACTGATTAACAATTATGAGCCACAAAGTCATAACCAGGAAAACACATTCTTGAACAATTCATTTTACACACTTGTTTTGCGGCATCTTAAATCAAACTACTATTTTAAAAGGCTTTACGCTTTAATTTAAAACAGATGCCCACAATTTAACTGGATGACTCACAGTGCTGTGGAAAAATATTTGGCCCTTACATTTTTATTCTTTTTAAGTTTTCTTTGTCACATTTAAATACTTCAGATCATTAAGACCCAACATCAGCAAAAGTAAATAAAACATGCAGTTTTCAAATAATGATTGCATTTATTAAAGATGTCATAAAGTGTGGTTTTTGGAGTAGGAGTGGAGTGCAGACAGGAACATGGTATGATTTATAAAACAAACAAACAAACAAAAAAATATTTTAAAAAGGCAGCAAAAAGAACATAAAGCGGAGCACAAGCAGGAAAACCGGCAGGACATGGGAGCATAAAGGAAACAGTCAGGCACCTGGAAGGTAACAGGGTACATGGAAGTGGAAAGCGGAAGAATCCAGCAGTGAACTATGAGAAATCAGGAGCTTAAATTTTGAGGCAGGGGTGGAGAATGACAAAAGAACTAGATGATCTAATCAGAGAATAATGTGGAGCAGCTTAGGCAGAAGGTAAGGAAATAACTCCAAATGTAAAAAGAACAGAACACAAGAATAAACTAAGACACTAAACACAAAAGGAACAAAAAAGACAACACTTTTCTAACAATAATGAGCACAGGGAAATGAACTGAATGGACAATACCTTCACATCATAATAAAAAAAAAAAAAGAAAAATCAAGAAATTATTAAAACACAAAAACAACAGAAAACCAGAACCCAAACACCCATGGATCGTGACAGCAAAATAAACTACCCAAACCAAACAGGCTCTTTGTGTAAGTAGTTGCCCCTAAATTTAAAAACATCCATTAAGAGCTAGTGGCAACTGGGAATAAGTCCTTCACATCAGTGTGGAGGGTTTCTGGCCCACTTCTCTATGCAGAATTGTTTTAATTCGGCCACATTTGAGTTTTCTGAGCATGAAAAGCCAGATTAAGCAACCTTATTAAGTCTGCACTTCGCCATCCCTAAAACCTACATTTGTTACTTTTTTAAGCCATTTGTTTTGCAGTGGATTCTGGGGCGTTATTATTAGTAATATCCTTCCCACCTGAAGCAGAAGCTTCCACTTTTTCTCCATAATGGCAATCACTGTGATTAACTGGAGTGCCAACGCCTTAGAAATACCTTTATTATCCTGTGTAGATTGATAGATGTCAGTGACTTATCTGTGTTTGAATTCCTGTAGTTTGGGGAACGATGTATTGCTTTTTGTGATCTTTTAGCCTACTTCATGTTGGCAGAAAGGTTCTATGTAAATGACTTCTTAAATATGGAGGTCTGGCAGTAACCAGATCTAAGTTTGGCTGGTGAAACTGCATTCACCCATGATTTAACAAGGGGAGGGAGTTATATTTTCACATAGGACCTGCTTTGTTGTGATTTTTCTTTTCTACTTTAATAAGGGTAATCATCATTTGTAACAGTGTTTTTGTATTGTATTGGATGATCTGAAACGTATAAGTGTGACAGAAAAACAAAACAGAAGGATTTTTTAAGGGGAGAAATACATTTTCACAGCTGTGTACAGCAAGTTTTTGTATTTGGGAGTTAAAACTTAACACAATAATGAGTCAGAATCTTTTAAGGTTTTAGGTCTCCTTGATATTACCAAACCATGGGGTTGTGGTGCTTTGCTCAGCCTTCACAGCATCTGAGTTCAGTTACTTTTAGTGCACACCTTTAGTTTTGTATTTAGGAAGCAAAAAGAAAAGTTTCATTCAAACATTTCCAGACTTACTGAACAGGAGGAACACAACTGTAGCATTATGGAGTTAAATATTGACAGAAAAGATCAATAAAAACTTGGGATAGGATTTTCTCTTAAATCTCTTTTTTTAAAAGTTTTTTTAAGAGGTTTTTGAGATGAAATTTTTATTCTGAATTCAAACAGGAATCTCAAAGGGCACTGTGAAATGTTTGATTTCCGTTATCAGATGCATTTTTCATTCCTTCCCGGAAATTTTATTGGTGTTGTCTTTTTTATGTTCCTAAGAAATTTTAGAAAATAAATCAAATTACAGATGATAGTATGAGGATTTGTTAGAATTAAAACTGATAAACCCCACAGTTTTTGATGAACTTATGCTGTAAGCTTAACAATGTTCTTTGTTTAGAAAAATCCTGAATGTTTTGAAGCCTCTCTCATATCTATCTCTTAAAAATAATTTGACACTAAATGATGGATATATATCAATTAAAAGTATGTTTTTATGTAGTTTGTTTTGCACTGTGCAGTAGTTGGCCACAAGGTCGTCTAATTATTAGCTTAATTAATTAGAGAATAGGGCCAACTCCCCCTGCTGTGTCAGTAACTCTGATGGGAGGGAATCTTCAGAGGAGGCATGACACCTGCAAAGCGTAGCATGATATTCGGTACGATTATTATTATTATTGGGTATGTATGTTAGGTACATATATTTCTTAGCAGTGGTGCCAATGTGTGCTATAAGTGGCACGACGCTGATTTAACTAGAAATGAAATGACATATGTTCCAGTATTATATGCGTTGAGAGATGACGCAGGAGTGTTATTCACTCAAAGCCACCTATCATCGCACACCTCAGAAACACAAGGTAGATTATGCAGTACAAGTGCATCTCAATAAATTACAATATCATTGAAAAGTTAATCAATTTCAATAATTCAATTCGAAAAGTGGAATTCTGTGAAAAGTGAATTATTATAGAGTGACATATTTGTGGTCATCTTGATGATTATGACTTACAGCTAATGAAAACACCAAATTAGTTTTTGTTGTTATGTAAGATATTATCTTTCTTAGAATTGAACCGAATCAGAACTTTACACGACACGTTGGCACACAGACGATGCTTGTCTTTATCAACAGTCTGTGAAAGTTAAAAACACACTTAACACCAGTTTTTTAAAGTTGCTACTTGAAATGAATTTCAAGGGACAGGGGTAGACGCTGGTGGAATGTAATTCGGCCTATCCACCAGCTCCTTGTGACTTCAAATGATGGGACAAGAGGACACTCAAGATCATCCTCAGATTAAAAGATACAATCGCTGGATCACTTCAACTTCTTCGTCTTTCCCAAAAAGAATTAAATAAAAATAAAAAGATAAACTGAGACGTTTGTGGTGGAAATAAAATTGGACAAAGTTTTATTGTTTTTAATTAAGTCACTTATAAGGGGTATTTTTATTTTCAAACTGAATTCACCTTTGCGGTTTTGAGTTGGAGCAATCTTACAAAAAAACATCCAGAGTTATATGTGAGATTTATTTTATGATGTTTGCAGCTCATAATGCTTTCTCAAGCATCATAGCAGAACTATTTAAGCTTTATTAGGTAAAAAATGTCACCCCCCCCCCACAGCCCCTGTAAATCTGTTCTTATTCTTCTGTTTACTGTCTTTCACATGAACAATAAATGTAAGAAATACATACGGTTAATCTTATTGACACTACTCACTTCCACAGAAGCCCCCCTCTGTGATCTCTTCTTCAAACACGTCGGAGAAGCCACGGCCTGCGTTTAATTTGGCCAGTCGTCCGTCGATGAACTGCAACCGTAAATTACAACATGCTTATTAAAGTGCATGGGGGGGCGGCACACTCACATATACACAGATTTAAAACACTTCAGCTGCAGAGGGGTGTTATTACTCCTACCTGACGGAAACTACATCCAGAGATTAGGTGGGTTTGCAGGTAATAGGGATTTGTTAATTTGGAGCAGATGAGGGATTAGAGCTGCAGACTAAATTCTGCACACTGTCTGAGACATGAGGAAGTTTCATTTCCTCCCTTTGTAACACAGAGCCCACTAAACTCCATGTCATAAATCAGCAGTTAACGGCCAAGACAGCTGCTCGTTTCATTAGCGCGGTGACAGAAAGCACATTAAAATGCTGCTCAAGCATCAACAAATAAACAATAGTAATAAAACACAAGACTCAATGAGAAAAATGAATAGTGCATTTTTCAGATAAAAAATAGATACGTTAGCTTGCTAGGATTCTGCAGAGAGAAAGAGAGATTAAAGGAGGAAAACAGCATAGTACAGTCAAAATAGTTACAAACAGATCAAAGGCTTTTTTGAAGCATTTTGGACCATTTAAAAGAATCTGCTGCCACACTATGAGCCGCTTACAGTGTTGCTAGTGTGACAACTGTATTATAACATGTCAAAGCTAGATTTTTAAAACAAATACAGTGTTTTAAAAAGCACATATTAAATGGTTAGAAACAAGAAAAAATCTATATATTTCTATAAAACAATCTTAGAATTTACTATTTTAACTGAGCCCCAGTTGAGCCCAAGTTTCCCATTATTGATAGGGTCTAAATATTTCTGCATACTAATTAAGATCTGTAGAAAAGGCTCCGGGAAATTAGTTAATAGCTTGTGTAGCATTTTCTAAACTCAAAGTGTTGTCCTTTAAAACAGAAAAGTTCATTTTTAGAAGTTATATATATTTTAATGGGAACATCTGTAACTCTTTGGAACCTTTGGCAGAAATATTTTCAGTTTCAGCTATTTTTTGTGTGTAAGCAGGTGGAAAATCGGTTAATCTGCAATTTTATTATCAAAATAATTAGCATTTACATATAAAATCCATCTGTTTAAAAAAAAAAAAACTTTTTTACTGATAACACCGTTAATTAGTGAGTTCCACCTTCAACCTTCCAAACCTTATTTTAACTTTTTTAATAACAACAAATGGTATTATATTCTTTTAAGGACAAACTTGACAGCAACATATTGTTAGACCACTTTTTTTTTTTTTTTTTAATGCAGCAATCCCCTTGCGTTAGGACGTCTGCAGTGTAACACCAGTACAGGCTGTTCCCGGGTGCACGTCCTCGGGGACAGCCTGCTAACTAGCCACCGACACGGCCACCCGCTCCTCTGGTCAAGAGAGCTGGAAACTCATCATTAGGTCATTTTAATGAGAGGTGAGACTGCAGATTCCATCGGCTGCTACGCTGCATGGCTGGCCCAATTAGCAGAGATAATCAACCTAAATCATCACCTAGCCCAAGCCTTTACTTAAACACCCTGCACCCCCACCCTGTACCCCGGCCAGATTACCTGCCTCGCTGTGGGCCTTAATTGGACATTACTCAACAATGGCAGGCTGTGATCACAAACATGCAAACCAACACCAAAAAAACCTCCTGTTACATCTGCATGCACAGTGGCAAACGCACACACACACACACACACACACACACACACACACACACACACACACACACACACAAACACACACACACACACACACCCACACCAACAAAAGGATAGTGGGTCATTTTCTCTGTTTTAAGAGAAAAAAACATTAACATTTTTAATACTGAGATCTAATTGGGGTCAGATTTTATTAAGACAAAATACAGATGATTGTAGAAGACTGCACAGGTTTTAAACCCGTATTTTGTCATCTAACAAGCAGAAACTTCAATGCATCTTTTAAGGATTTTAATAGGCCAACACAACATTCTGCTCACAACAATTTGTAAATGTTCAAATAAAAGTCTGAAAAGCATGACATGTGTTTCAGCCACCACCCCCTCCTATTAATGCCCTATTTACCCAGCCAGCCAGATTATTGGACCGTAGTTCACTTCTTCCATCTTTCTTTCCTTTTGTCGGATGATGGATTGAACATTGGCATTGAAGTCGGGTTCAACAACTATTGAGTCCTATCGAGCCTGGCTGGCTTGTGGGACTTCTGAGGCAGCTGACAGGCACTGTGACGCCAAGTACTCCACGGCCTGGGCACTTGCAGAGGCAAAAACTGGAAGGAATTAGGTGAGGCCATGGAAAACGACTACTGGCTTGAGGAGGGGGAAGCAGTGCTTTGCCAACACTGTTTACAGTGGGGGTGGGGAGCTGCTGACCTCAACAGGGGACATTATTGGGCGGTGGAACGAGTACCTCAACACTGCTGACATGCCTTCCCTGGTGTAAGCAGAGACCGGGGACTCTGAGCTGGACTTGTTCATCACCCAGGCCAAAGACGTCTAGGTGGTTAAAAAACTCCATGGTGGCAAGTCTTCTGGGATGGATGGGACCCACTCTGAGTACCTCAGTTCTCTGCATGTTGTGGGGCTGTTGTGTCTAACGAGACTGTTCAATGTCGTGTGGCGGTTGGGGACAGTGCCTTTGGATTGGCAAACCAGGGTGGTTCCAATTACAAGGGAAACACACTGTTCAGCTTCCCCGGGAAGGCCTATGCCAGTGTGTTTACAGAGGAGAATTCAGCCGACAGTCCAACATTGGCTTCAGGAGGAGCAGTTTAGTTTTTGTCCTGGCCCTGGAACAGCTCCACACCCTTCGAAGGGTGCACAAGGGTTTATGGGAGTTTGCCCAACTGCTACGGCATTTGACCGTGTCCCTCGCAGAGTCCTGTAGGGTGTGCTCCAGGAGTATGGAGTCGGGGGCCCTTTATCAGGGCCATTAGGTTCAATGCCCACATGTTCAGTAGCTTGGTATATTGCTCTACAAACTAACTCTCCTTTAAAGTTCCCCACAACTTGATCCCTGACCTATCTGCTGGGTTCCTTGGTCTTCATGATGCTGGTTGTTCTCTAATGTCCTCTATCAAACCCTTGAGGCCTTCTGAAAACAGTTGGATTTTTACTGACATTAAATTACACACAAGTATGACTAAGGCTATAATGGTATGAACCTCATGTCATATCGCTGATCCTCAAGCTTCTGTCTCGGTTTGTTTAGACTCTAGTTTGCATAGCCAGAAATTAGGCTAAGACTCGACAGGGGTGCATTTACATAGACATGAACATAAAACCTAAACTAAAAACCACTCCTTATTAGAAGAGTCCCCATGAGTAAAGACAAAAATTAAGGAGTAAGATGCAGCTGTTGACACTGCTTGATATGTTAGGAAAGCTGTCAATCAAGCATACAAAGAAAACAAATTCTCAAAATCTCATGAGACATGTATGGAAACGTTTGAAATAAACTATACTGTACTGAAATCTATTTAGTGGTGCATCATGCTTGTTAACTGTGTACGTTATGGAAGAAATGCATTAAGAGATCCAAGATTTATGTAAAATTTGGCTTTGCTATTTTAAGCACCTCTTTCCATAACTGCCTTGGCAATTCTGCTCATATACACCAAAAATTGAATAAATATACATATATAAGACTACTGGCAGTAAACCATCTGGGTACAAGTGCCCCTTCAGGCTCTTGCAACAAGAAGAAACGGGTTCATTTACTCTATCTCTGTTTGCATAATATCCACATGACAATCGAAGTGTGCTTAAGAGTCTGAGCAAGTGCAGGAGCTGAAGACGGTTGATACGAAGCAGGTTAATGTTGACAGATGTTCCCCCGCATTCTTTCTGAAGATTTCTCCCACTTGTTCTGTACTGAACAAAGATGGACTGCTTGACCGAGTGGAAAAAGAAAAAAAAAGTCAGAGTGTGCAAGTAGGTGAATATGTGACATTTTAAGAAGCATGTGGCCTCTATGTGTGTGTATTTTAGGATTAGTTTAATGCCTGTTACCTGGAAGAAAAAATCTTTTTTTATGTTTTGGGCTCTGGTTGTTTTTTTAAACGCAGCACTCCAATATGGTCCTTTTTAATTATTTTGTTTTTAACATTATATATACTCAACACATTAGTAATTTAATTTAATCTTATTCCCCAAAAAATAATTATATGCCCAGGTATATTGCAATGAAAGATATTAGTTGTCAAATTTGTCATGTAAAAATACAAACTCCTTCAGTCCACTAAGCAATAACTCCCTAATTAATCATGTTACTCAAATCATAATCAGCTTTATTCGCCAAGTTTGTTCACACAAACAAGGAATTTGACTTCGGTTCCACTATGCTCTCAATGAAGACATATTTAAAAACAGATATACAAAAAGGGAAATAAAAATAAAATTTTTTATTTTCTCCAGTATGAGAAAATGAATGACGAGACTGCTACTTTCAGCTCTTAATGGGAACAAAACCGGCAATGTAATAGGGGGGGAAATACTCACAATCAATCAAAAAAGTACATGTAGAAAAGCAATTTCCTGCTAAGATATGGCAACACCTTCAACTCGGGTAACACTTCAGAGGTATTCACATGTGGTTTAGACTGTGTTTAATGTGAACTAAAGTCAAGCGAGTCCAAGAACATGGTTTAAATTTTTAAAGTTTAATTAGTGAAGTTAAGAGTATAAAATCCCACACTTTGGCTTTTGTTTTAAAAATATATAAATAATTTACAGCAGTGAATTAGATTTTATACAAGCCAAACCTGATGAGTTTCAGGAGCCAAGTGTAAAATTGGCAATTTTTACCCCTCTGTCAGCATCCCACAGAGAACTAAAGTGTAGAGTCATCACTTCTGTTAGAGGAGGTAAATTATTTAAACAATAAGACAAATATATATATGTGGTAAAAGCAAGTTTGATAATAAACTGTCTTTGGAGTCAAGCCCGCTGAAACGTATGATGATGACGTATGTATGCAGTCTAGTAGTCTGTGGCTTTTGGTGGCGGTACACATATAATGGATTGCTTTCTTGACAAAAACAGACCTTTCTAACGGGAATTGCCACATTGATGAGTGGCTGTTAATTGGCCACACAGAAAAAGGATGTAGAAAGCACTTCTGCTACAAAGATAAACAACAACCACAAAGTTTAAAGCATGGCTAGGACTAGTAGCTTGAGTAAGGAGTAACAGCCAGACCAGCTGAACCATCAAAGTTCACTGTATCTTCATGCATGTCACAGTTATAGAAAATCAGCAATTAGTTACTCTCTGTACAGAACATCAATTGATCTCTATGTATTGGAACTATATCTAACTGTATCATCCCCATAAATATAAAATTACATTCCTATTAATCTTATTATTAGTATTTAACTGTGACTTTCCATGTTTAAGTGTGGCGTTTCAGTATAAAATATCCGCTGATGTCAGCAGATCACCTTAAATCAATAATCCCTCTCTTTAAACATTAGTCTTTATGTATAATCTATAAGTTTATCCAGAATAAATCCCGACACCATTCACTCTGTCCCCGAGCTAAACGTGGGAGAGAACATTTGACTGCAGATGCATTGACCACATGAAGACTGAAGTGGCTTTTTAAGGCTAAACAAAATCTTATTGTGGGAAAATTAACTCCAGGCTGTCTCAGAGTTTCTGTGTCCTAGTAAGAATGTTTTGACAACTACAATACTGTAGTGCAGTTTTACGTTAACAAGTAAAACATGGACTAATTATGTGAAGAAAAGTGACTTGAACAACCACTGCATGGCTCCCAAACATAGTCAGGTGACATTTATTTAGAGAACAGGAAATGCTGATGTCTGCATCAAAGTAACAATGCTGGCCAGAACAGGAGCAGAAATTACATTTTCTATGTGAATGTTGGCAGAATTTCAGTGTTCACAATAATAATAGTTTATATCACAAATGATCATTTACCACTGTGTGGACTTACAGCAGGATTCGCCTGCCTCAAAACACTTCTAAATCCCAGTAGGGTGTCTGTTTTTTTAGGTCTCCAAGCTACTGCACTTAGACAACAGGGAAACTGATTTCGTAGTCCTCACTGTATAAATCACCAGTTAAATCCTCACAGACTTTGTAACCACTAGATTTAATCCTGGGTGGCAATTTTGCTGTACACTAATGGCTGAGCTCGGTGTATCAAAGGAAAAATAAACCCTCTTCAGCAACTTATCCCTGAGTTTTTTCTTTTTACCTATGTCTTGATTTTAAAATTTGACATCAGTCACAATTTTGTCAATGTGTACATCATGTGTCTTCAAACAGGATGACACGAAACCTTGGCTAAAACATAACAGAAGTTGGCATAAAAGTATTCAGAAAGAAACTACTGAGCAAAAGTACATCTTCATTCCCACAGCGTGTACCTATCAATATAAAAATTAATGTGTGCATGTGTGTGGCCTTGCAAGAGAAGCACTCCATGTGTATTTTTGAGCGGATGTGGGTCATGGTCAGAGCATCGCTCGGGCAAAACTACTGGCCCCGCTCACTTTAGCAGAAAGAGGAGTGGAGCAGATAAGCTCACCCCATCCCCTGTGCTCGAGAGGGGGAGGACGAGGAGATAAGGACCTGTTTCCCAATGCTACCGCTTGAGGAGGCAGCCGGCGCAGAGGAGGCTTTGAACTGATGCTCGCTATCTGGTCTGCCTGGGAAAATTATGAACAGAGTGTCCAGAGAAACAAAAGGCTGATTGAGGGCTGCTGTGCTGTACTCTCTGGAAAAAAAAAAAAAAAAAATCACACAACTATCATGGGTCAGAGAGCACAAAGAGGTGAGGGAAAAAGAACGAGAGGAAAGCCAGAGGTGTCTTTCCTCTCGTTCTGGCTCCGCTAACTTCAGCATTACTGAAGAGACTTGGAGGGAAAACATATTAAGTTTACATGAGGGATTTTTTTTTGCTTGTTGTTAACCGAATCCACACATGAATAGGATACCTGCTTAAACAGACAGACACTGGGCACAAAATTACCAAATTACCACAAAGGAGAAACTATATTAATTTGGGGGTGAATTTCTGAGGAGCAAGTTACAGTCTGGCAAGATAATATTTTTGCTTTAGAGAAAGCACAAACATGTTAAGGGCAGAATGCAAACTTGTTATGGTTCTGTACAGTCAGTGGACTCTCCAGCCCTAATTTATCACCGTTTTGTTTGCACTGAAGATAAAACTGAATAAACAGTGAAACATTTAAATCTGAGCACGGAGATAATGACTGTAAACAGTTTGAAAGGGTCAGTAACCGTCCCTAATCCGGGCTTTGCTCTTCTAAATTCCTCCTCACTGTGAACAACTGAACTGTCAAGATACTAACCGCCGACAGTTTGCTGAGAGACAGCATCCATCTGTAACAATCACTTCCCAACGTACTGAAATCTGCTTAAGCGTCCTAACTAAAGTGTAGTTGCTGGAAGGCGACTAAATAATTCCTTTGTCATTTTTTATTTTATTACTTGTTTTTTGCATCAGGCATGCTACACCAATTCATTAATGCACAAGTATGTGTGAAAGCAGAGGATCATGAGCAGGAATGATGAAAAATCTGCCTTTTCTATACTGAGAATTGCAAAGTCAAACAGAAATCCAGCTTAACTCCAACATTTTCCATTTTTTTAAAGACTGCACCAAAGAGGACAGTGCTAGTTATAGAGAGACAAACATGCACAGCTGTTTGTACCTGTTTAAAGAGCTGCAGGTTGACAGCCATGGACAGGAAGTTCTTCATGGTGCTCGAGCGATGGTTGACAAAACTCTCCTCACAGAATGTGATTGGTTCCCCCTGCAGAGTACAGAGCGACATTATATTAAACAATACAGTTAAATTAACCGGATTTTTCACATCTGTAGGTTTCTTGATATAAATATTTTTAAAAAGCATTAGAAGTACTGGTCCTTCTCAAAATATTAGCATATTGTGATAAAGTTCATTATTTTCCATAATGTCATGATGAAAATTTTACATTCATATATTTTAGATTCATTGCACACTAACTGAAATATTTCAGGTCTTTTATTGTCTTAATACGGATGATTTTGGCATACAGCTCATGAAAACCCAAAATTCCTATCTCACAAAATTAGCATATTATTAAAAGGGTCTCTAAACGAGCTATGAACCTAATCATCTGAATCAATGAGTTAACTCTAAACACCTGCAAAAGATTCCTGAGGCCTTTAAAACTCCCAGCCTGGTTCATCACTCAAAACCCCAATCATGGGTAAGACTGCCGACCTGACTGCTGTCCAGAAGGCCACTATTGACACCCTCAAGCAAGAGGGTAAGACACAGAAAGAAATTTCTGTACGAATAGGCTGTTCCCAGAGTGCTGTATCAAGGCACCTCAGTGGGAAGTCTGTGGGAAGGAAAAAGTGTGGCAGAAAACGCTGCACAACGAGAAGAGGTGACCCTGAGGAAGATTGTGGAGAAGGGCCGATTCCAGACCTTGGGGGACCTGCGGAAGCAGTGGACTGAGTCTGGAGTAGAAACATCCAGAGCCACCGTGCACAGGCGTGTGCAGGAAATGGGCTACAGGTGCCACATTCCCCAGACCTGGGCTACAGAGAAGCAGCACTGGACTGTTGCTCAGTGGTCCAAAGTACTTTTTTCGGATGAAAGCAAATTCTGCATGTCATTCGGAAATCAAGGTGCCAGAGTCTGGAGGAAGACTGGGGAGAAGGAAATGCCAAAATGCCAGAAGTCCAGTGTCAAGTACCCACAGTCAGTGATGGTCTGGAGTGCCGTGTCAGCTGCTGGTGTTGGTCCACTGTGTTTTATCAAGGGCAGGGTCAATGCAGCTAGCTATCAGGAGATTTTGGAGCACTTCATGCTTCCATCTGCTGAAAAGCTTTATGGAGATGAAGATTTCATTTTTCAGCACGACCTGGCACCTGCTCACAGTGCCAAAACCACTGGTAAATGGTTTACTGACCATGGTATCACTGTGCTCAATTGGCCTGCCAACTCTCCTGACCTGAACCCCATAGAGAATCTGTGGGATATTGTGAAGAGAACGTTGAGAGACTCAAGACCCAACACTCTGGATGAGCTAAAGGCCACTATCGAAGCATCCTGGGCCTCCATAAGACCTCAGCAGTGCCACAGGCTGATTGCCTCCATGCCACGCCGCATTGAAGCAGTCATTTCTGCAAAAGGATTCCCGACCAAGTATTGAGTGCATAACTGTACATGATTATTTGAAGGTTGATGTTTTTTGTATTAAAAACACTTTTCTTTTATTGGTCGGATAAAATATGCTAATTTTGTGAGATAGGAATTTTGGGTTTTCATGAGCTGTATGCTTAAATCATCCGTATTAAGACAATAAAAGACCTGAAATATTTCAGTTAGTGTGCAATGAATCTAAAATATATGAATGTTAAATTTTCATCACGACATTATGGAAAATAATTAACTTTATCACAATATGCTAATATTTTGAGAAGGACCTGTATATGTGCTTGTCAAAAGGAACTGGGGTCCTAAAGCAAAAATTTTTTCAAATAAAGTACCATGCAAACTTCTTCATTCCTATTTTAATTTGTCACTTTATCTGCAGTCCGGACCTGTCCTGTTTTGTGGATGAGCCAAACCACACTGAGATGGATGAAGACAGGACAGATTGAATGATGGCAGTGTTGTTCTAGCTCATGGCAGATTGGATGGAGAGTGTCTGTGAACCTAACACAGATTCCCGTTTGGATAAGGGTTTGGACTTTGACTAGGACATTCCAACGCATTAATATGCTTTGATCTAAACCATTCCATTGCAACTCTGGCTGCATGTTTGGGAGTTGTTGTCCTGGTGAATCTCAGTCCTAGTCTCACGTTTTTGGCAGCCTACATCAATTTTTTTCAGGATTGTTTGTATTTAGCCATATTGTGCTTGCTATCAAGAACTAACTTTTCATAGTAGAGCGTACCAATTTCCTACATTTCTGGTGATAAATTCCTACATTTCCCAAACTTTCTGCCATGGCATCATCGGAAGATGAGAAAGAGCTAATTTGCCGTTTAGCTTTGGAAAAAAGTTTCAGATAAGGCCGTTAAACCAGACTAGGGATGAAAGAGGGTAAATCACCCGTCAGTCCAGCACAGAGAGTGGCAGTGATACTGCGTGTTCTCACCACTGGTTGCCCAGAGCAGTATGTCACATATAAAACAGTTCCATGGGAAGACGTTTTCCTGCAGAGAAGTTTGTTGTGGGACTCAGAGTATGTGGTCGTAAAATCTGAGCTTTGCGCAGACGTGTCTGTCGGTACATCAAGTACGCCCAACTCTGTGGGCACCTTTAGTTTTCCATTACTCACATAAAACATAAATTCCTCTGGGTCTCATTCAGAGATGGATTTTTTTCTTGCCAGTGTTGCATAAAGGCGAGGATTGTGGCGTGCAAAGGTAATACTTGTCCTGGTAACAGATTCTTCTACAAAAGCGGTGGGTCCCTGCAGTTCCCCCAGAGTTACTCTGGGTTTTGGCTGCTTCCCTGAATAATGATATTCATGTCCAGTTTAGACTGTCTGTGGCTTTAGTAGGTTTGTAGTCATGCCATGCTGTTTGTTCACTAATGTTTCCGACAAACCTATGATGCCTTTACAGAACAGCTGTATTTATACTGAGATTAAACAACACACAATGTTTTTTATTCACAAACTGGGAGGTTTCTAATGGCAGTTGATTGCAATGGATTTTATTAAGGGGTATCAAAGTATAGAAATGCATGATACACTTAATGTGTATATGTAAAAAGAAATATTTTCCTTCTATTTCACATTTATACACCACTTTGCACAGATAAAATTACATTAAGGTTTGTGTTTGCAACATGACAGTGTGTTTAGGTGGTATGAGTAGTTTTGCAAGGCTTTGTGTTTCAGCTTCACAGCATTAAGATAAAATGTAGAAGGTCTATAAGAATTTCAACTGATTTCTTCATTAGTGAGAAAAAAAAACAAGTAAAAAACTCACTTAATACTGAAACAGGAAGGAAATTGGAAGAAAAACAGGAGTTTAAGTTTTTAAAAGAAATAAATAACAGCCTCCTTTCAACCATTTCCCCTGGCAGCGCACACGTGAGCTACACTGGACCAGATGACAGTGTCCCACTAAACTTCCCAGTCCTCCGTATAAACAGATTATCACATTATTACTATTTCTTACATCACGTCTGTCGGCCTGTGAGCTATAGACACGGAGGATGACAACAGAAGCACTCCGGGCCAATCACACGCTGCCCCCCAGTCATTCCCAGTTCATGTTTTCTCATAATTAACATAACTCTCACATATTTCAACGATGCTCTAAATTCTAAAACAATGAGCTTTGTCTGTTCAAGGCTATGAGCACAATGTGGCTCACTGAAACAACTGAACAACAGTGGAGAATAACCTCATTTTTAAGGATGGGAGAATGATACCAAGGGCCCAAATTACTTCACAACAATACAGCTCCAGTTACATCACCAAAAGTTTTAAAAGCAGAAAGAAGGTTTTACAACCACAAGGGTGTAACACTTGTGGGAGGGGTGTCCTAACTTTTTTCTTAAAATACCCATCTTTGGTTTAGTGAATAAAAGCTTCATTTTAACGTTTAAATGCAATTAAATCTATTTTTTACTGAGATAAATAAAAAACATATATTAGACATCAATATGTAAACATTGGAAAGACCTGAATATGCAATAGTGTGTCCTAATTATTTTCATGACTGTATTTCAGATCTACATGCCACTGGCTGACACCTGAGGTCCTCAGTTGAAGCTTTTCTGGCCATACCAGTTAAGACTGGGAACTAAAGGAGGTCAAACTGTTGCCACTTCTTTAAAATGTTTAAAATGATGAGATCACTCTGGAAAGTTCACTTTGTCTTTTAATTTGCCTTAAGATTAATACAAATTATTGTAATGGATATTTTGATTTTAATGATCTCATATTTGATTATTATGAATTAAAATGTATTTTATTTCATCTGCAGCTTGAATGTGTTCCTTGTTTTTTTATGTGTTTTTGAGATGCAAGGTCTGATTTTGAAAAGGTCTTTTCTATGCCCTTACACTGAAAATCTATCTATCTATCATTAGGCGCATAATTATACATACCCCTGGCAGATTTAGGTTTAGAGTAATATTTTAGTTTAACCAACATGTTTCTTCTGTCTTGAACTGATATTCATGTTTCGGAATGGCCAAGGAAGAAGGGAACTTTTATATGATAGAGAAAATCTGCAAAAGATTGGGGTGATGACAAGGAGGCCTTCCGGCCTTAAAGGCTTGAAGCTCAATGCAAAAGATAAATTATCATTAATACCAGTAGAAAAGCTGATCAGCAGAGATTAGAAAGCTTTGATTGCTGTAAGGCCAATAAAGATTTTCTCACTGACAATTGAGAAGGAAATAAACTTTATTTTATGCCATTTTTTTTTTTTTTTTTATGTAACATTTGTTTTTCAAAACAGATACTCCTCTTACATTGTTTTATTTTCTTTTGAGATATTTTCAGTCATTTCAAACTTTGTGATTGAATTAAAACAGTTTTAAATCTAAATCTACTAAGGGTCAAATCATTTTGAGCTTAAATTTAACTTCATTTTTACTATGAATTTGTAATCCATGAGAGGAGTAAGTATGATGTGACACAGAGGCCATTCCCTTTAGCTGAATCTTGAAAATGCCATTAAAGTGAGGAAGATGTGTGTTGGTCTTAAGTCACCAAACAGCCACAGATAAAAAAGGTCCTCATCTAGATTTGCCTGTTTTTAGAGTGAGAAAATAATTACAATTCTTAAAAAACAGCAATTGTGAAAAACAAGGCAGAACGAGGAGTTCAGTTCACCTTGTTAGTGAAATCAAGCACTTTCGTTCCAGTTTAAAACTGTTTTGCTGCAATAAAAGATGAGATTTCTCAAAGTTTTTTTTAACAAATCTTAAACAAGGGTGACAACATAAAGAGGGTGCTGACCATTTTCTCACAGCTCCCGTCTTGTTTTACCTGTCTGAACCGATTATTGCACAGCTTGTTCAAACTTTAACTAAGACTGAACCCTAATGGCGGAGCTGGCTAAAACTAATTTCATTAGATATTTCAGGTTGCTTTAACAGAAAAACCTTTTTTCTGAGCTGGTGAGAAACACATGGTGGAAGAACGTCGAGCTCAAACTGATGGCGTAAGAAATACCCGAGTAATCAGCTGATTGCCTTTCAGCTCATTATCAGCCTCCAGTTTTGTTTCATTTACAGCTCAGCAAGACTCCCACAAAGCCTCCACACCCCTCCTTCTGTTGAGGCATATGGGTCTGTGAACCGCTCAGCACAACTCAGCTCTTTCCAGGAAGTTCTTTTCTTCAGCTCAGAACAATAAGCAGCACGGTGATATTCAACAAATACTACAGGAAATTATGAGTAACTTCATTAAACTGGATGCTCTGTTTAGGTTTCAACATGTATGTTAAATCTGAGGCTTTTATGCAGACCTTGTCTACAAGCAAACACTGAGCGTGAGCGAACTGAGAAATTACTGCTAACACACAAACAGGCTGCATCTCCGCGCTCGTGTCAGAGGGGAGGCAGTTTGTTCGTGTACTGTCTGTATACAGAGAAAAAGAGAGACAGCATCAATAATGTAGCATCTTGACTCCGGGAGTCCGCAAAGTCCAATTAATCTCAAAGCCACAGGAACAAAGGCTTCGCTATTTGACAAACAGGACATGGTGTAGTTTGCTCTGCTCCGACTTAGACTTGATAAGCAGAGAATCTCTAGAAAAGAAATGTTAGGGGGGCTTAGTAAAGGAGAGTTAAACACCAAAGGTGGCTAAAAGGGATCTTCAAAGGGAACGTCCTGACTCCTTTCAGCTCCTCTGACATTTCACTGCTTCAGACAAGCCCACCTTAGCTCTGCTCTCCGTCTGAAAACACACCTCTTACCCTCAGTCAAAACTGCCACAGTCTTAACAGACACAAGTGAAGTTCGACTCACTTCACTTCAGCTAAGACTGCTACCATGTCCTGCAGAGAAAATCAGCAATATTCATTTCTATGAAAATTTCTGCTTGTGAATATGAATTCATATTACATGCTCAAGGTAAAATTTTTCTTTAAATAAAGTATAGCAGCCTCTAAATGTGAGTCAAAATACGCTCAGATTTCAGTTGGGTTGAGGCCTTTTTCACATTCAAAAATCAGGAATATGTCTAACTAATCTGGCTCAATATGACTTGCAAATGTATCATAGATTATAAATATTAAAAATCAAGTTTGTACATATAAAAGATGACACATTTATATTCCCTATATATTGTCCTAAAGCACTCGGTAATGGCTTGTTTCACTTAAAAAGTAGACTAGCTTGGTATCTCATTCATAAACTGCAAAAACATGGACTATATAAAAAAAATCCTATATCTGAGTATCACACTGACATCGCAGGGGCTGTGTTTTCAGGTTCACGTATTCATTCATCCTTTGTTTCACATCAGACACACCTGGAGCGTTTGTTGCCAAAACGGCCAATCTTGGTCACATGTAATCAATCACATAGGGGTCATCAACGACGGTAAGTACAGAATAGGATTTTGTCCTGGCATGTATCCTAAACAACTGGTTAAACGCTCTAACAACATGTTCCTGTGTGAGGTAGCAAGATAAATGTGGGTCCACATTCAGCCTTGTTTATCACAGTAGTTTAAAACCTTTTAATTATTGCTTTGACTGTAGATTTGGGTGGGTTTAGGGCCAGTAACTATTTTCTTGCACCCATGATGAAAATGATGAAACTTGTTCACATGCATATTTAAAGCATTTCATATCAGATAATCACACTGAAATAATTACAAATAGAGTTGGAAAAAATTATTTGATAACTGTAAGTAAATAACGATGCAAGGCCCTTACAGGTCTATATCTGAGGGCATCTCTGTACGATCCGAACAGAGCGGCCTGCGCTCTCAGGAAGGCCATCGCCACCCCACTTCCTGTTGCCGTGGACTGCTTCTTCAGCTTGCTCTTCAGAGTGGACACCTGGTGGAAAACATGGAAGAAGGGCAGGGGTTGGAAATGATAAAGACAGGGATCAGGGAAGGAGGGAGACATAAAAGGGTAAAAGTTAAATTATCACCTCTGAAATTGGCAGAGGAAACAGCTAGCCCATTCTGGGTGTGAAGTATCACATTTGCAGGTCATCTCAAAAAAGGGGTAAAAAAGAACGAGAGACGCTTCAGCCTTTCACCGAGCCTATCTGTTGTGCTGCTGCGAGCACCTGCTGCTTTGCTAATTGAGCAGCACATGGGGGGCGTTGGGAGAGAGAGTACAGACGAGAGGAAATAGAAACTCACATCTTTGCTCTACCTCTTTCAGCCCTTCTTCCCCCGCCATCACCTTCTTTCTCCTTTCATTTCTGCCTCCATGTCTCAACTCTCCTGTTCCTTCTATCCAGACCTGCTGTTCTCCCGCCCCTCTTGGCTCTCCTGGACTCCCTCTAGAAAGAGATTCTTGACATAAAACGTCTTTAATTATTTCCCCCCCTCTCCTGGCTCTGTCTGCAGGACTCCAGGCGAGAATGGAGGAGCAGCAGGCTCAAGCTTGTTTCAGGATGACAAAAGATTCACCCTGGCCACCAGGCCCTGGGGAGTCTGGGAAGGAAGTTGTCAAGAGGCTCTCCTCACCTGCTCAGCAGTGGTCTGACTGTGTTGCGGCGGTGTGAGGAGCAGGCGCAGATACGGTAGTGATGTCATGTAGCGAAAGACTGCTGCTCTCTCTGTGTGGGCTGCGCCAGCCTCGCACTAAAGCTGTGCTTCTCATCTACATAGCTCTAAAGCAATCACCTGTAAGCTGACGCAACGAATGAAAAGAAGGTTTAAAGCTTCATTAATTTACCTCAACTACTTCTGCAATATTTAATATTGTGTAAAAATAACAAATAACTGTAATTAATTTTTTAAGAAAACAAATATACAGGATAAACTATGTTCAAATTTGCTTTCTAAGTTTTAAGACAGAAAAACTGACTGCGCTTATAAAGCTGGTACTAGAGAGCGTGTGAAGCAACCAGAAACAGTGGAAATTAACATTTAGTTAGCAGTCTGGCTCCTCCATTTAACACTGCATTGTAAATTACAGCAGGCCAACTCGGTCACGATTTAAAACAATGCAACACCATGATGTGATGTGTGTGCTCTGGTGCATTGCTGCCATTTGTGTCCTTTGTAGCTGAAATACTTTTTTTAATTGCTCTAAAGTTGCATATTTATTATAACCATTTTTATTGGTTAATTTGGTAACTTGGTCATTTCAGTCATTAAATAAACCCCAGGCTCCTGCAGGTTAATTTTAATCAGGTCTTTTTAAAGAAGGCATGGGTTTTAAGTGATACCAAAGTTTTAAAAGTTACAGTTTTAAGGAAATTCACCAATCAATCAGACAGGGATAACAATCTGCAAATTTTCACTTAAATGGCTCTGATCTGTGATCAACAGGCTGTGATCAAAATGCAGACATATCTGGGTATTCTTTCTATTCCTTATAGTACCAAAACCAAGAACTCTTACTATTTCTATGAACCCGTTTACAAACATCATGTAAATCCTTGGACTGAAATCTTCTACTTCAATAAAATAACTTACAGAGCTATTTTATGTATTCTAGCTATTAGAAATTGTTCTTTTTCTAACTTGGGATTGGCAGGTCAAACCTCAAACAAACCTGCAAATCAGTATCGACTGAGAAAATGTTGTGATCGCTTCATCTGCAATTTCAAAACCACTGACAAATTTACATCACAATTTTTCTACAGTTTAAAATCCTTTTAATTAGAAGCCAAAAACGTCAGAGAGTGTAATCTGGCTGTATATAATGACAATCCACTACCCCTGCCACACCCGTTGCTATACACTGCCAGTCAGCTGGCTGAACGAAGGATGCTACACTCGTTTTCTTCCTTACAAGGAGAAATTCAATTGCTTGAAATTTATTTAGGTCATTATAAACAGGGCAGCCATGGTGTGGCAACTACAGAAGCGCAACCCATCAATCTTATTAGGTTAAAGGGGGCCCAACTAATTTACCAGCTAATATCAATTAGCTTGTTTTTCTCCATAAAGTGCAGAACACCCAAAAAGTATAATATTCTGTGCTAAAGGTTCTGTTATATTTAGTGAATGCTTACTAGATAGGTCTGTATATAAAATTCAAAATAAGACCTGAATATATTAGGTCAGACCTGTGGAGGTTATAGCCAAAGGGCCACATTCCAAATGAAAATTATAAACCAATATATATTTTATATATTTTAATCCATCAATCATGCTGCTCTTATTTTGAGGGCAACATCTTTCATTTTCCTGATAGTAATAGCTATGTAATCACCCTTATCCCAAACAGAAGCATGCAGTCGTAAGAAGGCTTTCAACCAGTAAACAGAGATTTAAACTGGCCTAAAAGATTTCAGCTCATGCTTAAAAAAGGATAGAATGTTTAATAACAGAAGTCAAAACTTGAATTTAAAATTCCAGCCACACAATTGATGCACTTTTTAAAATTGTATTTACATTTCTTTATTTATTATTCATATTAAGTAAATATACAAATTATACAAATTCAATTCTATGTGTGATAGGTCATATTGTATTGCTTAGTTGCATTGACTATGGTTACTAAGAGAAAAATATATATATTTAAATTTTTTTATGAAATATATACTTGTGAAAACTGGGTTCAGCCAATAGTTCTCTTTAGGAAAAATTACTACCCAGCCCTGTTACGGAAAACATTACAATCAATATGTTGCATTTTTTAATAGTACTAATAATTGTTGCTTTTCTGATTTAAGCATAAGCAATTGGATCATGGTATACATCTTTTTAGTGTAAAAATGTAGTATTTTTACTCAAGGACATCATACAGTGACAATCTCATAGTGGCCCCTGTCCAATTTCAATCATAGGTGAGATCGTTAGCACTGTATGTGGGAACTCTGAGCACATCTCACACAGAGGAAAGGTCAAGAAGAACCGAGATGCTAAGAGACAAAAGAAGGAAAGCAAGACGGAGAGTGCTGGTCTTAAACTGGGACAAAGACAAAACGAAGAGTGTTGATTCCACTCCCCTGGGCTTTCCCCACTCTCCACAATGTCTCCATGCTGCCATCGCAAAAACCTTCCAGGCAACAAACAGAAAGTTTACCGTGGTTAAATTAACAAGTGTCATCTCCATATTCACTCATTCTACTAAATGCTTTTATGTTTATGTAAAGCCCTTTGTGGGATT
This sequence comes from Girardinichthys multiradiatus, assembly GCF_021462225.1. Classification (NCBI taxonomy): domain Eukaryota; kingdom Metazoa; phylum Chordata; class Actinopteri; order Cyprinodontiformes; family Goodeidae; genus Girardinichthys; species Girardinichthys multiradiatus. The sequence continues at coordinate 11,648,894 of NC_061802.1, read as the reverse complement.
AATATTTCATGTTTATGTGCTTATCACAGATATTTTTTTCTTTGCAAATCATTAAACTGTCTTTTTTGTGGGGAAGAATCAAAGCAAACACATTGTCAGTCTATGAGGGGGAGGCGTACCCAGAAGACTGTCAGAGCAGACGGGATAGCCGGGTTTGCTCTGCAGAGTCCTTTACTGCAGCTTTGAACGAGTGAGAGCACTCCAGTGGCAAACACTTTTTAATGAGGCTGGGGCACATTCATATTTTTACTTCCTAATAATACAAAAATGGGCAAAAGAGCAACAACTTTAAAATTTCTGATTAGGGTTTGTTACATACGACGTCTCGATTCAAACACTTTTAGTTGTGCTACGTGAGTACGAACCTCATTTTTACTAATAGAAATCAAATCTCACAACCCACCGAGCCCGCCCAGATTCACGACGCACATGCAAAAAAAAAAATAAACGTGTATTTAGTAATTGGATTTTGAATGTGGTGCCTATGCCACAATCATCAGGTATGCCTCCACGATAATGGCTCTGTCAAGCTAATTAACTTCTGCAGTCTGAGTGAAGCTAACGAGATGCGCGCAGGCATCAGAGGAAGGCCAGGCTCTACAGGTGATAACCCTATTTGGCAGTGACATTTTTTAGTGTAAAGTCACAGTGGCGGTGATGAGATCAAAGGCAGAGACTCCCCCATTGGGTCCAATTAGAACTATAGCATTGTACCGGGAAGGGTGGCAGGAGAAGAGTGGGGAGTGGGCGGCTGAGGGAGAGAGGGGGGAAAAACTGTTGAGTTATGATATTCATAATCTATGCAGAGAGGCCTTTCCAGTACAGGTCTTCTCCCCATAGCTGTGATCTTTTCAATTTACATCAAGGGAAGATGGTCGGGGATGAAAGCGGGGCATCCGAGGCGCGCAGCCCACAGAGGGCAGACATGGGGCCTCATTAAGGCCCGGCCCAGACAGCCCCAAACAGGGTTTGAAGTGTGTCACATAAAGAGCATGGGGTCAAAGGTCACACATAGAACAGATCTCCATTTAACTCTCCAGCTGGAGATGGTAATTAGCAGGTGCAACGATGATCCCCGTCTGACTGCAAGGGATGATACCTCCATAGGTGACACCAGAGTGTGGAGGGCCGAGAATGTTGGTGCGAATGGAGGGCCTCGCCGCTCTCACAATCATTCACTCTGTGTCACAGCTTATAACATACAGCCATGTGTTTCTGCACAAAACAGGTATATTTTGGCGTTTTCTGCGCTTCAGAACAGTACAGCGCTAGATAAAGAAATCTTTTCTGCAATATTTATAGCTATATAACCAAATTATTTAAGTAGATCCATTTTGAAATAATTTCTACTCATAAATACTTAAGGTAATTTAATGCATCTAAAGATTAATATTAAATAAGCTGAAGGATAACTTTTGACGCAAAAAGTCTTTTTGAATGCCTTTTTATTCATATTTCAGGTTTTAGTTTGTTCCAATGTACCAAACATTTGGACTGGTTGATAACATTATATTCAGATTCAGAATTATACATTTGTATGGACTAGATGGAAATAAACTTCACTGTGTAAAACCACTAAAGAAGTTCAGTGAAGCTTTTCTGGCAGAAATATCTTCACTTCATTAGTAAGCTGCTGACTTTATCACAACGTTCCTACTTCTGGTAGCAGATGCACATTAGGTGCAACGTTTCTACATGTCTAAGTGTTATCATTATTGAGCTTTACGCTTTTAGCTCCCAGATAAAACCGACAAACAAGTCTGTTTGTTTCCTATCATTAATTAAAGCTTCAACACGGTCTCTGTCTCCATGTCTTTTGTTATCCGTTTCTGTCCTCTTCTTTAAATGGGTTCACGGCCATACAGCATCGAACGTAGTGGCACAGCGACTTCCTCGAACGTCTGCCCCTCCTATACTTTATTTAAGGCAACAAATTCTCCCGTCAATGAGTTTTAGCTCCGACCCTATTGAGTGGGCTGAAAGGACTCATGCCTTTCAAGTTGTCCTGTTAATAGGTTGATATTTTTCTGTGTATGTTTGGCATTTTAACTCAAATCAACGCAGGTGATTTATAAATAAATAAATAAGTAAGCCGTGTTAGTACAGCATATAGAAAGCTCTGCATGTTAGGTTTTCTGCTGCACAAATATTCCCAAACAATTGAGGTCACACGTTTAGTTTCCAATTAATTATCCTTTTCTGTTTTCTCTACTGCCCTTCACTCACATCACATTGCGAAAACAAAAGCTCTGTTTTTAAATAAAAGCAAAAATAGTTTCTGCAAATTAAAGCATCCTTAAGCTGAAGTAAGTTATCTAAAATGATAGACATCTTGTACATCAATCAGAGAAAAAGAAAATCCTTCAAGTGTTCCTTTATCATCAATAGAAAAACATTTTACATCACAACAGTTAAAAGTTGATTTTACCGAACTGAGATTTAAGATTTAGCAATGGTACCCAAACAAATGCACAAATTACAATCTCAAATATTAAAGCAGTTAGCAAAAAGTTAACATGTGCAGCTCATACTTAATACAAAATGCTGCTGCTAGTGATCTGTTTTAAAACTCCCATTTGTTTCATCATGTCATTGTGCCCTGCATCATCCAGGTTTGAGCTTAAATGTCAGCAAATGATTACTCTTTATCCTACAGACATGCATGTAACAGCATAATTTCATGAGTAGGACAGAGCTTGCAGATAAAGGCATGGAAGAAAAAAACACAAAAGGGTTGAAATAAACAGAGAAGCTTAAAAGAATCAATTCTGAGTGTTTCAAGTTTAAAAATGCAAAAAAAAAGTGGCTAAACCTTCAGAAAATCTTATTCAGACTGCAACAGGCTTACAGTTTCATGCTGCTCCATTATAATCTGACGTGAAAAGTGATTTATATTGACATCACATCTCAGTATAATTAGATTTACAGAGCCTGTTGTTGCACATTTTATTTGCACAAACAACCTCTGTCCTGTAAACTAAAGGACTTGAGGTTGATCTATCCAGAAACTTATGTAATATTCAAAGTTTTCAGATGTTTTTAACAATGAAATGTGCTAAAAAATAGTTAAAAGCAAGCTAGAAAAAAGAATCAGAGCATCGATAAGGCTTAAAAAAGAAAAATATGAAAGATGGTTTTTTGCAGAAACCATGAACTTTAACTATCAACAGAGAAAAGAAAAAAATTAATCAGAAAATAAAAGCCTGACTGACAATATTGGATGCACTATACATACAAAAAAAAAGCAGTAAATCAAAGAAGAAAAAAAATGTACACTAAGCCCTTAATATATATTTAGAATTATAGTCAAAGATTTTAATACAACATTCAAACCTCTCCTCCAAACAATGACCCCGACACTTGTCTGTTGTTGGAGGGGAAAAAAAGGGAATAAAAAGTAGAGTTTTCACTTCGCAAAAAAAGTGTTTTGTTTAAGCTTCTGTCCAGGGAAAGAAAGCCATGGGGACGCAATTAAAGAACTACAAAGAAAAAAATAGTTATGAAAATCTCCCACTTTCTTTTGATGTGCTGCAGTCTGAACTGTACACACACGGCGTACGCACAAACACACAGACACAAACCCGAACAAAGACAGAGAACAGACATACAGCACAGGCTTAACAACTGCAACTGCATTCATGCACACAAAGAACATGGGACTTGGAAATCTATGAAACAGATTCATTCATTAAACTAAAGAATAATATTAGATTTCATCATTTTATTCCTCAATTAACCTTTTTTCTATCTGTTAAGCTGCACAGTAAAAGGGATTATTAATTATAAATGTTGAGATGGAGTAAACCCTTTTTTTTTGTTTTAGGCATAAGAGCATAAAACAATTTCACTGGAAAATGAGATGAGATCAATTACTAGGTACAAAAATAGTTGATCTTTTGTTGAGTTATTGCACAGCGAGTAATTGTTAGGCAAAAATGAAGAGTGGGAAAGCAGAGAGGAGGAAAAACTGTGCGTGTGTGTGTTTTAATAGGGCCATGAGTTTCTCCCCGGTGTGGGGTTACTTTGTCAAGCTGACCTCTTATAGCAGCTGAGCGGCAGAGTTTTGCATACATAATTAACTATAGCTAAATGTCATCTCTCGCTTCAATAACCGTCGCAGTGGGTGTTGCTTCTCTCGCCTTTTTTTGACTTCTAATCCGGAGTTAACCGTCGGTAGAAAACGGCTGTATGTGAAAACCAAGTGCAGCTTTTAAAGTCCACACGAGTAAACCAAGGGCTGCAATGAAAGCAAAAGAACAAGTTCGCCGCCGTGTAAAACAATCACAACCCAGAAAATAATTGTCAAATGAGCAGACTCTGACATTTGCAGCTGGTAAAATATTTGCTCGCCGACAAAAACGACATCTGAGTGTTTGTTCGGAGCTTGTTATTATACACTGTGGACTGTTCCTGGTGAGGTACAGCATGTATGTGAGGTTTACATTTTCCCACACTGAAGCTTGCGAGGGGCTTTTACTGTAGGCGGCTCCGACATACTTGGCTTCACCTAAACAGAAAAAAAAGCGGGGGGATCTGATGGACAAACAAATAGTCAGAGTAGCAAAAGTTTCCTCCTGAACGATATCCAATTGTCTCTGATGAACATTCCTGGTTGACAGGGTGTAGGTGTGCCTGAGTGCATCTGTGCACCTACACGTGAGCGCTGCTTGCCGTCTGCTGCGCTCTGTTGTAGCTGATGATGTAGATGTTCCAAGGAAAGTGAGCGCCCAAATTAAAGCCGCGATGTTTGATTAACTGTGCCAGGTGATCTCAGGAGAGGCGCGGCAGACACAACCTCAACCCCCTCATTCATTTGTAACCCTCCAAATGCGGGCTTGAAATACAGGAAGTGGGAGTGTACGCCGCAAATCCTCCCCTTGATTGGGAATACAGATGATCAAATGTACGAGGGCTAGGAATGTATGGGTACACGGTGTCAGCAAAGCTGCGAGCGGCAGAGAGGAGGAGAATAGAAGGAATTAGGCTTGTGATGTGTGAGAAAGAGAGAGAGAGAGAGAAGGAGCATCTGAAAATAAAGATATAAGCTGCATTGTAGCTTCTCAACTTGAATGTGTGGCACAGAAAGAATAATACATGAAAAAAATCTGTCATTGGTTTGAGATCAATTGCCAGAATCAAATAAAAACCTGATTCAGTCACAGGCTGTTTGTTTTCAGAATTAACCTACTCCTAATTTGCTATTCCTGGATAGTTTTAATGACTAGCGAGGTAAACAACTTTACCAACCAAAAGTCAATTATAACTTTATCAGCACAGTCTCCGGTTTGAGAGGATATGTAGATCTTACAAAAGGCAACAAAAATACCTTGATCTTTTTGTTTTATTGAGTATTTCTTTCTCTGTGTGCTTGTCAACACACTGATTTTACTGACAAAGCATGGCGTCACAGAGAATAAAACAAGTAGAAAACTATTGCAACTTTTGGTTGAACTTATAAAACTAGTACTGATAAAACACATGATGCAACATTTAAAGAATGCTCGATTTTCTTATAACAGTTAATTATAAATTATTGTGAAAAAACAGCTATTCAAAGAAGAGAACAAAGACTAGCCTAGCTCTACACTGCTGCTTAGACTGTTACCTGTTACCAGATATAAACATTGATAATTTACCTTTAAACTCAAAACCTGGCAGGTATATTTTAAACAATAAAATGCAAGGAGACTATATATATATATATATGAATGATCTGGTTAAAAAGTAAGAGTTACTTTATATTGTCAACTCAGAAAAGTGCAAAATAAAAAGATGCTTTGACAATAACAAGGTTTATGTTTCAGCAAATATAAAGATTAAGATCAAGAAGCCATTCTACACTCAATAAGATAAAACACATTCAGAATCAACGTGTACTTTCCACTAGCTCCCCTATATTTGAAATATTGCATGGAGGTACAAGGCAGTAAAATGATAATTACTGCAACCGGTTATACAAAATCATTATTTCTAAAGTAGAGAATATTCAAACTAACTAATCTGGATTACTTTCTGACAGCAATAAGCCTACTTCCCGGTAATACACAATTACGCAGAGAAGGAGGATATAATGGATTAACTGCAGATCTTTAGTAATGCTCAAGTTTGACCCAGTTCAAAAACTGTTTTATGGTTTCCACAAGGCAAAGGGATAAACCAGGGATTTCACCGGGTATAAACACAAAAGGTGTGTGTCTTCATGTATATATATTTATACACACATACACACTTAATCTAAAAATTGTTACTACCCCGGCAGCTTTAGATTTAAAATTAATTGCAGTTAACCAAGAAGTTTCCTCCTAATAGGAAATGAGACAACTCCATGTAAGAGAATCAACTAAAAAAAAATTAATTTTAATTTATGTAACATTTTATTTTCATGTAACATTTTATTTGAAAAATGGGATGTTGAAAATTACTTACACCCCTCTCAGTACTCAATGTTAAACTCTTTATTGGGATCACAGCAATAAAACCCTTCTATATAATTGCTGACCAGGTTTTTGCATGTTTCGAGGAATATTTTGATGATTTATATGCGGTTCTTACCCTCAAGTGTTTGAGTTGGGAAGGCCTCCTTGCCATCAGCCTAATGTTTAGATCCCACCACTTCTCTATCAGATTCTAGTCAGGACTCTGGCTGGGCTGCTCCAAAATGGTACTAGGACTTCCAGTCAGAAGAAACATGCCAGTAAAATTAACAGACTATTTTAAACCTAAATCTGCCACAGAGTATGAATAATTCTGAACTTAACACAATGATTTTAATTTTCACCTATTCATGCGGATTTGTGTGTTGGTCATAGTTAATATAAAGTTATGATGTCATTTATGGTGTGTATATGTATAAATATGCAATATTGAAAGAAATACATCAAAATGTGTTAAGGAAGGACAAAACAGGAAATAGAAAAAAAGGAAGTCAACTGAAAATTGTGATATAAAAAAATGAAGCTTCCACCTTTTAAATTAATGTGTTAAAAATAGTTACTTAATTCTCAAATTGATTATCAAATCATGGCATCTTTTTGCACCCCGTACCAATTACTCTCTCATTTATATCTAGCCTTCTTTTGCAAAACGGAACTGCTACCAGCTTACTAGTATTTGTAATAGTCAATAAATGTGAAATATTATGTGTGAAACTGTGAGAAAAGGCTGTTATGGGGCGGGCACTTGTGGAGCTGGAGTAAGGGCCCCGTCTGAAAAGGAGCAGCTAATTCAGGACAACTGTGAACTCTGAACCTGCTAAAAGCACGGCCACTGGTCAGCCGGGCAGGGTAACCAAGTCCACATGTGCTCACAGCCTGCGCTACCATAATTACATGGATCTCTAAAGGTTTGTTTAAATCAACATCAGAGGCGCTTTGTTTTCCATCACAGCTGGAATTTAAACACAGACACATTTTGCCAGTGGTTTTTACCATTTAATTCATGTCGTACTGCATTTAATCATAGAAAGTGAAGCTGGGCTTTTTAAGTGAGGACCGTTGTGACTCCATAGGTCTCAGGGCCTGGGTTTCACTCTGAATAAACTTAGGTGTTAAGTAGCCAGTGTTACAGTCAGAGCTGGAGAGAAACAAAGAACGTTCATAATAACTCAGAAATGACACGCTGCAGCCGAGCAGAGACAGAGAATCGCTCAGCATTAATCAGGAAATCAGGCCCCAGTTCATCAAACCACACAATGCCTGTAACCACTCCTTGTGTGCAAACAATAACATCAAATGCCATGTGGCGTGTCCTCATCACTAACAAGCAAGCTAACAAGAGACCTGGAATTCCTCTCAATTAGTACCTGCTCGCTTTGTTATTAATCTACTAGCCTCTGTGAATAGATAAGAGGAGACAGGAAGGAGAAAAAAAAACCTGTATGGGAATAAACACAGCAACAACAATTTGTTCCGATAAATATATTAATGCCAGCAAAGTTTCTGTTTCAGGTGCTGTAATTTGACATGATATGCGAGCTATGTTCTGTCATTAGTCAAGAAAAATTGGTGAGCAGGGGATCAAAGCGAAAAGGCACTGAGCCTGCCACTTAATTTATCACACGGCAAAAAGACAAAGGCTTTTCTCTTTGCTTCTGTCGCTTTTCAAAAGCCTCCACTCTTTTCATGACAAACTCAGTTTGCAATTTAATTTAAGGCTTCAGTCCCCAGGTGCAGAAAAGCGAGCAGGCGGGAGGTGAGAAGAAGGAACTGGAGCCAGACAGGCATGCAGGCAGAGAAGTATGAGAAGCAAACAGCGGGTGCAAGAGACGTCCAGGTTGGTGGGGAGTACTGTGAGAGAGACACGTAGGCAGACAGGTGCCATGAAACCCGAGCAGCCGGGAAAGCAATAAGGAAGGCAGGCAGGATTGAAAGCCGGCAGAAAATGTTATAAACTGCAGAAAAGAACTCACGAGGTAAAGAGACGTTCGCACGCGCTAGCAGTCTGTGTTGGCAGAGCAGTTCTAAATCAGGAGAACCAGAGAAGTGTGGGAGTGTGAGCAGGTCTGGGGTCTGCTGGGCAGTGGATTGAATTATGTACTGCTGCTGGGGGAAGGAGTCCAGTAGGCAGTGGAACCTGAGCGTATGCTGTTAGCAGCGTGGGTAATAGTGCATCCACAGCCTCAGCTGGGATCCCAGTGCCTCACAGAGGAGCTTTAATACACACTGTGAAGACTAACTAAACAAACAGATTCCTGCTTCCATGAAGACAGGGGAGACAAGCACATTTGTTGTTCTTCATGGATGAGGATGTGTGTAAAAGTGTGAGTGACCCTGACGCCATGGTGATGCTTCCTGTAGCACTGACCAGCGTCGGTGCTCCATTAATTAAAGAGACGATGCGCTGGCAGGTGGCTTCTCTGCCTACACTAGTAATTGGACCTTTCTTCCCACTCTCTCCCCCCACAAAATCACCCATCTCTGCCTTTTCTTTTCTTTTCTCTGCCTCGTTCCCTCCTCCTACCTCTCAGAAACGTGCCAGTGGGCAGGCAGCAACGCAAGACTTTGTGAAATAATGATTAGAATGGATGAAGATGAAGGGAAGGGAGTTTCACATTTTCCCACAAGCCTCTGATGGTTGGGGAATGCTGTTTGCCTTCAAGCGTCATACGACGCAACGGGAGTTTACTTTAGACAGCCACAATCTGAGAAGCCAGAACTGCAGTCATTAATGATGTGGGGAGGGGACAGAGCTGTACTTTGACAAGTTTCTGGATGTGGGTGTGCGTGTGGATCTGTGTGCACATGTGGGCAGAGATGTGGTAGAGAGATTACATCGGAAGGAGAGAGGGAAAATAACCTTGATGTGCTGCATGTGGAATGACACAATAAAGGCTGAGATGCTGTAGAAACCTCGGCATGTTTGTGTGTTTCTCACCACATCACTGGGCAGGTTGTGCAGGTCATCAAAGGGGGTCTCCAGAGTATTTGTGTCCACATTCAGAATGACCACATCCTCCAGTGATCGACTGCGGACCCTCTGTAACACAAAATGTGCAGTGTGATCTACAGCAGCTGTGGGCATAATGAAAACTCCCTAATATATGTGTATCTATCTCGTTCTACTGTCTGTCGAGTCACAGCACAAACATGTAAAACTCTACTTAATGAGGAACTGATTCTGTGATCACCTGAAACAAACAGCAAAGTGAAAGACTGCTGGGAGCGAATCCCAAGACACACAAAGGCTGTGATTGAAAATCCAGGCAACAAATCAGAGTTTTTCCACTAACACAATTGATTTCTCAACTAAATTATAACATATTGTGTTATGAAAAAATGTAAAAGAACCAGTTTTTATCATTTATGGTATGAAAGCAGTTTTTTCTAATTTTTATCATATTAAATAAAAATAAATGCTTGAAACACATTTATGTGCGATATTTTATTATCAATTTTGGAGAAATGCTGTCAACAATTTATAGAATAAAACAGGAAATGCATTTTTTAAACATTTCTAAAAATAGTGAAAATCAGACAAACAAGAAAGGTTGAAGTGGTCTTAATTTTAGCAAAGCTGTAAATAAACTGATTTACAGCATTTGATAATAATAATCTAGTTTTCCTCTATTAAAAAATGTAATTCAAAATGTCCAAAAATCTTCATAATCACAGTAATTATATATTAATATATTATGTTGGTAGATTCCTGCTTATTGGACATTTTGTATATTCCATAGACTACTTACCCAAGAACAGTACTGTGAAAAAATAGACTAGATAGAGAGAGAGAGAGAGAGAGAGAGAGAGAGAGAGAGAGAGAGAGAGAGAGAGAGAGAGAGAGAGAGAGAGAGAGAGAGAGAGAGAGAGAGAGAGAGAGAGAGAGAGAGAGATAGAGATAGAGATAGAGATAGAGATAGAGATAGAGATAGAGATAGAGAGATAGAGATAGAGATAGAGATAGAGATAGAGATAGAGATAGAGATAGAGATAGAGATAGAGATAGAGATAGAGATAGAGATAGAGATAGAGATAGAGATAGATAGATAGATAGATAGATAGATAGATAAAATAGATAAAATAGACATAGGTAACAGAAGTAAATTTGTAAGTTCAACAGGTTCCAAATGATGATTTCCTTTGTCCAAATGAAAAATAGCTATACAACCCCCACCGGAAATAAATGACCAAATATTTTTGTTGTTCATTATCACAGGCTACAGCTATACCTGGCTACTGCCTGACCTGCAGAATTAAGAGATCACTTAAACAGAACCTATCTGACCACAGAAAGTAGGCTGAAAGATCTGAAAGAGCAACACATCATGCCCTGATCTAATCACACCTATTACTGGGGGAGGGATAAAAACCTATTTCTAATGTTTTAGAACCACAGTGAGAGCAAAAATCACTATTGCTGAGCAAAAATAACACTAAGGCCTATCTCACATTTGCTAACAAACATATTGAAGATTAAAAAAAAAGATATTCTGTGAACTGACAAGAACAAAGGGTAGCATCTCGTTACATTGGGTGTGAAACTAACTTCAGGAAATAACATCATACCTATGGTGGTGCTAATATGATGATCCTGGGCTGCTTTGCTGGACATGAAATCTGCTCTGTATTAAAAAATTCAATTTGTCACCTTAAGCGTAAGCCTTATTGAGTTATGCATCGGGAAATTATCTGAACCATATCAGCAAGAATACCTCTAAAAAAAACTCGAAAATACTAATAAAAATACACTGACTGAGATGCCGTGACTTGACTTTAAACAGGCCGTTTATGCTCAACCCTCCAGTGTGGCTGTAAAGAAGAGTGGGCCAAAATTCCTCCACCTTGATGGAAAAGACTCATTCCAGTAATCAGAGCCAGTTTTGGGGTGGATAGCTTTTTTACTGCATCTTGTATTTGTATTTGTACTAAAATTTGTTTAACGATCTGAAATATTTTAAGTTAAAGAAAAGAAAGCCAAAAAAAAAAAATCTATAAAGGGGTAAGACACTTTTTTCTAAGCAACTTTCAATCAATTTTTATTATAAACTGAATTTCACTGCATTGGATTATAACTAAGACTAAATAAGAATACATGCGATTGTTTCTGAATCTATTTAAATGATTTAAATTTGTTTATAATATATATATATATATATATTCAGGATTTGAATTGGATCTGATTGGCTTGTAAAGTGTCTTGAGATGACATCTGTTGTAAACTGGCACTAGTATAAATAAACTGAACTGCAACATCAAGATGGGATTTCAAATTCCTATTGATTCCAGTTGAAGACAAAGTCATTTCGGAGATGGGAAAAGAGCGAGGTCTCCTGAAAAACCAGTTCTCACACTCCTAGATGATTAACAATAAAAAATAGCCAAAGGAGAAAAAATAATAGTCGCCCACCTTTAATATAACACACCGATGGAAAATGAAGAATGGGGCTGAGAGGAGACATTTGGATTCTAAGAGCATTTTTCACAGAACCAAAAACATCATGCATCAACAACAACCCAGCGAAGCTGTGCTGTGCCGTGCGCATCCTGATGGCGACAAATTCAACAATTATTTCAGTGTGGTGCAGGAAGGATGTGGGCAGGTGTGGGGTGTTGGTGTGTGTGGGGTGGGAGGCAGCATAGTGTGTGAATTTCTAGTTTGTCACTTTTGTGACAGCCTGTGCAGCGGAGGCTCACATGCTGATCTGGACTAATTATGTAGTGGCGGAAAGAAGGTCTGTCACGGATGCAGAGTGTGATAAATACTGCCACTGCCGCAACTGTCATACAAGTATCACACACACAAACGCACACACACACACAAAAGTGCATAACATTATAGGCAATTACACACGCGCGCACACAAACACCTAGAAACGAACACTTGCACACGAGTGCAAAAATGTGTGCGCTATTGCATCATGTGTTCACATAAAACAGCCACACTGATGACGGCCTGCTCCTAACCAACACAGGGTTTAACAATGAAGAAGAAAAGCTCTTTGTTTGCAGATGCTTTTCTGCCTTTCTGTCTCTGCCTTTTGTACTTCAGGTTCATAGCCAAGGCACATGAGCAATATGCAGAGTTGAAACGGACAAAAAAGATGCGCTTTTGAAAGTGTAAAAAGTACTTTTTAACTTGTGACATTTTTGTCTTGAAAATCCCATGAACTGTCAATCATTGATATTTTCAGACCAGTGTAAAAAAGACCCACAAAGTTCATCACAACATCTGGATTATAGATGACTAATCAAAATCAGTTTTCACAGCTTGGACATTTCAACCTCCTGTTTCAAAACAGGTATAAGTCTGGACATACACACAGCATCATGACATAAACATTTATATGCATGGATAAACTAACAGGTTCAGTAACATACCTCAAGCAGACTATAGTGAACTCCCACAAAGTATGGCATCGGAGCACTGAGGATGTAGAAAGTACAAGAATTTAGTTAGTGGGATATAACAATGAAAAATTGGTATTTTCAAATAGAATTTAAACAAATTCAAACAACTGAAGAGTGTAGTGTTTTCATTTGTTTTGTCCAAAAGACATATTTAAAAGATGCACCAATCAGGATTTTTCAGCCCGAAACCGATTTCCTGTTATCTTTGAGGTTTGACCTGCTAATTCTAATTCTAATCTTGACCAGTCCAATTTTTCTTACAAATGATGATAACATTTAAAAGAGAAAAAAATGTACCACAGGTTTTTTGATAGTAGCAGATAGAAGTTGATAGTAGTTTTAAATTCAACAGGGAATTCTGATTTTTGCTTCACAGCATGATTGACCTTTATCAGGCTTTTATGTAACTCAAAACAATGTATCAAACTACATGCTTTTGTTAATGTCTTTATAGACATACAAGGTGAAAGTTCTCAGTTTTCACACATTTAGTGAAAAAGGAAAAATTCTCCTCACATTCTTCAGTATTTGATCTTCCAATCAGGGATCAGAGATGATTAATGGAAAGTTGGCCAATTTTTATCTTGGTATGATTCACTGGTGCATCTCTATACATACTAGTGACAAAACTATGTCTGAAAAATAAAACTGATTAATAAAAGAAGGTAAAAAAAAATGACATAGAATTTGACATAGAAAAGACAATATTTAAAATAGAACACAATACAAAATGTGCACAGAAAAATAAACTGAATTGTACAAGTGTTCTATATGAGAAAGTCATAACATGATAATGTCACAGGCAGCAACAAGCCTCTTTATATCTATAAAAAGGTCCTCAGAACAGAAGGTTATTTTTATAAATCCAGGTGTAACAAATGCGGTTTCCCTTTTCATGCCTCAGAAAAAAACGTCTGTCACTAATGTGTGAATAAAATTTTGTTTAACCAAGTAGAAAGAAATGAAAGTTGATCAGGCGACTTGAATATCCTCAGAGACAGCTGATAAAAGACTGTGATCGTCTTTAAAGAAGTATTTCTGAGATTACGTATTTTGTTTGGGCTCAAAAATATACTGATCAAAAGTAATCTCAAATCTAAAGTCCTCTTAATCAATCGTTTGCAAGTGGATAGATTTAAAATTGGTCTATAAAGCTATTAAGGGATCGGGGCTTGATACATATCAGACTTGCTGGTCAGGTACAGCTGGTTTACTCAGTGTTCCCAGAACCCGAACTTAAGGAGGGACGTAGCACTTACAGGTGCTACTTGTACACTGCTATTTATTTCATTAATTCAACTCAACAAGTGAAACTTATTAAAAACACAGTGATATACTCTAAATGTATATTTTTGTTAATTTTGATAAGAAAAAAACAAGTTTCTTAGAATATTTGAACACTAAATAAGACAAAAAAAAAAAACAAATTATATTATAGTCTACACAATCATTGGGAAGCCTGTTGACTTGACGGGTACCCAGCAGATAGTCATCATCACCTTCCATAAGGACGGTAAGCCACAAAAGGTCATTGCTAAAGAAGCTGGTTGTTCACAGAGGGCTGCATCCAAGCATATTAATGGAAAGCTAATTGGAAGAAAGAAAGTTTGGAGAGTGAAGTTTCCACAGTGATGTTTTTGGGGGTCATGTCATCTACTGTTATTGGTCCATTGTGCTTTATCAAGTCCAAAATCAGTGCAGCCATCTTTCAGAACGTTTTCAAGCCCTTCATGGTTACCTCTGTTAATTTTCCAGCAGGACTTGACACCTGCACCCCAGTGTCACACTGGTGCAGTAAGTCATGCAAAAGGAGTCCAGACCTAGTATTAAGTGCATAAACTGTACAGTACATGAAGGTATTTATTGGTAGACATTTCCTTATTAAACATTTTTATAGGTTCTATATATAATATTGTTATTTTGTGCAAAACAAAATTTTGGGTTTTCATTAGCTGTAATCATCAAAATGAGTTGCTTGGAATATATCAGTCGATGTGTAATGAATCTATTTTATGCATGCGTTTTAATTTTAGAATTGAATTACATAAATTTTCAATATCTTAACTTATTGGGATGCACCTAGTTTTTTTATGATCCTTAGCACAGGAGACAACTCCCTGAAGACTCTTTTGGCTTCATTAAATCATTTCATTTTTAAATGTCATTGCAATGTACATGCATTTTGATGTTTCTTTTTTATTAAATAATGCTTCAGTTTCACTTTTATTCTTTTAAGCTATCTCTGTCTTTTAATGTAATTTTTAATTTTTCTTTTTAAACCACTGAACTGTTTAAAAATAATATAAAATTAACTCACCTTGTCTAAAAAAAGAAAGGCAAACAGCCATAGGCGGTCTTTCAGATATTCCTAGTCCTTTACTTTAGTGTATTTCTGGTCAGGGTGATTTATAAACCAAAAGTTTATAATCTCCTTACAGTAACAGAAAGAAAACAAACAGGCAAGCCTGTACTGTTTATTGGACACCCAGCTCTGACTTATAGAATTTCAGATGTAATGTAGAGAAACACACAGAACATCTAATGTGATTAGTTATCACATCAGGGAATGGAGGACACCCCGTTATTTAATAAGGTAACGATGAGTCTTTGCAGAATGACGGAAATCACATTTCCCTGTCAGTGAAAAATAGTTTCTCTAAGCTGATCCGTCCCTCCTGGAAAAGCTCTGCGCTGTACAAGCAATCCGATTCAACATTTTACACGTGCTGACGTCCACACATGTACGGTAGCACTAATGCAAAGTTAACCTGAATGCATGCAAATTTTGTAGACACAACTTCTGTTCTCCGTTCAATTTCAATCAAGTCATTTCAGATTTGTTGGATTTGTGTTGGAAGGGAGGTAATGAACCCCTGAGAGAGTTCAGACGATGATGAGAGCGCGCTGCTTAGAGCTGCCATGAAATATAGAGTAAGGTGATCTGGTCCATTCATTATGAGCCGGAGCCACGCTGCAGAAGGCGTTCGCACAAGAACACGAATACTGTGTGGGAGAACGTGTGAACATGTGTGGCTATGCTTTAACACAGAGATCTTGGTGGCTAAAATTGATGCATAACTGTTGGACATGAGGCTCCTTGTGTGGCTATAGGTCTGCATGTCGAGGTACAGCATCAGGTGTGGACATGAAAGAGGAGACAGTGGCAGAGAAAGAAAAGAAATAGCTGCAGAAACATGTTTTTGTGCTGATAATGACTGTTTGTGCTTTAGAGGTGGTCAGGCTTACCAGCAGTAGTCTAGAAGATGCGGAGGCAACACCGGGATGAAGATGTGCTGCCAGTACATCGGAAAGACCAAAGCCGTTGCACCGTGGACACATGCAGTCAACTGCACAGAGAAAGACAAGAGAAGACAACCTCAGCCCAACTTTTCATGCACATAAATGTCTTATCACTACTTATAAACTAAACAAAACCACAGCAACCATTGTTTCTTCTGGTTTATTAAAATGCGCTTTATCTCTGAAATTTACAAGTGAATCTCAATAAATAAGAATATCATTAAAAAGTTAATAAAAATCAGTCATTCAGTTCAGAATGAGAAACTCATTACACTGACTACACACACTTATCCATCAGAAGCATTTATTTCTATGAATCTTGATGAAGAATCTTTTCACAGAGAAAAATGGGAAAAAGAACACAGACTAAAAGCTAAACTAGCAGACAGGAGGCTTCCTTGACCCTGATGAAAGAGACAGCAGAAGAGAGGAAAGACTGACATAAAAAAGTTACAAATATGTTGACCTCAAGCAAAGCAACATTTGCGTTACTTTAATTGTTGTCCCCTGTTTTGATTTTGTTTGTCTGAAAAATGCATTTTCCTATTAAAAGTGAGAAAGGCAGAGTATTTCTTTTTAAAACGAAATGTGCTGTGACCTGCACAAAAAAAAAGACAACAAAAGAAAGGCAAAAACAGCACTGACAGCAGCCATAAATACTAAACTATCCCAAATACTAAAACTGAGAAATTACAGGAGAAAATATGGAATAATTAACCCCATTTTTAACAAATAATGAGACGAAATCATGGGAAGATGACAAAGCTTTTCAAAGACCTTTTTTACATTGTCAAACCAATATTACACTCAGAATTAAAGTCATTGTCTCCCATTGTCTTAAAGCAAGCATCCCCCTTTCCTGACATGACATGTCACAAAAACTCAGCTATAGTAATGAACTGCAGCACCCACGGATACACACACATACACACACACACTGACACGCAGACGCAGCAGGAGACAGAGGCGTTAGCTCATCCCCCAGATTAAAATAACATGATTAAATATGGAAAGAGAACAGAGGTCTGAGGGGCTCCTGCGGGACTTCATTAGGGCAAATTGCCAAAGAATGAAACATGAGTTAGCCAAGAGAGACTGCGGGCTAGGCCAATACCGCCGGGGCCTCCGCAGCAGCAGCCGCCGTTATACCGCGGCGGCTTCACAGCCAAAGTGTGAAGCGGACACACACTATCACACACGCACAGCTACCAGTAGGCCCCCCTGCTTGCTGACACACAGAGAGTCACAATTGACCGGCCAAAAGCCAGAGAGCGGGGGTGGCTGAAAACAACCGCTGCCAGAGGAAGAGAAGAAGAGAAAGAGGGGGCCCTGCCCGTCTGTGTACACCCTCTGATAAAGCTTGGACATCTAAAACAAAAAAAAACATTCATGTGTTTTTGTGTCCACGTGCACCCCCCCCCCCTCCTATTTGTTTTAACTGCATTCATTTTTCATAACAGCCAGCAACAAAAAGCAATGATTTTTTTCTTATTGTTTTTCACACAGAGTCCCACAATACTTAAGACTTAATCAACATTTAATTGGTGTCTTGCTCTGTGTATCTGCATATGCATATTTCTGCTTCCTGCTGTCTTGAAATGAAACAACAATGCCACGCTCCTGTCAGGATTAATTTCTTGGCAAACAGTTTGTTTTTTTTTGGTTAATTCTGAAAATAAATCAATGCGATGAATATTAATGAGCCGAACTGAGGAGCTTGGCGAAAAGGAGGGCTATCAAAACTATCACACCCCTCTTCTGTCTAGTAAAGGGCCATTAAATCATGATGAAGAGGGGTCACCGAGCTGCCTGTGGACCTACACTGAGACACACATACATGCTGAGTGAGGAGCCAACAGGCGGGTGTATTCCTCCTCTGGGAGTGCGAGACAAGCCCCAGCCATTCGCTGGTACCAGGAGGTAATGGCACAGAACACCTCGCTAACCAACTCCAATTATCTCCACCAGGCCTCAAGGTGAGCCCCCCGACTGGCATGATTTACTCTCAGGTTGAAAGTGAAAACAAGAGTCTCTCTCTGCCTCTCTCCTTCTCAGGCTGGGTGGCTGGGCTCGGGGGAGCCGGCTGGGAAGGGAGTCCGAAACTTAGATTATGATTTATAACGCAAATCTAGATTTCGCTCCTCTTTTATTTGTTATCTCCAAAGCGATGGAGGCAGCAGTGTGCCTTAGATAAAGTAACTTGGAAGGAACTCCACAGGAATAGTTCACATATTTGCTTCTCAAACTCAGATTAATACAAATCCCTGTGTCCTTGTCCAGGTTCTAGAACAAATGAGGCAAAAAGTAAAACGGGAGATAAATTGAAATGGAAAAAAAAAAAAAATCATATCCCTCCTTTTTTTTTTTACTTCATTTAAAGGAGAGCTTCACATGAGAGTGGGTCATGAGAGGCTAAGGCTGATAAAATATTTGCCAGGCTGATAAATAATAGATGAGTGGAGCCAAATGGCTTACACGCTCCACAAAAGACCTGGGTGCTTAATATTCCATTCAATGGAGAATCACAGATACAGTCCCCAAGAACAAATACAGGATTAGGTGCTGGGTCCAGTCCTCAGGGACCAGGGCTCTGCCCGGTAATGAGGGGCTGCCTGCCTCTTATGCTGTGTGTGTGGATGAGTGTGTGTGTTGCCCCCTCCTCTGAGAGAAGCTAACCGATTATACAGCGACAGCCTGCTTCAAAAAGCAGTCAAGGTCTTTGGTTCTGCCCTCAGAGCTTTTTAGTGTGCTGTGGCTTAGGCGCAAAGTGCCTAACGCTGGCTTCTGCAGACCCATTCGGTGAGACTAAAGGACGAACAGAGAGAGGGGAGACAGATGGAGGGACAGAAAGACAGAGAGGGAGGAGGGGAAAGTTGGTGAAGACACAAGGAATAAAGAAGAAAAAATGAAGTCAACTGACACAGGAAGCAAAATCTAATCTGAGACTTCCCACACCGGTTGGTCAAATTCCAAAATAGGCAGCAAAAAGCACTGAGTTCAGTATCTTATGTAGTTTTACTCCCATAAGGTTTTAGGAAAATGCATGACTGTTGTGCTATCCTTACTCCTTAGTCAATCACTTAACCTGGATGGCATTAAATTGACCTCCGGTAATAAAGTAAAAAACCTTGGTGTTATTTTTGACCAGGACATGTCATTTAAATCCCATATTAAACGAGTTTCTAGGATTTCCTTCTTTCACCTCCAACATTGCCAAAATTAGAAATATCCTATCTAGGAGTGACGCTGAAAAACTAGTCCATGCATTTGTTACTTCAAGGTTGGACTATTGTAATTCTTTACTATCAGGATGTCCACAAAATGCAGTTAAAAGCCTTCAGCTGATTCAAAATGCTGCAGCAAGAGTTCTGCTGAAAATTAAAAAGAGAGATCATATTTCTCCTATTTTAGCTTCCCTTCATTGGCTCCCTGTTAAATCCAGAATAGAATTTAAAATTTTCCTCCTCACATATAAAGCCCTTAATAATTTAGCTCCATCATACATCAGAGATCTGATTGGTCCATATGTTCCTAACAGAGCACTTTGTTCTCAGACTGCAGGTTTACTGGTGGTTCCTAGAGTCTCTAGAAGTAGAATGGGAGGCAGATCCTTTAGTTATCAGGCTCCTCTCCTGTGGAACCAGCTCCCAGTTTTAATCCGTGAGGCAGACACCCTGTCTACTTTTAAGGCTAGGCTTAAAACTTTCCTTTTTCATAAAGCTTATAGTTAGAGTGGCTTAGGTTATCCTGAGCTATCTTCCTTATTTTTTTACCTCCGTCTTCTTCCCTCCCTGTTGGTTGGAGTAAGGGGGAATCAGGTTTAGCCTAAACCGGCTCAGTTATGGTTGAGGTGCAAACACACCCTCCATTTCTGCTACCTGTATGACCCCTTCTCTTTTCCAATGGTTATAATCAGTCTGACAGAGAGAGGTATCCCAATCCTTGTGGTTTTTAGTATAACAATGACCATCAGTGGGACCCTTTGTGAGGTGCCTTGAGACGACATTGTTGTAAATAAGCGCCGTTTAACTAAATAATCTGAACTGAAACTATCTGTGTAGTTATGCTGCTATAGGCTTAGGCTGTTGGAGGACATAACGACCACTTTCACCCTCTTCGCTACATTCTCACACTACTCTCCAATTTTGCATTATTTGCTGTTATTTCAGCTTTTAACTTTGTTCTCTCTTTTCTCTTTCTAGAAGCTACACCTGGCCTGGCTCTGTGTCTACCTGTGACACCTTTCTTTAAAGGGGCATCGTCCAAGCTTCTGCTGGCAACAACTTAATGCTCACCCTTTACTGATGATCCACATGGCCCTGTCTTTTAGTGTTTAACCCTTTCTCTCTCCTACACATGGCGATTGACTGAGCTTAACTGTAACTAACTATGTGCTCTCTTTCAGACTCTAACCTTGAAAACTGGCTCAGAGTTTATCTGTTCTTTCTTTCTAGGTGAAACGACTAAAGGAGCTACATCCATTAACATTTACTTTTCCTTCTCATAGAAAGGACTCCTGGATCAGTGCTTCTTTGTTCTCTTTGTGTCTCTGCTCTGTTCTCTCAAACCCCCAGTCGGTTGTGGCAGATGGCCGCTCACACTGAGCCTGGTTCTGCTGGAGGTTTCTTCCTGTTAAAAGGGAGTTTTTCCTCTCCACTGTCGCTACATGCATGCTCAGTATGAGGGATTGCTGCAAAGTCAACGCCAGTGACTGTCCACCGTCTCTACATGCTCATCTGGGAGGAGTGAATGCTGGATGCAATCTGCTGGGTTTCCTTAGACAGAAAAACGTTTTAGGACTAATTGGAATGTATGTACCTGACTGTTGTGAAGTGCCTTGAGACAACATGTGTTGTGAATTGGCGCTATATAAATAAAACTGAATTGAATTGCTTTTCATCATCACAATGTCCCCGCCACGTGACTTGAGCTAAAGCATCTCAGGAACTAAAGTTCACATCATGTGTGGGGATCAGGGGCACTGAAACTGGAGAAGACGTATTCTTTGCATGCAGTGCTTGAAATACACTACATTACCAAATATTGCATTGAGAATTTGAGTCTGAAGTTGATTCAAAGTATTGTGCAGCTCCAACGGCCAATAAAAATCTGCTTAATATCCATTTACAACTATTAAAACAAGTGTAAATTATTAATTATATTTTAAAAGCAAAAAAAATAAAACATTTCATTCAGCAGCGATATCAGCTACCTTGATGGCTACCTAGTGTTTTTTCTCTCATGTGACTCAATGTAGAAAGTTTTTTGTTAAAAATAAAAGCATTTTATTTGTTCTGTATGTTCTTTTTTATTTTTGTGGCACTAGTGGCCTTTATTTTGTAAGTTGACTGAAGGAAATGGGGTGAAGAGAGAGAGGAGAAGACATGCAGCACAGGTCAACAGGTCAGGACTAGAACTTGTGACTGCTCCGTACATGGGTTGCGCACTTTACCCCTGCGCCACCGCCTCGCCAGTTTCTTCTTTTTAGAAATGTTTATATCCAAACACACTTACATAAGCAAATGTTCAAAATATGACATGACTTTGCATGTGGAACCATTAAATATTATTAATGCCTTGCAGAACCATTCATACCCATTCACCTTTTTCACATACAAGCACAACTTAAGTGTATTTTATTGGGATTTTATGTACAGACACAAAGTAGTGCATACCAGTAAAATGGAAATCAGTTTATTTCACAACAAAAATCAGATACATATTCATATGTATTGACCCACCCTGAATCAATACTTTGTAGAAAAATGTTTTGCTGCAGTTAGAGCTGCATTTGTTTTGAGATACATCTCCACCAGCTCTTTACATCTTTTTTTTCAGTTTTTTACTTTCAGGGGTCACCACAGAGAGTCATCTATCTCCATCCACCCTAACCTTGATTCCTCTCTTTTCCAGGACAAACGTCCATCTCTCTAGATTTTCCTCCACCTGTTCCCTGCTCACAGATCACAATGTTATCTGCAAACATCATATTCCCTGGTGATTCCTTTCCAACCTCATCTGTCAACCTGTCCATCATTAAAGCAAACAAAAAGGGGCTCAGAGCCGATCCTTGATGCAGTCCCGCCATGAACTCTTCTGTCACACCTACAGCACACCTCATCGCTGTCTTACAGCTCTCATACATGTCATGCATTTACCTCTCTGCTACTCCAGACCTGTAACACCACAGGCCCTTTCTCTGCACCCTGTCATATGCTTTCTCTAGATCTACGAAAACACAATGCAGCTCCCTTTGACCTTCTCTGTATGTCTCTATCAACATCCTCAATGCAAATATTGCATGTGCAGTACTTTTTTTTTTGGCATGAAACCATAATGCTGCTCACAGATGCTAACTTCTGACCTCAGTGGCATTGTGGTTTCCTACACACATAGATTTGCAAGTCGGCCAGAAAGCTACATGACCAGAGCACCTTCTTCTAAATGTTTACTGTGTCTTGTGGCCAACTGTAAATAGGATTTCCTATAAAGGCCAGACTTGGAGTGCAGAAATAATGGTTGGCTTGCCAATGGAATATCCTACCTGAGACGTGGATCTCTGCAGCTCCTCCACACTCACCATAGGCTTCATGGCTGCTTCTTTAAATTATGCTTTACTTGCCTAACTTTTTAGTTTAGGTGGATTCCTATGTCTTGGTAGATTTACACTTGTGCCATCCTTTTCCCATCTTTGGATAATGGATGGAAAAGTGCTCTGTGAGTTTTTCTAGGTTTGGAATGTTGTTTAATAACCTAGCTGTGCTTTAAAATTCTCCATATCTTTCTCGCTGATCGGTCTGCTGTGTTCCTTGGAGTTCATTTATTTTGTTTGTTCATTAATGTTCTCCAGCAGTCAGCAAATTTTACGCCAAACTTATCAGTGTGAAAACCATGTATGCTTTTCCTTTTACTTTACAATTTTATGTTACATTGTTTTGCAATGTTGAAATCCTAAACAGATGCATTGAGGTTTTTGTTTGTAGCGTGACAAAATGTCAAACAGCTCAGCGAGTATGAATACTTTTGCAGGGCACTTAATATGTATGTGCAGCAAACATCACGCTCAACCCACATCATTATTCTTCACTGGATGCGGAGTGAACATTAAACCACTGAATCTCATTCATGCATTTTGCAATAAACAATAAAAGAAGACTTAAAAGATACAAAATATACTCTGCTTTTCTGTTCTGAAGAGTCTTACTGAAATTGTTCGACTGTAAAGAAAACAGATTGCAGAAAAAACGACTGCTGCTGCTGCAGGCAGTGTACTTTAATTTGACAGGAAGAATGGTATCAACATAGCTTCTCAACCTTCTCACACCAGTTTTAAACGCTCATTTCCACTCAACTAGCCTTTTACTTCCAAACCTATACCCACACACTTTCCAAACTCAGCCCTACAGTGCCTTGCAAACATATTTATATGCACTGAAAATGTTAAATTTCTTCACATTACTACAAATATCTATGCATTTCATCTGGCTCTTTTTTTTTTTTTGAAGGAAAAGGAAAATTACGTGTTTATTTTTATTTGTTATAACTAAAAATGCGTTTCTTTTTAGCCCAATTTACTGTGATGCCCTTAATTTAAATCCAATGCAACCAGCTTCATCTAGAGGTCACCTAATTAGCAAATAGAGTCCATCTGTATGCAATTATATCTCAGTGTAAATCCAGCTGTTCTGTGAAGGCTTCAGAGGTTTGTTGGAGGACATAAGTGAACAAACAGCGTCCTGAAGATCAATGAACCCAGCAGACTGGCCAGGATAATGTTGTGGAGAAGATTAAATCATGTTCAGGTTATAAAACAATACCCTAAGCTTTGGAAATTTTACAGAGTAAACTACAACTACAAATCTACCAAGACAAGGCTGTCCACCTAAACTGTGGAAGGAGAACCTTCATCAGATAAGTATTCAGGAGGACAATGTATCTCTGGGAGAGCTGCAGAGGTCCACAGCTCAGGTAGGAAAACCTGTTGGCAGGACATTAAGTGTACCACTCCACAAAACTGGCTTTTATGGGAAAGTGGCAACAATGTTGAATTGTTTAAAGACGGTTAAAAGAGTTCCTGTATGCAGTGTGCCACAAGTCATGTAGGGGACACAGCAAAACATCGAGAAGAAAGTGTCCTTCTCTAATGAGACCAAAATTACACTTTCTGGTCAGCATGTAAAACAATTAAACTAAAACGGTAATTTACTGCTAACACACGCCTTCTGCGAAACATGGTGTAGACAACGTCATGCTGTGGGGATGGTTTTCCTTAGTAGGGACAGGATAGCTGATCAAGGTTGATGGGAAGATGGCTGGAGCTAGGTACAGAGCAATCCTGGAAAGAAATCAGATGTGGCAAAACCCTCAACATACACCCAGAGATAAAATGTGTTAGAGTGGCCTAGACAAAGTTGAAAGAATCTGTGATAACACTTAAAAATTGATGTTCAAAGATGCTCTCCACTGAGTCTGACTGAGCTTGAACAATTTTGTTAACACACACCCACGACTGAAATGGTTCAAGGTCATACAAAGACAGGTTACTATTATATTAATGTGGCCTGCCTACTTTGATGCAGGATCCTTCTTGATTTAATAAAGTTAATCACGTAACTAAGCTCTCGTCTTGAGATATCCTTTTTGTGGAGCAAATCTGCCCTGGCACATGCAGGCAACCAGCTCTTCTTTATGGTAAGCCTGAATGCCACGACAGAACACACATAAAAACCATTATGCTAAGATTGTTTGTTAAAATAAAAGTTAGAAATCATGTATCATTTTCCTCACACTGTTGGTTTATCACCTAAAATCCTAATAAAATACATTGAAGCTTTGTGGTTGATATGGGACAAAACATGAAAAACCCAAACAGGTATGAACACCTTTGTAAAGCAATATATCTCTTTCTTCCTTTTCTACTCCAGGTTATTGGTGTTTGTTACAATTTCCTCTTCTTCCTTATTTATCCTGTTACTTTATCGCTGTGTTGGCCCTTCCCTCCTAGGCACTGAGTAAGTTACCAATTATGCACGCTCTGCTTTCCACCGTGTTGACAAATGCTGGTGTCAAGCTTGGTAAGGGCACAAGTGTGCCACGAACAGGTATGTTGCAATGGGAGAGAAAGAGAGGGCATGCAGTGCGGTGCATGTAGCAGCTAACGTCAGGCCTCCCACACGTGTACACATGTCGACCGACTCTCTCACAGGAAGCCAGAAGGCATAAGAGGAAAACACCTGCAAGTATTTGCAAGACAAACATGCACACATGCACATTTACAAATATACAGTCGCACCAAGAACACAGGACACATGAGGATGGGGCAGATTAGTCTATCAAGGACAAGGAGAGGAAGGTATTGTGGAAGGGCTATATAGGGGGAGGATGTCCTGATGTTCTGCAGTTGCCCAACAACTGAAAGACACATTAGGACTCCTAGGAAGAGGAAGGCAATGTCAGAAAGAAAGAGGTGTAGCAAGAGAGTGAGAGACAGATGGACAGAAAATAATATGTCACAGGAAAAGTATAACTAAGATAGAGAGAGCTGGAAGAGGCAAAGAGAAGTCAGCGAATGAGAGAAGAGGAACAACAGAGGGAAAAAGCAGGAAGCCAGCAGACAGCTGGCACTCTAGGGCACGGTGGATGGATAGCTCCTTGTTAGCATAGGCCTGACAGCCTGATGAGAGGGCTGCTGTCAACCGGCGCTGGCCGATAGGCAGGGCAGAGGCAGGGCTCGAGAGCTGGGGGTGGGGGGAGGGGGGTCAGGGTAGATGAAAGACATGGGTGGGGGTGGCGGCAGCAATGGTGGGGTCCTCCCTACTGACTAGTTAGAAGAAGGGCCGATGCACCCCTATTATACGGGCCTATGACAAGGCTCCACACACGACTGGCTGCCCCTGCACCACCACCACCAACTGGCTTTTTAAAAACAGCGGTACCATTCACCTTTGGTCACAAAACAGCAATAAGTCAAGTGGCGCATGGTTGTAAGATCATGATTTATTCCTTTGCTTTCGGCTGCTTGCAAGACATGGCAGCCATGTACCGACAAACTGACATGGAGTGTTCACTGGGGGCTTTAACACAGGCAGCACCTAGTGAAGGCAGAATATATATAAATACATGAGCAGCGATGTGTCTGATTTTTTTTTCCCATTTTCTATCCTATGTTTCTGCTCGGCTGAGACGCTGGAGAGGCAGAGGTGGTGGAAAGCAGCTGAATGTAACTAACAATGTTTCCAACAATATCCTCCAATATCTCCTTTTATACATCATCTATCTGTGGGATCAGACTATAGAAATATAACCCTTCCATCCAATGAGTGATAACACTCATTTTTACATAATGCTGTGCCAAACTGTGACAGCAATTACACATCTCTCATCCTTTAAGGTGTTTGATCACATGACAATAGCGCGGGTAATGAGTGGAGATATTTTCGGTTAGGTGCGTATGTATACACTTAACTGGTTTCAAGAATCATGGCAGCCATTTGTGCTTGAACTAGGAGGTCAATCTAGCCCAACAGCAAAAATAACACATCACAAGAGCGGTAATAACACTAGGGCTGCGAGTACTCCCAGTGGGAATGTGAAAATACCTTTGTACTACATCGCCTGACATATATAGCTACCAAACCAAAACACTTCTCCCCGAGGAAGATGGATGGATAGATGACTGGATGAAGAACTGCAGAGCATGAAAGGCTTATTGAGGTAAAGGTCTGATGTTGAAGCTCCTAAAATATTCTCCCGGCATATATTTGCAATAAAAGCAAAGCATGGTTTGTCTTCAAGTTACAGAAAGCTGTAAATCACAGCCCTTCTTCGTTCTAAAAAGGAAAACACTCTCACCCCCGGGTCTTATAATTTACATCATGTTCTGCTTGTGTCACAGCACAGGGTGCTGCCTCGGCTGAGGTGCTGTCGGTCTGAGCTACGGAGGGGGAGACAGGTGAAATTCTCAGAGGGATGGGTAATCTTTACAGCTCCTCCTGATTATAGCTCCAGCGGGAGACCTTGGGAACTGTTCCCTTCAGCACCCAACACCAGCAAAGGTCCCCAGCTGTTAAACCTTCTGCAGACTTAGATTAGATTGCACTGCCAGGAGAAGCTAAGCTACACATACAAATAAAAGATGGATGACATCAATTCCCTCTCCCATTTAATCTGTCATAAACATTTGGCTTTGCCTCATCAGCAAACAAGATAACACAGGAGAGGAAGAGGGGGAGATGGACACACAGAGTTCCTCCCTCATACACACAGAAATGACTCTAAATTACTGAAGTAAGCTAAGACATGTAATAACAGATACTTTAAGGCGTTTTGGACATTAATATGCTGTGGTTATATGGTACAAAGAGTCACATAAAACCCAGCTTCAGCCCGAATTTCACAGCCTGTCAGAGCTGGGTGATTAAGGGGAAGGGTGGAGGGTGGAGGGATTGCTTCAACTCTGTGTGAACAACTATCAAGCCATGTCAGATAAATATTCCTATCGTAATATTTAGGGTATGAAATCCAGCTGGAATATTGATGAGGGAAATCATGTTCAATCTATTCCCACACTTAAGTTAGATCCAGTTGTAGTGGGATAATTTGGCATATGAATTAGATTTAAAGCATGACAGTGCAGGACTGTAAGTTAGCAACATCCTATTTAAATTATTATTGAAGTGCAGAAATCATGCATTAACAAACACAGCTGCATTTTATGAATAAACATTTTGTATCAAAATTGTTTATTTTTTTCATCCTTTTGTGTTTTTTCCCCTTCAATCAGAGCACACTGTTTTTGGTCATTTTTAACTTGAGGAAATCCAAAAAGTCAGGAGT
The DNA here is from genome assembly GCF_021462225.1 of Girardinichthys multiradiatus. Classification (NCBI taxonomy): domain Eukaryota; kingdom Metazoa; phylum Chordata; class Actinopteri; order Cyprinodontiformes; family Goodeidae; genus Girardinichthys; species Girardinichthys multiradiatus. The sequence goes on along the minus strand of NC_061802.1, from coordinate 11,620,917 downwards.
TAACCCTAAGTTTCAGACTGCTTAACAATGTACAGTTGCTTGTCAATAAGTTAGAATATATACTCACCGGCCACTTTATTAGGTACACCTGTCCAACTGCTTGTTAATGCAAATTTCTAATCAGCCAATCACATGGCAGCAACTCAATGCATTTAGGCATGTAGACATGGTCAAGATGATCTGCTGCAGTTCAAACCGAGCATCAGAATGGGGAAGAAAGGTGATTTAAGTGACTTTGAACGTGGCTGCTCTGAGTATTTCAGAAACTGCTGATCTACTGGGATTTTCATGCTAGGGTTTACAGAGAATGGTCCGAAAAAGAGAAAATATCCAGTGAGCGGCAGTTCTGTGGGCGCAAATGCCTTGTTGATGCCAGAGGTCAGAGAAGAAAGGCCAGACTGGTTTGAGCTGATAGAAAGGCAACAGTAACTCAAATAACCACTCGTTACAACCAAGGCATGCAGAAGAGCATCTCTGAATGCACAACATGTCGAACCTTGAGGCAGATGGGCTACAGCAGCAGAAGACGACACCCAGTGCCTCTCCTGTCGGATAAGAACAGGAAACTGAGGCTACAACTCACACAGGCTCACCAAAATTGGACAATAGAAGATTGGAAAAACGTTGCCTGGTCTGATGAGTCTCGATTTCTGCTGCGACATTCAGATGGTAGGGTCAGAATTTGGCGTCAACAACATGAAAGCATGGATCCATCCTGTCTTGTATCAACGGTTCAGGCTGGTGGTTGTGGTGTAATGGTGTGGGGGATATTTTCTTGGCACACTTTGGGCCCCTTAGTACCAATTGAGCACAGTCTAACTGAGTATTGTTGCTGACCATGTTCATCCCTTTATGACTACAGTGTACCCATCTTCTGATTGTTACTTCCAGCAGGATAATGCACCATGTCATAAAGCACGAATCATCTCAGACTGGTTTCTTGAACATGACAATGAGTTCACTGGACTCAAATGGGCTCCACAGTCACCAGATCTCAATCCAATAGAGCACCTTTGGGATGTGGTGGAATGGGAGATTTGCATCATGGATGTGCATCCGACAAATCTGCAGCATCTATGTGATGCTATCATGTCAATATGGACCAAACTCTCTGAGGAATGTTTCTAGTACCTTGTTGAATCTATGCCACGAAGGATTAAGGCAGTTCTGAAGGCAAAAAGGGGGTCCTACCTGGTACTAGCAAGGTGTACCTAATAAAGTGGCCGGCGAGTGTAATTAAAAAGTTTATTAAATTCAAGAATAATCACTAAACATAGACCCATTTATGTCTATTTCTGTTAATATTAAAGATTATGACAGTAATTAAAAACTCAAACGTTTGTTTCCCAGAATGTTACACAAAACCAGTGAAAAAACATTTTAACACAGAAATGTTATGTTAAGGCATAAACATTAATAGAGAAGACTGACAGTCATCGACAAGGAGGATGTGTCCACAAAGATGTGATTGCTAAACAAACTAGCTGATTCACATAGTGCTGCATCCGAGAATATTAATGGAACGTTGTGTGGAAGGAAAACGTGTGGTGGACAAAGGTGTAACCGGAGCCTTAAAAGGATTGTAAGGCAAGGATAATTCAACAGTTTGGGGAAGATTCACAAGCGTGAACCACCACACACTGTCATTCCTCGTATTAAGCAAATCTCCAATCTTCAATTCAATTCAATTCAAATTCAAAAATACTTTATTAATCCCAAAGGGAAATTAAATGTTGTTATAGCTCATTATGTAGGTTTCTTCAAAGAGCCGTTGTAGATGCTGATGGCTGTGGGCAGGAAGGATCTCCTGTAGCGCTCCGTCTTACAGCAGATCTGAAGAAGCCTCTGACTGAAGACACTCTGTTGTTGTAGGACAGTCTCATGAAGAGGATGCTCAGAGTTCTCCATAATGTTCTTCATTTTATGAAGAATCCTTCTTTGCACAATTATCTCCAGAGGTTCCAGAGGAGTCCCCAGAACCGAACCAGCCTTCTTTATCAGCTTGTTGAGCTTTTTTAAGTCCCTGGCTCTGATGCTGCTTCCCCAGGAGATGATGGTAGAAGAGATCACACTTTCCACAACAGACTTATAGAAGATATGCAGCATCTTGCTGCAAACACCAAATGACCTAAGCTTCCTCAAGAAGTACAGTCTGCTCTGTCCCTTCTTGTAGATGGCTTCACAGTTGCATCTCCACTCTAGTCTGTTGTCCAGGTGAACACCGAGGTATTTATACTCCACCATCACCTCCACTTCTTCTCCCATGATAGAAATAGTTTTTGACTTATTCCTGTTTCTCTTAAAATCTACAATCATCTCCTTTGTTTTAGTTACGTTCAAGATGAGATGATTGTTTCCACACCATGCCACAAAGGGGTCCACCACCTTCCTGTACTCAGCTTCTTGTCCATCTCTGATCCACCCCACGACTGCAGAATCATCCGAGTATTTCTGCAGATGACAGGAGTCTGTCTTGTACTGGAAGTCTGAGGTGTACAGAGTGAAAAGGAATGGTGAGAGTACCGTCCCCTGTGGTGCTCCTGTGCTGCTGACTACCTGGTTAGACTCACAACCCTTCAGTCTCACAAACTGTGGTCTGATTGTCAGGTAGTCTTTCATCCAGGAGATTGTTGAGGCCTCCACCTGAGTCTTCTGGAGTTTCTGACAAAGCAAATCAGGTTGGATTGTATTAAATGCTCTGGAGAAATAAAAGAACATGATCCTCACAGTGCTACTGACTTTGTCCAGATGACAGTGGGTTTGTTGAAGCAGGTGTATGATGGCATCTTCAACTCCAACTCCACAGCGATAAGCAAACTGAAGGGGGTCCTGATGGTTTACTGTTTGCTTACTCAGGTGGGCCAATAGGAGTCTCTCTAGGACCTTCATAATGTGAGATGTCAGGGCAACAGGTCTATAGTCATTGAGGACTGATGGGTGAGTTTTCTTTGGTACCAGAACAAGACAGGAGGTCTTCCACAACACCAGAACCTTCTTCTGGGCCAGGCTAAGGTTGAAGAGGTGCTGCAGAATCCCACAGAGCTGCTCTGCACAGTCCTTCAGGACTCTAAGGCTGACATGATCTGGACCTGCAGCCTTATTCTGATTCAGTCTCTCCAGTTGCATCTTCACCTGACTTCTTGAGACACACAGGTGGAAGGGGGAAGCAAAGGAAGCATCAACATCTTTTGTTATGGTTGAAGGCAAACATGTAGAAGCAGAAGGGTCCATGGCTGAGGTGGAAGATAAACCATTTGAGGTGTTACTGGACAGCTGTGGATCCTGTGGGTCAAAGGAGGGTGGAATGTCTGTTTGGCTGTGAGCAGGAGAGGAGGATGCTGAGCTTGTTTCTGAATTGAACCTATTGAAGAATGTGTTCAGTTCATTGGCTCTGTCCAGACCTCCATCGGTCTGATCATCCTGCTGCTTGAAGCCTGTGATCTTCTCCATCCCTGACCACACATCTCTGATATTGTTTTGCTGGAACTTGCTCTCCAGCTTCTTCTTGTATACCTCCTTGCTGTCTCTTTATCTTGACTTTAAGTTGCTTCTGTATAATCCTCAATAATTCTCTGTCTCCCTTTCTGAAGGCTCTTTTTTTCTTGTTAAGCAGGTCCTTCAGGTCACTGGTGATCCAAGGTTTGTTATTGGGGAAGCATCTCACGGTTCTGGTGGGGATGATGTTATCCACACAGAAGTTTATATAGTCGGTTACACACTCAGTCATAGCATTGATGTCCTCTCCATGTGGCTGGCACAGTGCGTCCCAGTCTGTAGCCTCAAAGCAACCTTGCAGAGCTTCTTCAGCTTCCTGTGACCATTTTCTCACAGTCCTCTTTATTACAGGTTGTCTCTGAACAAGAGGCTTATATTTCGAGCAGAGAAAAACAAGATTGTGATCTGATTTGCCTAGAGGAGATCTTGCTGTAGAGATGTATGAGTCCTTGACATTTGCATAAAACAAATCCAGTGTTTTGTTTTCTCTGGTAGAGCAGCTGACAAACTGTTGAAACGTTGGAATCTTGGAATCCAATCTTGAACAAACCTCAGAAGATTCTAGGAGGGCTAAGGGTTAAAAATGATTGGACTGTTACTCAGTGGTCAAAAGTCCTCCTTTCAGATTAAAGTAAATCCTGTCTTTCATCTCAAAATCAAGATCCCAGAGTTGACAGAAAGAGTGGAGGGGCTCAGAATCCAAGCTGCTTGAAATCCAGTGTGAAGTTTCCACAATCAGTGATGATTTGTTGATCTACCTGGTATCTACCAGGAAATCTTAAGAGCATTCCAGGCTTCCTTCTGCTGACAAGTTTTATGGAAATACTAATTAAATTTTCCAGCAGGACACGGCACCTGACCACACTGCTTAAGGTACCAACAGGTGCTTTATTGACGATGGTATCACCGTGTCTGATTGGCCAGCAAACTGGCTGATCCTGAACCCCATAGAGAATCTATGGACAATTGTCAAGAGGAAGATGAGAGACACCAGACCCAACAATGCAGAATGCCTGACGGCTGCTTTTAAAGCAACCTGGGCTTCAGTTACAACTCAACAGAACCACAGGCTGATTGCTGCCATGCCACGCCACACTGATGGAGTAATTCATGCAAAAGGAGCCCTGACCAAGTATTGAGTGCACATACTGTAGAGTACATAGACATGCTTTTTAGTTTGATTTAGTATTTTCATTTTCAGAGGAACCGAATTAAAGTTGTAACCCCTAACCATCAAAGTTAATAAATGCTTGAAATATATCAGTAGGTGTTCGTCTCCCCTTTTGAATGATTGAAATACATCAGCTATTTCATTTTAATTTATTGAGACACACCTGTTTAGACTACATAAAAACTAACAATACTGCTTGCAAACATGAAAGCTCCTAAACATAAATTGATTAAAAATCCTAAAATAAACATAACAGCAAGATTAATATTTTAAGGAAACTATCCTTTAGGTTGATGCTATATTCTGGTAGTTTACCCAGCTTATTTTAAGCCAGTGCCTACGAGGCGAGGCTGGATAACTCCGAACTAAAGGACGCCCCAGGAGGAAGGAACTCACAGTGCTAAGCTTCCTGGAGGTAATGATGATGCGTCGTTCATGCAGCATACTGGCGTAGAGCTGGAGCATGTTGTTGACGTCCACAGCCACAAAGTACTCAGTCAGGTTCCTCTGGAGATAGACGAGCGCAAAAAATGGTTTTAGGTAGCAAAATGTCAACAGTACATCACCGCACAGACTGTGAGAAAGCCTGATTATCTGCCAAAGCACTGTAAAAGTACACTACTACAGAGACTGATTTACATCAAAAATAAATGGAAAGAAATACGAGTTTCAGCTGTATTTATGCCTGTGATCTATCAACAGTCAGATTTCGAAACCAGATCACATTTCACTCAACGTCAGCCTGGGAGACTGATAATTGCTGTCATCTTGTGTCCCTTGCCATAAAAATTTGAGCTCGAATTTAAACACAAAAATCAACAAAGGCCATGTGCTCAGTTTGACTCTTCTACACCAATCACTGAACTTCAACATTAAAGCACAAGCACCACAGGAGATAAATCTGAAACAAGAGGATGATGCAATAATTTCAAACGGTGACATGTGTGTTCGATTAAAAACGATTAGAGGCAGAGATGTTTCCATAAGGGAGGGATTTCTCCTTCATCTCCTTTAGTCTCTTTTTCTCCTCCTTTCCATGAGCACTTACACTCTCTGGGATGGTTGGCAGTCCATTGATATCCGGGGCGATGAAGTAGGAGTGCTGCGAAAACACAAACATGCAGGAAAGAGAAGAGGGAAGGTCACAAGTGAGGCATACCACTCATGCAGAGGAGAACGAGGGGGAAGAGGGGAGAAAAGGGCCGTTCACTTTGTTCTATGATTTATGGCTCATCTTCAGCTCTGTCTATATGAATTGCTGAGCTGGTGTCTGAACCCTGGCAATGCTTTTATCAGACCTGCAGAACAGTGAAAGCTGAATAGCAGCTCTGCTCCCCACAGACACACACTGTGGTGATGTCTCCGGTGGAAAACTGAGTCTTTATTTAAGCATTAAAAAGGTTTTTGGAGCACCAACACACAATGAAGTACATGTGCACACTGGCTTCCCCGTACACACACACTCAGGTTGTTTAGAGGATCACAGAGCTGCCTGTTTCACTTTGGGAGAGCAGGGCAGGTTCAGTGTTCAGATCAAAGGGGCCTGAGAGAGGTGCTGTTTGCAGGTAGACAAACACACTGCTGCATCTCTCTACACACACTCCTGTATCCATGGTACACCTGCATTTCTCTGGGCCATCATTCAATCATCTGTTGCAGGTCGTTGTAAAAATCCACTGTGATGTCTGGGAAATTTCTCATGTAACAATTTTGTAAGAGTTCAGATTTATTACTAATATTCTTAATAAAGAGCTAATTTAAAAACATTTCATCGTTTCCTCAAATAGTCGACAATCTCTTCTTAGGGTTGGGGCCCCTCTGCAAGGAAGATGGACGTGAAAACAAGAAATGCTTTGAAAACAATAAAAACATTATAAAATAAGACAAAAATAAGATAAAAAAGGGTTAAAACAATATCAAATCCCCAAATAAAGGCAGTACACCAGATCTGAAACTAGATGTTTTCATACAATGTTGAAAAAGACAATCGGCTTTTTCCCTGTCTGCCAATAAATCTGACAAAGCGTTTCTTATTTTAGGCCACTTAGTATTACCAACATTATTTCTATTTGCTAAATGCCAGAAGAATAAGAGATTTTTTTTACTTCTTCACAAATTAAGGTCACTTTGCCTTTAAACAATTTGTTAAGGCACAGATGACAAAGTCATGGATCTGTAAGCTTCTTATAGGTTAATTCATTAAATTTGAGTTCAGTGGAGGAAAGACTGAATTGTTGTTAAGGCAGCGCCTCAAACACTCTGCTTTCCTGCTCATTTGAAAAAGCAACATAAAAAGCTAGGTTACAGTTTGCAAATGCACTGAAGGAAAAAAATAAAGTTTTTGGAGACATGTTCTGTGGTCTAATGGAGCTAAAATTGAGGAGCGGCCATAACGACTGTCATTACATTTGAAGTAAAAGGGGCGGAGCCTGCAAGCCTGAGGACACAATCCCAACTATGAAGTAAGGAAGTGGCAGCATCATGTTGCGGGGGTGAAGGAGGGACTGGTGCATTTACCAAAATAGATCAACAAAATAAATTTCCATCTGTAAAGAGAACTTTGGACCACCGAGCTACGGTCCAGTTTTTTATCCTTATAGCAGCATCTCAAGACAGCTGGCAGGAAGTTACACCTTGGGTCTCCAAAAGGGACAGTTACCCTAAGCCTACAACCAAATTAGATACAAAAGGGCTTGAGGGCAACAGAGTCAGTGTTTTGGAGTAGCCATCGCAAAAACCTGAACTCAGTCAGGAACCCGTGAACTGAAAAGATGAATCAGGAAAGTTTTAGTCTGATCAGAGTGCAAAACAAATGTCTGTAAAATGTCTTTTTCTACAGCGTATGTAAACTTCTTGTTTTAGCTGTATATAATAAAACACAAATATATTATACCAAAGAAAATAATTATGAATAACAAGAATTAAAATAGAATCAGAACCCTCAATTACTCAATTACAAATAAAGGATATTCGTTATTGTGGAGACAAAAACACCAACACAAGTTAAACCATGCAGAAAACGTGGAAATAATAAAAAAGATTTTTAAAAGACATTTGTTTAAAACCACTTTGTAATAGTTTATTCTGGTCTTACTCTAAGCAACAATTTATACCTATTTAATTTAACATTGCACAAACAAGCTTTATTATATCGCATTTTATTGTTTAAAGAAATATCAGAAGTAGGAAAAAGACATTGTATTTCAAAAATAGGCCTGAAGTTTTTCCATTCGAATGATGAGTAGATACTCAAGTCTCAGGTCAAGTCCCAAGGCCTAAACTTTTAATTTAGTCATTTGACCAGATATGTAATTATTTACAGAACATAGGTTATCAGATATGATAAAAATTCACAAGCTTATTCTTCGTTAATTTCCCCACTGTGGGACAATAAAGGATGTTTCTATTGTATTCTATTCCATTTATTTAGCAGAACAAGCAGAAAGTGAAACTGAACTTTAAAAGTGAAAGAATAGAAAATATGGGCTGACTTTGTATTCACAATACATTTTAATATAAACCCAGTAAGGCAACAAGACAAATATAATTTAGAGGGTATTTTTAGTTATTTAAAGAAATATCATCTGGTTATCGCATTTAGCCAAGCTATATTAAAATATCTGACAGTTCAGGTTTCACGCATTGAACAATGATCTACTTTTTCATTTAATTATATTTTATCTGTTAGACAAAAAATACGTGATTGTGATCATTTCATCACACTTTTGTCTTCTGGTTTGTTTTATTTAACTCTTTTGTTCATGCATTCAAAGTAACTTTACGAGTCTCGATTTATCATTCCTGATTTATCTTCAAATGCTGAAGGAAGCTGAACGTTGCTTTTTCATGTGTAGCTTTTAACCCTTTGTATACTGATTTGTTTCTTTTTCACCACCTCATATCTGTAAATAAATCAAATTATCTTAGATTGACTGTATTTCTTCATGGTACCCTTCTGCAACTTCACTGGATGTTGTCTTATTTTGGGATTCTGGGGAATTAAAGGGGCTGGAAATTAGATAAATTAATGGTAGTTGGTTTAATAAACATATAAGGGGGTAAATTACGTGCAACTTAAGCCCACAAATACAGAAAAGACTAAAACCAACACTATATTTTTCCTCTAAGTGGGTGTACATTAGGTGATAAACACACGAAAACAATAATCATGAGTAAACACTTGTTTTTATTCCCAGGGGATGGTCATTGTTGAAGATGAGGCAGTACAAACAAACACTAAACTGGAACCAACATGCAGGGCTGTGCCTTCAAGTTGTGATCTTTATTTTTTCTAAGAAAAAAAAGGTAAATATGCATTCAATCTTTTTTATATTCTAATATATTCACCCCACTTCATGGAACGTGAAATATTAACATCTACTGTACACAGCTTTGGTTACAATAACATGTATGCAATAAAATTTTACTTCTATTTGGGGTATTGATTTGTTCCTACTTCCAAGCACCAAATGTGTCACAATATAGTTGTTTTGTAAATATTAGCTGAATAATTATTAATTAGCTCTAGAGATGCACAGAGAAACCTGCTGATGACAATTTTCAGCTTGACCAGTCGGAAATGTAAAAATCTGATCTTTTTCAGATCAGTGGTTGCAACATGCATAACATATTCACACTGACAACAACCCTCTTCACTGTGGAAGACGCTACTGAGTGAAGACTAAAAAAAATTTTTATTAGCATCAGTGAAGTGTTTAGAAATGGAGTGAGGAGAAGCAGAATAAATGTAAATGGTTGGGATTTGTGTCTGGAGTTCATTCATGGTGCGAGAGTGAGAGCAAGACTTTCAGCAGGCAACAGCAAGGCTAATTTGAGTATAGAAAACTTGCTTTGTTATATAAAAACCTGCTTTTCTCTGTCTATCATGCAAAATAATATTTTCTGATTTTTATTAGCACAGTCACATGAAAGGCTGAAAAATGAGTTTTAGTTGTAGCTAACTGAAATATTTTTATTAAATTTATCTGAAGCTTCAGTTCCTAAAAAGAAAAGACTCGCGAATTCTAGATCTGGTCTTCCAGAGTTTATTTACAAAACTTTACATGAAACAATTTTAAAGTGTGTCTAAGTTGGTACATCTGAATAATCTCTGTCTGCCAAGTAGAAGGAATAACTGCTTTCGGCTAACTAAAACGAAGAGGATTAAAAGAATAGTTTAAATAGCAGCGGTTGCAGATATACAAATTGTACTAAAAGATCAGGGACTTGGGGTCATACCTCTGAGACTAAGGACAGCTACTGAAAACCAAATAAAACAACTACAGTGGAGTCTGATTCATATTCTTTGTTTTCCTGTGCTTTGTGTGCTAAATTATGTTCCCCTGTTGGTCTACAAACTCATGGCACTGTGATAATCAGAAGACACGTTCCTCAGTGCAGCCGTGGCTTTCATTGGTTGTCTGCATGCTTATCAGCCCCTTTACTTGTTCTTTCGAAGACTTGTTTATACAAAAACACATTGAAAGTGGGTTAACTGGAAAGGCATCAAGGAGATTTCTTGAGTACAATTGCCTTTTGCTTTAAACATAAAGAGAAGGGAAAAAAAACTTTTGATTTTTAGAGAGAGAGAATATAGCAGAGTGGAAAGACATTAATCATTTACAAAGTTTGATTGTTTTCCAGAGGAGAAGAAACACACACCAAGGCCCAGGATAGTTTGTTTTTGTTATATTTAAAAAACGATAGCGTAGCTTATATGGCCAAATTGGAAATCAGTGGCTCCCATGCGATTAGTATAGAAGCAGTTTCATATTTCACAACAGCATCCTTCCCTCCACCAGTCTCTGCCGCTCACTCATTCCTCTCCACTCACCGGCTCGTTGCTTCGCTGATCTCTCAGTGCTTGCCCAGTGGCAATACACAACCGCTTATTCTTGCACAATAAGACAGAGAGAGAGCAAAACAGGGTTTACACATGAAAGGGGGACAAGGCTTCTGCTCTTGGCTGCCATGATAAAATAAAATAAAAAGGTTTCTGTAAGGGAATAATTCTGCTTTATCAATTAAATATTAAACCAGTGGCTTCTCTAGGAAAGAGATGAAGCTATCACCTCTGTTCTCCGGGGCCGCCTTCAGAATGAGGCTCTGAGATGGAGATAAAGGTTTTTTCTAGAGATGCACCCATCAGGCTGTCTGGAGCCTACACGGATTCTGGTTTTCTTTGAGGTTTAACTTGCAGATTCAAATTTTGACCAATTCCATGTTTTTTCTTTTGGACTAAGGAGTGTTAACACATAAGAGAAAAAATGTGCTGCAGGTTCTTTGATAGAATGCAACAGAAAATGAATGAATTAAAAGAATATGACTATTAAGGCATCAAAGCATCTTCCCCTGCCCTTGATCTGATTTATATTAAAATCACAAGGGGAATCAAAATCATGGTGTTTATATCCCATAGTTTATTTCCCTATATGAAACTCGTATTTCACATAGTGTATTTAATATATAGGAAAAAAGCCAAATTTTTCCAGTATTTAACCAATCAGAGCAAATCAAGGGAAAGTCATGCGATTCCAATCTCTAGCCAATAGATTTGTGCATCTCTATGCAGTATAGAGCAAGTCCTGTAAATGAACAGATCAATGAACAACACAAAAAGACGACAAGAGCTAATACACTTTGACAATGGAAACACATTTAATCTAGAGATGCACCGATCAGCCTTTTCCAGGCAGATGCCAATGTTCTTTGAAATCTGACCTGCCGATTCCGATTTTGAACTAGGGTTGCAACTAATGATTCGTTTGCTAATCGATTAATCTTTCGAGTACTTTTTCGATTAATCGCTTAATAGTCGGATAGCAAGAGGTGCCTAATAGATTTTTTACAGAATTTGAACAAGGTCAAGTAAAAGCTATGCAACTTGAGGAGTTCTATATAGATCATATTTACAAAGGTTTTTCATCTTAAATGCAAAATCTTTAATTTGTACAATTTTCACCTAATTACTGCTCTGAGTGGGTTTCCCTTTTAGCAAATGCAATGTTTTAGAGTCTGTATAATCCTGTTACTGATTATTCAATCACTAAATTAGTTGACGATTATTTCAATAATCGATTAATCACAATTAGTTAAATTAAATGTTTCAGCCTTATTTTGAACGATTATACAGTTTTTACCAAAGGCCTAAGACACATAAAAGAGAAAGAAAATGATGCAGGTTCTTTGATCGAAGAAGTAGATTAAAAGAGAAAATAAACAAAATATAAGATCATCCCCTTTATGTTTTAAAGCATATGTTTCTAAGCTTCATTGGATTTTTAGTAGTAATAGTTTGCTGAAACTTGTTCTTAGTTTTGATGCGTTAATGAATACAGAAAAAACAGATTTTTCAGTATTTAAAGTGAAGAGGAAGAAAATCTGCAGTGTAATTGGTGCATCTCTAGTTTATTCACAGACAGTACACTAGTCTTGACCTTGAATACCTGATATTTTTCCTGCCATCTTGTTGTGTTGCAAATGCTTCTGGGTAATTAGATGTATATCCTTCAGAGACCTTTGTCGCAGAGTCGACTTATAGTTCCTTGCTTAATTGGTTTAAAAAAAAAGGGGGGGGCGTGGTGGTCTTTAAGGACAAAAGCTAACATTGTAGCTCTTTTGATCCCACCATGGTGTGGAGTCTCGTGATTGTGAGCTTGGAAGAGTGACTGAAAACCTTTATGTCGTGCTTAAATCGGCCGGGCTTATAGAAGTGGCAGTGTTTAATGTTGGAAGCATTCCATGAGAGCTTGTGTCAGAGTTAACTCAAACAGAAGCTGACTTTGAGGGACCTGGGCTCGTTAGGCCGTTTCAGTTTCTTGATAAGCAGGAGACATGATGAGTTGCGAAAGGGCCCTTCATGTTTGAACGTGTCGAGCTTGAGCTTATCACACAAAAAAAAACCTGTAAGCGCCACTTCTTGTTTCCAAACACAGTGTCAGTCCTGGGCCCCGTGTGCATCTCTGTTCCTGCCCGGTGTGCCTTAACCTCCTCCTGCTCTGTACTCTGCATCTCCTCTGCCTTTCCCTCATTTATTCTCTCACATCTCACCCTCTGCACTTTGCCGATCTCCTTATTTCTGTACATTCTCATGCCATCTTGGTCTCTTTTTCTGTCGATCTCATTTTAGTTCTCATTATCCTTCCCGTTTGCTCTCCATGTTTTCTGCTTGACATTACTTCCTCAGTGTCTTTCAGTCCACTTTTAACTACTTCAGCCAATTGTCATCACCGTCTCTGATGCAACATGCTGCTGCAGTACATTTCCCTCTGTCTCTGCCTCAGCTGTCTTGAATCTGATCTAGCAGAATAGAGGGTGTATACCTACCACGTTCAAGTTGACTGGCGTGAAAGGCTTTGGCACAGGCAGCTCATGGAGAGAATTCAGCAAGTCATTCAAGTTATTTTCCTAAGGGAGAGAAAAAAACACAGGACCCATGAATAATATTTACTTGTTTTGTTAAAATCACAAGTTATGTGTCAATCTTAACAACGCTGCTGGGACAGGCACTGCGGCAGACCAGAGGGCAATCCTGCAGCGAGGCCTAAAGGGGCTCGACAACATTCAACTGACATATGTTTAACGAGAAGTGTTGGGGTTAAAAGACGGCTGAGTGTATGGCTGCAGACGCTTATTATCCGACAGCGCTGATTTACAGCCGAGAGCAGCCTGTGACTAATTAACCAGGGGGTCCCCGCTCGAAAGACAGGGGTCTACGGAGGCTGTCAGAGAGCCGGTCTGACCACAGAACAGGCTTTGAATTTACTCATACAGCATTTATAACTGCTATTTTCAGTCTTGTGTCTTCTGAAAGATGAAAATCTTCCAGGGACAACACTAAAAGTGCAAATTGCATTCAAACCTCTGGGAAAGCAGTTAGTAAACTGCTGTGGAGTTTGTCTTGCTTTTTTCTTTGCTTTCTCCAAGAACTTTTTTTTGGTTTTTTGGCTATAAGAAGATACTGCAAGTGTGTGTAAGCCACAGATGCAGAGAAGCGATGGGTGGCAATGTACAGTAAGCAGAGGAAAGGAGGTAGGAGGGGAGGGGTGCTAGGGTGTGTGCAATCGAACTGCCTCCTGTCATGAGAGGCTCAATGCTCACACGCATGGTCAGCAACACGGCCTGGGGAAACAGTTCATTTACCCCTCGCTCTAAACCCTCATCGCTCTTCTGTCTTCCCTCGTCTGTCAACATCTCCCTCTCGCCTGGAACGGACGGCGGGGTAAATAGAAACCAAATCATGCACACTAACATTTCAGTCACCCAGGATTTTTTCAGCGATCTTTGCTGCCTCTCCTCCTCCTCCTCCTCCTCTTCGCTCGCAGAAAAGGCCCTATTGCATTTGCTTTTTCCTCAACCGCATTAGATTATTCCACCAAATCTCTTATTGCTGAAGAATTATGTGGATGTATGTTGATTGTTTATGTGATGTGACTGTCTTTTGTTTTTAAAGCAAGACACTCTGTCCTGATCACAGCTCCCCGAGGATCAGGTGAGAAGCAGTGACTACATGACAATTGAAAAGTGGTCCCAAAGCTCTCTGCCTCTGCTCCATCTCCCTCCTTTCCTCTCTTTTCACCCTCTCTTCAGTCTAAACAGTGGAACATCACCTACACCCTATGCAGCAGACTCTACACCAACTCCCTAGTTTGTTGCATATTTTACATTTCCCCTCACATCGCTCGTAAAATGCAGGCAACAGTCAGGGGAGACGACTTTTGTGAAGTACAAACCTGTGTGTGTGTGTGTGTGTGTGTATTTTCCTTAACGATTTGTTTTCCTGTAAATCATCAGGAATAACTTCCAGTGTCAGATCAGTGTTTGGTCTGTGAAATGTCAACATTGTTGCTGCTAACAATGCCCGAGACAAAAAAAATAAAAAATACAAAACATGCAGAAGAACACACAGCGACAAGAAACATCTCACCAAAACACAAATTTAAAGAAAATACACAGTGTGATGGTTTATCAGTCAAATCAAACTGGAATGTTGTCTTATTTGTAAATGCATAAAACATCCCAGGTCAACTTTGTAGATGAGATTTTGAATCTCAATGGGTCTTTCCTGGTTTAATAAAGTAATAAAATAACACCATGCATCTCAGAGTTATTAGAAACAGTTAGAATGGTGATCACCTGATGTTTTGTTAGGTAGTCAGCCAGTGTGTTCAGCAGCTTGTAGTAGATCTCAAACCATGGTAGATAACTGCAGGGGGGGGGGGGGGGGGCAAAAGGAGAGAAATGCCTTAATGCAATAAATATGGAGAAGTCTGCATTCACTTCATCATCTTCTACAAAAAAAAACAAACAAGATGCAAGGAAACAAAGCAGACTGGGGTGTTATTTATTTAAATACAAGCATGTAGGGGTTCAGCGTCTAGAAAACATGAATGTGTGTTGCATCCTTTCCTCAAAATGTCCTCATAATTTGACCTGTTGTTTAAAGATCAAATGCACACAGATTATTGACAAAAGATTTAGATTTACTTCAATAGTAAATGCATCAAATCTTTATTATTACATTCTTTCTGCCCTTTGCACGTGATAAATTCCTGTCATGTCTCCTCTTTATGGCAGCAAGAAAAACACGATGAAACGAAACAAAACAAGATTGTAGATCCTTTAGAGAAAAAAAAAAACGGCATTGCTTTTACATGGTGCAGAGGGATGCTATGGTTTACAAGCATGCTGATCCCAGATGTACAGGCTCAACAAAAATACAGCCCCCCCCCCCCTTTATGCCACCCTCCCCCACCCTCCTTCTCTGCCCCTCAAACTGCTGCTTTTCATGCCCTTAACAGATTTTAGAAAAATGTTACTTTATGTAATTAATGTAAAGTAAATTAATTCATCAATGAGCTCCAAATAATTCATACAGAAGTGTTTGTGTTGAAGCTAATCAGTAAGAACACCCAACATAAGCTAAAGCATCTGCAGCATGGCTTTCTTTACAAAGTTGACATATTCTTGGCCAAGTCGGCTTGCTTTCTGGGTGGAAGGAGGCCAACATTTTCCTCTAGCATAACAGGCTGTGAGGGCTCAGTTCATTTAATGTTATTCAATTAAATAATAAAAACATTAGATCCTATCATAGTATTGAATTTTGATGCAGTTTGGGGTTTTAACATGCCGGCGTAGACACTGAAAGTGTAATGATTCTGGTTGAGGGGTTTTTAGCATTTCAGATAAACAGAGACCCCTTTTAATGCTTTGGTTTTTTTTTTTTTACTTTGATGGATTCAAAGTTAAAAATTAAACTACACACCTAGTCATAAAATATTTATTTTAACTGATATTAAAACAGAGTTACTCTGAACAGTTATTTTGCAAAATGTCTGACAAAAACATCTAAATTTGCAGTGTTTGTGTTGTGCAGTGATAAATTTAAGGCTCAGGTTTTGAGTGTGAGAGTTTACAGTCATGCTCAAGCAGTTGGCTGGAGAGCGAGGAGTTACGAGGGCATGGGTCACTGGCTGCTCTGTAGACTGGAATTAAAAGACAACAAGAAAACAATAAAGTGGACCTAATGCAAATTTTCATATCACTAAATCCGCGAGGGGCCAATGACAGCCCGGGTCTTCAGGAGAAGTGCAGCCAAGCGCACCAATAAGAGGGGCTGAGTGACCATTAGTCTGAAACAATCAGTCTCTAAACATGCTGATATTTTGACATCTGCAGGAAGATTTACCACAATCAGGTCACACTTGCAGGAGAGACTAAATCAAACATACTTATGTTCATTTACATGCTGACCGGATATGAACCTGAAGACCTATTTCTGCCACGTCGAGCAACATGTAACACCCATATCTGCATACTGGGTCGTTTTTCATGTACAAAATGCATCTATTATTACAGCAGCATAAACTGACACTGGAAAAAATTGAGAGATTTTTTATTTTTTTCAATTTAATTACAAGTGTTAAGTGGAGAGAAAATATCCCATGTTTAATTGCAATTGTTTAAATAAAATAATAAAATCCTACACAATTTCTTTGCACTCAAGCTAATTGAAGCATTTTTTATTCACACAGTTTTGAAGTTGATCAGAGTGCTGAGCAAAATGTAATTAGTAGACCATGACTTCCTGTTAGCCTGGGGTAGAAGTATAATGTCTCAGAGGCCAATTTCTCTTCAAAATGAGAAAGACAAGAGAACCTTCCCTTCAGGTAAGACAGGATATGGCAACCAGAACCAAGCTAGTCATCTTTACAGTGAAAGCTATATTTATAAAACTCATGAAACTGAGACAAACAAGGCTGGACATGGACCAACGTTTATCTTGCCACCAGGCAGAGAAAAGATGAGAGGAAGGGAAAATAATCTCAAACTCACTCTAATAGAACTGAGGCATTTTCCTTTTTAAACCTCTACAATAGAAGATACACTTACTTCACTACAACAATAATTACTATACATGCACCAGGTGCTGCATTCATAAAAGTCTGGTCTAATAACTAAAAGGTTTTTATTTATTTATATTTTTTCAAAGTTGAAGCTTCTATGATTTTTTAATCTATAATCTGACTCTTCTTTTTTCTCTAGTGAGGCCCAAGGGGGAGGGAGAGTGGTGGCCTAGTGGTTTGCGTTCTGGAGGGGACACAAGGGGCCAGGTTCGTATCCCATAGATTGGCACTCTGGGTCCCTGAACAAGACCCTTAGCCCCAGAATGCTCCCCGGGCGCCGCACAATGGCAGCCCACTGCTACCTATAAGGGATGGGTTAAATGCAGAGGACAAATTTTGTTTTAATGTACATGTGCAATGACCAATAAAGATGATTATTATTATTATTAAATTTCTTAGTCACTCTTTATCAAGGGAACACATGAGAACATTAACAAGAACTCCAGTTTATCCTGCAACAATGTAGAGTGAGGAAGATGGCAAAGAAGGTCAAAAAATGAAAAACTCTGGACATTAAACCTTTAAATTTGCACCAATGTACGTTATATAAATCAGACCTTTGCTACCAGAAGGGCCGTCAGGCCTCGCAGTTATTGCACTCCTTAAAGTGCTGTAAATTTAACAGAATACACAATCAATGGTAAATCTAAACCTCCGCAAATTATCAATATTCAACTCATATATCTGAATGATGCGGAAAGTTATTCTCCTAATTCAAATTAATATATCTTAAAGATGCATTGTCTTATTCTTCTCCCCAACCCTGCCCTACTCTGCTCTCTGAACACACAAAGTTAAAGTTTGGAAAGCTCACTGAGAGATACTCCTACTCGTCGCGGTTCATTGCTCAGATCTGTTTGTGCTTCGCAAATCCTCCGATAGAGAGAGAGAGGGAGAGAGGCATCTATCACTGGAGTGCGTGGGGGTCCTGCCATCTCTCCTACCATTTTAAGCACAATTCTTCTCAAAGTGCCATGTACTCAAAGAGCGAACCAATTAATCTACGACCCACTCGCAGACTGGCCGTGCTCTCTCTTCGTTCCAGGCTCAGACCACCTAACAGCCTGGACTTTGGAACAGGCAACAAGCCTGTAACTCTAGGACTTGGAGCCAAAATAAGTCTTTCAAAATTTGTTTTCAGAATAAAAAGGTAGAACAAGGATAAAACAACAACAATAAAGTCTCTAAGTGTTGAAGATTAAATGTTTAGACAAATGTCGGCTGCCATGAAGTAAGTTGGGTGTTAAGCACGATAGTTATTCCTGTTCCTTCAGTGAGCCTTAAATCGTTTTACTGCACAGGAATCTGTAATCGTAAGTCACCTACACTTTGTAGACGGCTCGGTCGAAGATTGCATTACACATTTACTTTCCGGGGTCAGGGGTTAAGTACGGGGGGAGGAAGTGTCGTCCTGAAAAAAGTCACCAATAACCAGAGCCATGCAGTACTTAAAATGTACGGTATCCTAAAACATCTGCTGTTACACAAAACTACCATTTTTATCCAGTAATTATTTCAGGGAGAGAAGGGAAATTATTTAACACCAAGTGGCAAAGAGTGAGAGGAGATATGAGGACAGAACATTAAAAATAATAATGAGATTTCAGCATGTTTCTTTATTTGGTGTGATCGTGGTTTTAATCTGGCCACAACTTCAGCAACCAGACTACAAAGGCCGCTCCACATAAAACTGTTCTACTCATTAAGGCACTTCCTCTTGTAAGCAGAGGTGACAATTTTACAGAGCCGGCATTTCAACAATCACAGACACAAACTGTTTTAATTAAAGTCTATTTTGATTCTTTATAAATGATGACAACTAAAGAAAATACATACAAATAATAAAGCTAAAGAGTTTAGGCAATCTTGCTTTTTTTTATTTATTTAATACTATCTACCTAAACAAAATGAACTTTCAACCAAGGATGCTGAACAAAAAAATCATTTAAATAAATGTTCTTACCTGAGATATCTAAAACCCTGATATGCTTCTGAATGATCCCAACATAATATGCCTATTTGTGGTTTAAAACAGGAAATAAAATACGATTCGGGGAGAAAAGCTGGGCAGCACAAATAGAAATTTAAATGAAAAAAACAAAACAAAAATAACTTCCTATAGGTTATTTTATAACAAATGAAGCAAGTCATGCAAACTACTCAGAATGCATAATGAATTTTATACATCATATGTCAAATGAATTAGCATGTCTAACTCAGCGAGAGGGACGGGGGAGCCTCTGCTAATTGGCAGCGAAGCTTCATGCATAATTATGGGCCGAGCGTCTTTGCTGTCGCACTGTGGCAGCAGCCGAATAACGAGGAGGAAAGAGAGGGAGAGACAGAGAGCGTGAGATGGAGAGGGAGAGAGAGGAAAAACAAAGGCCAAGGAAGCTGGCCAGGAAGGGTGGGTGGTATATATGTGTGTGTATGTGTGGGGAGGTGGAGGGGGGGTGCACTGTTCTTCACAGCAGCTCATCAGGCCAGCGACAAACCCACGACTGTCCATCAACAGCCACACACACACACACACACACACACACACAGAGGCGAGCGCGAGCCTTACAGGAGCACTGCTTCACAAACAGAGAACAGAGGAAGGCTTTGTGCTGCTTTTCCAATTTGTTGTTTGTTAAACTGCTTATTACATTCATTAAAAATTGATCTTTTTACTTCTCTTAGTTATCATTAAAGTGCAGCGAGCCTGTCCACTGAGATTTTGTCTGCAGTGCTCGTTCTTTGTAATGAGTAAGTAATTGCATCTGTAAAAAAAAAAAAACACTGCGTCAACATTAAATTACTTGGAAATGAACAGATAATAGCCTTTTTTTTTTTTGGAGCATATTTATGCAAAGAGAAATACAATTTTCCAACGTTCTGGGTCCTCGTTTGTGTGTGCTGTGATAGAAGAAATCAACCTATAAAAAAAATATCAAAACGGCTAAAGTTTTGGATAATTATGGGTGCTTTAGAAACATATTTGTGTGGGCAGATGAGAACATAAATTTGTTTTTCTGGCAAAGTGCAGCTCGGTGTGAGAATGAATGAAAAGGTGGTTTAAAAAAATCTGTGTTCACTTCTAAGATCTTGTAAATTAAAAAAAAGGTTTTATCTTCCTTCATACAAAAAAATACAGATACATATACATTTACGATACCAACTGAAGGAATAAGTGGAAAAAAAGCAACTTGTAAACAATGTATTTATTCATGGTTATTCCTACTTAAGACATACAACTCCCCTTAGAACAAATCTCGCTCTAAATTTGATTTAATTTTTAAATAAAGTGTATGAATGTTAATCCTAAATGGTAACAGGTCAGCTTTAAAGATTAAATTCAGAAGTTTAAAATGCCAATTAGAGACTGACTGTGTGCGTTACCTGAGGAGACATATGCAGACCCGGCAACCTTGGGTGAGTCGACAAAAACCAAACCTCTGCTTGCTGTCGATATCTGTGAGAACAAAGGTGAAGTTCTGCCCAACCTGACTCTGGGAAACCCTGACGATGACACAGAGGGTTGCATGCAGTGAAGACTAAACGGGCAGGAGTTTATCAATAAATGTGGGAAAAAGTAGGAGCAATAAATAGATACAAATATGCAAAATAAACATACAACATTAACAAAGCTGGATTAGAGGCAGCTCAATCAGTGCACAGATTCTGGCCCTCTGAATGAGTTACAAATACAACAATACCATATATTTCAAGTTTAAAAGATATAAAATCAAAGCTTTTCTTAGGTTTGAGATATGTATCAAGTTCATTTCACATTTCCGCCACTAGATGGCAGCAGCTCAGCTTCAGTAAAAGCTTAGAGTCCTCCTTGTCCTTTCCTACCTGTTCTGTTAAAAATAGATCATTTCGCAGGTTAAAATATAAAAACAGATACTTTCAGACAGTTCAGGCCTCGGCCAATCATATCACATGCATGCAAAAACATGATTTATTTCTTAACTTATCAATAACACTCATCGAATGCGGCCGTCACGGCTGACCTCATAATCACTAATGACACTTGTTGGTATAATTTTTCACAAAATTAACTTGTAGTCACTCTTATTTTGCAGATTAGTGTGATTATCTAGTCACCCTTAAAACATTTCATGCTTTTGCAGTTTTAACAGTTTTGTAGTTGACTTTGGTATCTCAGATTTTGTTCCAACTATGGGTCAATTCATTTCTGCCAGGGGGTTATTTCATACCTGCTTTAAGAAATTACATTTCAAAGTAATTTTCTAGATTCTACTCAAAGTTTACTTTAAGAAAAAAAATGTATATGACTAATAAATAATAGCTACCAGCAGGAGGTGGCTTGGAGTTATTTTAAAATGATCAGGAGTCTTAATCTGTTTTATAAGAGTCAACGGTGCCCAAGTCTAGCAGTGAAAGGGTAAAAGGCGGGGTACACCCGGGACAGGTCACCAGGTCAATTTGCCCTTTTTCCAATTTATTCCCATACCTGTAAACAAACCAAATCCAACCAACATATTTAACCCTTTGTGTATGAGTACTTTCATTATTCACAAACAAAGATATTTAAAAATCTGATAAACAATTTAATGGAACTGTTCGATATTTTCTGGAAACTTTGAACAACACTGTTTATAGTTATTTTGGTTCTGACAACCTTTTTGCCACATGACCCCTATGAAATATCAAAGATTAGGACTCCTGATCAAACCAAAATAACTCTTAGTGATGTCCTGCTGGTATTTATTTGAGTCACATGACACCAGTAAGTATGACAAGAGTATAGACAGTTAGTATAAATCATTGGCTCCCAAGGTTATTATGAAACATTCATATGAACTGAAGCACGGTTGGTGCAAAACAACCCACAGAACACCGCACCATGTAGACCATTTTGATACAACCAGGACTACAAAGGTAAGTAAGACGGTAAAGAGCTGAAATGACCAACACCCATGAAAACTAAAATGATTTGCAACAGTTTTAGTACATGGCTACAAAACGGTTGATTTACAGGGACAAAATGGCAATGCGTAAGTACAACATGGGAGTACCAATACGTGAAGTGCTGGATTGGACCAGACGTAGGGCTGCACAACATATTTATCGTATTGCAATATCACTGTATGCAACATGCATATCGTGAAAAACTGCCTGGACTGCAATAAGTGTTAGCTTTTTATTTCAGTACCATGCATTCAGGCTCTCTGTGCATGCAATATATTTGGGGAATTCTGTTGTTTAATGCAGCATAACTTGGTAAGGTGGCCAAGTCATTAAAGTACCACCAAAACCTTGTATTGCTAAACAGCAGAACTCTGACGGAAGCAACGTTTTCCATAAAACCTCGTTTTATATTATTACATTCATTATCTGGGGTCAATGTTTGCTATGAACCCAAAGTAGGAAGACAGTAATACCTTTAATTATTTGTTTAATCATCGCAAATCAGATAATTATCACAAAATTTACCAATGTTATGGAACATCACATTTTCCTAATATCGTGCAGCTCTATCTGGACACGTAAAAAGAGTTTCAGCTTTGTTTTGAGCAAGAAAGGCTACTTAACAATCCCACCCATGTGGAAACAACCATAACAAAACGTCATCTTTAAGCTTCAGCATTCGGGAAATTGGAAGGTGACAATATCACAAAGTGTTTGCAACTTAGAGTTTATCATAGTCACAACTGAGGAGCATAAACTGTACATCTCATTTTCTGTCTTTAGGTGTGAGAAGTGATCAGTTCTCGAGGTGTGAAAGCAAATCTGTTCTGTACAAATGAGGTGAAACCAGGAAACAGAGAAGGAGAGGAGAGGAATCATACCTTTCCACGTCAAAGGGAAAGCAGAACTTCGGTATTGTCTGAAGAACCTCCTAAAAAAAACAGAACAGGGAAAGAAACAAATCCTTTTAGACACATCACAGAGAAAATTAACAACACTGCTTATTTCAGTATGTAAATTTCTTGGGCTTTCACCAAGTAAGGGTTAGGGTTAGGCTATCAACTGGCAGAACAAAATGGGGATTAATGCTAAACAGTACTGATAGCAATCTGACAAAGTCTTAACATCCCAAACAGTGCAGTCTAAATGCACTTAATCCAAATGAATAGGCAATATAACCCACTTTATTTGGCATAACAGAGCGAAAACATTCCCTTTTCTCCAAGAATAAGGGAGGGATCCTCGATCCACAGCTTGAATAATTAGCAGTTAATAAGTTCATCGATTATCAGGTGCCAAATGGAGATGAAAGGGCTTGAGAAGAGAGAGAATGAAAAAGAAAAAGAGGGCAAGGGTGGTTGGGGGGGACACAGCACCCAGGCAATGGTGGCAGATTGTAGTGACAATGGGCTAAGCAGCTCTGTGGGGTTAAGAGGTACAAGGGCGGGGGGGTACAAGCCTTCAGGGCTTTACCTCCTAACACCATCCTTGTGGGTCTGCAAGCTCTTGAAGCGAGGTAGGGGAGACGGGGAGGGGCGGTGGTCTTTTCCACCAGCGGCATATGGATTTAGACAGGGAGCATGAACAGTGCGGTGCACCATATGGGTGAGCCACTCCAGACCAGCCACACAGCAACCAAGCACAGGGTCCCCACTCTGCCGGTTGTCCGGCTCCTCTTTTCCCTGGCTGCTAACCTGGCCCAGTATAGCTGCCAGGTCTTTTCTGGCCGTCTGTCTTTCTACTACCTCTCCCTCAGTTCTGGTCCTGCTCTGCCAAGCTCAATGACTAATCCTGGATACTTGGTGGCTCTCTGCTATGCTCTGGCCTCCCTTGCCATCTCTCTCTTCCTCTTTCGTTTACTTGCCAAGCTCGGCCACTGAGCTGAGGTTTTGGTCTTTTTCCTTTTTTTTTATTTTATTTTTTTATATTGGACACATCCGAGCAGTGAGTGATGGTTCTCCTCTTCCATCACCCTGCCTCCCAAAGAGATTGATCCGGACGACAGGTTGGGTGTCTGCTGCTGCTGTCTACTGTCTTTAAGACCTCACCATGGGGAGCAGTCACTGATCCCCCCCCCCCCCAACCAAAACTTAAATCTGTCACCCCAGCACAACACAAACATTGCTCCAGACAGCCAACCAAAAGCAGCAATGAGTTCTGACAGAATGTGTGTGTGTCGTGTGAATTTGTGCATTTAAATGTTGTGATGCATGTGAGTCCCTGCTTGCTTCAAGGATTTTGCTCGTTCCATCCAAGGCTGGTGAGGCCTGTGCATTTATGTATCTGTGTGGGTGGCTGATTTTCAGTGGGGTATATGTTTATTTGAGTTCCTGTGCCCAGATAAGGAGCATTAGGGAGGGGCTGGAGGCGAGGCGTGGTTGGTGGGTGGGTGGTAAGTGGTTGATTTTTTCTTATCTGGGTCCATGATAAAATTAAGAACTTAAAGACTGATGGTTCTGTGGCAGAGGAGGTCTGTTTTCTGTGTGTGTGTGTGTGTGTGTGTGTGTGTTAGTGTACATGTGTGACTAAGTCTTGGCGTGTGCGGCTGTAAAACTGTCACACATCAGAGCTGCCATCGCTGTATGCGTTTGCTACTATTATTAACCACTATGTATGCACACCAATATGTTCCAGAGAGCCCTCCCTGGCACACTGCATATGGTACACAAGCCCAAACACACACACACATTAGTACACACATGAAGAGGCGCTCATTTCCCTGCAAATAAAAACATTCGAGTTGCCAGATTTGCAACGCATCTGCAATGCCCATATCAGCTTTCCTTTTCTGAGTGACAGTCCAGTAGCTCAGGGACTCTGATCTCACACAGAATCAGCAAGAAGGGAAGTGATGAGGTTGTATTTGTGTATAGTGTGACACTGAAAACACGGATATATTCTCCCTCCATATAAGGAACCTCAGGACGCCAACCAACATACAGACACTTTCAGGCTGCCTGTCTTTAGACATTAAACAGGCTGGACAGCTGTGCCTTGAAAGCACATTTGTGAAGTTAGACAAGATCTACCTTTTTTCTTTCTCTTCATCATCCCAGTATTATAATTTAAGGTGGAATTTTCACACATTTTAACAAAGGCATTGATAGACAGAAATAGTCAGGATTTCAAGTGTACAATTACACAAATGCTTCACACAAAACCAAATTTAAATTAATAGTAATCAAACATGTAAACACCACATTTGTGAAGACAAAGCTGTTTCTGCAAAATGTTATTGTCATATTAAACCTAACTGTAAATCTAAAACTTATCTTATTGTGATCTAGACACAGGTCAGTGTTTGGCATCAAGTTATACAAAAAACATTTATAAAAATGTTCTGTTACAGCGTTGCTACAGTTTAGATTCCTATTAAAGGGATCCCAGAGAAAGTGCAAGACTGATCTGTGAATTACTGTTAAAAGCCCTACTTCTTTATGAAGTACAGCTGTTCAATTGGTTAGAATTGGAAGGAAATGAGATTGAAGTGACTCTGAATGTAGCAGGATTGTAGGTGTCAAACGGGATGGCCTGACTGCTCCACAACCTGCTATATTCACACACACCCATCTCTCAGGATAACAGAGGATGTGCAAAGAGAAAATATCAAGTGAGCTGCTGTTCTGTGGACAAAAATAACTTGCTAATATTAGAGGTCAAAAAGTAAACTGGTGACAAACAATAAAAATGTAGAATCTAGTCTCTGACCGAGCAACACGTCAGGCTGAGCAAAACTGGACAATAACAGATTAGAAAAAACCTTGCCTTATCTCATAAGTCTGGATTTCAGCTGCAACATTCAGGAGGTAGGCTTCGAATTTGGGATAAACATGAAAGCCTGGACCCATGCTGCCATGCATCGACGATTTAAAATGGTGATGGTGGTCTAATGTTGCAAGGGATATTTTTTTACAACATTTTGGGCTCCTTAGTACCAATTGAGCAATGCTTAAAACCTAAGCCTAGTACTTTGGCTGCCTTAAGAATAATAATTATCACTTGTCCATTTAAATTCAGACCATTAAACCTATTCTATTCCAATCTGAAACTATTAAACCGTTGTATTCTTACCTGCTGTTATAACGCGATTCTCAAACCATCCAACTTGTAAAGAGGAGAAACTGCTGGTAAAATTTCTACCCCAATACAAAGACAGTAGAGTTAAATGTAATAAACAAATTACATTTTAAAAGCTGTTTGCCAGAGACAGTTTTTTTGATTTGAAAGTGCTCTAATACACAAAAGACTGAAACCACTCAGTTTTTAAAACTGCCTGCAGATACCAGTACAAGAGCATTTTCTTTTCTTTTTATACCCACAAATCGACCATTCATTTTGAGCTCAACGCTGCTGCTCTTCCATCATTCCTTTCTGTTTTAACGAAAGAAAATGACAGTATGTAATTTGAAAATCACAAATCTTTTCCTCATCTGTCAGTCAGTTTTCTGTTTCCCATTCCCATCATCTCACCTGTGTTACTGGTAACTCTTGGGCATCTGTAACTCCCTTCCCATCACTAGGCCCTATACCACAGGGATATCTCAACACAACTAGCGCAAAGGGGCTGTTCTGCTACTGTTCCTCGCTATGGTAAACACACAAGTATACACACACTCGTCCCCCACTTGCCATTTTCCCAAGACAAAAGAAAAAAAAAGAGGCAGCTAATATATTTGCAGCTTTGCGAGCGGGTGGGAGGGTGAGGGAGAAATCTGCCGCTAGGTTGGGCTTGGCAGGCACTGATACGTGTGTGTGTGTGTGTGTGTGTGTGTTGTTTATCGTGAATGGAGACAGGGGTATCATTCAGTGAGACAGAATGCTCTGAGTTCCCCCAGTGGACACTCGTGCCATCACTGCATCGCATCACTACAGCAGCACTGTGCCCCCACAGGATAACACAGTACAGCAGGGGAGAGCAACAAACTTCACAGCACAAGGCAACATTTTGCTTTTCTCCTCTTAAAAATAGGTCTAAACTTTACTTTTATTCTTGCTCTATCCTAATTCCCCCTATAGAACTGACTGTGTTGACGCAGGCTATATATAGTCTGGCATTACACCAGTTTCTTAAAAGACCTGACACATTACTGATCATACTGTATGGGCAAAGCTTGGCTGTCTACCACTTAAAGGGATGCACCCCATCTTTAGGCTGGACGGCATAGTTTAAAACAGGAAAACTGCAAAAACCAGCCTGTACAAACTAAGACTGTTAAAAACATTTTTTGTTTATAACCTGATTAAATTCCAAGCTCAGAATTAGCCGTGGTGTTTCATTTTGGACGTGAACTTCATGAGCAATCTACTCTTTCCTGTGTGCATGCAAACAGAGAGAAGCAGTAGGCTAGTGTGGAGAAATGTGGGTAAAAGTAGAGGAGGAAAGAATAAGGGCGATGTGAAACAAAAAAATTTATGAGCAGGAGACAGTCAGACAGAGGAACTGACAAAAGTGAATGTCACAAGGTAAGGAGAGGTGGAGAATGATGGACACAACCAGTCTGAGGGGGAAGAAAGATGGAGAAGCAGCTCAGTTCATGCCCCTCTCCCTTTGCAGCAAGGACTCCTCCCTGGGGGAGCTCAAGACTTTAAGCCCCTGTCCTGATTTATATTCCCTTGGCTACTGCAGCCAGATCAATGTAGCTAGCTACTCGGTGTAACTCAGTCTGATTTTGTTCAGCCTGGCCCCCAGAGCCCACCCGACAGGATGTAGTTTTATAAAAGAAGGAAGGAAGGAAGCAGAAAAAAATGGGAATCTAAGACTAGTAGACCCACATTAAAAAAAGACTTTAAAAGATTTAAGAACTGTTTTTTTTTTTCTTTACATGTTAGGCCATTAAGGCAACAAATATATGCATTACTGATGTATAATATCTTCCTCATGATGCCCTTGAAAGGCTCATTCATACTTGTATTTTTTCTAGAGTGGACTACTGCAACCACCTTTAGAGTGGGACCAGTCTCTCCACCGCTGTCTCCAGCTGGTCCACAATTCAGCTGCTCGCCTATTAACGGGGACAAGACGATGTGAGCACATTACCCCAATATGCCGTTCTCTTCCCTGGCTGCCTGTTTATTAAGGTAAGGTAAAGGTAAAGGTAAGTTTATTTATATAGCGCTTTTCAGCAACGAGACACTCAAAGCGCTGTACATACAATTACAATACAATCACAAATCAAATAAACACAGATACAGACACAGAAAAACAAATCAAATGATAAAATCAAACAACAGAGGTAATTTTAAAAAATAAAACAAAATAAAGAGAATAGAATGATGGACAAGAAAATGAAAGGAAAATTGGACTGAAAACACAACTAATCATGCCTAAATGGCACAGTCAAAGGCCACTCTAAACAAATAAGTTTTTAATCTTGATTTAAAGCAATTTAGGGTTTTGGCGCTTTTACAGTTTTCTGGCAGTTTATTCCAGATTAGTGGAGCATAAGAACTAAAAGCTGCTTCTCCATGTTTGGTTCTGGTTCTGGGTATGCAGAGTAGATTTGAGCCAGAAGACCTGAGAGGTCTGGGTGGTTGATACACTGACAACAAGTCTGTAATGTATTTTGGTGCTAAGCCATTCAGTGATTTATAGACTAACAGAAATATTTTAAAGTCTATTCTCTGAGCTACAGGGAGCCAGTGTAGGGACTTTAGAACTGGGGTGATGTGCTCCACTTTCTTAGTTCTAGTGAGGACGTGGGCAGCAGCGTTCTGGATCAACTACAGCTGTCTGATCGACTTTTTAGGCAGACCTGTGAAGACACCGTTGCAGTAATCAATTCTACTAAAGATGAACGCATGAATTAGTTTTTCAAGGTCCTGCTGAGACATTAGTCCTTTAATCCTGGAGATGTTTTTTTAGGTGATAGAAGGCCAACCTAGTTACTACCTTTATGTGCCTCTGAAGGTTCAGGTCTGAGTCCATCACCACACCCAGGTTTCGAGCCTGACTGGTGGTTTCTAGCTGTATCAACTGAAGCTGTGTGCTAACTTTTAAACGCTCTTCCTTTGGTCCAAAGATTATTACTTCAGTTTTGTTTTGATTCAGCTGAAGAAAATTTTGGCCCATCCATGCATTGATTTCTTCTAAGCATTTACCCAGCGCTTGAATGGGTTCATAGTCACTTGGTGACATCGTAACGTATAGCTGTGTGTCGTCTGCATAGTTATGATAACTTACGTTGTTGTTTATTAAAATCTGAGTTAGGGGGAGCATGTAGATATTTAAACCAGTTGAGTGAATTGTTTTTAAAATTTTACTCATGGTGTTTAATGTTTAAATGGACCGACACCTCCTTATCTTTCTGAGCTCCTACATATTATCCTTGTAGAGTTCTGGGATCTGAAGATCAAATGCTCTTGGTGGTTGCTAGGACTTGACTTGTGCCTCAGGGAGACCGAGACTTCTCAGGCGCATCTCCTAAACTCAGGAATGATCTTCCTCTGTCTGTGAGGGCTGCCAGAACTCTTAATAAATCTGAATCTCTTTTAAAAATATGCTCTTTTTACATTGGCTTTTGACTCCACAGAGCACGACCATTAGGACAGTCTTACTGTCATTTGCCTTTTATGGTTTATTTTATTGTTTACTACTTTTTTATTATCATTTTGTCTCGGATTATTTTTCACCAGTGCAGCGCTTTTGTTGCCCTAAGGTATGTTAAAAGCGCCTAATAAATGTTTTGACAGATATATCCAAGTTTTTTGTTCAGTCTCAGATTACTAGAAATTTCCTTTACCATATAATGAATCACTGAACACTGTTAGACTGTTTATCTTCCATGTATGTTGGTTTATTTTAAAACCCTTTCCACGTGGTCCAATGCGAAGAGCTGTTGCACATTTACTAAAATGTAAAGGTGCTATATCTGGTATAGGAAAACAATTGAATGCCTTCTCCATGTCCACAAAACACATGAGGACCAGACGATCGGCCGGACACTCCTCTCCAATACCCTGGCGTAGGCCTTACCAGGCAGGCTGAGGAGTGTGATCCCCCTGTAGTTGGAACACATTCTCCGGTCACCCTTCTTCTGAAGGAGGACCACCACCCCAGTCTGCCAGTCCAAAGGCATTGTCCCCGACCACCACGCAATCTTGAAGAGGCGTGTCAACCATGACAGCCCTACAACATCCAGAGCCTTGAGGTACTCAGGGAATCTCATCCATCCCCGAAGCCCTGCCACCGCGGAGCTTTTTAACCACCTCAGTGACTTCAGTCTGGAGGATGAAAGAGTCAAACCCTGAGTCCCCAGCCTCTGTTTCCACCAGGGAATGCATGATGGCAGGATTGAGAAGATCCTCAAAGTACTCCCTTCCACCGCCCGATAATGTCCCCAGTCGAGGACAGCAGCCTCCCACCCCCAATGTAAACAGTGTTGGCGAAGCACTGCTTCCCCCTCCTGAGGCACCGGATGGTTTGCCAGAATCGCTTCGAGGCCAACCGGTTGTCCTTCTCCATGGCCTCACCGAACTCCTCCCAGGCCCGGGTTTTTGCCTCTGCCACAGCCCGGGCCGCGGCACGCTTGGCCTCACGGTACCCGTCACCCGCCTCAGGAGTCCCACAAGCACACCACAACCGATAGGAGTCCTTCTTCAGCTTGACAGCTTCCCTTACGGCCGGAGTCCACCACCGGGTTCGGGGATTGCCGCCACGAAAGGCACCGCAGACCTTACAGCCGCAGCTACAGGCAGCAGCATCGACAATAGATCCGGAGAACATAGTCCACTCGGACTCTATGTCTCCAACATCCCCCGGAATCTGGTCAAAGCTCTCCCGGAGGTGGGAGTTGAATACGTCCCTGGACCAGGGCTCTGTCAGACGTTCCCAGCAGACCCTCACTATGCGCTTGGGCCTGCCAAGTCTGTCCGGCTATCACCTCTTCCAGCAGATCCAACTCACCACCAGGTGGTGATCAGTGGACAGCTCAGCCCCTCTCTTCACCCGAGTGTCCAAAACATCTGGCCGGAGGTCTGACGATATGACAACAAAGTCGATCATCAACCTCCTGCCTAGGGTGTCCTGGTGCCAAGTGCACTGATGGACACCCTTATGGTGTGTCCATATTTGCGTGGAGTATTTTTAAATACTCCACGCACCATAATCCCCTCTGCACCAAACTTTACAACTGACATGATGAAGTCCAGACAGGGCTGTTCTCCTTGCAACTACCAAACCTAGACTCATCCATTGGGTTGCCAGACAGAAAGGCAGGATTTATCCCTCCAGAGAACAGCGCTAGATACCAGTGGCGGCATGATGTAAGGCTTGGCTGCATAAAGGCGCATTTCATGAAGGTCTATGCACGGTCTAGATATAATCTTAAAACCACATGAAGTTTGGTGGTCTGTAGGTACTGACTCTGCAGAAAGTTGGCGACCTCTCCACACTCTGTTTTAGTCGTTTCCCCTCCCAATCGTTTCCACTTTGTCATAATACCACTAAGACTTTTATCTTTAATAGAGTGGAAATTTCACAACTATGCTTACTGCACAGCTGGCCTCCTATCATGTAGTAAACTCCAAAAAGCAACTTCTTCTTTCGCAAATGCTTGTGGAAGAATTCTGCATGCCTAGGTGCTTGATTTTTATTCACGAACTAAACACAACTCTGAATCACTCATGAATAGCTAATGTGTAGAAGGGTCTGAAGGCATCTAATACACATGGTCCTTTAAACAAGTTGATAATTTTAGTTAAAAACAAAAAACTGAAAAACTTCAAGGCTACATGCCTTCTAATAAATTACATTTTAATGATTAACTAGCAAGAACTGAGAAAAACATGCTAGAAATTTGCAGCAAACACTGACCAAAACACATTAGATTAATAGTTCACAATTAGGCAAAAATCAGAAGCTATGTTGAATTTTCTGCAGTTGAATCTTTAAAGGGATAAACAATATATTGGAAATGTATCACAGTTGCAAGGTGCAAGCTCTGTGTGCCAATAATTTGTTGAACAGCAAAAAATGTTTTCCTGGGTATAAAGAAGTTTTGGTAAAATCATTAATAAACCATATTGCCATGCAGTTAAGTAATTTCTTATGTTCATAGGACAACATAAATGTATTTCCTGATCTGCATACACTACTGCGGTCTATAACATAAATTGCCCAGATTACGAAGACATTAA
Organism: Girardinichthys multiradiatus; assembly: GCF_021462225.1. Classification (NCBI taxonomy): domain Eukaryota; kingdom Metazoa; phylum Chordata; class Actinopteri; order Cyprinodontiformes; family Goodeidae; genus Girardinichthys; species Girardinichthys multiradiatus. Next base: position 11,588,793 of record NC_061802.1, on the reverse strand, counting down.
CATTCTATACTTATGTATGTTTATTTTTAACTAGCTATCCCGTCATTGCGACATTTTTTGGTATTGCATATTTTCCTGATATTGGGCTGCCCTGATGGTATTTACTGACTTTGGTGCACCAACACCCTAAACCACAATAAACTGAACCACACAAAGCTGAAATGTTGAAACCTCTTAGCAGCATGCATTGCCTCAGACTTATAACCAGAAGAAATGCAGGAAATAAAGTGAACGACTCAAATTAGGGATCAAATAGTTACTAGTTATTGTATAATAATAATAATCATCTTTATTGGTCATTGCACATGTACATTACAACAAAATTTGTCCTCTGCATTTAACCCATCCCTTATAGGGAGCTGTGGGCTGCCATTGTGCAGTGCCCGGGGAGCATTCTGGGGCTAAGGGTCTTGCTCATGGAGCTGATGTGGCCATCTGTGGGATACGAACCTGGCCCCTTGTGTCCCCTCCAGAACGCAAACCTCCTGTTCTAACAGGCCACCACTGCCTTGGTGTTTCCTATATTAAAACTCTATGCAGGTCAAGTGAGCACACTGTCGAGTTTAGTAGTAGGTTAACTCTGTCGTTTCATTGAGTTTGTATTCATTTATTTCTTGCCTTTTATTTTGTAGTTCTGTCTCACGATATTTGAAATATACAAAATGATTTAGAATCACATATACTATAACAGACAAATATTTATAGTCATCAAAAACTGCTTGCCAATCCTTTTGTCGGGACCCACAGCCATGGATTTCAACATTAAACTCCGGTACGAACTCTTCTGGAACTTTTCAAAATAAATTGCATTTAACTGACTTCCAGCAACTGAGGAAAGGGGGGTAGCAGCAGACTTCCCATGATGCCACTGTCTGAATAAGAGCACCCCCTCTCCAACAAGCCGACCTCTTTCCACACAGCCTCTAGTGGGACCGGTCAGGAGAGGCCCACCGTACTGATGTCTCTTTGCTGGCAAACAGACATAAACTCTTCAAACTGGATCCAAGAGTGTCATACGATCATCGATCATATGCAAAGATAAGTACGAATGAAATACTGTCTGTGTATCCGGTATTTTCATTCATGAACGTGGGTAATTAAGGTACAAGCATTGCTCGACTTTCTCTCCGAGCCCTGTAGGAGCGGACAAGACAAGCCCATCTACAGCTCCGGAGCTAACCCTTTTGTTCAGAGCGAACGCACCTTCAACCCCCAGCAAAGCTACCGAGCTAACCGCTTGTTGACTGTGGATACTCGGCTACCTTAGTGCTAGCAGGCTATCTGCAGCACACGTGCCCTGTTTGTGTTCTTTGTATGTTTCTGAAGTTAAGACAAACTTTATTTAAAGGGTGATTTTAAACAGAACATTGATCATAAAGCGCCGTCCGTGCTTATGCATTTTAACCCTTTTATTAACCCTGGTATTTTAAAGGTATGTTGATTCTGGTGCTAAGCTATTAGCTTCTTTGTTAGCTCAACTGCTAACCGGTAAGAACACGTGCTTGCTACTAAAGAGTATTTAACAGAAAGGTTGTTAGTTTTCAAGCTAGTGAATAGTAGTCCCTGAACATCATTTACTGGATTTGATAACTAAGTAAACACTATTAAGCCCCATTTCTCCAGAAAGATTTGGCTTGTTTCCAAAATACTCCCTTAATAATATTTCTTCAAATAATATTTGAAGAAATAAAGGCAGCTAATTAGACACCGTTGAGAATTAGTCATCCAGAAGGTTGGTTTTATTCAGCAGATCATTCTTTAAAATATTATTTCATTAAAATAACATTTTATCTGATCTTGCATTGTGAATGGTTGTCTAAATGTTGCTGATTATTTCCTAAGTTGGTTCCAAGACTAACTTAACTTCATTTCCAGATCTTTCAAGATAATCCTTGGTTCTCAAACATAAACATTGCATGGTAATGTTGCATCACTCTTTTTGGTCATGATTTCTAATCATCTTTAATCAACTTGTTTATATTGTACATAGCCCATTAGGCTTCCCTATTCTTTAATTCTACTTGGTAGTTTAGTTGGATTGTTTTAGCATAGTAAAGAGTTTGTTGATTGAAATATGTTTGACTTTGAGTTGACTTATTTTTGTTAATAAATTCTTGTATTTTAAGAAATTGTGTGAATTAATTCCATATATGTGCAGAGTTTATGCTGTTCAATAATGTCGGAGCTTGTCTCACACCTTTCTATTTTGTCCTAATACCATCGCCTTACTGGGCTGGTATTCAGAGGACAACCCTTAACAAACCGAAATATTATTTGATAAAATAATAATATTAAATATTAAATAATATTCTCAGATTCATAATTCCAACACTTTCAAACTGACAAGACACTAATTAGCTTGGAGGACTACTATAATCTTAAAGCAGCTAACAGCATATTTTAATTTAGCCAACACATTTATATAGATACTTTTATACATATAATACCCATGAGTGTTGGCCGGTTTCACTGGTATGTCAAAAGACTTTCGAGTTTAATGTTAGAGATAGACTTGTTAATATCTGGATGTTTAATAAATGCATGGAAACTTTCTTGTAAAGGGCTATCTCATGTGTCATGCAAACTGTGTAAAGCTACAGTGGTTTGAAGCAAGCAGGGACTGTGGTTATCCAGCCGGCCTTCAGCAGCATAATGACATAGTAAGCAGGGCTACCAACACATCAGTGGTGGAACCCACTGTGTCTATACTCACCCTTCCTTCACCTCTTCCTCCAGCATACATTCGTGCCCTCTCTATCACCTCCTCCCATCCTTCCCTACTCCTTCGCTCCTTCCATCTCCCAATCCCCATCCTCTTTCACCTCCCTCCTAAACCCCCTGTCGTCTTCCTAGATCCCCCCTTCCTGCATACCCCACCTTTTTCCTCACCCTCACCAACACCCCTAGTCCCTCTTTCGCCCCCCCTTTCCCAATTAGTCTGTCTGTGTGCAGCTACCCAGCCGATCTCTGCCCATCCGCCGGTGCTGGTTTGCTCACCCAGCCCCTCTGGCGAACATGACAAAGAGAGATCCTCAGTATTCAAACAGACACACTACTTTCAAATGCCGAATGGCAGGGTCGACCTGGGTGCTGCTTTAAGCAAAATATTCAAATTTTCCAGCCTTTCTTTTTTAAGAATTTGCATGGATATGCATTCATTTGCAACGTGTAAAGGCACAAGGACAGCTGAGCCTTGGTAGTGAGGGGAGAAAGGAAAAAATAAATAATGCAGAATAAAAATGTGTAATGGTCTGAAACCTTGCATGGGCTAAACGTGGTGCAAACGAATTAAGGGGAAAACTGGATAAAAACACGAAGATACAAGAAGAACTCAAGATTCAGAATAGATGCTAATACAAAATCCATTATCAATATTTTTCTGAAGGATTTCCTGTTTCTGCTCTGATCTTAAATTTACACTAAATACCAAAACAGCACAGATGTGACACTAATCCCTGACACTGAGAGACAAACAAGTAAATATATCTGGATAGGCACAGAAACTAAGAAAATGGTGACATTATATAGCATGGTACAATTTGGCTAACAATAATATATATGAAGAAAAATAATTAGAGCTGCACCAGTAAGGCTTTTCCTGGCCCATTCAGATTTCTGGTTTTCTGTGAGGTCTGAAGCACCAACCCCAATTTTGAACAAAACCATTCTTTTGTTTGGTTTGCATTTTTTGTCCATTTTTTTGAAGACTAAAAAGAGAATGAACATGTATTGCATGCTGTTTCATAGAGATAATAGTTGTAGTCAACAGAAAATGAAGGAATTACATGATAATCACGATGGACAGATGAAAGCATATGTCCCTAACCTTTGTTTAATGAATAAGAAAAGAAAGTTTTTTTTTTTTTTTTAATAACTCCCAATCCCAGATCAGAGTCGCTCAAGGTGGCCAATTCTTATCTCTGGCTGTTTGTAATGCATCTTGATCAATAGAGAGTGGGTAGATATGAAGTAAAGGTTTTCTTTATTCTTCTGCTTATCAAAACATGAAGCAAAATCTAATCAAAAGTTTTTGTGGCCTATTAGTGACATCTATGGAATTCAGACACATTCTGAATTCAATGATTCCAATACAAAATTTAGAAGAAACAAGAGACTAATCTAGTGGAAAGTTATCGAAAAACTGAATAAGATTAATGCCTTCCAAGCATTGAAGAATCTATATATGCAGTCTTTTCCAACATTACAACACCGGTCAGTGTCCAAGAGCCCAGAGGCTTTGCTTACTAAAAGAAAGTAGACTGTGAAAAAATATTTGCCACTTTAAAGATAATTTTTTTTTTTTTTACATTGTCACACTTGAAGGCTTGAACAAACAGAGTTTAATATCAGGCAAACATAACCTGGGCAAATACATGAAGCAGATTTCAAATGATTTCATCTGTAAGTGGAAAAAACTGTCCAAACCAACCTGGCATTATCTAAAAAGGTAACTTGCCTCCTAAGCATGTTAACAGGTTTTGCCACCCTTGGAGGCAACGCTTGTGATTATAAGCAACGAGTGTTTTACTGATGTGGAGGAATTTGAGCTCAGGGTTTCCCCATCATGAACAGCCTGTTTAAGTCGGGCCACAGCATTTCATTTTGATTCAAATCTGAACTTTATCTAGAAACTTTTTTTTGTGCACTATTCAGGTATGGACTTGCCGGTGTGCAATCATCAAGATGTTTTTCTGGCCCAAGGAAGCAGATGTTCCCAGTGACACAGACATTCACTGAGGTCTGCAGTGCTTTAGATGACACATTGATGCCCTGGTGTGCTGGTGGTACCTGGGAAGGTTCACAGCTGTTCGATGTTTTCTCCATTTGTGATAATGGCTCCACCTATGGTTTGCTGGACTCCCAGAGCCCTAGTTAAAGCTCTGGAACCCTCTCCAGACTGATAGATGTCCATGACTTTGTGTTTCTCCTTCACATCTTTCAGTCTACTTCGTGTTGTCAGATAGGTTCTACTGAGTGATGGCTTGATTCTACAGGGGGGGAGATTTCCACCTTAATATTCAATCATTTAAAAATACTCCAGTCATCTTTGCCTCATATTTTTAAATGTGTTTAATTATCTGATCTAATGATTCACATGAAGCAAAAAAAAAAAAAAAAAGAGTCATATCTGTAATAACTCCCAGATTATGACATTTTTCTGGTAATGGGTGTATTTCAACAGCAAACGTTGACTTTTATGTGAATTATGTTAGAGATTCAAACTTAATGTAGATGCCTTTTACAACTTGTAAAGATAGATACAATGTGTCATTATTATTATTTCAGCTTTATTTATACAGGTGAAACATTAGGTCTTTTCCTGAGGAGTGAACTGTTTGCACAGTCAATAACCCTAACCTTTTTGAGAAGAAAAAGAAAAATCACATCCCCTGTGTATATTCAACATGTAACAGCTGGATGAACCTTTAACCTTTATTACAATTTTCATGAAGAATTCAGAAAACTATTTATGAGCCTTAACATCAAAGAGAAAGGCAAACATGGATGAAAGTGAAAAAAGTGTGAAAATGTCAGGAGAAACGTGTTAACTCGTGCTAACACAGAGAGGACCTTTAAAATGCAGAAGAACAGATGAAAATAAAGTGAACGGGATGACAAAAAAAGTCAGTGACAGAAACCAGGCAAAGAGGTGAAATCTAGAGCAAGAATAAAAAAAAAATTAAAAAAAACAGCAGAACGGCAAGAAAAGAAGCAGAAGAACAATGGGCAGAGGCAGTGTCTCCTCTGGACACTGCAGACCTCAGACCCTGCAGAGATTCCTTTCATTAGGATTTAATAGTATGCTGCCGGCTTGCCATCCTGACCTGTGCTCTGTGCCGGTAATAAGAACGGCCTTCAGAGCCGGACCAAAGCAACACAGCTGCTTTAACAGGGGGAAGGTGGGATAGAGAGGTGTGGAAGGGGGGCACATGAGCCGCTGAGGTGCGTTTTTAAAATTGACACGAGGGCGTTACATTTTCACATTCTTGCTCACTCCGTTTCCACTGATTGGTGAGAGATGGGAGGGGGCAGTTGTGTCTTTCTGGATTATTATTAATTCCCTCGTCATGTCTTTGATCCCAACGACTCCTTTGACGCAGAGTGTCTCCGGTGAACGGGGTTATTGTGATTAACAGCAGTCCTGTGTTATCAGAGGCTGTCTTCAGGAGGTGTTGAAGGTGGCAGATTGATCCTCAGGCCTCTTCCAACACTCGCCAAACCCTGACAGGTACGATGTGGTTTCGTACATTCATACTGCTTGTACAGGGGGAGACACTGCAGCAAAGAAAACGGCATTCTCAAATCTGTGCTTCAGGAACCTTAAGGACATCACAGAGAATAAACCAAGGACAAAACGAAGGCCGTGGTTGGGTCTCCCGTGAGCCGCTCAACAGCATGTTTCCACAGGCCTCAACCTTACATTCACCTTTAGACTGCAGAAGTCACTGAAAAATAAGAAGTCATGCATTTTACTCTAGTTCTCTCATGCTGCAGTTAAACAAGAAGAAATAGGTGTTTTTATGATACCTTGCTTAAAGAGTAAAAAACTACATTTTGGCATCTTTTTAAAAATGGAGTTTATTTATTTCAGTGATTCAATAAAAAAAATTTTTACTTTTATATAGATACATTGCACACCCAGTGATATTTTAAAGTGTTTATTTATAGCAAAATTAAAGATTATGGCTTATAGCTTGTGATAACCCAACAAAGGATGAGCTGCAAAATGTCACTGCTAAACAACCTGGCTGTTCACACAGTGCTGTCCCCAAGTGTATTAATGGAAAGTTTAGTGGAAGGGAATAATATGGCTGGAAAGGATGCACAGGAAACCAGACACGAGCCCATCCAGGACATGGACTAAACCCATTTTACCTTGGCTAAGGAGAAAAATGACTATACTGTTGCTTAGTGTCCAAAGTTTTCGGATGAATATACGTTTTAAATATAATAATAATATAATATATAAATATTAATTTTCAGAATCCAAGATGATTGAGGTCCAGTGTGAAGTTTAAATCAGTCAGTAATAATTTGAAGAGCCATGTTATCTGCTGTTTTTTCAGGTCCAAAGTCAGAGCAGTCATCTAACAGGGGACCTTAAAAGCACTGCATGTTTCCCTCTTCTGACAAGCTTCATGGAGATGCTGATTAAGTTACCAGGCTGGACTTGGTACCTGCCAACCCTGCCAGAGGATGGCCTTACTGTTACTGCTTGATTGGCCAGCAAAGACACCTGACCAAAACTCCTTAAAGAACCTATAGAGTATTGACAAGAGGAAGATGAGGGACACCAGACCTGAAACATCCACTATAAAAGCAACTTGGCCCTTGTTAGTACCTCAACAGAGTCACAGACAGTGTATCATGGTACCTCCCTGATACACTCTATAGATGCTGTAATCCATGCAAAAGGAGCCCCAACCAGGTATAGAATCTATATACTGTACAGTACATACTTTTTAGTAATCCCACATTTCTTATGAGAAATCCTTTTTATTGGTCTTATGTAACATTTTTATTTTCTGAAATAGTAAATTTTTTGCTTTTATTGGCTGTAAGCCAATCTATAATCAATTTATACATGTGTTTCCTCTTTTTCAAAAAAATTATGGATTTAATCAAACTTTCAGTGACACTCTAAGCTACTGACATGTACCTGGAAGCTGAGATCCTCCTCTGAAACCCCTGTTGTTCCTGTGTGACACCTGTAAGAAGAGTCATTTTACAACCTAACAAGATCCTGCTGAGGTAAGATACTGTTTTATGCTTAGTCCACATTGGACAAATTAATGTTGTGGGGTGAAAGGTCAGACTGTTTAGAGACTATACGTATGGACCGTCAACAACAACAATGTGCATCATTCTAGAGCTAATACCCTGTCCTGCCGATGTCCTTTCCTCATATCACAGATGGGCTCAGGCAGGGCCGAGCGGCAGTATTATGCCTCTGCTGAGATCTTCCACTGAATACATTACCATGTGATAGGGGGAGCCTTCCCTTTTCCTAACACACGCACGCACACACACACACACACACACACACACACACACACACACACGCACGCACGCACGCACACACACACACACACACACACACACACACACACACGTAGTGTTGGGCCAAGAGAGCTGCATATGCCCCAAACGTACAAGCATTGGTTTCATTAATGAAGTGCCAGGAGGAGAGAGAGATATAAAGATGGCTAGAGTGTGTGTGTGTGTGTGTGTGGCAAGCAGCCGGGGGGGGGGGGGGGGATTTCCTTCCTTAAGCTTTCAACTCCCAGTGGGCTTAGCTCGACTGTATGAACCCTGATGTGGGCCTGCCTCTAACACATGGCGTCACAAACACATGCAAACACACAAATGCACTCACACACAATAAGAACGTATACACAACAGCTCAGCAGGGGAGCCGTAGCCCAACATGGGACTGCTAAACATTTGGCTGCGGACGTCTCATTCACAGATGTACATGGAATACTGCGTAGAGGGTCAGGTCATTGCTGCACCCTCTTCTTCCCCCTTCCTTTTACTGCCCCTATTTCTAACACGCTATTCCTCTGCCATTCTTTCTATCTCTGCCTGTGATGGGAGCCTTGTGCCTCTGCCATATCTGGTGTGGTTCAGAGAAAATACTTGCTAATTAAGCCACAATGTCCTCTGTGACATATCTATATTAACAGCAGCAGCCTGTGGTCAGTTTGGTATCATATACCTAAATATTACTTTCCTGTTTGAAACAAACAACGTGAGACAAAATAAACTGGACTCTTCCTTCCACTGCATGGCAGCTACGACATTGGGGGTTTCTGGAAACTTCAAATTTACAATGCCGTCTGTGAATTACATAGTAAGACTGAGAATGGAACATAGAGAAACTAGTATAGAATGCACAGACTAATCAAAGCAGAACAATCTTTGACCCGACCCTAACAAGGTCCCTGTTCCTTATTCTAAAATCTCTGTTACCTCAATTTGGCCTTGTTGCATTAAAACGACCTTGGACATATCAGAGCATATGTACACTAACCAGCCAGTATATTAAGGTACACTTGTTCAGCTGCTTGTTAAAACAAATAAGGCAGCAAGCATAACAGTTTTTGAAGTTCAAACTCAGCATCAAGTAGGGAAGGAAGGAAAGGGAATTTAGGTGATGTGACCTTGTTAGGGTTGTTGGTCTGAGAATTTCAGAAACTGCAGATCCAGTGGGATTTTCATGCACAAACATCTCTCAGGTCTACAGAGAATGGCCCAAACAAAGAAAACCTCAAGTGAGTGGCAGCTGTGTACCGTGTCTCCAATGTGGCAGGAAAATGGGCAGACTGGTTCGTGCCTGAAAAGCAACAGTGGCTAAAATAAAACCCGTGTTAAAACCAAGATATCTGGAATATTATCTCTAAATGCACAACATGTTAAAATGTTGAAGCAGATGAGCTACAGCCACAGAATTACACACTGGGTGCTACTCCTGTCAGCTAAGAACAGCAAACCTACGCTTTATACCAGATTGGGAAAATGCCACTGTTTAAACTAGGGGTCACCGACCTTTTTCCCCAAACAGATAAGCTGGGTTAAGTGTAAATTGCTGGATCAGAGGTGGGGGATTGCAACCATCACAAACAAGAAAACAAATAACTAATGTCTGTGCCAGGCCAAATGTTCATTGGTCTGTGTCAGCTCACACACACCAACGAAAGCAGATGGATACTTCAGATTTTTCAAAATAAAACCACTCTCACAGTCTGATTGTCAGCACCACCAGCATTACAAAACATTTATTTTTTTGAAAATGATCCAGCACTTACCAACCCAGAGGTCCTGAACCCAAGGCCCAAGAAGTTAACAACCTCTGCTTTAAACACAGCCTACCTATTGTTGCTGCTCATGTTCATTGCATTTTAACCACAGTCCACCCATCTTCTAAAAGCTACTTCCAACAGGACGATACACCATGTCACAAAGGTCAAATCATTTCAAAACTGCTCTCTCAAACAGAAAAATTAGTTCACTATACTCCAAAGGCCTCTATAACCAGCTCAATCTAATAGATCACTTTTGGGATGTGGTAGAATGAGTCACATAATTGATGTGCAGGTGATATATCTGAAGCAGCGGCAGGATGCTGACAAGTTAAAATGACCCAATATCTAAGCATTGTTTCCAAATACTTAGTGAATCTCTGGGACAAAGAATCAAAGCAGTTCTGAAGGCAAAAGCGGGTCCAAACGTGTACTAGCAAAGTACAGTACAACTGACTATGTTCAAATTCAAAAGCCTAATAGTGACTTGAGTACAGTGATTGTATCTGAAATAGAATGAAGATAGCTTGTAGACCTTACATCATCCCAGCAAAGTGCAGATAGAGCCTCTGTTGTTGGGCATGGATACAAAGGAAAGCTGGAATCATATTACAAATCTTTATCAAGCAAACTTTAAATATTACAAGCATCCAGGGATGCCTTAACCAGAAAACACACTGGTTAATCTCCTGTTCACCTGCAGCTTGGGAAACACAAGCAGCTAAAAGCTCCTCTCTCTTCTGCCAAAACACACTCCCACTTTCTTTCCGCCAGTCACTGGCTGATGTTAGAGAGATGTGAGCAGCGGGGCGTAAAAGTACTTCCTCTGCTCTGCTTTTCCCCCTCTACCACCCTTCTTCTCCCAGTAAACCAGCCCTAGAGGTCAGGGCAATCAGGACCCATGAGCAACAACGGGGCCTAGTTAGGCATCCAGCTCAGTGCACGAGCCAAAGGCCAGCTTAGTGGGGCGAGACTGTCCATTAGGCGAGACCCCGGAACACCTTGGGGATCTTAGGTGAAAGGGGTTAGGGAGAAGAATAAAAACAATATCAACCTAGACACATACACAGATATATTCTCAAAGACATACAGAGATCATAAGAGGCCTTGTTTGACACTGCTGTCAGGATGCAGTGAAGGGGAAAGACAAGACCCTGTGACACAGCGAGATATCATAGGCATAAATAAATACACACGCATTTACAGCTCTCAACACATGAAAACACACAGGGGTAAGACAGAATCCCTTTTTTTCAAACCAGCGTCTCATACCTCTTACCATGATACTGTTGCTTTATTTTAGTGTCTACAGTGGCTGAGAACACTCAAAGGAATCTGTGTCTACAGATAACAGGCAACTTTGCAAACTACTCAATTTAAACCAGATTTAAAGCCCTTTGGTGCAAGCAGTCTTGCACAAATACACATTTTTCTTTCATTAAATTTTTAATTACAACCCAATTCCAATGAAGTGTCCTCAGCTTCTTGGAACGTGTTGCAAGCATCAAATTCAAAATGAGTGAATACTTGCAAAAACAACAATGTTTATCAGCTTTAACATTAAATGCTTTGTCTTTGTTGTGTAGCCAATTGCATATATAAATCATTGTATTGTGTTTTTTTTTGTCTTACACAATGACCCAACTTCATTGGACTTGGGGTAAAATTAAACAGGTTTGTGAGGACCAAAGATCACAGCAGAAAGGCCAAAGATCAAGTTGTTGAGAGGTTTAAGGCAAGGTTGAACATCTCAAAGAGCAATATTCAATCCACAATCTGAAACATGGAAAGAATACGACATGGCTGTTGACCTAAACTAGCAGGTCTGGCATGCAGAGCAATAATCAGGGAAGCAGCCAAAAGGACTCGGGTAACTCTGGAGGAGCAGCATAGATCCACACCTCAGATGGTAGAGTCTGTTGACAGGAAAACTGTTAGTTGTGCACAAATCTGACCTTTATGGAGGAGAGGTAGGTACGTTTCCTTCAACAAGAGGCAAGCCACAAGAAGCCTAACCTGGAGTTTCCCACAAGCCATGAAGGAGACACAGCAAACTTGTGGAAGATCTCCTGGCCAGATGAGACCAACATGGAACTTTTGTCACACTCCAACAGGACAATGCTAACCATATAGCCAGAGATACAAAAACATATTTTACATCAAAGAACACACCTATATCCAATTTTGAATCTGTGGCAAGACATTTTCACAGGCTTATATTCATCCACTCTCACTATCCTTAAGCTTTTTAAAAATAAAGAATGGGAAAAAATTTCAGATTTTTCAGCAAAGCTTTTTCAAACACAACCCAAAAGATGTTCAGCTCGAATTGCAGCAAAAGATGGTTATATATAGTATTGACACCCAGGAAGCTCAAAACATGTTAATGTATTATTTTCCTTTCATTTTATTGTTTTTACCTCCTTTTACTTTTTTCTTTGCATACCTCTCACCTCACCAAAGTCGCTCTTCTTCCAATTTCATGTCAACACCATTAGCTGCTGTCATTTTCACTGTAAACATTCCCCTTGAAACAACATTTTCTGACCTATTGTTTTATTTGCACCTCTCCTTCCTTTGGGTGCTCTGCAGCGTATCATGTGAGGCCCACATATCATTGTCCTCAGGTTAGTATCTGTGACCCTATGCTACCCAACATTTGCACAACCACATGGACTCCACCACCATCACATCTAACCCTCCATCTTCTTCTTTCCTCGGGGTCAACACTCAACTCCCTCCGGGATCGAGCCACCAATCATGTCTGCAGTCTCCTCTCCATTACCTCATTCCCTCAGACCACCTCTTGCTCACCAACCCTACGAGCCCTCATCCCTGCACCCACCCAACCCTTCCCCGATAGAGAGTTAGCCCACGGAGCTGCAGCCACCAATCACAGCATGTCAGCCCGACTGTCCTGATGGAGCATGGTGTCAGAGCAGCTCTCAGACCTGCCGCGGACGAAGCCTCCAGAGACTATCCTCCTCTTTTCTTCTTCTCCTCTTTGTCTGTCTCTCAGTGTTTCTTTCTGTCTGGCTGATGACACATTAAGCTTCTCAGATGGATTTATAAGACTATGAGAAACAAGTACTTTGGCCTTAAGTCATATCTAATGAAAGTTGCAAGCAGTTAAGACAAACAGAAACATATATACAATATAATAAATTAATAAAACCGAAAAGAAATGTTAGCGTGTGCATAGCACAAAAGTGCTAAAATGTAGTTGACTCAAAGGTTTTTGTTGCCAAAATGTCAGGGTCTGGGAAAGTTCTAGAGTTGGACAGTGTGATCAAATCTATTCATATTTACCATTTAGTATTTATTTTGGACCCCAAATTTAACTCAGAATCCTTTGCATCAGAGCTTAATTTAATGATTAAACAAGCAAAGAAGCATTTATCCTTGTAGGACTATTAAATTCAATAGAAAAATAAGACAGCATGTCTTAGATTAGGCCTGTTTTCCAAACATATGCACAATTTCTTTGATACAGTCAATGACTCCTCCCTGCAGAGCACTCATATTCAAAATTCAATGAGATCATAAAACTGTATGACAGGAAGTCAACAATTGCTTACAAAAAGAACTGGGAAACTTTAGAAAGCTTTACAAATTGATTATACATAGCCGTACGTGTCCATATCAAAGCAGAAATATTTCTTTAATATCGAACCTCACACGCAACCTTGGCATAAATGAAAGCAGCATCTCGTACAGTCAGCTCGGCGCAGTATGCAGCAGCAAGATCAAAGGTTCCTTATTACAGTAAAATGTGCGGAATAGCCAGGGAGAGTTAACATCAACTTTAGTTTACAGTTCATGTGGGGCCTTGGAGTGAATTCTATTTATAATTCAATATTTCCTTTATTCCTCCCTTGATACTACCAGACTGGTAGAAAAATATATGTAATTTGTGTGTAATTTGCATTTGCAAATTCTTGTAAGAGTACTTTGCGAGGCAAAAGGATAAGGACTGTGGAAATAAGGAGGTTGATGATGAGGCAAGGAGGAAAATATAATAAAGTCAAAGATGAATAAACATGTAAGAAGGTAAAAAGAAAGAAGAGAGCTGAAGAGAGAGGATGAAAGCAAAGATTCAGAGTTCCTTCGTGATCCTAAAACAGAATGACAATGAAAGCCCATAAATGAATACATAGCAATAACATGTTTGGTGTTTATATCAGTTCTGTTAGAGGAAACTCAAGCCAAAGAAGTGCTCAGAGAGAGAGAAAGAGCAGGTTCAGGCAGCGAGAAATAAAGAAAAGCAAACAAAAGATGCATTTGATTAACGGCAAAATTGCTTTTCTTTTAATAACAAATCTAGTTCCCCTCATTTCTTTTTTAATAATGTCATAAAGTTCTTCAGAAGGTATCTAATCATTTGAATATAAATTACTTTTAGGTGGAAAATAATATTTTTTCTCATTGTAGTCAAAGTATTCCTCAACCATTTTTGCTTTGTGGCAGAGCACCTCTGCCGATACCACGTGTTCTCCAGGTAAGCTCCAAGTTCCAGCTCTGATGGTTGCATACCGATTGTTGTTGGTGGACACGGATCACCATGGCCACCCGGGCCGCTCTGGAGTTCTGTGGACCCAGAAGCAACAAACTCTGATGCACTGCGTATTTTTCTCTCAGAACTAGCATCAACTTCCTCAGCAATTTGAGGTGCAGCAGCTTGTACGCTGGATTGGACTACACGAGCCATCTTTCACCTGCCAGTAGCCAGAATGTTATGGCTGATCAGTGTATTTCACTTTGAAAACTAACAGTGAAAAATAATCACAGAACAGGGGAAAATAACACCCCTGGAGCCAATCACATTTTTTTTTTTTTTTTAGAGCACAAGCTATTTGCATAAGTGTGTATTTGTGTGAGGATCTTACTGCGGAGATGCTAACAGCCTTAGTTTTCAAATGATCCTCTGTTTGTGAAGCTAGCTGAGCGTTTATCGTATTATCATCTGTTCCTCATACAAGAAGTGGGCCACCAACGCTGTATACACCACGCAGGGGTTAGCTAGATTTAACTGACTGTATCCTTTCTCCGCTTATGTGTCTGTTCTGTCTGTCCTCCCCCCAATAACTTTGGGATGAGATCTGAGAGGAAACAGACAGATTTCCATCTGTCTGCTTCATTTGCAAAAAGATGAAAAAAAGAGAAAAAAAACCTTATGATTTAAATATATGCTTTAGCCACGACTCTCTTCCCCTCCCTCTCTCTTACATCTTTCCATCTCTATCCAAGTGGCATCTGTGGATGACCAGGGCATCAAGAGTCTCAGAGGCTGAAGGAGGAAAAGAGGAAGGAGGAGGGAAAAGAAGAGGAAAAACAGGAAGAGAAAGAGAGAAAGAGGCAGCAAGCCCCTCTCACTTCAGATTTCCCTAGCACCACCCCGGCGTGTCAGCCAGCCTGCAGTCTGTTCTCCTTTGAGCTTTCTATTCTACCATTGAACAGAAAAAAAAAATCAATTCATATTTCCATAATCCACACTCCTGTCTGTCTACACGCCTTCCCCCCTCCCTCCATCCAGCTCTGTCTTCCTCCCTCTTTTCGTCTCCCTCCCCTGGGGAAGACTAACCCCTCCACCCCGATCCTACGGCCTACAAATGTCATTACGTTGAGCAACAATAACGGCCTAAACAAAAGGAGGCCTTGCTCTGAGCTCTGAGACCCTCTGCAGAAACTGTTGGCTGCTGCTGCCATATGCTGGCCAGCTCGAGCCACAGAAGACAGAGACTGCAGCTACAGAGGACTCCAGCCTACAGCTCCACAAAGAGGAGAGGAGCCTTAATCCTGGTAATGAGGCCCGTGAATGCAGCCTTTATGTATACGGAGGAAAGGGCCAATCCCTTTGTACACAACATGCTAACTAGCCATCTTAAGGACCATCTTATGCACACAAACAACTGACTGAAAGAAAAGAGAGGTTGTTGGGGATGCAGAATAAAGGAAGAAGGATGCTACCTACGTAAACACAAACACACGTCTTTCTCAGATTCAGATAGGTATAAATCTGAAACCATTTTCTCTCCTTTATGTCTTATTCTGATAGCATGCCTTAGTTCTTGTGTGGCATGTAGAAATTGCCTGAAGCATCTTTCTACAAGTCTGTTCATTCCTCAAAGTGGATCAGAGAAGCAGTAGGTGTTTAAACTTAAGAGTGAAACTGTTGTGTGAAAGTACAGTGGTGTTTGTTGAATCTGTTCACGTTACCTTTCTATAGTCGTCTGTCAAGCTCTTTGATTTCTGTTTCTCTGGCCAATTTCAGAATGAATAATAACCCACATGGTTTGGTTTTTCTTTTGTCATTTGTTGCACTTAGACTAAACCACTGGAGATTAGGTACGTTCTGCTTGCAGGTATCAGTATAACATTCCAGCAATTTAAAGTCCTTTTAATGTGACGCCAGAGAAAGGGTCGGCCTTCCAAGAGTTTTGGCAGTAGTGTGAAACATAGAGGAGAACCAGCAATGCCACACGCCCATTTTCTGCTGTGAACTGTTGGTCAGCTATCTGAAAAACACGAACAGTCATGATGTGGAAAAGAGCCCCACTGTTTTCTAAGTTAACGCCATTTTCAAACTACAGTTGGCAAGCTACAAGTGTTTTCAGCAGCTGACTGCAGGCTAACTTAGCTGATTAGCCTGACTAATTAACCAGCTAATATCAGCTTGGTATAGTTTGTCAGAAGAATGACAAAAGTGTCCAATTTGCACAATAAGATCTTGAAAACTCCTACTAAATTCAGAGGGTGTATTTTTGCTTCATTTGTATCAAAATAACATTAAATAGTGGCTCTAAAAAGTGTGAACAGAGAATGAACACCGTAATTTGTTGAAAATGTCAGCACTTAGTCTCCTTGACTTCATACATACCATTGATTATATTGGATCTGACTGAACCGGAAATGAGGTTCAGCTCTCCTAGCTGGATTTTCCTGACATTTCTTTAATCGACCTATCCGTCTGGCTGGATGGTAGTGGCGGTCTACTGTTCTGTGGTTACTTTACTTCTGATTGAACTGAGGTTTGTGTCCAGGTGTATTAACCTTTGAAGAGTTGCAAATGCCAGTTTTTTCCCAGAAACATCAGGGGTCTGTTCAAAAGCTAAATACGAAGAGCCGAGCATACATCCAAATCAACAGAGAAAAACAAATGCCTTACCAATAGAAAAGTAAAAAGTAAAAGTTTGGGAATTGCCTCAGCCACAATTTAGAACTAAATCCATCACAAAAACTGCGGCATCACTGGCGGGGGCTGTGAAATGGAGATGTTGTTTATATTCCAGTTGAGTTGTACATGATATAGTCAGTCATTAAAAGATAAAATAAGTTTGGAAATTATTTATATTTGTCTCAGTTTTTAAGTCTTAAAAACCTGGAATTTTGATAGGTGTGTAAATCTTTAAGTGAGTAAAAGTTTATTTATATTTTCACAGACAGGATGTCACAAAGTGCTTCGCATGAAGGGTAACCCACAATACACAGCAATATACAATGCAGAAAACAAAAAACACAATGCAGTCATGAATGCATATTATAAAAGCTCAAGTCTAACTAAACGCTTCTTGGAATAAAGATGTCTTGAACTGCTTTTTAAAAGCATCCACAGAGTCCAAACTACTTAGGAGGAGAGGCGGTGCATTCAACAGTCTGGATGCTACAGCTGGGAAAGATCGGTCTCTGAAGCGGATGTGGGCAACCAGTAAAAAAAGGTTCTGATTTGATGACCTCAGACAACAATGAAGAGGTATATATTCGATTCAAATCAGAAATATCGGAAGAAGCCTGTCTATGTAAAGCTCTAAAAGGTTAAGACTAAGATTTTTAAATGAAGCCCAGATCTGATAGGCAGCCAGTGCAGCGACTTTAAAACAGGGCTTATATGAATATTGAATAAGCTGCTAATAATGTTAGAGATATTATTATAGCTAAAAAAATGTTACATATTTTAGAAGCAGTACAAATAATTGTTTTTCTGTTTTCATACAAAACAAATCATAAATGTTATAAATGTAGCTTTACAATTGTGTGTAAATACTGTAAAATCGTGGTATTTTCATTCAAGATCATCATGGAGTGAGAATCTCATGTTGGTCTGCTGTAGAAGACGCCACAGATCAGACGTTGTCACATACTGATACAACACAGCAGAGTGATTCAACATTACTCTTATTATTAAAGCATATGAGATATTTCTGATCAACTTGGATCTAAAGTGTTTTTCTCTGAAGGTGAATTCAGACAGAGAAAAAACACCAGACACCCTGCTGAGGCGGAGTATTTTTCCTTAAGGGGAAAGAGCATGGCTTTCAAATAAAATCTAATCAAATCAAGCGCTCACCGTCCCCTTGAGACAGCTGATAAAATCTTTGACTGGTATTAAGGATAATTTAGTGCCTGGGTCCTATTTAGTTGTTTATAATATAATGATGATGAGTTCATGTTCATCCATGATAAGTGCAGTTAAATGAAGCCACAAAAGGCAAAAGAGGCAAGTACTGACAGAAAGAACAGAGGTAAAAGAAAATCCCAAGAAAATGCATCCCATTATTTCCTTATAATGTAAACTCAGAGACCAAACTGTATTCCAGTTTAAGTCATTTGGGTTTTCTTTACAATTCATAAAACAGTGGAATTATTTTGAGATGAAATGGAGTCATGATTGATTTGCACATCACAACTAAATAAACGCTCATGGGGGGGGATGTTCAGCATGTCTGCGCATCCTTGAACGACAAAGAGTGCGAAGCATAAAATTTCACCCAAGCTTGACGGTTTTAAATATACAGGTCCTTCTCAAAATATTAGCATATTGTGATAAAGTTCATTATTTTCCATAATGTAATGATGAAAATTTAACATTCATATATTTTAGATTCATTGCACACTAACTGAAATATTTCAGGTCTTTTATTGTCTTAATACGGATGATTTTGGCATACAGCTCATGAAAACCCAAAATTCCTATCTCACAAAATTAGCATATTTCATCCGACCAACAAAAGAAAAGTGTTTTTATTACAAAAAACGTCAACCTTCAAATAATCATGTACAGTTATGCACTCAATACTTGGTCGGGAATCCTTTTGCAGAAATGACTGCTTCAATGCGGCGTGGCATGGAGGCAATCAGCCTGTGGCACTGCTGAGGTCTTATGGAGGCCCAGGATGCTTCGATAGCGGCCTTTAGCTCATCTAGAGTGTTGGGTCTTGAGTCTCTCAACGTTCTCTTCACAATATCCCACAGATTCTCTATGGGGTTCAGGTCAGGAGAGTTGGCAGGCCAATTGAGCACAGTGATACCATGGTCAGTAAACCATTTACCAGTGGTTTTGGCACTGTGAGCAGGTGCCAGGTCGTGCTGAAAAATGAAATCTTCATCTCCATAAAGCTTTTCAGCAGATGGAAGCATGAAGTGCTCCAAAATCTCCTGATAGCTAGCTGCATTGACCCTGCCCTTGATAAAACACAGTGGACCAACACCAGCAGCTGACACGGCACCCCAGACCATCACTGACTGTGGGTACTTGACACTGGACTTCTGGCATTTTGGCATTTCCTTCTCCCCAGTCTTCCTCCAGACTCTGGCACCTTGATTTCCGAATGACATGCAGAATTTGCTTTCATCCGAAAAAAGTACTTTGGACCACTGAGCAACAGTCCAGTGCTGCTTCTCTGTATCCCAGGTCAGGCACTTCTGCTGCTGTTTCTGGTTCAAAAGTGGCTTGACCTGGGGAATGCGGCCCCTGTAGCCCATTTCCTACACACGCCTGTGCACGGTGGCTCTGGATGTTTCTACCCCAGACTCAGTCCACTGCTTCCGCGGGTCCCCCAAGGTCTGGAATCGGTCCTTCTCCACAATCTTCCTCAGGGTCCGGTCACCTCTTCTCGTTGTGCAGCGTTTTCTGCCACACTTTTTCCTTCCCACAGACTTCCCACTGAGGTGCCTTGATACAGCACTCTGGGAACAGCCTATTCGTTCAGAAATTTCTTTCTGTGTCTTACCCTCTTGCTTGAGGGTGTCAATAGTGGCCTTCTGGACAGCAGTCAGGTCGACAGTCTTACCCATGATTGGGGTTTTGAGTGATGAACCAGGCTGGGAGTTTTAAAGGCCTCAGGAATCTTTTGCAGGTGTTTAGAGTTAACTCGTTGATTCAGATGATTAGGTTCATAGCTCGTTTAGAGACCCTTTTAATGATATGCTAATTTTGTGAGATAGGAATTTTGGGTTTTCATGAGCTGTATGCCAAAATCATCCATATTAAGACAATAAAAGACCTGAAATATTTCAGTTAGTGTCCAATGAATCTAAAATATATGAATGTTAAATTTTCATCATGACATTATGGAAAATAATGAACTTTATCATAATATGCTAATATTTTGAGAAGGACCTGTACGTTATAGTTTCCAAAGCTTAATTTAAGCAGGATTGTTAAACACTAACAGGTAACGCTAACAGGACTCTTTGGTGATGAAGTCGTTACTGACTGAAGGAAACTAAATGAATTTAAAATTAAGTCAAAGGAAGCAAAAAAAAAAGTGTAAGACGCTTTTAGAGAGGAAGCTGTATTTTCTATGGAGATATGTCCAAAACTAACCCATAACAGGAACCTAAACGTATTACAGCACAATTGCTCTGTTTATCCTTTTGACTAGTCCATTTCTGTTTAACATGTTGAATATGTGTCTTTTGGAAATATCATGGTTCAGGTAACAGTCTACTTACTCTAGAGGGAATACACATGGAGACCGTTTAGTGATGCTATTTATGCTAACTGCACTAATCACCTACATAAAAGATGCCAGTTTAAAATGTCAACTCTATTCCTTTTGTCATTTTTTTAAATGTTAGGAATCCTGCTAAGTTCCAGAGCTGTGTAACACCAACTACTCTCTCTCCCACACAGTGTGACATAGTCTCTGCTGCTAACATAAATAAATTACAAGCAATCACAATCTAAAGACTGCTTAAAAGCACCTCTAAAAAAGGTTAAAAAAAAGGCCAGTCAGTCAGTCAGTAGATCATTTTCTCCCGCTTATTTCATAGTGGGTCGCGGCAGTAAAAATATTACCGTAAATTGGAACTTTTCCTCTCAAACATTAATTTTGTCACCGCTGTTGTTTATTTTAAAATGGTCTTGTTGAAAATATATTATGTGATACGGTTACATTTTCAGCTCCGTAACCTTGGTAAATTTTTAAGAAATGTATTTTTTTATATAAAAACTTTATTGTTTAGAAAGTTTCATTTTCAATTAATCAAGGAAAAAACATATTTTGCATTCATAGTTTCTAAAAAGAAATCAAAATTTGCTAAAATTAATAACTGGATATGAAAATCTCTGATCATTGTGTGGCTCACAGAAAGTCAAGACAAGTTCAACAACATAAGGTCACTTAAAATAATCTTGAATTGTGTGCTTGTCAACAAAATGATTCATTATCTACACAAATAGGAAACACTTACCTTTAATGGTCTTATAAAGAACAACTAAGTGCCAGAACCATTTCAGATTGATAGTAAATACAATAAATATGAGACAAAAGAAGGAATGAAGAGTAGGACAAAAAGAGATGGAGAGGGAAAAAAAGCGAAAAACACAGGTGTGCATTCCTGTCACGGATGCATGATAATTACAGATTCACCATTTATTGAAGACCTGCTCACTGCTTTTCATTAGCAACAACAGATATACAGTCAGGCAGGGAAAGATGGTGGTGAGGAGGAAGAGAGGAAGCACCTGAAGGAGAGCGGTGGTGGTGATAGGTGCTGGGGGAGGTTACCACAGGAAGGCAGGGTTGAGTCAGGGCGTGAGGAAAAAGGAAGAGAGACTGGAGAGGAGGAGGAGGAGGAGGTGGTTGTGGCGGTGGTAAAGGTTGTCTGTAACAGTGAACGAATGAGAGATTTGGAAAGAATGGAAAGAAAAAGCTGAGTGTGTTCCAACCTGGTCTGTGTGGTCCTGGGGGAAGCTCCACAGCACGGTTGGATCTAGAGGTAATTGACAGACAGCATTAATCAGCGGGTGAGAAACACACCGTCTTCGCTAGCTGCCTCAGATCACATACATATTAATGAGAGGGGTGGGGGCAAGGGTGGCTGCTGCAAGCCTGTGCATACACACACACCCATATACCGACACACACACACTGAACGACAAGAGAGAGTATCTAGGCTGAGTGTGTTGTAAATATGCTAATCTATATCCTCAGTGTAGATATGATAGCTGATATTATACACTAAATCATGCACATTTAACAAAGTCACAGTAACACATACTCTGGTCTATTTGCCTAATTATTCTTTCACTGATGCAAGCTTTGCTGCCTTGCTAAGAAGATGTAAATAGTATACCAGAAGGTTGATTACTATAAAAGGCTTCGGATTTCTATTTTCAGTAAACAACAAAATAACATTAATGAGAGATTAAACAGGATTATCAATGGATTTGCAGATCAAGTAATTTACCTACTTACCATAAATACTGTTTTGTTCAATACAGAAGCTTAGCTGGTTTATTATATAATTGTTTTGAGTGTGTTGAAGGTGTTGATCAGTCAAATAAAGAAATATAAGGATAGAACTTTCTGGACATTTGCAGAGTGTCTAACTGAGTGGGTGAGACTCAATAAGAACTTATGAACTAATGCTTTGTACAAATAAGGCTCAGACTAGTCATAGTAACTACATTTACATCATATTCTTAATTCGGATGGCACTGAGAAATTAAAATGTAATCTGATCCAGCCTGTCGTAAGCTCAGAAATCTGATCCTTTGCCATTCTGTGTATACGCCACAACAAACGCTACCATGATTCACTGACAACATTGCTGACAACATTACTGAGGGGGACTCTGTGCTTACCATTTTCAGTATCAGCGAGATGTTTAAAATGTTGTCAGGGGAAGCACAGTTATAAGAAGCTATTTGTAGGACACGGTACTTTCATCATTTCTTCATTGCTGCTGCAAGATTTTGAGAGAGGGCAAGACTTTCAGCAGATCACAGGAAGGCTGAATGAAATAAAGCAAAGCAAAACTGCTCTGTTATACCCTTTTGAGCTTTCAAACTTTATCAATCATGGAACCAGCCCAGATTTGAAAATGTCAATCTTTTGGAAATCTCAGAGTTAAGGTAAGGATCTATGTTCTCTAGCATATAGATGCCTGTTATGGTAAAACTAACTGAACTAACTGATGTAACCAAAAATGTACAATTATGTTTTTGCTTCAAAATGGCAGCAAAACCCTGTTTTACAGCAGGTGCCTATGGTGTATTGTTAGCTTTTCCTCATAATAAATGTAATTAATGACTTCATAGCAGCACCAAATGATAGTGTTAAAAATATTTTTGAAATGCATCAAATTCTTACATGTCTTCTTCTATTATAGTCAGCAGGTAAAAGCAAAGTTTACCAAATCTGGAGGTGGTAGACCTGCAACAAAATTCTGATCATTGCATCTCTACAGCAGATATTATTTACACACATGTTCCAGTTCCAGATGACAACTAAATGAATGAAATGATGCCAAAACATGGTCCTATGAGCAGATCAATATTAACTAGTGTTTACGTTAGGGTATCTTGCTTGGGTCTTCAAACTATAGAGTTGAATTCCTCACCGGCTTGTGCCATGTGTTTGAGAGCAGGAAGTCACCCAGCTATAGTCTGAACACAGGGGTTATCTGGTAAACATGGCTTCCACAGCTCTGAGTTCATCCCTTGACCCTGGCAGGAACAGCAAGGCTTTAAAGAGACCAGCTTTTGCATGCCAAGAGTAAAAAAAAAAAAAACAATACATACCTCCATCTCTGCTTAAACCAACCTGAACACATAAGTCTTGTATAATTTTAGTTTCATTAGTAACTGTGTAAACAAAAACCGAGAGAAGAACCCACTAGCAAGGTTATGTACACGGTAATGTTCTGCTTTGGGTGAATGGTCCAAAACAATGAGTAAGTGTTCCTGAAGCAAAAGGTGATGGGCCAATCTTTAGGAAAAGCCAACATGTAATCACATAGTGTTAGGAGAGGTTTCACGGCTAACAACTCAAGATGTATGTGAGAATCAGAAACACAATGGGAACGTACACAACGAAGAGCAGCAGAACCCGTGGTGCCTTACATAATCCTATTGGATGATTTCATGGGTCTCATCCTGAAAAGGGCGCCCAAGAACAAACACATCAGACCTCAAAGCCTCTGCAATCCAACTATGACTGCTCCCTTTCTTCTCACACTATGATCTGCCACAGTTAGGGCTTTTTTATGGCGATTTACTGGGTGAGAGAATAGGGGCTCTTGCTGAGGATGAATGACAGACATGAAGAGGAACAGGACGTCTGGAGACGAGTGAGAGGCTAAGAAGATTGAGAACATGGAGGCTTGTTGTGTACAAGGACTACTTTTAGCACTGAAAGGTGTGTGGAGGAATCAGTGAAGGAGATATCCCACAACAAGAACCAATTATATTCCTGATTCTTAAAGTTCGTAACTATGTTCACAGCTCAAACAGTGGACTCTGTAGCTATCAACACTAATGCTGAGAATATGGCTGAACACAAAATCAATTTATGAAAGCAACTACAACAAAATTGAGCAAACAAATTGTTCTAAAATACTGGCTCTATTTTATTTGACTTACACGTAGTTTTAAAAAACAAGGTTTTTACTCATTGGACGGACGAACAACTTTCTTGAGTTTCCATTACAGTCATCTTTATAGAAGCTCAAAGAGGACAAGTCACGTAGAATTTAACCAAGAACTCCACAAAGCGTCTAATGAACAGACACACAGTTCATTAAGAAGCTAGCGTAAAGCATGATGTGCATGAAAATACTGATTATTGTCCGGTCACCCCAATGCTTAAGCCTGGTCCTTGGAACATCTAATACAAGTTGATTTGATGACCTTAGGGATCTGCCGTGTTCAGAAAGATGTAGAAGTTTATATAAATAAGGTGTGGCCATGCTGTTGAGAGCTTGAAAAGCCAACAATAAAAGTGTAAAATCTATTCTAAATGGACAGGAAGCCAATGTGAAAAGGATAAGACAGGGGTGCTCATGTCTAGAGGTGTTGGCTAAAAGATGGGCAGCCACGTTCTGGACAAGTCGAAGATATTTAGGGGAAGACTAAGAGACACCATATAGAGTCCATTACAAAAAAGTATGAATGGCTTTCTCCAAGTTGGAGGCGGGGGATTTAAAGAATTTTTAACTTTGCCCAGAAGACGCAGATTATAATTTTAGGTGGCATATTAGGACTCCACTCCTGAAATGACATGACATATCTTCTCCACAGGATAACGGCTCAATAATGCTATGGCTTTGCTGTTGGTCCATTTCTGTGTGTTTTCAGTTTTACAGAAGAAGGAAGTAGGGCTGAAATAATTCATCGATTTTATCGTGATTAAGTAATTATTGAAATCAACAAATTTAGTAATTGAATAATAGTTAACTGGAGTATACAAACTCTAAAACATGCCATTTGCTCAAAGAACAACCCACTCAGTGCAGTAATTAGGTCAAAATTGTAGAAAAAAATATATACATCTTGCATTTAAGGTAAAAAACTTTCTTAGTCTGTGAATATGCTATACTTCAGAACTCTTCAAGTGGCGTAGCTTTGGCTTCATCTGGTTCAAATTCTGTAAAATATTAAGCAGCTGAGCAAGATCTTTTCAAACTGAACCTCCCCCAATGTGTTTTTTTATACTACACTAAAATATGTGACATATAAAGTTTAGAAAAATATTTTTGTTCATAATATCTGCCCTTGACAAAGCATCAGACTGTTTTCCTGCTGGTGGGTATATATCAGAACTTTTTTGGGTCTAACAAAAAGCTTGAACATGAACATGTAAATATATGTCTTCTTTTCATGACATTCATGCAGGTTCCTTTTTTTCCCCCTCAACAAGAGACTATTTCGCCTGTTTCATTCGACTGCCAATCATTTCTTCTCTGGATTTTTCCACCGTCTTCTCCCTCCCAGATTCTTCTCAGTTCACACACGTTTCTGCTTCATTTCAGGTCTTTATCTCCTCACTCCCCCATGCTTACCTAAAAGATTTTACAACATAACTCTTTTCCCTCCTGCCATCCCCTACAGCTGTCTGTCATCTTCAGTTTTGCAACCCCTGTCTATATTTTTCTCACTTCCTTAGGTTCATACACCCTCCCGTTGAATGTGCTGGGCGTGTTGTGGATGCAGAAAGGAGCCTGAAGGGGGTTAAGGCTGAAAGTTGAAGGTTATAAAGGTGAAGAGGACCCCTGCTGCTCTGCTAAGGGACACAAATGTCACCACGACAGATTTTGTATTGATTAGTCCACCCTCATCACCTTCCAAAGCACAAACGTTCACGTCGGACACACAATGAAAGCTTCATGAAATATTTAATCCTAATTTTGCAATGCTTAGGTTAGCTGTTGCCTTTGCACACAAAAGTAAAATTTTATTGAGATGCAAAGAACACATTTTTGTAAGTTTTGCCGTCTGAATGACCGCAGATTTGTTTCAACTTGTTGAAGGCACCGTGTTCTTTCAAATGGGTTCTTGAGATTTTTGCCTTTCCAGTGACTTACATTTCATGGCCTCGCTGACCCTGAAAATGGCTAATTTTAGTCTGTTTCTGCCCACAAACTGTTACACAGAATACTGTTGTCGTCAGAGCAACCTGTAAGTGTAAAAAAAAGTCTTATTTTTAAGCTTCTGACTGACTGGTCACCAGTCAGGGGCAATCAAGCTAAAAACTAGCCAATAACTGATTTGTCGGTGCATCTCTTAAAACATTTTATAGCAAATGTTTTTTTATATATTTTGACAAATGGAGAAATGCTATGAAATTAGAAAACCAGGGGTTCCGGAGGACAAGTGAAGGCATGTGGAGTCAAAACAATCTGTACAGTTAATGAAAATATGCAATTCTACACAACATCTGCATTATATGAAGGTCTTCTTAAACAAGTTCAACACATCAGCATTGTGAGGACCATTTTCTAACAAACCTTTTCTTGGTTTTTTTCACTTATGCTCCTTTACACCTGGTTGTGCGCATATCTATCAGACAAACTAAGGCCTACTTGAATTTTGCATTTATTCAGAAAAAAAAAATACTCCAGCAATGCCAAAAACAGGTTGAATATGTTTTTATTGGATATTCTAAGCTGACACAATCTGTAAACAGCTGTTGAATGAGGCATAAAAACAGTCAATTTTATGTGACACCAGTGGCAGAAAAACTGACAGAATGAAAACAACCTATAGCATATATCACCCTGGTGCAGCGTAAACAGATCCAATGGGTGAGAATTGAATTGAAATCACCTATTGAGAGACAGATTCCTATATTCACACCCAGGAAAATCGAGGTGGCCAAATGTGACGAAATAGCTGAAGCGGTGACCACTGCTCCCTGTTTGCACCGTTTGTGAAAATGTGTAGTGCATGAGTAGATGTGTGTTTACAGATGGATAGCAAGCTCAGGAGTGAGTATTTACAGTGCAGTGGCTTGTCCATTGATCCCCGAGGGCTTCAAGCATGGCTGACCTCCCACAGTCACAATGAGGGCAACATGCAGGCAGCCCCTGAGCCGTGACACAGATACTGGTGGGGGAGGGGTGCCTGAGTGGCTGAAATTGTTCAAAAATCAATGTTTTGGCTACTTTTAGGACACCTGTCATTGAAAGCCAGGGCGTAAGGTTAGCAGGAAAATAGAAATAATCACTGACAGCAACTAAACAATGAGCTTCGGAACATGGTAAACAGACACTGGTTCTAAAAATGCACCAATCAATCAGCCAGAGATTAAAATACAATTTTTACCATCTCTAATGGGCAATTGAAATGGTAAAGGCTAAAAAAATAAAATAAAATCTGAATTTCTCTTTTTGTGTTTGTGAAATGCATCAAAATTAAAGCATTGCCATCGCCATATGAGTGTGTGATGTTCATATTGCAATCGACTGTTAATAGTGCGATAGTTGTTGGCTAAAATGTTCCAAGTGGTATGAATTAGCATTTTCATGCTAATGTAATGTTTAGCCAGTTGGACAGACTTTTACGGCAACAGATGCTCACACCAGACACTAATGTCGTCGCCCAAAATGCTAAAGGTCCCATAGTTTAGGAAGCACAGATGAGAAAGACAGGAATAAAGAAAATAGCTATAGATCGCAACTGATAATGTCATCGCAATATCTACCAACATACTCACCATCGCAAGATTTTCTAATATTGTGCAGCCCTGATCAAAATTAAGAACTACCACCATTTTTGGCCTATTAACACGTCAGCCATGCACATGCGATTTGACACACTTGGTTTCTATTTCAAGTGGTTAGTGGGCGAGAGGCTAGGTACACCCTGGACAAGTTGCCAGTTGCCTACTATTAAAATCTCTAAATGAAAAATCAGCAGATAACATAAAAAATATCAGCCGGCTTCAGAAACACACCTAAATACACAAACTGAACTAATGAATGTTGGTTGTCTCAAGTAAACAACACCATGAAATATGAATATTAATCAAATCAATGAAGATATGTTCAAATTTAGGATGCAACTACTAGCAGTTTAAGATCTGGACTTACTGTAACTAGGATTTGTTAAAGTCTAAAATGGAGATGACTAAAGACTTTTATGACCTGAAGAAAACTGAAATCTGAGTAGATCAAATTTGGAAGATGAGACCTCAAAGAAACCAAACAAAACAAATTGCATTGGCCAAGAAAAGCCTTATTGGTGCACCTCTAGCCAGTTCTCACACATCTAGGTTGAATGTCTAAGGGTGATGGGAATAAGCTGACAAAAAATACCCCCATCTACTGTAAATCTACTCTAAGATTAGAGAAGAAATAAACCCACTGCTTTACCGCCCATTTCTTTAATTTTCCACATATATCTGTCTGTTGGCTCTAAATGAGAAATGCTGGCATGTTCATCTTGGCATAAATCTGTGCTTCTCGGGATTTTCAAGTAGGCTAAAAAGAAATTGTTGGCAGGGGGTGTCATTCTTAATGCTCCTGGCTGTAGGAAAAGTTGGCACATTTTACCAGTGTGTCAGAAACCTCGCACTGCCCAGCGCTGCACAGAGAGTTCTTCAACTTGAAGTCATTTTGTCACTGAAATAAAAAAGAAAAAACATGCCTACTAACTTTGACTGAGACAGAGCTGGATAAAAATATCCTTTTCAAACAACTGAAATAAGCATATGATGAACATGGAAGACGCCCACAGAGCAGAGGCAGATTTGTGCACTATTCTTCTATATGATCACCTCAGCAGTAACAGCGGCCTGGATGCACGGCTCTCACTTTAAAACTGGGACTTCAGTAAAGCACAAAAAGAGCCAACTCTAAATCCAGTGTGAATACACATTTAGATAAAAGCTTTTGGTTCATAATTCTCTATACTATGTGAATCAAACGCAGACTCAGAGCCCTCATGGCCATGCAGTGTTGTAAAGGCATAAAAATGCACTTTTTTCTCTATCAACGACTGAATGTACGCTGTGAGTGAATAGGAGGCCTGTTTGTTAAGGGAGGCCAAATCCCATATGGTGAACAGCAGCTCCTCTGGTGAGAAGAGAGGCTGTGAAAGCCACCGGCAGCCCCTCTCCTCTATCCATGTTCAAGAGATGAAGGGATGCAGCGCCTGCCTCGCCTTGTTCCTCTTTTCTCCCTCTCCCTTTGCCTCCTCTTCTCCCTCTTTCTTGGCCAGGGGTTAAACTGCTGCACTCTAACCTCCTTGGCAATGATTTCATTCACTCGGTTTCTCTCGCTCACTCTCATCTCAGAGAGAGATTTATTTCACAGTATGTAGTGGATTAAGCCCCCTCGTATGCCCCTGGACAAAAGCATTGTTTTAGCACTATCCTGTTTGCTATAACTGGGAGGAAGCTACCGCTACTAAGCGTCCACAATATGGCCATTGTGGACACAGGGCTGGAAGGACTGTGCCTCGGAGGCCGTCTAGACTTTGAGCCCGGGCCGACTGCAGAAACAGGAGGAGAAAATCCCATCAGGCAGTGGAGTGAAAGTTAACTAAGGTAACCTGCTGTGAACCTGATGAAGATGTCAAGCCAACATATGGCAAAAAATGTCTATTGTCAGAACAAGGAGCTTTCTTCCCTCTGATGGAGGGTACGCTGGAGGAGGAGGAGACGAGGGGCGGCTAAAGAAAACTAAGGGGGGGGGGGGATGAACAACCTAAAGGAAGGAATAACTGCAGTGGTCATCGTTTTACTTCTGGATCAGCAGTCTTATTCTGGCCTGGAGGAGGCCCGGCCCCACCACTCACAATTAAAGGAGTAAGCAGATTAACTGGCATCTTTCAAAGGCCAGCAGAAAGAAAAACACACTCAGGGACGTTTAAAACTGTTATTTGAATTCGTCTAGCACGTCTCGCACTGCAAATGGCATTACATTTCATGCTGATTTTGGATGTTTTCAGACACATTTTAAACTATGATATGCCTCTTAGGTTTACTCCTCTTGATTGGTCACACTATGTTGTTAAAGTAACGACTGAATTAAGAGAAGCAAACCTGATCGCCTTAAAAAACTACCTAGATTAAATTAATTTAACAGATTTCTATCAAATTTTCAGTTATTGTTGTATTCAACACTTCACATAAGTCTAAATGCAACAGGATAAAACTTAAATGCTTTTTTAGACAAGCACTATCAAAGTATCACAAAGCTGATCTAGATAAAGCCTAAAAATAGGTCTCCATTTTCACAGGAGTGATCAGATTTGCCTCCAAATGCTTACAATTTTGAATAAACAAAAAGAAAACAACAACCTCTAAGGTAGAGTGTGCTACCAGCCAAAAAAACCCAACTGGCAGCCTTCACATGTGAGAGATGCTGGCCTGAGGGATTTCCAAGCCATCTCTACAGATACATCTGAAAAAGACAAACAACAGTCCCAGTTGGAAGGAGAAGAAAGACAGAGCTGCATGGAGATGATGTGACCCTATTAATGCCACATTAGTTGTTCCGTCTTCCCCTGCAATGTGAGAAAATGCTTCAGTGGGATGAGCCGAGATAGAGAGACAGAGAGAGAGAAAGAGATGGAACGAGAGGAGTGAAAGTGATACTGTCTCCAGGCTAGTTGGGATGCAACCCAATTTCACAGCTTCACGAATGAGTGGCACAGCATATGGATGCAACCTTTGTGACAGCCCCTCTGTATCACCACGTATCAGCGTTGATATTCCCAGTCAGATACCATACTGGTCCAACATTATGTCAAACACCAGCGTCGCATGAGTGCATCGTCAACACATCTACCACGCTGTGTGTTTGCTGAGAAGAGGGGGCCCTCCAATAACTCAGGAAAATAAACTAAAACTGCATCTCCACGGGCAGATTCCTCTCACTTGATTCTGTTTTACTTCCATTCAGGCAGTGGTGTTCCCTAAAGATTTACATATAACCTGAAACGCAAGATGTGACCCGGATTTTTATTCACAAACACACAATATGGGAGTAGACAACGTTGTCTTGGCCATAGTGGCACAAGTAAACACTGTGATTTCATTCCTGGGTGCTGACTAGTTAGCTGAAACGTCTTCATGTAAATGCACATTTCTCTCCATATGCTCCAACCATCTGCTTTAATCAAAACATCTAGGGAAGCAAAGTTAAATAATAGCTCTATGAACTCAGTCAAAGGCAAAATGAAGTGCTGCTATGACTATATTCATTTACAAAGGGATCATTTTTTAGGTGCATGATACACAGTGCCTTGTAAAAATTAAACCCCTTGAACTTTATTGTATTTTAATGGGATTTTATGTAATAGACCAACACAAACTGTGAAGTTAAAGGAAATGATATATGGTTTATGAATTTTTAAAATATTAAAATCTGAGAAAACTCTTTTGCAAAACCATTTTTGGCTTGAGTTACAGCTACAAGTCCTTTTAGAGCATGTCTCCACCTTTGTACATCTAGAGACTAAAATTCTTCTTTGTAAAATAGCCTTGTTTCACTTGACTAGAATGGAGAGCGCCTGTTAAAATTTTTAAGTCTCGCCACAGGTTCTCATATGGATTTAGGTCTGGACTTTGACTGCGGCATTCGGACAGGTAAATATGCTACAATATTTATCTGTTAACTATTTTGTTGAAGCAATGGGGGTATTCTTTTGGGTTGTTGGACTGCTGGAAGTGAACTTCTGTCCCAGCAGGTGTCTTCTTGGATTGTCTTGTATTTAGTTCCAAATATTGTCCAATTAATTCAGTCCAACTTCCCTGTCCCTGCGGAGTATTCCCACTGCATGATGTTGCCACCACCATGTTATAATGTGGGGATATTGTGTTCTAGGTGATGTGCAATGTTAGCTTCCCAACGCATGAAGGATTTTAAAGCTTAAACTTTTAATGAACATCTTCACAATAGTATGTCTACTGTTTTCTGTTTTCTTTATAATATAGTTTTCACTGATGTTCTCCAACAAACCTCAGACAGACCTCACAGAGCAGCTGGATTTATACTAAGATTAAATAACACAAAGCATTAATGATATTAGATTGGGATTATTAGGCACCTTTTTGTGTTTGTCTATCATGTAAAATCAGGGTTGTGGTCGTAATGTCAAAATGTAAAAAGGTTTAAGGTGTCTGCATATGTCTTTAAGGTGCTGTAGCAATGAATTGGCAAAAAAAAGTACAAGTTTGTTCATTTGCAAAAAGCTGCTGATGAGGAGCTGTTTTTAAGAGAAAACGCTGTGTGTAGCACAGAAGCTCCTTGAGGTGAGGAAGGGATCGATCTCGGTTAATGTCATATGGCACAGCACCCAGAGGCAGCCGTGTGGTGCTGATGACAGTGTAAAGCCTTGCCTTTGGCGGCTACATGCTCAGTGCCGCCGAGCTGTGATTTGAAGTTCACATGCAAAGGCTGACAGACAGACAGCTTTCAGTCATGCAGTCAGTAAGTCAGTCAGCCAATCTTTCCACAGGGATGGCAACATATCTGGATCTGGTAAAAGCATACAACACCGCCTAAACTCAAACATATACTCAGGGGCCTCGGAATGCTGCAGGACTGATGGACTGAAGTGCTGACAGGAAAACACTGGCAAAATACCTCCAATTCTCAGCTGTGTACACACAAGAACAATCTTCCCCTACATGTAATTTAGCAGAAAGTTTGAAGAACTAACTTCCAGGGTGGTAAACATGTTGGGCTTGAAAAAGATGGCTTTATATTTAAATAAATAGCATAAAATGTAACCCTTCCCTGATCAATACTTTAAAAAAAAAACAATCCGATCAAATTTCTTGTTCTCCTCACCATAAACTGAAAACCTACAGACAGCTGCTGTGCAATTCTGAAAAGCAAAGAAAAATAAGGTATGACCCTCTGTTTTACAGGTGAGTTATTGAAACTTTCTTGATTTAAACCAGTAATTAATCTGATTTTAAACCTATTCTGTTCACACTTCAGGGAGAAATCCTGATGAGGGAGTCAAGCTTATAGCTTTTCAGAGCAGGGCAGGTTACAGTGCGGAAATGTACTATGTAAAACATCGCAAAATTCACTGAGTTTTTCTAAACACTATGCAAAGTATTTTTACACCTCAAGACTCTATGTTCTCACTGCTTTACCCAACCAAAGTCTGTGTAACAATGAGCTGAAATCTGTTTTTCAATGCACTGAGATTCAGACATTAACAATTCTGCAAATGTAAAAACAAAAAACAAAATTATCCTAATGGAAATTTAAACCATAATTTTGAGGAACCCGAAAAGGCGGAACTAGGAACCACGTAAGTGTAGCACCCAGACAATTTATTGTGAACACGAGGAAGTTAGCAAGAAATAAAAGCTGTGCTGTTGAAGAGAAAATGACTTTGAAAAGTGCCACACAATATTCAATCTGTGTGAAACTAAGCTGTAATATTTTAAAAGAGGACAGACATGAGGAACAATATTAAATGCTTCCAACCGTACGCAGAAAAAAAACGGGATAGAACCCCGCTGCTGTTAGCCAGAGGGCCATCGAGCAAACGATGACAAAGCTCCTAACTCAGAGAAGACACAGCTAATTGAAAAGTTTATTTCAGCTTAAATTGTGAAGGATTTGCATCTACTTATAGTTGCTGAGGACCATGGCTTTTCGCTCTTTGGAGAATTCTTTCCATTTCTGCAGACTGCTGTTGTCTTCTCTTCAACCACAAACACGGCAGATGTGTTTCTGGTTGCAGAAGCGATCAAAGTGAGATAAAATTATTTCCTTTTGAGTCACTTCTTTAGTGCTCAGAACAACACTCGATTGTATCAAAGAGATATCACATTCGGAATTGCGTTTCTAAATAAAAAAATGTGGTGGATGTTTTTAATGCACTGCTGCAGATTGTAAAAGGAAGTTTAATGATTCATCTTTCATTGAAGATAAGGTATTAAACAAAGAAATTCTCTATACTAATGTAGTCCATTCATACCTGTACTGTACCAATCTGCAACATGTGATTGGAATAAACTTTTGTGCTTTCTTGATCGTGATTAGATCGTGCTTTTTAAACTTGGTTTTGATTGCCATGTACTTGTTCACCGCATCCTTCTCTCCGTCTCCAACTCAGTCCCTAACAGTTCAGTTTTGTTTCCTCTTACCCTCAGCACAACAACTGAGCGGGGCAGAGATTCCCAAATGTCTCCCCCATACTGTACAAGGAGGAGGGAACCTATTTGCAGAGTTAATGTAGACTATTTAAATTTGGTTCATCAATCTCTGTATATGAAACACTATCTGTTTGAATGTTCCATGCAAAAGGTGCATTTTGCATAAAAAAAAAAAAAGATCAATCAGCAGACAGTATTTTTGTTAATGCAATCTATGTGATGCAAACAGTTCTGGTCTTTCAGAATCCAAAGCAAACCCTTTGCCCTGTAGATTACATAAATACTGGTAGACTTTCCATTAATTGCATGCAAAGTACCTCGTTTAAATGTGGGCAAACTGCTTCAGTGCAGAGCAGCTATTTGCTATGTAAAGCTATTTCACAAGCAGAATTTCAGTGTAAATTAAAAATTAAAGGTACACACAAACTCCAATCTTTGTACATTTAAAGTCCATAAATATCTGGAATTTTTTGGGATTCATGTTAAAAATCGACATCACCATGTTGTGTGCTGCCCTAGTGCACTGGATGCACTAGGGCAGTACTCTGCATGTTGCAAAGTGTACATCACATACACTTGGTAACATGCAGTGTACCGGGGTCAAATTCATTGTTTGTTTGCACAGACTAGCCAATTCTGATCCCAACCGTTTTCCCAGGAATTCCCCACTTCTTGCGCTGAAAGAAAAGTTGCCAGTCCATCCATCTCCCTGCCTTCAACGCTGCACGTACTCATGCATGCACACATGTATGCGGGCACACAAACAACAAAGGAATAAGTTGCCAATTTATACTTTCTTTCCCTGCTATATGCCAGATGATTTTAATTTTCTCATGTCATCACATTTACAGCTAGCTACAAGTTAGTCTTCATTGCAACAACATGCATGTAGCACTCAATGGGAAAATAACCAGAAACTCTGAGTCTGATCAATGTGAGTTTAACATTTTAGTCAGTGGCAATCCAAGAGACTTCTTTGTAATTGTCCCTCTGGTATTTTTTCTTCCACTCTTTGGGGTAAGCTGGACCGCAAAGTGAAGGCAAAAGGGCCAACAAGTGCTAAGCATCTCTAGGAACTCCTTCAAGACTGTTGGAAAACCATTTCAGGTGACGACCTCTTGAAGCTCATCAACAGAATGACAAGAGTGTGCGGAGCAGTAATCAAAGCAAAAGGTGGCTACTTTGAAGAACCTAGAATATAAGACATATTTTCAGTTGTTTCACACTTTTTTGTTCAGTATATAATTCCACATGTGTTAATTCATAGTTTTGATGCATTCAGTGTGAAGCTACAATATTCATAGTCATGAAAATAAAGAAAACTCTTTGAATGAGAAGGTGTGTCCAAACCTTTGGTCTGTACTGTATTTTGCATTTCAACACGTCACAACAAAGAAAATGAGAATTTCCGGCTTTATTGTCTCATAAAACGCAAAAAAATTAACCCATTGGGAGTTAGGAAATAAAGAATAGAACTACAGCCATATTCAATAAATTAGAATATTACTGAAAAGTTCATTTATTTTAGTAATTTAATTAACTAAGTGAAACACAATATATAGATCTATTACATAAAGACGGATGTTTTCAAACCTTTATTTCTGTTAATTATGATGATTTTCCATTTGCAGCTAATGAAAACATGAGGATTGGAATATTACATTTTACCAATAAAGAAAACATCTTAATATACAAATGTGGGCTTAATGAAAAGTATGTTTAATACTGTTTTTAAAAGGTTGTTATTAGATTTTTAAAGTACTTTAAATCTGAAAAAAGGGCCTCGTCAACACCGGTGCATCTGTAAAAAGCTCAGTTCAAGGAAATGACACCTTTTAATTTCACACAGCTGAACACAACAACAGCTTACCTTAAGTTGATGGTAGAATGAACCGAGACTTGTATGTCAACACTTATTCTGCAAGACTTAATACAGCTAATAAATATATAACAAAAGATGGGGAAAAAAAATGTCCAGTTGAAATATTAATGACTACTGGAAGGAGAAGGATGCTTAATTGTGTCTTTATACAGATATGCAAACAAAGAGTGATTTAGATGATTTGAAGCAATAAAAGATCCGGACACATACAGAAGCTTCAACATTGACCTATATTTTTTCTGGCCAAAACAAATAGGCCAGAACCCAAATTAGGGGCCAGTAGGGGCACCACACGCGTGTAAACGCCTTCTTCTTTACAGTAATTGTGTGGCGTTAGGCAAACTAGGAGCAGCCTGGAGTGGCGAGACGTAGCCTGAGGGCATAGCTGTTGGCATGTAAATATCAAGAATGGAAGCTGAAATGACAGCACAGACAGTAGGCTTGTACCCTTAGCTGTGCTTGGATTTGGCCTTGACCATAAAATTAAGGTTTAAAGGACAAGGGAAGTCTAGATGTCCAGATACCACTCCTCAAATCATGTCAATAAAGACGCTGATTTTCCTAATGGGCAGGAAAAATGCATTTTCATCTTTTGTCACTCATATTTTATAGTATTAAGCTGGCACCTGCCTAATGAGGCCAGAGTGTAACCTGGAACTAATTTTTAAACAAAATCCTGCTTCTTCATCCCCATAAATAAAATCTAAAAATTAGGTGGAGTGGTATAGTTGGCAGCCAGATTGAAAATCCTTAAGATATGTTAAAAACCAGTCAGCAAATGAGAGTTAAATTCAATTCAATATATTTATAATGCACCAACAGACAACAAATGTCATCTCAAGGTAGTTTACAAGCTAAATACATTGAATTAACTGTATAATTAAATCCAATCAACAAACTGATTGAATTTCTCACATTCCAGTTCAATCCTAGTTATGGTACAGAGAGCAGTAACCAATGGGAAACCTCCTTAAATAATTTGGTTAGATGGGGTCTAACAAGATGAAAATTAAGATGAAGGTAATATTTCTGATAACTACGAAAGCTCAACTGGATCAAATCAAACTAAAATTAGATCAGATACGACAGTTAATTCTATAGCTATTTCACTGACTGATTACGTAGTTAACATGTTTGGGAGAATGCCAAAAATATTATCTTTAATAAAACCATTTCTTTTAATAAAGACTTCCATGATGTTATAACAGCTGAGAGCTGAGTGAATGGAAGGCTTGACTGTGTAAGTCTTGCTACAGGAAACCTATAATTAGAGTTGTTCTCCAGTAATGATGAGTAGAGCTAGAACATATAACGAAAGTATTTGACATATTGCTCATACTTCAAAGTGTGATGTCTAAATAGATAATACTGTGACTATTACAGTATAAATTCCTACAACAATGACCTGTCAGCATCTAATTCACTTGAAGTTCATCACCTAATCTGACAAAAGGGTGATGAACTTAATTATTTTGGCCTTTGTCAAAGGTTCAGTAACTTTGTTGTAAATAAGTTGCTCAGCCATGTAAAACAGCTTTTACTGTAATCTCTGCTATTTCTTAGCCAATGAGTTATTTGAACTAATTTGCAATTATCCTTATTTGACTTAGGTTGCATTAATACTGATTTATTTTTTAAAGCTGCAGTAAGGAGCTCTCAGAAAATGTGGACTTAGCCTGAAAATATGAACAAGCACACCTTACATGTCCCTCTTCCCTTGCTCTCTGCTGTGCTACAGCCTTCCCTCCATAGCTCCTTCCCCACATCAGAGCCAGCCGTGAATGCGCAGCAGACTTTTTGTCATCATTCTTCTTCTGTTTACCTTTCTTTGTTTTATGAGCAGGTGCCACTTGAGAAATTGCCAGATTTCCTGTAACGTTAGGTTGTTTCTGCACCATTAGCACAGCTGCACACCGGCAATCTTGAGCTTGAACAACGGTACACGGTGTGAGAGGGAGAGTGTGAGTAGTGAGTACATGAACTTGATTGGCACTG
This sequence comes from Girardinichthys multiradiatus, assembly GCF_021462225.1. Lineage (NCBI taxonomy): Eukaryota > Metazoa > Chordata > Actinopteri > Cyprinodontiformes > Goodeidae > Girardinichthys > Girardinichthys multiradiatus. The sequence goes on along the minus strand of NC_061802.1, from coordinate 11,550,481 downwards.
CTAAAACTTTCCTCCTGGCCATGATTGGTTGATACTGACCTGGAGTGGTGTATTTCTGCAAATGGCAGTAGAACCACTGGGAGGAGCCAGAGGAGCTTGATTTTTTCAACAGATTATCTGTCTCATATTCTAATGTCAGGACATAGTGACAGTTTTAACAAATATTTTTAAAATACATTTTTACAAATGTTTTCTAGTGCAGCTTTAATAAAGTTCCCAATGACAGCTTTTTTTTATTTAGTCTTTGTTATAAACCTAAAAAGTGCTCTGTTCTGTAAAGAAACGTGTGTTAATAGGCTGCAATTGGTCCTCTCTGAACAGTGTTTTAATCTGTGTGTGCAGAGTTCCTGTTCGCATTCTACTGTATTTATTTTAAATGTAAAAATGAAATGTGGCTGGTGTTAAAAAGGCTGCTCTTCCAGTTCCAGGTCACTGAATATTGGTCTAATGATTAGATGCTTGGCTCCTATTTGGGTGGACATTGTGCAATGGATTGATCTCTAAATTCAGCGATCCAAAGGTGACATTATCACTCTTATGCAACCTTTGCTGCATTCTCGTCAACTTTGTGCTTCATCAATTAGCAATTTCAGACAAAGAACAAAATTCAAAAGGAAATCTAAATCTAAATGGGGCAAAACCATATCCAGTCTATCATCCTAACATCGATTTTCCATGACTGTCATAAAAGTCAGATATTTTTTCCCTGAAATCCAATTTACCAGACTAGCACACATTATCATCACCAAAGCTATATTAAAGCAGAGGCCCGGCTAATCGTGTTCGTTTGTGGGCTAAACTAGGCCACATTGGTATTACATACATAAGTACCAGCCAATTATTGTGCTCTGACTCAGAAAATCAGGTCTTATGTGGTCATTGGAGTACAACAGTTTACACTTCTACCATCTGCTGTGTAAAGCATACGGCATATACGTAATCATCTGTCACATTCTGACTGAACTCATATATATGAAAAACAATAACAAGACAACTTCTGTTTATTTTTTAAGCACCATCCAAAATGATATTTTTGTGGCCTCATAAAAATGTCCATCATAAAAACACATAAAACAGCCACAGATGTTTAGAGATACAATTCAACAGTGATCACAGGGGAACAAATTCAGCTACCAACAGATAGAATCGCACAGTACATTCAGAAAACGCACAAACCAAAAAAAAGCACAAGGCTGCAAGTAGGATAATGTGATGAAACTCTTCTGCATTCATCAAAATCATCTCATTTTAAATTATTGATCGGGTTCCTACTTTTCCCCACTTTTTCGCCGTGAAAAGGGGGAGTCTAAAAATAGCCTGCTGGTGTCAGTCCCTAGAAGTCTTTCCATGATCCCCCCGCCCTCCCCAACCATCTACCACCCCCCTCCAGTCTGGCAGCATTAGTAAATTCAGATGAGCCTCCTGCAGTTCTTCCGGCTTCTGTGTCTCCATCTTACAGATGCAGTTACACACGAACCTACAAACACAACACAAAATCTACACTTCTACCTGTACCCACACACAGCCGCACCATATAGTTCCCCTGGAGTTTCAGTGCTGTGTCGATGAGCGGCAAGGCTCCACCAACAAACCTCCTCTGCGTCTTGTTTCTAAGTTTATATATTGCAGAGTGTTTGCCTCTTTTCTTTCCCCAATTCTTCATTCTATGTACAACATTTCCAGAAATCAACCCAGAAGTGTAATTGGAAGTTTATACTGTAAATGCTATACATCTGCAAAGGTTTAGTAATGTTACACAAGAATAAATGAATTGCTTTCTCGCTACATTCTTCTTGACAAGTCTCTCTTTCCCTGCTATTACAAGTAATCAGAAGGTGAGAGAGAAGGTTTATAACGTATCACTCTTCAACCAGCAGTGTGATTGGCAAGGAAGAAACAAGTCATGTGGCTGATGCAACATTAAAAAAAAACACCAGCAGTTTCAGAACAGTCAAACTAGTTCATTTCTCCACCCTACTTTCAAAAGAGCACACTAAATATGAGTTACTGTTTTCTGAGAAATATACCTACAAATAAGAAAACTCCATCGTAATGTTTGTATGTTATAAAGTAAGCCAGGAGCTACACAATAGGAGATTTTAAGGACCCCAAAGCAGGGCATTAAACAAGAGCACTTATTCAAGTTTGTCTTTTGCATATAAACACCAAATATACAGCATCCTCCACACTTTGTGAACCCCCCTGGTAAACATTTTCAAAATGCCTTGAAACAAATGTATCAATATCAGTTTTCTGCCAGAGGTCACCAGAATATTAAAAATAGCCTAATATTTCAAAGAGTCCATGATGCCGTGCACTCAATAATAAGGTTCCCAGGGTCTTTAGAAGAGACGCATCATAGATCCTCCCCTGTACTTAACCGTAGATATTTTCCGCATTTTCATCTTTTCTTTCCTGTCATACCTAGCTGGAATCAGATCAATCTCAATCTCCTCTGACCAAAACACACAGCTCCTGTTAAAGTGCCAGAACAGTAGAGGCCATTTCCTAGCTTTCTTTCCAAACAGCGACTTAGCAAAGCACATGATGATTGTTATGGAGACGTTCTGACCCCAGGATGCCACTGTTTACCATCATCCTCACTGTGTATGGTGAAAAGAGAAGCTTGGGTCCTCACCCACCCTTGGAGCAACAGTTCCAGTAGTTTAAAAGTTGTTACTCTGACTGTAGATATGAAAAGTTTAGGTCAGCAGCTGTTTTCCTGTAGCCATTTCCTGACTTACAAAGAACGCCACACATTTCTTTTACTTAAATAGCATGTTATCCTGTCTTTCCCAAATTAAAGAGTGTCTAAAAGGTATGGGCTTCGGTTTCAAAACATATTTACACCCCAGGGAAACAGGAAGCCAAAGGGGTAAGCCTAGAAATGCTTTAGCCTGCACAATATTTCATAATTCATGTCATTATGACAAGTTCACATAAGTAAGATGGACTACGCCAAAGAATTTAGGCAAAAATATCCACCGACTTCAACGGACTAAAAAGTATTGAAGAAAACTCAAACTTAAGACTAATTTATCGATTGACAGTAACCCTGCACTCATTAGGGGATTTCTCAAAATCTACTTATTACCAAGCCAATGCAAAAAAGTGAAGATACTTCCTCAATCCTGTTCATAGAAAACTGATTAAAAATACCAGTAGTTGATATCATGTCCTGTGTTAAACAAGCAAAGTAATTTGGTTGAGACAGAACAGAAAGGCAAAGGAGTTCAGAGTTGAACAAAGTGTAAGCAGCAGGGACTGTCTCAGGAGTCTTATGACCAATCAACACCCTTCTTGCTAACATGGCATCAGCAAGTTCCCCAAAGGTCCCCCAAGACTTAGTGTGAGCCCAAAATGAACTTAACATAAAACTGGCACCAACAATGATTGGGTCACAGAGCAATGACATTATGCAAAATGTCATCATGTTTTAAAACACAAACTACATAGAAGTTTTACATAACAGGCAAAAATAAAACATTGCTGAAAATGAGACGGTGAAACCAAGAGTAAAAAAAAAAAGACCAGTGCTGCTTGAGGAAGCTTTAGTCGAGATGTGAGCAGTTAAAGTTAGCAGAAGCTCTAGAATATTAATACGCAGAGATAAATGTTACTTTTCATTACTACACAGCTCTGACTTGCTTGTCAAAATGGAAAAGTGTAGCCACTGGCCAATTTATTAAGTACACATACTCAGTCACGTGCTAGCACAAATTGCAACTCAGCCAATCATGTGGCAACAATAGATTCAGGCATCTAGATGTGCTGAAAAGCATCAGACCATCAGATTAGGCAAAAAAGGAGATTCACTAGGAATCTTATCTACAACCATCTTTCAGGCTTACAGAGGATGGTTGGAAACAGAAAATATCCTGGTTGCGACAACGCAAAAACCCCTTGTTGATGTCAGAAGTCAGAGGACAATGGGTAGAGTGGTTCAGGATGGCAGAAAGACAATAGTAGCTCAAAAAAGAAAAAAAATCATTTCTTACAACCAAGGTATGCTGAATATCACCTCTAGATACAAATGTTGAACCTTAAAACAGATGGACTACAACAGCAGAAAACTACACCTGGTGCCGCTCCTGTCAGCTAAGAACAAGAAAATGAGATTGACGCAATTGACGCAGGCTCACCAAAATCCTGAACCTTTACCTGGTCCAATGAGCCTCAATTTCAGAGTTGTCTATAAAAAAATATGAACATACAGATTCATCCTACCTTGTATCAATAGTACAGGCTGGTACTGGTGGTGTACCGATGTGGGGGATATCTTTTTGCCACACCCTGGACACTTTATTACCAACAGAGTATCGTTATTAAACTCTACATAATGCTTCTACTCCTGCATAAAGCTTGTCCATCCCTTAATGACCACAGTGTACCCATCTTCTGTTGGCTACTCCTAGCAAGATAATGTACCATGGCACTAAACTCATATTTCAAACCGGTTCCTTAACGAAGACGATGGGTACCCTGCATTCCAATGGCCTCCACACTCACAAAATGTCAATCCAACTGAGGTACTTTGAGAAGTGGAAGAACAAGAAATTGCCATCATGGATGTGTAGGTAACACCTCTGCAGCAACTGTAAGATACTATCATGTTAGTATGGACTAAAACCTTTAAAGAAGGTTTCTGACATGTTGTGTAATCAATGCCACTAAGTATTAGGATAGTTCTGAAGGCAAAAAGGGGGTCCAACGCAGTACCAAGCCAGGTGTACCTGTATAGTGGCTGGTGAGTGTAGGCATACATGTGACTTATGTTCTTGTGCTCTTACATTTTAACTATTATGATTCATAAACTAAATTAGGAAGCAACTCTTACCTCATAAAAAGACAGATGTTCAGATTATTTAATATGTGCAGTTAACATGTCATGAACTCTTGTAGGAATATAGATCAGCTTAGCTGATAAGATAAAAATCTACGGTATCAAGAGAAAAAACAAATAGGAGAAATAAGATCAAGAATAAAAAACCAGAAGCTCTGACCATCCAGTGAGACCCCAGTGTTAACCTGGCTGCCATCACTGAGTTTTATGTTAATACTAAATTGCTTCCCTAATTGCAGCATAAATGTTCCTGTAAAATATATGCTGGTCTATTAAGTTTATTGGTTTGTTAGCAGGAACAGTCTGGCTGCAGGGAGCAGGCGAGGACAGGTAGCATCTGTCCCCACCTACTGCCTTGGCAGCATTAGCGTCATCTGCTAGCTCTGGCAGCATCTTGGAAGCACATCAATATGGCTTTATGTAGCCAGGGCCGCTAGTAGCTAGCATGCCAGTCACGCTCTCAGGCAACACTCTGCTCACAGCCTGAGCATCCACAGAGCAGGGAGCCAACAGAGCTGAGCAGAACTGAGCAGGGGGCTGAACAGGGAGGCCAGGTCTCCATGGACCAGCATAGGGAAAAAGGGACTGTGTCTGTCATCTATCCACAGATCCGTGGTTAGAAGTCTGGGGCCAAGTCCAGGTATGAACACCACCACCACTGCAATCACAAGCTTCAATTTCTCGCAGTTATTTTCTTCCAGCAATACTGTTGTGGAATGCTGATGCAGAGTAAAAACTTACTGGTATTTTTTAGAGAATAACACAAGGAGAACTCCAAGTGAGGAAGAGTTTAAAATGCCATTTTGTTTTCTACTTCACTGCAAATATTACCATCTAAAATTAAAGGTGTTAGGTTACCTATATCAATGAGGCTGTGCTCTGCTTGCCAAAAGAAAAAAACAGGAAAAGCTACCCATGGGAAATAATGACTGGGAGCTGATCAAACACAGCATTTCAGACCACAGGCAGAGTTAAACCATGAGCTAACATGTTTTTTGCTCCATAATCACAACATAACGGTTTTCTTCTGTGTCACAGAAGACCATAATATTTAACTTAACAGCCAATGTCATGCATTAATGACACTAGATACTCATGTCATTTAAAAAAAAAACAAAAAAAAACAATCATTGGTTGAGGAGCTGCAAAGATCCAGAGCTCAGGTAGGAGAATGTGTTGCCAGGACGATACGTTGTGCTCTCCATAAACCAGGCCTTTGTGTAAAAGGGATCAGGAGAAATATATAGTAATTCTCCTATGCAGTAACCTTGGAGGGAGGTGTTCTCAAGAGATGAGGTCAAGATTTTACTTTTAGGCCTACGTGCTAAGTGTGGCGAAAAACTGTAAGCAAGACACCGTATATGATTAGTATGTGAACAGAACACACAACTACACAAAAAACAGTTGAGCTGGGCCACTGACACGTGAAATACATTTACCTAAAACATGCCTCTTAGGGCTGTAGTGTAGGTGTTAGCAGTGTTGTTTAGCAGCTATAGGGTTCTGGGTTCAAACCTCATGTCTCTCTGCATGGAGCTTGCATGTGCATGCAGGGGTTCTCTCTGGCTCCTTCCAAAGACGTGACTGTTAGGTTAATTGGTCTCTAAATTGTCCTTAGGTATGAATCGTGTGTGTGCATGGTTGTTTGTCCTGTGTGTCTCTGTGTTGCCCTCTGATGGACTAGCGACCCTAATCCACGACAGTTGGATCTTTTTCTTGAATCTCAATCACGGTGATGACAAAGACTAAGCATGTAATATTTCTGACATTTGTTTTATTTTTCCTGTACAAAATGGTCCTTTTTAAAAGCTGCAAGACAGCTTTTAAACAAACTCAATTTGAATTTGAAATTTTTTTTTTTTACTATATTGAGAACACCCTTTTTTGAGAGCATCCAGTTTAACAATGTCAACCTGACATTAATGCTCAATGAAATGCAGGGTTGTTGCAGGCAGGTCTGCAAATATGTTGGTGATGTCTACATTGTAGCTACAAAAGGTGTGAAACCTGATAAACACAGGAAACTCAGCAAAAGGTGAACTGACCCTTCACATGGTGGTGAGCATGCAGGGTCTTGAACTTTGCAGTGTAGTTGTGACTGACACCATTCAGTCAATATAAGCATCGAATCAAGGTGCTGCACATGGATCATGTTTTGAATCTGCAGGATCAGGATGTGGTGAGTGTGGCAAAACCTTGGTGCGGCATCAGCAACATATCACACGAAGAAAGCACCTCCTTCACTCAAAGAGGGCACCTCTTCAGTCACTTTCTACAGGGTAAATTAGAATAGTGCACTACACAGAACAATGCAGCCAAAAATCAATCTAAAATTAACACTTGAGCTCCCTGAACTGTGGGGAGGAGATGTGAAAATCACAAGCAAGTTTCCACCGCTTCTCCAAATGCTCAAATCTTCTACATCACGTTGCTATGACAATTTAATTACAGTCTGTCATGGTTGCCCCACTGTTTGTTTGCTTCACTGAGGCACTGGGAAGATAATGTGTGAATATGAGGCGGCACTTCTTGGCAAAAAAAAAAAGATCATGTTTGATTGTAGGTGAAGACCATGCTAGTGTTTGGTGTGTGACTTTGTGGAGGTTTCACATCATGTCCAGGGTGTGTTATTGTGACTCATAACATTAACCCACTTAGCTCTCAATAAAAGCTCAGCACATCTTTGAGACTAAAATGCAAACAAAGCTAGAGGGAAGAATATATATCTAACATTCAGGTAAATAAGATGTTAAAATAAATTTGGGCACAGTTCTAAAATAAAGACTCTAGTTAAGGTCAAGTCAAAGAAACTGAAACCAGTCCAATTTATGGAGAAGTGATTCATTCCTCATTGGAGTAAATGAAACTGCTTCTTGTCAAAAGCAGTCCACCACAACCAAAGGCCCCTCCTGAGAGTTAGTTTACCAGCAGGTTCCTCAACTGGTGCATTTTAGATCCAATCAGAACTCTGAGCAGAATACGGCTTTTCAACTTGTGTGCAAACGGTGCTCTGCAGCCTTTGCTCTGGGGAGCAGGGAGTCCGGATATGAGTCCGACCCCAGATCATAGAAGAAGGAAGTCGGTTATTACTGTGCAATCCGGCAGTTTATGAGTTTGGTTTAAAATCCAATATGAGAACTACATCCAAGGACAACTTTCAGCCTTCCATAGTCAGCTCAGCAGCTGCACAAGTGAACCATCCAATAGCACCTCTTTAAATTCAGTCCACCGAGCGGAGAAAACAAGACAGTGGGTGTAATGTGCACTGAAAGTGTTTTTACATGATATTCAACTTATGGCAGATAGTGGATATTTGTGTGAAATATATGTTATTTTATTTTCCATACCCGTGAAAAGGTAGAACACAGTGTTGTTCTTCGTGGGCCACGGTCATTTCCCAGAAAGGTTCTGGCCACCACCGCTGGAATTTTTTACTAATGCAAACAGCAGAACGTTAAAGTAGCTTTCTGACCCAATAATGTTCTTAAACTTCTTGTGTTGGGTAACAGTTACAAAAAAGAAACTTGATCCTATTGTCAGACGTTTGTCAAATAAATAAATAACTAACTAATAAACGTACATCATCACACTAACAGCAAGACGTTAAAGCTAACATACTTGGCATGTTAGGCCATTAGCTGAACTCAGTGCGGTCCGTTGGATCCTGACTGGGCAAAAACAGGCATAATAACAGAACAGTCATAATGACTGCTCTCATTGTGCAAGACTCAGTCATGCATTGAAGTGCGGGGACATTTGGTGTCTTGCTTTAAATAATGTGCAAGCGCGTTCAGCAAAGGCTTACTGAAATTACATGGCAGAACTGAACAATTATCATAATTACAGGCTGGGCGAAAATACCTTTCATTGATAAACATGAACATGTTTAAAGCCTTGCTGTTGGTAAACAATCTATTAACTTTTAGTCTCAAACGAAAAGGGAACATAATCATTTGAGCCGAGGAGAAACGCTGTCAGGCAGGAAGTGTGTTTTGAGTTTCAACAGAAAATCATAATTATAACAAATTTACAGCAAACACTCACTTTGTCCAGAAGTTAGAAAACAATCATGTTTCATGTTGTTCCTGAATAGCTGGCTTACATGAATAAACTGCAACTATAAATCCTGGCCACTATGGGTGTGCTAACAAACTTAGCATCGACAGAACCAACAAAACATATTAAAAGCATCTTCTCTGGTATCACAGCTTCGCTCAAATATATTTATTTTGCTAAATTAGTTCCAAACATTTCTTTTATATTAATTGCTGTCAAATTGGAAAAAAGGTTACTTTTTATTTCCAACAGCCCAATATAGCATCTTCAAATACAACAGATGAATATAACCCCCCCCCCCCCCCCAGTTGCTATTCTGTTTTAAAGGAAAGTATTTACATCCTGTTAGATTATGGGGGTATTTTTACTCACATTTATCATACCACCCCAGTCCCAGTATTTGGTTTTAAGATTATTACTTTATTGGAAGCTTGTAATAATTAAACTGTCAAATCATTAAAAGTGTGAAATATAAGAGCAAAGCACTGCAACAGTCGCTTACCTCTTTTTTATGCAACTACAAAACCTTAAGTCAGCTGTCCATACATGCAGTTTAATTGTAGCTCTATGGATCATAAGGTTCGTAAACTTTTAGCCCACGCATACACCAAGCAGGCAGCACACAGGCCAAATATTATAGATGGAAATATTGACAACACCTACCCTCATTTTCAGATGATGGGCACGCCACTTGTACAACCAGATCAAATGTTCTTTCTGGGTTCTCCCTGAAAAAAAAAAAAAAAATAGAAATGCTGTTTATAAAAAGTAAACAAAAGGTCACAAAATTTGATTTTAACTTTGCATTCAGCATTATAAAAACACAATTGTTGAAATGCGTTAAGCTGCATGTGTAATTCAGTTAACAAATAAAGGAGGCTCGTTCTGTCCTATTTTACCGGAGTCCCAACAGTGACTGGCAGATAATGTCAGTGCTGGCAGCAGTTCAGTTATACATGTAAACCTCAATAAATTAGAATCTCTTCAAAAAGTTCATTTTTAATTATTTTAATTCCATACGTTAAACGTTAAACTCACATATGGATTCATTACAGAGTGATATTTTTTCAGGCATTTATTTCTAGTAATGTTGATGATTGCAGGTTACAGTTAATGGAAACCTAAAATAATAAACCTAATAATAATCATTTATAGAAGTTTAATAAAAAAGGAGTTTTTAGTACTGAAATGTTATGTTATGGCCTATCAACCATGAGGAGCCTTCGCAGTTGTCCAGCAGACAGGCATTAGTCACAGGCCATTGCTGAAAAGCTATTCACACAGTGATGTATCCAAAAATATTGATGGAAAGTTTAGTGGAAGGAAAAAATGAGAATAAGCAAGGCTATGTGGGGCGTTCACATGGCATGGACTGCGGCTGGAGTCGGAGATTATAGTTCTACCAAACACAGCCCAACGTGTTAAAGAGCAGCACCACAGGCTGATCATCTCCATACAGTAATTCATGCAAAAAGAGCCCCATCCAAGTATTGAGCGCATATATATATATATATATACATACTCTTATGTAATATTCTAATTTTCTTACAGAAATAAAATAAATAGAAATAACAGAAAAAAAACGGAAATAAATCGATCACTGGGTGTAATAAAGTGAAACTTTTTGAATGAAATTAGTCACATTTTTCGACCATATTTTAAGGTTATGGGATGTGCTTGTACAAAGTGAGAACTGGTTTTCTAAGAAAGAGAACTTCTCTTATTTCATCATGAACTGGACCGACTCCGCTCACACAGAACCCTGTACGTGTTACCTATTTAAAGCTGTCTGCTTTGGCTGTCGGAGCCGCTAACTGGTGGTCGGCTAGTAGACAGCCACAGACTGACCCACATGCTGTCTGGGCCAGCTGGCCTGGCCGTTAAATCCACGGCTGGAGATGGCTCGAATTACGCCAAACATTCCTCCGCTTCGAGTCAACGCTACGCGCCTGTCTGCCTAAACCGCCGCAAATTAGCTGTTAGCTTGACAGCAGAATGGAGGCAGAGGAACACGGAGATAAATGACAAGAAACACGGGGGGCTTACTTGATCCTGCTGTCCATGGTTTAGTTACAACATCGCGACAGCTCCGTGCTGTCGGCGGCTCGGCTGCGCTGCTCTGAGAATATTTTTTTTTTTTTTCCTCCACCTCGTCCTTCCTCAGCCTCTTCAGCGTCCTCTTCTCTTCCTCCTCTCTTCTGCGCTTATCTGAGAGCGGTCAAAGGCGTCCGCGGCCACATGTTTGAAGGCGGGAGAGAAGCAGCGACGTGTCCCGTCTGTGCCCGCCGTTTATGTGGCCTAAATCCCCAGTTCAGCTCAGCAGCACCGGGGCTGTTTCCCACAACAAACACCACTCCAGGAAGTGCTGTCAAAGACCCGGTGACGTCGGCACGTCAGATGAGCACCTTGCTGCCCACGAGCGTCCCGCTTCCACTATGGATGAGTAACATGGAGGGTGATGATGATGCACACCTGAACCATGTGATTCATGCCTCTTATAAACAGGGGCTTCCCTATGACACATATTAGTTTTATAATATTAGTTCAATAAAAGTGCAGCCTTTAGCGCTGGCTCCCAGAGGGTCTTTCTGCAGTACAGTGTTTCAGGTGCTGCTCTGCAGAGCAAACCTAACATGCTTGTTCTTTATTTATCTTTTTAATCTTACTATTTTGTTGTACTTTACACATCTTTACTTAATTCATAAAAGGTTTATATTATCCTTAAATTGTTGTCAAAATTTAATCAATCCAAACAATAAAATATTTGCAATAATAATGTTTTTTTTCAAATATAATTAAGCATCCATTCATCGTCTGTACCCAGTTGCAGGATCGCAGGGGTAAGGCGGTGGGGTGGTGTTGCCTATCTCCAGCAGTCATTGGGTGAGATGCGGGGTACACCCTGGGCAGCTCACCTGTCCTTCACAGGGCAACATAGAAACACACAGGACAGGTTCGTGGACAGACAACACTGCTTGCACACATTCATACCTAAGGGCAATTTAGAGCGACCAGCTAACCTAAAAGTCATGTTTTTTTAACTGTGGAAGGAAGCCTGGAGTACCCAGAGAGAACCCATTTTATGCACAGGGAGAACATGCAGAAAAATCCCAGGGGGGGGTTTGAACCCAGGACCTTTTTTGCTGCAAGGCAACAGTGCCACATTTATTCAGTATCCCAGTTCAGTTGCTTGTCATCCCAAATAGCAAATCAGCCAATACAATGAGAGCTACTCAGTGCATTTAGGCATCTAGACATGAAATCTCTAGATGCCTAAGATGACTTGTTTGAAATTGAGTTTGAAAGTGCCAGACTCAGTTTCTCCTCCTCTGATGAAAATAATATGTATGGATTGAGCTTTTTATGCAATAATTTGAGTCATCCTCTTCCATAAATGCTTGAATGTAGCTTATTTTTTATCCATAGATTTCCCATACATACTTAATCCTTGCAGGCAGGCATCACCAGGGGGTGAGGGGCCAATAGCCTTTAGCTTTGCTGGAACCCAATAAAGACCCTTCCACCACTACTACCATTTTAAATTTCCATTATTATACAACAATTTAAAAGATATTTATTGAACATGCTTATGATGCCCCTTCTGTGAATGTCTTCTCCTCACTCCTGGACACCAAATTTCCAGCAGCTAAAAATATAGTTTACAACATATCAAATCAGCTAATTAGTTTGTATATAGGTATTTTAAAACAGGAAACTACAGACTCTTAGGTTGGTAGACTATTAAAAATTAAAACACATTAGACCTACATTTTAAGTTCTGCTACAGCAACATAGCAAAGCACAACTCCTGAAATTCTGTCATGGAGTTTTATTTTGGTGTGCCACCACAAGATTATTAGTGGCCACCACTTGCAAAAATGTCCTTCAGTCAGAAACTCACAGGACAAACAACCATCCACCCACCTACACACAGCCAGAGAGTTTGGAGTGGCCCATTAACCTGCCATGCATTTTTTGGATGGCAGGAAGAGGCCTGACTAACCATAAAAACACACACAGATGAACTTAGAGAAAATGCAAGCTCCACAAAAAATCCAGGACCTTTTTCCTGCTAGGCGACGGTGCTAACGACTGTATCCATGTCCACCACAATTTGATGCCAATGTAATAATCTTTATATTGTGGTACTCACAGACAGTTTCAAAGTTTACAGCTTCCACCCAAAGCATAGCTGGCTTTGAAATGCACAAACACAGGTAATAAGCAAATAAATAATTTTTAACAAATATGGCAATACTTAGAATGGATTGTTACATTTTGTTTTATGTAGATCATACAGCATCTAGACCCATCCAGTTAGAAACTGCTGTTCTAAAGCAGGTTTTAGAACTTTTGTTAGAAAAAGCTGCAGGACCTGCACTTGGATTGCTATTTTCATGGTGAATAAAGTATCTGAATACTTATTATACCACAGAACAATGGTCTTCAAGGGTCCATGAGAGTACCCTCCAAAATGACAAAACACGTCATACCAGAAATGTTTCAAACAATCTCCAAAAGAATAATGGTTGAAGATTAATTTATGATGGTTGCATGTTACATGATGCAACATGTGATTTCCTAGCAGTATAAAGATCCACTTGTTTGATGATGTTTCTGTGCTGCACCCACTAGTCCCCTAAAAGAAAATGATGGACATTTTTCTAGATTCAGTGTGTTTGGAGATTTTAGTCTTCTTCTTTATCAAGACTTTTATAAAACAGATAAATAATAAAAATCATAATGAACGTTCAAACAGAGATTCAAATATGCAAACTAATGCCCATTTGGCGATAACTGCTTCTATACAACATTGTTTGAATGAAATGGGGTATCAAAAGTATTAGTAAAAATAGGTAGTAAAATTTTCACAGATTATGTGTAGCCTCATTTTGTTGCTTCAACGTTACAAACTATCGGACATTTACAGAATTTTAACATGTACAGGTCCTTCTCAAAATATTAGCATATTGTGATAAAGTTCATTATTTTCCATAATGTCATGATGAAAATTTAACATTCATATATTTTAGATTCATTGCACACTAACTGAAATATTTCAGGTCTTTTATTGTCTTAATATGGATGATTTTGGCATACAGCTCATGAAAACCCAAAATTCCTATCTCACAAAATTAGCATATCATTAAAAGGGTCTCTAAACGAGCTATGAACCTAATCATCTGAATCAACGAGTTAACTCTAAACACCTGCAAAAGATTCCTGAGGCCTTTAAAACTCCCAGCCTGGTTCATCACTCAAAACCCCAATCATGGGTAAGACTGCCGACCTGACTGCTGTCCAGAAGGCCACTATTGACACCCTCAAGCAAGAAGGTAAGACACAGAAAGAAATTTCTGAACGAATAGGCTGTTCCCAGAGTGCTGTATCAAGGCACCTCAGTGGGAAGTCTGTGGGAAGGAAAAAGTGTGTCAGAAAACGCTGCACAACGAGAAGAGGTGACCGGACCCTGAGGAAGATTGTGGAGAAGGGCCGATTCCAGACCTTGGGGGACCTGCAGAAGCAGTGGACTGAGTCTGGAGTAGAAACATCCAGAGCCACCGTGCACAGGCGTGTGCAGGAAATGGGCTACAGGTGCTGCATTCCCCAGGTCAAGCCACTTTTGAACCAGAAACAGCGGCAGAAGCGCCTGACCTGGGCTACAGAGAAGCAGCACTGGACTGTTGCTCAGTGGTCCAAAGTACTTTTTTCGGATGAAAGCAAATTCTGCATGTCATTTGGAAATCAAGGTGCCAGAGTCTGGAGGAAGACTGGGGAGAAGGAAATGCCAAAATGCCAGAAGTCCAGTATCAAGTACCCACAGTCAGTGATGGTCTGGGGTGCCATGTCAGCTGCTGGTGTTGGTCCACTGTGTTTTATCAAGGGCAGGGTCAATGCAGCTAGCTATCAGGAGATTTTGGAGCACTTCATGCTTCCATCTGCTGAAAAGCTTTATGGAGATGAAGATTTCATTTTTCAGCACGACCTGGCACCTGCTCACAGTGCCAAAACCACTGGTAAATGGTTTACTGACCATGGTATCACTGTGCTCAATTGGCCTGCCAACTCTCCTGACCTGAACCCCATAGAGAATCTGTGGGATATTGTGAAGAGAACGTTGAGAGACTCAAGACCCAACACTCTGGATGAGCTAAAGGCCGCTATCGAAGCATCCTGGGCCTCCATAAGACCTCAGCAGTGCCACAGGCTGATTGCCTCCATGCCACGCCGCATTGAAGCAGTCATTTCTGCCAAAGGATTCCCGACCAAGTATTGAGTGCATAACTGTACATGATTATTTGAAGGTTGACGTTTTTTGTATTAAAAACACTTTTCTTTTATTGGTCGGATGAAATATGCTAATTTTGTGAGATAGGAATTTTGGGTTTTCATGAGCTGTATGCCACAATCATCCGTATTAAGACAATAAAAGACCTGAAATATTTCAGTTAGTGTGCAATGAATCTAAAATATATGAATGTTAAATTTTCATCATTACATTATGGAAAATAATGAACTTTATCACAATATGCTAATATTTTGAGAAGGACCTATAAACCAGTCATTAAACCTCTGACACTGATGTGTTGCAAATTCAACACTGACTACAAGACAATTATTTTTGTTAATTTAAAGAAATTTGAACAGCACTCTGTCAAAATGTTTCATGCATTTGTAAGTTTGCCCTTTTATCAGTTTTCTGTGAACCATCTCGCTTTAATGTAATGTTGTCCATGTGGTGCTAGCAGCTGACTTACAAATATACGTGTCAACACAGACTGACATACAAGAAAACTACTTCCTTAAAATGGTCTGAAGCAATAGAAAGTGGCATTTTTTCAGTGACGCGTAATGCAAATGTAGATCAGGGCAAGAGAATTAATCAGATGAATCTGAGAAGTTAAAATCAAAGAGCAGCTTTTGCCCCTCCTTCAGTACCACTACTGGTGAGTCCTTTTGGCAAAGCTTTGTGCCCTCAGCAGTAGTGATGCTCTGTGGGAAGCTGATCTAACCATGGTGCACAGAGGAAGTATGGTGAAAGCTGGCGCGGTTGCTTGACTTTCTCCTGTATAATTACAGAGTGTCAAGAGAACATGCCCCTTAAACAGTAACCATGGTAGACAGCAGCCCTTGAGGCATGAAACAAAAGCAGAGGCAGCTGTGAATAACTCAGTTTCATCTGTTTTTAAATCGCCAAATTATTTACATGCGTTGGCACTTCAAAATACTGTTAAAGGTTTGTTAGGGGACTCTTTATTAAACACAGTTCTCCTAAACTAGCTAAGTCTCTTGTCTCTTAGTGCAGCACTCACAGCATCCATGTAATTTTACAGCAGTTAACCTTTGAGTTGTGTGGTGGACGCTGGTGGCTCAGGGGTACGGGTTCGTCCTGTAACCAGTGGGTTGCCGGTATGAACCCCCACTCTGTCTGTCTCAGTCACTGTTTCCTTGGGCAAGACAATTTACCTGCCTTGCCTGCTGATGGTGGTTAGAGGGCCCTGTGGTACTGAATGTATGACAGGCTGACTTCTGTCCGTCAGCCCCAGGGCATGGCTACAATGTAGCTACAATGTAGCTCACCACTGTCAGTGTGTGAATGGGTGGATGACTGATTGTAGTGTAAAGCTCTTTGGAGTCCTCAGACTTGATAAAGAGTTATACAAGTACGGGTCATTTATTATTTCAGTTCAGAGTGTCATAACTTTATTTTCACTGATTTACCTTGGCAGAGCTATTGCTGTTATCATCGTGTGTACTTTCTTTGTTTCTATTTCAATCAAAAGTACTCCCTCTGCTTTTGTGTTTAGCTGGTCTCATACAGGACAAAATCATTTGTTGAGCTATTGGGGCCATTAACTTTATGTACTCTGTTTGTATTAGTTATTTCCCATAGAAAGTACTCCTCATTGCAGCTCAGTACAGCTCATTGCCTTTTTGTTTAGTTGTTTTCTCCCTAGATAAGAGATATATAGAGTCATTGATAACTATCAATGACTGATATTACCTTAGAAAGTAGGTCAATGCTTTTATGTTAAGGCGTGCTTCTTCAAGGACAAAGCCCTTTGTGGAGCTATTGCTGCCATTAATTTTTGTGTACTCTTTGTTTTTACCCACACAAAGTACTCCTGGCTCAGCATTTTTGTGTTTAACTGTGTCTCTCCCAGGTCAAAGCCATTTATGTAGCTATTCCCGCCATATACCCTCTCTTTGTTTTTTGTTTTTTACCATGGAAAGTAACCCTGACCCAGTGGTTTTATATTTGACTGCATTCATTTCTGGAGTAATTGCTGCCATTACTTTTGTGCACTCTCTTTGTTTCTTTACCTACAGAAAGTACTCCTCACTCTGTGGTTATGTATTTAGCTATTCTTTTGCAACAGCAAGCTATTTCTGGAGATGTAATGCAATCATATTTGTGTATTATTTTTAGTTTTTTTTCATAGAAAGTATTCTTGACCAAGTGCTTCAGAATTTAGCTGTTTTCAGCTCACACATACTCCTATTGCTTCTGTGCTCGTCTCCTCTCTGTCCTCCTAATTCCCAGCAGGTTGTGATAGATGATCACTCATACTGACCCAGTCAGGCTCCACTGGAGGTTCCCCTCTGTTAAAAGTGAATAGGTCCATGAGGGACTGCTGCACAGTTTACTTGTTATGGTCAGATGGGATTCTTTCAATATTTACATTTTTACCAAATGTTATTCAGGATCAACTGAATTTGTCTGAAATATATTTGGATCTGAATCTGGCTACATGATAGGGTTATGCTGGAATGAAATTGATTTGATTCTGTATAACTGAATAGGATCTTACTATGTTGGTTAGGTGTCTTGAGAAGTTATGAGTTGTATATTGGGCCATATAAGTAAAATGTATTAAATATTAACGTAAGTATGTGAAATGTTGCATGAATTACCATACACCTTTAATTTTATGTTTCTAAAAGCAATAATTGTATTTTTTGCTAACTTAATCCAATGGTTTACTCCTAACTCTTCAACATCTGGATCAAAGCCAGATTTCCTCAGGGTGGCTTGAAGGTAATTAAGTGGCAGCAGACTAGGGCATGCTGTTTCAGACATCCACATGAAATTATAATGGCATATATTGTTCACATAGGAAGAAAAGAAGGGGACAACCTGACACACAAACAAACAGACATACAAAGGTTTATTATTTATACTTCAAGGAGCTGGACTTAAGTATTAAACTGGAGGTGAAACTATTCTTTTAAGAAAATAATTGTACTTATTAGGGGAATTTATTTGGTAATGCAGTGTTTCTCTGATCACAGAAATCCCAGACAGTGATTATAACCAACTTGAGGCACACACTGTTTACATATAACTGAACTGAAATACACCTTAAAAGAAAACACACTGCAAAGGTCATTCTAACGTTGAGTAAAAGCAAACTGGGGCACATTTAATACCCGGTGATGTATTGATTGTAGGGTCAGTTGCTTTACAAACATTTAACAAATTCATGTTGTCATTTTTCTGGTTGTTTTTCATCATATGATGTTGATATAGGTTGCCGAATCTCCGCAGAGTAATTAAGATTTATCTGCCAAACCTAAAAATCTTCTTCTTTGTAATATTGACTATGCTGAATAATATGCATGCAAATGCATTTTTACCAGCGACATGTAACTTGTCTGAGGGTGAATTAACCGCATAATGTCAGTCAAAAGACACTTGTCAGGTTTCATTATACATAGTTCTTAGCACACATATAATCAGCTGGGGCTTACAGCGGCGGGTAACCTTGGAAGGACTCATTAACGTCCAGTCATCAACCTTGCAGCGCCAAGTCCGAGTCGCTGCTTTAATATTTCACAGAAAGAAGATGCCTCTTTGTGGTGCGGTGAAACGAAGCTATTGAAGATTTTTTATGGAGTTGAGGTTAATCTCCCTGCACCGACTTTCAAAGCACAATGTTAAAGGTGCACTGAAAACTCTGACAGCAGTTTTTGCAGAAGCTGCTCCTTTGTTAGAAACCATACCATGCATAGCATAACCTGGAAAATACATCAGACCCTTTTAAAGACATTTTTGTGGTGCTTCTGAGAATATGAGAGGAAATTAGCTCATAGTGTAACGACAGACACAGGACTCCTAAAAATACCTAGAATCACTTTAAACACTGTAAAATTGTGTGAATAAAAACTTTGCTCTTAAAACCTGTAATATCGCATTATTAAAAAAGACTTATCTGGAAGTTCAAAATAACTTAAATGCCATTCAGTCATTCCGAGGCATATCTGTGCAAGGGTCTACAATATTAATTGTTATAATGTGAAATCTTACACTAATATGCATCTCAATAAATAATAAAAAGAAATGATCAAATATTTCACTCATATTAATATAGTATATAGTATTATATAGAGTCTAATTTTGATGATTATGGCTGACAGCTAAAAAAAATATTTTAATAACTTTTTCCAGAAGGTTATATGTCACATATATTTTTTTAATTTGTTACATTTGAATTAATTCAATAACAGAAAGAATTAGAATAAAACATGTTAATACAAATAAGAAAGACAAAAATGAATAAAAAGGAGTAGAAAGAAAACAAATCTTATGAATAAATCAATATAAAAAAATTTGTTTTTAAACAGAAATGTCATGTTATGGTCTACACAGGAAAGACTTGGTGTAACAGTTGCTCAGCAAACAAGAGCTGACACCCTCCACAAGGAGAGTAAGCCTTAAAAAGTTGTTCCAAAAGAAGCTTACTGGTCACAGAGCGCTGTATTCAAGCATAATAATGGAAAGTTGAGTGGAAGGAAAAGTTGTGATAGAAAATATGGCAAAAGCAACAGCATCAGCACTGATGGAGACAACTTCATTAGATAATTTTGATTTAATTTGAAAAGATAATTTTGGATCACAGACCAACAGTCCAGTCCTTTCTCACTTTAGCCCAGGTAAGGGCTTCAAGCGTTGTTTCTGGTGCAGTAGTAGTTTAAACACAAGGAACCTGACAGTTGTAGTCCATGTCCTGGATCCATCTGTTGTGGTGGCTCCACATTTTCTAATCCCATTTAACTTTTTTTTTATATTCTTGGAAAAAGCACCCTTTAAACAGCCAACTATTTCAATAATGGGATTTTGTGGTTTACTGTTCTTGTGAATGGTTTCAGTGACTGCTGGACACCTGTCAAGCCAGCAGCTGCAAACCATCATCATAATCATCAAAAGTAACAGAAATACATTAAAATGATCAATTAGCCCATATCCTGGCTAACTCTGTCTGAGAAGCCCAACTCCAGTTGCAGTCCAAGCTTTGTGAATCATCCCCAAATGGCTTTACCACTCAAAGTTATCCCTGTTGCATGACTTTTTTCTACCACACTTCTTCCTTCCACTCAACTTTTTATCAATATGCACAGATACAGCACTCTGTGAACAGCAAGCGTTTTCATAAATCTGCTTTGGCAGGGTTGCCAATGACTGCTGGACAACCGCCTAACCAGCTGTCTTCCCCATGATTGTGTGGGCCTTATCATAACATTTCTGTTCTAAGGGAACTTTTTACCGGTAATATTCATTAATTAAATGGTGTAGTTTTAATTAGCTGTGTTTGTAAAGTATCTATAAAGTACTTGAATCTAACTTTTTGAACTAATGAAAAGATGAATTCAATTTTCGATGATATTCTAATTGACCACGTCCAATATTGAAGCAACTAGAGCCCATAGTGGCAGCATTGGAACAGCAGAGGCGCTGTATAGTCTGGTAGTTACAATTACAACCAGGTCTCATGTGACAAATGTAGAAAGAGCCAGATCAGGAAGTAAAACGCATGGCTGAGCAGGGAAAACTGGGAGGAGGAAGCAGAAAGTCAACATGCTGCATAGACAATCTTTGTTAAATGTCAGTAATAATGTCAGCGGGGTTTACACCGTGTCCAGATGACAGAAACGGTGTTTTTACTCGAGCATGTTTTACAGAAATCTCCCGAGCAAAGCATGTATGAGCAGGTTGATTCTGCTCCATGTCCAGTTTCATAAACGAGTCGTACAGATGTCAGAGATGAAGCCTTCAGAGGAGAGGACAGGAGCGCTGCAACTTCCTGCGACCTCACTACTGCACCGGGGCTGACGGAGGAGGAGATGACCATCCACAGAGTCCACAGGGAGGCGTGTGAGGTACCACAAACCTCTGGAGAAACTGTAGATCCCTCAGTGTCAGTTAGTGCGTCAGATCTTCTCCAGTTAACATGAGAAATAGGCGTTTACACCCGCTTCTTGTTAGTTAGTTAGTACACATTGCTACACATGGGCAAATATCACAATGATCACATCATGTAAATGCTAGATGGCATCCTCAATGTTGGTTAGGGCAAAAAACAGAAAAAGTTAAAATATATGTTTACGATTGAATTAAAGTTAAAAATAAGACATTTTAGCCAATATGACAAAATAAATGCAAGGTGGTGCACTTGGTAGCACTGTCGCAGCAAGAAGGGCCTGGGTTTGAACCCCGGCCTTTAAGCATTTAGTTTGCATGTTCTCCCCGTGCATGCGTGGGTTCTTTCCGGGTACTCTGGCTTCCTCCCACAGTCCGAAAACATGACTGTTAGGTTAATTGGTCTCTCTCTCTCTGACTCTAGCGTTTAGGTGTGTGTGCGCATCGTTGTTTGTCCTGTGTGTCTCTGTGTTGCCCTTTGATGGACTGGCGACCTGTTCAGGGTGTACCCCTGATTTGCACCAGCTCCTTCTCTACCCTGCAAGGACAAGCAGGTATATATGATGGATAAAAAGAATGACCAGACTGTAATGTGAGCTTTTGGAGATCCCGATCAGAACAACTGTTATTGGAAAAAACAAACACCCGGGTCAGCACTCAGAGGCCATGGTGGAATTTGGACATCATTTTTTTGTTCATATGTGGATCAGTAATGACTATGTACAGTGATCAGGCATAACAATATGACCACTCAGAGGTGAAGTACAAATATTTGTGGGTGGGATGTAGAGTTGAAAACAGGTATTTATATAAACTGTAGAAAAACGCCAAAACAAATTCCTTGTATGTCCAAAAACGTACTTGGCAATAAAGCTTTTCTGATTCTGATTCTGATTCTGATTCTGAAAACCTCTTTTCCTCTCACTGTCTGCCATGAAATCAGACTAATTGTTTCCTGTTTTCATTCAGTTAGAATAACCAAACGTATTTATAATTGTTAAATTCAGAATAATGAGAGAAATATATTTTACATTTTTAAGAAGGAATAAGAGCCACTGCAAAACAGTTCTAATAAAAAATATGCCTTATCTTATGCAGGTCAGTTTCATTGTCTGTAAAACAGTTTGACCTTGTGGAAAATGGCCAGAACACTTCTGGGAATGTCCAGTGGGCCCTGGGACCAGGCATGGACAGTTGGATCATGGTACATCATGTAAAAAAACTCATTTTTAACTGAAATCTCAGGAAGAAGCAGAAGATAGGGCTGCACATTTTCAGAAAAATATACAATTGGGAAACTATTGCTGAAAACTGCCACAATGATATCAGTTTCGACTAAATAAATGAGTATTTTATTTTGTTGCTATTACACCATGTCCTCAGCACTCTCCATGAGCTTTTGCATCTTAGTTGGAAAAAAAAAGTTAAAGTGTTATTGTGCACTCTGCTCCTTATTAAAGTTTGGCACAAAGAAAGCAATTGCTGAATGAAATCCACAAACCATGTGTGGGAACTAGCAGTGCACACCCCTTCCCAGAATAAAACATGGTGGTGGCAGCATCATGCTTTGGCCAGCTGGTTAGACTTGATGACAAGATAGGAGGAGCCAAATACAGGAAATTTCTGCAAGAAAGCCAGCAAAAGACTAGGGACTAAAGCAGAGGTTCACCTTCCAGCGAGACACTGACCCTGGACTTACAGTCAGAGCTAAAACCAAATGGTTTAATTTCAGTTCAGTTTTATTTATATAGGGCCAATTCACAACACATATCATCTCAAGGCACTTCACAAAGTCAATTCAATCATACAGATTTCAAGTCAGGTACATACATTCCAATTAATCCTAACTATCAAACAGTGCAGTCAGATTCAGTTATTTATTCAAATTGTTTAAAAAGTTTTTCTATCTAAGGAAAGATCAAAGCTTACATCAAAGCTAATTTGTATGTTAGAATGGCCTAGTCAAAGTCCAGCCCAAAATCCAATCAACAATGGAAAGACTTTTTTGATGTTAAGAAACGCCCTCCAATCAGTCAGCCTGTGCTTGAGTCATTTTTCAAAGAACAATTGGGCAGAATTTGCTAAATGTTCAAAGCCGGAGGAGAGATAAACTAAAGATTTAAGGCTGTAATTGCAAATTATTGACTCAGGTTGGTTGAATACATATGCAGGGCACAGTTTTTCAGATTGTAGTTGTAAAACCATGTATCCACAAGTCTCCACAAGTTCTCTATTCCCACAACTTTATTTTAATAATTGCCATTTTTCGAAAGAACATAAAACCAATGTGACTGGTTTGATTTATTATCAATACTATTACGCATTTAACCCGCCCAGTAGCAGTAATTGTTTTTGTCAGATATCTCATATTCACCAGGTCTGACTTGCTCCTCCATCAAACAGAGGCGCTGAGCTCTGCCCCGGTGACGGTGGTGCAAAGGTGTCGTGTGTGTGCCTTTAGGCTTATCTGTTGTAAATATTGTGCTTCGGAATGAGGATGAAGTTGAGGCAAGTTGGCCGCGACCTGAGGAGAGTGGTAGGGCCTGGGTGGGAAAAGCAGAATACCGTGGGGGGGGGGCCCAGCTATGCCAGCTTCACTATGTGACCCTGCACCGCCATGCAAAATGACAGGCCCGTGTCACTGAAAGGCCCGAGGCTTTTTTTGCTTTTGTGAGCTGTCAAAGCTCACCAACTAGTACGCTCTCAGTTTGAAACAGACTGAAAGATGACATTTTCTAACTTCCCAAAGCATGACAGAGAAGTTCAGTGTGTTTCGCCTACAAAAGGTGTTTGTGTGGCTGTTCAAGAATTAACAATTAGTCTAATAAACGGTTTAAGAAGTGCTTATTGAAGAGGTAACACGGTTGATTAAACGTTCACCTACAGAATCTCACAAAAGGATGGCAGAAATTAATTAGCAACATCATGAGAATTATACTGTTTTACATCTGTTTCTATGCACAGAGGTCAGCGTTTCCTTTTTTACCTTGACCTGAGCCAATCTGTGCTTTCTGTCCGCTTACTCACTGTGTTTACCTTTGTGTAATTAAATGTACTGTACAAAGTTATGTATGCAAGGGTCACACACCAGCATGCATGCTTGTTTGTCATGCTAATTAAATAATAATATCTTCATTATGTTCAGGCAAAGAAGCAGATGTATGTGGACCCTTCCAGTGGGTATAAGGTATTCACAGAATATGCCCACCTTCAGAGAGGGAAATGTTGCGGCAGCGCCTGCAGACACGTGAGCTCTTTTGTCTTCTTCTTTTTCGTTGTCACCAGGTTGTCTCGTCCTTTGGATCGCTGGTATTGTTGTGCACATTTCATCTACTTTATCCAGCCTCAGCTGCTTTGCTCCATTGTGTTTTTTTTCGCGTTGTGTTGCTGCTTGTCTTGCACTGCTGTGCTTTTGGGTTAACTGGCAACATCAGGGATGAGAACACGATGTAATTATTAATGAAAAGTATCAGTGTGTGTTCTAATGTTGGATCTACAGGTGCATCTCAATAAATTAGAATGCTATCAGAAATGTTATTTCCATAACTCAATTCAAATAGTGAAGCCTATCTGTAGATTGAGTACAAACAGTGATAGATTTCCTCCCTATTAATTTAGATGTTTTTTTTTTACAAAACCTTTATGACCAAGTCTGCACAATCATGGGGAAGAAGACTGCTGACTTGACAGTAGTCCAGCAGACAGTCTCTTCTACCCTCTTCAAGGAGGATAAGCCACAAAATGTGATCGCTAAAGAATGTTCAGGGTGCTGTATCCAAGCATATTACCGGAAAGTTAAGTGGAAGGAAAAAGTGTTGTAGAAAAAGGCGCTTAACGGAGATTCATAAGACGTGGACTGCGGCTGGAGTCAGAGGCCACTCTCAATGTATTTTGGAAATGGGGTACAACTGTTGCATTCCTTGTGTTAAGGCACTCTGCTACCAGAGACAAAGGCAGAGGTGTTTTTTATTTTCAAATGAATGACCAAGAAACACAATGAGGATTGGAGAGAGGCACAGAAACCAAGTTGTTTAAGGTCCAGTGTGAAGTTCCCACAGTCAGTGATCATTCGGGGAGCCATGTCAGCTGCTGGTGTTGGTCGGCTGTGTTTTTTCAAAGCCAGCACAGCCGTCTACCAGGAAATCGTAAAGCCCTTCATGCTTCCCTCTGCTGACAAGTTTCAGCTTTAATTGTTTTACAGATAGTCTCACATTTTCCTCAAACACCCAAGGTGAACTCTTAAAGCAGGGTCCTGCTACAGCAAAGGATTCCCAGACAATGACGCTTCCACCTTCATGAAGGAGGTTCTCCTCCTGGATTGCTGTAATTTGGGTTATGCCAAACATGCCCTCTATTCTGGTGTCCAAATAATTCCATTCTCATCTATTCAAAGAAAATGATTCCAGAAATTCCCATCTTTGTCTACAATCTCTCTTGTGTTTTTCCTGAAAAGAGCAAAGGTTTCCTCCTTGGAACACCTCACATGAACGTAAAAATTGTGCAGTCTATTTCTGATTGTAGGAATGTGCTTTTATAGCAACAGTTAAAAAGAGCCTGCTATAGGTCCAGTGATGACGCTCGAGGGTTTTTGAAGATTTTTCTACTATCTTGCGGTCTGCATCATGTCGAAATTGTTTTGGCAGCCAGACCTGGGCATATTTGCAGTTGTTTTAAATGTCTTCCACTTGAGACCATTTTCTGTACAGTCAAATGGCTGATGTCAAATTCTTTTAAGATGTTTTTAAACTCGTTTCCAGACTCATAAGCTGCAACAACCTTCTTCCTTAAGGCCTCAGGCAGCTCTTTCGATCTCACCATGGTGTACAATCTTACTTCAGCAGTCTGGGGAAAATAAATATCTAAGGTTTATACCAAAATAAATATCTATGGTTTAAACAGAGTAAACCTCCTTCAAAGTGCTGAGTAATGATGTTATGATCATGTGCACCTGATGGGACATCCCTATATATAGTTTTACTCTTTTAAAGTGAGAATAAATGTACAGGTGTCCTAATTTAATCCTCACCAGAAATTGCATTTTTAGAGTAAGATTTTACAGTGATTCCAGTTTTAAATGTTATTTTTAACTTATAATTTTAACCTGAATTACTCTTTATTGTTAAAATTAATATTAATGATTCATATGTTCTAATGATATGATAGAAATGAACACATAAAGACAAGATTTGTGACAATGATTTATATGAAAGCAATGGGTAAGAAATTGTGTTTTGTTAGAGGAAAGAATATGCAATAAAAGCAATTTAAAAGTGTATGTGCTAGGTTTATTATGTTTAGACACAACTGTTCATCTTTTGGGTTTAGAAATCTTTTAATGCCTGAAAACTTTAATTTACAATGAGTTACGATCAAACAAATCTTTGAAGAACTTTTGATCTTCTAAAGAAGAAGAAATGGATCGGGACCCAATTAAATGACTATAAGAAAATAAGAGATGTACTACTAAGGATTTTATGGTCGTTTTCTAATAGAGATCAGATTTGTAAAGCTCTGATCTGCTGATACAAATTAGAACCATTTCATTTTTGAAAGAGTTGCAATTGCAATGTGTCTCAAGCACATTACATTTGTATTTCGCACAACTGGAAAAAAAACGGACTGCCCTCTCTGGGTTCAGGGTCAGTCTCTGCCTCAAGCGGAGGAGTTTAAGCATCTTTGTGTCTTGTTCATGGGTGATGGTGGGATGGAACAGGAGATAGACAGATGGATTCAGGCTTCGTCTGTAGCAATGCGGGTGCTGCTCCGGTCTGTTATGGTGAAGACAGAGCGGAGCGAAAAAGCAAAGCTCTGAATGTACCGGTCCTCTACCTTCCAGCCCTCACCTCTGGTCATGAGATATTGATCATGACCGAAAGAACGAGATCCCGGATACAAGCGACCGAAATGAGGGTGGCTGGACTCAGCCATAGAGATAGGGTGAGGTGCTCCGTCATCCGGGGGGTAGCTTAAAGTAGAGCTGCTGCTTTTCCACACCGAAAGGAGTCAGCTGAAGTGAAGACGTCCCACTAGAAGAAGACCCCAGGGATGATGCAGAACTTACTGGATGTACAATATATCCCATCTGGCCCGAAAACGCCTTGAGATCCCCCAGGATGTCGCTGGGAAGAGGGATGTCTGGGTTTCCCTCCTGGACCTGCTGCCTTACTAGGATAAAATTAAACTGTATGCACCTGACTTTGAATGTGTCTGTATGATTGCATAAATTGACTTTATATTATAATATGTTATACTATATAAATTGGTTCCGTTTGTTTTGTGAAGTGCTTTCCGCTCTTTATGAATAAAGTGAATTTATTATTTTTTTTGTTTATAGACTTTGCAAAGAGCTAAATTGAATAGATTCAATTGTTTTACCACATATGTGCAAGATTATTATCATCATATTATAGCCCAAAAGCACTCCAGAAAAGGGCACCCTGCGCTGTTCCCCTCTGTTTTGCTCCATTGCAGTGAGTCTGATTCTGGCCTATTCAGTGTCATCCTGCTTTGTCTCATCAGCCCTCTCCTCCCTTCCAGACTTGACTCATCCTCTGTCTTACTTTGTCCCATCCAGCATTGTCCTCCTCTGCCCTCTTCTGTACTCTAAATGCGTTTTTTTTTTTTTTTTCATGCATTCTCTGTGTGAGTAAAGAGCTACTCAACATGCATCGTTTAATCTAGTTATTTTCTCTTGCAGTGTCCATATGGCCAAGTCAACGTGAAGGACCCTGCGATGAAGAAAAGCTTCAACTCTCTGTTTTATGTATAGACCTGTAACTAGGCAAAGTAAAATGCTAAATGCCTGTTTGGAATGGAGCCCAGCTTTCTTGGCTTGTCTCCTGCCTGTCGTTATTTTGCCTGCATGTGAGTCATTTTTTTTGCTGTGTAATAAATGATGAAATATGGGTAGTGTCTGTGCAATGCCTACGTCTTATGAATCACAACTATTCTCAGGATTGTTTTCATTGTCACAACCAGGGAATTTGGAGATAGGATTTGTTCACTAGACCCTTATGTGGAATTGTCTTTTATAACTTTTATTTTCTTAGCTTGGTTTATTTTCCACATATTTTTGTCTCTAATGTGCACCAGAATGCCGCGAGCATTGTTTTTAATGTCTCTTTAAGAGTGTTCAAGATTTCTTGTGGTATTCCCCTCCTCAGATGCATTTACAAGGGTGGTGGGAGTATGGAGATGAAAACTGAGAGTGCATTTTAGATGTTCGCCCTCAAGATAAAGGGCAGATAAGTGAACGTAACTGCAGATATTCAGATGGAGCTCTTTTGCTTTTGCATCTCTCGTTATCTTTTCTTGCTCCCAAATGTACAAACATGCATGAATATTAGCATCATTTGCACTCCACAAGTGCTTGACTGAACTGTTGCACTTGGCTGCGCTGCTTTTGCACCAGTTGATGGAATCAGGCTGTTAGCAAACATACCATGGACATCAACAGCAACCCTCCCCACCGGACGCGCAGCTCAGCCTCCTGGCAACACTTGGCTACAGCGCAGCTCCCCGCGGCTGCTCTCCTGAGCTGCAGCCCTAATGAACTCCTGGGCCTTCTCATCCCACGACTGCAATAGATCAGCTCATGTTCACCAGCATGCTGAGACGCACACATGCATAGGGATGCTCCCTCCATCAGAGCGCCCTGTGGCTCCTAATAGGCCAATATAGAAGAAAGGTTGCGCTTAACGCAGCACTTTGTAGCCCACAGTAATAGTAGATGGAGAGGTCAAGTGATCACGCAGCTCCACCTGTGCGTGCAGGAGGCGTCGTGGAAAGCTGCGCTGCTTGATTTGTGAGTGCATGTGAGAAGGCAGCGCGGTGCCTCCAGGCTCACTCCTCTATCTCTCTATCTCTCACTCTCTCTCTCTCCGAGGCTGCCACACACACTCACCTCTCTCCGCCTGATTGGGCAAACAGCGTCAAGATGAGAGGATGTGTCTGCCGCCGCGTCCACTGGGCGCGGCCATAGTTTTCCACGGCAGGTGGGTCCCCAAGGCTGGCGCTTACAGTGATCGGAGCAAAGGCCCCGTGAGCGGCTACAAGGAGATTCGTGATCCCAACAGTGCTGGGGAGGACAGGTTCTGGGGACGCTTCGTCAGGCGGGATGAGAGGCGAGTTTGTTTGGTGTTCCTCTAAACCGAGGCAGCGGAGCGTGCGGCGGCTGCAGCGGGACGGTGAAGGTGTCACACTCATCAACTACATACCTACCTGGGGCCCGCTTGCCTGCTGCAGCTCCGTGGGGTTTTTTGCCTCGGGACTTGTCTGTCACATTAAAGTAGATGCATTGCCATTCAGGGCCTCGGCGGTCCTGCAGCCTGACCATGAAATAGGCCAACTTTCATGTCTGCCTCATCCCCTCCACGTCTTCCCATCCAGTGGTGGCACGGTTTGAATTTGTTTCCACCTCATCATGCTCTAACTAAGCAGTTGGTGACTGCGACACAACAGCAGGAGTTTTCCCTTTTCCCAACATATCCTGGGGAATCTTGTTAATTCACTCCTCCTATTAAACACGGTGCGTTTTAGGAGGTGTGAGACTTTTTTTGGTGCAATCTTTCTATTATCATGGGCACACAAACGGTATTACAACCTCCTCTTTGCTTTTATGTGATGAATTTTTGTACCCGTTTTGGTTTTCTTAACTTAGCTGATTTCAGCTTTTATACAGTGTTACACTAAAATACAACATATCAATTTAACAATGCTATGATGCCTAATATATCATATCATGTTATGTTTTATATAAAAACTGGTGAAAAGGTAACAGTTGTGAAACAGGTATATTTTAATGGTCGATAGATTCTTCATTGAATTTGTACTTCAAATTACAAAATACAAACTGCAAAATATTTGCAACTTTAATTAGACTTGATTACCCATGTGTCTAATTTCTGCAGTCGCAGGGTTGCAGGGACTGGTGGTTATTTGGCAGGAGGGAGGGTCCAGCCATCACAGGGCAACAGAGAGACTCAAAGCTGGAGTACCCAGAGAGAACCCTACATACACAGGGAGAACATGCAAACTCCATCTTTCTGCAGGGCAACAGTGCTAACAACTACTCCATCATGCATATTCTGACTTAAATATACTGGAAGAAATATATTTTGATTAGAATTTCACATTTATGTCTATTTAGAATTGTCAATGTAGTGGATGGAACATCATAACAATACTGATATACACATTTTGTCAAAAACATCTAATTAACAAAATTTTCAGACTACTATTTCTCATTTGCTATTGTTTAATTCTTTAATGCGTGATGTTTTAACTAGTTAAAACTATTGCAAATGTACAATGATTTATCCACTGAGAAGAAAGAAGTCAGAAGAAATGTTTTCTAAGTGCAGTAGCATAGAGAGCAAACAAACAGACACCCTGCTGGGATTTAGAAGCGCTCAACCCAGTCTTCCTGTAATTTGCCTTGGAAATAAATAATTGCAATGATTGTGACAGAAATTGCATTTCTAGCAGCATTCAGGCAGAGCATTGCAATTTCTACGCCAGTTCTGGTCATCTGATTGTTACTCTGATGTGCAAAGACACGTGTCAACAAGTTTATTTTATTTCCCTTTGGGATTATTAAAGTATTTTTAAATTGAATTTATTTTAACAACTGTTATAAGGATATGATGCATTGTGGTGGCAAGGCATAGAGTTTGCCACTTTCACTTTTCTATAATCCACCCATTTTATGTGTGAGAATTTAATAGACACCGTTTGCCACACCATTCAAACTATAAGTCAGACTACCGTTAGTTTTCTCACAACAATATGTAATTTGGCTCTAAAAAGTAACTTCAAGGTAATGTTAGACACGGTGGTTGGAGGAGATGCTTAAATACACAGCATCTGAGCTCAAATCATCTCTCCATTCAGCTGAGACATAAATAAAGGAAAATGCTGCTACACTTAATCATTGTAGGTAAACTTGCAGGAGGAACATTTGGAGAGAGTGGTCATTTTTACTGATAAGGGATGTATAAAAAGTAAAAACCTACACATTTTCCTCATTGATAAACTTTATGCTCACAAACAAGACCCTTAATGGTCCGGCTTTTAACTACCTGCTTGACCTATCTGTTGTTGCCAAGCCATGAACTGTGCTGCACCCTTTTTTCCTCAGCTTTGGGTTTTTTCTTCCTTTATAAATCCTTGGGGTAAAAACACTGTTTTTGGTGGGTGAAAAGACATCCCAACTCTTCATCTGTTTACTTCCAAAATAACAGAAACAAATATACTTAAGGTCTTTAGTGACATTTTGATTATAGTTTAACAAAAAACAA
This sequence comes from Girardinichthys multiradiatus, assembly GCF_021462225.1. NCBI lineage: Eukaryota > Metazoa > Chordata > Actinopteri > Cyprinodontiformes > Goodeidae > Girardinichthys > Girardinichthys multiradiatus. Next base: position 11,519,085 of record NC_061802.1, on the reverse strand, counting down.
ATTCACTGACTAAAAGAGAATCATTTCATGAACTGGCATCCTCAGGCATCCTGCTAAAGGAATGTTTCTCAAAATGTGGCATTTGGCCTATTTATGGCATATCAAGGATGATAGATCAGTTTGAATATGTCATAATACTTGACGAGCTCATGTTGCCTTGTGCCAAAGAGGCAATGCCCCTAAAACGGGCTTTTCAACAAGACAACCCAGAACACACCAGTAAGTGACATCGTCTTGCTTTCAGTCCAACAGGATCGGCGTTATGGACTGGTCCGCCCAGTTCATGAACATTTATCCAATAGGAACCTTGAGGGGTGGCATCAGACTTGCTGTTTCAGAGGCAAAACCAAAAATGACTGAGCAACAGTCAAACAGTACATCTTTGAGTTTATAAAGAAAAACAAAAACACTGGTATTTTTAAACAGCTTAATGTTCCTGCCTTGTCAAAATCAGATTTATTCACCAAATTTTGGACACCAACAATGAATTTAACTTTGGTTCTACTTTGCTCTCAACAAAAAGGGAAAACAAAAACATGTTTTAAATTAATAGTTACATAATTTACAAATAACTAAATAATACATAAAATACATAATACATAAAAATAATACGCAATACATAATAACAAATTTGATGTGGTTAGGCATATGACCACTTTTTCCTTCTGTTTTGATCCATAACAGGTTTTGCCTTGTAGAGGTAGTGAAGGCCTAATATAGACTGAAATCAAAGTCCTTGCAGTGGAAGACAAAAATTGATCTGAACAGTAATCGCAAGAATATCAAAACCTGGTCTAGAGACAAGGAAAAAAAAAAACATCTCAGGTTTTCATCAATAGCTTCTTGTTTTTCTTAAACGTAGCTAAATGATTAATTAATAATCAGAGTGTAATGTGTATTGTGATCATATAGTGTATTTGCCAAATTCTAAACCTAAAAAGGACAATTTAGCAGATGCATGCATGGAAATAAAAGGTATTTGAAGCTTTTTGCACACTTTTTTAATACTGCTATTTTAAACAGAGCAGTACATTACCAATTCAGTTTGCCATAACATTTCTATATATTTATTTATTTTTATAATATATATTGTCACTGTCAGAAAAAATACCTCCAAAAGTAATATGCAGTTTTATTTCGTCCAATCTTTGACATCAAACCCTTTTTTATGCTATTCAGAGGTGCACTCGCTGGTGAGGTTCAGGTCATCAGCTTAAGGTCACAGACTGATGACCAGGCATTCTGTTTTAGGCTTTTCTCGTAGTATTATTCGTGGTTTCATCAATGAGGGTAAAGGGATCTAAAGCAGCTCCAGATCATAATATTACTAGTACCATGTATGAAAGTTAGTAGGATTCAAGGATTTTTAGTCATACCAGCTCACATTTACATGTTAAGGTACAAAATTCGGACTCAGGTCCCGGTTGAGAAGGCTAATACTTAAGTAAAAAGAAAACTATAACATACAAAGCTAAATCTAACAATAAAAAGACAAAATATTGCAATAAGTAAAAATATATGCAGTGAAGAGCAAACAAAAAAGAAATATATAGCGTTAAATAGTGATGCTGAAATAAATTTTGCAAAGGACTGAATACACATGTACAGCATGAGGTAGTGCTTAATATTGCACCTATAATATGACGCTCTTTTTCTGAAATGCAGTGTTAGCTTTATGCAAGATGCAACAGTACACACACCTTGCAGAAAGTTCTACTGTGGGATCTTCAAGATGTTTTCTGGTAAACATGAGACGTACCTATGGGTTTATTTTGACCAACAGTGGTTCTCAGGTTGGAGCTCTGCTATGGATGCCATTTTTTTGTTAGATTATGGACTCTGAACTTATTTGAGACAAGTGAGGCCTGCAGAGCTTTAGATGTTATTTTGGATTTATTTTTCTACTTCCAGGATGAAGTAATACTTATGGCTGTTTAATAGCTGCTTAAAGGTTGTTATTTTCAAAAGGTACTTTTAATCTGACACATATTCTAACTGAATATGATTGTATATGATAATAATGGCTTTTTAGAGTGAAGCAAATGTGAACAGATGAGCAAACATACTGCAGGATTAGTTTCCCCTTGCTGCAGATCTGCTACTGCACTACTACTGTCAGGCAGACGTGAGGTTTTTATTTCAGGCATTTTGGAATGAACATCTCTGACCCCCAGCTGGAGCATATGCTGCACTGGAGCAGAGTGGCAGTTATACACCGTGTGCCTTTCTGGAGGACGATGCCACTAGCCGCAGAGAAAGAGAGAGCTGTCCAGATCGGATCTGCGTGCAGACTGGCCTTAGTCACAACCAGTTGACAGGCCAAGCAGCACCCACCATCTCACAGAGGCTCAGCAACCCTACGGCCAAAGGCCCCAACCACCCCCAGTTAAAGTGTCTCCATCATTGTTGGAAAGACCAGCCAGGAACTGACACAGGGTTGGCACGAAGACAAAAGAAAAACCTTGAGTGTCAGCCCTATGACGGCTGAAAGAAACATCAGTCTCAGCAACTGGCCGGGCACTGCTTTGTACATTTGTGTGCGTGTGTGCCCGTGCGGCTGCATGCACGTGTGTCTTGATATTCAAGCAGCATTTGAGCAGCCCCTACATCAACGTCTGGTTCTTCTACACAGACAGTGTCAGCTTGCCTCAGGGCAGCAGCCTCTGCAGTGGTCATATGGACAACCACATCCCTGTGGTAGAATTAGTGATAAAAAACACACACAGCCGCTGAGTGACAGTCAGCACACCAGATTCCTTTGGACAGACAGGGCTGCAAATAGCACAGAGAAGCTGCCTCTCCCTCAGACCGCAACTGGTGGTCAGGCTCATGCCAGGCTGAGCTGCGTTCGCCAGATGAGCCCAGATGAAAGTCAGGGGCAGTCAAAGGCACCTAAGAGCCCGAGGAGAGCTCTGGCCTGTTTATCCCTCTCCCTGATTCTACTTTAAAGCGGTCATATCTGTGATTTCTTGTCACACTTATCAGACAATGTCATTGCTTTCTTTAGCTGTTAGCGCTAGCCTGTGTGTCTTTAAAAGAAAGGAGCCCATTTGACAACACAACCCGAACCAGCCACGGCGTATATTATGACACAGGACATCCATCTATTATGTTTCCATGTCCTTTCTAGTGTGGCCAGATCTGGACTAATACACGCACGATTCCCCAGGAGGATACGGCATCCCCAAAGGAGTCGGAGGAGTGCGTGTGTGTGATGGTGGCAGTAGGCTGTTGGAGCTTCTCTCTGAGGCAGGGAGTGGAGGCAGGCAGCAGTTGGTGTGCAGAGAGCAGAGGCTCAGGCTGGCTAGTTAAGAGCTTCTCTCTCCTATCCTCCATCTGCCAGGGACCGGGGTTGTGATTTGAGCTCCAGCAGAGCAGAGCAGGGAGGAGATCGAAGGAGGGAGGGAAGGCAAGGATGGGGAGATAAAGGGAGGGTGGGGGGTGTAGAAGAGAAAGTGGAGGATGCAGGGAGTTTGAGTAAAATGGAAATGACCAACGAAATATACAAAAACATGAGCATAATCTTAACAGAAGACTGGATTAAATTTCTTTAAAATTAAGTTTATCTGCTGGTCTGTTCAGATATTTCCCACTTTCATATTTCCTTCAAAGATTTTCCCTTCATGGTCATTTTGTGCCTGTAAACATATCTCCATCCTTTCACCCACCCACCCAGGCTCATGTGACTGCGATACATGTGACTATAAAGCTTTACAGTGCTTCACTCCTCCCTCCGTTGCTCCTCCTCAACCCCCCTCCACCCTCTCTCCCCTTCCCTTTCCTTCATTCTTTCAGTGTTTAGCTTGTGGTTCCCTACTCCACAGTGGATCCTGGGAGAGCTGGGGAGTCTTCCCTCCTCCTCAACCTCTCCTCCACTCCTCCACTCCTTCTCCTGTCCATGCTCGGGGAGAGCTGCTCTGCAAGACAGAGTGTCATTGGAGGTGACCCAGAAATGATAACTCCACATGAACCCTGGATGTGTGGTAATCCAACCACCATGCCCTACAGCAGAGAGGAGCCACGGCGTCCAGGATAGGTTGCACAGAGGAGCCCAGATGGGATGCAGAGCCTGTTTCTGGGTATCACCCTCGGAGGACCGCCACGTGCACGTTGACGTGTTGTGGTGCGCTGTGAAACGGATCTTGCCTTTGCTGCATTATTGATGAGATGCACTGTGATGTCAACCCAGGCTGAAGAAGCAAAGCAAAATGACTGTTAGCAGTGTTGCACATGATCGTTTATGCAGAGGAGTAATTAATTGTCACCCTTTTGCTCCCAGCACAACTGTACTCTTTTAACTTGTCATTTGAAATCTGTCCATCTGAGCCTCTATGTGCATGTGTGTGTGTGAGAGAGTGTGTGTTGTTCTTCTTGGACATCCTATTCTGGATGCTGCCCATTTCCTCATTTATTTAACAATAAATATGCAGTTCAAATGGAGCCAGTATGCACTTTATGCTCTTTAATGTAACAGATGGTTGTCATGCTATCTTTTAGTCTGCCAAATAAAAAAAAATTTATCACGTGGTTGTGTTTTTTTTATTTATTTATTCTCTAAATTTAGATAAAATAGTCATAATAAAAGTGAATTCTACTTTAAGAAATACTTCTGGAATATTCAGGTGAAGGTTGAAATGTTCGGATTCTGTCTATGTAATCTTGTTACAAAAGGCCACATGTGTGCAGATTTCTGATTTCTATCTAGACATCTCATTTTTTTGTTTTAGGTAAAGATGGATGGACAGATCTGGGGACACAAATCAGTCCAACGATGAAATAATGTGAAATTTATGTTGTGATTCCTCCCCCCTCCCCCCCCCCCCATTTATTCATGTACTGTGCACCTCTGTAATTTCACTGTAAAATGTGCAATGCAAATTATTAATTTTTTATTCTATTATAAAAATCATTTTTAAAAGGAGAATCAGACATTATTCGTGGTAAATATAAATTCTGGATAATTATAATTGTGATAACCCTTCAAAAACAGGAGAAGGTACGGGACAAAAACTGTGATGATTAAATCACCGCTGTGAGTTAAGGCTCCACCTGGTTCCTATCTGCAAAAACACATAAATTAACGCGCACTGTGTTGTTTTAATTTGGCATTTGCGTATTCAAGGCAGAAGCATTTCTTCATTGCCGGCATGTGTTGCTGCGCTCCACATCTTCGTCAGACTGATTGATCGAGTTTGACTGCACACCTATATTATTGCATTTTCACACAAACCTCTGCGGCCAGAGAGAGGACCTGAAGCTGCAGCCGTTCCCTCCTAATGTCTATGCAACCACCAACATTCATGTGTGTTGGTGCATTTTGTGACCGTGCATGTGAACTGCGTTTGATGAATAATTTGTATTGCAACAAAAAATTAGAGCAGATGCATTCGCATTTTGCGGGTTGTTTCAGGTTGTGAAGATAATAATAAAAAACCCCGTTTATTTCTGAATGCATTAAACAGCCGCTTATTTAATTTAACACTGTTTCTGTTCTCCCTGTTGTTTGGGAATTAGAGGCTCCATAGGAGGCCATTGGCTCATGCCTTCCCGTTTTCCTGTTTGCTGCTCTGTTGAGGGATGTCTGCATATGAGAGAGGGGAATATTTAAATGTCTTGTGTTTTAATTGACGCTCGAACGGGAACTGCGCGCTCTAAAACGAGGACCACCCGCCCCCGCCTCACCCTCATCCCCGCACCCCCCCCCATCTACCGGCAGCGTCTCCTCCGCCTGTCTGTCTCCACCGCTCTGCGCGCACAGTCCGCAGCTCCTCCGCCTGCGCGCCGCACAGGGAATCTCTCAGCCTCAGGTAAGACCCTTTCTGCAACTCTTCAGTCTTGCGGCGATAATAACACAGAGCGGGGCTCGATTTGACACAAAAACTGGAGAAAATCGACGGAGGAATGTGGGTAGAGAAATGCGCGACACATATGAGGATGTAACGATGACACGGTTGATATTCTGCAGGATGAACGGGGATGTGATGGAAGGTAAGGCCCTGGATTGATTTCCCCCCTCCCTAGGTGCGATGCTGAAAAGAAATTTTGTGCAACTCTGATCGTTTATTGATAAAAGGAAAAAGATGAAAGCATCGAAATTCAGGTATTCTTATTTGCATCCGATAACTTTTACAGTTAAAATGAATTAGAGAAGACTTTCTGCTCATCACGCATAATTACAAAATTTAAAAAATGGCTGCATGCAATTTACTGTATCCAATATTTATTCTTTGCAAAGCGAAAACATTTGTAAAGCCTTTACTTGCACGTAAAGATTAGAAGAAAAAAAAAAAAATATATATATATATATATATATAAAATGTTCATGATAAAATATGTTTTTCTTTTTCACGTTTTAATATGGTAAATACATTGTATGTGATCTATTTGGTCTGTTATGTACGTTATGATTGCAAAAAGTAGTTAAAAAATAAATTAAAAAGGGCACGTTGGCACGTAAGGTTTGGGAGGAAATGGGAAAGAAAACAAGACAAAACGAAAGCAACAAAGAGATGATTGCCTCGTCCCCTTGGTGTTCAATGACACACTGGTTAATGCATCTTCAGTCAAATGAAATGCCACTGCTGGAGGCGACGGGTCAAAACTAACGTGACAAAAAAACATATAATCGTGTGCATGTTAGAATAAACCTCATGCGTTTGGAAGAAAATATATATATAAAGGCGCAATTTCCAACTTTCTAGTGGAAGAAAAAAACTCAAAAACAAATTAGCAGTGTGAACGAATTTCACACAGAGATGGTTTGCCCTTTTTTTCCTCTCGGGGTGTCTTTGTCCAGGTGATATGCGATCCGTTTGGACCATTCTCACCGCTTTGCGGCTGCTGCTAAGACCCTGACAGAGAGCAAATGAACGTCGCTGCTCTGAGAACAGCTGCAGCTCCAGCCCGTCCAGGAAGGCTCAGGCTTCAGCTTACAGCGCTGCTATCAAGGGGCCTCCAATTAAAGCCAACACAACTTCACGGGGTGTGTGTGTGTGTGTGGGGGGGGGGTAGAAAATAGGGGGATGGGGTTGGTGGTGGGGGGGTCATGAAGACATTATATGTCTTGAGATGAAGCATCCACACCTGCAAATCCTCCTGAGCATATGTAAATCTATTATTTTTTGCTATAATGTCACTTTGTGGCAAACATTGATTAAAAATCTTGTAAATTATTAAGGCTGATTTTGGACCTGGGTTGGGTTTGTAAGCCCTTGGCTGGACTTAAAGCTGGTTCACAGGGGCAGTAGCCCAGGGCCCAAGGTTATGGGGGCATCAAAACAAATTTTATATTTCATTTTTCTAGAAAAGTGGTTAAACTATATCAGTGTGATGTCTTAGGATACTCCACACCTCCGTCTTTAGTTATTATTCCTTACATTGTTGCATACAGCCCTAGCATGGTCACTTTAATAATTTGGGCTTTTTTTGTACGTGTGTGGACAAAGAGCTCTCCAGAACCGATACTGTGTTTATGAGGATTTTTTTGAAAGGACAGTTTAAAAGATTGTTTTAGAAAAAAAACTTTTTTATGTGACTAAGGTGTATAGACCTTAAAGTAATGCGTACCAAACTATTAATCTATAAGGCACCAAAACTGGATCTATCCCAGGGCCCCACATCCTCCTAAATCCGGCCCTGTGTGAGCCTGGATAGTTTCTACCCCCTCCTGGCCCTTCAACTGAAACTATTACACTCTGGCCCATCTTCTTTTTATTTTATTTTATATAAAACAGCTTTCACACCCTTTAAAAGTTACACTGATTTTTATTATATTACTCCACAGTGACCCACATAAAATGCAATATTTATTCATGGAATCTTTTCAGAAAATATAACCAAAAAATATGGCTTTGCAGTGTTATGCACCATCCCATCAAGTCTCTTGCAGGTAAACGATGTTTTTATCTCATACAGGACATTAAATGTGTGGATGAGCTCTTAATTCCTGCAAAAAATGTGGCGTTTATTGGAAGGGAGAGTAAGATTTGTTCTGCATGACGTTTACAGGTATGCACAGGCTAGTCATAATTTACTTATTTGCATAAAAAAATCAGACATTTCAGGAAATGAAAATAGACAGTTGACTTTGGTCTGAACAAATGTATACATAGGATATTTATATTCATCGTTTATTCTTTTTCGTTTCAAAAAACGCACATTGTGCTTTTCATTCTAAGACAAAATCCTAATTATACGCTCTATTCTTTTAGGATTGTTTAATGTAATCTTTCCCCGCCTTTTAGGCTGTCACCGATCACTGCCCCGCCCCGGCTGTACAGCAGGAAGACACGCAGAAAGATTTATTACGTTATTTCAGGACACAAAAACACATAAATAAAGCCAAATAACAGCGTGAATTCAGAATGAAGCTCTCCCTAAACGCCAAATGATGATACATTTATTAATTTTAATAATTTCTTTATATTCCCTAAGTTTTGGATACATATCTACCTATTTGTTTGAATAATATAATATAATATAATATAATAACTGATTATTTTAGTTTATTCCAGCTACATGTTTTTAAAAGGGAGAGTAAGGGCCATGAAAACGTGAGGATAAAGTGGTGTTTTTTTGATGAAATAGTGACAGCTCTTTGTTGGTGAATAGAAAATCAGTGGTGATGCTGAGAGAGAGAGAGGGAGAGGGGGAGAGAGTGAGAAGGACTCCTCCTACCAAATTATTCAGACTGGGCCGGCTCTGCTGTTCTCTCTTCACAAATACAACACGGTTCTCAAATCCAGGCAGTCCCAACCTGACCTCCAAGCACAGAGGAACACCCTCCCTTCCTCCTGCAGCACAAAAAGAAGCCAGCAAAAACTTTGTGACATTATTTTTTGGCGACTGTTCACACTGTAGTCCCCCTCCTCATCCCCTGGTCCCTCTCCACCACAGCTTCCACACCGTTTTGTCGCATCATTTGGACTATCTACTTTTTTTTTCTTCTTTTACTGGATGAGAGACATTCACGGGAAGCGGGGATTCAGCGCCTCTCCTCCTGTCCCGCCCGTGCTGTAGTTTCTTCTGCTTTCAGCCGTGGAGGTGATCTGAATCACCAGGGTTTATGTTTTTTTTTTTTTTCCCCCATTTAGTGTTTTGTATAGAGCCCACTCGGATGCGCTAAGAAAAACGAAAAGAGAGAAAAAGGAAAACGGGGCGCAGCCAAGAGGCACAGTATATGGAAGTTGTGAGCTGCAAAACAGAGGCGAGCAGTTGCACGTTGTGTCCAGGACCGGGAGCCATGCTTTTCCACGGTATCTCCGGGGATCACATCCAAGGAATCATGGAGGAAATGGAAAGGAGGACGAAGACGGAGTCGCGCCTGGCGAAGGGCATGCAGCTCAACGGCAGGGAGTCGGTAAGAACCGCAGAGATGGAGCTGAAATTCAGGCGACGATTAATTTTTGAATTGTAAATTATGTGAGGTTAACTGAGGCTGAACGTATTATTTCTGAGATAGGAAGACCTGAGCTGCTGGATTTATCTTAATGTACGCTATTCTGCCAACTGAATGGTAAATAGATGTTATTTGAATTTAATTTGGAAAATTTGTCACTTTGAAAAAAATGAAACAATTATTATTACTGAAATATTAAATACAGATTTTCTAAATATGTACTTCAAGATAATAAAAACAATATTTGGGTAAGCAAAATCTAAATAATTTGATAAAACATTGTTATGGTTATTATAATTATTATTGCTATTATTATTATTATTATGTTAAACAAAAATGTAGCGATGTGTATTAAATGGATCAGATATTACAGCGACGTAGTAAACAAGGTTGAAAACTGCTCCAATTTAATTCCTACTGATAACTGAGAAAACGTTATCTAATTTTTATTGTGTCGTGTTTAGTCCTATATCTGGTTTGAGATTGAACAATATTATCCTTATTTTATGATATAAGGTGAAGTTGATTATTTAGAAAAAAAATAGATTTTTAATAAAATACAATAACAAAATTATATATATATATATATATACATATATATATATATATATATATATATAAATAATTTTGTTATTGTATTTTAACAAATACAATAACATATATATATATATATATAAACGTTTATATATATATATATATATAATAAATAAATAATTTTGTTATTGTATTTTAACAAATACAATAACATATATATATATATAAATATATATATATATATATATATATATATTTATATAAACGTTTTTCCCCCTTTCACACCTTCGTTCTTTCTCCCAGACCATGACCTCCATGAGCCCGGAGAAGCCTGCCCTGTGCGCCGGCTGCGGTGGCAAGATCTCGGACAGATACTACCTCCTGGCCGTGGACAAACAGTGGCACCTGCGGTGCCTCAAGTGCTGCGAATGTAAACTGGCGCTGGAGTCGGAGCTGACGTGCTTTGCCAAGGATGGGAGTATTTATTGCAAGGAGGATTACTACAGGTAAGGAGAACTTGGATAAATATCCGCGTCTTCCATGTCAGTATAAACTCTGACCCAGTAAGCTGCTTTAGGGCTCATTCTTGCACACCAACATCATAACAGTGATCCTGGAAACAAGTTATGCTCCTAAAATTCGACTTTATTCGACACTGGCTTAGGCAGGAATGCTCTGGCTGTATAATGTTAACCACATGGACATGAATGCATGAGTCACCCTCTCTTTTTTCCTTGCGCTTTTCACTCGTTTTGAGCTTTATTAGCCGTCGTTTAGTTTTAAAGTAACTCATTTGTCGCTTTTATTTGGGCGCTGTTGAGCTTTCTCCACATTTTCACATTGACCTCCTAATACAAAATATAAATGCATAAACAGAAGCGTTTTTGCTTTTTCTCCCTTATTTTAGTATCAGATATAATGCTAATTGATTGTGATGAATGGTGCAATAACTGAGGTGAAGGAAATCCCCCCCCCCCCCCCACACACACACATTTAAAAGAGAAATTGTTTAAACACACGCTCATTTACAGGCCAGATGTGACTGTTAGCGTCATCAAAGTGCGGGCCTAATCGTGCATACATTACGTTTTCCCCAACCAGAACACTGTACCTCCCTGTTAGCCAGTTTCAGGTTAGTATTCAGTAAAACGTGTGCATTGCATTTGACTTTATTTTTATGTGTGCGGATTTTTTGACGATGCGTCTGTTCCAGAAGGTTCTCCGTGCAGAGGTGCGCGCGCTGCCACCTCGGGATATCCGCCTCGGAGATGGTGATGCGAGCGCGCGACTCGGTGTACCACCTGAGCTGCTTCACCTGCACCACGTGCAACAAGACCTTGACCACGGGCGACCACTTCGGCATGAAGGACAGCCTGGTGTACTGCCGGCTCCACTTCGAGACGCTGGTGCAGGGCCCGGACTACCATCCGCAGCTCAACTTCGCCGAGCTGGCGGCCAAGGGCGGCGGCCTCGCCCTGCCCTACTTCAACGGCACCGGGACGGCGCAGAAGGGGAGGCCCCGCAAGAGGAAGAGCCCGGCCATGGGGATAGACATACCCAGCTACAACACAGGTGAGTGGTGTAGGGTGTAGAGGGTGGGGCCTCACACGATCACATGCATGGGTTTTAATTTTTTTTCTAATCCGGATCTAAATGAACGATTTGACCTTAGAAAGTGGACTGGCCCAGAAGCAGCAGAGCAAAGTAAGACGAATCACCACCGTATATTTTCTGGAGAATAATAATAATAATTGCTGTGTTGGCCTACATTTTAAAAGCCCTCATGAGCCGATGGAAGGTTAACTTTGAAAGCTTTTGTCAAATAAGATGCTCTCTTTGGGGACGCTGGTTTTGTTACCTTTTTTTTTTTTTTTTTAGCAAATTTTCAAACAGAATCAGAATATATAAATAAATAAAAATCCTACAGTTGTGATGATTTTTGCCATTTTCCTTATTTATTTTAGGAAGATAAATATTGCTTACATTACGCATAAAATCCTTTGTTTTCTAATCTGATTGATTTCCTCCCACTCCGCTGTAACACACCTTTCTCAGCTTTTAAAAGCAATACATATTTATTTAGGCCTTTTTTTTTTTAAACTGAACATTGTCTGGGGATAGTTGAGCCGCAACGTCTCTGTATCCAAAGTATCCCATAATCGAAATTTGACCTCTGCGTCAACCTGCTCATCGACTTTTTTAATTATGATTAAATTAGGCCATGGTGACTTTACAGAATTGGGTGGAAATTGCTGTGGGTAAAAATCTTGTTTTACTAGTTTTTTTTCCTCCAAACTAATAAACGGTATTTTCGCTGCGTAAACTTGCGTTAAATCTACGCTTTTCCTCTGAAATCCTTCTTTTCAATCGCTTGAATGTTATGACCCCGACCCTCGAACCTTCCCCGCAGCGTCCTCATTTTGTTGTCGCTTTCCTCGAATTAGTGCGCGGTTGAGAAAGTTTGTCATTGTGCGCCGAGTTTCCCCTGTTCCCCGCTGAATAGAACAGGGGGAGGAATAGGGGTAATCTGCGCGTTAATTGTTCCCTGTTAATTGAAGGTGACGTTGGAATCCCGGGCCTCCTGTGTGTCGGTTCTCCTCTCACAGGGGCCTGCAGCAGGGACAGGCACAGACCTGTGCCGTCCGAGCTGCGCTCGAAAGAAAGGGCTTTATTTTCCCAACACACAACTGCGAAGGATTATGCAAATCCTTAAATTCCCACTGTTGCACTTATAGGAAGTAGGATACCTACTGTGATATGTTTACCCTCCAAAATGCAGTCACAACAGGTAAAAGCAAAAAAAAAAACCAAAAAAAAAAAACAGACTGACAATTGTTAATCCTACAGCTAAACTGAATGATGATCGTATGAATTGATTAAGCTCCAGACGCAGTAAATATTATATATATATATACATGTGTGTATGTATACATTTTCTTTTTTACATGTTGGAATACATATATTTACATGTATTAGTTTTCCTGTATCATACTGTTCATGTGAATGCACCACCAGGTCAGATCAGTTTGTTGTCACTGTTGGCTTTATACTAAATAAATACAGTGTAACCCTGATGCTCCACAGTATTACAGTGAATTTGAGTTATAGCAGGTTAAAATAAAAAAATTCAATGAAAAAAAAAAAAAAACACTGACAGATAATAGTAAATTAATAGTAAATCCCTCAGTTAGATTTTGTCCACATTACGTCATTATTAGGCATTTCAGATACAGAAAAGGTCCCAGTGAGAATCTTTTATTTAATTTTTGACACATTTACAGAAGAGGATTTATTAAACTGCTGTATTATAATACATGTTTTTTCATGTTCAAAACATTCTTTGTTAGGATACATAAATTATTTTATAATTTATATTGGCCCTAATAGATGCTTCAGGTAAAACTATGAAACATAAAGCTTTCCAGCTGTAGCAATAGAAATATCTCCTCCACACACACACACCTTTGCTTTTGACTTTCCCATTTTGAACAGACTCTGTGTACATGTCCCATTACTGTCTCACACTGTTCCTGTTAATACACCAACGTGTCAAATCCAGAGACTCACATTCCTGACAAATTGGAAGAGGTTTTGTTTGAGGTTTTGTTTGTGCTCCAGTAAGAACATCCATGCATGTTTTCACCAGGGGAGAGGTGTGGGTCCTCTGTGTATTCCCCACCGTTCGGTGAACACGTTGTTCTCCTATGCAGATGGAGACCCCTAGTGGGTGATGCTGAGAGAACCACCGTCCAGTGAGAACTGGAGCAGGGAAACAAACAGATATGTTCATGATGCATTCAAATAATAAAAAAAAGGAAGGTTATTCTGCATGAATACCGCATGAAGGAGCAGTTTTCAAACACATATGTCATAACATTATGTAAAATCTATCTGCTATAATTACATGTCTGCATTTCATTTTTTATTCTATTAGCCTCCAGAAAAAAAAAAAAAAAACTAGATAAGAAAATCAACACAACTTTCCAACTTTCCATCAGATTTAAACTCCTGCACGCATTGTTTGCACATTAGATCTTCACTCTTTTGCAGCAGAGTGATTAAATTACAACACATGCATTGCTTTGACCAAACTTCTATTTTGTATCAGGAAGAAATGATCTGTTTACCAGGTCAGAAAGTTTCTGCAACAACTTAGTAACTTTATAAAACGGTGCAGAATGATTCTTTCTTTCATGCTGATAAATGCTGGAGTATCTGTGGAGCGTTTAGTCAAGCATGCGTTCCATTTAGTGAATCCATTTCAGGTGTTTTACTCTCAAAGCCTCTGACAAATGAGGCCCATTAGACCTATAAGTTCCTGCAAACACAAGCAGAAAGCTTTGAGCCTGGTCCCAGTGATACTGGAAATAATTTATCAAAATGTTGGGGCTTTTGGTTGGTTTTAAATATTCAAACTTTTTATATATAATTAGGGGAAACAACAGCAGATTTCAGTTGTATGTTGCATCTGCACTGCACAGTTAGATTATTTACATCTTCTAACCATCAGTGTCACATGCCTCAGTCATAAATTACAAAATAATCCTAATTATTTAAATTTGTCATATTACAAACAGCAAATTGATTTTATTGTTACGTTTTTAATGATTTTGTCTAATAGCAAAGAAAACTATTGTAATCAACACCAGAGATTCACACTTTGGGTTAATCTAAAGCACCAGATTAGTTTTTGCATACAGTATCATGAAGACATTTATTCACTTAAATAACTTTGACTTTTGACAGTTTTTGATAGGAATCAGAATAATCCTTGAAATTTTAATCTCCAAATTTCAGTCCAGGACACTAGAGTTTATGAATCCGTGTTTTCTATTTCTGATTGTGATCCAATGCCCGTGTTCTGCTCCCTGCCCTCTGTGCAGGCTGCAACGAGAACGACACCGACCACTTGGACCGGGACCAGCAGGCCTATGCTCCGACGCAGAAGACCAAACGCATGCGGACCTCCTTCAAGCACCATCAGCTGCGGACAATGAAATCCTATTTTGCCATCAACCACAATCCGGACGCCAAGGACTTAAAGCAGCTGGCTCAGAAAACAGGCCTTACTAAGAGAGTTCTGCAGGTAAGCGAACAGCCATTCCTCTTTACTGATCGTTTGCATCCCTCTTTTCCTCCATCTTCCCTTGTTTCAAACCATCAATTTCATCTTTTTTAGTTATGCTTTATTTTTTTTTTTTGTCCATGTAGTCATTAGATGTATATCCAGGGGCCTTTACTTGAAATTTGTTAACTGTTAAATGCTAGTTTTTTCTAGAAAATTGAAAAGTAGTAATCAAGTATGCAACCGAAAGCTAAACACTGTTATATTACTTTAAATGAGAGTGCATATTTTCTTTATATTTACAGCTCTCGCATTATAAAAATAGGAATAGGATTTTGATTTGACTTGCTATCAAAATCACATAACAGTTCAAAAATAATGTATGAGACTGATCATATTATAAAGTTTATATATCTAAAGAGAAGGGAAACTGCATATGTAATGATTTGGTGCTTTCTTTAAAAAAAAAAAAAAAAAAAAACTATATTTAAACACAAAAAGTAAAAGCCACACTGGGATTGGTTTGCAGGTTTGGTTCCAAAACGCAAGAGCCAAATTCAGAAGGAACGTTTTGCGACAGGAGAATGGAGGTGTTGATAAGGCTGATGGCACCTCACTCCCTCCGCCCTCATCCGACAGTGGGGCCCTGACCCCCCCCTCCAGCGCGGCCACACTAACAGACCTGACAAACCCCTCTATCACTGTAGTGACCTCCGTCACCTCTAGTTTGGACAGCCATGATTCGGGGAGCCCTTCACAAACTACCTTGACAAACCTTTTCTAACAAGCTATCTCTATCAGACTGATTGTTATTCTGAGTTTTGTTTTTGATCTTTTTTTGGACTTTCTTTTAGTTTCTTTCTTCAAGTTACATTTATTTTTGTAAATGACACCTTTAAAATGAAACAGAGAGCAGAGACAGCTCCTGGGAAGAGACAGTGCTGTACTGTGTACACAAACAGGAACAACAATGGCAACAACAGCAGCGACCACTTAGGAAATTACTCTAATGTGTAGCATTTGAAGCTGCAAAGATTGACTCTTGGATTCTTGGACTTATTTGGAGTTAAAGAGATTGGAAAATTGTCTCGGATTGCAGATTTTATTCGGGGAAAATAACTTGAAACTTGGCTGGAAATTTAGACTCTGTCTGATTTGACTTAATTTGTATATTTGTAGTAAAATATGTTTAGACAAGCCCTCCCTAATTTATAGTTAATTGGTTAAATTCAAAAAATAGTGCCAGAAATATGTATATGTATGCACTGTGTTCGCACTATCCAGATTTTTGAATTTCTTTGGTTCTGCGTCGGAATAATTTGGAAAACCTGTCGAATGTTCTGTATATGGGTAATTCCAGAAAACAGGCTTTAATTAATACCGAATGTTTTCAGTCTGGAAGGCCGACTTTGATGGAATCAGACGTCGGCAACCTGACAGAAGCTACATGTAAAAGCATCTAAATTTACATTGTAAAGCACCTAGGCAGCCAGCAGACAGAAGCTGAAACCCCACACAAAGGCGTTTTTCTCATGAATCCAGAAGTAAACCCCACACACTTCAACGCATCCATTTGGTAGAAACTGATGATTATTAAAAGCAGCAGAAGAAATTCAGATTGTATCTAATCACTCGTCTTATTGACGGAGCGCTTTTTGCTTTTGGAACTTGTGATTCTCATGGATCTAATAGACAAAGCCCAGTAAACATATCCACAGACCCACAGCTAAACTCAGTTGCACAGTGACAACATACTGCCCAGAGAAAAGTGCATTATTGTCCTTATCATGTTGCTCAGGGTAATGACGTGATTTTAAATGTAAGAATATAGTCGGGGGGCTGAGAAATTAAGTGGTTGCGACGCTGCAGACTAGATTTTAGGAGCCGACAGAACCAGTCAAAACATCTGACCTCAGATGGGTGGAGTTGCGACAAGCAGCCAGTGGGAAATCATCGTCCATGTGTTCTCCTGTTTGGCCATATTTACACTTTCTTTACTGACACTTGCCACCAAACAGACCAAAAAATAAGAATTTAAAAAAACAAACATAAAAAGCTGTTTCTTCTGGCTGATCGATCGACCGAGCAAACCTTCAGATTTCATTGTGAGCGTCACAGTTTGTTTTCCTGCAGAACAAAGTGGCGCTCTTGATCTACTTCATGAAGTAGACGCCTAACTCAGTTCTACCATGTGCCTTAATGCTATAACTTGGGAGAGAGTTTGTGAAATTCAGGATCTGTGTTCTTTGTTAACTGACTCACATCCTTTTGGCGCCTCACTAGTTTTGTACTGTTTTGCATCTTATTTCCGAAGATCTTTTAATGGTGTACCCTGTTTTAAAAGAAAAAAAAAAGTGGGCGGGAGGGCGGGGGCAGCGATGTCATAGAAAGCATTTGTGCACTCTTTCAGATATAGTTGGGTAATCCAAGAACCTTATATATTGATCTTCGTGTTAATAGTTGAGTACAGTAAGTGTTTTATCAAGATTGTCCATGTTTCCCTGTTTCTTGATAAAGATGGTGTATAGAAACTATTTCCCCTTAAATATTTATGGACCAAACGGTTGTTATATATCTTATTAAATTTGTGTGAATAAAAATACTTTGCTTTAAACGGGTTTTATTTTTCATTTACACTTGCCATGTTTTTGTGTTCCTTCTTGAATGCAAGTTTATCACATCAGCAAATGCAAGAGAGAAAGCATGAGAGAGAGCATTCAATTATTAACTACAAGCCAAACGTCTTCATTTTTGCTTCCATTTTTAATTTCTATTTCCTAATTTATGATGTTTATGGTTTTTTAACGTAATGCCCCATGGATTTGCATCTAAACCCTGCAGTCAGAAACATTGAAATTGCTTTTTAATGCATGAACATGGCTTTAAATCTTAAATAAAAGGAATGCTGCAAAGCACATATTGATTTCTATATCGATATGCATACGTCCTATATATTTATGCATAACATATTGGTAAATCTAAAAAGTGAAGTGAGAGTAAAATGCAGACCGCGTAAAGCCAGGTTGCTCTGTAGTTAATATATTCTTACTCTATCGTTTCTTTCAGGGAGAACAAATCTTGGGGCATTACAGCCATACATCCCGACGTTTGAAAATTCCCTAAAGTATTAAGAGAAGGGGGAAAACTTTGATGGGAATTCCTCACCATTGAAGACAAAGACAATTTTAGGATCAGATGATAGCAAATCGAGAAAAAATAAAACAACCAACATTAAAAAAAATATTGTGTCAGATGCAAATGTACAACACGTTTTTTTTTTTTTTTGTCTTTTAAAGAACAAAATGTTTGAATGCATCAACAGAAGAGACCAACGGTGTATGATATTTAAGCCTTCAGTGTGTAAAAGTGAAGATTTCTGTTTTGGAGAAGAAAATGTAACATTTTTCATGTAATATAGTTTAAAAATAATTCACAGGAAGAAATAATGTGATTGAAAGACACCTAACATAGTAACAATCAGACAATATGGATGTTATTAATATAAACACAGACACAAGCTTCTCCTGTTATACACACAAGATAGACATCCCCACAGTAGTTTTCTTCCACTCACACACACATATACAAACACACACACACATGCTGCTGCCCTCCCCCTGCACTCCATCCAAGATTCAGTTTGCTAAATAGAAGTTTTCTTTTGTCACAAGTGTCATTTTGTAAAACACATGGCCTCCTTGAGACTCGGCAGCAGGATGCCCATCAAATATGATGAGTGTATGAAGAGGACTGCAGAGCTGGAGCTTTGCCATCTGGCTGTGCCGAGGGAAGGAAGTATAAAAAAAGAGAGAGACCAAGTGAATAAAGAAAAGATCCTCATTTCTGCATGCACCTCATCCTCTTGTTAACATTTTCCTCGAGGTTGTGTATAATTTCCCTTGATCCGCTGTATGATTTATTGTTTGCTGCAAAAATGAAGCACATGAATTATATACCTCTTGAGCAGACAGCAGATAGGCACCATTGCTTCAAGCTTATTGTAAAGAGTGAAAAATGCATTCTTGGTTTCTCTTAGCTCCCAGTTGTGGTTATTTGTGAAAGCAGTATATCTCTAGTGAGTCTCAGAACGTCCCTAATAATTTTTGGTTCTTACACCAGAGATTCTTCCTCAGTTACGTTTCTTTTTAGCATCACCTTTGCTTAAAGCTGTTTAAAATATGAGTCATGCAATTGCAGAAATAATTGTTTTTGTAATAAAGGTGAAAAAGCACTTTGTTTTCAGCATGATATATGATGTACAGTGAATGGGAAGGTGCATCTCAATAAAATAGAATATCATTTGAAAATAATTTTATTTTGGTAATTTAACTGAGAAGGTGAAATCCACATTGGTGAAATTCATTACACATACTGAGGTGATATACTTCAAGCAGCTTCTGTTAATTTTGATGATTATGGTTTACAGCTATACCAAACATGCAGTTTCTTAGAAAATTACAGTATTTCAACAGTCAAACAAGAAAAAAAAACGAAATTTAAAACTGAAATGCTATTGAAATATAATATCCTATCCAATAATGAGGGTCCTTGAGACTCTCCACCAAGACAGAGGGAAATTAAATGTCTTTGATAAAGAAGCTGGGTGTTCACAAACTGCTATATGCAACCTTATCAATGGAAAATTAAGTGGAAGGAAGAAGCGCAAAGTCAATTTAAGAGTTGACTATATATTAACAAAGCCTGGACTACAGACAGAGTCACTGCTCCGATAGCCACAACACACAGACATGCACATGGGCTACAGCTGTCACATCCCTTGTGCTAAACCATTGCTGAAGCAGAAGCGTTGTACCTGGGTTTAGGAGAAGGACTGGACTATTGCTCAGAGGCCCAAAGACCTCTTTTCAGATGAAAGTAAAATTTGCTTTTCATTTGGAAATCAAGGTCCCAATGTCTGGAGGAAGAGTGGAGAGGCATTCCAAGTTGCTCAAGGTCCAGTGTGAAATTCCCACAGTCAGTGATGATGACGCTGCAGACCTGCTGAAGCAACCCCGGCTTCATTAAAACCTCAACAGTACCTCCATCTCCTGCATGCCACACTGCATTGATGTAGTTATTCATGCAAAAGGAGCAATCAAGTTTGCATGGACATACTGTACAGTAGGTGGGCATTTCTGTATCAAAAATATATTTTATCGCTCTTATGTAATATTCAAATTATCTGAAAAACTTAATTTTGTGTTTTCATTCGTTACAACCATAATCATCAAAATAAAGAGAAATTTTACTTGAAGTATTATAGTCTGTGTGTTAAAATGAGGTTAACTTAAGAGATGTATCTGTAAAAGCAAAATGAGAGGTTTGGGCTGCCACAAATGCTAGGTTTGCATACCAAATAAATAATGTGTCAGAAAAAAGAAAGATATAAAAAGGAGAAACTGAAGCCCAAACCAGTAAGCGGGCCGGTGCTGGATTCCAACAATGTGGGGAAATGCTTCAGTCAGTCCGAGAAAAAAGCTCAGCTGCCGGGATGCCTGAGCGCTGTGGCAGCAGGGCTTATGTTCCTCAGGTCTGACGGGAGGAAGGTGGGCAGGTTTGACACCACAAAGCTACGGGAAGCCCAGATGGAAGCAGAAACACAAACAAACACAGCCAACCCCTGCTCGAGGTTTTGGAGCTGCTGTGTGGAAATTCTGGACAATGTAATGACTCCTCACTGGCAAGAATTTCAAGGCTTTGCTTCTCACTGGAATGCAATTTATCTGCAACATTTTTTTAGGTTGGCCTTGATTGACCTCTTTCTTGAGGGGTTTCTACCCTCCAGTCCAAGTATTTTTTGAAGAAAAAGGTAGATTTGCACACATCAAGTGTTTTTGGTCCATTAACTTAAATGAGTCAATAATGTTTGAATGACACAAGCTACATTAAATCTAAGACATGCACAGCACTGTGCAACAGGTAAGAAAGGCGTCCTGCTGACTGACATCCTCCTTTTCCTCTTTCATCTCCTCTTCCTGGTACAGTAAATGACAGCTGTGTACTCTGACTGAAACAATGCTGACAAGGCAGCACATTTTCTGTCACACAGAGTTTGTTCATTAATTTTGGCCGATCCTGACAAATGTGGAAGAATAAAGGAAACAGGAAAAACTTTTCTAAATGTCACTTTGGTTTAAATTAATTTAAGAGGCAAGTGGGGGGTTTTCCTGAGGTTACAGCTCATTATATTTAAACATGCCAATCAGTTTGACTGCATTCACAGAAAAAAAACTCAGTGAATTAGCAAAGGATTTGTAAAGCGGAATCTCATTTCCTAGGTCAGGGGTCAGCAACCTGCGGCTGTTTGGACCCTTCACAATAGGTCTTAATACCTTTGGCTAGTTTTTCAGATTTTTCATGAAAAAATTGCATTAAATTTCCACAACAGAATGACACAGAAGTGTATTTTTCATGTCATTAGATCAGGAACTATGTGGGTTTTTAACATAATTTCAGACAAATAGACATCCCGTAGAAGAAAGTGTATTGTTTTGTGGGAATTGAATGTTTTCCTTGGTTTTAAAACATTTCTTGGTTCTTTAAAATGTAAAACAAAATTCCTATTGTAGATTTTAAGTTGTCTGTTTTCAAAAAGTCATGTAACATTTGTGGTTCTAAACAAGTTTTTTTAGCAGGACAGAGAGCAAAAAAGGCTCTTTGGATTGTAAAGGTTGCAGACCCCCTTCATCATGTCCCTTTGCATTTAATTGAGATTGTGGTTGAAATATTCCACCGTTAAATGGGCCACTCCTTCACAAAGCTGATATGTCATTAGTTTTTGCTGTTGTCTAACACGTAAACATATAGTACATGACTTAATCTGACCGTTTATGCTGTGCAAACATTTATAAATCCTACATGTGTTTTGCAGAACATAAGCATACATGTGAGGAGAACAAAAACTTGTTTTTACAAAAAATTTGGACTTCATATGGATTCAGGCTCTTGATTTAAAATTTTGTCCAAACAATTTTAAAGTTGTGCTCACAAGTTTACATACCCTGGTGGAAGTTTGGATTTTTTTTTGGCCATTTTTCAGCGATTATGAATGATAAAACAAAAAACTGTTTTTTCACTCAGGGTTAGTTGTTGTGTGAAGCCATTTATTGTCAAACAACTTGTTTACTCTTTTAAATCACAATGACAACAGAAACTACCCAAATGACCCTGATCAAAAGTTTACATACCCCAGTTCTTATTACCTTGTATTGCCCCCTTTAACATCAATGACAGCGTGGAGTCTGTGGTGGTAGCTGTGGATGAGGCTCTTTATTTTCAATGATGATAAGGCTGCCTATTCTTCTTTGCAAAAAGCCTCCAGTTCCTGTAAATGTCTGGGCTGTCTTGCATGAACTGCTTGCTTGAGATCTCCCCAGAGTGGGTCAATGAAATTGAGGACAGGAACCTGACATGGTCACTCCAGAACCTTCACTTTATTCTGCTGACAGGTCGACTTGGCCTTTTGTATTGGATTGTTGTCATATCGGAACGTCCAAGTACGTCTCATGCCCAGGTTCCGAGCTGATGAGTGCAAATTATCCTCCAGTATTTTCTGATAACATGCTGAATTCATCTTGCCATTCATTTTGACCAAGTTTCCTGTGCCTTTGTAGCTCACACATCCCCAAAACATCAGCCACCCACCTCCCTGTTTCACAGAGGGAATAGTGTTCCTTTCATCATAGGCCTTGCTGACTCCTCTAAAATGTAATGTTGATGGTTATGGCCAAAAGGTTCGATTTTCATCTCATCACTCCAAATGACTTTGTTCCAGAAATGTTGAGGCTTGTCTCTGTGCTGTCTGGCGTATTGTAAGTGGAATACTTTGTGGCATTTGTGTACCATGCAGCCCATTTTTCTTTCAGTGCCTCCTTATTGTGCAGCTTGAAAACGACCACACCACTTTTCTTCAGAGAGTCCTGTATTTCAGCTGGAGTTATTTGTGGGTTTTTCTTTGCATTCTGAACAATTTTCCTGGCAGTCGTTGCTGAAATCTTTGTTGGTCTACCTGACCGTGGTTTGGTTTCAAAAGATTCCCCATTTTCCCACTTCTTAATTAGCTTGAACACTGTTGATTGGCATTCTCAGTTCCTTGGATATCTTTTTATATCCTTTTCCAGTTTTATACAGTTCAATTACCTTTTCCTGCAGAACCTTTGACAATATTTTTACTTTCCCCTTCACTCAGAAACCAGAAACGTCATTGCAGCATTGGATGAAAGATGCAAAGTTCTGTCAGGAGCCCAGAAACTCGCTGACCTTTTATGCAGACATACTAATTACAAGCAAACATATCACAGCTGTGGATAGTTATCTTTAGTAGCCATTCAGACCCATTTGTGTCGACTTGTGTGTTATTAGGCCAAAATAACCAGGGTATGTAAGGTATGTAAACTTTTGATCATTGGCATTTAGGCAGTTTCTGTTGTCATGATTTAAAAAAAGGAAACATAGTTTGCACAACCACTAACCATGAGTGAAACAAAAGTTTTTGTGTTATCATTATTATTCTCTAAACAATTGCCAAAAATCAAAAAATACACCAGGGTATGTAAACTGCAAATCTTTTGCGCTATGTCTCTACCGGCTTTTCACATCTAGAGACTGAAATCTTTGCCCGCTTGTCTTTGCAAAAATAGTTCAAGCTCAGTCATGCTGTGTGGAAAGAATCTATGAATATCAGTTTTCATGTTTCACCAAAGATTCTTGTTTAGATACATGTCTAGAAGATTGTAACACATGATGATTTTTCTTATCTCAACCATTCTTCTGTACCTAGTAGACTGTGGTCCACTTGGAAGGTAAACATTTGCCTCCAGCGTCACTTCAAACCAGGACTGATGTCCATGCTGAAGAAAGGCCTCCCCACAGCATGATAGCGACACCTCTATGTGTCATAATAGAGATGGTGTTTTGAGTTTTAAGTTACAACCACACCTAGATTTCTGAATGTTGGCCAGTCTTGGTCCTGTGTTCAAATACAGAGACTCTGTGTCACATATATGGCTTGTGGCAATCTACAATTGGAGCCTCTTACGATTTTCTGTCAACAATGGCTTTCTTTTTGTTGTTCTCCCAGAAAGGCCAGATTTGTAGAGTGATTAGCAGAGTTCCCATGGATCTCTTGGCAGGTTCTGTGATCGATGCTCTTCTTGCCCAGCCTGACAGTTTAGGTGGACAGCCTTGTCTTGGTAGGTTTGCAGATATGCCATACCTGTTCTTTATTAGGATGATT
The DNA here is from genome assembly GCF_021462225.1 of Girardinichthys multiradiatus. Classification (NCBI taxonomy): domain Eukaryota; kingdom Metazoa; phylum Chordata; class Actinopteri; order Cyprinodontiformes; family Goodeidae; genus Girardinichthys; species Girardinichthys multiradiatus. Next base: position 11,494,854 of record NC_061802.1, on the reverse strand, counting down.
AATTGAACAATACTCGATGTGATTTCAAACCTTAGATTATTGTATTTATTACTTAACCCTGCTATAAACATCTCCACAACTTCATCCCTGACATGCCTGCTGTGTTCCTTGGTCTTCATGATGTTTGTTCACTAATGTACTCCAACAAACCTTTGAGGTCTTCACAGAACAGCTGTATTTACACCATACTGAGAGATAATTACTCATAGGTGGAGTTTATTTACTAATTAGTCACTTCTGAATGCATTTGTTTTATTTATGGGTATCAAATTAAAGGAGGTTGGATACACATGCATACCACAGTTTTCAGATTTGAAAATAATGTAATATTTTCTTTCCACTTTTCAATTCTGCGCTACTTTGTGTTGGTCTAAAAAATACACTGAAGCTTAATGTGGCTAAATGGGGATATGGTTCAAAGGGTTTTAAAAAGGCAACATTAATAAAATAGAAGCTGCAATGAGGTGGAAAAACAGCACCAGTAATTTACAAAATACTTATAATGAAACACGGACCGGGTGATTATCTTGGTCATCCACCAAAGAGTTGTACTACTGCACATATTTGAGGTCATATACACACAGGGAGTGACAGGCGACAGAGGCAAAGCAAAGTATGGGATGATCATTGAGGCATGGGTCGCATCTGCAGTTTACATGCTGATCTGATGGTGTCGTTCCCATTGTCTCTGGTTCTGAGCATATATGCATGTGTGTGTGATATTCTGCCAGTTCCGCCTCAGTTCACCCCCTTCCCACTGCTAGGCGCCTATTTAACCTCACCTCACACACCAACCCCCTGCTAACTCAAACACACACGCGCAGACAGATGTCAGAGGGGTGACGATGTGAATGAGACACAGCCTGACTGCTCTGTGTGTGTGTGTGTGTGTGTGTGTGTGTGTGTGTGTGTGTGTGTATGTGAGAGAGAGACTGAGGCCTGCCCCTCTGGATGATGCAAAGCAGCTGGAAAGATCCAAAGGAGCAAGAACATTTCCTAAGAAATTCAGGCATAATTTCAGCAAGATATAATGAAAACGCAAAATAAATTTTATGAGATGATCTAAACAGAAACAATATGCAGGTTTTGTCCTTCACATTATCTCACACTTTCTCTCATGTGCCTCATTTACGCAGCACTCTCTGCATGCCGTAAATCATTCATTTCTCTGTTGTGCTGTTATTCTATATTTACATCTATTTGTTATTTGACGGCTCACATCTAGGCAACCTTGAGATTTCTACCATCAAGGCCAATAACTACATGTTTCAATTGCACTTTGAAGACAAAACAACATTAATTAGAGAATGAAATGGAGATGGGAGCATCACGTGAGGGTTGCCTCCAAATTGGGGCAGGGTATATGCAAAGCGCGACAACATTTCACACACATTTCCAGGTGCAATATCCCTCCACCCTTGCTGCCTCGCTGTTCCTGTGACGGTTGTGCTATGTGAGGTACATAAGCAGGAAGCTCGTCTGCATTGGTGCGCCGTGTTTCAGCGTGTGACAGGTCATCTTTGTACCAGCAGAGTGTAACCTCTCTTCTACTAAACCTTCAGGATGCGCGCAGGCTTCTCCCCCCTCCATCTGCTGGTCTTTATGAAGTCTGCACCTGATCACAGGAGCTTTGACTGCAGCTTCTGTCTCTACCACACTGCAGACATACCTAAGCCCTGAGCCACATCACTAACAAACAGGCAGATAAAATGACACGGGTGAAAACATCAACATTCTTTTTGCTTTTTGAGAATTTTAAAAGATGATTTTAGTATCTGGGTGCAGAAATTATGTTGCACTCTAAATTTAAATGTATGAAGAAAGAAAACATGTTATATAGATATTTTAGTGCCGCCACCTGTTAATACTTTGTAATAAGTCTTGAAATAAATTAGTCTTAACATGATTGTGTGTTTAGTAAGCAGTTCTGCAGCACATATTGTTTTTATGATTTTTAAGGAAAAATAAAAATCGAATGCCAGATGTACATTATTGACTAATACATATATTTTTTTTATTATTTAAAAGTTTGATACTTTGAGAGTAAATTAATTCAGTTCAGTTTATGTTTATAGCACCGATTCACAACAAATGTCGACACTTTATAAGACAAACAGATTCAGTTTATATACAGAAATATATTCAATTTAATCACATAGATAGATTCAAAGTCAATTTCATATTTGACATAAGACATAAAACACTTCACACGGGTTCAATTGATTACGTACAAATATTTCTGCCTAAGAAAACTCAGCCGATTGCATTGAGTCACTGACTTTGCAGCAAAGCCTCCTCCTGTACTAGCAACAGCGAAGGATTTGTTGCATTGAATAGTTAACTTTGCAACAATCCTTCATACTGAACATGCACAGTGGAAAGGAAAACTTCCTTTTAACAGGAAGAAAACTTCAGGCAGAACCTGTCTCGGTGTGCTAAAGTCCATCCATTTCAACTGACTGGAGGCCTTGAGAAGACAGAGGCGACAATTAAAAACACAGAACCATTAATCCAGGAGAATTTTCTGTTGTACAGAAAATATGAAGAGTTAATGGCAGCAACACCTCCTTAAGTGACTTAATCTAGGAGAGAAACACAGCTAAACACAGAACTAGTTGTAAAATCTGTGGGATGACAAACAGAGTACAGTTCAGTTCACTAAGTTTCAGCAATAGTTCCTTCGGTTTTTGTGTCTAGAAGTGAGACAGGATTAAATACAGAAAGACAGACTTACATGTATTTTCTGTAGAAAGAAAATATCAATCAATCAATCAATCCGTATTCACAGAATTGTGTCTATAAATTGTAACAGACAATAAAACAGTACACAATAAAATCTGAAATCATTAAATAACAATATTGTCAAAATTATGTGGCACTTCATGCTCAGATTATTAACTTATAATAGTAATAAAATAACACATACGGATCATGCTCGCTAAAATTGTCAATAACCAAAAAAAATCCAAACTGAATGGATGTATATTCAGTTTGCTTTTAAAAATAAACTCTCAGCTGGCCTCAGGTCTTTAGCAAGGCTTTTCCACAGGCTGTAACAGGAGAAAGAGGCCTCACCATGTGTTTTAGTCCTTACTTTAGGTATCAATGGAAGACCCTTTACAGAAGACCAGAAGCATGTCTGATTAATAGGTTAGGCAATGACTATTCCGTTTTAAATACCAGTAAGAGAACCATAAAATCAATTCTAAAATGGAGCCAATGCAGAAACTGTGAAATCGGTGTGATGTGAGTTTGCTTTCTGGTCATCGTCAGTATTGTTGCAGCTGAGTTCTAAAGTAGAAGTAATGGAAATAAAGTTATTTTAGAAAGACCAGAAAGCATGAACCATAATCTATCTACAAGTTAGAAAGGCATGAACTAAAGTCATTGCATTTTACTGAAACAGTTGCATTCTGGCCATATTCTTCAGGGGGTAAAATGTATTTTCTTGCGTGTTTCCTGAAACTGAAGTTTGACTTAACCTGGTCTGAATGACTGATTACTAGTGTTCGAAATTGTGCTATGAGTTTCTCTCTGAATGTCTATACTAATAATTAAAACTTCAGTTTTATCTTGATTTAGCTGAAGGATACCCTCAGTATCCATGACTTAATATCTAAAATACAGGTAAAAACGCATCAGTGGGTTAGGGGTCATAAGGAGACACGACAATAAAGAGCTGTGTGTTATCAGCGTAGCTACTGTATAAAAAAGTATCTCCTGGTGATAGCATATAAAGACTGAAAAGTGTGGGACCTAAAATTGTACCTGGGGGAATACCGTAGATTAAATTATACCATTATTATGAGCAATTTTCTATAATATTAAATGAATTACAAATACTAACATATGAGTTGAACCACTTCAGAACCATTTCAGAAGTTTAAATCTCTCTGAGCCTGTCAAGGATGATGTGGTCAAGGTTTACTACAATACCAGTAATGAAAGTGGATTCTGATCCATTAAATATCTGAGGTTGTATATGATTGGGTATAAAACCAGTCTGGTGTTTTGGAAGGCTGTTGATTAAGAACAAACTTCTACACAACTTTACTCAAAAAAAGAAGGTTAGAGATTGGTTTAAAATGATTAAACATTGAGGCATCAAGGTTACTTCTCTTCAGATGGAGCTTAACAACAGCAAGTTTTAAAAAGCATTTGGGAAGGCGCCCATCTGAAGAGAATAGTTTACAATGTTAAGAACATTATTTTAAAAAGCACGAACCCATTTTTAAATGATGTGAAAGTGCAGCTCCTTCCAATTTTGCTTCCAAGTCTGTCACTGATAAGTCTCCTTATTTAAGGGCTATAAGGACGTCCGCCCTTACGCTTCCCCTAGTCCACAAAAACAGCTGGGACACCCTTCCCCTTAGAAATGTAGGGTTAAAACTGAAGAGTGAGGGGAAAGGCACACATCACATGATTCCAGTAAACGTCCTACTAAGTAGAGTTCAACAAACTCCATATGCTTAGGCTCATCAGGGTTGGACAGAAAATACTTTTCCAGCCTCCTAAAAAACAAGGTAGTATTTAGATAGGGTCGAAAGATTCTTTGAGTGTCTCGTTACTGAAAAGCGCTATATAAATAAACTTACCTTACCTTTTGGACACTTGGTGACCCCAAGATGCCATTCTGCTGCAACTCTCCAACAGTGAGCTTTGAGGGTTTTTTTTTAACCTCCCATACCATCCTTCTCACTGAGGATGGTGAGAGGATAACCATGGGTTCGTTTTTCACATTTCCACTTATTTTTTTTTAACCTATTTTGAGATATTTTTTTATAGTTTTTGTGTTGACAGGATTAATAAACAACTGTCCTACTTGAATGGCATATTCTCCTCTCTTTCCCGTTTTGAAGAGTGGCTTAAGGAAATGTACCTGCGGGTAATAACATACAGTAGCTATTTATACAACACGAAAACAGAGAGCAATGGATTGTTAATTAGAAGTTCATTGAGACTGTGATCCACTTAAAAACGTAAAGTAAAATGATTATTCGGAGGATTGCTCATTTTGGAAAAACTGATTTTGATAAAAACAATTATTTCATAAAACCAGATTGTTTTTTTGCACTGCAAAAAAATACTCAAATTAAAGGCTAAATTTTTCTCGATTTTCTGTTTAAAATTAGACTACACCAATTAAAAAATGCTTTTTACAAATTTTTACCAGGGGTTAGGATAAATCTGGAGATTCCTGTAGTTGAATGACTGAAACTTGCTTTGGAAGTGTTTTAAAATGTATTTTTCTAGGTAAATATTTGGTTGCAAATGTTTGCATTCTTGTGCATTTGACTGAACTGCCACCTTGTTACATTACATTGCAAAAAGGCCCAAAGTATGAATGAGAGAGGTGTAACACGTCAGAGTAAAAACGGCACGTTTAACAGTAAAAGGTCTGAAGTGCCAGGATAAAGTCGGCGATTAAGCCGTCGCTATTTCCCCCGAAGGAAGAACCTGTTCTAACCTGGTTACCTGCAAGCGACACTGGAAAGTTTGAAAAGGAACGGAGGGAAGCAGATGATGGTACTTTCATGATAAAAATTATACCCAAATCAAACAGAAATCTTCTCTGTTAAATAAAGAATATCTGCAAAAAGAACACAAAAAGTTTTCTATTGGCTCAAAGCAGCAGATCAGTGCACAGAACCACTTTTAGCACAATGGAAATTCAACACCATTATTAAACAGTTTTCCACCAAACAGGGGTGCAGGCACGTGTGTTGAAGCAGAGGATTTCTGGGTGCAGCTCCCCCGTGTAGGCTGATACATTACTTTTCATCCATCCATCTAATTATTCCCTTGGAAACCTGAAATTTGAAGATACAAAAGACCGTCCCTATCTGTCACCGAGCTGCATTGATGTTATCGGAAGAAAATGTGGGCGTAGAGGAAACTCAATATAACTCATGCCATTAAATTCCACACAGCATTATTCACACACAGAATTGACAGATTTCTGTGAGACGTTTCTTTTAATCTTCAACTGTTGTTAGAGAGAAGGGGGGGGGGGGGGGGGGTACCACACTCCAGGCATCTTTCCCTTTTCCATATTTGCAGTAAGGTTAACAAAAACGGCTACTGAAGTGGGGGAGTTAAAAACACAGGCGTACATAACTTGTTGATTATTAACAGTGGGGAATGTGAAGAAGAAAGAGAGGTTTCCAGTGTTTAAATTGACATTCTGAAATCAGCATCTAAGCTTTTATCAAAGCAAAGGAAGCCATTTAGAAACAGCTGCACATGTTGTCCATGCAAACTAATCTGCAAAAACAATTCTGCCAAATAATGCTCTCAAAATTTCAAATTAGAGCCTGCACATCACGCACATCATGTGTGTTATAACATCAAATAAAACAGATTTTTTTTTATGATCAGGAGACTCAGCTGATGCCAATCTGTCCCCAAACTTGTAAACACACCTTCTCCTCAGATACATTTTATGACGAAGGTTAGATACATTTTAGTTTCAGGTAAAACTTTCACTGTCGATTTGTTTACAGAAAACTTTGAGATAGAGGTTACTTTTTATTGCTCATACACTTTACTTCTAAGTTTTTATTGGATTAACCCTAAATGATATGCCTTTTGATTCCAAGTATGAAAACATTTTTAAAGCTTTTCATATCTCAAAATAGAGTAAACACACTGGGAAAGTTTCATAGGTTTTGATAGTGTTTGCAGCACCTGACTGGTGCTTAAGTAAAAGCATTTATTAAATATTAAAAAAGCTTCAAAAAGATTGCAATACATGCTATTTTTGAAATAAAAGCCTAATTTAATGAAAGGAACTCTTTTGTCTGATTATTACCTGTAGGTCAAGTAATGTGACTGTGGAACAACCCATTGAAATAAATCTCTCAAAGAGAGATTCGGTGTACTTTTATTGAATTGACAAGTTAAAGAACATACATTTGATGTTGGCTGCAGGAATAAATTTATATATAAGGTTTTATATATATATATATATATAGAGAGAGAGAGAGAGAGACATTTATATATATATATATATGAAAAATCATGTGAGTTGTTTCTCTTATAAATTACAAAGAACATTATTTGTCACATTGGCACATTTAAATTATAAAAATTCAGGCTTTCTATGGCCTTCTAAGGATGAAAAGGATAGAAATCACACTGCCCATCTGTACTATACTGTATTAAATATACCTGTCCACCCTCATTGCCCTCATCCTCATTCTGTTTCTCTTTCTAATTCTCATCAGTCTTACCTTTGTTAAGCTGCAGAGATCAAATCAAAGTCATGTTGAACAGTTTGCTCATGAATATTATATATACTTCAACACACACAACCACAATGTCATGCTTCCATAGTAATACCATAATTGTTCACTGCTGAACTGAGGTAAGAAATACAGGAGAATTTTTCATACAATGGTATATTGTTCCCTCAGGGCAGCAGTTGTATTTTTACAAGTTGTTGTACATTATTTTATAGGAATATTATTTGTTGAAAATACAGTATATTTCTCCAAATGGTAAAGGACCAGGAAAACAATTTCAGACTCCTTTTTTGTGCAAAAGAGCAAAGCTGTTTCTTCTGCAACAGTCAGCAAAAAGGGGAGTTTAATTAACCAAATAAAAGCATTATTATTTGTTTCTTTTTGGTCTTTTCTCTTTTCTGTTTTGAACTCAACTGCATTGTCTTATTACTGGGGCTGAATTGGAATGAATGCAATTCAGTCCATCATGAATGGACTGAATTGATTATATATTTCTGTACATAAACTGGATATTTATATTGTAAAGTAAATTGAGACGACATGTGTTTTGAATTAAAACAATTTAATTTTCTTCTCTTTAATCTGAGCTTCACAATTTTCAATAATATTGGGAAACCATTTACCCATTTAAAACCTTTGTTCCTAATTCTAAATAGTAAAGATGTTCAAACTTAAGTTATAAATTACAACATGATGAGCAAGACAACGTGAAGTAAGTAAAAGAATGAGCGTTGAACTTCATAATAAACTGAACAGGAAGTGCTTTTTTTATATATATATATGTACCCGGAAGTGCCCTTGGAATGGTACAGCTAGCTTAGCAGCGGGAGAAAGTTGGAAGTAGGTTAACTAAGTTCAACAATAACTGAATAAAAAGAGGAAAACATAACAGTACTACACCCAACCAACAGGCCCTTGGACAGGAGACCCATTTGAAAACTGAATGTTAAACAGCAACATTTAAAATTCATGTAAATCATGACCAAAATATAAGGTAACAAATATTTAAGGTAGCAAACAAGTAGAAAATCCAAAACAATATTTTTACGCAAAAGAAAGGAAATGTAAGGAAAGGAAAGGTGAGCAAAGGAAAGGAAAGGATCTTAAAGGAAAGGAAAGGATTTTCGGTTCTTCATGCGATTCTGCATTGGAAAAGCAAAATTTGTCAAAAAGAAATGTCTGCATGGATTCACGAAATGAAATCAACTCAAGAGCATTGAAAAGAAAAAAATATATAGATATAGATGCATAATCTTCAGAAAGGTATTTAAGATTAGGAAAGGTCAAATGGAAAAGAAGGCAAAAAGAATGGAAATCTCATGTTGTTAAACAAAACATGGACAATGTTTTTTCCAGTTTACGAAGAGTAAGAGGAGCCTAGGCTGTTATCATTTCAATGGGAAAAACTGTTTCCTGATGGTATGTGGATGCATTTTTACCAACATTAATTTCCACGTCTACAGTACGGTGCAAAAGTATTGATAGTTTTTGGAACAATTCACAATATTGTTATGTTGCTACCAAAAACCTATCTGTGGACAGGGCAGCTAGTAGTCATGCACTCTTCAAATCTGGACTTTATGAAAGACTTGAAAGAGAAAAGAGAAAAGCTATTATAAAATAAATTCATTAGACATCTATTATAAAGTTTGCTCCAAGCCATGTTGTAGATACAGAATACATGTTGAAGAAGGTGCTGGATGAGGTCAAAATTCAGCTTTTTGTCTTCATGCCAAACTATGAGTGTCAGAATCCAGCTGGTCAGCAACCCTAAACATACCAATGCATGTTCATGTGTTAGCACAGACAGATAAGAATCCAGATTTAAATCTAGTTGATAATCTCTGGCAAGACTTGAAAGATGATGTTTAGAGATGCTCTCCATCCAATCTGACTGAGCTGACTCTCTCTACAAGCCACATTTTCAGACTTCTGTTTTTAAATGATCCTGAAAACAGTGCATTCTTTTCTTTTACGGTCATGCCTAGTTTGTATTGGTCTATCACATAAAATAGATACAAATAAAATACGTTGAGATTTGTATTTGTAAATTGCCAAAATGTGAAAACATTAAATGATTATGAGGAATTTTTCCAGGTACTGTATTATTGCAATTAAATGTTTTTTAAACTCATTTTGAATTTCATGTATTTATTCAGTTTTCGTTCTGATCAATAATTTCAAGTAAAACATATTTTATTGTAAATTTACAATTGAATGAACACAAACCTATCTGATTTTGGTTAATTTATTAAAGTCTTACCAGATGATTTATTTTATTGACAATTCATACTAAGATTTGCTCCAAAAAAGAAAACTTGATCCCCCCCCCCCCCCCCTCTTTTTAAGAGAATAAAAAATAAAATTCACTTGCGACAGAATTGACAGTCCTTGGGAGCATTTTGTGTTGAATCTCGCGGTATTTGACAGCTGCCCTGCGGGAATGCCGCGTTGTTTACATGAGCGGCTGACGGAGGAGCAGTGAGCTGATGAGGGGGGCCTTCTGGCTGAAAACACGTCTCGACTGACTCCACGGCACAGGCTCTCTCCGTGGGGGGAAGAAAAAAACTTTGTGTTGCACGGGCAAAGTGTCACTCAAGAACGGAGGCCAACCGAGTTGACTGGTTTGTTGCGACCTTGGACAGAAAGTCACAACAAAGACGAGCGCCATAATAACCATCGGAGGAAACTGTTAACGTGAAGGAGGAATAGCTTAGCAACAGAGTCCCACTTCCTGGTGAGTACTGACAGTCAACTTCTGAAGCGCAACCACAGCTATTAAACCTGTTGTTACGGCTGTCACGTATTTATGCGTGATGTTAGCGAACTGGCACAATTACAAATATAAAACTATCATTAGTTGTTGCTTCAACTCGAGTTTGACGAATGTAAAAAAGTTCTACGAAGTTCGCTAGCTAGCTGGCCAACTAGCATGCTACTTCGCAAAGTTTACCGGTTTTTTACACAGCTGACACTCTCGGTGAAGGTTAACTACAACCTAGTTAAGACACAATAACAGCGTATTTCCGTGATTTATTCCAAACTTTGCTTTCTGCTCACCAGAAGAAAGCCATGAGGGCAAACATGTGATGGACATACGACAGCGACTGCTTCTGTTGCAATGCTTCACTGTTATTATCAAGTAGAAAGTGACAAAAACTACATAAAGTAGTTGTAATATGTCAAACACTTTATGTGATGTGGATATCTATGCATGTCTTACTACACTTCTACCTTCTTACAAGCATGACTGTGTCTAACTTAGATGTTTCTGTAAAGTCAAAGTCAAGTTTTATTACAACATACCTGGTTTAATAGGTTTGTCAGCAACATTTTTAACAGTTGTATTTCAAAGCAAAGGATTTAACCTGAGAGGACACTAAATACTTTGACACCAAGATCATGTGTGTTGTTTAACATTAAAAGAGACCGTTTTAGCTTTTTAAAAGTGTATCTGGGGTAATGTATGTTCCTCATTTTATATTGAAACCTGTGAAAAGTTGAGAACAATACATGTAATAATAAGAAAACCTTGCGGAATTTCAAAAAGGTTTTTAGACATTACCATGAAGAACTGAACAATCTTTGACGTGACAGCACCTCTTTAAAGGTTAGAATAAATCTCAGCTAATTGATCTGTAATAGTCCTGTTACGCAGCCAATTTAAAAAAAAAAAGAGACCGAGAATATTCTAATGTGAAATAAAAATACACTTACCTTGCATTCAAATGTATGTTTCAAATAAAAAACTATAGTTGAAAACTCATTTATTTTCAGTGGCTTTAGTTTTTTGTGGAGTTTGACACCCTGCTGCAACTCTTGTGTTTATTCTGTATTTTAAACCTGCATTTTAGGTTAAATGATTATAGATCTGTTCACTTTTAGGTTGTTTGTACTCATATTTTTAACTTTTATGTTCTTGTTTGTTGTTGGGCTATGTTTCTTGGTTTGCTTCATTTGCTCTACTACATTTTGACAAATTTGCGTTGTTATTAAATGTGCTTTTTAAATCAGTTGATAATGACAAATACCATAGTCTATTCTCGAAATTATTTTCTTTAAACTATTTTCAATTTATGAAGGAATCTCGTCCTAGCACTGGCTAATTAACAATGTGCTTGTGTATTAAATCAGCGAATCTTTGGAATATAGGTAATTAAACTTGTTTTTTAAGGATTGTTTGGTTGTTTAAAAAAAGTACACATCTTAGAGTAAATCAACATGATCCAAAATCGGAAAGAAAATCGAATTATTTTTTTAATTATGTTGCCAAAACATCACATTTAGAACATGAACTGTTCATAGTTAATACTGTTATAGTGTTCAGATTAGCATTCCCATCAGAACTGATGGCAATATGAGAAGCTTGGGATATGTTGTGGACACTTGTGGCTTGTCCTATATAATAAAGCAGTATAATTTGCCTGCTAAAATGGGACCTGTGTTCTGTGGCTTTATTGGCGCAGCATATTTAAAACTGGTGTTTTTGACAGCAGAGTATAGTGAAGGCTGAGTTGTTATGGCTTTGACCAGTCTTAAATGCTACAGAGAAGCTGCGCAGATGCTGCAACCGCTAGGTAGCACTTTAGCTTGTTTATTTTATGTACCAGTTATGTTTGCATTTGTGTGAGGCCATATCAAGCACATAATAAAGTTCGACATTACGGAAGCTACATATGTTGTGGCTCTTGAACAGTGCACACATAAAGCTTTTGTTAGATTCAACTTTCTTTATACATCATCTCTGCAGACTGTGATGCTAGAGAGGGGCGTCCTAATCTCTGGTTTGCCTGTGTTCTCCATGCACTGTCATTGTGGTGTTGCTTCATGTGCTGCTTTTCCAAAGTTGCATGGCAAAACACGGAGGTCTGCATTTAAGTTCTGAACCGCAGGCCCGTACCGAAAATAGTCATTAACAATTACGTGTAGTGTAACACCCCCACCAAGTATCTAAATCTCTTGAGATGATAAATGCATTGTTCCATAGCAGTTGTTCTAAGTGTTCACCTCCCGTGTATCTATGTTTTTTTTTTAATCAGTCTCGTTAAAAGAATCAATGGATAATTGCATAAAGTGGCAGATAATATGCAGAGTTAAACAGCCAACCTGATATATGACCAAAAGATTCAATTGGACTTGAATTGTAGTGAAATATACAACGATTACTGTTTGTTTATTTATTTATTTATTTATTATAAGAATATTTATCCAATACCTTTAAAGTCAGACTGTATGCATAATTTGTTTGTAATAATTTATCATTTGCATGATCTTAAACCAATAAGAAAATCTATTTGGGCATTTCCATCTCTATTAGCCCTAAAGTTTAACTGACAATTAACAGACTCCCATGAAATGTCGCTGTCTCTGCCCATCACAGTCAAATACTGAAGGGGTTACACGTTTTTCTACAACTACAGAAGGGATGATTCAAACGGGAGTTAGTGGGAGCTGACATACCTTGTTGACCCGATTATTACTCACTCCTCTGTTGCCACATTTGATCATCGTCAGAGACAACAGGCTTGAGTCTGCCAGCGTCATCAGGTGATTGAGATGAACGCTGGCTGCCTCTGTGAAGTCGATCATCAAGGAATGTGTCATAAACTGGATTATCAGAAAATGGCTGACAAATGTTTGCATCAGTCTCTGTGGTGAAAGGGTTTCTGCCTCGATGTCTTCCTTTGAGTTTCAGCTAATAGCAGGTGAATTACATCTGACAGGCTTTTGCAACACTATATGATTATCTCTGTTCTGCGGTTTGGATTGTAAGCTGGGTGAGTGACGATAAATTAAGTCTGATCTGTTTGAATAAAAAAACCCTGTAAATAGGGCTAGAGTCCAATTAACTTGTTTTATTTTTGTAAACAGAAAACAGTAGACAATATAATACTTAGTATAAGTGATGTAAGTATGTGCCTTTTTTTCCATTGTGCAGTTATTGCATTTTTTTAAATAATTGCTTATCTTTAATGTGCCACTGAATGCTTCCATATCAATTCAATTCAATTAAATTTTATTTATATAGCACCAATTCACAACCCGTCGTCTCAAGGCACTTTACAAAGTCAATTCAATTGAATCATACAGATTTTAAGTCTGGTACATACATTCCAATTAATCCTAATTATCAAACAGTGCAGTCAGATTCAGTTTTTATTCAAATTGGTTAAAGTTTTTCTATCTAAGGAAATCCAGCAGATTGCATTGAGTAGGTGACTTGCAGCATTCACTTCTCCTGGATGAGCATGTAGCGACAGTAGACAGTCGTTTGCATTGACATCGCAGCAATCCCTCATACTGAGCATGCATGTCACTGAAGAGGAAAACTCCCCTTTCCAGGAAAACAGGAAGAAACCTCCAGCAGAACCAGGCTCAGTGTGAGCAGCCATCTGCCACGACCGACTGGGGGTTTCAGCGAACAGATCAGACACAAAAAGAACACAAAAGCACTGATGCAGTAGTACTTTCTATAGGAAAGAAAGAAAACCTTAATTGTTATAGCTCCTTTAGAGGCTTTATCTAGAAGAGAAAGACAGCTAAGCAGATGAACTCTGAGCCTGTCAATTTGCTGCTGATACTAATACATTTTACTGTTGAGAAAGAAGTTAATTGTCATTCTATACTCAAACTGTGTTTCAAAGCAAACATGGATCTGGTGCATACTAAACATATTTTTCACAATGTAAACAGGGATCTGATTCAGACAAATGTACACAGCAGCAGCCCTGTACAATTTCAAAATTTCTGGTAATTTTGCAAAATATTTTCTTCATTGAGTACGTACAGCAGTAGGGTAGGTTGTCACGGTTCCTTACCTTTTTCTGCTCTAATCGTCAGCTTCAGTCTGGCTCCACCGTAGCCTGTGTTATTATTAGCGATATTAGCCTCCAATGCCTTTACAATGTAGCGGTGAAGTAATGGAGGGGAGCGGGCTTTTTTCGTTGCTTCACTATTTAGTGGCTGACTGATCCGTCAGCTGATTAGCATTTTCCTGCGTTGATTCATACCAGTAGAATGGATCGTTGCGTGGTTCTGAACGGCACACCTGGGAAGCGCATATCGATGGGGGAGTTCCGACCGAAAAAACGTCACTGGGGCGTCTGTATCTGTGAAGCTAATATTTGAACAGATAGCATTAGCTTGTGTTGTTTATTACTTCACTGTTGAAGATACTGGAGCTTTACTGACCTTTTTAAGTCTCTATCAAACATCACTGCCACAGTGTTAGCTTGTAGCGCTAGCATAGCTAGTATGTGCCATCCTTTGATATTTTGGTTTTTTCTGTCCCTCTGCCTCATAGGGAAAGTATGTCCAAACACCACTTTTGTGCTGTCTTGATGGCTAAAGAGGGTCCGTTTTTTATATATATATATATATATATATATATATATATATATATATATATAACGGACCTTAATACCCATTGCCTTACTTACATTACTTTACAAAGAAAAGTTGGCATTTTTTAGTACAAAAAGGCTATCATTAACCATTTCTTAAACTTACCTGTCCGCAAATTGTCTTTGATTATTAGAAATTATTTATTTATTTTGTTTCATGATTAATTTTCACATTTATTGTATATCATTAAATAAGATGTAAACAAAGATTTGTTCTTTAAAGATTGAAATAAATGCATAAAGTTCCATCTGTGGTGCAACATAAATGAATAAAATGTGGCTTTTATTATCTGTGTATTTACAAATATAAAAGTATGGAGGATGTCAAGTAAAGAAAAAAGGGCTCAATTCAGACATGAGATTTCAAAATGCAAAAACTTTGAAACTAAATGTTAAATAAACTGAGTTTAAATATCTATGGTGATTAAAGTCAGGGTCTTGGATTATGTTGACAAGTCATGGCGGCCAGTACTTAAACAGACATCTACATTCACTTTTATTGTTCTTGACAATTAGTTTTAAACGCACTAAAACAATTTCCTGAACTGGCCAATGAATGTCTGTTATGTTTTGCTAAGTGCTGGTGAATGACATATTTACAAACCTGGGTTTTTGACACAAAGGGTTTGAGGTTTGCTTTTGATTTGCTATTAACTTCTGAAATTTCTCTGCTACTGAGACATAAAACTCTGAGTGGTGATTTTGCAAAGAGGGATTTACCAAATCACTCAGTCTTGTGCGAGTTTCCTGTTTTAGCCCTGAAGCTAGCCCCTTGACTGGATTAAAGATCAGATGAGACATTTGTCATCTGACCACATTTAACAGTCATCTTGCCTTTGGGTTTTCACAGAGAACAACAAAAAAATGTTGCTCTCTTTTTCTTTTTGCAAAGCGTATTTGAAAGAAGATGCTTCCTGAGGCCTTTTTTAGCCACATTAAACACTATCTTATGCATGATGTGAAAGACCTAGACCTAGCCACATAGAGTGCTTAAGGATTCAGGCTTTATTGTTGTTTGGTGCATTAAAAACAAGTGACTTATTGACAATATATGAGAAGAATGTGGGTTAAATACAATGGAGTCTTTATAGATTGGAAGAAAACAGTCTTTCCATTACAAACTCTATTTGGTTAGAGTTTACAGGAAGGTCTTTGGCAAAGAATGTGGGTTGTCTTAGCCGCTTCTTGCACTCCTTTCAAACAGCCAGCCTGTCAATATTTTTCATATCAATCTCCCTTTATTAAATGCAGGGTCACTGATGGTTCAAGCATCCAAATATCCTAGGAGGATGCCTCGGAGCTCCTTGTGTCACGTGAATGGTGTTAACTTCACTCTAGCATTGATACTTCTTCTCATCAAGCCCTTAGGAAAACAAACTACAAAGATATGCAAACACAAAAAAATACTGACCTCAGACCTGTTTCAAAGTCGAATGAAATCCTTTCAGTGCCCTTTGGTCTGCTTAGGTTATGACCGCACTGTATCAGCGGTTTATTTCAAAGGAAAGGACTCGGGTTTTGTTTGTTTTGTTCATGCCTTTTAGACAAGATTGGACTTGTTTTTTTGGCTCCTAAGTCATATTTTATTTAAAGTAACTATCTATATTCGGTAGAGTCACCAGCAAACTATGAAGTTATAGATACATTAACACATAAATGCTACATTTTATCTTACAGAGAAGAGCCTTTTAGCAGATCAATAAATGCCTTCATTACTGGTTTTACCAATTGATTAAAGAACAATACTAACCTTAATTTTACTCCAGAATGATCATTTATGATAGTAAATGTGTTTTTTCTTTAATTTGACCCAGAAGCGCATTTGATGGCAATTTTAAATTTGTACATACAGCATCAGTGTCAGTCGGTCCCATAATCTATCAAAAAGTTTAAAATCTGAATTTTAAATCCTTTATCTCGTTGGGGAACAATTCACTCACATTCAAATAAGCAAATGAGGTTCTGGATATTTATTAAAATAAGATTTATTTTATCAATCCAATTAGATATATATATTATCAAAGATGATGCTTATTTTCAATCACACTAAGGTCAATTTCCTACTTATTGAAGCAAGAGAAGCATAAACACAAACAAAATGATCAACACTAATTCTGCTTGATACTAA
This sequence comes from Girardinichthys multiradiatus, assembly GCF_021462225.1. Classification (NCBI taxonomy): domain Eukaryota; kingdom Metazoa; phylum Chordata; class Actinopteri; order Cyprinodontiformes; family Goodeidae; genus Girardinichthys; species Girardinichthys multiradiatus. Next base: position 11,478,079 of record NC_061802.1, on the reverse strand, counting down.
GACTTTCTAAGAGGTAGAGCTTGAACCACAAAAAAGGCTCAGTTTTTAATCAGTTTTACTGGTCTCTCTCTGGTGTTTATAGGGAGGGTGGAATAAGTTTTGGGGGGAAGAGGAGAAAAAAGGCAGACAGAGAAGTGTTGAAACATTTGGATAGACCAGACTCTTGGACCAGAACTCCGCATCAGCAGAAGCAGCAGCAGAACCCTTTACTTTGAAGGCCAGGATGTTCTTGTTTTACATTTCAGTAAAGTCTCACTGCATCATCTCCCAGCTTGGCTGACGAGTTATTCTCAGCACCACAGCAGTTGTCCTGTGGCAGGAAGGTAGCAGGAGTTACAAGCCAATCAGATACGGACTTTAGGGAAGGTTTGGCCATGTCACGTTCCACAGCCAATAACAGGGATGGAACCTATTACTTTTGTCCTACCACAGCCACCTTTGTAGATAAATCTCTTATAATACTAAAAGAATCTTGCGAAGACAATATTATTGGTAAATATTGCGATGACAATGTCAGGTGTAATATGTGCCTGTTTTCTTTTTTCCTCTCTTTCTCATCTGTGTGACTTTTAGTAATTTGTGCAATGCCATTTGAGACTCTGTCTAAAATGTTTATTGGCATATAAAATACAAGTTCATATCACTTAAAATATTTCGGCCAACATTTATTTCTCTCGTGCAGTTCTTTGTGCCATTAATATTGGACGCACTGATATTGAGGTATATACAACAATATATTCTCAATATTTTGTGCCGTCCCTTGACAGCCGGTCACGCTGGTCGTCTAGCAGCGACTGCACCCTGCACAAGACAATTCAGACTCTTTTTATGTGCCGTTTCGCAATGGTGGAATGATCCACTGAGTGCCACCAGAACAGGGGTTGGTAACCAGAATCAGCTTTATTCATTATTGAATCTTGATTTATTTTGAATAAAATAAGGTTTTTCATGTTGGAGACACATTAAGATACATTTAAAGTTGTTTTACAAACTTATTTTGAGCAAGCCACTTCGGGGCCATATTAACAGAAATATTTTATATCCTAACGGCGACGTCAGCATGGGATAAAAGGCTGTTATCACTATCTGTAAGAGTCTAGCAAGGGCATTTGTCGGTACACTCGTAGGAGGAGACAGTTAAAAGCTTTTAAAGGGTTGGAGTTGGGTGTTTGTGTTCACTGCAACAATTATTGGAGATAGTTTTGAAAACAAAAATGGAGGTGAAGACTGCACTGTTTAAAGCAGAGGCATTGATTGCACATGTGTACACACACACACACACACACACACACACACACACACACACAGTTAGAACTTTTTAATCATCAACATTAAACTTAGCAGCATTATACAATAGTTCCTTTTTTAAATAAGCACCTGTAGTCACCTGTATGGGCAGCTGCCCTGTTGGAAAACTGTTTATTGCATTACTGATCAGCGTACAGGGTAAGTCAAATTAAAGTTACCATGCTGAAGATGTGTCCTCTGCTTCACTGCTTTTGTGTAACTATTACCTGTCACAGAAAACACCTGAAATGCTGCTGTTACTTATTTTTGCTTGTTTCTTATAAATGTGTAGAAGTGACACGACATTCTCTGTAGGTAGAGTCTGGAATAGAGGTCCAAAATATCAGCAAAACTCGCAATTGCGATATTATTGCAGAATATTGTGATAACAATGTCAATATAAATGTCCTCAACACTCTGTGACATTCAGCATCTCAGCCACTATATATACATCAGGTGTGGGCGTCAATGGCAGTTAGAGTCCATCTAAATGGTCAAACATACTAGTGCCATCGCAATATCAATGTATGTATGACTGCATGGCATTTCAAATATTATAACCTGCCAAATATTGTTATTAAGCAATGTTTTGCGATTGCAGTGACTCATGACAAAGCTGAAACTGTAATTAAAAGGCTTTAAGGCAGAACCCTGTTTTCTAACTGGCTATCACTCTGGAGTTTCCTCTTGCTTTCCATCACTTTTTATTATAACCAATGCAAAATATCCAAGCGCCTCAAGATACAGTTCGCTTTCACACAATAATTACAAGATGGTATATGCCACTGTAAACACGAGATCAGTGACAGCACACATTTATCATGAAATGAGACAAAAGCAAAATGGTTTTGCACTCATGAGCAGAAAGAATAGGCTTCTTGTGTGTCTTTGTGTTTCTTGCTGACTGTGCTATGGGCATTTGTTCCAGGCTCACCACAAATAAGACTAAATGTCTCACACAGGATTTATTATAGACGAGCACAAATTTGCATGTTTTGACAGATTGTCTGTTTTATCCTCCCTCTTTCTAATATAAAATGCTGGGGACATTTTATTTTTTTCCTATTCCTGCACTGTTTCTAATAAGTATAGCTATAGGTTGTTATTTTGTCATGAATCAGAAGAGCAGAAAACTCCTGAAAAATGTTTTTAACATTTCAACTCATTTTTGATGCAATTGAATATGCATCTTGAGGTTTTTCAAGGCAACTTAAAACATGTATCTACTGTTACAGGAAGAAACAGAAAGTTGGATAAATCCCATTTCCCTTTTTCTAAAGATTTGTCTTATTCATTGAATCTTATGACTATCAATTTAATTTGCTAAGTTAATGAAGGAGATGAGCCTTTTCTGTAGCTGTTGTTTACACATGATTTAGTGGAACAACATAATGTGCAGACATGGTGAATTAAATGAAAGCAGAGGAGAAGGAAGCTAGCTTTAGTCTTGCAAGCCACTCCTGGTGAAAAGATTGACATTTGTTGCTTTCAAGAAAAGAAGGATACTTCATTGTCCTGAACAGTTCTGATGAGGGAGCTAACTGGGAAAAAAAAAAACAACAAAAAAACAGGTAATACTGAAAAAATGAAATGTGTACCGACCGGGGTCTTTCTGCATGGAGTTTGCATGTTCTCCCCGTGCATGCGTGGGTTCTCACCGGGTACTCTGGCTTCCTCCCACAGTCCAAAGACATGCCTGTTAGGTTAATTGGTCACTCTAAATTGCCCTTAGGTGTATGAGTGAGTGTGTGCGTGGTTGTTTGTGTGTTGCCCTGTGATGGACTGGCGACCTGTCCAGGGTGTACCCCGCCTCCCGCCCATAGACTGCTGGAGATAGGCACCAGCTCCCCCGCGACCCACTATGGAATAAGTGGTAGAAAATGACTGACTGACTATATGTACAGGTCCTTCTCAAAATATTAGCATATTGTGATAAAGTTCATTATTTTCCATAATGTAATGATGAAAATTTAACACTCATATATTTTAGATTCATTGCACACTAACTGAAATATTTCAGGTCTTTTATTGTCTTAATACGGATGATTGTGGCATACAGCTCATGAAAACCCAAAATTCCTATCTCACAAAATTAGCATATTTCATCCGACCAATAAAAGAAAAGTGTTTTTAATACATAAAACGTCAACCTTCAAATAATCATGTACAGTTATGCACTCAATACTTGGTCGGGAATCCTTTTGCAGAAATGACTGCTTCAGTGCGGCGTGGCATGGAGGCAATCAGCCTGTGGCACTGCTGAGGTCTTATGGAGGCCCAGGATGCTTCAATAGCGGCCTTTAGCTCATCCAGAGTGTTGGGTCTTGAGTCTCTCAACGTTCTCTTCACAATATCCCACAGATTCTCTATGGGGTTAAGGTCAGGAGAGTTGGCAGGCCAATTGAGCACAGTGATACCATGGTCAGTAAACCATTTACCAGTGGTTTTGGCACTGTGAGCAGGTGCCAGGTCGTGCTGAAAAATGAAATCTTCATCTCCATAAAGCTTTTCAGCAGATGGAAGCATGAAGTGCTCCAAAATCTCCTGATAGCTAGCTGCATTGACCCTGCCCTTGATAAAACACAGTGGACCAACACCAGCAGCTGACACGGCACCCCAGACCATCACTGACTGTGGGTACTTGACACTGGACTTCTGGCATTTTGGCATTTCCTTCTCCCCAGTGTTCCTCCAGACTCTGGCACCTTGATTTCCGAATGACATACAGAATTTGCTTTCATCCGAAAAAAGTACTTTGGACCACTGAGCAACAGTCCAGTGCTGCTTCTCTGTAGCCCAGGTCAGGCGCTTCAGCCGCTGTTTCTGGTTCAAAAGTGGCTTGACCTGGGGAATGCGGCACCTGTAGCCCATTTCCTGTACACGCCTGTGCACGGTGGCTCTGGATGTTTCTACTCCAGACTCAGTCCACTGCTTCCGCAGGTCCCCCAAGGTCTGGAATCGGCCCTTCTCCACAATCTTCCTCAGGGTCCGGTCACCTCTTCTCGTTGTGCAGCGTTTTCTGCCACACTTTTTCCTTCCCACAGACTTCCCACTGAGGTGCCTTGATACAGCACTCTGGGAACAGCCTATTCGTTCAGAAATTTCTTTCTGTGTCTTACCCTCTTGCTTGAGGGTGTCAATAGTGGCCTTCTGGACAGCAGTCAGGTCGGCAGTCTTACCCATGATTGGGGTTTTGAGTGATGAACCAGGCTGGGAGTTTTAAAAGCCTCAGGGATCTTTTGCAGGTATTTAGAGTTAACTTGTTGATTCAGATGATTAGGTTCATAGCTCGTTTAGAGACCCTTTTAATGATATGCTAATTTTGTGAGATAGGAATTTTGGGTTTTCATGAGCTGTATGCCAAAATCATCCGTATTAAGACAATAAAAGACCTGAAATATTTCAGTTAGTGTGCAATGAATCTAAAATATATAAACGTTAAATTTTCATCATTACATTATGGAAAATAATGAACTTTATCACAATATGCTAATATTTTGAGAAGGACCTGTATGTATATATATACACAGTACAGACCAAAGGTTTGGACACACCTTCTCATTCAAAGAGTTGTCTTTATTTTCATGACTATGAATATTGTTGCTTTACACTGAAGACATCAAAACTTTGAATTAACACATGTGGAATTATATACTGAACAAAAAAGTGTGAAACAACTGAAAATATGTCTTATATTCTAGGTTCTTCAAAGTAGCCACCTTTTGCTTTGATTACTGCTCCACACACTCTTGGCATTCTGTTGATGAGCTTCAAGAGGTAGTCACCTGAAATGCGTTTAGTTGGACCATCATTTATTTTTCAACAGGACAATGACCCCAAACACACCTCCAGGCTGTGTAAGGGCTATTTGACCAAGAAGGAGAGTGATGGGGTGCTGCACCAGATGACCTGGCCTCCACAAACACCGGACCTGAACGCAATCGAGATGGTTTGGGGTGAGCTGGACCGCAGAGTGAAGGCAAAAGGGCTAACAAGTGCTAAGCATCTCTGGGATCTCCTTCAAGACGGTTGGAAAACCATTTCAGGTGACTACCTCTTGAAGCTCATCAACAGAATGCCAAGAGTGTACGGAGCAGTAATCAAAGCAAAAGGTGGCTACTTTGAAGAACCTAGAATATAAGACATATTTTCAGTTGTTTCACACTTTTTTGTTCAGTATATAATTCCACATGTGTTAATTCATAGTTTTGATGCCTTCAGTGTGAAGCTACAATATTCATAGTCATGAAAATAAAGACAACTCTTTGAATGAGAAGGTGTGTCCAAACCTTTGGTCTGTACTGTGTGCATATATATATATATACACACATACACAAATTTACTAAGCAATTAGAGTTGGTTCTAATTTGTTCTTGCTATTCAGCTTTGGATCATGGTCCACTTCTGCATTGATCCAGCAACAGTCTGCCAAATGATTAATTTCTGCAAAATTTCCACTCCCCCTGAGAAATATGAATATTAAATGGGTTTTTTGTGTGTTATGAATCACTTTGAAATACATTTTTATGAAATCGACATTGTCATTTTCTGTTTTGTTTCACTTTGTCTCGTTTATAAGCAAGCCATGTAAGATGTCTCTTTAGTCTTTCCTCTGCCGCCCTCGCTGTTTGTACCCTGACTCACAGCAGTTTCCCATGGTCTCCCTGGTCTCTTAGTTTGGCCTAGGGCTTTGAGGTTGTGGTGAAGGCTTGGGGGCATTAAAAAAAGCATAAAGAGTCATAACAAGACACTTCTGTCATCTCCTGCTGCCCCACTTGCCCTCAAGCCTCTTTGTCTCGCTCTCTTGCCATTTCCATGCCACACATCTCTGCTTTTCCCTTCTTTACTTCTTTTTTATCTCTGAATCTTCCCTCTTGATGCTTACCAGTCCCTGACCCTTCTCCACCACTTTTCCTTGCTTCTTCTTCTTAAGTTTATCCTTGGTGTGTTGTAATTCTCAAAGTCTGTCTCCCCTGTTTCTTGGCCTCCCACTCCTGGAGGTCCTGCCTACCTGGGGCTTTCTCCCCAGCCTCCTGGCCCACTGTCAGGGAGGCAGGCAGCCTGGCTCCCCCAGCGCAGCAGGAAGCTGCAGCAGCAGGGGTTAGGGCTGCATGGTGCTGCCGGCTGGCTCCGTCAGAAGTCCTGCCAAGCCAAGGATGAAGGACCTTTGCCAGTGTGGTATCTGGGCTCTGAATAAAAATATTTTACAGATGTTTATAGCAGCAGAGATGGGACGTTAATTCATGTCTTATAAGTTGAGTCAATGTGTTGATTTGTATTCTGCAAATTATTATTTCAATTTAGCTTCAAGTATAATTGAAAAATGCTCCAAACTGTTGCTGCTCTGGATTTGGCTTTGAGGAAGTGGGCTTGTTGCTGGAGGATGTAAGTTGGTTGGTCCTCTTCTGGACGGGCTGGGAAAAAAAAAGATTGATTTTATGGAGTTGTCTTTTCACAGGTGGGAGGGTGGTGGGTCTCGTGTACTGTGAATTCCTGGCTGGGTTCCCAACTGGTTCTGGCTTGTCAGTTTAATGGTGAATATTTAATATTGCGCCAAACTGTGAGGCTTGGTTGTTAACAGCAGTCAGCAATGAAGCTTAGCAGCAAAAGCTTGCGCAACCCTGGGCTTTGGTTGTGAAGCCCACCTAAAAAAAAAAAACAATGCACGAACGGGAAGCACATCTTGAGGTTGAGATTTTTCCAAAGAGGCAGATGGCATGGGCTGGTGGTGTCACACTGTAAAAAAAGAGAACCCAAAACACCAGGATCCCGTGATGAAAGAAGCTCCCGCCTGCTTTGAACAGCGAGTCTGTCATGGTTGGTGTCTGCTGTGTGGCTCCAGGTCAAACTGTGATACGCAACTCCTGGAATTCACGCTTTTCAAGTTTTTCATGTTCAAACCGTCTAAGGGAAAAACAGAAGGGGGGGCAGGAAGTCTCATAAATATTAATATTCTAATGTGTGAAAGTGGCAGGGAAGACCTCTCTGGTTTAGTCGCTTTCAAGCCCTGTTGGGGAGCTTTTCTCTCATTTCTCGGGATCTTACTCACATTTGTTGCATCTGTTTTTCTCTGCAAATTTTGGTAACTGACGTTTTCATTTTCTGAACGTCGTTCTGATATAAATAAACCTATGCTGAGTTTTCTGCAGGATAAATTTGATCAGAAAGTTGCAAGTAAGCTGTGGGATTATGCTTTGGATTGAAAAAAGAATTGTCTGTTTGAACCAAATCTGCTGCCACCTATTTTGGTTTTCAATTAGCAAGAAGAAGCTGCTTAAATGGTCATTTGAGCAAAAAGAGTTCAGAAAGTGGTGAATGGTGCAGGGTTGATTTGTAGAGTTAAAATTGCAGTCAGACTTGATTTGTAAGTTGATTTATTAGTTCTTAGGGTCTGCCTTCAAAAGCTGCCCTATACAGAGCCCTAAACTCGCCTTTTATACTGTCTACTTTCCATCCAGAAGCAGGTGAAGCGATGTATTTTTAAGTAATCTCTACCTTTTTTTTTTTAAAGAAGACTTGTGACATGGAAGTGTCCATGTAAATTATCTTTTTCTGGATCAGAACGGTTTGCATTTTAATCGTCTGGTTGCATGCATCCCTTATGATGCATATATCATGATGGTTCGATGCAAACAAATGTCCCGTTACTACCCACAGCTGAATGGTCTAGAACAGTTTTTCTATGTTTGCGGGTTATGGCAAAAGATTTCTTCAATACGCCCATTTCTCTAGCTTTGTTGCTCAAAGGTAGTGTTTCTTGTGATTTTTGTAACTCATGAAAATAAGGAAATACTTTAGACTTCCTCTTTTTTTATGCAGTAAGATTTGTGTCTTTTGCTGTGAGATTTGGTGTGTTCAGGTCACACCTTTCTGTACCTTTTAGACAGCAGCATCTGACAGCCTGAAAAAGCCTCTGCTAATGTTTCGCTTATCACACGTCCCTGTTTTTCCTGCTGATTGCTCAGAGGCATGTGATTTAGTAAAATTACAGGCTGAGAGGGCGCTTTCTGACCACCACATACTTTAATTCATATTCTGATTTGGAAACTTTTGTTAAACGTTGATCTAAATGAACCAAAACTGTAGATGGACTTGGAGTGTAACAAAGCTTTGTGGTTGAACAATTAAAACGAAGACTCCTGTGTAAAAAGCTTAAGCTTTTATGCAGCTCTCTGCTGGTCTGACTAGGATACAAATAGTCAGGGCCAACTTAAAGATATTTTTGATCAGGTCTTACCCCACTAAATCTCACATGACCCTGACATCTTAAAATGAGGTTGATGTGGTGAGTTTCACAGATGTTCAGTGAATTTAGGGCAGAGTCCGGCCTCTGTTAGGGATGGTGGAACAGGTCTGACATCTCTTCTGAACTGAAAAAGGAAATCCCCGCAGGCATAAAGCAGAGAGGAGCACATAAAGGAGGAGGGCAAAAATGGAGAGAGGTGCGACCCCTTAGGGGTAACGTTATTCTCTGATCGTCAGCTACACACATACTTGCTCACACGCTGGCATGCTGTGACGCTGTGCCGGGTAATGCACTCATGCAAAGAAGGATGAGTGCCTGAGGAATAAAAATAAACACTGAACTTTTTTTTTTTTCTGTGCATGTGCTGTTTTCACGTTAGTATGTTTCTATTTTCATTTGGGTCCAATGTATGATTCTTTCTCTGTTTGGAAACTGATCCCTGTGTCAACATTAGTATTATGTGATAGGTAAATGGAACACATTATGGCAAACTAAATGTCAGTCAGTCAGTCAGTCATTTTCTACCGCTTATTCCATAGTGGGTCACGGGGGAGCTGGTGCCTATCTCCAGCAGTCTATGGGCAAGAAGCGGGGTACACCCTGGACAGGTTGCCAGTCCATCGCAGGGCACCACACATACAACCATAAACACACTCATTCATACACCTACGGACAATTTAGAGTTACCAATTAACCTAACAGGCATGTTTTTGGACTGTGGGAGGAAGCCGGAGTACCCGGTGAGAACCCACGCATGCACGGGGAGAACATGCAAACTCCATGCAGAAAGACCCCAGGCTGGGAATTGAACCCAGGACCTTCTTGCTGCAAGGCAACAGTGCTACCAACTGCGTCACCGTGCAGCCCCACTTAGCAAACTAAATGTATTTTAAAAAAATACTTTGAAGTAATTTGGTTTTACATTGGTTTTATTTGTAGGAGTTCTCTTTCTTGACTGCATGTCAACATTGTGGATGCATGTACATGCTTGTATGAAACAGTGGCACCATGTTTGACCTTTGACTCAGCTGGAGCGCTTTGGATCTGGTTTGAAGACTATATGTGCAGCAGCCAGAAACCACAGCAGGCTGAAGCTGAACTCCAGCCAGACCAAAGCCTGATTTTATTTATTTACTTTTCTTCTTTTTTTTTTGGTGGGGCCTTGTTCCCATGGCTCCGTGGTTAGCAGATGTCTAGTTTTACAATAACGTCTGCATCTAAGAAGTAAATGTGTCTTTTGGTCCTTATTAGGTGACTGGGTGCCGCTAAGGTTGTTTTGGGTTCATGGTTTTAGATTTTTTGATTTTTCTATTGCTAACTAACAGTTCCAAGAAAAGGCCAAACAGAAGACCATAGACCTTACTTTAGTAGTTAACTATGTAACGAGACATGCCTGGGAACCGCTGCTCTCACATTACTAATGATTTGGACATCTTGCGCTTGTCGTTTCCTCTTACACAAATTTTTGTGCTAACGCAGTCTAACTGCATCGAGCAACCCAAGGAGAGGAGGAAACCCTAGTTCAAGGGAATAAAAGAAACATTTCAGATTTGGTTTTTGGAAAATGGACTCAAGAGGACCAGTTGTTTTCTTGAATTAATTTCATACAGGAGGGATCTTGATAAAAAATCTCGGTTACCTGCCAGAAACAAATACGAGCATTTTCTGTTTTGTCTGTGCTGCCTTTAGAGGAAGAAGGGCTTTCCCTGATCAAAAATAGATTACTTATAGATTATTATCAAAAATAATCTATAGACAAATGTTCCTGTTGTCCTAAATGTTAAATAATCTTCTATAAAAAGCTATTTTATGAAATGCATTAAACAAAGCCCTCATAATTTGTGTATTTATGAGTTAGAAAGCATTAGTATTCAGTTTATTATTTTTTGTAGCTTCAGTTTCTGAGCGAACAAATTTGTTTTCACCATGTCACAATTTTGAGATTGAACTGTAATAAAACAAAAATAGCCTTTGGTTTAGTCATGAGTTCACTTATAAACAAAAAAGAACCTGTTTCTATTTCATCCTTGTGATAATATAATACTGACTGGTACATTGTATTTACTTTCTTCATGTGTCATTCATTAATGTTTGTTTGTTGGATTAATTTGGATATTAACATTCTATACAATCAGAAAAAGCACTGCACATTGACACACAGACTCAGCTTTAATCAATCAAACGAGAGTCAGAAGGTTTTCTCAAACCTTCTATTCGGGATCAAATTGTACAGACAGACAATGATAGAGTGCCTTCAGCAGCTTAAAGATAACTCTTTGTGTTTCCTGTTGGCTCACCAGTAGTTTTCTGTTGGGTGTTGTCTCTTCAGCTGTTCGTCATTCATGGTGCTTTGGGTTGCATCGAAACCTTACAGTGCTTCCACCCACCCCCGTTTACTGTCATAACTTGAAGTACTCCCATACTTCTGGTCACTTTGAACTTGCTCATTTGACATTAAAGCAGATCGTTTACCCACCATGTTTATTTTAAAACTGTAATCCAGATGGAGCCAACCTACAACTGATGCAGAACGTGACCGACGGACTGCATCTAGGGGCTTCTCCTCATACACAGCAGTTTGGACCAAAACTGTCTCATTTTGTTGAAAAGCTTCAGAAAACAAATTTAAAAAAGTTACGTTATAAAGATATTATCGTAATATATATGAATATGAATATACACATGGAAGTCTATGGTTGTTTCGCTCCATCATCTTGGGTTTTGTATTTACAGTCAAGACAAATTAAAATGAATCTCAACTGTATTTCTTAACAATTCAAAGAATAATTCTAAATCAGAGACTGTTGGTCTGCTATAGATGCTCTGCCTCATGCAGATCCCCCACATGTTCGGTGTGTCATCACTAGAATAAATACAGTAGGTGGGCTCTATCAGTATGCCTAGCCATGCTGTCAGTGGGCCATGTGTGCAGAGTTCACACATAATATAAGCAGCCTATCAGGTGCCCCGCTGGCTGGATGCAGCTCACTGACCCACTGGAAAGTGCAGCATACTTCCCAACCATTGTTGCTTGCAAGCAATGCAGATGTAAGAGAAACCAGTGACAACCAGTTCTCATGTTGCTTATTAGACCCTATTAACTATGTGGAAATATTTTGTTTTTATTTTAAAAAAAGACAAATTTGACTCCGGCAGCCCAACAAATCAGAACACTCCTACATGACATGTTGAGCCACTTCATTCATTCATTTATTGATTTATATAGTGCTTTAAAACAACCAGCTAAGGTGACCAAGCACCTAACAGTACGTTACAGCCAAGCAGAGTCAACAACTGCTTCATTCTCCTGTGCCATAAAGAGACTCAATTATTTTTAATCCCATGGGGTTAATAAAAGCCAACTAACTCCACATTATTATGGCTTGTTTTTAGTTATGTCTACATTAAACATAATTTATTTTGACTCGAATACTGTATTACAAAAGCGTCACATTGCATCAAGCTTCTGCATAATCCCATAATATTATGATGCTCTAGGTATCTAAAGTCATATTCAGCTGATTTTTTAAAAAGGAAAGACACACAGCCTAAATTACAGCCAGACATGAGCAAGCCACTCCCTTTGTAAATTCAGATTTTTATGTACAATTTCCTAATTTGTTTCCTTTTTATTTAATAAATATCTTTCCATATTAGCCCTCTAGCCATGCAGAAAAACAGAGCCACAGCCTGCGGTAGCGGATGTCACATCTAATATTCTGGTGCCAGAGGTGATGAAGCTAATTTGGTGGTCAGTCAGTGACATGGCTAACAAACAAAGCCCTAGTTGGTCCTGGAGGGCTGGCATCTCTGCTCTGCTGTGCAGGGCCTATGTTCTGCATTGAGAGAAACTATGTGATGTTGCCACAGGATACGATGGCAACCTAAAGCCTAGGGATCTTCATCATTCTGTGCTGTGTAACTCTGGGTGTTGGTCTAAGATTCAAATGTAAATTAATTTAGGAGGTTTTTACCCTAAATACTGAGATTATATGCAGCTATGACTAAATAACACTAAGTATCAGGCAAAGGTTGGTATGAAATAAAAATATGGTTGAAGTAAAAGTATGGTTTCACAGGATCATAGTATTTACCTTCATTATTCATACTACTCCTAAAGTAACAACAATTATTATTATAGTTATAAAAATATAAAAACAGAGAATAAACATCCACTAGATTTTGTAGTACATGTTTTGCTTTTAGAGCAGAATATTATACCTTCATACATGATTTTTGATTTTGGCAGTGATGCTGTGCGATTAAATGTGGGCACAACTTTCAGCTAGAAAGCGGAGTTCGCTTTAAAGTGTTTCTTCATGGTTAATCGTATGTAATGAAAAGCAATTTAGATACATTTATTTTCTCTGTTTTTCATATTCTCCTTTGGAACTGTGCATGGGAATCTCCGGTACTTGTTGCCCTGCTTGTGGAAGAGTAGCATTAAATTTAATATGAACAGTCAATCATTTACAGTTCAGTATTCTTCCATGTCCCTGTTTTCCATTTCATTTGTCAATCACTGCATGGCATTCTAGTTTCTCCATTCCTCATTGCATTGTTCACCTACAACTGAAAACCGCTCCTTAAAATAATCAAGTACAAAATGAATGCACTCACAGCAGATCCGAAAGCATGGGAAAAGCCATATTACTATCAAATTAATTTCCGATCTTTGGCTTCAGTATTGTTGCAGCATCGATGCAAGAATCACATCGGTCTCACACAAAGGGGCAGCCAGACACTAGAACCTGAATCTGGTGGTGTGTTAAGGCTCTGGCTGGGCTTCACATCTACTTTGAGGTAAACAAGATTGTGCATGACCTTCAACAAAGTACAGCCCCCTTTATTACTGTGTGAGTACTTCTACGCCTCACAGCCTGTATTCACGAAGAATCCTAAGGCTCCTAGTGACGTCATTTCAAGAAAAATCGTAGAATTTCTCAAATTATAAAATTTTTCTTAGAATTTTACCTCAGTAAGATAAAGGTTTGCCAAAGAGACAAGATAAGAAAACATATCTTTAAGGACGGTGCTGCTTAAACCTTTAACCAGATTTACTCTTCTACCTCCACTTTGCCCTGTAACACTGTAGATGAGCTGGTAGATAACTTTCATTCTAAAATCTCGGACATCATTGATTCAATTGCTCTAATTAAAGTGAAAGTCGTTTCTGGGAAGAAAATCTCTCCGTGGAGAAGTGCTCCACCAGTCAGAAGTGAAAAAAAGGAGTGTCGAAAAACTGAACGCAGGTGGCGAAAGACTGGACTCCAGGTTCACTATATTATCAATAAGGAGAGACTATACAGATATAACCTACAACTGAAAAATGCAAGGGAATCCTTCTTTTCTGAGATCATCAGCAAAAACTTTAACAATGCTCGTGCATTATTTGCCACGGTCGACAGGTTAACAAACCCTCCTGTAAATGTAGCATCTGAACTACACTCTACCAGGGCCTGCAATGAATTTGCTAACTTCTTCATTGAAAAAAACCCAAAAGATCAGAGGGGCAGTCAGCACATCCACATCAACTCCAGTACCAATGCTGTCTCCAACTAGAACTGATTTTGACAAAATGTCCCAATTTCACCAAATAAACTACAAAAACTTAGAAGAAATTGTACAGCAACTAAGCTCTTCTTCCTGCTGTCTCGATGTTTTACCCACAGCTTTCCTTAAGAAAGCTTTGTAATAACATCTGATTTAACTCAAATAATAAACACGTCCCTTTTGTCAGGTGTTTTCCCCCAGGCCCTGAAAACAGTAGTTATCAAACCTCTATTGAAAAAGAGCAACTTGGACAAGCTGCTACTACAGAACTACAGGCCTATATCAAACCTCCCCTTCATCAGTAAGATTATTGAAAAAGTTGTGTTTCAACAGTTAAACAACTTCCTAACAACAACCAACCGCTTCGATGTCTTCCAGTCAGGCTTCCTGCTCACCACAGTACAGAGACTGCTCTTGTCAAGGTGTTCAATGACATCTGTATAAATGCAGACTGTGGAAGAACCACAGTGCTGGTATTATTGGACCTTAGTGCAGCATTCGACACTGTTGATCACTCCATTTTATTAGAGCGCCTGGAAAACTGGGTCGGCCTTTCTGGTACAGCACTCAACTGGTTTAAATCCTACTTGAAGGTCAGGGACTTTTTTTGTGTCAGTAGGTAACTTTACATCAGAGACCACAAAAATCACATGTGGGATTCCCCAAGGATCCATCTTAGGGCCCCTCCTATTTAATATCTACATGCTCCCCCCTAACTCAGATTTTAATAAACAACAACGTAAGTTATCATAACTATGCAGACGACACACAGCTATATGTAACTGTTCTTCAGCTGAAACCAAAGAAAACTGAAGTAATAATCTTTGGACCAAAGGAAGAGCGTTTAAAAGTTAGCACACAGCTTCAGTTAATACAGCTAGAAACCACCAGTCAGGCTCAAAACCTGGGTGTAGAGATGGACTCAGACCTGAACCTTCAGAGGCACATAAAGATAGTAACTAGGTCAGCCTTCTATCACCTAAAAAACATCTCCAGGATTAAAGGACTAATGTCTCAGCAGGACCATGAAAAACGAATTCATGCGTTCATATTTAGTAGAATTGATTACTGCAACGGTGTCTTCACAGGTCTGCCTAAAAAGTCGATCAGACAGCTGCAGTTGATCCAGAATGCTGCTGCCCACTAAGAAAGTGGAGCACATCCCCCCGGTTCTAAAGTCCTTACACTGGCTCCCTGTAGCTCAGAGAATAGACTTTAAAATACTTCTGTTAGTCTATAAATAGCTGAATGGCTTAGCACCAAAATATATTACAGACTTGTTGTCAGTGTATCAACCACCGAGACCTCTCAGGTCTTCTGGCTCAAATCTACTCTGCATACCCGGAACCAGAACCAAACACGGAGAAGCAGCTTTTAGTTCTTATGCTCCACTAATCTGGAATAAACTGCCAGAAAACTGTAAAAGCACCGAAACCCTAAATTGCTTTAAATCAAGATTAAAAACAGCCTTTGACTGTGCCTTCTAAACATTATTAGTTACATTTTCAGTTCAATTTTCTTTCATTTTCTTATCCGTCATTCTATTCTATTCTCTTTATTATTATTATTTTTTAATTACCTCTGTTGTTTGATTTTCTGTATCATTGTAATGTTTTTCCTTGTGTACAGCGCCTTGAGTGCCTTGTTGCTGAAAAGCGCTATATAAATAAACTTGACTTGACTTGAAAGTTATTCACGAAGCATCGTAGGCCTTAAGAGAGCACCTAAAGTGAACAAATGTTCAGAGTAGGGAAGAGGACTTCTATTTAGCCTAAGAGTTTTTTAAGCAGAGAAGATGGTGGAAAGACAGAGAGAAAGGAGAGATATTCTCTGAAAAATGAACCACAGTGAATTAATAAAACGCTACCGGCTCGATCTTGAAGGGATCCACCCCCTAAACAGTAGAGTAAATGAGCACATAAACTTTTATATAATTCATACAATTATTAATATAGAGATAAGATAAAAGAGTTTCAGCAGCACGACGGTAAAGGTGAACCTCTAGTAAGGAAGGAAAAATTTATTATAGAAAATATTATGAATAACCATCAATAACCATGAATAAAAAGTGAAAAAATGCACAAACAATATAGTACAGAAGAATTTCAACATTATTTACAGACTGTAAAATGCTTTTATAAATAAACATTTTGAAAAATTTTGAAAAACATGTATACATAAATACACATACTAGACAAGATAATGTACAATAATATAAACAGTGACCTGCGATGGACTGGTGACCTGTCCAGGGTGTACCCTGCCTCTCGCCCATAGACTGCTGTAGATAAGCACCATCTTCCCCGTGACCCTCTATGGGAGAAGAAGTAGAAAATGAATGACTGATGATGACTGATAATCTAAACACTATATCCAAAGAACATGTAAATGAGATGAATAAGTATTTGCTGTATTGTACATGATGCCAGCAGCCTAAGCATAAATGGTCGTCTACAACCCTCCCCGTCTGTGGAGACGTTCTCTGGTGTGCTGCTATCTCCTTTCTAGCTTCTGATTGCAGCAGGAACCAGAGCTGCTCACAGTCCAGGCTGGAGCAGAGGGAACGACGCATTGATCTGGTTGCTGATAGCTTCTCGGTCCTTAACAATGGATTTGAAGTAGCAACTAAATATGCTAGTATATGTAAACAGGCTGTTCCTTTAGGTAGTCTCACTATCGTTGAAAGATGAAGGGACTGTCGTGATTATATTGTCCTATTTAAGCTGTACAAGTTGAATTCTCCCATGTTTTTACAGGTGTTTGTTTACATGTAAAACTGCAGTTCTTGTTAAATGACAGTGGCTTATCAAAAAATGAGAATATTGTAAAATAGTTAAGTTTTGAAAACTCATGGTGTTAAAACCCTCATCAGCTAATTAACTCAAAACATCTGCAAAGGTTTTATTGAACCTCTAGATCAAAGGTGTCCAAAGTGTTGGCCTGAGGGCCATTTGGGGGCCCTTGGACAGATTAGGGCAAAATTATTACAGACAAATTCAAATCTTCTTACAAGGGCAAATGTTAGGTACATAAAGTATTAATCTTTTAACAAATACGCTTTTTGCATTCTCTTTTATTTTGTAGTAAATAGGACCACATCCAGTGTCTTTTTCTCAAAAGCAAATTTAGGTGCAGTCAAGTTTACTTTTAATTCATTTGTTAAACATTTTCCAAGAAAGAGTGACCCAAATCCTGTACTTGTTTCAGAGAATAAACTAAATTTTTTCAAAATCGATCTCAAAAGAATTTGCAAACTGGATACCTATTTTCTAACAAGGCAAATTGGCAAAAGCCGTTTTAAATTGTTGATTCTACAATGATTAACACATTCCTTTCCAATACCAAATTGGGCAACTTCAGTTCTTAAGTCAAAATATTGCATGCTATGTTTATTATTAGTTTACAATATAATTTTGTGATTTTTAGTTAGACGTAAAGTTTGGACACCACTGCTCTAGATGGGCCAGTAGGCTGCATAATCATGGGGAAAACTGCTGACTTGACAGCTGTCCAGAAGACGGTCTTTGAAACCCTCCACATACATTAGTTTTAGAACCCCTTTCTCCTTTAAGGTTTTTCTCTATGTTTACGACTATTTACATTGTATGTAGTTTCTCACGGAAAGCATCCAAACTGTGAATGAACACATGGAATTATGTAACAAACAAACAAATTGTAAAACAACTTTAAATATGTTATATTTTAGATTCCTTAAAGTAGTTGCCCTTTCTGAAGAATCTAAAATAATAAAATGTTAAGAGTTATTTTACACTTTTTGTTTACTATATAATTCCATGTGTGTTCATTCATAGCTGTGTTGCCTTTGGTGTAAATAGTCATGAAAATAAAGAGACCCATTAAGTGAGAAAGTGTATCTAAAACTTCTTACTGGTAGTGTCAAACCTTCATGCACTGATACGCTGGTTGGTAGGCAACTTGGACACGTCAACATGTGGTGGTGGGGACTGGAATCAAACCCGCAACTCTCAGATTGAATGACTGCTGCATATTCTTTTTAGCCTCAGCCACCCAAGTTAGGCCAGTAATTAATGCAAATTGAACAGTCATTGGTTGTAAGAATTGGGTGGATGAGGTCTGTTGAGCTGCTCGGGTTGCAAGGCTGCCACTCTTAGCTTAAGGAAGGCTTTACCTTAATTAGAGTGACAGGTAGCACCTCTGCCATTCAGGGTCGCAAATATCTCTAAACATTTTCTGTCTTTTAGGCTAGGGAAAACTGTCGTAACCTTACAGCCAGCTGTCCAGCAGTGAGCAGCAGCAGTTAGCAGGAGAGGCAGTGTTACTTTCTGCTTTACACAGCAGCAGAAAACTCTGGGCACTTTCTCTGGCATCTCAGTAAAACGACTTTAAGTCGCAGGGACCCAATGAGGCGGTTTTTGGCAGTTAGGAAGCTCTAGTTTAAAATCTTATTAGAACTTAATAGTTACCAGCTCATACTTAGTAAATGTACAGTTGTGACAATGCAAGAAAACCACACTCATATTGACTTCTATAACTGTTAATAACAATGGAATCTATAGGGGCATGAAACACCTGGAAGACCAAAAATCTTTAGATCATCAGGGTGATACCATTTTAGATCTTCCCATAAAAAGACCTGAAACTTTAAACAGAAAAACAGCGAGACCCACATCTCAGATTAATCATCATAAGTTAAATACTACCTGTTGCCCACTAGGAACACTGTGCTTCTTGATGTCTAACATTAAACCTCTAAATAATTATTACAAGTTGTCACATTTTTTAATGTTTGTTAACCTTTTGTCTTTATTTTTTAAGATTGAATCTACATGCTTTGGTCCATGTGGCACCATAAAAGTTGTAATCTTAAACTGTTTATATCCTGCAGTTATAAATACAATTTCATTTATTCACAGATGAAGAGGGACGGTTATGATTGGCTTCTTGTTTAAAGTCATGCTTATTCAGTCAGTTTCCTCTGAGACCCTGAGAAGTTGTGGCATCATTTGCAGTTTGATAAACTAGCCTAAATTAGAAGCCAGTGATTTGCTTTTTCCCCAACATATTATGCATTCATCTTCTATTTTAACGGAGTGATGGTGATGTGGCATTTTGAAAGGCTGTGAAAGTAGCGAGGCTGCACGCACAGCATAAACCCCCAGGGGTCCCCTCTCCTTAATGCTGGGTAGGGGGGCTCTCTGCTTCACACAGCCTGCTCATTGACACTCTAAGCTTGTTCCTCAGGGATAACACAGCTGTCTAAAATGCTGCTCTATTTTTGCATACTTTGCCCACATAATTTCGTCTTCCCGTACACAGTCAGCAGTTTGTCAGTATACTTTGTTTATTCCATGTGATTGACAGGGAGAATTATTTTCACCTTGTAATCGAAGTGAGGAGAATAAAAAGACTGAAGTGGTGGGGCTGGCGGTCTTCTTTCGACTGGTACCATGGCTGCCTGTCACTCGGCTTTTATCATTGAAATTGGAGTTTATCTTTTACAAGCTTAAGTAGAATGTTTTTGTTTTTCAAGCGATTATTAGCATCCTCCTTAGCAGCCATCTCTGGCTGATGAAACGAGCACATCAAACGCTGTTTCGCGCTAACGAAGCAGCACAGGCTGGCTGGCTCCTGCCTTTACTGTGAGGCACCTGCTTAAGTGACAGAACGGCAACAAAGTGCCCCCCGCCTCAAGAGGTCCGTCTTTACCCCAGTGGAGTGGGTAGCACAATGGAGCAGGGAAGTGGTCCCGGCTTTTAGCCACGTGCCAGCTTGTGTTTAAAAACACACAGGCGCAACAGAGCCCAGTGAAGCAAGAAGGGGAGGACGTTAGAAGGACAAGAGAAGGGGGGAGTGGGGGGCCAGTGGTTGACACCTGTTTGTTCTTGAGCTTGTTTCTCTATATTAAACACCCTTACTATAGATGTCAGAAGAGGATGTAGAGTGAAAACTGGCACACAAGGGATACAAATGCGCAGGTGTGCATGCAGATGAAGGTTCAGGGGTTTTGTTGTTTATGGGACTTGCCCATGAAAGGTCAGATTGATATTCAGTTTCCTACTGACTCTAGAAGGTGGAAGGTATTCTTACAATTACACTGAGTTGCATTGGCTTATTTAGCTGATGAGAATCGAACCTGTTTCTGATGGATTATTGTGCTGGGATTGTATACCATTTACTTCTGTAGTGAGAAAAACCACCCATGAAGATCTGAAAATTAGAAAAAGCAAAAAAATGGTTATAGCAAATGGGACCATTGGAAGAGATGCAGTGATCAGGCTTTCACTGACTGAGGAATATAGAAAGTTATTATTTTATTTATCATTACCATGAAAATTAATTATAATGTGAAGAACTGGTCACCCTGTGATTAAAATAGTTAACTAACTGATGTGTATGTTTTATTTTTAGAGCATTATTTGTTTATGTGCTGATACATTTATACAACAAAAGGTTGCGCAGTCTTCCAATACTTTTTACCATCATTATGACAAAACAAAATATTGTGACCAAAATGTAGGTGTATGTTGCCATATTGCAATTTAGATATGATATGACAATTTAGACTTCATTTCTAAGACCTTTAACAGATACCAGCCTATTTGTGTATACTTTTTTTAATGTAACAATTAAATGTGGATTTGAAAATAAATTAAAGTGGCGCAAATTAATAAATTAATTTTGGGGGTAGTTGTTTTGTTAAATATAAATTTAAACAGTTGCTAGATTATCCCCTTTTCAGCAGCAACGCGTCTCTAACCTTTATTTGATTGTTCTTTTTTCTTCTACTGAAGTCAGAACACATCATTCAAAGAGCATGATGTTTGTATATGCATTACTAGATTTAAACAAATGCACAGGAAGACTTAATGAAGATATCAATGTTTCACCTAATGCCTCAACTTGTTCCTTCCTGTTTTGGTACTACACATGAACCTGCATGTGGTTTTTAGACTATTGAAGGGACTTGCCTGAGTTCTTTGTCTCTGCACTTGTTCATGACAGGTCGAAAACTGAGAAATAATGTCTGTTTTAGGTCAGTGAATGCACCATATTTGATGCTAACAGCTTCATACAGTATGAATGCTATTACTGAGGGAAGAAGACTCAAAGTAAGCTGTAGTCCATATTAGTAAGGTGATTAGGCCAAGGTATGAGGAGCTATTTAAAGGGGAACTATTTCAATCATATGTGCAGACGTGTCTGCAGTTCATATAGGCTATGAGAAAGTATAGAGAAGAAGACTTTCAGCAGGTAACAGGAAGGCTGAACTTACTGCACTAAAGTTGTTCGGTTATACCCATATGAAAGTTCCAACATGCTATGGAACATGTTGGATTTGCAAAGGTTAGCAACTTTTTGGAAATTTCAGAGTCAAGGTAAGGACGTACATTTTTGGAGGACATAAACTGAGATTGTAATGCAACCTGTGCTAACCATGCTCATCACTAAGAGGGTGAAGAATGATTAAAATGTCAACTCTGCAATCCTTTGGTCTTGGTCTTAAAATAGTGAAACTAGCTTTTACATCAACAGCTCACCCACACAGGGTGTGATCTTGCCTTTGCTCCTACTATAAATAATTAATGACGGTTCACTGCTGGGAAACTAGGAAAACTGTCGTGAACACTGTTCTTACGCCTTACCATAGTAAAGTTCTCTAGGAAAAATCTGCTAAAATCAGTACTGGCAGGTTGAAGCTTTATGAAAACCAGAGACTAAATAGTGGTCACAGAATTCTCATTGGTGCATGCCTCCAATTTTCTAGTGGTGACTTTGATTACTCACTAATGTTTTGAGTGTAATAAGAATAATGATATAATATAAATGTAAAGAGAATCAATAATGATGGTGATCCTCGGACTGTTTAAGATCTTTTAATACTCACAAAAAGTTTTGCAGATTTATGGATTTCGAGGAGTTTGTCTTGGATTAAAGAACTTGTTTCAGAACTTCTTCTTTTATCACTGGCCGTTTCCTCTTTTTGCTCATAGATTGAGAGTCGGTAAAAAAAATCTGTCTTCATTTTCTATTCTGTCAATTCTTGGACCATCCTACTAAAAGACCTCAAAAACTAGTTTGCATGCTGAGGTGTAATTGGTCCTCTTCCACTCTCTGTCTCTCTCTCAGCTCATGGCCCAGTGAACACGAGTGCTTGCACATTTGGGCTAATGATTTTGAATAGTGATTAAAATGAATTGAAAGTGTGCTACTTCTGCAGTATCTGGACCCCTCCACCATTAGGGGCTTTCTTCCTCTCTCGCCATCTCTTTTTCTCTTTGTGTATCATCAGCGTTAGTCAGACAGGGCTTTGAGAAGAGGCCTGGGGTAGGCTTTCATGAGCACAGGCTCAAAGATTTCCCCATTTCTTGTAATCATGGACACCACTCTTCCAGCACTTTCACTGTCGTCTTCTGGCTCCTCAAAGGTGGCTTTGATTCTTTCTCATCCTACACCCAGGCCAGATAGTGTCACATTGCATTTTTCCATTTCTCTTGTTCACCCCCTTACTTGCCCTTCTTTCTCTTCCTCAAAGCCAAACTAGCAAGTGTCTCAATATTTATTGTCCCTGGATTATGAGCTGATTTAGCACTGTTCTTTTTAGAGCGGACTAATGCCAGGACCCTTCTACTTCCACTGTCTGCCCTCTCCCAGTTAGCCTCAATCCACCTTTTTTTATCATCATCCTCATTTTGTGTTTTTCCTGTTTTGCTGTATTAAATGAATTATGCAGTAGGCAGGAAAATGGGGATTAAAGAGGAGCTAAAGCCAGCGCCGACTTCTGTGGCGCACAGCTCCACACGGTCTCTCTCAGGACCACAAACTCATCAAGGTTACGAGCGAACGCAGCATTTCAGCTTTCCAGCATTTCTCTCAGTTGTGCATCCGTAGCACTCTGTCCTGCATCATCCCTGTTGCGGTCTACTCATTTTTGTTGTTTTCAGATTACATTTTTTTATTATTGAATTAGAAAAATATTTTTTTACACAATGAAATGGCATTTTGTATGTGTTTCTAAACCTCTTTTCGCAGCATAAAACGGCTGAATAGCCTGATCTACATATTTTATTTATTATTACGATAGCATTGAATATTATGATGACAATATAGATTATGAATAACCCCATGTTTTCCTCATTCTTCCTCCTTTTTTTCCATCATTGTGACATTCCCACAACTTACCATGAGCTTCAGCTTCTCAGCCACTAAAATATGCATCAGGATTTGGGATTAAGGGCAGCAATATCCTACTAAATATCAATCCTGTGCGATTGTGATATTGGACTAATTAAAATTGCGATGATGGCTGCGATTTGATACATAGTGCAGCTCTAAATAAGATTTTGGATGGGCATGACAGGGGCAGTATAATAGACCTTAATTAAAAAAAACCTGGTTTCGGGCACAGCGCTGGTGGTATAGGGGTTTAAGTGTGCAATCCCTGTATGGAGGTCTTGGTCCTCGACGCAGCCGTCCCTGGTTTGAGTCCTGGCCCTGGCGAGATTTGACGCATGTCTTCCCTTTCTCTCCATCCACATTTCCTGTCTGCAGACTTTCAGATAAAATATACTGGAAAAATAAAGGCCACTAGTGTCACAAACAAAATCTAAAAAACAAAACAAAACAAAACAAAAAAACAAATACCTGGTACTAGAGTATTAATAAAAAAATAAAACAGAATGTATACAATTTTAATATTAATTATCTCCCCAGTTTTTTTGCTTATCAAACACAGTCATATGCCTTTTGTCACGATCTGCCATTTTGGACTTTGTTTTGGTTTTGTGTTTTGTTTACTTTTCAGTTAGGTGTTTCTATTCCTTTGGGTTTAATAGTTATGTTTGTTTATTCCTTCTGTTACCCTGATGTTAGTTTTGTTCTCTCTCCTGCCCCCTAGTTTTAGTAGCTCTTTCTCCCCTCGCCCATAGTTCCCTTGGTGGTTGCTTTCTTGTTTATTAATTAGAATGGTTTTCTCCTTTGGTTATTATTATTATTATTAGAACAGTTTTCTTGGCTTCTTTGGGTTTTCTAGTTTAGTTTCTCGCTTAGTGTTTCTGTGCTTGTTTACTGTTAGGTTATTTGTTCGTGCTGCATTCTTCTAGTTTATTAGTTCCCCTTTTCCCTTTGGCCTAAGACCCCTTTTTGTTATTATTTACCTAGTTGCATGTTCCCCTTATGATTAGTTGTTCTTTCCCAGCCTAGCTCTTTAGTATAGTTCTTCATGTCACTGCTTTGTCTAGTTAGTGTTCCTTCTAGATTTAGCTTTGTGTTTTATGTTAGGGTTTATATTATATAGGGTTCCTTAGGTCTGTTTTCCATTAGTTTAGCTTTTCCCAATCCCCTGTTTAGTCCTTCCTAGAATTACTATTCATGTTCCCTAGAGTTGTCTTTAGTTTAGTTTAGTTTTCCCCTCCTGTCTCTGTGTTCTCTAGCTCCAGTTTCCATAGTAACATATTCCCTCAGTTCCCTGCAGCCTGGTCCACACCTGTTTTCATGTTTCTTCTGATTACCTGCCTCCCTGTCTCATTGGTTCATACTCCACTTCCCTCAGCTTATGAGCTCTCTAGTTTTCATTGTTCCCCGCTGGGTCCTTACGTTATCAACCCTTGCTATCTTCCCGAGTTTCTCCTTGTAGTTCGTTTTCTGTTTTGCCTCCTGAACTTGTGCATTGGAGAACCTGCCTGTACTCTGCCTGCCTGCCTTCTCTAAGTCCACCTTCAGTTTCATTATTCAACTTCATCTACTTACCTTTCGGCCTCCTTGCCATGTTCTACATCCCGATCCTGCCTCCAAACCCACAACATTGACACCTTTTTGCCATTGTGCACTTTATAAAGTAACACAAGAGAAACAAGCTGATATTGTCCGTCCTGTCTTCATCCATCTCAGTGTGGTTTGGCTCGTCCTGTTTTGTGGATGAGCCAAACCACACTGAGATGGATGAAGACAGGACAGACTGAATGATGGTCATCTTCTACACTGCCATCATTCAGTCTGTCCTGTCTTCATCCATCTCAGTGTGGTTTGGCTCATCCACAAAACAGGACAGGTCCAGACTGCAACAAATAATCAGGACCGCACAGAGAATAATCAGAGCTGACCTTCCCTCCATCCAGGACTTATACAGGTCTAGGGTCAAGAAAAGAGCTGCTAAAATCTCTGCCGACCCCACACACCCTGCACATAAACTGTTTAGAGTTTTACCTTCAGGCCGCCGCTACAGAGCACTGTTCACTAAAACCAGCCGCCACAGAGACAGTTTCTTCCCCCAGGCTGTTTCTCTGATGAACATTCAATAGAGTACCAAACAACAGCATACAGATGTTGCAAATGCACCTTTTTTATTAGATATGTGTAAATTGTAAATTGTAAATTGTAAATTTCTATATTCTGTAATGCAAAAACAGAACAAAAGAGCAAAGTGTACAGGAGCCAAATTCCTTGTTTTTATGTACGAACTTGGCAATAAAGCTGATTCTGATTCTGATATTTGCTGCTTATTTAGGGTGTATTCACACTTGTCACTTTTGGTCCACTTTAAACGGACCAGAGTTCGTTTCCCTCCTTGGTCCGGACCTTTTGTGCAGGTGTGAATACATTCAAGCGAACCCTGGTCTGGACCAAACAACCGGACCGAGACCCACTTTTTGACGTGGTCTCTGTCCGCTTCCAAACGGACTCTGGTGCAGTTCGCTTATGGTCTGAATACAAACCGGCCCCGATCCGAACCAACTACAAAAGGCGCACGTCTCTTTGGACATAAAAAGCAACCGTAGCCGGTAGCAAAGATGTGTGTTGTAAGGTAATCATACCTGATAAGCTGCGTGTTGCTTACCAACGCTACTGGCTTGTTGTGGGACACGTAGAGAACGTTAGCGTTCAGCACGCATTCTCCAACGGGGTTCCAAAATTATAAATGGAATGTCTCAAAGTCTGTGTTGAATGTGCTGCTCTTGACTCTCACAACAATATTGCAGCTGTAATAACGGCACAAATATGCAGAACAGAGGTGCTGCACGAAAACAGCTATTTTCCTAAATTTCCGGGTCTGTGCTCTGTCCCGCCCCCGTCATTTCTGTCAAATGGCTTTGTTTACAAGTAATAGTTCACTTGCAAAAAGTACAATGTGAAAACAAACCGCACCAAATGAAAAACAAGCGGAGCAAAGGACTTTCCTGGTGTGAATACACCCTTAGTCTGTGTAACGGTAGCCTGCAATCTACTGCTAAACAATCAGTAAGTACTTTTAGAAATGTAATTGACTTTAAAAGATGGATTGGTCATGCTCCCGACTGTCAATGTTTTTGTGATCAGCAATGTGTCCAAACAGCCAGATTTGTACACTACCCCTCCGCCACCTTTTGCTGCGCACTGCCAGTGATATTGTTACTCTATGAACTTGAGTCAATTTGGCATTTTTTCCGGCAACTCATCTGGCAACTGAACGTAGAAACAGTATTAATGTAACATTTTTGTAACCGTAACATTTTAAAACCTTAGTGTACCTTATCGCGGAGCTTGTTACACCTGTCGTTCTGATAGTAAAAATGTTTAAAAGTAAAGATATTAACTCTTATTGGAGTGCATAAAATATTCCATATTTAGGGCATTAAATAACGGTAAAATTATGCTTTACGGTCTAATTAGAGCTTCTGTTTTCATTAAAATACTCAACAAAAAAGAATATTTTTCGAAATTAGTATTAAAATTCACAATGCCTGCATGTTTTTGAAGAAATTTCTTTTTTTGGCTTTCAGTTAATGCCACAAAGATTTTTTTTGTTGCAGTTAACACAATGTTATTGGCAGAAAAGACAAAAACCTCCTTTGGATACATGTCTATCTAAATATCCAGCTGTTAGTGAAGAGCTTTTAACTAAATATTTCCTGTATGTCATTAAATTTACAGCCATATCATAAGAACTCAACAAAGTTTGGCAAATTAAATCAGAAGGGTGGATAAAGTGAAATTTTAGCAGAAACAACTTTATTCTTGGTTTTTGCCTCACTCCATTTCCTCATTTTTGTCCTCTGTTTGATTACTGATACTAGTTTGGGACTAGTGTGAGCAAATATAGCTTGAACCTCACATTATGTCATGTACAGTAAAAGAATAGTGTTTGTTTACACAGTCACTGGTGGCAGGAAAATAAATACTCCCCTTCCTCAATCAGACTATGTTTAGATATAAATAGGTTTTTAAAAGTGCAGTTTCCAATGTAGTGGAAATCTTTTCCTTTACTTATTGAGGAATGGATATGAGCTCCCCCTGATTGTAGAAATTAATGCTAATAATTGCTAAATATTTTAAAAATATTGTTTTTATATGTGTTAAAATAAACATCTGACATTAGGAAAACTTGACAAATATAAAGGAAATAAAATTTACTTTCATATATATTTTTGCAGATTGAGTTTGTATTTAATTTTATTTTATGAACCAAGCAAAGTACTAACAGCACAGCTCCAGCTGAGGCCCTCATATGCACTTATGAGCAGTCGACTATAAGGTTTTATCATTTGTCAGCAGTTCAATATTTATAAACCACATAACTGAAATACCAGTGAACTGATAGACTTATCTGCTCTGTTTTAACTGTTGACACCAATAATCTAAAGTAAAGCTAAAAGAAATTCTAAAACTACCAATAGCCTTATTTTTTAAAGGGTCTTGAGTTGTTTCACTTGTCAATCAGTTCCTTTTTGTTTTTCTTTTTTGTTTGTTGAGTGTAAATTGGAAACCTCGGAACATGACAGTCTTAATTGATCTCATTAACGTGGAACATAGAACGTGAAAGAACATCATGTAGCTCAGATGACCACAGGTTATTTTGTCACTCAGTCAGTCAAAAACATGGGAGGGTTTAGGAGAAGAGTAATGGTGCCAGTCTTAGTCTATCAAAACACAAGGCCTACAAAAATGACATGAAGGTCTGTTACGTTGCAAAATAACACTGAATGTATTTGTCTCTTTTTCAAGCTGCTTTAATTAGATCAGCAACCAAGTTAAATTGATGTCAGTTGATGAGATTATGGACAAAAATTTTAATTCTTACTCTGAATTACTAAAACTAAGTAAAGATGTGTAGTGTAGAGCTTAAAACTACATTAGATTATATTAATAAAACAAAATCAATTTGTGCATTTATCAAAACCAACCTAAAGTTTAAGGTTTCTGCGGGGTCTTTGATTATCTCAATTTTAAGACTTTAAGTCTTAAATAAGCAAAGATTTACCATACAAGGTCTTAGATATTCCTTAGTAAAGTCTTACATTTGTATATTTGCACATATATTGCTTCTTCTGTTGCCTTTTTTAAAAATTCCATATCTCACGTGCTGCAATTTATTAATGTTTGACAAAATTACAGAGCCCTTAATAAAGGGCAATAGGCAGCCCTGTAAAATTTAATTTGTAAAGGTCTGAAAAGGGTCTTTAAAGTGTCTTAAAATTGAACTGAAACTTGCAGAAAGAATAAGAGTAAATGCTTTTCCTTTCACAGAAGCATTGTACATTAGACTCCCAAGAAAGCATGAAGAGATTTCTGTAAATTCTTAGGATTCAGAATTTATTTATAATCCACCCAGCTTTTTACCTAAAAATTTAAAAATTACTGAAAGGTAATAGCCATAGAAGTTAAGATTCAAATGCACCAAATGAATTGTTCCCACTAATTGTTGACTAGATAAAACAGTTTAAAACGGGTAAAAACAGACAAAATCAAAATAACACTAATAACTTTTCAACCCTTCGGTCTCTGGATGTGCGAGCACATCCGTCTCTCAGATTGGATGAACGTAGAGTCTTTGCACAAACAGCTGTCCGATCATCCTGGAATTTCTCCAAGAGTTGGAGGTGGCTGCTCTGTTCTTTCTCCTCAGGGCGTTGGATGTATGGATGATTACCACTTTGGATAACCACAAAACTGGTTTGCTAGTTTGAAGAGAGAAAAAAGATCTTACTGGGTCAACCTGAGGGCGCCTCCACAATGTTTGGAGAAAATTGTATTTTTAGACCAATTTTACAACTTCACTCAAAATTAACAAAAGGTAAAAACATAAGGGACACTCGTAAGCCATACAGATGTGTAAGAAAAAACACCTCTATGTCACTTCAGCCATAATTACGGTTTCCACATTCAGTCATTATTCTGTTATTATTTCATTAAATAAAATGCAGCAACAAGAATAACAATTGTCAGTATTTATTTATCAGTCAGTGTGGTAAACCATAAATTTTTTCAGAGATGTCTGGTTTTAAAATTTAACAAATCAAGAATACAAACCTTAATAAAACTGTTTTTCTCATGTTCGTGTAAATCAACTTTCACACCTTCCGTCAGGAGCGTCAGATAAACAAACTGGACTAAAGCGACCTGGAAAGGCCGAAGACAGCTCGGTTTTTAAAATACCAGGCTGCCACTGGTGTGGATAAGGGTTTGCTTGGACGAAATCTGCAGCCCTGCACCATTTGTAGTGACCTGCAAATCGTTTTTCGATCACCGTTCACATTTGTTGTATGCGTACATGGCTTGTTCTTGCTGTAAGGTATTTTTGTGGTAGTCTTTGTTTTGTCTTTTCTAATTCTATGTACATGCAAGTCCTTTAAAAAGGTAACAGAACAGTGAAGACTTCACCAAAATGACTGCAGTTATCCTTAGTCAGTATTAGCATTTGTTTTTGCTAGTTGTTATCAGACTGACCTCATAATCTGAATGTTCTCATCAATTTTGTAAACATTTACTGACCAGGTGAACATGTATTAGGTCTGTCTCAGTTTAAAACCTCTGCTCATGGTTAACTTTCAGTATTAGATGTTTTAATGTATCTTTCTCTGTATCTTTGAGTGCATGATTCCTGGTTCTAAATGCTGCTGTTGAAAAGCACTAGACATAACATCTCATATGTGTTTATTTGCAGGTGACACACGGTTGGTGATGTGTAAGCGCTGCATCTTGTGTTTTAGAATCAGTGTTAATTGGTGTCTGTGTAACTATTGCATCCCTGTTGTATTGTATACTAAAAATGATCCCAGGCAATCCTAGAGTGTAAACTGATTTACATTTTTACATTGTACTGTTTTTAAAAACATGTAAATTATTCATTTAGACCACATTTTATATCATGGTGCCAGGTATTTAGATGCTGTCGCAAGATTAGCATTTGGTTGCGGACGTTCTTACTCAGCCAGATTCCCCCTAGGTCACATGCCTAAACATGCAGGTAAACAGGACTATGGCATACATCTAAATGCTCTTCACCCACCACTCTGACCTACATCTCCTCAAAAAAAAAAGCCCCAACAAATTACTAAAAGTGCTTAAACCAGTTTCTAAAACAACAGTTAATTTGCATGGAACATATCTTGAAAGAACGCTGAAAGCAATGAAGCGTTACGATGCTTCCCTCAGGTTGCTTTTGGTGGCTGTTGTACCGTGTTGCAACTTGAGGAGAGTCAGGAGAAAGAGTGTCAAATCAACAGGAGTGACGTGGTTCTGCTGAAACCGAATCTCGTGGCAGCAATCACTAACTATCCTGGCAGTGAGCGACAGTGGAGATTGACTAGATCTGTGGAGTTTTGCGGCAATTTTTAAGAAATAGTTTTTTCTTTGTTTTTGTTTTTTTCAGAGGTGTACAGGATCAAGCTCCTAACACCACGGATATGGATATGCACCCACAAGGACAGCAACCAGGCGTGCCCGTATTTCAACCTCAGGTAACACAACATAGACTCACACAAACACAAGCTGTATAGTTGTAAAGTTCTCAGATAATTTTTAGTCCATTGTTGGCTCATTTGTTGGCCTGGATTTTGGCCACACAAGATTTACAGTACTGTTAGGCTGAAGAATAATTTAGTTTTTCACATCTGTTTATAAATATGTTGTATTTCATGGGAAGCCAACCATATCATTTGTTTTTCCTTGTGCTTTGATGTGAATGTACGTAGCACAGAAATCCTACATTTTAGCGCCACAGTGTCCTCTTTATGAGACCATGGATTACATTCAAAGTTTTAAATTATTAAGCAAGGTCAGGAGTTGGTGGCTTAAAAATGTTGCTGTGAGCCAGATTGCCTCAATGAGATTGTGAGTTTATAGAAAACTGACTGATATGTGCTTGAACGTCTGAGCAGGGAGTAAACAACATATTTCACCTTGCTGTTTATTCTACGAGAACCTGGGTCTTTTAAAGGGACAGTTCAGGTTTTTTGAAGTGGGGTTCAGATGAGAGTTTACAGCTAGTCAACTACAGTTTGTTGTCTGCATTGGATAAGTCATTTAGGGCATTTCATACCTTCGTACCTTTGGTCCAGATCAGATGATTGTTGTTAACTTGTAACTTTTTCAGGTGGTTCGGTTTATTTTTTCACACAGAGAAAACTCCAGACTTACCAAAATCTCTCACTGCGAACCACGTTTGGGCTTTATGCTTTATGAAAAAGACATAGTTTCATTACAAACCTTCTTCCTTAGTCAAATAACTTATTTGAACCTTTATTGTCCTTATAATAATATTTCGAATCTGCAGTTCAGACCCAAAAGAAATGCAGGTATTGGTATTGGCGAGGAAAAAAATTGACTGGTGCGTCTTTAATTTTAGGCATACTTAGGTAATGAACTAATATTATTTTACAGAGTTTATCATTTGCTGCTTTATGATGAGATGCTCCTTCCTCCATTTGAAGACATTTTAAACACTAAATATGCTGTTTTTTTTTTCTCTGCATCAGTGAAGATGCACCCTTCAGTCTCATCACGCCACGCACCCCTATAGCCCGCTTGTGAGATAGACGGCGGCGGATAAATGTTGAGTTGTTGGTATTGATCAGAGCTCAGGAGGTTGGCAGAGCCTGGCCTTCCTGCGTGCCTCTTTCTGTTCGATACGACTCAAGCTCGTTCTGTGCAGATGTGGTCATTGCTGGGTTTTAATACCGCCCTCGAACATCAGGCACATTGATTTCTTTGCAGGAGGATGTTTTTGCCTCTATAAGTATTGAATAGACTTTAAACAAAGAGGTTCATCCATATGCCCCAGAGTAAATGTGGGCTCTTTTTGGGAAAAAAAAAAAAAACACAGCAGCTCTCTAAAAATAGGCCAGTACTAGTTGTTGTTTTTCCTGCATATGCAAGGGCATGGCAGCATTAACACTAGAATTGCCAAGAGTGTTCATTTATTTTAAGATTTGTAATTGCAAAATTAAGGATAATTGGGTTGCACACAGAAGAACTGCAGATAAAAGCTCTAATAATTAATTTGACTTTGGCAACACTCCCCCTACGCAAACACCAAAACAGGGGATTTTTTTCCCTCACTGATCTCCCAGAAGTTGATTATAGTTTATTGTTCTGACTTAATGATTTCTCTCCCTGGTTTTCAATCTATTTCTAGCAGTTTACATCAGTGTTAATTCCAGGCTGACTTGTTTTTGCTCTAGGTTTGAAAAGCATCGGGAACTTCTCTGTTGCATCATGTTTTTTTTTCACTTTCGCATAGCATGTTTGAACCGATTTCACATTTAATGGAAGATGGAGAGGAGGAGAGAAAAAGTTGGATTATGTAGGTGATCGTCTAAGCAGCATCCAGATGGGTGCCTTTCAACAAGTCCTGTATCTGTTTCACACTTTCCTAAGGTTCAGTTTTCTTGGCAGCCAGGAAAAAAAGGAGGAAAAATCACACCAGCCTCCTCCTGAAGAAATCTGAATTGTATATGTGATGAAGGATACTCCATATCGCTTGCAATATAATTTCCCTTGGTCCCGGAGGTATGATGCATATGCATAAGTTAAATGGGATGAGCCGCTAAGATGTGCATTTTTAATGGTGCATTTGCTCTTGAGTGAGTGGGAGGATTTCCGAGAAGGCCCCTCAGATCAGATTTCAGCCGTCACTGCACAGTTTGACAGACACAGATCTGACTGGAAGGAAGCACTGAGACAAGGCGCTGTGGTTGTGGAAGCCGATTGGAGAGGAGAAGAATGAGAAGCACCTTTGGGGTGATTCCTGCTGGTTTCGCTGCCTGGCTCACTGGCTGAGGATGAATATTGCATGGTGCCCGCTCAAGGGGCTGGTGACTGGTGAGGGTGGGAGCTATCCCTTCCCTTGCTGCCAGTTGCTGTACACATCTCTTCATGTTTGCTCCCCCTCTTTGTCACTGGCATTCAATCAAAACTAGTTTGCTGGATGGTACGTACTATGAAGATTGATGTAATGTAAAATTTGATATATTTCTTTTGTGGTTTATAATGCAGCATCCAGGAGCAGGTACTTTGATGTACTTCTTTTGAGTTTAGCAAAAATCAGCTGCAGGTTTGAACATGTAGTATGCATCAGTGCATAGATGGGGATAATCTAGTAATAACATAATTTTCTGTTACATTTAAAATTGCTACCTCTATAAAAGAACCAATAGCACATTTCTTTCTGTTTTCAATGTTACAGTCCTTAGAATGAAAAATCATAGGGTGTCAAAATCTGAACCTCGACCCAATTTAAAAATGTGTTGGCCCGAAAAACCATGATCTCTGGGTTTTTACTGTAGGTTCTCGTCCAAAAAGGAGAAATTACAGTTTTGATACTAAATAAGAACTGCCATTTAATAAGTTAGTTAATATGAACTGCCTGTTTTGTAATAGTAAACTTCTCAAAAAACTTACAGATAATAACCAAGTTAAAAAACAAATAACTCATCAAAATACTTATTTACCACGTAAAGAAAACTGGTATTCCATAGTTATAGCAAAGAATACATTTTTCTCTTTCAAAAAAGAGCCTTTTATGTCCATTTTTTGCTATCCATGTAAAGCAGGGATAGGGACTGGATTTTTTATTATTAGTTGAAATGTTATTCAGGTCTACATATTAAATAGCGTAATATAGTGTACAAATGTTGCTTTGATGAGTTTTTGTCTTGTACTGCTAGCAAGACTACCACAAGATTTTAAGGCACCAATTTGCCAGCCACCATAAAATGTTCCTTTTGGCAATGTCTCTTCATTTTTGATGTAATTGTGAGTAGGGTCCTTCACTCAAGGACTGAAATTTCATTCCCACATGGTCAATTGACCCATTAGTATAAAATAATAGGACTGAGATGTCATGGAAAGTAACGTACTTGGTCATGACGCAGTTGAACACTGTGAATACCGACCCATTGTAGTCAGTATACACACATGATGCTGAACGGGAGTGCATCAAAAGTGGCACACATACAGTTCATGGCAATAACATCTCAGGACTTCATGGCCTACACAATCACCTTTTTTCCTCAGGATTAGACACATTGTTTCTCAAAACTGCAGCCTACATAAGTAAGACTGGGTAACTGTTAGCTGCTAATGACATTAAGGATTACGTCTGCCTTTTAGCTTTCTATCAGCACTAAACTAAAGGGCTATTTTACAGTTTTTGGGTCCCTCTTCTGCAGTTGTGGTAGTATTTCATAAAAATAAATACTGTTTGAGTGGTCAACCCTACACAGATGGTTGGAGATTTACGAACCTTAGATTGAGACAAGCATGAAAACCACAATAAATAGTTGGCAAACTTAGATTAAAGTATTCTAAACAGATTGCAGAATATTTAAAAACAGTTTGTAACCCAAAAGGAAAAATAAGGAAAAGCGATTGTTAGTTTTCACAAACTCTTCTCCTGTTCTCTGGAATCCAATATTGTGTATGGTTTCGCCCCTTGAGCTGGACGGATTATTACACCTTTAATAACAATGTTTTTTTTGTGGAGCCAGAGTGTTTTATAGTATTTCTATAAAAAGGGCTACAAACATATTTTCCAACTTGAAGCTGTGCCTTTTTAACAGTTTTATATAACAAGACATATTGCAAGTCTTGAGGTTTTAAGTCTACAGATTTTATAAACATTTTTTAAAGCCAAATTTCCAAATCTCTTAAAATACTAGTTTCTTGTACAAATTTAGAATTTAAATTAAGGCTGGTATGTTGTGGACGAGCACCGAGTTGCCTCTTTGTCTGCCCATATAAGGCAGCACCTCTCTGCTGCTGCTGGACTTTATGTGGCAGCTACTGGCACTACTGGGCTGTCACATCACACCCTCTCCCCTCTGGTGCTTGTCCCCCACCACCCCACACCATATTTCACTCTTGTGCATCCACTCTTCCACTCTCCATGTGTCTTGTCAGTTGTGTTTGGCAGTGGTGTCATTATTGGGCAGCTCGTATCACACATCTGAGCTGTCTGTCTGCTCCCTCTCTGTCTCTCTCTCCCGTCTCCATCAGTTCCCCTGCCTCCGACTTAACCCATGGCGGTTTTGTGTACCCTTTCCCTCACAGACGATACCCACAGTGCCTAGCACAACCTGCCACTTAATCGTCATCCATCACTGCTTGTCCACATCTCAAACCACAATGTGAGACGAGTAAGTACATCTCATGATACAAACCAGAGATTTAAGACGACAGAAACTTTTAGAAAAATTGCTCCAGCACCAGCTTCACAAAACAAAAGGTCTCTATTTGATAACAAAAACTCTTCTTTGAAACTTTAGGCTTATATGCAGGCTTCAGTCTAAGTTTCATCCATTCTTCCTCTTAGCAGGACAGCATGAGTTTGAATTAGGGCTGCAACTAACAATTAACATTTTTGATTAACAACTAATTTTAGATTAACGTTGATTTTAAACGATTTATTTCCTCCCATCAGGGCTATATTTATATTTCTTTTTGCATTCCACAAATTAAAATCTAAACGTTTTGCATTCCAAAATATAAAATATATATGTATGAAATGCCACCTTCAGCATGACAAAAAAATAAATAAATTAGGCTTTTGTTATGTTTACAAATAAAAAACCCTAAATGTTCAGAATGTCAAATGTTATGTGACTCAACTAGAAATAATAAAAAAAAGATCTTAGTACAGAATGCATCTCCAAAGGATAAACATCTTCAGAATTGAAAACTAGAAACTAACTTTTGGAATGACAGTTAAAAGTCTTCTTTAAGTGTTTTTATCATTTATTACTTGTGGTTGTTAAAATTTGATTTATTTAGATATTCACATTATCTACACAATTAAATGTGATTAAAGAGAGATGTAGTTAAATTAATTTAGATTTCTGCATGAACACATGCTGACAAATGCAGCGCAAAAACAGAAGACAACTAGCTTTCAGACAGCATGTTTAACTTTAGATCATGCGACATATAAAAAACAAACAAAAACAAATGACTTACGGTGAGGTTTGTTGTTTTTCTGGCTCGGTATCAGCCTGTGAAACTCTGCTGCCCTCCAGCATTCTGCTGCTGCAGTTCGCAACAAAACGTTCAGAGCGTCCAGACCGCCGTTTATCTCTTACCTTGAAGTACTTACTTACTTCCAGATTACCAAAACTTTATAGCCCGCCTCTTTAGGGAGTAATCAGATGTTCCGTCCGCCATGTTTGTTTTGAAATATTAGCGCAGTCTGTAGTTTGGCAATGAAGGTTGACAAACTGCAGACTCGATTAAAGGTACAGACACATACAGACGTACTGCAGGGAAGGGACTTACTTCATGCACCGCACTTTAGGGGAAAACTCTTGTAACTTAAGTTTGGATTGTTAGGAAAATGAAAAAATGAAATCTTTAAAATAAAATGTCAACAAATTTTGTAGTCAACTTCATCGATGATGTTGACAAATCTCCGCAGCCCTAGTTTCTATGGACTGATGAGCGGATTATAAAATGTGACACAAAGACAGGCGCCGATAAGAACAGCGGTCTGCTACTGTCTAAACTCTGAGATTTTAAACTCAATACAAATACCCAGGTAAGGTTGATGCCTAATATTAAAGAATAACGTTTAAAAAACGAAAGCAACAACAACAAAGGGCTCCAGCCTACCTTCTCTGAATTAACCACATTGCTTTGCCCGTAAAAATATGTAGAGTACCACCACAAATATTAGGAGCACTTCACAGATCTCCAATCTTCAAAGATGGATATATTATTTGCAAAAATTTCAAATATACTTTGTTTTATTTTGCATTTAAGGCAGGATAAGATAGCTAGATAGAGTGCAGCTGATAATGTCTGATTGCTGGGGAGAGAGAGGTACAACTAAATACACTTTTTTCTTTTTCGTTTTTTTCCTGCTTTTTTGTGGGCATGATAATATCATACGGCTACACATGCATTTGGTGTTTGCACTTGCTTGAAAATAACCTTTAAATTCATATCCACCCTGTTGGCTTCCGCTTTAACCAAGATCGGGGCATAGTGAGAATACTAAGTGTATTTGAAGTGGCGCTTCAGTGTTCAGTTTCAGAGGCATCTCTGTGGTGTTTTTTTGAAACCACAGCTAACAGGCACCAGTTTGTAAAGCAGTTTTGGCTAGCTTCCTTGATAAATTGAGTGTACCTTTTTACGGGCTCATTGCGCATCCTTGGCATAGCTGTTGTCGGTGGCTCACTTGTTGGGTTATCTTTACAATGAATACATGAGAAAACGATTGTTCATGTGACTCGAGTCCCAGACGAGAGCGGGCTTTTGTTTTATCCCAATCTCTGGTCGTCACTCATACATTTTAAGGAGTAAAATGTTAAACTAATAAATTCCTTTTAGTTTTTCACAGTTGAGAAATTTTTAGACTTAAATTTAAACTTCATCCATAAATGAAGTTTCTCTTTTACTTTCTTCTATAAAATAAGGCTGGATGTTTTTGGTTTCAAAATGCCATCTATTGGGACAAAAAAAGGAAGTACCAGATAAGCAGTGGTCTCCAGAAAGCTTGTTTCGTGATGTTGCTGTTTCCCCTATGACTGTTCAGTGTTTGGTCAGGTCATAGTAATTATTAATTCATTCTTAGTTCTTAAAGATCCTATAGACTATATTGCTATTGTTTTATCCCAAACTATTTGGTTTTGTTGAGTGAATATAGCTCAAACCTGCAATATTATATTTATTTAAAACGTTTTTACAATTGCCACTTCAGTTCCTGAAATTAGCCTAAAAGGGCTAAGCTATTCAGACACATTTGTTACTAAGAACAAAAATGTTCCTGTAAAAACTTTAGATCCGACATATTATCCTTATATAAATGAATGCATTCCTTTTTTTATGGTGATATTTTATTTTGGACAGCTAGCTATTTTTCAATTTTAAATTTTTCTGTATGTCCACCAGATGGCGCAAGCTTTTCCCTATTTGACAAATGTCAGGTTTTACAGTTTTCTACAAGTGTGCTGTGCTACTGAAATAGGTGGTGTGTGAATGACTATTGATTATCATGA
The DNA here is from genome assembly GCF_021462225.1 of Girardinichthys multiradiatus. NCBI lineage: Eukaryota > Metazoa > Chordata > Actinopteri > Cyprinodontiformes > Goodeidae > Girardinichthys > Girardinichthys multiradiatus. Next base: position 11,439,769 of record NC_061802.1, on the reverse strand, counting down.
TAAATAATAATTTTCTCCATAACGATAAAAAATACAATACATTTTAATTGGCTTGGTTAAAGTAGGGGAAAATGTTTGCAGTGTTTTTTGGGAGCTGAAATTTTTTTGGTCTCATGATCTTGTATATTTCATTAATTTCACATTGTAGGAAATCTAATGATGCATCAAAACGAATGTTGCTGCAAACACTGATTGTATGGAACATGATTTCCACATAAAAAACATAGAAACTGCAAAACTGTGCTTCTGCCTCAGCATTTGTGTTTAGGGATGCAAACACTCTTTACTCATAGATGCAGTTCTGTTTGTGATGCCTAAAGATCGCTCACAGACTATTGTAAACACTCATATCCAGTTTAGTTTGTTTTAACAGGCATGACAAATTTTTCACCAGACTTTGTAAACAAATTCAACCAAGGAATGCTACAAGCCAACCCAGAACATGCTACAAACGTCGATTGTTTACCTGCTTAACAGGAATGTAATCCTTTATTTGTGACTGCCGTGTATTAATATCAGACTGGAATGCAAAAATTCATCCTTTATCTCTACCAACACGTCTTACTAACACGAAAAGAATGCTCTGTGTAACCCTCTGCACCTGATCCATCCAGACACTGACCCCTGCCTCATTCAGGGTCATTACTGTTTCCCTTTTTATATGTCTCTAAACGTGTGAGTGTGTGTGTGCGCTTGCTATGGCCTTGTCTTTCAGCTAGAAGCTTCTGATTGTGTGACGCTCGTGTGCGACAGATGAGACAGCCCGTCACTCAGGCCTGGCCTGGCTGCCCTTTGAAGGCCAGGCCAGAGGGCGAAGAGGTGCCGCAAATGGCCTGTGAAGTTTACATACACTGCCCACTGCTAAACAGATTAGCTCTAATGAAGTGTCTAATGTCGGGGCCGCTGGCTGACATAATCCTGCCTGGCAGCTCGGCCCCTTGGCTGCCAGAAAAGCCGCCCTCCCTCCAGCCCTCTTTTCCGCCCTCGCATGGCCTCTGCTGCCACCCAGGGTGACTCCACGCGGGGAGGTGCCCACTGTTAATCAGGCTGGACAGTGTGCGATCTGACATGCAAATGTAGGTCATTGCATATGTAAATGTGTGATTACGAAGCTGGCATGCCAAGACACATTAGCGAGACTGTGCTCTCAGCAGGCGGTTGTCACAGTGCTTTAGAAGCTCATGCTAACATTTGTCAAGCTACCACGCAGCGAATGAAAGCAATGCCCTCTTGTTGTCTCTTTCTTGTTCTTGCCTTCTCTCTCCTTTCTTTGAATTTATAAATCTTGATCTCACTCCTCTATAAAGGTCTTTTTATAGTATTAAAACGCACTGTCAAACAGCAGTGCTTTTTTATTGTGATTATTATAAATCTATATAGATTTGTTTTCCATCTCTTCTCTGATATTTAACTTTAAAACTAAACTGTATTTTCTTAAAGTACTTTGTGTTCCGGAAAGGTAATGAATTGCAGTTGTTTTGTAGAAGTAATGTTGAGGTCAGCAGAGGGTTTGTGCAGCGGCATCTGATAGCGGCTGTCAGTGACTCTTACACAGCGTGGAATGATGGTGGTGTCATGCTGAAAAATGCACACACCTCGGCGGTGTTAATTGGACACGGCATCTGATTGGTTCACGCCTCCTGATTTGGCTGTCAACTTAAAAAGAAAAAACTGTAAAATGCTGAAGAGGTACTACCCCCCCCCCCCCCCCCCCCCCCCTCTCACATTTACATATTTATTTATTTATTTTTTCTAAACATTTTTGATTGGTAAGTTTTGCCTTTTATATAGAAAGTTAATTGCTCTACATAATAGTTGCCAGTGTTTAATTATATGGTTACTGCTATTAATATTTTATGACATTTGCTGGTATCAGATGTTTTTGTCCTCACTCGACGCTAAAGGAAAGGACACGAGTTATTCCTCTGCCTCCAGCAGTCTAGCAGCTATTCCCAAGTTAAGCTAACTTTTAGTTGGATGTTTGTGGTCTTCTGACTGTTTTAGATTTTCTGTTTACCTTGTTCCCAACTTGTGAGATTCTTATAGTTTTTGTACTACTGAGAATGCAGTTTTTATACTGCATTCTTAGTCTGAACTTATAAAAACTTTGTTAGAATCCTAAACACCAGCAAATCTCTTGTTAGTCTGGGTTAAATTTGTGACCTCCTTCCCTCTCCGTCCTCCTTCCCTGTCTCCTAAGCCTCTCGCCCCTGAGCTGCTCCCACGGCCACGCTGGCAGAAGAACTGGTGACATGTGGCATCCTGATATCTGTCACCTTGTGTTTGCTCCCACCGACGCCTTTTTACGAGTTAACCAAAAGGCTGGAAAGGTCACGCCGTGTTCTCAGTGCAGTTTTCACACGTTTCATCCAGGGGCTGAGTTTATTTCTGAGTGTTTTTTTTTTATACTGGGATAGGTGAATGTCTCTTTTTATGCAACAGCTCATGTGTTAAAGCAAGATAAAGAGTTGTTTGGTGTTGGATCCCATGCCAGACTGTCAATGACACAACTAATAGAAGATGAACCCACTGAAATTAAATCCTGCTCTCTGAATGTTTAAAACAATCCACTTCTTTGGAACATGAGTCATTCACCTTCACTACAGGGTTTTTAACAGAGAACAGCACCGATAAGGCCAAGAGAAAATGATAGCTAAAGCGAGATAGAACAAAACCTGCTCATAGTGACAGTCAAATGTCTGGTAAAGAGTTGCAGGATTCTGGCTAAAAGATGGTTCTCATTTTGAGATCAAGTTTCTAATAAGCACATTTAATTTTATGGAAGTTTTGCAAAGAATGTTCTTCTTTAGTTTGGTCATCAAAGATGGGATTATTTAAAGATAAGGAACAAAGATCAATAAACAGTTCAGTGCAATAAATAATAAAAATAATTTAACAGAAAAAATCCTTTTGATGATTCTGTCTTATAAAAAAGCCAAAGTTTGTTGGTCCAGTAGCCTATTCTGTGATGAGCATCTCGAAGCAGCAGAGAGCAATCTTAGGACGCTGTCATTACACTGGACGAACCGTTAATGTTTGATCCTCTGACTGTTTTATTTAGACTACTTGTTGAGGATTGCAGTACTACAGAAATGATGCCGTTTATCTCTTTAGACATGTCCTAACATCACTTGCTTTGATTTATTAATGCTGTCTAAACAACATGTAGTGATTGTGAAAACTTCACACCTTCAGGAACGTATCTAATCTAATCTGTATCAGCAGGAATGGAGAATGTGAAGCATTTGAAGCTAAATATCTGATGGTAGTGAGACCAACAGTGACTAGGAACATTGGTGTTATGGTTTTAGCAGAAGATGGGATGCCAGCGAGACTCTGAGCCTATTTCAGGATTAATTTCTTGAAAGATCTGTTTTTAACTGTCTTGATATTTTGTAGATTGAAGTCTAAACTAAATCTGAAGTATTAAACATCGTTCCTCTGTCTTCTCTTTGGTTTGTGATGAGATGTCACCGGTTTATCGGCACCAGATCTAGCACCAGTTTTACACTGGAACCACCTTTTTGAGGAGAAACCTGATGTGAAAGCAGATTTGTTTCCTGACCACTGCGACAATGGTTGCTGTTGATCCCTAGTTCAGGCTGAACTTGATCTTCAGGTAACAGTGTTTCTTCTGAGCACCGTGAGTGTAACTGTGTAAGAAGGTGATACTCCTGGTATGAAGCATTGAGTAGTTTGGCTTTATTGTGCTTCACTGGTTTAAAAAACACCTTGCAGAGGCATGAGTTGCTAGCACAAAGAGCACTAATGATGACGCAGCATGCATCATTGTTTCAGTTCGGGGAAAGGGCTCTCGTTTTTGGGGCCCATTAGTTGCATGCTAATCAGCTACTCTGTTCATAGTTAGTGCCTCTTAGTTTAGGTGCAGTTCTCCACAGTGCGACCAATTTGATTGAACATCAAAAACTGTTGATTGGGACCTTATTTATTTGTTTTGTTGGCCTGGTACCCCTGGAAAGACATTTCATGTCTTTCTTGTGCTAGTTCATGGATAGTTTTCTGTCTGCACAACATGCAAAACAAAAGAAGATAATGTGAGTTAAGTCCTCAGTCTTCTCCTGTCACCTCCACTCTCTGCCTGCCGACAATGCTAACTTGGACTTTTAGCGGGGTGTCTGCAGTCTTCTGAGTTATCTGCTTTGTCTACTGAAGTTGTTACCAGTTGTTACCTGAGATTTATTAGACTAGTGGCATGTAGAATAAGGTCTGCTTATGTGGAGCAGCCAAAATAGTACAAGGCTTTTGCAAGTTCAGCGAGCTTAAACATGCTTTGGGTACTATAGATGTCATAACAGCTTACATGATCTCTGCTCATAAACCAGAGCTCATAAAAAGCAGCAAAAGCATCATCTTCTGAACAGATATCTATTGTTGTCTGGGTTTGTTTTTCACAACAAAATTACTGCCATCTTCTTAAAAAAAAAGTATTTATTTGTTCTAACTTCTGTTATTTCAAGATTGAAGTCCATTCATTCACTTATTCATCTATTTATTTATACAGTGCTTTACAAACCAAACGGCAACCAAAGTGCTCTACAGGTTAATACGAAATAAAACAGTTTTCAGTTTATTTCTATTCAGTTTATTTATATAGTGCCAATTCACAGCACGTCATCTCAGTCAGTTAAATGCAATCAGACTGATTCCAAGCCAAATTCATACAGGGATTGGACAATGAAACTGAAACACCTGTCATTTTAGTGTGGGAGGTTTCATGGCTAAATTGGACCAGCCTGGTAGCCAGTCTTCATTGATTGCACATTGCACCAGTAAGAGCAGAGTGTGAAGGTTCAATTAGCAGGGTAAGAGCACAGTTTTGCTCAAAATATTGAAATGCACACAACATTATGGGTGACATACCAGAGTTCAAAAGAGGACAAATTGTTGGTGCACGTCTTGCTGGCGCATCAGTGACCAAGACAGCAAGTCTTTGTGATGTATCAAGAGCCACGGTATCCAGGGTAATGTCAGCATACCACCAAGAAGGACGAACCATATCCAACAGGATTAACTGTGGACGCAAGAGGAAGCTGTCTGAAAGGGATGTTCGGGTGCTAACCCGGATTGTATCCAAAAAACATAAAGCATGGGGGTGGATCAGTGATGGTTTGGGCTGCCATATCATGGCATTCCCTTGGCCCAATACTTGTGCTAGATGGGCGCGTCACTGCCAAGGACTACCGAACCATTCTTGAGGACCATGTGCATCCAATGGTTCAAACATTGTATCCTGAAGGCGGTGCCGTGTATCAGGATGACAATGCACCAATACACACAGCAAGACTGGTGAAAGATTGGTTTGATGAACATGAAAGTGAAGTTGAACATCTCCCATGGCCTGCACAGTCACCAGATCTAAATATTATTGAGCCACTTTGGGGTGTTTTGGAGGAGCGAGTCAGGAAACGTTTTCCTCCACCAGTATCACGTAGTGACCTGGCCACTATCCTGCAAGAAGTATGGCTTAAAATCCCTCTGACCACTGTGCAGGACTTGTATATGTCATTCCCAAGACGAATTGATGCTGTATTGGCCGCAAAAGGAGGCCCTACACCATACTAATAAATGATTGTGGTCTAAAACCAGGTGTTTCAGTTTCATTGTCCAACCCATGTACATCCCAATTGATGTATGTACCTGACTGTTGTGAAATGCCTTGAGACAACATGTGCTGTGAATTGGCGCTATATAAATAAAACTGAATTGAATTGATCCTACTTATCAACAATGCGGTCAAATTCAGTTTATTGTTCAAGTTGGTTAAAAAGTTTTCTATCTAAGGAACAGAAGATAAAAATAACAAAATGATTAAAGGAATAAGCAGTAAAAAGCAGGGTTGAGGTTTAACAGATTTAATGTAATACAGAAATTCTTTCTCCTGAAATTCTTTGTCTTTTTGTGAGTTAACATTTAACCATTAATAAAGTAAAATAAAAATAAAATGAAAATTAATACTATTACTGTAACTACTAGCAGTAAAAATAACAATAATGATGACAATAATAATAATATATCCACTCTTTTTACAATAACTTGTGATGATGCTTGGTGGATATTTTTAGCACATTTTTACAAAACTGTAATAATTCTAATGACTGATTAATTTGTTTGCTATAATCATGATACAGCAATTTCATATCATTACATTCCTGTTTCTTTTGCTACGGTTCTGTTTGATTAATGGACAAAATGTGACTTTTAAAGACGAAATCTTTGTATTGGTAAAGGAGTTGTTTGGGTGCACATAACCGAAAGGAGAGAGGCGCCAGTGCAAGAAGTTGATCTGGACTCTGAGGCGTGACTTCAGTGCTGAAATACAGAAAACGATTGAATCATTTCATCATCTTTTAATTTTGCCAGTAAAAAATAAAAGCTGTTTTGTTTTTCATGCATGAAAAAATGAAGGTGACTGCTACGTCATCTGCTGATATGTAAGCTGAAAACGTGAGCATGTTATTTTACTGAAAGCCGGGAAACAAATATGCACATAATTGGCTGTTTATTAGAACTGGATCGTGTGAATGTAGAAATCAAGACTGTAGTCACTGGTGTAGAAAATATGTGCAGGTTCTGCACGAAACGGTTCTGCTGCCTGTTCAAATCTAGATTGGTTATATTGAGTAGCTGCTTGCGAGTTTTTGTTTGTGGGGAATATTTAGATAGGGAGGCAAAACAAGGTAAGAATTTGATTGCATAGTGTAACCCTCGTGTTTCTAGCCATGTATATGACAATAAACATCTTGTTCACACCTCCTCTGTGCATTGTATAAACAAGATATTCATCTTTTAGTGATCTGCTGCAGTTCCAGTGTAAATGTTATTCGCGAACAGCCCAGAGAAACCAGATTTCACCACAGTTTCACCCTCATCGTCTCTTCGTTCAGAAGAAAGCTGCACTTTAAGACTAATGCATGGTTCCTGGCAGAATATCTACCAGGATTTGCTGCACAGATTGTTTTTAAAGTTTGCATTCAAAGACAGTGGAAATAATAAATGTTGAATGTTCTTCTCTGTCTTACAGAAACCACTGCAGCCAGATATGGGCCATAACTCACTGGCTAACTTCCATATTGAGAAGAAGATTGGACGTGGTCAGTTCAGTGAGGTGTACCGAGCAAGGTACCTGTTGGACAACACGTCGATGGCCTTAAAGAAAATTCAGGTAAGCTGCAATGATTATAATTCTCGATATGAGGTGGAGAGAACATATTTAGCCAAAGTTCACTTTGTTTAAAGTTCACTTTTCATTTGCTCTGTCAACACCTTATGAGACTTTCTGGAGTTGTTGAAAATAACGAATCCAACTGCTGCAATTGTTTCTCCACACAGGAAGGGCTTTATATTGGTAATAGTAGTGAAATATGTAAAACTCTGCATAGTCTTCAGCTAACAGCTCTGAGGAGGCTTTAACTGCGGTGACAGTTTACAGAAGTTGTTTTTTCCAAAAAACAAAACAGGTTGCTGTAGATAATAAATCTGGAGAGTTTTGGCTCATTCAAAGAAGGACAAAAACATATTCAACGTTTTTCTTTATTACAAAAGTAATTTGCTTTTTCTACTGACATGTAGAAACATTGGCATGTCGCTAAGCTAAAAGATACATTTTAATGAATTTTCGACCTTAATAATCAGGAGCAACTACCATATCTAAACAGGCTGTCTTACGTTATTTGTAAGGGAATCTTTACAACATGAGTCTGCAGTTAGATTCATGCCTGATCCTGTGGTTTTCACTAACTTGTACGCCCATACATACTCCACTGCCATGCAGCTCTTATGTGGATATGTGCATGTTACTCAGACGCGAAACACCTGTAGTCACTCCAGTGCCGCCCCCCAGATAACAACAACCATGTTCTGTTTCGTGGTTTGTTTTTTTTAAATATATTTTTTACCAGTTTACCTGCATCTCTCAATCTTACATTTTTTGAACACGTCAAAACACCTTTCTGTCCTCTCTCACCTTCTCCCCTTTTGATCTCTTGATAGATATTCGACTTGATGGATGCCAAAGCTCGGCAAGATTGCATCAAAGAGATAGATCTCCTTAAGGTAAAGAACCAGAGAAAAGGGAGACGGCGCCATGCGCTGTGCTCTGTTCTCTTAAGGTGCCTCAGCTGAGACCCACCACCACAGGAAAACAATTGATCTGCTCCAGACGCCGTGCATTTGTGTGTGTGTACATGAGTGTTTCCTTGGATGGTTACAAATGCAGGGGGCTGTTGTGCACACAAATGGGAATATAAATGAGTATGCATGTGTGACTGTACAGTTTATTACTCTCTGCTTGTGTCTGTGTGTGGAAACAGACGTATTACATCCCTCCAGGCTCCTATTGGCTCTTTTTTGAATGCCAGAACTATTGTCTTTTTTCTCAAATCTTTTTGAAATGTTTAAAGCCAAACAACAGTGCAGCAGCATGGAAATTTAACAGCTTCTCTCATGTGTCTCCCCCTTTCTTCCTCCTTGCTTTACCTTTTTTTTTCCAGTGAAGTGGTTTTATTTGTTAAACTACTTTTAACATGTGTCAACTGGGCTGCTCCTAAATACTAATGAACAATCTAATGACAGTTTTTATATCTCTGCCTGCCTAAATGATACTACATCTGTCAGAAGTACTATTTATTTTCTAACATCCTTTTGTTTGACACATGTTAACATTCACATCATCACAAAGGTAGTAATCGCCAAAAACAAATGATATATATTAGAACTAGTTAAATTAATTATTATTATTAATTAATTTAGTTGACCCTTTGACCTTCAGGAATCAGAAAACATAGACACTACACACCTCTGATATAACAATGCTGGGAAAAGAGAGATTTAAGTTGGTAAAAGTATGCAATTTTAAAATAAAAAATGTGTGGAAACCCTGTGAGCTGAGGCTCTGGTTTTCCTCAGACACACTTGCCGTTTAAAATTAACGTCGTTTAAGGCAAATAGCTGAACTTATGAAGTAGGCGAAGCACGTTCCTGTGAGTTTAGTCTGCAATTAATTGACTTTAACCCATAAAAAACATGTTAAGAACCAAGGAGGCAAACAAGTAAAGACATTTTATTTGTATTTGACAATTCAGATAATTCCTTAACAAATGCAGTTGGATAAAAAAGCATGGAACACATCATTTTCCTCTAAAATGTATTTCTAATAAGTCTGTTGACTTAAAATTCACATATCCTTAGAATTAGACACATTTTACTTTCATTTATTTTCATAAAAAAGGAAATGGATTGTATAAAATTTAGGGGAAAAAGAAGAATAGATGCTGTGTGGTTCCATTCTCAGTACACATTCATAACTAACCCTGATTTAAATATTTTCTAAAATAATCATGATTGTTATCTTTTTCCAGAATTGAGCAGCCCTACATTATGTGTAAAAGGAAAAACCAATATATTTGTGTCATTCAAACACTACATCAAAGCTCTAGGAGGTTCTTTGGACCAGTCAAAGAAAGATTTGATCAGTTTGAGCAGTAGATGATGGAAGTGATTCTATTGGACAGCAGATCTGTATTTCTTACCTCATAAAAAGGATCAGGGTTAAATGTCACCCTTCCAGATGCTATTTTTTCATATGATACATCTGCTACATTTCTTATTATAAGTTTTATTTTCCTCTGTCCTCTTGTGTCCAGTTTTTTTTCCTTTACTTGTTCCTGCCTCCTTTTTCTCTGCTGTTTTGGCCAGTTGCTCTGTTTTTATATCCATCTCTCTCTGCTGTCTTTTCCCCTCGCCTCATTTCCCCTATTCAGAGCTTTTCGTTCGCCTTTTTCATCCTGCAAGCTGATTGCTAGTGAATGTGGAAGTTATGCCCGGCCCCGCGCGCTGCCTAGCCAGCCTGATAATAAACGAGGGAATGTGAAAGAGACAGTCCTTCTGCCTTATCCTCCAGTAGACAGGCCAACAGCAGACACAGCTAAATCAGAATAATGAGAAGCGCACTGGCATGGGCAGACTGAATTGACACACACAGTCGCCTGTGATCACATATACACACTTACACAGACATACTCAGTCATGGCCATCCAACAGTATGCCTATTTGTTTGTTTGTCTGTCTGTGTTTGTGTCTGCTCATTCATCTGTATTTTCTTGCCTTGGCATGGGGATTTCAACTTGAGAACCTCACTTCTCACTTTTCTCCTTTTGTCTAAATTCTCTTTGAGAGGGATGTTGCTTGCAGAAAAGGGCTCGCCCTGTTCCACTTTGCAAATGTTTCCTATGTTTGAATTCCCACAACTGCACCGTCCTCTCACTTGTGGTTATTGTGATGCCTGAATTGTCTCCTGACTAATGATCTCCACTAATCAGCAGTGGAAGATTTAATAATAATACACTGTGTGTGTTTGTGTACGTGCATGTCTGAGGTTTGCATTTGATTAGATTATAGCAGTGGTTTACTGGAAAGACAGGGAACTGACATAAACCACCTACTTTAAACCTTATCCAACACGTGTTAAAGCCTTTGAAACATGTTTTTTATAAGATTCTTATTCTTAAGGATTCTCAAATGTCCATGTTATAATTGTTATTTTTGTTTCTTAGTGGACAAATGTCATAAAACCTACAAATATTAAAAATAGGAAACATTAACAAGTCAGAATCTGCCTTTTCATTGTTTTTTTTTTTAAACTGATGAGACAAAAGCCTCTGTAGCTGTACCTTTCCTAAAAACAGGAAGTACTTTCCATAAATGTATTATGATATGTATCTGGATCCACAATGTGCAATGGACTAAGTAGGACAAGGACAGAACCAAAAAGACCTTTTTTGGAGAAGTATAAAAGTGACACTTAGCACTTTTGCTACTAAGATTATCTATCCATGAATTATGGGTGAAATAGGACAGATAGTTTGAGCAGGGAGTAAACTGCTAGATCACCAAGGCAGCAGTAGCTGTAGTTTGTGAGCATACGGTTTAGGGGGTAAGGACATGCATGCTTTTTCTTTTCTGTTTCTTTTTTTCAATTATATTTCAGCTCAAAATGATCTGCTAATAGCCACAATACCTGCTTCTGGTTAACATAACTGCTTACCTTTCTGCATTTTTTCTCTTGGTGTCTGAGCCAAATGAAAGAGAGTATGTGATTGCAGCTTCTGTCTGATTGTGTGTCAATATTTTAGTGTCCCTTACATCTACAGCATGTGCAACGATGACTTGAAGTGACCTTCTAGAGACAAACAACATTATAGATTATAGAGTTTTAATGGAATTACAGACTGTGAGCTATAAAACTGTAACACATACACCCTTGTGCTTGAAACATTATCTGACTATGTGTATAAAAGTGAGCCTTGCACAAGTACTACATGGCTTGCTAATGAAAACTACTCAGGTAATGCATCCACCTGCACCTCTGAGTAACAGTGCTGGTCAGAACTGGAGCAAAGATTTTAATGTTTAAATTGAAATCTACCTGAAATAAAACTTTTGTCTCAAGGGTTTATCTGAAACTGTGGTGAATTACAGGCACAATGGGTTTGTGACCTAGCCCCTTTAAAACCCTGAGTAGGGTTCCAGATTGTTAGATATCCAAGATATTACTCTTAGAAAACATTTCTCCTGACTTCCTCCTCTATAGATAACCCACCTTCTAAAGATTATCTTTTTGCACTGAAGAATTGGCTATTGCTACCTTTGTCCTGGGTGGAAATTGTGTTCTGGGTTGTTGCCCAACGTTTCTGTCAGAAACATTGACACTTTTACTCTTCTGTCCTGTGCTTGCAAGTTTTCTTTCCAGCAATTAATATAACTTATCGTGAGCTACAAACCTAAACTCATTCAAAAATGAATAGTTGTGAAAATTATAAATGTCCTTAAGTGAATAAAAACTATGACATGCAGTCATTAATTTTTGCTTTGCATTTGTAATACAACCTTTTTTTGCTTAATTTTATTGACCTCTTTTATTTAAAAATGTACCTGAACACGTTGTGGTTCATTTTTCTACCAACTACTTTCCTTTTGGCTTGTGAAACCATGTACAGTTATAGTATAATTTAAATTACTGGCATGTCTACTTTTGTACTATCAGTTAGCATTAGTCTGTATCGTCTTCTTGTTTGAAACACATCACCAGCTCAACAAATGTATCACACAGTCTTGCATGATTAAGTAATTACACACACTGTTGGGTCTCAACCAGCATGTGTAATTACATAATCATGCAAGGCTCTATGTGATATTTCCCTATGAGTGATTGTTGTATTGCAGTTGGGTCCCATCCATAATTTGCATAAACATCTGCATGTTAACATATCTTTTCATTTCTCTGTATCTTTTGCCTGAGGTCTAAGTTGTGAAGGAGCAGTGGGTTGTGGTGGGCTGAGGAGGAGGAGGATGAGTGGGTAGGGGGGGGGCTTGTCATCACTCTACACTGTGGAGCTGTGCAGAACTGCCAGTCTGAGCCAAAAATACATCTGGCAAGAAAGGACAAGGGAGGGAGTAAGAGAAGATGGAGACGTGAGGAAGAGACAGAGAGAGCGAATGAGGAAGAGGTTTGCAGAAGGAAGCAGAGATGGAGTTGGAGAGTGTAGTGTAGCGTAGTGTACTCCACTGTGCTCTCCTTTTCCCCTCTTCACGGCATCATCCAGAGCATGAACATTTCTTTAATCACAGCAGAGAAGGCTTAGCAGAGCCGAGCGGAGGACGCTTGTCACACCCCTCCGTCTGCTCACATCACGGCTCCAACTATCCACATATCAGCATCTCTCTGCTTTCCCTTCCCCCTATCTCCAACTCGGCGTACCTTATCCCTCTCCCATCCTGTCTTCCATCCATGCCTTTGTTCTTTTTCCCTGGCTCTTCAACCTTGCCCTGTCTGCATTCCTTCTTCTTGTCTGTGTCACTGTGTCATTTGTATCTTTTCTGTCAGGATTCCTCTTTCTCCCCCACATGTCTCTTGCTCAGTATAGAAAGAAAGTTTTTGTTTACTACAGGGAATTCTGTTCCTGCTTTATTGACCAACCAGCAGGAAGGAATCTCCACTAGAGATGAGCCAGGGATGCTAGCTATTTTTTTTTACTGCCAGCCATGTCAGCCTGTCATGCTTGTGTGTGTTTTTGTGTGTCTTATGTGTCTCACACACATGGGTTGTTGTCATCATAGACAGGGGCTGGTTGTGACATCTCATCCAGCTTTGTCACACTTGAGGACAAAACCTTCTCATTAGGTCCCCATGTACCAAATGCATTTTGTTTGCATGCTTTCAGCCATTTTTATTTTAATTGGTGGTGAGAGTACAGCAAGTTGCAGCAGACACACACCTTTGCTGTGCATAACCTTGTTTTGAAAATGTAACAGCTGAAAGAAACTGGTGAAAGTGACCAAGGATACCCAGATGGCAAATGTCACCAACATTTCTTCTGTGCACTCCATTTCTTTCCCAGTGACAAGCTGACATTTTTTCTCCCTTCCAACAGCAATTGAATCACCCCAATGTGATAAAGTACCACGCATCTTTTATTGAGGACAATGAGCTGAACATAGTTCTGGAGTTAGCAGATGCTGGAGATCTCTCTCGTATGATCAAGGTAAGCAACTCTGCTCAGTAGCTTCACTTAACAGTTTAAGTGCTAACAGGTGAAAGATGATAAAACACTTTGAAGTTCTATCCAGTATTTTATACAGTGCCTTGCAAAGGATTGAACCATATACTTTTTCTCATGCTGCAACTACAAATGTGAATGTATTGATTTGATTAGGATTTAATGTTATAGACCAACACAAAGTAGCTAATAAGATGCAACTGATTAATGGTTTTAATTTTTTTTTTTTTTACATATAAAGCTCTGGAAAGTGTGGTGTGCCTTTATATTCTGCCTACTTTCTTTGATATCACCAAATAAAATCCATTCCCTTTCAGAGTTGACCTAATTAGTAATTAGAGTCAACATGTGTGTCATTTCAATCCAGTTGTTCTGTTAAAGCCTTAAAGGCTTGTTAGAGAACATTAGTGTGCAAAAAACATCATGATGACTAAGGAATACAATTCAATTCAAATTCAAAAATACTTTATTAATCCCAAAGGGAAATTAAATGTTGTAGCTCATTAAATACAACCATCCAAGAGGTCCTCATTAACTCTGGAGGAGCTGCAGAGATCCTCAGCTAAACTGGGAGAATATATTGACAAGACAGTTATTAGTTGTGCACTCTATAAACCTGGCCTTCGTGGCAGAGTGGCAGGAAGAAGGCAATTGTTAAAAGAAAGCCACGATAGACGTATTTGTTATGAAAAATATCCAGTACAGCCTGTTGGTTCGATACGCACGTGTACCGAACAAATTGTGCTGTTTTATAGCTGAACACTTAGAATGTTTATGTGCAGATCTAAGTGCACAATACTACATTCTGTAATGCAACTTTAGAAAGATATACCAAAACTAAAGAGAGAGGACTCCCAGCTAAGCTCTGCTATTTGGGAACATTAGGGTTTCTCAAGCAGCTACAGTGGAGAAAGAAAGGTGGACCGAGCCAGAACTTTATGTCAGCATACACATTTTTCAACAGCAATAAGGTATGTAGCTGCTCTGCACTGAATTACTGACCTGAAACAATGTCAAGCTAAATGTAAACATCACTGGTATCGGAGAAAAATCAGCTGTAGAAATAATAAATATCATGCTTTTAAATCCTTCCTTTTCACACTTAAATCATTCAGCTGTGGTCTGTAATAAACTGCAATGGTTTGGTCTGAATTCCTTGTTATTGTAGCTCCACAAGTTCCTCTTTTACTCCTGTTCTGAGTTGCGTCTCTTTCTCTTTAAAATGCTACTGAAACCTATCACAACCCGCCCTCCTCCAAGTCAAAGAGCGCTACACTTTAACTTGTTCGGCCATCTTTGTAATTTGATAATGATCTAGCGGCGCAGAAAGAAGACAAAAAAGCCAAACACAATGCTAAATTGTTTTTGTAATAATACTATTCAAAACATGCAGCATGGTTCTGTCCTCAAGGGGCTAAAAGCAGCACACAGCACTAACATAAGCAGAAGGCACGATGCTACTGCTATCAAAAGAAACAGGACGTCATATTAACACACAATAAATTCATGTCTAAAATATTAGCGTTATTTGCAGCTTACTGCTTTACTGTGGCCGACGTTTCCACAGACAGAAGGAACTGACCCCTTAATCAGATGAAGTCTTTCAGCAAATCCTTCTTGATACTGGTGGAGGTTGCTGAAGAACTTGTCATTAAAATGGGAAAATAGAAATTGAAATGAATAACCAAATAAATTTAAACTTTATTGATCTTACAATGGAGAAATTATTCTCTGCCTTCAACCCATCGCTTAGGTAGCAGTGGGCTGCCATTGTGCGGCGCCCGGGGAGTATTCAGGGCTAAGGGTCTTGCTCAGGGACCCAGAGTGGCAGGCTGTGGGATTTGAACCAGGGTACTTGTGGCCTCTCCAGGACATAAACACCCTGCTCTCTACCAGCTAGGCCAGCACTCCCCCACTGATGTTGGTAGATATTCATGTAAAAAAAAAATTAGCCAGGCACTTCGAAGAGGTTCTGATGCTGGGGGACAGTGTAATGAACTGTGTGGGTTGATGCACCCAACAACCGAACCGAAATGACGTAAGAGCTGGAAAAATCTAACAGATGATAGAGAAAACTGAACGAACTGAAAAATAGGACCCAAAACCTAATTGATTTCAGAAATTGATTCTTTGTTTAATGCTAAACCAGGTAAAAAAAAAAAAAAAAAAAAGTTATTTATTTTTCTTGATTGAAGCGTACCAAAAATTACCAATCCATTCCTTTGAAACCCAAATACGTAACGAACTGTGATTTTTCTGTTCCGTTTCACCCCTACCCCTACTAATTTCTAGTTGGTCCCAAGCCAGCTGGGAGCCAGAGCAAACATGTGTAAGAAGGTGGTCAGATGAGGACATATTTGAAACTTTGGACCTACAGAGAAAACGCTTAGTGTCAAGGAAAATTAACACTTCACATTACCCTGAACACACCATCCCCAGAATGAAACATGGTGTTGGCACCATCATGCTGTGGGGATACTTTTCTTCAGAAGGGACAGGGAAGCACATCAGAGTTAATAGGAAGACAAATGGAGGTAAATACAGGGCCATCCTTGAAGAAAACGGAGACTGGGATGAAGGTTCACCTTCCAGCAACACAACGACTTTAAGTCTGCTGCCCGTTTGTGGAGGCAGCCTGCAGAAATTCACTGTAGCATACAACAATGAATGAGGCTGCTGCTCAACAGAGAAATGCTAGCCAAATGTTTGTTAGCGTTGGCGTACCCACTTGTCATGCTGCATATGCAGAATCTCATGTACAGTTGTATGTGTACGTTAAAGCGCTGTACAAATAGTACAATTGTCTCTCTGTAAGATCATGCATTAAGCTCATTTACGTTTCATTTAAAGTTGTCGAATCACTGCCATTTTAGCCTTCATGTAGATTTGTGACGATGTGGATATTATCCTTTTTTTTTTCTTTTTTGTTTCTTTAATAAACTGAACTAACTACTGTATATCAGAGAATATTCATTTGTTTAAACGACTAGTCCCAACATAAGTCCAATTAGGAATCTGAGCAAAACGTGGAAAATTTTAAATTCTTACTGAGCTACTTTGCAACGAAGAGTGGACAAGAAATTCAGTCTCTAGATGTGCCCTACATCAGAACATGGAGAGAAATCAAAGTAACAATTACAATAACTTGCAATGTTGCTATTGACCACTTTTATACACTTTAATGAATGGATAAGCTTTTTTTTTCTTCAAATCTAAAATCTGAGACGTAAAACCAGATTTAAATGATACCCAGTCCAACTCTTTATGATGCTCTTGTACAGCTGTGTGCACGCAGAAGCAGAAACTGGCGGTGAATCCTTTTTAAAAAATGAAGGCATGACCGCCAAAGGCTTGTGGTTTATGGTTATTTTTATAGGGTCCAACTTCCTGGACACTGAGTCTTAATCATCTCTTCATACTGGAACAAACTAATATATGAGGCCCCCTGCAAGCTGCTTTCATCCTACTAGAATGTGTTTACATCTGCCAAGACTGTGAACGAGACATTGTTAAAAATCTAGAACTGTTGGTGGTAATAAAGTTCAAGCCTTTGAGTGTAGAGGGTGCTTGAATAAAATTAAACTGAAATAATTGCCGTTAAAACTGTAAGTTGAAGTAGTAGCAATGTTTGTTTTTGGATCAGTTCCTAGAAAACCATCAAAACTTTCTTTTGGCTTGGGCTTCCACTAGTACTTATACGTATATTTAAGTTTAAGTGAAACAAAATTCAACCTCAAATCTAAATGCTTTTTTTTTTTTTTTTCACGAATTGTCTTAAACTTCTTAAGCAGAGAAAACAAATCTGGGTTATTCAGCAGTGGTAGTGTTTCTTATCCACAGCTCATACTTCCTTTTTTTATTTTTGAGTACGAGTTAGACCGACACCTTGGTTATCATAAAAATCTGCCAGTAAAGCAAATTAGGAATGTGTATGTAAAAGCGTGGTCTTCTGCTATACATAAATGATGCTGCAGCGTTGGATCAGCACAGCTCGACAAGCTGTTTGCAGTCATACTCAGCAGATCCACATCTGCACAGTTCAACGTAGCAAATTAAGAGAGGCGAGGATTAGTGGTACAAGAGAGTGAACATGGCAGGCTTAGCACACACACACACACAAACACACACACACACACACAAACACACACACACCTAACACCTTACACATACATATAGTCTACTTTTTAAGCAAAGAAGGTGGAGACACAAACATGGAGACACACATTCGGGCAAATATTCTGAGTTGCATTTTACAAAGATGTAACATGGCAGGTAACATGGAGGTAGGATAACAAACCACTAAGTGTCACTGCAATCTTAGCTAAGCTTTCTGGGATGCTGAGAGTATTGGGGTTGTGTCATCAGCCTTATGTCTGCTGACAACACAAACTCTTAATATCCATGCTACCTCTCTGCAACATTTGTCTTCTGCACCATTCTAATTGATTGTTTTTTCCAGTCTAACAGTGGCAGCCCAGATGTTTTTGCCAGATTTCAGTTACCCCTCCTCAGGCTGTAATGTGCAGTAAACACGTTGGTACAACATGCCGTATTAAAAGAAGAACATCCTATTAAAATACATATATTTTCTTATTCTTTTTGATTCATTGTCCTGCAAACCACTCATTTACTCTATTCTTTCAGACCATCTCAGGATTTGGATGAAATCAGATGGTCCTTGATTTGCATGCACTTACAGAATATTGCATGTGCAGTGTTTGCCGTTAAAGGCATAGAAAAAAAGGGTGCTGGTGGGTGTCTGTGTGCTCCCCCATTGACATCAAACGGTCCTCTGATATGGAAATGGGGGGCAAAGAAAGAATGGCTCCTTACTGAGGCTTTGTTTGGATGTAGGCCAAGGTCTACTCCCTTTCTTCATCCATCCATCTATCTGTGTTCCTCTCTTTATCACACCTTTCTCCATTTTTAGTTATCTTTCACCTTTTTTAATTATCTGTACTACTTCAGTTAAAGTCTTTGTTGCCCCTCTGTTGTTGTCTTCACTTATTATAAACCGTTTCCAGCAATTCATCGCCTTAATTAATTTAAGCTTCTCTCTGGAAGAGTGCTACTGTTACAGATATATATTCTAGCTTGTGTTGGGTATAGGAATATTGGGATATCTTAGTGG
This sequence comes from Girardinichthys multiradiatus, assembly GCF_021462225.1. Lineage (NCBI taxonomy): Eukaryota > Metazoa > Chordata > Actinopteri > Cyprinodontiformes > Goodeidae > Girardinichthys > Girardinichthys multiradiatus. The sequence continues at coordinate 11,421,064 of NC_061802.1, read as the reverse complement.
ATGCAGTGAGTAGCGTCTCATCCCTTAAACATCCTCTTGCAGGGTTATTTAAGGAAACAACCCACATGGGATGTCAATGCGAGGATTCTTTGGGCTGAAATGGTGAACAGGTGATTTAGGGAACATGTTACCTATTTTTTACACATGAATAGACTGACACAGTCCAGATTTAACCACTCTGTTACTTCTGGGTCCAATCCCCCCTATCATTAGTACAAGATCATGACAAAACCATTGTTTAATGTTGTAACTTTGTCAATAAAATTAAAATCGCTGAAAAGTGTGCTAGATATTTCATCCCTTTTTGCCATATTGTACATCTGCAGCTTTGGATGTATTACGGGAAATGGCCGTCTGCCGTCTGGCATGTGATGTTTCAACCAGCAGTAGTTTTCTTGGGTTTGATCAGGGATCTTTGTTGTGTTTCATCAGAGTCAACTGGCCAAAACGGAGATGAGAACATAAAAAATATAATTTGTAAGATATAAGGGATTTTGTCACCTTTTTACCTCCACTTCGTTACAACCAAAATAAACTAATGCACCATGGTTTATGTACATAGAAACAAAATGGTTTGTTTACAGGTTTGAAATGGGAATAGGAACTAATAAATGGCAACTTTTAGGAGTGAAATAGGGGTAGGAAGAGCGAATAGATCTGGAGCTGCAGTGAACTTTGCTGCACTACATGCATAAACTCTAAACTGATAATATTGTACAAAGTATGGTTCAGATATTTGACTTTTTATTAAAAAATGTTTCAATTCTTAATAGCTCTTCTCTTTTTCTTGTTTTGACCCTTAACCTATCCGGAGATGACCTTCTAAGCCTTTTTTGAAATAAACAAAATATTTCTGTTATTTTGGATGGGTATCTACAGTTAATTCCATAGTTAATTATACCCATGGTAAATGTTTTATTATTTTTATTAACCCAAGAAGTTAGCTTTCCATCGGAAATGAGACAGGCATCTCTTAAAAGATAATAATCAATGTAAAAACTGGTGGTGGTATTGGTTTCTTCTAGCACTGGTCTTTTGGATGGGTGGGGGGTTCCACACATTGGGTCATGGCAGAACTGAAAGCTCCCATGGATACGTTTACTGGGTTAGGCTTCCACAGGGTGTACATGATGCAAAATGAACAATCGCCTAATTATGGATTATTTTCAAACTTTTTGGGGATTAAACAAAAGACAAGCAACATTAATGAAACCTTTTTAAATTTAAAAACATATTTTTTGAAATCCTACAAACTGTGAATGTGTTATTGGCTCACTGATTTTCTATTTCATTTATGAAACTGTGCTGCCATGAATGAAAATGGTTCACATCATTTGTCTGTCAGACCAAGTAGTTGTTTCACAAACAGGAAATCAGACGAATACTGTAGTCCATAAACAGGAGAAAGCCTTGCATTTCTGCTGCAGAAATAAAACACTTGTGGTTTTTCATGATAAATGAAATATTAGAAGCTCACCAGAGTTTGTGGGAAGCTTCCAACCTTTTTCAAACCATGATTGATGCCGTTTTGGTTTTTGGAATGGATGGAATCATAAATGCAGCTCCTAATGCTGGCTAAGAGGGTAATTTATCCCTGCTCACTGACTGAAAGGCCATCTGGGGGCCAATAACAAGAAGGACCTTTCCATTGTTACCAAAGCAGTATTTACAGGTCCTTCTCAAAATATTAGCATATTGTGATAAAGTTCATTATTTTCCATAATGTAATGATGAAAATTTAACATTCATATATTTTAGATTCGTTGCACACTAACTGAAATATTTCAGGTCTTTTATTGTCTTAATACGGATGATTTTGGCATACAGCTCATGAAAACCCAAAATTCCTATCTCACAAAATTAGCATATTTCATCCGACCAATAAAAGAAAAGTGTTTTTAATACAAAAAACGTCAACCTTCAAATAATCATGTACAGTTATGCACTCAATACTTGGTCGGGAATCAGCCTGTGGCACTGCTGAGGTCTTATGGAGGCCCAGGATGCTTCGATAGCGGCCTTTAGCTCATCCAGAGTGTTGGGTCTTGAGTCTCTCAACGTTCTCTTCACAATATCCCACAGATTCTCTATGGGGTTCAGGTCAGGAGAGTTGGCAGGCCAATTGAGCACAGTGATACCATGGTCAGTAAACCATTTACCAGTGGTTTTGGCACTGTGAGCAGATGCCAGGTTGTGCTGAAAAATGAAATCTTCATCTCCATAAAGCTTTTCAGCAGATGGAAGCATGAAGTGCTCCAAAATCTCCTGATAGCTAGCTGCACTGACCCTGCCCTTGATAAAACACAGTGGACCAACACCAGCAGCTGACACGGCACCCCAGACCATCACTGACTGTGGGTACTTGATACTGGACTTCTGGCATTTTGGCATTTCCTTCTCCCCAGTCTTCCTCCAGACTCTGGCACCTTGATTTCCGAATGACATGCAGAATTTGCTTTCATCCGAAAAAAGTACTTTGGACCACTGAGCAACAGTCCAGTGCTGCTTCTCTGTAGCCCAGGTCAGGCGCTTCTGCCGCTGTTTTTGGTTCAAAAGTGGCTTGACCTGGGGAATGCGGCACCTGTAGCCCATTTCCTGCACACGCCTGTGCACGGTGGCTCTGGATGTTTCTACTCCAGACTCAGTCCACTGCTTCCGCAGGTCCCCCAAGGTCTGGAATCGGCCCTTCTCCACAATCTTCCTCAGGGTCCGGTCACCTCTTCTCGTTGTGCAGCGTTTTCTGCCACACTTTTTCCTTCCCACAGACTTCCCACTGAGGTGCCTTGATACAGCACTCTGGGAACAGCCTATTCGTTCAGAAATTTCTTTCTGTGTCTTACCCTCTTGCTTGAGGGTGTCAATAGTGGCCTTCTGGACAGCAGTCAGGTCGGCAGTCTTACCCATGATTGGGATTTTGAGTGATGAACCAGGCTGGGAGTTTTAAAGGCCTCAGGAATCTTTTGCAGGTGTTTAGAGTTAACTCGTTGATTCAGATGATTAGGTTCATAGCTCGTTTAGAGACCCTTTTAATGAGATGCTAATTTCATGAGATAGGAATTTTGGGTTTTCATGAGCTGTATGCCAAAATCATCCGTATTAAGACAATAAAAGACCTGAAATATTTCAGTTAGTGTGCAATGAATCTAAAATATATGAATGTTAAATTTTCATCATGACATTATGGAAAATAATGAACTTTATCACAATATGCTAATATTTTGAGAAGGACCTGTATATCACACAGTGAACCTTCAAAGATATTAATATATAAAATAAGTTATTTTTATTCAGATTTTATTAAAAATGACATGTTGAAAAGTATCATACCTTTTAATAATCAATGGAAACATCTTTATTGGCATTACAGCAATCAAACTCTTTTTCAAACTGCTGACCAGCTTCTTGCAATCTTCCTCTGGTATTTTGACTATTCATCGTTGGTGATAAGCACTAAGTTCTTGAGGTTGGAAGACCTCCTTGCCATCACCCTAATCTTGAGCTACCTTTGTAGATTCAGACCTCTGGTTTTGCTACTCCAAAATGTTAATATAACCTCTAGACAGAAGAGACATGCTAGTAAAATTAAAAGCTTATTTCTAACCTAAGTCTGGGTGTACTAGGATTTATTTTAGATTTTTATTTTATTTTTTTACACCTACTGATTTAAATGTATTTATATAAACTCACCAATATTTGGTTGAATGCCCCTTAGGAAGTGCTGGAGATGCCACACACTTTTATAGTAATAAACTAGTGTCCGAGCTACCGCACCCTGTTGGCGGTCAGACGCCTCGGAGCTCCTCCGGTACTTGGTCCCCAGAAGCGATCACACACTTTATCTAAGTTTGACTCTTAAAGGAATGACTCTCAACCAGTTTCTAACTTTTAGCTCCTTTAATAAAAATTAGGCAGAGGAATGATTACAGAGATCAGCGCTGAGGCTCTCGTCTCGGACCGTCGCCGTCTGTTAGAGGATGAGAAAGAGCCCCGAAAGAAGGTCACATGTAGTTTTTATATCTGGCACTCCAATGCAATGGATGTGCACTCCCTCAGTGATTATCAGTAAATGATGTGTCACCATTGTGGTGTCTATCTGTTATATTGTGTAGTAGCGGGTGTCCATCCTTAATCTAAGTGTGCTGCAGTTTTCTAATCAACCCAGTTATACCGGCTGCTCCACTATCAGCCCCAGTGCCCCAGCCTCAGCTCATTTATGACAGTCCTTGAGCCATTTATCCTTGTACTGTGTGTTTATGAGCATTATTATCCTATTCTAACAAAAGGGAAACATTAGAACTTATAGTTTATTTCACTATGGTATAAATGGGAAAAACAGCTATGAGTCATAATAAAGGTTATTCCTAACACAAGTTTTGGGCACAGTTATTCTTTTGGCATTATTTTTAGATTGTTCTTTTAAATTGGTTGATTTTCTGCAACAGACCAAACCTTTAGGTGTAGTCCAAAATTTTCAAAGGGAAAAAAGTCAAGGCCTTCCTGAAGGGTAATGTTGGCCCACTTTTTCCATTCCCAAACCAGTTTTAATGTGTGCTTGCGATCATTGTCCTGTTAGGGTTAGCAGGATCATATTCTGTCCTTGTTTCAACATTTGGAGCCTAATTGTCATCCTTAAAGGAAAAGTAATTAGTTCATGTTTTCAAGAACAACCTGGGAACAACAAAAGCACAAAACTATCATAGCCTGGAAGCTGTTGGAACATTGATGGCTCTCTGTCCAGAGAGAAGCCAGTTTAACACTGAGTCTGAGAGGGAGACGGGCAAGAATCAAGCCCCTGCTCCAGAATCAAAACCTTCAAGCATGACTGACAATACCTTCCAGTGAAAAGTGTCACAGTCAGACCACCATGATGACAAAAATGTTTAAAGGAGTTCCGGTTAGCCTTAAACCTATATACACTGTACCAACTATCAAGCATGGTGGTCGTAACATCATACTGAGGGTCTGTTTCACTGCCTCTGTTACTGGTCATTGCACAAAGATTGTGCAGAAATAAAGAGGACTCCTTCTAATTCTTAAACTTTCCTTCAAATAACAACAATAATCTGGTTGACGTTTAAACACAACTGGGTATCCTTAAAGGATATTGACCTTCAAAACAAGTAAAGTTTAAGAGTAAATCCACAAATTCTTCAAGGGGCGTTTTGTATGAATGCACCACATTCTTGCTTTTAATATTTATAACGATAATAATTTATTAATAATTCATACCCATGAGGATATTTAAAGTAGTTAATGTAATTTTTGATTTAAGATATAATATGTTTATTTGTTACCTGTGCATCAGGTGGAGATGCTGGCCTTTTGTAGCCAGTTCAGTGATTGATACCTACATTTGAACAGGTTTATTCTATGCCATACTTATATGCAGTGCAAGCATAATGTGTATCAAAGAAACAATGAATTCATGAATTACTTCAGGTATAAATGTTCCCGTATTACCAGGACAAAAAAAAAAAAAAAACCCACACAGAAGCAGGTTTTCTGCCTGTGATTGATTATGGTGTGATATATTGTTCTCGCATGCAGCTCCCTTATTTGGAGCCTTGATTCAGTGTACCATACAACTCTTCATCTCACTACAGATCCAAACATTGCATTATATATGATTTGGTGAGTTGGAGATCATTGACCACTTGCAGACCAAAGCTGTAGTGTGTTTTTGCCTGTAAAGCAGTCCTGGGTAAACTTCCAGCTTTCCTCTGTTTCCCCCTCTGTCTCAGGTCGGATCTTTAGCTTCTTAAGCTAGTTGCCTCTTTTTAATGTACCATCGGTTGGTCCGGGGGAAAGGATGCATTTTCTTACTGTAGACCTTGAACATGGAATAATTTGTTGAGAGATCCCAAATAATGTACCTTTTATAGGATTTGGTGAATTTGTGTTTAAAAAGGATTGTTGTAAAGGACAAAGGGTATTTTTATATTTTCTGGAGTATCCTACCATTGTTGCATTTTAAAGTACTTGGAGTTTTTAAAACTCTTTGAATCTCTCTTGTGAAATACATTCTTCTTGCAAGTCATACTTCTTGGAGAAATCCTGTGCAGAATTTTAATGTTTTTTTTTTTTGTTTGTTTTGGTAAAAGTCTGCTAAATACTTCAACCGCAATTCTCATGAGCGCAGCTTTCATCTAACCTGGTTTACATCCAGGCTTTTCTTTCCTGGAGCTGGAGCCTGAAGGACACCCTATTAAACTGTGATTATAGGAGAACTTGATGCATTTCATAGCCTCCACAGCTGCTCATGGAGGAGTTCCAAGAAGCAGTTATTTCATTTAGTCATGGCTGATCAGTTCGCCTTGGTGTCATCACTGTGCTTTTATTTTTGAGCTGAACCACAGTGTTGATAATCAAGAACAACTCCCAGCCTTCCAAATAGTAATATGTGTATAAACCCAGAAAACAGGAGGAGCCGCTGTGGGCTGTGCGTAACAGGAGTCCTGTGTGCCAGATGGTGGAGTTTAAGAAGGCACCACAAATTTCTTTTCTGTGCTCCTGAGAATGCATGTGCTTTCCATTGTAAGCTGCAAGAGAAAATGAGACGGAGCTTGGTTAAGCGAGGGACAGACGATAGCCTTGTCTGGCTTGCATTAGGAGTGGAGTCAGTGTGTGGGGAAGGATATTCTACAAAACACATAAAATCTTACATGCCAACCTAGTAACTCTATCCTTTGTTCTTTTTTTCAGTTTGTAGTAAAACCTTTTGTTTGTCCATTGCCCCTGCTGCATTTTAATGTAACCTTGGTTCTTTGTTTTTGTTTGCCTACTGCAGCACTTTAAGAAGCAGAGGAGGCTCATCCCAGAGAGAACAGTTTGGAAGTACTTTGTCCAGCTTTGCAGTGCGCTTGAGCACATGCACTCCCGAAGAGTCATGCACAGAGGTAGCGTTGCTCTACACATATATACCTTTGCACATCTTTATAATGAATTTGCTGATTGGTAAGTGTGTTGATCTGTGCTTCCAGTGTGGTATTAACATTTTTTTGTTCATTTTTGTAAGTGTTGCTCATTTAGCACCTTCACCATTTGGAACAGTTTTGGTCATGCATATCTTTTTTGTTTGTATGAAACGGAGCTTTTGGTTCATATCGACCTTTTATCCACGAGCAGTTTACTGCTATGAAGGCTTATCTGGCTTTTAAAAAGAAAAAGAAAGAAATTCAAATTAAAAAAAATGAAACTCCTACCATTTAAAGTCCTTTCAGTGACATACAAGAGTATGTCAGAGTAAACAGATGTTCTCAGGCTGCCCCTCCTCCACCTGTTGCTGTACACAACCTGTTAGCTGCCTTAAAGAAGGCTTCACCAATTTTCCCCCACTTACAACAAAGACCAATCTGTCTGTTTTGAAATATTTCTGGTCAAAAAAATATGGATATTCCTGGTATGGAAACTAAAGCAGCACCTCTGAATTAAAGCATATTTAAAATTGTGTTCATTTTTACTCAAGGTTATTGAGTAAGAGAAAATGTGGTAAAGGGAACGTATTATGGTTTTATCAGGGGTCGTAATCTCCTATTTCACGTGTCCACTGGGAGACCATGATCTATGTAATATGAAATCTAGAAAAAATATATAATTAAATAAATCTTTTGGGAGATTTGAGCATATTTATGATTATTTATCTTCATAATTGATCAGAATTGTTAACTACAAAATAAACTAATAACAAATGTGCAATATTTAGGAGCAAAGGTAGGTTTAAGCTAAGTACAAAAAGTGAAAGTAGGTTTGGACAAAATTGTGAAGGGGCATTTGAACTGAAGCCATCTTTTATCTGCCTGGGATTAACAGGAGACTCGTTAATTTAGCACAAGTCATTAGAGATGCATCAATCTGAATTTTAGGGTTGATTTCAGATCTTTAGGTTTTGTAAGTGTTTGACCTGCCAACAGTGATTTTACAGGATTTTGATTTCACTCTAAGAACTAAAATATAAGGTATAAGAACGGCATTCAGAATAATCCTTTATTGAGATCTGAGGTGATGTCATGCCTGCTGTGTAGGTTAAACTGCTCAAACAACCAGGCTTTACTATCGTTTAAAACATAAACTTATTATGGAATTCATTTTTTTTAGCATTTTAACATTTCCAGTAAATATTATGTATGTGTGGAATTATAGAGAATGTAAATCCTTACCTTAACTCTGACTTGGATGTTCCTCAGCAGATACAGGCTGAAATCTCCAAAGGATAAAGCAGAGCAGCTTGTTCTGTGGTCAGCCTACCTGTTTTCTGCTGAATGTCTCAGTTTCTCACACTCTAGCAGCCTGAATTAACTGCAGACAAGTCTCTAGTATATTTTCTTTTTAAGTATCTTTTTACATCTCTTTGTTTCCTCAGAATTTGTTTTTAGAGACACCACCTATTATTAAAGTAGCTAACCTCCCTGTGTGACGTTATCCACACCAAAGCGTGTCGTTGCTACCTGGTAGCGTTCACGTATGTTCCCTTTTTTGTTGGGAAAAGCATTGTTTCTGAGTTTTCAACCAGCAGGTCATGGTTTAGGCCCAATCAATCTAAACATCATTTGATTTCTTATGCATCTCTAATAATATGAAAACGAGTTGCGAATGAAACTACTAAAGCCAACTCGTAAACAGAAATTTAAGCAGTTGATTGTTCTACAATATGACAAAAAAGTTTTACTATATTTTTTTAACTTGGGGAAAATGTAAACATTAATAATAAAGCTCAATATTGTGCTGTTAAGTCTGGTTAACAAACATATCATCTAAAAAAAATCCCCTGTTCATAAGGCCTCATTCTGGATTCATTTGCACAGATTGCTGCTCGTTCAGAGGCCCTCTTGGTTACAGGTGATATATTTCCATTAATGCTGACTTTGATTAGGACGCTGGGACACTAATGAACCCTGAGCTCTGAGCTCTAACAGCCACTTAGCAAAGACGGCCAATTCAAAAGCTGCTCACAATTACAAGGGAGCTGTAAATTTCAAAGGCTTCGGCAAGTCACATTACCATTACTTCAGAAAACAGCTTGCTAACGCCGACATGAACTGAAATGATATTTTAATGTCTCTTATTCAGATCCCTGTTTAATATACTGACTAAAAATCAAATCGTTTGCCAAAATAATTTGGGAGATTTTCTAAATTTATTTACTTTGTGATTTTCTCAGATATCAAGCCAGCCAATGTGTTCATCACAGCTACTGGTGTGGTTAAACTGGGAGACTTGGGACTGGGAAGATTCTTCAGCTCCAAAACAACTGCTGCTCACTCTCTGGGTAAGAAACAACAGTCTACACATTAATATGCATCCTGAACTCATTCTAATCCACCAGTGTTTCATTAGGCCTGGTTAGTCTGGTGCCATGTGTCATGTAGTCATCGAGCTTTCTTAGTGCTTAGTCCTGTGCTGCCATAGGCCATTTAACTGCTTCCTGTGGGCTTGACCTTTAACCCTGACGCCATTAAGGACTGAAGCTGGAGTCACACAGGTCTTACTGTGACTGGGTGCAATAAAACATGCTGGCCTGCTCTACAACCTTGGTTATTGTTCATGTTCATGGACCGGTTAGTCACTTGTAGGAAATAACATCATGTAACACCCTATTTTTCCGTCAAGGAAGTAAAGGTTGCCGAACAAAATCCCCAAATAGGGCGTGGACAGAAAAAAAGAGAGGACTGAATCCCATTTTACCCCCTTGCTTCATTCTTAACCCTTCTTTTAATTATTTTTGGTGCAGTGTTTGTTTCTGTGAAAGGATCTGTGAAAAATGACATTTTGTGCACTTGGTTTTATAGTCAATACAGGTGCATCTCAAAAAATTAGAATACCCAAATTTAATTAAACTCAGTGATTCCTTTTTAAAAGCGAAACTCACATAGATAAATGTACAAGAGGATATCTTTCATACTATTATTTCTGTTAATTTTGATAATTGTCTAACATCTAAAAAAAACAAAAACAAATTTTGTTTCTCTAAAAATTTGAAATTTACATAAAGACCAATAAGAAATACCGAAATAGTGCTTTAAAAGTACGACCATATACTGTACAGAATTTGCACTCAGTCTGGGCTCCTTTTGCATTAAATACTGCATCAATGCGGCGTGGCATGGAGATGATCAGCCTGTCGCTCTGATGAGTTGTTGGAGTTGAGAAAGTCCAAAGTCAGCCAAATTACCTTGTCAGGCTTTATCATGACAGAGAGGCTGGACCAACATCACCAGGTGTCAAGGCGTGCAAAAGTTAAAGTCCATGTCCTGGATGTCTCTGTAAGTTGAATCTTGAAGCACTGACTCCAGCTGCTGTCCCCACCTTGTGAATCTAACCCAGGCTCCTGACAGGGTTTTGTTCCACAGTCCCCTTAATGCTGCAGTAATCCATGTTGCTTGTGCAACTTTTTCTGCTGCACTTTTTTCTTTCCACCTAACTTTCTATTCAAAGGCAACTAGATGACATTAATTTATAAAATAATTATTTAGTGTTTCTTAGTATTATACTTAATGAGTACTTTGTTTAGTTGTGAGCCATAGTTAACAAAATTAACAGAAATAAACAATTTTTGTTGATATTCTAATTTATTGAAAGACCTCTATATATAATGATGAGTATTGCTGTTTGGCTGTTGGGAGAATTTATTTTGATGTCTGGTTGCAAATTGAATGCGAAATCTTAAATTCTTCATCTTTGTTTAGTTCTGAAAGTAAGACAATTCAGGGTGTTGCATCGATGTGTCAAAGTCCAGAGCCAAACCCAGTTAATTGGTATGTTTGCTTTGCCATATCCTGAATGACATCACAACCCAGTTGAGCGCACTGTAGTTCCAAGGTGGAAAACCAGTGGCGTTTGCAATATGTTTTGCTGACTACTAATAGCAATACAAGCTACTGATGATGCATTTCTGTCCATTTATGTGCAAACACTAGAAGAATGGGTTAACAAATAGAGTTGTACAGCACTGGGCTGTTTAATATGTGGTGATAGAAACTATTAAAAGTGCAAATAAATAGTTCATAACAGCAACTTTCAGTACAGTTTTTAATTGTGTGACCACCATATTGCATCCTGAACTCTGGCTGCTTGGCCACCTCAGATTCTCCCAGTTTGAATTCCAACATCAGGAGTTTTTCCTGTTTTATTTTCATTTGGGAGTGGGCCATAATTGTTCGGAAAGGTGAAAAACTGAACTGATCAAACAGAAAAACATTTCTTAAAGTTGAAGGTGCTTAAATTGGTCCCACTACCCATTGATGTATGGTGTGTACACAACTTTTTAACACTGTGCTTGTATTAACCAGATTTTAACATTTGGAAGGGAGGAAATGTTGTTTTACTATTGCAGAATAAACTTCCATCATTAAAGCCATTTGATTGAACATTCTTAAATGGGACAGGGTGTAAACATCAACCTTTTCACAGTAGGAGGTTTGCAGGGTTGTGGTCTCGATGGACTGGACTTGTTCTTTTCCATCTCACAGATGCCCTGTTGGGATCTGGTCAGAACTTGGCCCAAGTCAACACCCTGAGCTCTGTCATGTTTCTCAGGCTAATACTCAAGATTTCTTTTTTTCCACTCTGGTGGTGCATATTGTCATGCATGTGGAGGTCGGTGCTGTCAAGGACTTTCTTTACCTTGACAAGGTGTGCTGGGTCTGCTGCGATGTTTAGGTAGATGCTCTTTATAAAAACAAAAATGTCACATGGATGCTAAACCCAAGGTTTCCAGAAGGACATTGAATTGTAAATTATACTATATAATAGATTGGTTTCTAGTCATGTAAGTATATACCTTAGTGGTAACATACATATACATGTATTTGTACACTTTAAGTGAATTCAGTCAGTCAGTCAGTCATTTTCTACCGCTTATTCCATAGTGGGTCGCGGGGGAGCTGGTGCCTATCTCCAGCAGTCTATGGGCAAGAGGCAGGATACACCCTGGACAGATCGCCAGTCCATCGCAGGATAACACACAAACAACCATGCACACACTCATTCATACACCTAAGGTCAATTTAGAGTGACCAATTAACCTAACAGGCATGTCTTTGGACTGTGGGAGGAAGCCGGAGTACCCGGTGAGAACCCACACATGCACAGGGAGAACATGCAAACTCCATGCAGAAAGACCCCAGGCCGGGAATCGAACCCGGGACCTTCTTGCTGCAAGGCAACAGTGCTACCAACTGTGCCACCGTGCAGCCCTTGGTCCTGCTGAAAGAAACTTGTCCAGAACTGCTACGTCACCTTTTCAAGAAACGAATCCAATCAACCTGTTGCTACATATAGATTCTAGAAAATTAGTTTTTTTGTTTTTGTTTTAGAATAAGAAAAACTCTAGACTTTTAAAAATAGAAAGTATATAGATTTTATTCAGTTCATTTTGTGTATATATATATATATATATATATATATATATATATATATATATATATATATATATATATACAGTACAGACCAAAAGTTTGGACAGAGTTTTCTTTATTTATTTTTTATGACTATGAATATTGTAGCTTCACACTGAAGGCATCAAAACTATGAATTAACACATGTGGAGGCCAGGTCATCTGGCGCAGCACCCCATCACTCTCTTTCTTGGTCAAATAGTCCTTACACAGCCTGAAGGTGTGCTTGGGGTCATTGTCCTGTTGAAAAATAAATGATGGTCCAACTAAATGCAAACCGGATGGAATAGCATGCTGCTGCAATATGCTGTGGTAGCCATGCTGGTTCAGTATGCCTTCAATTTTGAATAAATCCCCAACAGTGTCACCAGCAAAGCACCCCCACACCATCACACCTCCTCCTCCATGCTTCACGGTGGGAACCAGGCATCTAGAGTCCATCCGTTCACCTCTTCTGCACCGCACAAAGACACGGTGGTTGGAACCAAAGATCTGAAACTTGGACTCATCAGACCAAAGCAAAGATTTCCACTGGTCTAATGTCCATTCCTTGTGTTCTTTAGCCCAAACAAGTCTCTTCTGCTTGTTGCCTGTCCTCAGCAGTGGTTTCCTAGCAGCTATTTTACCATGAAGGCCTGATTCACACAGTCTCCTCTTAACAGTTGTTCTAGAGATGTGTCTGCTGCTAGAACTCTGTGTGGCATTGACCTGTTCTCTAATCTGAGCTGCTGTTAACCTGCGATTTCTGAGGCTGGTGACTCGGATGAACTTATCGTCCGCAGCAGAGGTGACTCTTGGTCTTCCTTTCCTGGGGCGGTCCTCATGTGAGCCAGTTTCTTTGTAGCGCTTGATGGTTTTTGCGACTGCACTTGGGGACCCTTTCAAAGTTTTCCTAATTGTTCGGACTGTACTGTAAATATATATATATATATGAAGTCTCTTTCTTACTGTTGAATCATGAACTCTGACCTTAACTGAGGCAAGGGAGGCCTGCAGTGCTTTAGATGTTGTTCTGGGACTATGATGCACTCTTGGAGTAATTTTGGTAGGCCAGCCAGTCCTGGGAAGGATTTCTACTGTTCCATGTTTTCTCCATTTGTGGTTAATCGCTGTCACTGTGGTTTGGTGGAGTCCCAATCCCTTAAAAAATGCAGACCTTTCCTCAATTTCCAGCCTTTTCAGTATTTAAATGCCAGAGAACAATGTAAAATCTGGTAGATGTCAGCTTAACTGTTATCAGGCATCCCTCTGGACATTTCTGCAACTTCATACATTGGAAAACGCAGTAAAACAAACTCAGACAACTGGGATGCCGTTCACACTGTGACTCCTTCCCATGTCGAGCTGTTATTACCTCAAACTGTGTGCTATTCTCAGCCCCCTGTGCTACATCAACTCAGACTTTGAGAATGTGTTTGTCACATGACCAGCTAAAACAGAAGCTCTATCAACCAAACATCCTGCAGTGCCAGAAGAGCAGGTTGTGTGTGTGTGTGTGTGTGTGTGTGATTGCTCATTAAAAGCTGAGTCCATAGCACCCTCTTTAGGCTGATTAAGGACAGGCAGCCCTACATAAAGCATGGTCAAGATTAGTCTGAATCAGTCTAGATTGACTTGTGCTAATGTATATATATATATATATATATATATAAACCGTGAGGGTATTTTTTCCTCTAAAACTGTCTGATACTGTTTGGAAAATTTGCATGCAGTTTTCTACAGACGAATGCTTGAAGCATGAGGAAGAACTTGCCAAATTTCATTCCCTGCTGATCTCAAATCTCTCTCGGTTTGTGACTTATATGCAAAAAAAAAAACAAACAAAAAAAATGTGCAATTCATGTGTAAATATTTTTACCAAATCCAGTTATCTGTGGATGTTCTGAACTGAAAAAAGCTGATAATGTCTGTAGGTTACCCTGACCTATCAACACACAAGACTCGGGGCGCTTCATGCCCCCTCCCTCCCTCCCTCCCTCCAACTTTCCCCTTGACATTTCTCACTGTGTGTTTCAAACAGCAGATCTTCTCTGTCTCTCTCTGTCACCTCACCTTCTCTCCTGCTGCTGTTTCTGTGCCTTGCTTGTTGTCACTTCTCCTTCCCGCTGTCCCTCCCTCTGGTGCTTTGACTTTTAGTCAGGAAAGATGACGGTGTAGGTGAGGGAAAGAGAGGGAGAAAGTGTGAGAAAACTAGAATTGGGAGAGTAGAAGAGAGTGAAAAGACAGAGTAAAGTGAAGAACAAAGGGAGAGAGGCAATATGGTACAAAAAATTAAATGAGCATAAGAAACTGAGGAAGGGGTTATGGAGACGAAAGGAGTGTGACAAAGTGACATAAAGGAGGAGAAAAAAGAAGTTTGGCAGGAACAGAGTAAGAACAGAAAACGCAGAGGAGGAAAAAGGGTAGAAAAGCTGAGGGGGTAGAGCAGTGAGATATGTATTTATATCTGTGTCCGACGTTTTTGTGAGAACCAGGTTTTAGTTTTTGATCATTTCACTGTGCCCATTTTGAAAAAGTGAGGACATTCTGTCTCTTCCTCTTCCTATGAAAAACATTTGCTGTTTGCAAATGAAGTCCTGGTTGTATTCCCATGCGTAGAAGAAATTTTAGGTTGAAGGTTGAAGTCATCAGCTTAAGTTGAGGGAAAATGAGCCAAGGATTGCGTTATGTCATTAAATGACCTCACAAAGATAGACAGAAACGGTGTGTGTGTGTACGCATGCCATTGCGTGGGTTTGTAATGAGCCCAGTCACCCAGCTGAACAGAGGTTGGGTGGTGGAGCTGAGATAGAGGTCCAGGCTTACAGCCTGTCAGCTCCTAGGCTTTCAACTCAGCTGCTTCTCAGGACACACACCAACACACATGCAGACCTTTTTTTTCTTCTAAAATTCACAGAGAAAGACATCGAGGTAGTCTTTTTGTCTTCAGTACATATATGGATCTGTGCTTATACACCTTCAGTTTAGTTTGAACACACACCAGGTGTCTTAGGGTATATTAAATCATGGTTCGGTAAGGGTACAGTGCTGCAGCAAAAAGACACAAATGAAAATGCCAAATGTTGGGTTTCTTTGCGTTTCTTTTGAAGAGGATAAAACACAGAAAGAAATGGGTACAGAAAAATAAACATAACCGGTATTATTGTTGAAAAGAAAATAACACAAAATAGTTATTGTTTCTTTAATAAAGGTCAGAGGTCAGAGCTGAGCAATGTCTCACAGTGTGAACTTACACTCCGTGTACCACTGTTTGAACACTTTATCAGACTTGGTAAAGTTGTTGCCTCAATTTGAGATCTAAAAGGTATACAATG